>NC_141690.1:0-1253500 GCF_964263255.1 Lissotriton vulgaris
GAGTCGACCGCCGGTCCCTCGACGTCGAGCGGCCCTTCGGAGTCGACCGTCTTTCTCTTCGGCGTCGAGCGACTCGCGTGTCTCGACGTCGACCCGGACCATCTTGACGACGATCTCCTGTGTCTTGACGGCGACCGCTTGCGTCTCGACGGCCTCGAAGTAGTCTTGGGGCGTCTCGACGTTGACCTTGACGACGATCTCCTTCGCCTCGACGGGGCACGTCTCCGTTTTGCCGGCGAGTGCTTCTGCGTCGACGGCGGGCTCGACGAAGAGGATCCCCTCGACGATGATGAAGCCTTGTGTCTTGAAGGCGATCGACGGTATTGCCTCGGCAGCGTGCGTCGACGCCGATCCTGTCGACGCCGTTCCTGTCGACGCCGTTCCTGTCGACGCCGATCGCTCGACGTTGAAGACAGCGACGATGACACCGTCTCCGCGTCCGACGGCGGTCTATGTAGGTCCCTCGACTGTTGACGTTTTCTCGACCCAGAGCCCTGGGGAGAAGGGGAGTCGGCCTTGGTCTTCCCTCTCGACGTCTTGGAGGGTGCCACCGACCCAGACGGAGAATGGGGACGTGTGCTGGGCTTCCTGCCCCCGGGGAGCCCCCCAGGGGCCTCAGCATGGGCAGAAGGAGCCCCTCAAGACCCACCTTGCGTCTTCTGTCTCCTTTCTTCTAGTCCCTGAAGCCTGATTTTCTTTCTGTCTTTCAGGGTCCTGCCAGAGAAACCCTGGCAGATCTCACACTCCTCAGGGATGTGAGAAGAGGGAAGGCAGAGGATACAGACCTCATGGGGATCTGTCTTGGCCTTCTTCCTGGAGCACTCCGGGTATTTATCAAATAATGCAGGCATTATTTCGACCAAGGGGTGCAACAAGCCAAGAAGAAAGCTTTAAGGTACAGATAAAGTACACAAAAAACGATTTTAGTGCAAAAACACCAACAAAAACCCTTGAACAGGGAGAGCTCAATGCTCCAGGGTCCTGCTTGCAGGAGCCGGAAAAAAGAACTGGAAGTAAAAGAGACCTGCAAGGCATTCTGGGATACTGTGAAGTTCTGGAAAGTTCTTAAAGGCCCAGTATCCTATTCTGAGACACATAATGGCAGCCTATGGGGCTGGTCTGTCCAGGTCTTCCTCTTTATCTCCCAGAGGGGTTTGTACTGAAGACAATAAAAATCTGGACAGGCTTTGCTGTTTTGTGGAATTTCTAGCTGAAGTACTGGACAGTGTAGCCTGTTATGGGCTGCATTATATGTCTTTAAATTCTCTCTTAAGTGTCTATGAATTTCTGCATTTTTTGACACTAAGATTATTTTTGATTGCTCCGGGGTCCACGCACATGGGCGGGACTATTCACTAGATTATGACTATACACAGAGATCCCCTACTACAGAACTTCTGTATCAGCGATTCAATGCTGCTGACTCACTGAATTTGGCTGTGCTGCGGCTGCCAGAGTGTTTATGGTCGCACCCAGATGCTGCCGTATGTGGGCGGGTTGGAGGTGGGATTTTGGGTAATTCAGTGAGAATCCCAGATCGTGAAGGCGGTGAATGTGTGGGACATGTGGGCGGCACACTGCTGGGCTGACTTCGCCTGGATGAGCCAGTCGTCCAGATAAGGGTAGACATGGATGTTCTGTCTCCTTAGGTGCGCCGCCAACGTCGCTAGGTACTTTGTGAACACCCTGGGTGCCGTGGTGACACCGAAATGCAAAACCTAGAACTGCTAGTGCTGGTTTTGGATGGTGAACCGGAGGTACTTCCTGTGTGAAGGGTGCAGTGGAATGTGAAAGTACGCATCCTTTAGGTCTAAAGTTGCGAGAAAATCCCCCTGACTGAGCAACGGGAGCACTTGCTGCAGGGTCAGCATATGGAAGTGCTCAGACAGGATGTAGTGGTTGAGTGGCCTGAGGTCCAGGATGGGCCGGAGGGACCCGTCCTTTTTTGGTATTAAGAAGTACAGGGAGTAGACCCCTGTGCCTCTTTCCTGCACGGGGACGAGCTCTATTGCTCCTTTTTGCAGCAGGACTTTGACCTCCTGCTGCAATAAGTGCAAATGCTCGGCAGACATAGGACGATGTCTTGGGGGTATGTTGGGTGGAGTGGATGTTAACTCCAGACAACAACTGTATTGTATAAGTCTTCTGACCTACCTGTCTGTGGTGATGGTTCTCCAGACTGGCAGGAACTGCTGGAGTCTCCCCCCGACCGGTGTTGTGTGGTCGGGGGGCAGTGACAAGGCGTCACTGTTTGTTGGTGGCAGAGGATCTGGAGTTGTTGTTTCCACAACCTCTGCCCTTGGCACGGTTACCACGATACCCACCTCGACTCTTGCTGGTGTAAGTGGACTGAGTGTTGCCTTTGTAGTACTGTGTGGTTTGTGAGAGCTGGCCTCTGGAAACGCCTCTAGTGCTTGAGCGACGAAAAGACCCACCCCGAAACTGCTGGGACTGCAAGGCACCCATGGATTTAGCAGTTTCCGTGTCCTTTTTAATTTTTTCTAAGGTGGTGTCAACCTCCGGGCCAAACAGGTGATCTGGATTCACCGTTTGATTAAGGATGGTGGTTTAGATTTCCGGCTTAAATCCAGAGATTCTCAGCAAGGCGTGTCGCCGTAGCATAACACAGAAATCGAAGCATTAGAGATCAGCTTCCCTTCCTGAATAAGCATCTCAGCTGCCTCCTTGTATTGATCAGGCAGGTGCTGCAACAGGGTCTCCAGCGTGTCATAGTGTGCCCTGTCATACCTCTGCAGATGCGCTTGTGTATTTGAAATGCGCCAGATGTTGGCTGCCTGTGCTGGTACCCTCTTCCCCGATGCCTCAAAGACCTTAGATTCTTTGTCTGGGGGAGGAGCATCACCCGTAGTCTGAGAATTAGCCCTCTTCCGGGCATTTGAGACGACAAGGGAGTCCAGAGGCAACTGTCCTTTGATGTAGGTAGGATCAGTAGTCGCTGACTTTTATTTCTTTTCAATCCTAGGGTTTATCACCCTCGCCCTGGTAGGTTCTTTAAAGATCTCGCCAGCATGTTTCAAAACACCTTTCAGCATAGGCAGAGTCTTGACAGTTCTTTCTGAGACTAAGGTATCAAAAAGGAAGTGGACATCAACAGGGTCAGCATGGAGCTGAACGTTGATTGTTAAACCGCCCGTTCAATGAGGGCATTGAAAGCTGCACAATCTTCTGTATTAGACGTTTTAGCTGAAAAAAGTTGAGGGTCTTGTCCGGATTTAGGATCACCTGGGTCAGCACCAGCGGCCCAGCGTTCGTTGGTATCCTCAGTGTCTGTATAGACAGGATAGCTGTACTCATCCTCATCGCCCTCCCCAGCGTCCACATCAGAGTAAATGGGCGAAACATGAGTCTGGAGAAAGTGGCTCCACCAAGACGGGAGTGAAAGCAGAGTCCTTTTTCTTGAGGAATCTTATAGGACTCCATTGGACGTTCCGGGGTTTATTTTCCGCTTGAGGAGGGAAAGACTGCCCGTTTCGGCAACAATGAAGTGTTCTTGATGCTCTTCCACTGAAGGTCAGAGGCTGTGGGCCGGGGACCACCGTTGACTACTTATGCGCCGAGGAAACCTCGGGACGCTTGCGACCGCCTTAGAAGCGAAAGCCTTCCGCGCCGTCTTTGGCGGCAACGTATAATGAATGGGCGTGGACGCCTTATGAGGCTTCTCAACCGGCTTCGGAGGCGCAGGATCCTTTGGTCCGGCCGATAAGGTCTTTTCCCTGATGCGCTGTAGGGAGTCCGTCACCTACTTGGTGAAAGCGGCGGAGGGGCGTGCCGGTTCGACAGAATCCTTCAAGGCCTCATCAGGAGTAGACTCTCGGGGTGCGCCGCTTTTGGCCCTGTCCTGTTGACGCTGAGTCACAAGAACCTTCGGGTCAGTTATCCCTTTCTTCGGGTCACCGAGAGCTTTCTTTGGGTCGCCGAGTCCTTTGCCGGTGTCGACCGTCTTTGGCGCCGACGTGCTCTGCTAGACGCCCTTGACTAGACCCTTCGGCTCGACAGCACCCTTCTGCTTCTTCGGCGCCGAGGGCTCTGAGGCCTTGGACCCGACCAAAGCGATGGGCACTTTCGGTTTCGAGGACGGCACCTGCGCAGTGTCTTGTGTCGAGACCATAGGTTTCACTTTTGATTTCGATTTGCCAGGGTGCGGCTCAGCAGCAATGTCCGTGGCTGAGCCCGAAGGTGGGGCCGTAGAACCCATTGTAAGATCTTGGGTAAGGCCTAATGGCGATCCCTCGACCTGAGCCTTATGAATTGGCACGGCCCCAGAGTCAGTTTGAGGAAGCTCCTCGTCCGAGCTATCCTCCATGGCCCCGAGGGCCCAGTAGTCGTCTCCTACCCCGACGTGGGGTTCGACTCACTAATGTCCTGGATAGATTCTTCCTCGACATCCCCTGCATCGAAGATGTCCACAGGCGCCGGTGCAGCATGCTGTGTCTCCTGGCGCGCAGCTCGAAGCTTAAGCATCTTCTTGGACCTGAAGCGTGAACAAGCCATACACTTGGCTTCATCATGGTCCGGCGACAGACACTTGTTGCACACCAGGTGGACGTCGATGTGGGGATACTTCGAGTTGCAAACGGGACATTTTTTAAATGGACTACGGTCCATGACGAACTGTCGATAGGGTCCGAAGCGTCGACTGGAACTTCCGCGCCGAAAGCACGCGGGTGTAGGGAATCCGGCTCGGAACAGAGCTGGAAGAACTAAGACCGAACGCAAGACTATACGGACGTATTAGACTAAAGACCTTTTGGTCTTGAGAAAGTTTTTTATTGATTCCGACAAGAGGAAATTCAAAGACATCCAAACCCAATGGTGGAAAAAAAACAATCTGAGGATGAGTCGATGCCCATTTGCACTGTAGTCCAGGGGAGGAGCCACATATCTCGTGATACTTCGAAAACTCTTCCAGGACAACCACTTGCAATCATCCGGACCCTACACTAGGCGGCGATCTATGCACAGATATGAATTCAGCAGCCCACATGCCTCGAACACCAGTGATCGCTCACTTGAAGATCCTGTAATGTCTCTCCCCAGCCTTTCAGAGAGGGGTCTGTGGTTAGAACTAACAGAGAGGGAGGAACCGTGAAGGAGAAGACCTTCCTCGATATTGCTTGCTATAGTCCACCTGATTGCTTTCTTTATGATAGGAGTAATCTTCATCCTGTCCTCGAAGGACCCCTCTGCTTGACACCATTGCATGTCTAGTTCCTTCAGGGGACGCATGTGAAGCCAGCAGTGCGGAATCAATGCAATGCAAGATGGCATCGACCCTAGAAGGGACTTGTACTGACAGAATTTGTTTCTCTTGAAAATCGGTTGGCTGCAAGAATCAGTTTGTTCTTCCTCTCCTCTGAAGGGAAAGCTCTGTAATGAGTAGTATCCAGAATGGCCCCCAGAAATCTTGCCGACCTGGACAGAAGGACAAACTTGCTTCTGTTTAGACCTAGAGGACTGAAAAGTTGAATACAATCAGAGACTGCTTTTGAAGACTGAGAAGGAGCTTTTATCAGCCAGTCGTCCAAGTAGGGAAACACCTGCAGAGACTGCCTTCTGAGAAAAGCCACCACTGGCGCTAATACCTTTGTAAAGATCCGGAGCGTATCTTAGTTTAAAAAAAAAAAAAGGACTCTGAATTGAAAATGGCTCTTGGATACTGTGAAGCGAAGATACCTCCCGTGGGCCAGATGAACAGGAACATGAAAGTATGCATCCTCTAGGTCTAGAGTTGCCATATAATTGCCAGGATTTAGGAGACGTAATCTATCCTGTAGAGAAACCATCCGAAAAGACAGTTTGAGATGAGGTGTTGAGCTCTCTCCGGTCTAGAATTGGACGCCACTTTTCTCCTGTCTTGCGAACAAGGAAAAACCTGGAAAAGAATCCTTTCCCACGTTGGGTCTTAGGAACTGATTCTATCGCTCCTTTGATGAGCAGTTGTTGAACTTCAAAATGTAGAAGATTTAGATGTTGTGTTTTCATGGTGCGAGGAGTTCTCGATGGTGGCAATTTCTGAAACTCTAGTGAGTGGCCGAATTGAATGATGTTGAGGACCCATAGATCCGATGTAATAATTTTCCAGTTGGAGGTAATTTGAGATCCTGATGTTACTAGAGGGGGAGGAACAGTAGAAAGAGCTATGAAGCCGCTATTGTCTTTTAGAAGTATCTCTTCCCTGATTCCCTCTTGATGGTTGGCGAGAGAAAGACACCGATTGACTATGGCGCTGCAAGTATTGGGGCTTGTAAGACTAAGAGGCCTGAGTACGAAGAGTAGCGTTGTGGATGGTCACCTCTATAAGATTAAAAAACTCCATCTCGCACCCCTGAAAGGAACCTTTCAGTAATGCAATGTCCCCAAGGACTTTGCCGTGTCCTTCTTGATGTCTTTAAGGGCATCTACATGCTTTCCAAAAGTCCAAGAGCTTATTTTGAACTTCCTGGCGAAACCAGGTTGCCCGCAGCCAGCCCCGACGCCTTAAAACTGCTGAACCCACTTGAGCTCGGAAAGTAGTAGTTGCTATGTCCATAGCACAATCTTATCACCTCTGAAGATGAACGCTCCCCTTATACCAGTATCTTCCTGGCCTCATCGTTTGCACTATCCGGAAATTGGTCAACAAACTGCGATAAATCGCACCACGTCTGCCGATTATATCTACCCAAGATAGCAAGAGCATTAGCAGCTCAAACCAGAAGGCTAGCCATAGAGGAGAACCTTTTTCCCCACATTGTCCAGACATCTCCCTTCCTTGTCTGGCGGTGTCGTAAGGGGCGCGGATTGATTTTTAGACTTCCTTTGCTCTGCCTGGGAAAAAACTGAGACCAGCTTCGGTTGACCAGTCAGGCAAGCGGGACTGCTTTCTGGAGCTTTATATTTCTTCTCCAGCCAGGGAACAACAGGGATTACTGTAGCAGAAATCTGCATCACCTTAGTACCTTCTGACCACACATGTTCAATTATCGGTATTGAACGGATGGAATTTCTATAAAGCTCTTTGAAATCGTAAAGAAAACAGTCTGATTGCACTGACGTAATAGGAAGGCCAAATGTCTTGGACGCCCTCCATAAGATTAAGGAAACCTCCAATGTCTGCTGGAGGGGAGGCAGCAGTATCCGGCACTGGTGAAGCTGGATCTTGAATAACACTCGTCCCAATCTCTATCCGGGTCATGAGGTGGATCTACCTGAAGATCATCAGATGAGACATCATCCTGAATAGTCACAACCTCCTGATGGCTTGCTCTTGGTTCTACTTCTGAAACTCGAGAAACAGGAGGCGTCACTGCAACTGAAAAAGCAGTAAAAATGGATGAGGAAGAGGCTGCTCTTGCTGGTCCGAAGCTTGACGGAAACCTTTTCCTGTAGTCTTGTAGCATCATCTGCAAGTCCGTAATAAGTACGGCATTGCCACCATATCCCGACGAGATCTTTGTGGAGGTCTCTTGCTGGACAAAATGGCGTTCTTCCATATAGTATTCGTCAGAGTCCAAATCCTGATATTTCATTTCGAGTTCGGATGGGCTATAAGCATACCCATAAGGACCATCATCAGACTCCTCGCCTAGAAGCAAAGTTGGAGGTAAGGGTGTTACATGGCGAGGGGATGTCATTTCTGGAGTTTTTTGCTGCCTCTTTATAGAGATGTGGACCCTTTGAATGGACTACGTCGACGGAAGTGTCAGCTAAATAGTCGATGGAACAGTCGACAGAGATGGACCTAGTCGGAGGATTGATAGTTGACGAGCTAGTCGTCAGAATCATAGCTGTCGTCGACAGTATCTTAGTTGTCATTGTCGACGAAGATGTAAACACCATAGTCGACGAGCAGGGAACAGGTACCTTAAACATAGACGAAGATATCAATGCAGCCGCTGTCGATGAAGCTGCCATCGACTGCTCTGTAACTGAACCCACGTCCTTTTTAGAAGTGGTAGTCTACGTACCTGATGTTTGTCGTGGACGGACGTGGTTTCTTGTCCGATTTTGCTTCCTGAGGGACAACAAAAGGTTTCTTGAATCCCTTCTCCTTTTCAGATGGTGGAGAAGCAATAGAAAGGCTTTTCTGAACCTCCTTAGATAACTGTCTCCTCAGTCAGTCCCAGCCTCTCCTTTACACCTCGGTGAGGAGATTTGGGACTGGGTCTTTCAGACCTATCAGAGGTCTTTTGTAAGGCTTTAACAGGGGGCTCTGTAGATGTTGAAGGTGAGGACCTACCCCTTTTCTTGGATCTTCTTGACGACGCAGCTGAGGAAGCATCCTCACTATCTGATGACCTAACTGTAGGAGAGTAGGGTCTGCAATCCCATGATCACCCAGATTTTTTGCTTTTGTTTCACTGGTTTACGACTTTCTCTGGCTGTGGGCCTGCCAATCAGACCCACAGCCTGGCTGTTCTCTTTTCTAAATTACGACATGTACCCTAGGTGCATTTACCAATTGGTACTGGGCCACCTTATCAGACCCCGTAACGCAGGGCATAGGTGTACCCAGGGCCGCCAGGGGCTGCAGCATGTATTATGCCACCCCTGGCTGGCCTCCTAAATTTGACACAACTGGCTGCATGACAGCTGGGGCAAAGCCGTGTAACCACCCTTTGCTTTAGGTATAATAGCCCTATATCTAACCGTACAATGGACGCCCGAGTTCCTATCAGTCACTCCTATGGCAGGCCTTGACAATCCTGAAGGCAGAGTGCGTGGGCTCGTGTGAACTAGGTTCTGGCCCGAGCCGAGCCCGGTTGCAGCTTGCGGAACAAAGACCCAATGGCTGTTCCATGATAACGCGACACCGAAGTTACCGATGTGGTACGCGTTATCAAGACATGTCGAGTAAGGTGTCATACGAATCGGGATGCTGCCCCCTCACCAATTCTGGCGGCGAGGTTAGCATTCCGCCCTTCTAGAGGGATCCGACATGTACGTAACTGTGAACCCCGGTTAAAGTTAACTAAAGCCTCAGCTCCACAAAATGGATGCTGCCACCACAGACACGAGTCTGACCTCCTGCTGCTGGGAGTCCTTCCAGCGAGGAGCGCTTGGACAAAGGGTTTCCTGTCAAGGGCGGTGTTCGCACCGTCCCAGACAGGGTTTGTGTATTCTGGGTAGGTAGGGCTTTTGCGAGAAGGTGACTGCGGAATGGCACCCCGGTGCTCACTTCGCATCTGCCGGTCAGAACCAGTTCCAGGGGCGCCAGCCCTGGCCTGGGGAAAGTCCGGCAGGGGAGAGGGGTGTAACTACCCCCCTTCCTGGTCCCACCCTTAGGGCTGGACCTAGTCATGTACCCACCCCTTTCTTTAGGATAAAGGCCGGAGCGGGGACCCTTCCAAATTAGATCATCTTTGAATCAAGAACTACTTTCTACGAAAGAACATTCGAGACTCTTCTCAAGATTTCTCCCTTGTGACTAAGGAGTAGTCACCCTGCATCAGCGGGCACCATCTAAGAACTCTGCGGTTTGCTGCAAGTCCTTCCTCAAGGAATCCGACGGCCCAGCTCGACGAGAACCGGCTTCCCTGGCACCTCTGACCTCTACCCACGTCATCAGCTCAGCTGTGGTCGGTGGGTGCGACGAGACCTCGAGGGACCGGCCATCATCAAAACCTGCACGCTCTTAACCAGCACGACCATCGAAGTAATTCCCTGGTGAGTGCTCTGGGGTCCGAGAAGCCCCGACCCTGAGCCGCTCCAGCACCGAAGTGCAGTCTCCCAGCATCTCCACGATCTGCGTGGGGCCCTTCTGCTCGCTGCTCAACACGTTGTCCGGTCACTAGCCGCTGGCTTGTGCCCTCCTGTGACGACATCCGACAACCAACGCTGCTGGTCTGGTTGCCCCAGACTGGCCTTTGCTTCTATCTTTGAGAGAAGCACCCCCGGACCCTCCTGGTCCCCTCAAGACGCCATTTTAGGCCCACCACGTGGCCCTGAAATCTGCCAAGGCTTGTTGCCCCAATCCTGGGCCCAGCGACGCCGACCGCATCATCCTTCGTGGGACAGCTCGCACCTCCATCCGGGTCGCCGACAACGCCTCCTGGTCCGTGAGACTGCAGAGCCTAGCGTCGCCCACTCACCTAGTCGAGGTGACGGCCAACCGGTGCCCTCCTGGTACCCTCTGACTACTGGCTAGTAGTACGAACTTGGTCCCCTCTGCTTTCAGGTATCAACGATCTCTGATCCAGGCTTGGATCTCTACGAACTATTCATCACTGGTCGCCGGCCAGCAACTCCTTTTCTTCCGGCTCCTGGCTCGTCAGCGAAGACCCCGACGCCTGTAAGACTTGTGCAGCCGCAGCCCTCGTGGCTAGGTAACTCGGCATTTCGGTGCCTGCATAGCCTCCTTACTCTAGGGTCCTGAGTCCCTCGCTTCCAACTTGCCTTATTGGGTCCGCCCGAGACCTCTAAACTTTCCGTGTCCTCGGACACTTGTTTTAATTGTGCACTTGAAGTATTTTCCTAAGAGATTTGGTTTGTGCTTAGTACCCTGTCCTCATAAAGAGTACAGGGCTGTTGTGAATCTTAATAAATATCCTGTTTATTTTCATAACACTTGTGTGGTGTCCTTTCACTTGGTGTTCAAGGGGTACATGTGTGGTAAACAGCTGGCTTAACACGCCCTCTCGAGTCGTTAGCCTTAGACTGCTCGTATCCACGCTACTAGGATAGCTGGTCTATAGGTTGACTTACAACCAAACATCATAAGGGTCGTTTGGAACGATACATAGCGGTCGCTAGAATAGCGAACGCTGCATATCGGGCCAACTTCTCACACTAACATCCTTACATGACTTTATTTTCTGTAACCAAGTCAACAAGCGGCCTTCCCTGACTCAAGGTCTTCGTAGAGTATGTTCTGCAGATCTTACAATCTGTGGCCTTGTGATCTGGGTACAAGCAGTAAATACAGTCTTTATGCTTGTCCTCAACAAACAGCCTCTTCTTTGAACAGGTAGCACAAGCTCTAAATAACACCTTATCAGACATAGTGGGGTTGAAGAAATTGAAAAAATTCCAAAACTGAAGAGAAATCTGAGCAGAGCTCAGTGGAGACTCTCTAAGCACAACATGCGGTTGAAAATCCGAGGCTCTCAGGAGGGTTCTATGGGGTGAGGCTATTCGGATTGGTTGTTGCAACATTTTTAGTCTCTTTTACAAAAAAGCGGATAGACTACAAAATGAGATGATGCCTAGGCCGGTCTTCTCTTTTGAACCTACTGCTATGGTATTTTTCTATTACCGAGGCTCCCGTTCAGACGACTGGGAATGATACAAAGCATGGGAATCTATGAAAGTCCAATACTGGGGCAAATTTGCCTACCCAAGGAAATCTGTGGATGAGTTGGGGGGAAAAAGCTGGAGCCTGAAACCAGTCACTGGTGGTGAGGTATTTCTCACCACCCCAAATGCACATGTGGGGTACATTTTGAATACACCCCTGACTGGCTATTGAACATACTATAATAGATCTGGTTGGGAAGAGGTAGTATAGGAGGTATACCATAGTGCTGATATCCACCTCTATAGGAAGGAGGGCGCCTTCCTCTTGCTCCCCTAAAGTGTACTTTGATATTGAAGCATCCCCAACGTCTTTGCGGTCTTTTTTATCCTGCGGCACATATATGATAAGTCAAGAATCTTATTTTGTACTTCTGGACTAAACAAAGTGGCCCGATCCATCCCCGACTGCCCAACACTGCTGCATCTCCCAGCGACCCGAATGCTGTAGTGGCAATATTAATTGCACAATCTAGCATCTCCATGGCTGCTCTTTTCCTGGAGATTACCTCCAATTTACAATCTTCAGGAAGTTGACCCACATACGAACCAGGTCACACTACATTGGACGATCATTACCTAGAATGGCAAGCACATTGGCTGTTTGAACTATTCTTGCGGACATTGAAGAAAAACGCTCAAAGCATCTGCCTTCCCCATCTGGATGGTGTGGGGACTGGTGCAGGTGGATTGTCTTTCTGCGCTGCCTGAGATTACAGAGTCCGGTTTGGGATGGCCCACCAGGTAGACAGGTGCATCCTCCAGAGCCTTGTATTTTTTTCTCCAATCTGGATAGTACTGGCATCACTGTTGCTGGCATTTTGCATGACAGTCCTTCACATATGACTTACAACAGGGATAGTTCCCACATTTTCTAGCGGGCACTTTAAAGTCATAAAAAGCAGTCCGTGAGATGTCAGCATTGTTACAAACCTCCTGGCTGCAATTTCCAGTAAGTTGTGAAAACCACCAATATCCTCTTGTGGACAGTCAATGGGTACAGGAGAGGTAGGTGTGGGAATTAGGTAGTCGTCCCATTCTCGATGTGGGTCAGAGTACCCACTCTTCCTGGTCATCTGTAGTTACTGGATCTGGAGGAAAAGATTGGAATTTCTGGAGAGGTTCTGACTAAATCTTGAACCCTCTTAGTAGATTGAATAAAATTGGGACCGAGAAGCAAATGTAGGGAGGTGCAGGAGTTGGTGGGAATCTTTCTATAGTCAGCTAACATGAATCGCAGATCTGCTAGAAACAATGACATGCAGACTACCTCTTGATAGTCCCAATGGAATTCCTGCTGAGGAATATAGTATTGATGCTCTCCATATTCCTCCTCATGGGACTTAAACAGTTGGGATGGGCTACTCGTGTAACGAAAAGGACCTTCATCCTCTTACTCAGAATTCTGCTCTTCGAATATCTGAGATGGTAGATGTGTAACCTTACTGGGTGAAGTAACTTCTGCTATGTTCTAGGTCTCTTTTCTGGTGTTTATTCCCTAGCAGACAATCCAGTTGATCGTACTGCAAACTACACCATCGGAGAAGTGGATATTGGTGGCAATTCAGAGACCATAATGGATGGTATCACTCCCACAGATTGTTAGTCATTGCCGCAGTCTTCATAGCAGCCGTAAAAGTAGATCAAGTTACCCCCAGCATAGTCGACTGACAAACAGTCTTCAATGACAACAGAGCTATCCGCACTGGTGTAGATGACGGATACTCCAGTTTGGAAGACTGGCAAACAAATGTACTACCATTCTAAGGCCTTCTTTGTCGATTGTCTTGAAGACTATGGACTTTGGCAACTGGTTTTCTTCAGGAGGCACAGGGAAAGGCTTCTTGAAGTGCCTTCCTTGAGAAGACATAGAAGGCTTGTAACTAGCCTTTATTTTCTGTCACTTGAATGTCCGTCTCCTTTTCAGGTTGTGTAGAGATGGAGGGACTGTCCATGGGAAGTCTGAACGCTTTCTTTGAACACTGGCCTGAAGATTGTGTGAGGTGGTCTCCCCCGTTATGGCACCTTCTGGATGAAGAGGATGCCACACTGACCTCACTCGAGCTCACTTCTTTTCTGGCTAAGTTTTTGGAGACATAAGGTGCCCTGCATGTTCTCTCAAAGTTTTATTAGAAAAGGTACGACATACCTGACACCCCTTTGCATTGATTGCCTGTGTCCCAACCATAAGGCAGCCACTGTGACGGTATTCTGCTTGTAGTCTTTTCTTATACCAGGTGGCACAGGCTCTAAAAAGACGTTATCTGACACTGTTATACCGGAATCCTGCAAATCAGTACTAAAGATGGAACTGCAGTAGAAAATGTTGATTGAAGCAAAAAAAACTGTCATAATTTATTGAAGTTGCGCTGACTTCAGAGAAGACTCCCTAGCACATGAGGTAGAAAATCGGAGGGTCTACGGTTCAGAGGAGGATTCTAGAGGGTGAGAGGTTCTGATTAGTTCAGGCTTGTATTTTGTTCTCTTTTACAAAACAATGGAGATATGTTGTGAAATGGGCCTAGGCCCACTTTATGCTTTGTTTTAACATTGCTATTTTGATGTACCGGGTACTCCCATCTCGACAACCGGGAAAGATTCAAGCATGTGAATCTATACAAGTTTCACTACTGGAGTAAACCGTTTGGAGTGGTCAGAAAACAGACATGAAAATCAAAGCTTTAGAACTGCCTCAAAGGGCACAAAACGCATCAATACTCATGCATAGGAGTACCACTATTTCAGGCTATGCTTTGTCACTTTAAGGGTGGCATGAAGTTTCCAAGGAGTGCTACATTAGTACGTGAAGTACTGCTGAGAAAATATATGTATCCATTTTGTCTCCTGTGACTACTCTATAGGTGAGGACTATGCTGTTTGAAATCATCAGAAGTATAAAAAAAGCAAAGTAAAATTATTTCTAGAACCAACACATATGCTGTTTAAATTGAGTAGAAAGTGCACAATGCCTATCATTAAGTTTGGTTCACACTCTGAATAATGGCATTAGGGAAAGGGCAGGGATGTGAATATACTACCCCCAGACATAGGAATGCAGTACTGTCACTGAAAAGTTATTAGCCTTACCTGGCATTCACCCTCTTCAGCAATTCCATCATGGGCTGCTTGAATAGCCTAGAAGTCAAAATCTATATTAGTGCCTGCATGGTTTGGATCCTTCAAACAAAGCATTCAAAATTTCAACTCAAAACCAGCAGCTGACATCCATAAAGCACACACCCGGCTTGCTCACTTGTCTGCCCCTACCTGAGCTGCTGTTGACACTGGGGGCATTGCAGCGCCGCTCAGGACCGGCTGTCCTGTTGGTGGAGATTCACAACATTGCCGAGAACATCGTATCCATCGGGCCTTAAAAACAATGCGGCACGCGGGCGCTGCCGAGGCAAAGCCCGAACCAAGAGCGGGCTAGTCTCGTGCCCGTCAGCAGCAGGAAGAGGCAGGGATGGGCCCCCTCTCTAACATAGGGACAAAAAGCCTTTGTTGGAGGAAAAAGATACTGTGGGGCTCTGAATGGGGAGTGATCTCTTAATTGCACTTATTGTCGCTTGTGCTGAATTATTGCAGTGAGGTAGTTCCCCCGGGTGTTAATTTGTGGAGGAGTGGTCCATCTATAAAGTTGCTATAATTATGGGCAAAAGGAAGTCGATTGAGGGGGGACCTACACTCGTTCAGGCAAAAAAAGGGAAAAAAATTCTAGAAAAGCACTACATGCGGCCTCTAACTATGCCCTCGCTAAAATCGAAAGCATGGTTAGTAAATGCGAGGATGTATTAGCTGGGAATCATGGTATAAATGGGGTTGGAAATTCTGACCCCCTCTCGGACGTCCTAAAGCAACATCGTAAAAGAGTGATTCCTGCAATTTTTAGCAAAAAGCCCCCATATACCCCTCATTTACGAAGTGCATAGTTCTTCTGAAGGCCCAGCAGAGTTCCCAAATGATAACACCCTGAACAAGACACCAGAGATCAGGCTACAAGGGGACTCGTACGAAACACCATCCAAGAAAGGCTTTAATTGCTCCAATAGATTTGCAGTCTTAGAGGGAATCAGGCGATCCACTTGATAATCTAGTACAAGGCAATAGGGACCCAGAATCAAGTGGCGCTGGGGTTCTAGGATGTTTAAATTGCCTCCATTTGAGCAGGATACTAGTGCAGAAAATGAAGTTAGAGAGTGAAATGGCCTTATTTATTTATAGTGTTTTGTATAGCGCGGACAAGACCAGTGGGTATCAGAGCGCTTAACATATAAGATAGATTACAGACATTATATAATAGCAATTGTAACAAACAGATATGCGGTAGAAGGCGATAGGCTATAAGGGGTGATTATATATATGTATTCTTCAGCCTATGCAATTAGTATTAGGAGGTGAATAGGTTTAGCTTGAGTCCTAGGCATATAGCCAAGCTCAGTGAGGTAGGGTTATATGGCATAACAGTGCAACAACATGTGCAATTAGCATTAAGAATTGAATAAAGCTTAACTTGTATCCAGGATCGCAGAGATAAATAAAAGTGAGGTAGAGGTTACACGGTATTGTCTGTGAGATACAGTTATCAGATCACATAGCTGTGAGGTAGTAGTAAAGGGTATAGCCGAGGTTTAAACGTGGAATCAGACATTTGTCAGATATTGATCTTCAAGACATTCTAGACGAGGCCATCCTCCTTTGGCGTAAATGTTCATATCAGTGATCAGTAAGCTTCTCTATGTAAGGTAGTTATTCATCATGTGGCTCTTTAGTTCACGTTTGAATGCTACAGTATTTTGAATCTTCCTGATGTTTGGAGGTAGTGAGTTCCAGACTCTAGGGGCGGCTCCCTAGAAAGCTCGGTCATAGGTCTTTTTCTTCCGGAAATAGGCTGGCATCAATAGCAACTCTTTAGCGCTTGTAGTTGGTCTGTTACCTCCTGAAAGCTTAATTTTCTTGGCAAGGTATCTCGGCGTGTTGTAGTGAACCGCTTTGTGGGTAATACAAGCCATCTTCATTTGAATTCTGGCCTCATAAGGTAGCCAGTTTAGTACTTTCAGGTGAGGAGATATGTGATCGAATTTCTTCGATCCCGTGAGGATTCTTGCCGCTGCATTGAGACAGGCTTTTAGTGGTGCTGTGGATGTTTTCGGTAGACCAGCTAACGTGGTGCAACCGTATTCAATCCTCGAGATAACTAGGGATTGTATAGCCAGTTTTAGATCCGCCTCCGAGATGAACGGTTTCATTTTTCCTAAATAGTTCAAGTGGAAACAGGCGCTCTTGGCCATTGAGTTAATGTGGTCTTTCATGTCGAGGTTCTCATCTAACGTAATTCCTAGTGATTTAGCAAAATTAACTAGGGTCGGGGTGCAGTTCAGCGCAGTCACCAGTTTAGTCCATTCCTTTACCTCGGGTTGGTTCCTTGTCGGTGAAATTAGCAGGAATTCTGTTTTATGGGCATTTAGTTTCAGATGGTTCGTGGTTAACCATTGCAGAGCTCTTTAGTGTCTTGTTCATTAGGTCAATGTCATCAAGGGAGGCGATCTTTATGTATATTTGCGTGTCATCTGCATACATGTGATAGGATATCTGTGCATTAAAAATATACTGAAGGAGTTCAAATAGAAGAGGGAATTGGACCATATTAATGATCCCCTTCACCAAACACCTATGTCATCACTCATAGACGTAAATAGTGGGTTAATTGCTTCTACTACTCTAACGCCAGGAGGAGTGCCCCGGTCGAGAGGGAGTTTAGTATAAAGGTCCTTTAGTAAGAACACTTCAGCGGGGCAGCCCACCCCTAGTACTTATGCAGGAATTATGAAACCCAGGACTGAGGTAGATAAGCGCGAGGGTCCCCACACTAATAAAACAGATAATAGTAATATGTCCTCAACGGCAGGAAGAATGAATGCTGGAGTTGACCAGGGCATTACATCAAATCACCACATCCTCCCTAGAAATGCGGCATCAGTTGTATATATGACCAGTCCCAAAGCTCAGCAGAAGTGCTGCCCAAGAAAGTAGGGAAGCAATCCACAACAAAGCAATTCACTGTGTTTGCCACGTGAGGGGGCGTAGATCAATTATCAGAGAAGACATGATAAGCGTCAAGAGATCGTCCTTGGTCAGTTCTCAAACTGATTGCATTAAAGCCCAGCTATGCAGTCAAAAATTGCAGAGAACCTGCTGGCCCTCGAGTATCAGACTTGTTCCCCTAAGCACTCCAATATCCAAATTAGACGCCTGCCACTATGGACTTTAGACAGGGACCAGGAGGATTCTGAGCTCAATAGAATAGACTGACTAACTAACCAATGGCATCTACCAGATCCTCCGAATAGAATAACACATCGGGCAAGCCCGAGTCCATGTCCCCCGCGGAGCATACAACCTCAAGTCTCTCCAGTGGGGTAGTCCAGGGTTATGTTATGCAGGGCACATCCTATTTGGAGAGTGGCACCCCTAAGGTAATTCAGCTTCTTTCCTGGAACATAGCAGGTCTTCAGAAAAAACTGGCAATTCCTGAATGGAACGATTTCATCGCCAATTATGATGTCTGCATGTTCCAGGAAACCTGGAGTAGGACTCCCCTATATAAATCTGGGTATACCACCTACTTCTTTCCGGCGACAAGCTCAGGAAAGGGCCGGCCAGCAGGGGGCCTGTCATGGGTGAAGGTGGCTCTAAATTTGGCCATCACCATGAAAAACTCCGGCTCAGAAGATATTTTACATTTATCAAAGGCCCCCACAATAGTAATAAGGTGGAACTCTAATGTGTATGCTCGAGGAACATCAGGGGCCCAAACCTCAGCCTCTATAACCTCTCTAGAAACAGCACTACAGAGTATCCAGCCCCTGTCTAAAATTATTGCGGGAGGAGACTTAAATTGTACCGTCGAACCTATAAGTGAGAACAATCTTCTGGGAATTAAGGATGTGAAACACTAACCCCATATTGAGTTTGCCTCCAATTAAAAAGTAGTCATCCAGGGCGATACAAGTTAACGCCCTGACAATTTAATTTATCCTACGAGCATTGAATGGTAGGGCAATATCGGACCTAAAAGGTGCCAATACATATAATCGAAGCAGCAGTCCCTCGCGCATCGATTATCTATTGCTGGATATTCGACTAAGTGGATATGGAGGTCAAGCAATCACAGGATAGTGACCACAATCCATTATGTATGAAAATTAGATGGAGATTAATCGGAAAAGCATCTAAAGCCCTGCTCTTAATATCAAAAGTAGTCCTCTCCAACTGCAACCGCAGATTGAAATGGCATAAGATTGTTTGCCAAGAGGATACATTAACCAGCATTAGAGAACCAGTAGATTTAGGAACTTTAGAACTTGCTTCTTTTAATGCAGTCCCGGGCACCAAGCAGAGCTCATATGTGAGCAATCTATAGTAATATGATTGAGAAGTTGGGTCTGTTTACTATAAAGGACCATAGAGGGCATAAAAGTAAAGGATCAAATCAAGGCAATATATGGTACACATCTGTGCAGGAAAAATAGGCAGGCCATATCTGTAGCATTAAAGCAAAAAAGCGGTAGGGAGGCTAGAAAGGAATATAACAGTACCATAGAACTAGCAAAGCAGGAATGGGAGGAAGATCATTGGTAGGACCTTAAAATTGCAGCCAAATTAAAAGATAAGACTAGATTCTGGGAATTAATAAACATTTCTAAAAGAGGATCTGACCCCATTCCAAGCCACATAACCGAAAAACAATGGCACACTTTAAAAAAAAATTTTTTTACGTTTTATTGTGGTGAGGTGGAATTAGAGCCAGTGCTTGGTTCCCAATTAGAATCTGGGTTTTACAGTCTCCCCGGACCTAATCCCTTTACACTAAAAGGAGGTTTAACTAGCCATTAAGAACATAGCCCCAGGCAAGGCTGCAGGCCTGGATGGCCTGCCTGGTGATCTACTCCTACATGGCCCTATGCTTTGGGCCAACTACATCACCCTCTTATTGAATAGGATTGTACAGAGCCAAGATAATGCTGAATCTTGGCAGGCAGCTGAAGTGGTAACAATTTACAAGAAAGGTGACAAAGGACCCTGCCAACTATAGGCCGATTAGTTTAATCTATGTAATTCAGAAGGTAGTTGGTAGGGTCATCATCTCCAGAAGTTGGTTGTGGTTAGAAGGGAATATCCAGTCGCATTTTCAAGCGGGTTTCAGGCGGAGGGTGGGTACGATGGACCAGGTTTACAGATTCTTTGCAGTATACTGGAAATCTGTGTCCATCGGGAAAGGCCGTCTCTACCTGGCCTTTATTGATTTGAAAACAGCTTTCGACCTGGTGCCCGGCAACAAATTGTGGCAGGTGTTTCACGATATGGGTTTCCCAAGCTATCTCCTTGATCTAATCAAGATTACATGAGGGCAATTACACCAAAAGAGCCGACAGAGGGTTCCTGTGAATGGAGGGGTCCACCAGGGCTGTGTGATGGCGCAGACTGTTCTCTCTTTGTGAATGGGGTGGTGGACCATTTGAGGGAGGACCCGGCCGATGCCCCAGTCCTGGAAGGGGAGAAAACACCAACCCTCTTCGCAGATGATACCCTCCTGATGTCTAAAATACCTATGGGTCTCCAGAAACTCCTGTACAGGTTTAGCTTGTTTTGTGAAGAGCGTGGATTAACTATCAACACCTACAAAACAAAGCTGATGGCATTATCTTCTAAAAAGTTAAAAAGGCTTAATATTTCCCTCAATGGGTCTCCCTTAAAGGTGGTTGAGGCATTAGATTACCTGGGAATAAGAGTTAACAAAATGAATTGGAATTCCCATGTTGCGAAAATGCTTTTAAACCACAAGAGAGTTTTGGGAGCCATTCTAAGAGACCAGCGAGGCTCCATCAGTAGACCTATAGCCCCGGCCCTCGCAGTATATGAAAGGAAGGCACTGGCCTCAGCAGTCTATGGTTCAGAATTGCGGCGGTTCGAGACATCACGGACCTGGTCAGAGCAGAGAATAAGTTCATGAGAGATCTAGTCTCCCATCCAGTCTCAACCCCTTTAAATCCCCTTCTTTTTGACATGGTTAGACGCTCAATCAAGGACATAGTTCGCCTTCATCCATTACTGTTCTGGGTGCGCCAAAGAAGGTCACCAGAACTGGCTAACTATGCAGCGGTGCTCGACGAACTTATCAACTTGAACAGCTGCAACAAGATCCGGTGGCTGAGCAAGTTGAGGCAGTTGGTCATACATATGGGTTTGGGTGAGTGTTGGCTGTCCCAATCCCCCCACCCAAACACTGTCAAGAAAATGTACTGGGATTTGGTGCAGAAGGAGGAATTAAAGGGGACAAAGTGGGAGTTTCTAATCGACCAATTTCTGGATCACAAGTCTGTTAGAAAGCTTGAACTGTTCTTGGACTATCTGATGCCCCAGAGATAGAGCTCTTTTTTTAAAGTTAAGGCATGGAACATTACCAATAAACTTGTATACTGAGACTTGGAAAACTTCACAGCACCAGAAGGCTACCTGACCATGCCCTAAAGAGTCTCTATCCCACTTTGTTTGCTTGTAAAGCAAGTAGATGGCTGAAGCCGATATGTAGAGATCTGGGCTTTAAACAACATAGTAAGGCCCTGCGCATCACAACAGATGTAACATCTGACCATTGTATGTGGGGTTGCAAAATTTCTGGGAATAACCTGGCAGATACGCACAAAGCTGATAAAGAAGAATCTGAGTGGGACAAATAAAACGTAATCCTGATTAATTGTACCTAACTATTGCCATAGTATTTTAGTCCCTCCGGTATTTATGATCTGTATTCTTGTTTTATGAATTTTTATGAGTCGTTTGTACTTAAAAAATGTTTCTACTTTTTTGATACATTTTTATCTCATAAAGTACTACAACAGCATACAGCTACTTGTTAGGACCAACATGCAACTTCGCTGAAACCCTTCCGATTCCTAGCAGGCCTGCTGACATTTGGGGTCCACTAGTTACATACTTGCTAGCTCAGGGAGATGGACCTGTGGAACTGGATGGGTGCAGGGCTTGGACAGGAGGTGATGACCAGATGGGAGATATCTGTACTGATAAGCAGCACCATCACCGTATGGCTGAAGATTAAACACATTGGCATCATATGTTGCTGTATGAACATCTGACTAGCACAACTTGATGATGTTTACCATTTATATGCATAAAAGGTCAAATATTTTCTAAACATCCTTTGCGATGAGGTGGCGTAACGCACTCTTATACTGTATAAGGGCAAGGTGATAACCCTGATGACTTTCTTTCCCTGTGTAATACCGCTGATTTGCCATGATCTGTCTACTGTATGACCTAAATGTCTCTGCTTTGTACCACAATGCCACCCCTTTTCTTGTTTGTTTTGTGTTAAAAACTAAATAAACAAAGTTCACAAAAAAAAAAAAAGATACTGTGGCAGAGTTTGAGGCCAGTTAGGACGCTTGTCTGCAGAGCGCCAGGCCCTCTTATTTTGCTCGCCCCCTGGGGGGCTGGAGGAGAGCACATCTTGACATGCGCTGCTGGTCGGCCTGGATGCTCCAGACCTGCACTGCCTTGGTGCCCAGTCAAGGTTGGCGCCTGGCCCGGCCGCCTGTGGCAGGGGCTCCTTCCCCCCCGATATACCTCTGGAGGTCCTAGTCCTGTGCACTGGTTGGGGCGCCTGCCGATGTGGTGGGGAGCCTGGGGGCCCCGCTGGAGTGGTGTCCCTGCAGACCCTTTACATTGTATTGACCTGGCAGGACTACTGCTGGCACGAAGATTGGTGTCCCCCCCGGACGCCCTTATGGGGAGGCCCGGTTGTCCACAGACCGGCCGCAGCGGACTGGTGAGGGGGGTGCCTGCTGGAAGTGCCTTAGGGCGAAGCTGGAACTGTGCATGCAATCGCGAGCAGGGCCCAGAGGTGGGTCTATTATTGGCGGGGCTACAGGGCGCCTCCGCGGTGTTTGAGAACGCATTGAAATCTGCAGTAGGTGGATGGTGTGGTAGGGGCCTGTCGCCGCCTGCGGACCGCCTGGGGTCGGATAATCCTGTCACGTATTGGTGTGGCCCCCCCTCCAGATCCGGAGGGGCCACATTTGGGGCTAAAGATGCGCAAGGACAAGACGTCTCGGTCCACGCAGCCCAACACCATTACACAATACACCACCCCGCGACTCCTGTCTCAACGGCTCACGAGGCAGTCGGGCCACGACGAGGGGGCAGAGGCCCCTGGGGAGCCCTCCCGGGCGGAACTCCTAAAAGCAATTCAGGGCTCCCACTCCGCATTGGAACGCCAAATAGAGACGGTCTATAGATGTCAATCTTTTGCAGGCCGACCAGCGGAAGGTGGCGGACAAGGTGACTGAGGCAGAGAGTGATACCGAACAGCTGCAGGGCGAGGTGGCCACCATCAAGAAGATGGTCTCACAGCTGACTGCCACGACGGGGGCCCTGGAGCGGAGGACGGAGAAGGGAGGGCGCATCGCAGCAATATTAGAGTCCTTGGAGTGCCTGAACCTGCAGAAGCAGGAAACGCAGAACGCTTCCTGGAGGACTGGATTCGTACTCACCTGTGCCCGAGGGGTCTTTGAGGTCTTTGTGATTGAAAGGGCCCACCAGGCGTTGGTCCCATTGCCGCGGCTGGGTGCCCCCTCCCCAGAGCAATCATGGCGAAAATCCTAAACTATCAAGACAGGGATTGTATCCTAAGAGCAGCACGGGAGTTGGCAAACCTCATGTTTGAGAATAGCAAGATCTTCATTTATCCAGACAACACCCAGCAGGTTCAGGAGCAGCGGAAGTCCTTTTTGGGGGTTAAACAGAAACTCAGGGAGATGCAATTGCAATACATGCTCCTATACCCAGCCAAGCTCAAGGTCCTGTCGCAGTGAAAGGCGCACTTTTGAGGCGCTGGCCGAGGTCTGGGAGTGGCTGGAGATCTGGGGTGATGGGAGAGCATGGGGTCCCCCGAGGGAGATGGGCTCCCGCCCACCCAGAAGACGCAACAGCAGGCGGAGGCACCGATCCGGGGCAGCGGACAGTTAGGAGAGCAGCAGAGTTCTGGTTGGCGAGGATGGAGCCCTGCACTTGGGACCGGTGGAAGTGGCTGATGGCCTGGGGGCTGTCCTCCCGCTTGAACAAGATGGCATCTTGGTTCCAGATACACGTGGAAGCGGCTGATGGCCTGGGGGCTGTCCTCCCGCTTGAACAAGATGGCATCTTGGTTCCAGATACACGGCTGACTCCGCGCTGCTGACGGCCCCGGTGGTCCCAGAGACTGCAGCGAGTGGACCCCCAGGGGCTGGAGCTCCCTCGAGAGAGACTTGGTTATTTCCGTGAGCATTATGTTTGATGGGTGACTCAGTCTGGTGGCCGTAAGTGGGCTAGTTAGCTGATACGGGTTTCCCGGGGTGGACTCACTGGGGTTGGTGGGTGGGGGGTCTCCTTTTGGTTGGGGGGCGAGAGCATGTTCGTGTTATTGCAGTGAGTGTGCATGGTTTTTTGTCACAAGGTCGAGCCTGGACTTTTGGTATGAACAATGGGTTTGGTGGAGAGTCGGGTGGGGGAGCCAGTTTTCATTGTTGTAGTGGGTTGGCCTTCTTAGGCGTACGAGGTGGCTGTGTAAGTCCTGGCACCAGCAGGTTAGGAGCGTGTGGTTGTTGCAGACATTTTGCTCGTGGGTGGGGAGGTGGGGTCGTTTGAATTGGAAGTTCTGGGGTAATGTTTTTCGCATCATTTGTATTACAGGTCAGGCACTGGGGAAGATTCACTCTGAGAGATGATACGACAGGGTAGAAGTTTATGGAACCCATGGGGTATAAGTTTCTGAGTTGGAACGTGAGGGGGCTGGGTACATGCACCAAGCGATATAGGGTCCTCACCTACCTCCAGAGACAAAATATCTATAGCTTGTCTGCAGGAGACCCACATGTTAGATGACTGGGCACAAAAGCTAGGGAAAAAGTGGCGTGGACAGTTGTTTCATGCGTCCTTCTCTTAAGCTAGGGGTGGGTTCTGATTTGGGTAGCACCAGGGGTGACGTTCGCTATGCAATACATGCAGGCGGACATTCAGGGGTGGTACCTGCTCCTCAGCTACACTGGACGGGAAGGAATTGGTCATATTGAATTCCTACGCACCCTACATTGATGACCCAACATTCTTTGGGGAGTTTCATACTTCATCCATGATCTGGGGACCCCATGTGAGAAGTTGGCCTGATATGAACAATTGTTACTTACCTGTAAACAGGTGGTTCTCCAGTATTGGTGTCTTTCATAGATTCACATGCTTGAATATTCCCCGTCGTCGGGGTGGGAGTCCCACGGTAAATAAAATAGCAATAAATACTAAATATATAAATATTATATAATAAATATATAAAGTACATAATAAGGATAAACCCAAAAAATGCATAAAAGCAGCATAGGGTAGCTAACCAAAAAATTCTACATAGGAATGCATGGGAATATAAAAGTTCCAATGCAGCCTATCCTTGTCATTATGTCAGACCAAACTGCAGCCAATCAGGCGCCAGCAGCCCTCTAGAACCTTCTCAGAGCTCAAGCCCTCAGATTTTCGTAGCACAAGAGTGACCACAGAGTCTATGAGGAGAAGAGCGCCTCTGAGGGGAGGATGGGAGGGTCGCATGTGAATCTATGAAAGACACCAATACTGGAGAACCACCTGTTTACAGGTAAGTAACAATTGTTCTTCTCCAGTATTGGGGTGTCTTTCATAGATTCACATGCTTGAATATAGAATAGTTAGCAGTCCCTATCCCAACACAAAGTTTCCAGAATGCAATGTATAAGCAAAAGGTTGGAATCAACAGGTGTAATAACCCATGCCATAGAAGTTATACAACTATATGTATACATAGAGAAGACATGAATAAACTGGAAACTATTAGGAGGAGGGTAGAATAGAGGCTCACCTTATTGAAAAAGATCACGGAGCACAGCTTGTCCCACTGCGGTATCTCCTTCAGCCATGGCACCCAGATTGTAGTGCTTTGTGAACGTGTGCCTGCTGGACCACGTGGCTGCTCTGCAAATCTGATGCAATGGAACTCCGGCAAAGAGTGCAGTCGAAGAGGCCATAGACCTGGTAGAGTGGGCCCGTACTGCAGTCCGTAAAGGCTTTCCCGCCTTCTGATGGCAGAAAGCAATCGCCGAAGCCACCCAGCGGGCTACTGTAGGTTTGGTGACTGGTCGCCCTTTTTGAAAGCGGCCATAGGCTACAAAGAGCTGATCCGATTTTCGGAACTGGGCTGTTCTGCTGATGTAAAACTTTAAACATCTTCTAATGTCCAAAGAGTGCAAGCGTTGTTCCGCAGGAGATTGCGGGTTGGCAAAGAAAGACTGCAGTATAACAGGCTTATTAATATGGAAGTCTGAAGGCACTTTTGGAAGAAAAGTAGGGTTAGTGCGTAAAAGCACAGAATCCGGTTTAAACTGTAGAAATGGTGGTTTGATCGTGAATGCATGCATATCACTCACTCGGCGTGAAGACGTCAAAGCAAGAAGAGGCGCGACCTTCCAGGTGACATACTTGAGGTCTGCTTTATGGATTGGTTCAAAAGGTGCAGTCATTAATTGTGATAGGACAATATTGAGGCGCCACTCGGGAGGACGCCGCCGAACTGGAGAAAAAGTCCGAAGAAGTCCCTTGAAAAATTGACTTATTAACCTGGATGAACATAGGGAGGCGGAGCCATCATGGCGGAAGCGTGATATTGCCGCCAGAAAAACTCTTAAAGTAGCATGTGACAAACCCGACTGAGCCAGATGGAGAAAGAATGGAGAAAGAAAGGGAGGAGCTCAGCGGGCGTGGCACGCAAAGAATGCACTCCGGCGTCAGCACACCAGTGGCAAAAGCGTTTCCATTTCAACTTATAGGTCTTTATAGTTGATGGAGCCCTGGCCTGAGCAAGGATGTCACGACACTCCTGAGGGATGGTTAGATGTGCAAATTCAGTGTTTAGGTTCCAGGCTGATAAGCTCAGAGAAGAGGGGTCTGGATGGTAGATTTGACCCCTGTCCATGGAGAAGATCCATTCGAGGATGAAGAAGAATGGGTTTGCATTGAGACAGGAGGAGCAGCTCCGAAAACCACGCCTGTCGTGGCCACCTGGGAGCAATTAGAAGGATGTGGCAGGGTTCTCTCCGAATCTTCCAGAGTACTCGTGGCACTAGAGGGATCGGAGGAAAGGCGTAGGCGAAGAGATTCGACCAATCCATCATAAGGGCATTGCCTTGGGATCCTTTGTGGGGATGCCAACTTGCGTAAGCGGGGCATTTGCGGTTCTCTGGAGCTGCGAAGAGGTCGATTACCGGGAATCCCCAACGACGAAAGACCATATCGAGTGTTGGCTGGTGAAGTTCCCACTCGTGGTTGGATGATCGGGATCTGCTTAGGGAATCCGCCAGAAGGTTGGACAACCCCGGAAGATGAACTGCGGTGATTGTGATTTGATGATTGATGGACCAGTCCCAAATCGCCTCTGCTAGGCGGGATAACACCGGAGACTTCGCTCCGCCCTGCTTGTTTATGTAATGCATGCAGGTTGTGTTGTCTGTCTGTATGAGAACCGACTCCCCCTGCAGCACTGGTTGAAATGATTTCAGGGCCAAAAAGATAGCCATGAGCTCCAATTTGTTGATGTGCCAGGTTTTCTGGTACAGAGTCCATTTCCCCTTGATGGAAAGGTGCTGGAGGTGGGCTCCCCAACCCTCCAGAGATGCGTCCGTCGTTAATGTCAGATCTGGGGTGTTGAACAGAAAGGACGTGCCTGCCGCAAGCTGATGTGGTTGTGCCCACCATCCGAGCGCTTTCTTCATG
Source organism: Lissotriton vulgaris (assembly GCF_964263255.1). Classification (NCBI taxonomy): domain Eukaryota; kingdom Metazoa; phylum Chordata; class Amphibia; order Caudata; family Salamandridae; genus Lissotriton; species Lissotriton vulgaris. The sequence goes on from NC_141690.1 coordinate 27,136, forward strand.
GGAATGGTGATGGTAACCTGATCGTTGAAGGAACCGGTGACTTGACGCCACTGGTCGTCCAGTGCCTGTTGAATAGGTCGTGCTCGTAGTCTGCAATGAGGGACAAGAGCGATGCACGACGAAGCCATCCCCAAACGGACTGAAGTGCACCTCTTTGCCAGAAGTAGTGAAACTAACCGGAGAATCCTTTGCTGACGTTCCCGGGAGACAAACGCCTTTGCTAGTTTGGTGTCCAGCGTTGCTCCTAGGAAATCCCTGCAAGTTGTTGGCTGCAATTGAGATTTCTCCAAGTTGATGGACAGACCCAAGGAACGAAATACTGTCTGACAAATGGAAGTATGGTGTTGGAGTTGTGAGCAGGATTGCGATTTCAGGAGGCAGTCGTCGAGATATGGGAATATCTGGATGCCTTGGAGACGAAGAAAAGCCATGACCGGAGCCAACATTTTTGTAAAGACTCGGGGGGCCGACGGGAGGCCAAATGGAAGCACCTTGAATTGGAAATTAAGGTGCCCCACCTTGAAGCGCAGGAACTTTCGATGACCTGCGAGTATTGGGACATGGAAGTAGGCGTCTCGGAGATTGATGGTCGTCATGAAATCTCGGACAGAGAGTAAGCGCAAGATTTCTGTAAGCGTTAGCATATGGAAGGTCTGATCCTTGAGATAGTGATTGAGTGCTCTCAAGTCCAATATGGGTCTCCATTCTCCGTTTTTCTTGACGATAAGGAAAAAACGTGAATAAAACCCCTTCCCTCTCTGAGACTTTGGTACTACTTCCACCGCACCTTTCTGAATGATAAGATGAACTTGATGAAATAGCTCCTTGAGGTGCAGAGGTGGTGGTCCGGAAGGTGGCGTTGGAGGAGGTACCTCGACAAATTCCAATGCATGGCCTTTTTTCACAGTGTCGAGTACCCAACGGTCCGTTGTAATGGAGGACCATTGAGAACCAAACAGATTCGTCCTCCAATTCTCAGTTCGACAGACAAGTCATTGACGTTTGTTGGAAGCTCCCCTGAAAGTGGACTTGCCTCGATAGTTTCTGGCAGGTTGCTGACGGGAAGACTGCTGACGGTTTCCGGTGAAACGTTGGTTACCTTGGTTATAGGATCGATACTGACTGCTTCCTCCACGAAAAGTGGATGTAGTGCCACGTCCGAGCACCCCGAAAGGGCTGCTTCTTAAATTGAAGGGTACCCAAGGCACGTGCAGTGTCCGTGTCCTTTTTTATGGATTGCAGCGCTTCATCAATATGCGCTCCAAATAGTGACTCGCCGTCATATGGCATATCCAGAATTCGTGTCTGAACTTCCTGTCGAAACGAAGTGGAGCGCAGCCAACCTTGTCGACGTAGGACGGCCGCTCCAGCGAGTTGGCGAAAACCAGTGCAGGCCACATCCACTGCACAATCAATGAGTTCCTCTGCAGTTCTTTCTCCTTCTTGCAGAATCTTCTGCGCTTCTGCCTTGGAAGCATCCGGAAGTAACGCCACATAGGCGGACATATCTGCCCAAGCCTGACGGTCATAACGACCTAAGATAGCCATAGCGTTAGCTACTCGAACCGTTGTAGAGGACATGGAGGAAAACTTACGCCCAATTGCATCTAGGCGACGGCCCTCTCAGTCTGGAGGAGCGGTGATAGTAGACGCTGGGTTCTTCGAACCTCTGAGCTGCCTGCGTAACAGAATCGGGTTTAGGTTGACCTGTAAGGCATGTCGGAGATCCCACCGGCGCCTTATATTTCTTTTCCAACCTTGGTAGTTGTGCTGGTAAAGAGTTAAGAGTCTTCATTAATTTGACCCCTTCAGCCCAGATGAAATCTATAATCGGGACGGTGTGTATCTGTTTAAATGGTTGGTTCTTGAAATCATAAAGGAAGCAATCTTCCTCTCTCTGGACTCGTGGCAATTTGAACCGTTGCGCCGCCCTGTCTATTAATTGGTGGAAGCCTGCAATATCCACTGGAGGAGAATCCCCTGGCGGCACCTGAGAAGGGGATGGTGTCTGAGCACGATAGTCATCCCACTCCGCTAAATGTTCACCACCATCACCATCCGAAACTTCTCCATCTTCACGCTCTGGAGGATTCTCGTCATCATCTGGATAAATTGTTGTATGAACTCGAACTGATGTACTCCTATGAACAGTAACAGGCGGCGCTGGGTGTGAAGGAGCCAGTGTCGGCTCTGTAACTGGGTTCAACACCGATGGGACAGCCGCAACCTGTGGAGATGGTGGGAATCGCTGATTGTAATCCTCCAACATACTTTGGAGGTTTGATATCATTGATATAGGCAACATCGCAGCTGGTACGAGAGTGAGTTGCTTGATGTTGGTCACACTGTTCCTCTTCATCGTTACTGAAGTCTTGGCACTTTATGTTCAAGTCCGAAAGACTTTGAGCCTGGTCATCAGACTCCTGATCTGAATCAGTAGCAAACAACGGAAAGGGAGGAACCATCTCTCCTTCTGTGAAAGTCCCAAACTGGTCTGATTTGCTGGACTTTAAAGGCAATAAAGGCATTGAAGCAAATGAAGAGGCTGGCGTGGAAACTGTCCTGCGCACGCGTCGCCGGCATGATATCAGTCGTCTTCTTTGAGGGAACTGATTTTGATGTCGTCGACAAGGAGATCGTCAACGGAGTAATCTTCATGGACATAGTCGCCGGAACCTTCAATTTTAAGGTCTTCGTCGACGGAGCGGTCGTCGACGGAGCGGTAGTCGACGGAGCAGTCGTCAACGGGACAGATAAAGCAGACTCTCGTCAACGGGAAAGCCGTCGACGGTACACTAGTCGTCAAGGGCGTAGACGAACCCACAGTATTCGATCCTTTCGTCGACGACGAACGGGCTGTCGACGAGCAAAATCTTCAACGACGAAGATGAAATCGGAATTACAGAAGAAAGTCTTTGAACTGAGAAGAACTCATCGACGACGAAGACGTCGACGCCGAAGCGGACGATGACCCAGAGGCCAGCGTCGTTGTGACTGTCGTCGTCGACTTTGATCCAGAGAGCCATTCTCGTCGACGGAGTTGAAACTACCGTCGACGGAAAGTCAGTTTTCTTCACAGAAAAACTGGAATTCGAAGCAGAAGGAGCCTGAGAGCTAGGTCTCGTGGGCCCAGACGTGGTAGGTAAAGGTGAAGACACCGCAGGGGTCAAAGTGAGGGATAATTTCCTCTTTTTTAGAAATGGGGAAGGCACCTCCTGCACACTACCACGCTTAGAAGCTGCTTTAGAGTGGCCTGAAACGAGACTTTCAGCATCAGAAAGTATATTGTCTTTATCCTTTAGCCTTTGAAGCCAAACTAGTAAGCGGCCCTCTCTATCCTTAAGAGTTTTATCTGAGAATTTTCTACAGAGCTTACAGCTTCCCACTTCATGGTCAGGGTACAGGCAGTAAATACACTTACTGTGAGGGTCGTCATGAAATAATCTTAGCTTTCCACAAGATAAACAAGCTCTGAAGAGACTTCTTACTTGAAGACATTGTAGAGAACTGGAAAACACTTGAAGAGAAGAAAAACTGAGCAGAGCTCAGGGAGACTCCCTTACACACGACGTGCGGTAGAAAATCTGAGGGCTTGAGCTCTGAGGAGAAGGTTCTAGAGGGCTGCTGGCACCTGATTGGCTGCAGTTTGGTCTAACATAATGACAAGGATAGGCTGCATTGGAACTTTTATATTCCCATGCATTCCTATGTAGAATTTTTTGGTTAGGTACCCTATGCTTCTTTCATGCATTTTTTGGGTTTGTTCTTATTATGTACTTTATATATTTATTATATATTATTTATATATTTAGTATTTATTGCTATTTTATTTACAGTGGGACTCCCACTCAGACGACGGGGAATATTCAAGCATGTGAATCTATGAAAGACACCCCAATACTGGAGAAGTAGTGCTCACCATTCTAGCGCTCACTGTATCATTCCAAACGACCCTTATTGATGATTGGTTGTAAGTCAACCTTTAGACCAGCTATCCTAGTAGCATGTACAAGAGCAGTCTTTAGGCTAAACTCTAGAGGGCGTGTTAAGCCAGCTGTTATACCATCACATATACCCTTTGAACACCAAGTGAAAGGACACCACACAAGTTGTTATGAAAATAAAATTATATTTATTTAGAACACAACAGCCCTGGACTTTTTATGAGGACAGGGCGCTAAGCACAATACAAAGCTCTTAAAGAAATTCTGAATGTCGCACAATTTACACAAATGCCCGAGGGCACGGAAAACCATATACTACAAAAGTGGAATGCGAAATACTATCAGGTAAGTAACTAGTCTCAAAGGCTTTAGGATCGCTAGGACTGGACGACTGAACCTTCAGATTACGAGCAGGAGGCCTAGGGAGATCGGGTGCAGAGTGCACTCTCACACGGGATGCGGGACAAAGTCTATGGATGCTAGATTTCGTAAAGTTAGTGTTATCGGACGAATCCGACTAGGTAGAGCTGAAACGAAAAAGGATCTGGACACTTAAGATAGTTAAGCTATGCTGGAGCACCGAAATGCTGAGGTTACCTAGCCCAGGGGCTGCGGCTGCATAGGTCTGAAAAGACGTCGGGAATCCTCGTTGCAGTCCATGGAGCCTGAAAGAAGAAGTTGCTGGCAGGCGACCAGTGAAGAAGTTCGGTGTGATCCAAGCCTGGATCGATGGAGGATACCTGTAAGCAGAGGGGACCAAGTTCTGAATGACTAGCCAGTGATTAGATGGGCACCAGGATGGCACCGGACGAAGTCACCTCGACCAGGTGAGTGGGCGGCGCTGGGCTCTGCAGTCTCTCGGACCAGGAGGCGTTGTCGGCGACCAGGATGGAGGTGAGAGCTGTCCCACGATGGTATCTGCTGTAGACGTCGCTGGACCCAGGATTGGGGCAACAACTCTTGGCAAATGCAAGCCCACGCGGTGGACTCAAATGGCGTCTGGACTCAAATGGCGTCTGGAGTGGACCAGGAGGTGCTCCTCTGTTGGAGGGGAGCAAGGGCCAATCTGGAGCAACTAGACCAGCGATGAAAGTGTCGTTCGTCGTCAAGAGGGTTACAAGCCAGCAGGCAAGTAGCCGGACAATGCGGTGAGCAGCAAAGAGCAGAAGGGCCCCACGCAGATCTCGTGGATGCTGGGAGGCTGGACTTCGGTGCTGGAGCTGCTCAGGGTTAGGGCTTCTCAAACCCTAAAGCGCTCACTCAAGGATCCCTCGGCGGTCGTGCTGGATAAGTGTCGTGCAGTTCTGAAGATGGCCGGTCCCTCGAGGTCCCGTCACACCCATGGATCTCAGCTGGGCTGATGTGGGAAGAGGTCAGAGGTGCCAGGGAAGCCGGGTCTCGTCGTGCTGGTCGGTCAGATTCTGGAGGAAGGACGTGCAGCAAACCGCAGTGTTCTTAGTTGGTGCCCGCAGATGCAGGGTGACTACTCCTTAGTCACAAGGGAGAAATCTTGAGAAGAAGTCTTGAGTTCCTTTCGTAGAAAGTAGTTTCAGGATTCAAAGATGATCTAATTTGGAAGGGTCCCCGCTCCCACCTTTATACTAAAGAAAGGGGCTGGTACGGGACTAGGTCCTGCCCATGGGTGGGACCAGGAAGGGGGTGGTTACACCCCTCTCCCATGCCGGACTTTCCCCAGCTCAGGGGCTGGTGTGCCCCTGGAACTGGTTCAAACTGGCAGATGCACAGTGAGCACCGGGGTGCCACTTGCAGTCACCTTCCTATTCAGCCCTGCCTACCTTGGATACACAAAACCCTGTCTGGGATGGTGCTAGCACCGCCCCTGACAGGAAACCCTTTGTCCAATCTCCCCTCGCCGGAAGGACTCCCAGCTGCAGGTGGTCAGACTTGTGTCTGTGGTGGCAGCATCCATTTTGTGGAGCTGAGGCTTCAGTTAACTTTAACCGGGGTTCACAGTTACATACATGTCATGTCCCTCTAGAAGGGTGGAATGCTAACCCCGTCGCCAGAATTAGCAAGGGGTTAGTATTCCAATTCGTATGACACCTTACTCGACATGTTTTGATAAAGCGATACCAAAGATAGCAAATACCCGCGAGGATTATAATGCACTTAAGAGTATATGGTACGCGTTATCATGGAACAGCTATTAGGACTTGGTTCCGCAAGCTGCAGACTGGCTCAGCTCATGCCAGAGCACCATCTCACATAATTCCAAGCACTCTGCCTTCAGGATTGTTAAGGCCTGCTATAGGAGTGACTGATAGGAATACATGTGTCTATTTTAGGGTTAGATATAGTTATACTATATCTAAAGCAAAGGGTGATTACACCACTTTGCCCCAGCTGTCGTGCAGCCAGTTGTGTCAGATTTCGATGGCCAGCCAGGGGTGGCATAATACATGCTGCAGCCCCTGGTAGGCCCTGGGTACACCTATGCCCTGAGTTACAGGGTCTGATAAGGTGGCCCAGTACCAATTGGATATGTACCTAAGGTACATGGAATCCATTTTAGAGAGAGCAGTAGGCCTGGGGCCCTGAATAGCAGGGTCCCAGGTCAACTAGGTCGAAAAACCAGCAAAACACCAGGCAGAAAAGTTGGGGGTAACCATAGTCCGGTATCCACCTTCCTACACCCAGTTGCTCTGGTTCGGGAATTTTTACTATCCTTGATCCGGTCCTGGATAGGACCCCCTCGGGAGGGTACTAAACCCCGCATGACTGCGTAGCTTAGAGAATTTATGAATAATGTGGGAGTGGTAGATATCGGGTGCCTGAAACACCCGACCCAGCGGCTGTATACTTGTTTTTCACCCACACAAAATACGCATAGCCATCTCAACAGGAAATTGGTGGCGGATGCCGTGACTAGCCTGGCGATGGAGGTAAGGCACCAAGCCCGGTTCTTGTCCGATCATTCCCCGGTGACCGGTGATGTTCAGTGGGGATCTTCGGTGGCTCGACCTCGCACCTGGAGGCTCCCGGTGGACATACTCTGTGACCAGGTGGGTAGGGCGCATGTAGATAAGGCGATAGAGGACTACACGGCTATCAACTAACGGGATGGGACTCTGTCCCTGGCTACCAGGTGGGAGGCCCTTAAGGCAGTGGTGTGCGGTGCTTGTATGGGGCTTACCTACTGAGTTCAAAAGCAGCTTCTTCGCAACCTCCAGAGGGAGGACGTTCTCTTGAGTGCCCAATTGGTGGTCAACCCTAGTGGTCCCGAGCGGCTGGAGGAACAAGCGTCTCGAGCCAAGGTACAGGATGTCCTGGGTCGATTGGACAGGTACACCCTGGGCCAATATAGGCAACGCCTTTACCGAGAAGGAGACAAGTCGGGGTGGCTTTTGGCCTGGATCCTGAAACGGGAACAGACTCCCGAACGTAATGTTGCCCTACGCGACCAGGCGGGCGAGATAGTTTATTCGGAAGCCACCACCACACCAGAAGTCCAGACAAAGATATTGGACATGGCTTATGATGGCAAATCATTGTTTGACAAGCACATAGATTAGGCCCTCCAAGCAATTAAAACCGATACGGACACTGCAAGATTTTTTTGAAACCTTTATTTTCAGATTTTGGAGAATACAAAAGGCAACCCCCCACCCCCTCAATTCACTGCTCACGTCCCTGCTGCAGGCGGGACGGCGTAGCAGGGTGGCCCTGAGCACTGTGGTGTGCTCCTTTGAGGAGGGAGGTTTGGAGACCCCATGCTTTGACCATTATGCGGTACAGCTACTTCCAGCGGCCAGATGGTTTGTGGACACTGATACGTGGGAGAATAACCTGCTGACTGGGCGGGCCAAGGCGCAAGAACTTCAGCAGGCACTGATGCGGGATTCGGGGGCTTCGCCCGGGCTACGATATGTGGTCCGGCACACGGCTAATGTACGGCAAAGTTTCGTGGAGAGGATCCTGCGCTCGGCACCCTTTCCTAGAGAGTTACCGATTTGGATCATGGCCCCTATGGTGGAGAGCCAGATGTCCTTCCGTGCATGGAGGGGGGGGGGGGGGGGTGTGAGTTGCATGCGGATCTGTACCCCTCGGACAGCTTCCTGACTTATGAGCAGGCGGAGGAAACTTTTGGCCTCAGCGGAGGGCAATTTCTTCAATACCAGGGCCTGCGCTCCATTGTGCGAACGATCTGGTCGCAGTGCCTGGACCCCCCCCAGACGACCCATACACTTCATATTATTTTGTCCTGTGGCAGGGGATGTAAATTGATTACTCTGTTGTACGCGGCGATGAAACTAGAGTCAGGCCCCCCCCCGGTCCCGCCATCATGGGCTGCCTGGGAAAGGGACCTGGGTGCGCCCCTGGACCAGGGTCAGAGGAAACGCATAGTGACCTTGACAAGGCGAGTCTTCTAATGCTCGCTTCAAGCTCGTTCACTTCAATTTTCTACATCACACCTATCTTACCCCCAAGGTGGTGAGCCGATATTAGACAGACAGATGGGACAATTGCCCCAGGTGAGGTGCAGGAGGGTGCGAGATTCCTACATATGGCCTGGAAATGTCCCCTGGTGGGGAGCTTCTGGGCGGGGGTAGTGGGTCGTGTAGCAGCCGCTACCGGCCTCAGAGTTGACTTGACCCCCTTGCTCTGTCTGTTGGGATTGGTACCTAAGTCCAGGAAAAACTCCTGTATAAGTTGCTGCAGTTAATGCTAGTTTTAGCTAGGCATAGGGTCGCCATTACGTGGATGGGACAAAGAGCCCCTGAGGTAGACACTTGGCTAAAGGATGTGAGGGAGTGGGTACTAGCTGAAGAAACATATGCAGTGCTCCAGAAAAGGTGACAAATTGCAGGAAGACCTGTTGGCTTGGCGAACTATGTGTATGGCGGGGTTTGGCACGGAGTCTCCATCTGATTCGGAGGGGACCAGTGGCAAGCTTTTCTCTGCACCTGTCTTAAGCCTGGAGGGGGAGGCAAGTATATGAGTACCTGTCTGTAGGGTGCGAGTTATAAGAACTGGCCTGAATTCCTTCTGTCACATGGACTTCCTTGTTTACAGATGTGGTCTTATTCCGTGGAGTGCCATAATGAGTCCACCGACCTGTGAACTGCTTTTTTTACTGATGCCTATGTGGGGGGGAGGGTTACCTTTTTCATTCTCCAAAATCTGAAAATAAAAGGTTTCAAAAACAAAAAATCTTGCAGTGTCGGTATCGGTTTTAATTGCTTGGAGGGCCTAATCGATGTGCTTGTCCAACAATGATTTGCCATTATAAGCCATGTCCAATATCTTTGTCTGGACTTCTGGTGGCTTTAAGCCAACCCTGGCGCCTGAGAACTGCAGCTATAGCTAGCTGTCTAAAGTTCGTATTTAGAATTTCCAGTGCACAGTCAATCTTTTCGGATGCAGCATGCTCACCCTCTAACAAAATCTTCCGTGCTTCTTGATTCTGTCAGGAATGAGGTCAATCAATCCAGCCAGATCTGACCACATTTGGTGGTCATAACGCCCTATGATGGCTAGGGAGTTAGCAGCCCTGATGGAAGCAGCTGCCATAGTTGAAAACTTTTCTCCAATGAGGTCTAATTGTCGCCCCTCCTTATCCGGCGGTGTAGTGATAGGTGTTGCCGGATTCTTAGACCTTTGTTGGGCAGCCTGGGAGATGACCGAATCTGGTCTAGGATGACCAATAATACAAGATGGGCTATTAGCTGGAGCCAGATTTCTTATCTATCCGTGGAAGCACCGCAGGCACGGATGCAGAGTTCTTCATAATCTTGAGACCTTCATTACATATGTAATCAATTATGGGTATGGCTCTGGTGACCTTCCTAGATTCCGCTTTAAAATCAAGGAAACAGTCTATTTTCCACATTAATAGGAAGATGAAATCTGGCAGCAGTCCTCGGCATAAGATTGAGAAAACCCCCTATATCTTCTGGTGGCAAATGAGATGGCTGGGGGGGATCGGTGGCGAAGGCATAGGAATAATAAATGAATCCCAAGGATTCACATGAGGATTCTCGTGTATTTCTTTTTCAGGTTAATCAGAGGATGTGTCTGGAACCTGAGGGGTTTGTGAAGGTTGATGTCCATCAGAAGGTTCTGTAGCCGGAGGCATCAGTATTGGAGCCTCAGGTAGAGGATCTGGAACTACCACAGGAGGAGGTGGTAGGATCACCTGCTGTGGTGGAAATCCTTGGCTACAATCTGCGAGCATGGCTTGTAAATCCTGGATCAAATTAGGAAGCAGATGGCTGGTGTCAGGCTGATGTACTTGTCCCATACACCTTATGATGTGGAACCACAATGTCCTCCTGATAATGATCACTAATACTCTTCCTAGTCTTAACACTAGATATGGAGCACTGATTGATGAGCTATTCCAAATGGCCCTTCATCCTCATCTTTGGAATAGTCATCCTCTTCTTGCGCATCCGTCTCTAAAAGATGCGACGGAGTAAGAGGCGAAATAGTACAATATTCATGTCTTTGATATGTCTTCAGTTGAACTCCTAGATGAACAGGAGTTGAATAAGTTGGAGCTGCAATTAAAGCCTTAGTTGTAGCCGGTAATCGCATATTAGACGGTATGGTCGTCGACTGGATCTCAGTCGATGGACTTGTCGTAGAAGGGCTCTTTGTTATCGTTGTCGTTGTCGACTGGCTTGCAGTCAACTGAACCATAGTAGACAGGGTCATAGTTGATGGTAAGCTAGTAGACAGACTAGAGCTCTTAATAGGCGGGACAGTCGTTGACGAGGCAGTTATTAATGGCGCTGATGGTACCAGTTCTAGTGGACGGTACGTTCCTAGTAGACGCAGGCTTCGTCGACTGAGCTTTCGTCGCCATTCTTCTATGAATTCTTAGTCCATGAGGCTTTCGTCAACGACAGTCTAAGAAGACACAGTAATCCCCATTGAAAGAATAGATGTGATTGACGAAGTAGAGATTGTCACCTCTTCTGCGCCTTCGTGGACGGAGACTAACTATTGACCATGGTGTAAACCAGAAATTTTTTTACTTCCTGTTTTTGAAGATTGTTTGTGAGAGTCTTTGAGAGCAGCAGTCTGGAGACTTTGAAGGCCCAGAGGACATAGGAGATCTCTGTGAAGGGCCAGAAGTAGAGTGGTATGATTTCAGATGTTTTCTTCCCTCACTAGAAGAGCTTTCCTGAGATCAGGCTCTTGCTGGACGTTGAGGCTCGGTCATCCTCTTCAGCTGAGGAGGATTTAAGCCACAACAGGACTCTTGCCTTTCTATCCCTAAGAGTCGTAGAAGGGAAGGTGTGGCAGATTTTACAATCTTTTGCCTCATGCTTGGGGTACAGGCAGTAGATACAGTCCTTATGTTGATCATCAACATGGACTCTTTCCTTGCCACAGGTTCTGCAGGGCTTGAACAAGGTGTTATCTGACATCTAGAACAAAAACTGATATGGCACTCAGGGAGACTCCGATCCACACGCCGTGCGGTGAAAGTCTGAGAAGGAATTGCAGAAAGTGTTCTAGAGGGTGCTGATAGCAGATGGGTTGTACCAAATGTTTGGTTCTTTTAGCATAATGATGTAGATAAGCTTTTAAGATTTGGGCTCAGGCCTTTTTCCTTAGGGCCTACTACTGTTATTTACCTTTGGCACTGCTATATGTACAGTGGGACTACAGCCTCTGACAGGGAATGATTCAGGCATGTGAATCTATGAAAGATGACCCAATACTTGATAATTACGATTTTTTGCTTTTGACGGAAGGTCCTTGAGTTTGGGTTCCAAAGAAATCCTTTTCATGTCAAATTTTTAATGTCAGCCATCTTGACGTCCTGGCCATTCGAGTCGTTTTAGTCGCTTGAAGCAAGAGTAGGGATATGGGGCACTACATGCAAAAGTGATTGTCTTCAAGAGCCTTTACTCTGCTCGCAGAGCTATGGCCAAACACACATTACATATCCAATAGGTTACAAGTGACTTTGGAATACAATGTTGAGACATAAGTGATGACTGCAGCGATGTAGTAAATTAGTACACAGCCCCATACGTGGTCCATTAAGGTAAAGACTCCTCGGTTGATAAAGTGGGTTTATATATAGTGTAGCTGAACCGAAGAGACTGCTGATGCAAGTTGGTCTGAATGGTCCAGAGGAGTAAAAGATTTACGAAGGGTCGTGTCTTGGGCAGTAAACTGGCACTAAATAAGCAATGCACAGGTACTAAACAAGCTCCCCACCAACTCAGCTGACTTGGAAGGCACTTTGTCAACAGGGTGATTTTTGCCCCAACTAAGTACAAAGCATGGAACAGTGTCCCTCATTGCCCTTTATTGCCATAATGCGAGAGGTCAAGTTTGGTGCTTCGGACGGTCTGAACGGATCTAATCTGTGGCATTGATGAGGTTTGTGCTAGATGGGTGCTCAATTTACAAGCCGTCACTAGTAATTGGCAGCCTTATGCTTTTTAAAGCACAAAAGACTTGGGTCAATGAACTTTCAGAAAGCCTTTATCACCATGATCAGCGCCTGCCTAGTTCTGTAACATTTCCTGAAAATATGCATAATGGCATAGTAGTACTGTCATCCAGATGTTCTGTATCATTGTGTAGTAATGGCATAATAAAGTACACTTAAACTTTAAAAAGTGCATTGGCTTTACATTTGGTACAACTTCCAGAATAACCTTTAACTGCTCATCTCATGACCCCTGACCCAGACTGCTGAATTGATGTTCTCGGACCTCAATTTTCAGCATCGATTTGACCAGTTCCCAGCACAGTGGTAAACAGACTAAGGGCCAGATGCATTGAGCATTTTTCTCCACAGAAATGGACCGATTAGCAGAATCGGCCTATTTGCGATTTCAAAAAAAAGCTTTTTTGATTCATACCAAATTTTGCGATGTGGTAAACTTACTGAATCGCAAAGTGGTTGAGATTCACTATTTGGAAGCGGCATGTTTAGGGCGTCCTTTCCAAATAGTGAATCTTAACAGTATGCATGAATGTTTTGTGACTGAATGCGGGCGCAAAATATTTGTATATTACCACTTATTTCAAGTAGGTGATAAGACATTTGCAAACGGAAAGGGATCCCAAGGGACCCCTTTCCCTTGTGAATGTTAGTAAAAGCATTTTTTAGAGGAGGTAGCGGTTCAAAGGACCACTGCCTGCGCTAAAAAAAAAATGAACTTCATTTATTTTTGTAAAGCATCTAGTTTGCCTTTAAAAAAAATCTGGCAGCTTTAAAAAAATTGATTGCTTTATTTAAAAAGCAATCACAAGCATGGTGGTATGCTGATCTCTGCAGGCCACCATCCCTGTAAGTTAAGATTTCGGAGGGGATAGGGGGGTCCAAATTGAGCCCTACCTCATTAATATTCATGAGGTAGGTCATTTGTGACCCTTAGGAACCGCAGAAAGTGTACTGCACACTTTCATGCATGCAGTTTTGCAATTAGTTAATTGTGAATCGCCAAGATACGCAATGCAAATGCTACTTACCAGTATGCATCTGTTCTTGGCATGTAGGGCTGCTGACATTCATATCTGTGCATAGATCGCCGCCTAGTGTTGGGTCCGGATGATAGCACATTGTTGTCCTGGAAGAGTCTTCGAAGTATCACGAGATAGGTGGCTCCTCCCCTGGACTACAGTGCGCATGGGCATCGCCTCCATCCCCAGATTGTTTTTAGCCATTGGCAGAGATGGAGTGAAGTATGTGAGTGATGACCATGCTATGAGCATATATATATACACATATGAATGAATACTGCAGCTGCTACAGGCGCCGAGGAGGGTGGGCGATATGAATGTCAGCAGCCCTACATGCCAAGAACAGATGCATACTGGTAAGTAGCATTTGCAGTTCGAGGCATGTGGGCTGCTGAATTCATATCTGTGCCTAGAATACATAGCAGTCCCTCCATTAGCGGCGGCCGCCCGTGCCAGCTGCAGCAGTTTGAAAAAGTGTTTGAGAACAGCCTGACCAACAGCTGCCTGCTGTTTGGAATGCACGTCTACACAGTAGTGTAGAGTGAAAGTATGTGTGGTAGACCATGTGGCTGCTCCACAGATATCTTCTAAGGGAATGTTACCTAGGAAAGCCATAGAGGCCCCCAACTTCCTGGTGGAATGGGCCCTCGGTGGGATAGTGAGAGTGCGCTTAGCTTTAGCGTAACAGATCTGAAGGCATTTCACGATCCACCTAGCGATCCCAGCTTTGGAGATAGCGTTACCCTTGTGGTGTGTGGCAAAAGCAACAAAAAGCTGCTTGGTTTTGCGAAAATCTTTTGTCCTGTCTACATAGTACATCAAGGCTCTCTTAACGTCGAGGGTGTGGAGCATCCGCTCCGCCAGCGTCTCTGGGTTTTGGAAAAACACCGGCAACTCAATTGTCTGGTTTATATGGAATTGAGACACAACCTTGGGTAAGAATTTAGGGTTAGTGCGGAGCACAACCCTGTTAGCATGCACCTGGAAGAAAGGTTCTTGGATGGTGAGCGCCTGCAGCTCGCTAACCCTCCGTAGCGATGTAATTGCTACTAAGAACGCAACCTTCCAAGTTAGAAACTGAAGCTCACAAGAGTGCAGTGGCTCAAAGGGAGGACCCATCAGCCTTGTAAGAACCACATTGAGGTTCCATTCCGGAGCTGGTGGTGTCCGTGGTGGAATGACCCTTTTGAGTCCTTCCAGAAAGGCCTTGATAGCAGGGACCTTAAAGAGTGACAGGTGTTGCCTATTCTGGAGGTATGCCGCCATAGCAGACAGGTGAATGCGGATGGAAGAGTACGCTAAATTGCATTGATACAGGTGAAACCGGTAACAAATGATGTTTTGAATGGAAGCATCTAGCGGGTCAATATTGTGGTTAACACAGTAGATGACAAACCTCTTCCATTTGGCCGCATAGCAGGCTCTAGTAGTGGGCTTTCTTGCCTCCCGAATGATGTCCATGCAATCGGGAGGAAGATTGAGGTAGCCAAACTCTAGGACTTCAGGAGCCAGATCGCCAGGTTGAGCTGCTGGGGGTCTGGGTGCTGAATGTCGCCATGGTTCTGCGTCAGAAGGCTGGGAGTGAGATGAAGCCTTTGATGCGGTACCACGGAGAGTTCCAGAAACGTGGTGTACCATGGTTGGCGAGCCCACGTTGGAGCAACCAGGATGAGAGTCATCGAGTGCTGCCTGAGCTTGCGTGCCACCAGCGGTATCAGAGGTGCTGGGGGAAAGCGTACGCAAATCTGCCTGACCAGTTCATCCACATCGCATTGCCCAGTGATTGCGGGTGTGGGAACCTGGCGGCGAAGCTTTGGCATTTTGCGTTCTCCTTTGTGGCGAACAGGTCTATCTCTGGATGACCCCACTTTTGGCAGTACGGCTGGAGTACTGATGGATGTATTTCCCACTCGTGCATTTGATGGCTGTGCCTGCTGAGCAGATCCGCCATCTGATTGTCCTTGCCCGGGAGATGCTCTGCCATGAGGAAGATGTTCCTCTGAATGGCCCACTTCCACATGCTCCGAGCCAGATGAGACCGCTGCAGAGAGTGTGTGCCTCCCTGCTTCTGAATGTAGTACATGGCCGTCATGTTGTCCGTCCGGATCAACACGACCTGGTTGCACAGATGTACTTTGAACGCCTTTAAGGCCATGAAGATTGCCATCAGTTCCAGTACATTGATGTGCATCTTCCTTTGCTGTAGTGTCCAGAGTCCCTGCACTGTGTACTGGAGTACATGCGCTCCCCATCCCTGGAGAGAGGCGTCCGTTGTCAGGATAATCTGTGGCACAGGCTCTTGGAATGGTCGGCCCTTGCAAAGGTTTTGTGGATTCCACCAATGCAGAGAGTTGTATGCCCGACCGCACACCAACACTAGGTCTGTCAGTTGCCCATGAGCCTGAGTCCACTGACGTGCAAGGCACTCCTGAAGCGGACGCATATGTAGTCTCGCGTGCGGGACAATGGAGATGCAGGAGGCCATCATGCCTATCAACTGCATGAACACCTTCGCTGGAAGCGAGTGCAGAGGTCTGAATCGTTGGATCAGCGTCTGGATACTGGCGATTCTCACTGAATTTGGCTGCGCAGTGGCTGCCAGAGTGTCTATTGTCGCGCCCAGATACTGTCGCACGTGGGCAGGCTGGAGATGGGACTTTGGGTAGTTCAGAGAGAATCCCAGATCGTGCAGGAGATGAATGGTGCGTGACACGTGGTCGACGCACTGCTGTTCTGTCTTTGCTTGAATGAGCCAGTCGTCCAAGTAGGGGTAGACGTGGACGTTCTGGCGACGGAGATGCGCCGCCACAGTCGCTAGGCACTTTGTAAACACCCTTGGCGCTGTGGTGACCCCGAACGGCAGAACCCTGAACTGGTAATGCTGGTCTTGAATCGTGAATCTGAGATACTTCCTGTGGGAAGGATGCAGGGGGATATGAAAATATGCATCTTTCAGATCCAGCGTAGCTAGGAAGTCCCCCTGCTGAAGCAGGGGGAGCACCTGCTGTAACGTGAGCATATGGAAGTGCTCCGAGAGAATGTACCAGTTGAGGGGCCTGAGGTCCAGGATGGGCCTGAGGGATCCGTCCTTTTTGGGGATTAGAAAATACAGGGAGTAAACCCCTGTTCCCCTTTCCTGCAATGGAACGAGCTCTATCGCCCAGCCGGTTGGTGTGGGAGCTCCGGGGGAGCAGCCCAGTCGACCCCAGACGCATACTGAAGTCTCTGATCTGGGAGCTCCGGGCTGCTCACCCAGTCGACCCCAGACGGCCGTCTTGGCCTCTGGGTCGGGGGACTTGAGCACCTCACCCAGTCCACCACGGTTGAACTCTTTCCCCCTCCCGTCCTTTGAAGAATTTTGTAAAACGGCTTTCACGGTGTCATCTGGATCTCCGCTTGACCCACTGCCCCCCAAATTTTGGAAGACTTTTCATGAAGAATTGTTTCCGCCTTTGTTTTCAATCTGTCTTCAATCTCTGAAATCGGCGTCTGTCCCAGATTGCTGGAAACTAGCAGTGGTGTCGCCTCTGCTAAAAAAGCCAACCTTGGATCCAGCCGGCCTTTCCAACTACAGGCCGATCTCCTTACTTCCCTTTCCAATTAAGATCTTGGAGAAGTGGGTAACTCGCTCTCTTTCCGGCTACCTGGAACACATTGGGTGGTTCGATGAGGACCAGTTTGGCTTCCGACCTGGTCATGGGACGGAGACCGCACTTGTGACCGTGCTGGACAATCTGCGTTCGCGTGTCGACAGTGGTCGGGCAGCCTTTTTGGTGCGGCTCGACATGTCGGCCGCGTTCGACACGGTCTGCCATCGGACCCTGGCTCGGAGGCTGGAAGAGTGCGGGATTTGAGAGGGGGCCAGAGACTGGCTGATTTCATATCTTGAGGGCAGGCAACAGCTGGTGTCACTTCCGCCTTTCAGCTCGGAGCCAAGGAAAATCGGACAGGGGGTGCCACAGGGCTCAGCCATCAGCCCGATATTGTTCAACCTGTACCTTCGTCCACTTGTCCAGCTAATAAAATCTTTTGGGGTCTCGGCATTTAATTATGCCGATGACACTCAGCTGGTGTTTTCCTTGGAAGGGAACAATGCGATCTCGCTGAGCACCTTCCATCGCTGTATGGCAGCCACAGCGGATTGGCTTCGAGCAAATTCTTTGCAATTCAATAGCTCGAAGACGGAGGTGCTCCACTGTTCCACTGATCGGATCCCGCGGGCTCTACCCACCGATTTCTGACCTAGCACTTTTTCCGAACCAGTGTTGGCATCGGAGTCAGCTCGTAATTTAGGGGTCATGTTTGGCCCTAACTTACAACTAGACCTACATGTCAATAAGACCACGGGAACATGTATGATGCTGCTCCGTATGCTACGCAGAGTTTTGCCTCTGCTCCCCGCTCAGTCCAGGCCGGAAGTAGTCCGTGGGACCATTTTAAGTCGGCTTTATTATTGTAATGGTCTTCTCCTGATGAAAACTTGATAGGGAAGCTGCAGAGGGTGCAGAATATGGCTGCTAAACTGGCCCTCTCACGACCCAGATCTAGCTCTTCTACTCTTGCGCTTCGTGATCTGCATTGGCTCCCGGTAGATCTACGGGTCCAATTTAAAGCGGCCTGTTTGGTGTTTAGAGCAGTACACCTCTTGGGCCCTATCCCGTTACAAAACATGTTTGCATGGTATTCTGCCCCACGGCTCTTGCGGTCGCCATCGGCTCACCTTCTGGTGGTGCCTAGGTTTCAAAGAGTGAGGATGGGCGGCCGCTCATTTAGAGTGGCGGCAGCCAAATTGTGGAATTCTCTCCCACTCACTCTCAGGAGCTACCGTGACTATCTCCCGTTCAGGAAGGTCTTAAAGACTTATCTCTTTCCCAAGTAATGGCTGTGCGTCTGTGCTTGTCTAGTGCGGGGGTTCTCTGATCAAAGCGCCAGGATGCCCTCTGGGTGACAGGTCTGCGCTCTATAAGTATGCTAAATAAATAAATAAATAAATAAATCGCCCCTTTTTGCAGCATGACCAGAACTTCCTGCTGCAACAAGGTCAAGTGCTCGCCGGACATAGGACGGCTCCTTGGGGGTATGTATAGTGGAATGGAAGTTCCAGACAGTAACCGTACTGGATAAGAGACTTGACCCACCTGTCCGTGGTGATGGAATTCCACGCTGGCAGGAACTGCTGGAGTCTCCCCCCGACCGGTGTTGTATGGTCGGGGGGCAGTGACAAGACGTCACTGCTTGTTGGCGGTGGTGGACCTGGAGCTGTTTCCACGTCCCCTGCCCTTGACGTTATTGCCTCTGTAGCCACCCCTACCCTTGTTGTTGTACGAGGTCTGGGTGTTACTTTTGTAATACTGTGTGGACTGCGATGCCTGACCCCTTGAGGTGCCTCTGGAATTGGAGCGGCGAAAGGAACCACTCCGAAACTGCTGATTTTGGAGGGCCCCCATGGACTTGGCAGTTTCCGTATCTTTTTTCATCTTTTCCAGTGTCACATCCACCTCAGGGCCAAACAGGTGGTCAGGATTAACTGTTTGATTCAGTATTGTAGTTTGAATGTCGGGTTTGAACCCTGAAATTCTAAGCCAAGCATGCCGTCTAAGCAACACACTGGTGTTGATCGCCCTGGAGGCTGTATCTGCCACATCCAGCGCACATTTTATGGATGCATTCGTGATGAGCTTTCCTTCCTGAATCAGCATTTCTCCTGCCTCCTTGTACTGGTCAGGCAAGTGTTGCAGTAGTGATTCTAAGGTGTCATAATGAGCCCTATCATAGCGTGCAAGTAGGGCCTGTGTGTTAAGAGATTCTCCAAATATTAGCTGCCTGTGCAGCAATTCGTTTGCCTGAGGCCTCAAAGATCTTGGACTCTTTGTCTGGGGGAGGAGCGTCAGTGGTCTGCGAGTTCGCCCTCTTCCGAGCGTTGGAAACAACCAACGAGTCCAGTGGCAAGTGTCCCTTGATTTATGTTGGATCCGAGGGCGCTGCCTTATATTTGTCAATGCGAGGGTTGACGACACGCGCCCGGGTGGGCTCCTTGAAGACCTCCGTTGCGTGTTTGAGCACCCCCTTAAGCATTGGCAGTGTTTTGACCGACTTTTCAGCCACTGAGAAAGTGTCAAATAAAAAGTCCACATCCACAGGGTCAGAGTGCAGCTCGACATCGTGGTTAGCCGCAGCTCTTTCGATCAGAGCGTTGAAGGCCGCTGAGTCTTCTGTCGGTGACGTCTTGGCCGCAAAAAGTTGCGTGTCCTGGCCCGACTGCGAGTCCTCCGGGTCGCCTCCGGCCGACCAAGGTTCGTGCACCTCCTCCGGATCCGAGTACGCCGGATAGCCGTACTCGGCGTCTTCCTCGTCCGCATCGCCTGCGGCGGAATGCGTTGGCGAGTGTCCCAGGGCTTGTGGAGACATAGGTTCTACCAGAGCCGAAGATTCCGCAGAGTCCCTCTTATTTTTGAGAGGGATCCGAAAATGTTCCAACACCGGCTCCGTGGTGATTTTCCTCTTGAGGAGAGACAGTTTCCCAGTGTTGGCGTTGATGATTACCTCGACGTTCCTCTTCAGCAAGCGGCTGGAGCCGAAGCTTTGACACCACTAAGGCAGCTTTCGGTGTCAATACCTCCTTTGAGGGCACGCCCTGTTTCGGCGCAAAAGCCTTCGGCGTCGACTTGGGCGGCAGGGTAAAACGGATAGGCGTCTGCGCCTTCGCAGGCTTCGGCGTGAGCTTAGGCGCCACAGTGTCCTGATTGGGAACCACACTGTCCTTCCGTATCCGCTGCAGGGATTCCGCTACCTTCTTCGTTAAGGCAGGAGGGGGCTTGACCGGGTCGAGCGATCTTCCCGCGTAGAGAGTCGGATCGATGGCAGGCACCTTCTTCGGGGCCGACACTTCATGCGCCTTTTCTCCAAGGGCCGGCACCGGCCGAGCCCTGTGCGCGTCGTCGCCCTGACGCTTCTTCGGAGCCGTCTTCGGGTCCCCGACCCCTTTCGGCGCCGACGCAGCCGCGTCGGTCGACTTCGCCTTCGGCGCCGACCCCGAGGGCTTCGGGTCGGCCATCTTGGCGTGGCTCTTCAAGTCGGCCATCTTGAATTTTTTGGAAGTTGACGCCTCCAGAACCTTCTGCCCCAGCGCAACTTTCACCTTCGGTTTCGCATCCGAGGGTGCGTGACCAGATGGCTTCACTTTCGTTTTCTTCAACGGGAGTGGCGCCTCAGAAATGTCCGTGACCGGGCCCGGAGGCGGGGACGTAGGACTTATAAGTAGATCTTGGGTAAGGCCCGAAGGCGATCCCTCGACCTGGGCCGTATGAAGGGGATTGACCCCCGAGTCCGGTTGGGGATGCTCCTCCTCCGAGCTATCCCCCACGGTGGCAATAGCCCGATCGTCGTCCCCTACCTAGTCGGCGACTTCGTCAAAGTCCTCATCACCCGCGTCGTAGGCATCTCCTTCGGACGCGGGACTAGATTCCGAACCCTGTACGACGTCTTAGTCTCCAACAGATTCCTGGAATATGTCGTCTGGTGGGGGCGCCGCGGTAGCCGAGAACTTGGCCTGGAGCCTATTGGCCCGACGAATCTTGAGAGTTTTCTTGCACCGGAATTTCGAACACGCCATGCAGCTGTCTTCGTTATGGTCCGGTGACAAGCATGTATTGCACACGGGGTGCACGTCGAGGTGTGAATATTTGAAGTTACACACCGGGCACTTCTTAAACGGTGTCCGCTCCATAGCAGAAGTGTAGTGTAGGCCCGTCCGCGCCGAAAGCACGCGGAAGGGTAGCAAGAGTTCGGAGCTGAGAGTCAGACAAGAAACCCGACCGCAACTATACCGACGCCCAGCCTAAAGACCTTTTGGTCTCGAGTAGAAAAGTTGAACAACTATCGGTTCCGACAGAGGGAGCCGAAACACATCCGAACCCAATGGCGGAAAAAAACAATCTGGGGATGGAGGCGATGCCCTTGCGCACTGTAGTCCAGGGGAGGAGCCACCTATCTTGTGATACTTCGAAGACTCTTCCAGGACAACAATGTGCAATCATCCGGACCCAACACTAGGCGGCGATCTATGCACAGATATGAATTCAGCAGCCCACATGCCTCGAACTTAGGGCATCGCAAAACAAAGTCATAAGCATTAGAATATTCCCGCCCATGCGTGTGGGGAAGGGGGAGAGAGAGAGAGTCAGCTCTGATGTTGAATAGCAGCTAACATCAGAGCTGAAATATGCTGTGAAGAATTTCCGCCATACAAGAAACATGAGAAACTAAAGATTGTTTAGAAACGGTTTTAATGCTCAGAAAGCAGTAGAACTTCTCATAACTCCCTGGAAGCATGGAAAGCTCCCAGGCTGCATTGCAAACAGTCTAAAAAGACTGAAAAGCTAACCTGTAGCTGCATAGCAATAAACTGACACCGTGCCTTTAAGGCACCCCTGACTCCCTGTATCCCATCATGCCTCAGGGGTGACAGTTAGGTAAGTTCTTTTCGGAGACTGAAAACAAACCCAGTAACAAATAGGTTAACAATATCTCCTTATTAAAGAGTATCCTTTGCCTGGGGAGGCAGAAGGGTTGCTTATGACTTTAATGAGGATACCCCTGGAAGAGAACTAGGATTACAGGTAAGTAACTAATCCTTCTCTTCCAGGGGATCCTCATCAATAGTCATAAGCATTAGAATAGAATAGCAAGCCTCTCCTCTTCCCTGCGGGAAAAGGAGTGATAAGACATTAATCTCATCAACAAGTCTGAGTAGGCTATAGACTACCCAAACAGATTCCTCAAGGAGGCTTGCCCTACTTTAGTATCGGCCCTGGAATCAGATTTGAGACAGTAATGTCTCATAAAGCTATGAACCGATTTCCAGGTTGCAGCCTTGCATATTTCTGACATTGGATTGTCATGCAAGAAAGCTACTGTAGCTGCTTTCACTCTAGTGAAATGCGCTTTGGGTGACCCCAACAAAGGCTTGCCTGCAAGCTGATAGGCCAATTTAATGCAAGAGACAATCCATCTGGAGATGGACCTCTTGGCCGCTGGAAAACCTGTCCGCATTGAACCATAGTTCACAAACAGTTGACTCGTTTTCCTAATCCCTTTAGTCCTTTCCAAATAGAACTTGATCTCTCTTAAAATCTAAGGAGTGAAGTGACCGCTCGGCTGGGGTCGTAGGATTTGGAAAAAACTAAGGGAGGGAAATGGACTGATTTATATGAAAATCAGAAATGACTTTAGGCAAGAAAGATGGATGAGCCCTTAGGACTACTCTATTGTGGTGGAAAACAGTATATGGTTCCTTCGCACAGAGCGCTTGTATCTCGCTTACTCTGCGCGCAGAGGTAATCGCCTCCAAAAAGGCCACCTTCCAAGAGATGTTGCAAGGAGGCCTTGTGGATGGGCTCAAAAGGAGGCGACATTCACCTGGATAGAACCAGGTTCAATTCCCATGGAGGAGAAGGGTTTCACACAGGGGGGGGGGATACACTTTTTTCAACCCCTGGAGGAAGTCCTTAACCACTGGAACCTGAAAGAAATCTGATCAGGTGATTTTCTGTATGCTACTATGGCTGACAAATGCACCCTAATAGAAATAACTTCAAACCAGCAGTTGCCAGGGAAAGGAGGTATGGTAAGATGACCTCCTCCTCCCCTTAAGTCGGATCTAAGTGATGATCCCTACACCATAAGTAGAACCTTTTCCACTTGAACGCATAGGACGCTCTCGTGGAATGCCTCTTAGCCTCCTTTAAAATGTTCATGCATTCGGGAGGCAAGTTCAAATGTCCATATTGCAGGACCTCAAGAGCCATGCTGTTAGGTTCAGTGATGGGAGGTTGGGATGCATTATCCTCCCGTTCATCTTGCTCAACAGGTCCGGCCTGCAAGGGAGTCGTCTGTGTGGACACACCGACAGATGTAGAAGGTCCGGATACCACCACTGCCGTGGCCAATCCGGAGCTATCAGGATCATTTCCATGTCCGACCTGAGGAGCTTGGATACTACTTTCGGAATCAGAGCCAGGGGAGGAAACGCGTAAGCGACTGTTCCTGATCAATCCATCAGGAGAGCATTCCCCTGCATTCCTGGCCGGTGGAACCTGGACGCAAAGGCGTGGCATTTGGGGTTCGTCGTCTGCAAACAAGTCTATGGTTGGACGACCACAGCAACAAAAAAGCTCTACCACTTAGTCGTTTAGCACCCAGTCTGGCTGATCTTTGAAGTGCCTGCTGAGTGCGTCTGCTTTTATGTTCAACTCGCCTGGAAGGTGCACTGCCACTACTGTGAGGCCTCGAGAGAGAAGCCAATACCAGATTGTCTGAGCCTCTCGAGAGGGTGGGTGAGATAGTGTGCCTCCTTGTTTGTTCAGATAGAACATGGTGGTTATATTGTCCGTCTGAACTAGGACTGAGTTGGACTATCGCTGGAAAGAAAGCTTTGAGAGCCAGGAATACCGCTCTGAGTTTCAGCATGTTGATGTGGTAGGTCTGCTCCTGCGCAGACCACTGGCCTTGAATTTGAAGCGGACCCATGTGCGCTCCCCAGCCTTGCAGAGAGGCATCGGTCACTATAGACTGGGATGGAAGAGGTTGGTGAAACGGTACTCCCACCAACACATTCCTTCTCAGAGTCCACCATTTGATGGCATCCTTCGTCGCTTGAGAAAGAGTGATATGATCTTCCCAACGCCCTGTCGCTTGGTCCCACTGGTCCTCTAGAGCCTGCTGCAGAGGACGCATTCTCAGCCCGGGGTTTGGGATGAGAAAAATGCAGGACGCCAAGGAACCCAGCAGGGATACCACGACATATATACCAGAATAGACTACTGGCTAGTCCCCTCTTCCAGATTGGGTATCAATGTGTAGAGTACCCACTGTCGGACCACTCCCCGGTGCTGCTGGATCCAGGCAGGTCCATCCCACCAATTACCTGGCGGTTCCCGTCATACTCTATACTGGATCCGGTATTCAGGAGTTAATTGGCTGAAGCTATTGATGTATTTGACACTAATCTAGGCTCTGTTGAGAGCTTTCAAACAGTCTGGGAAGTGTACGGAGAGCGCAACAGACCTAGTGCGATATTGGCAAGGATCATTGGAGGGACGAGAAAACGACAACACATTACAGATATGTCTCCTAACGGGGAGACCCTTACGGATCCCTTTGACATAGCTAATGCATTTAAGGCCTACTACGCGGAACTGTACACGGAACTGTACACGTCAGAGTGGAGACCTTGAGGATAACATGGATGACTACCTAAGCCATATAGACATTCCATAGTTAAACACCCATAGGGAATTCCTCATGCTCCCTATAGAGAAAGACAAAATATCCGAGGCAATGACAAGCATGAAGTCGGTTAGTGCTCCGGGGCAGACGGCCTAACGGCGGGCTTTTATACAGCCTTCAAGGACCAACTTATCCCGCACCTGTCCGCTCTCTTTGACGATGTGTGGAGGGTAGTATGCCTGGGTCGATGAGAGGCTCTTGAGACAATATTAAAACCGGGCAAGCCTAGGGAGGAATGTAGTTCATACAGGCCTCTCCTTGCTTAAACGCAAAACTATTTGTCAAAGTGTAAGCCACTCGGCTGGCACTCCTGACACCTAAACTGGTGGCCTCAGAACAAGCGGGTTTTATCCCAAGTAGGAACTGGACATATAATATTCGGACAGACCTAGGCAGGATACAGCATGTCTGACAGGATAAGAAGGCGTTGGCGGTTTTCCTTGACATGGAAAAGGCCTTCGACTCAGTGGAATGGACATTCATGAGGATGGTCTTACAACGCATGGGCTTGGGACCAACTTTCCTCCAAATGATAGGAGCGCTGTACTGCCGGCCGCGAGCTAGACTCCGATTGAATGATTTGGTCACAGACTTTTCCAATCACACCTAGTGGTTGAACCCCTGGCCTGCGCCCTACGGGAGTGCCATTGAAACGAAGGCATAAGCTTCCTAAACTAGAAGATTGTGGTGTCAATGTAAGCGGACTACACATTGCTATATGTCCGCGACCCTGGTGACAACTTATCCTCGGTCCTCAGGGAATTAGTCCGTTTTGGCACATTATCTGGACTGAAGGTCAACTGGTCGAAGTCACTGGCATTCCCCCACCCCTCCCACCCGACTCCAATCACACAACCTACTACCATGGAGTACCAGCTCCACTGGACAACTGACACCATGAGATACCTGGGGGTGCCTCTACACAGATCGAGACTATATTTAGAGCCAACTATGGAACGGCCTTTAGCAAGTTGGAGGACGATGTGGCTACCTGGTGCAAGCTCCTGCTTTCCCTATTGGGGCGAATTGCCATTATGAAAATTGTTATGCTCCCCAGATTCTTATTCCTATTTATGACCATTCCGATGGTCCTCCCAAAGTCATTCTTCCTGAGGCTATAACAATCGATGACAAAACTTGCCTGGGCAGTCGGTCAACCCCGTGCGAAATGGTCGCTTCTCACACTACCTTACTCCATGGGAGGGCTTGGTGCGCCTGACCTAGAATTATATTACAGAATAGCGCAGGCCGCTCACTTACACACTTGGATACATGGGAATTGAAACATACCGCACGTAAAAATGGACTGTTTGCCCGGCCTCTCACTCCCTCATACGATTTTCGAAGCGACAGATCGTAGGACTGGAATACTAGATTCAATTTCGACCACGAATCACACGTTTTAGTCTTTTGCAGGTACAAAATGGTGCACTGCTGTATTCCCCTATGCCTATTGATTGGGCGCGGTGGCTGCCTCCTCCAGGAGAAAGGGGTAGTTACTGAAATGCAGAAATTGAACATTAAGGTCGCGGGAGACCTGTTCAAAGATTGAGTTGTCAAGACTTGGGAGCAGGCGATAGTTGGCCTGGAATCACCATCACTTCTGATGAGGTTCCAGTTTTACAGAGTCCGTCACGTGCGCTCTGAACTTTTGGGAGGGGACATGGCGGAGCCACGAGGTGAGAGAACTCACGTACGTTATCAAGACCACTTCTCCCCAGAAACTACTGTCACAGGCTGGTTCACTTTAAATTCCTAAATAGAATATATCTTACGCCAGCCAGGCTCTGCAGATATGGCCTTAGAACCACAGCGGAATGTGAGAGGTGTCACACTCCTGATGCGGGCTTCCTACACCTAGCGTGGCAAAACCCTAGAATATGGGTCTTCTGGGATAAGATCTTCGCTGAAATTAGCGCTGTGGCAGAAATTGACATCGCACCAGACCCTATGATGGCCATGCTAGAATACACCAAACAACTGCCGAAAAGCTGCGCGTAAACTAGTTGACATGGGGTTATTAATAGCGCGCAGAGTTGTAGCATGCTGCTGGATGAGAGGCCCTGCACCGACACCTAAAAGATGGGCACATGAGATGATATACTGCTGTACGCTGTCTGAGAACTATGGTAAACTCCTTCCCTCCCCCCCACCCCCCCCCCAGTAGACCCAAGAACTTCTGGGGGCTTTACCAAACTTACCTGGCGGATAAAGGGGACAACACCGCCGACAGTCACAGGGAGTCTGAGACTAACTGGTGCCAAGGGCGGCATAACTGGGACACTGAGTAAACTTCTATCTAGAGGACTAGCGCCATGGGTATCAGTATTGTTGTTTGCCGACACTGTCTGGATTGCATAGGTTTGCCATGTTATGTACTAGAAGCGCCGCCTGCCCTATTTAATAGGTTGTTGGATAAATGGCTGAAATCAATCGCACATCCTTACACTCAAGCGAATACACATAGGGATGCACTGACAATTTGTGGGATGGGAGGGGGGGCTTTGGTAATTTCACTCTGGGTCACTGTTACCTTTCTAAAATATTCAAAATAAATTCCCCCCAAAAAAATGGGCCCGAATTACTCTTTCAGTACCAAAACGTATCAGAAATAAATGCCTAGTCCCAGTTAGTGATTAATTGCTTCCACTGCAGGTTTTTGAAGATGGAGGTTTACTTCAGATCATAATATTTAGATTAGATTACTATGGTGGTACTGTAGGAGGCCTTCTGTACGAGACATCAACTGCAAATATTCAGTAACCAGGTGTGTTATTGGTTGTCACTGCCAGGAAACTTCACATACTCCATACTAAAACTAGTTTGCTACCAACAAATTGTTGACAACCTGCAGAAAATCTTTGCTTTCCTCAGGGCAGATCAACAGACTCCCACAATGCCCTATCAGAGTCCTAAAAGCAGTTTTACTTGCTTGCCTGGAAGTGCCTTCATGTAGGAAAGTAGTATCCGCTTTCATAGTTACCCCCACTGTTTGTTTGCTGTCAAAATGTTTAACTAGTATGACTGGGATCCTGCTAATCAGGACCGCAGTCACTGTGCTTTCTTCCTAAATTGACTATGTGAAGTACTGTTACAGCTCCACAATTGGCTACTGGTGTACCCTTACAAGTCCCTAGTATATGGTACTAAAGAACCTAGGGCATAGAGCCAGCAAGGATCTCCCATGGGCTGCAGCATGTATTGTACCAACCATGGGAGCCCGCTCAACCTGACTACAGGCATGCCATTACAGCCTGAGTGAGTTGGTGCTTGCACCTCAGATTTAAGATTCTTTATAATCGGAGGTCACTGCACATAAAACCTACAAGCCACCCCTATGGCAGGATCTTCAGTCCAGAGGGCAGGGTGCTTGGTTAGAAGTGTGAGGGTGCCCCTGCATGAGCAGAACGCTTACAAACCAGAGTCTATTCTCCAGGCTTTCTAAGTGCAGTCAGCCATTTTGATACAAATAGTAGTTGTTCCAGCCCTTCCGTTAGGTTACTTAAGGAAGTCTCTGGCATGTCCTCCGATGTGTTGCAGTACAAGACTCATGACTGAAAACACGTCACTCTTTGACTGTCTGGACATTTGGACTTTGCCAGGAATGGATACTACATCAGACTACTCCTGCTGCTCCTGGTTCACTGTTCTGAAAGTCTTCGTTGTCTGTGCATCTTCCAGGATGTTCAGACTTGTGGGTATCAAGGACACCCTAAGTAATCTCCCTTGGAGTGAAGAAGTCACTCCCCTGCATCTGCAGGCCCCTCAATGAAGCCGACCAGTCTACTGCTCCTGACGTCCGACAGACTTTGAAAGTTCCAGCAACAGGTGGTGGTTCTTCAACTCTCTCAAGTCCCGACTAGTACTCTGCAATTTTGAGGCCAGTATCCCTAGTTTGAACAATTGAGACCAAACCCCTGTGCACTGTGTCAGCTTGCTGTTGCCAAGGCTAGTTAGCTCTGCACTGCTGAGATCGTTGGGCTACAAGAAGCTCCAGCATCAATTCCTGCCAATTAAAGCATCCTCTGCACGGTGGGCCTCTTCTTGGTGAAAGGCTGAGACTCATTCCTTCAGCCTGTGGGTCCTAGTCTCTTCTGCTCCAGTGGGCTGCCCTGCTTGCTCTGTGCTGGCTCACTCCTGCTTGTGAAGAGTCCCTTTGACCAGGCTGGTCCTAATGTTTCCCCTTAATTCTCTATGCCAGTTGCAGCTGCCAAGGCTTGTTGGTGCTCCCACTGGACACTGACCCATGGTTCTTTACTTCCGAAGGGGGACAGCTCAACACTGCTCCTGGTCTTACTCCGTGTCGCCTGGGCCTCACAGCTGCAACGACTAGTTCACAGTCAACACTTCAGAGCAGTCTTGCATTGGTGGGCATTGCTCTTCCGTGCCTCCTGTTAAGTGGTATACACTGTCCCTATTTAGTTTCTCTTAAAGATTCCAGACTCATGCAGTTTGAGGCATCGAAGTCCTCCATTTCGGTCAAACGTTTCCGACATAACTTTGCACCTATTCACCCGGCTTCCTTGGTGTAGGGATCCTGGTTCTCGGGGTATCAACACATGGGGTGACTCCAACCTGCTTTCCATTGGTTTTTTTTTAGGGTTCACTGGGAAGAGTCCTTCTTGAAAATTGCAACGGCTCCATGGACTTTTATTTGACTTGCAGCTGTATTCACTCTGAATGCAGAATAAAAGGGATTCCTGGGTACTTACCTGGGTTACATGGTTTTACAAAAGCATTATGCATTTTTATGCATAGACATTCTCCTGACACCTTGATCTACTAAATGAAAAAATGTGGCCATTATAGCCTTCCCCTACAGGCTGCATTATATTCTCTTAACTCTACAGGATCTCCCGAAGAAAGGCGAACACTTAAGAAAATATATTGGCTAAAGTGTTTAAGGGTCCCTGCACTAGTCTGTGCTTTATGACTATACATGAACTCTCCTATAAAAGAACTGGGTCTGACCAGTTTAGTCAGAAGGCGCCACAGTATAGCGCACATCTGTATATTAGAGTCAAGAGCCTCCAACAAGTTCTCTTTATCTTCGCATATAATAAATACAAACGCTTAACAAATTACCTTATTCTGCTCAAGATGCTGCGCCTTTTCCTCTGGAGCCAGATCTGTGGTTTCAGTCAAAAACTTCTCAAGAACAGACCCTTCACCTGTTAAAAGTTGAATGTTACAGTAGGTGGTCAATTATGAATGCTATAGGAAGATAAGATGGTTTGCCTTTCAAGGAAGGACATTAATGAGCGCTACAGGGACATCTGTTGGTTAATTGCTAAAAAATTTCAAGCAGAATTGTCAATGTGTGTAAAACTGGAAAATTACAGCATTCCTACAAAATATACTGCTGAACATTGAGGTCTACATCCACCTTCTTACTCTTCCAGCCTGACAAACAGATTCTCTACCAACGCGGGGACAATACTTCCATCAGGCAAGAGATTTTCTGGCAGTATAAAATGTCAAACCAACACCTGCCCTTGGAACTATCTAGCACAGAAAGTAAAATGTTACTCGCCTGCAAGAAGGTTACTCATCTGTAACTAGTTTTCAATCATGGATGTTTCACAGAATAAACATGCATGAATTATTCACACACTAGGCTGGGAACACTCAATATAAACAGCATTATGATAACAGTTAAACATTTAAATTGCCAAATTTATGCTGTCTGTCCACTTCTTTTAATTGGCCTAAACTCCAGCAACCGTCTCCTTGAGGATCAGCTGTTTAGATGGCCTATGGTCCAATTATCTACTACACATGCCTGCAATCAAAGAGCCTCACTACTGAAGGGAGTCACATGTGGATCAAAAAGTTCCTCAGTACCTGCAGTTACAAATAAGCACTGGATCCTCCACTGACTTGCATGCTTTAATTAGGACCACCAAAGCAGATAGAATATAGGATTATTGGGAAGAAGCTTGCTGTAACAGGTTGAGAAAAGCAAACACGAGGAGATAATGGACGGAGTGCTAAAATAAAATTCAGACCCCCAGTCATGGATGTGAATTGAATCCTCCATTGTTCTGTTTTTAAAGCGCAGGAAAGTTTTTTAATAACTTGTTTTAGGCTCAACCTTTTACATCATTTACTGGCTGATCCACCAGGTTTTACTTAAACTGTTGAGCAGAAGGGTCCATGCGGCTGCGACAATAGGTCTCCGCAGGATACCCTTCATTTTGTACTATTATGTCAGTTATATGTTTTACCTAGGCGTAGTTTTTTAGTAAAGGCGAAGCTTAAACATGCCAAGGTTGCCCTTTTATTCTTGCAAAGGGCTAACGATCCCCTCACACTGCTATGTATTATGAATTCTATAAAGATCGCTTTAAGACTCAGGAGGGTTGTGCTGAATGAATTGCTGTTTAACTGTCTCCAATGTATCTTTTCATGAATTGTATTTTATCGTATTTTAACTGTATTTTGTACTTATGGTATTTTCTAAATACCGA
Organism: Lissotriton vulgaris; assembly: GCF_964263255.1. Classification (NCBI taxonomy): domain Eukaryota; kingdom Metazoa; phylum Chordata; class Amphibia; order Caudata; family Salamandridae; genus Lissotriton; species Lissotriton vulgaris. The sequence goes on from NC_141690.1 coordinate 58,292, forward strand.
ATAAAGGATTGTTCTGTAGCTCACTTTGCCACCCCAGTTTGGACTCAGCCATAAGAAACTCAGTCTTGATCCTGTGACCCGTGGAACAGTCCAGCCCGAACTGCCAGGCTCTCCGTGGACCAGAAACAAGCATCATGGGACCGGTTTCGGATTAACACCTCTCAGCCAGGCTAGCTTGAATCCAGTTGCAAAGTGGCATACCCTGCCAACATAGGGAAACAAAGCAAACTCCGAAAATCGTCCTAGGATGCTAGTTTCCAGTCCAGGAAGGACCTGGCTTGGCAGTTCGGGCTGGACTGTTCGCATGGGGAGCAGGGTCTAGACTGATTTGCACATGGCTGGGTTCAAACTGAAATGCATGGGGAGCCAAAGAACGATGATTTAGGTCCAGATCTCTACTGGGGTGAATGTATGACATTGTATTGCATTTTGCACATCAATTTTTTTTTGCGTGCAACAGGTTCAGAATCACTTATTCCACTGCAGCCTCCCAGTCTGGGTTGGTATTGAGGGAATGTGAACAGGTGCAAGTCAAAGCCTGTGCTGCAACTTTGCTTTGATCTAGCGGCACCCCTGCATATTGTAAGCTGGTTTCAATGCCTTTGTAAATGGTCAGACTTGAAATGACCAAGTCATTCATAAAGAATTGGAAATACGGTTTTGAAACCGGATTGCTGGACAAGAAAAATCAACAGGTCAGTTTTAAAGTTGTGTATTTGGACCTCACTGAACATATGAAAAGCTCACCCATTCATCCTCAATTAACGGTTGAGCAAAGAGTTGGTAAAAGGTCTTTATTTAAAAAAGCGATTGGCTTTCACAACCAGTCCTTGCTTTATGCCAAAGTGACTTTGTCCTCTAAAAGAACTTACATTCAAAGGAGAAAGCCTGGTTTAACCCACTCAACTGGCAGATATCGCCAGAACCTAAACAGTGTTCCATGAAAGCATCTGGAAAGACAACTGGTAATAGGCTTCAACTGACCTCAAGTGGGATCCTAAAACTACTGCTCAAGCAGGTGGTTATGGGAACGATAAAGTCATAGTATGCCTGCCTAAAATTCTTTAATGTTCCTAGAACAAAGTGACATTTTTGATGGAGAATCACATACATCTGTTAAATGAGCTTACTGAAGAGTTAAGGCTTGCCTGAACCAAATTAAATGGTAACGTTTTTGAATGCATTCAAAGTAGATGTCAATCATGTTCTCTTGCCCAAACGCGACAGTTGAGCCAGATTAATTTACAGAATCAACTCTTCCAATCTGAGGGACTTTAAGACTTGGAATTTGGAGGTTTAATTTTGCCACTGAAATATCAGAGTAGTAATATGGATTGGGATGCTACGCTTATTTTGTCAGGAGGTTTGCATTGGTCTTGAACTGAATCAGCTTGTCTACAGACAAGCACTACAAATCAGTGCCAGATGAGTAGCACACACTAGAGCTAGTAGGAACACACCATAACCCTTCCCTGGCTTTCAATAAATACCCTGGGAACCAATGGATGCTAGAGAGGTATAGCCAAATCTTACAGACCATGACATTGAAAGGTTCTCCTGAAGCCCATAGGCCTCACTAACCCCTTGTGAATAGTTGGTAGCTTACTTTGATAGATTTAATCCACAGAATGCAGTCTCCACACATCTGAACAACAAGATGAAGCCGCCTCAAATTAATTTCCCATTCATGGCAGTTTAGAATTCGCTAAGAGCATCCAACACAAACGGCTACATGGCACATGCTAGACCAGGTGTCGCAAAAACCTTCAAAGAAACTCCAAAACTAAAGGATTTTTAACAAACCGCAATAAATAAGTGTTGGTGCATTTTCCATTCAAAGTTAAAGGAGGGCTGTGAGCAGTGCGCCACTCAGATTTAAGACCCATGATAGTCAGATTGAGAACTGAAGCACTGAGGTATTTAACTTCGATAAAATTAGTTCTCAACTCAATATTGGAGCAGGAGAACAAAATTAAGTTAACTTCATTTTAACATACTCCCTTTTTACATTTACAAACAGCAGGAATCTTACTCCTAGTGGCTGGTACAGTGCCATTTTTATAACTGAAAACCGCCATGCTCTTTTAAATGGGAGAAATTTGAAGTGAAGGAGCAGAAAAATGTATCCAGTACATTTTTGCTGAACATTTTTCTGCTTTCTCCCATTTATAATAACTTGTTGCTGTTAACATGTAACTGTACCACATATGGCGAAAGGTATGTCCTGTGCCATATGCACATAGGACAGGCTCTGTCACCCACACATACCCCATTCATTCACACACCAACACATCCCCCACAGACTATGCACTTACAAATGCACACAGTGGCCCCATCATAGCCTCATAAGTGCTGCGCCCAGTCCAACGGCCGACGGCACCACTACCTCGGGAGTGCGGCCGTCTGACGTTGGAACCTCACCTGCGCAATGGAACGTTCAGCACTGGAGCTGGACGTTCCATAGCTGCTAAGGTGATAGGACACTTCGTCACAGTATTTTGTTCAAATTATAGTTATCGGGCTACATGGACATTAGGTTTAAAGTCAATGCAGCTGGGCGGGGGGGGGGGGGGGGGTCTGGTAGCAATCTGTTACTTGGCCTTCAGTAGCTAACAACTATTTTCACTGATCAGAAGTAGCTCTAATTACAGAAAAGGTTGGAGATGCCTGCTATTTGGACAACTGTACCAAACATTCTTCTTGCCCTTTCTGGCATAGATTTCTTTAGGGCTCCATTACACTAACAGCAAGCATTGCTATCTCGCCTCTTCAAGGTATGGGAGGAAAGCACTGCCTAGGAAATAAACTGTCACAAGCATATCCTGTAAATGACATCTGACTCCCTCAAAAAATTCATTAAGGTCTCCTCTTGATTGGAGTGTTAAGGCCCTTCGTGTTTAGACTCACTATCAACCTTTTCACAAAATCGTGTTCTGTATCCACAAATGCACTTTTTTCTTAAACTCTCCTTCCCTCCCTCCCAACCAGCGGCCTGCGACCAACCCACTTATAAGTGTAGCAGCACCACTGCAGATTCCTTCAGGACCTTCAGTCCTAGGAATTATCCACGGCTGGCCCAAACCGGTTAATCTGCCTACCTGGTCCACTGCCACGACAGACGCACAATAATAAAAAGGTAGAATTCTACAGCATGCTACTACCTCATGAGAGGTGTCCCAGTGCTCAATACAAAGCCCACCCGTCCCAGTGCTCAATAGCAAGCCCACCCGTCCCAGTGCTCAATAGCAAGCCCACCCGTCCCAGTGCTCAATAGCAAGCCCACCCGTCCCAGTGCTCAATAGCAAGCCCACCCGTCCCAGTGCTCAATAGCAAGCCCACCCGTCCCAGTGCTCAATAGCAAGCCCACCCGTCCCAGTGCTCAATAGCAAGCCCACCCGTCCCAGTGCTCAATAGCAAGCCCACCCGTCCCAGTGCTCAATAGCAAGCCCACCCGTCCCAGTGCTCAATAGCAAGCCCACCCGTCCCAGTGCTCAATAGCAAGCCCACCCGTCCCAGTGCTCAATAGCAAGCCCACCCGTCCCAGTGCTCAATAGCAAGCCCACCCGTCCCAGTGCTCAATAGCAAGCGCACCCGTCCCAGTGCTCAATAGCAAGCGCACCCGTCCCAGTGCTCAATAGCAAGCGCACCCGTCCCAGTGCTCAATAGCAAGCGCACCCGTCCCAGTGCTCAATAGCAAGCGCACCCGTCCCAGTGCTCAATAGCAAGCGCACCCGTCCCAGTGCTCAATAGCAAGCGCACCCGTCCCAGTGCTCAATAGCAAGCGCACCCGTCCCAGTGCTCAATAGCAAGCGCACCCGTCCCAGTGCTCAATAGCAAGCGCACCCGTCCCAGTGCTCAATAGCAAGCGCACCCGTCCCAGTGCTCAATAGCAAGCGCACCCGTCCATCCATCCCAGTGCTCAATACCAAGCCCATCCATCCCAGTGCTCAATACCAAGCCCATCCATCCCAGTGCTCAATACCAAGCCCACTTATCCTAGTGCTCAATACCAAGCCCACTAATCCCAGTGCTCAATACCAAGCCCACTCATCCCAGTGCTCAATACCAAGCCCACTCATCCCAGTGCTCAATACCAAGCCCACTCATCCCAGTGCTCAATACCAAGCCCACTCATCCCAGTGCTCAATACCAAGCCCACTCATCCCAGTGCAGTTCTCAAACCTCTCCACTCCTCCCCTATCGACCAGACGACCAAAGACTTGAAGGTTTTTCCTGAATATTTTGACTGGACTTGCCAAACTGCTTAAGGCAAAGAGTTCCACAGTTTAGGTGCTAGAAAACCAAGCAACTTTCCACCCATCTGTGCTTTCCTCTGGGCACTAGTCAGCAACTCCCTTGCTGATCTAATTCCTCTGGAGTATGCAAAATCTCACCAGCAGTTGCAGGTTCCCCCGGCCCTTTATTCATGGCTTTGTAACAGGAGCGTAAGGCTCTAAAGGCCACTGTCTCACCAGCAGTGCGTGGAGCTGCCCAAGCGTGACCTTGATGGACACCAGTTTAGGCAGATCCAAACTAAGTCTAGCTGGCATATTTTACACTCTGCAATCTATTGTGTTTGTCACTAAGGAACAAGTTACTTACCTTCGGTAACGCTTTTTCTGGTGGATACAGTATCTGCCTGTGGATTCCTCACCTTGCGAATAACCCCCTGAGTCAGCAACATTCGGAAATTCGATTGTAGCTCTACACGCCGATGTGGACGACGTCACAGAAGCACTGCATCGCGCACATGGGTCCGCTTAAGTCACACTCCATAAAGCCTATGTTGGCGTGATGATATCAGTTCCGCAATACAGTGTGTGGACAATGCTGGAAAGCAATTTAAACACCACCTTGTACAATAAAATAAATACATTAAAACAATGCTACTAATGCAAGTATAGGAGTGGACAACGGGGAGGTGGGTGGGCATGTGAGGAATCCATAGGCAGATACTGTATCCACCAGAAAAAGCGTTACCGAAGGGAAGTCACTTGTTCTTCTGATGGATATATCTGCCAGTGGATTCCTCACCTTGTGAATAGAATCCCACAGCAGTCCCCACTCCCGGAGGAGGGTGTCCACTCTCCTACACCAGAAAATCCTGTAGGACAAAGTTACGTCCCTCCTCACTTCGGAATCTAAGCAGTAATGCTTTGTGAAAGTGTGGCGGAAGGCCCAAGTTGCCGCTCTACAAATGTCCTCTACAGGCACACCTCTAGATAAAGCAGATGTCGCAGACCTTGCTCTAGTAGAATGAGCTCTCAAACCTTCAGGAGGTTCCTTACCAGCCAGAGTAGCATATCTTAATACACAAGACAATCCACCTTGATAGCGTGCGCTTGTGCACCGCTTTGCCTCTTCTAGCGCCAACGAAGCCCACAAAGAGCTGGTCAGCCACTCTGAACTCTGGTTCTGTCCAGGTAGAAGCTCACCGCCCTCTTAGGGTCCAAACGGTAAAGTCTCGCCGCCTCCTTAGAAGGGTGAGGGGGAGGATTGAAGGTAAGGATGGTTATGGACTTCCCCATCCTGCAGCCAGCAAATCCGACGAACAGCTGGTCATCTGACGTGAACTCACTTGTCCAGTCCAGGTAAAAGCTCACCGCCATCTTAAGGTCCAGGCGGTGAAGTCTACTCCTCCTTGGAAGGGTGAAGGATAAAAAGGTAAGGAGGGTAACAGACTGCCCCAGGTGAAAAAGGAGTTTCCACCTTTGGCAGAAAAGCAGCCCTGGTCCTGAGAACCATTCGTTCAGCATGAATGGTCAAGAATGGGGGCTTAGAACCAAGAGCTTGAAGCTCAACTCACCCTCCTTGCTAAGGTAATCGCAATCAGGAAGACAGTTTTAAAACATAAAATCCACAAAGGACACTTGTGCAAAGGCTCAAATGGAGAACCCATTAAGAAACTAAGCACAAGATTAAAGTCCCATTGAGGTACAATAAAAGGAGTAGGAGGAAATGCGCACGGCCCTTTAAAAACCTTAAAACAAAAGGTGATTTGAACAAGGACGTTTGGTAGGCAAAGGAATGCAGACAATGCCAATATATAACCTTCAACTGTAGTCACAGCAAAACCTTGCCAAGTTAAAGAAAGAGAAAACTGAAGTATGTCAGACAAACGAGCCTTCAAAGGGTCAATGGGCTTTCCCCACACCAAGAGACAAATTTAAACCATCTATAAGAGTAGATAGATTTGGTGGAATCACGCCTGGCCGATTAAATGACATCCACCACATCATGTGGGAGAGAAAAAGAATTCAGGTTGCCCTGTTAAATCTCCAGGCATGAAGGTGCAAGGCCTGGAGGTGGGGGTGTAGAACCTGCCCCTCCATCTGAGAGAGGACATCTGCCCTGAGAGGGAGACAGAGCAGCGGGTACAAGGAGAGGTTGAAAATCAGGGGAGATCAAAATGACTTGGGCCCGGTCTTGGCGAATCTTCCTCTGAACCCGAGGAATCAAGGGTATGGGAGGAAACATGTAAAGGAATCTTGAGTCCCAACTCAACTGAAACGTGTCCCCCAAAGTTCCCTGCATCTGACACTGGAGACTGCAGGATGACGGGCAGTGAGCATTCTCGGGAGTGGCAAACACGTCCACCTGAGGAGTTCCCAACATCTGAATGACTTAATGAACCACCTCGGGATGAAGACTCAACTCGTGGTCGGCCGAAAACCTCAGACAGACTGTCTGCAAGAAGGAACAGAACTCCAGCCAGATTTGCTGTTAGACGATCCTGAACCCGGGTCCAGAGACGCCGAGCCTCTCTGCAGAGACACTGCGACCCAACTCCTCCCTGCTTGTTGACATAGTGTAGACGTGGTAGTGTTGTTTATCAGGACTTGAACTGACGGACCGCAAAGGGAAGGGAGGAAGGCCTTGAGCGCCAGACGTATCGCCCGCAATTCTAAAAGGTTAATGTGAAGCAACCTTTCCTCTGGAGACCAAAGACCCCTGATCTCCAGATCCCCGTGATGAGCACCCTAGAGTGGATGCATCAGTTATCACTGTGGCCACCGATTAAGGCAGTTGAAAAGGCTTTCTTTGAGACATTGCCTTCCCCACCCCACCAAGACAGATCCGCTGCAGCTTCTCTGGAAATCCTCAGACTCAGATCCCCATTGTGTTGATACCACTGCCTGCGGAGGAACCACTGGAGTGCCCTCATGTGCCAGCGTGCATGGCTGACCAACAATGCAGGAAGCCATCAGACCGAGCAGGCAAAGGACCTTCAGGACTGAATCGACCGCTTCATTGTAGAATAAAAGAATTATTTCCTGTATGTCGCGAAACCTTTGTGGAGGAGGGAATGCCTGACCATAGTATCCAGTACCGCACCTATGAATAGGTTGCGCTGGGAGGGCACCAGGTGAGATTTGGGTACATTTATCGAAAAGCCCAATCTGTACAACAACGGAGTTGTGACTTGCAGATGATGGAGCACCTTCTCTGGTGACTGCTTTGATCAGCCAGTCATCCAGATAAGGGAATGCTTGTATCCCTGACCTGAGATGTGCTGCCACCACCTCAGTGAAGACTCGAGGGGCAGTAGTAAGTCCAAAAGGAAGGACCGCAAACTGGTAATGTTGCAAACCAATCGTGAAATGGAGATACTTCCTGTGCGACTTTAGGATGGGAATGTGGAAATAAGCATCCTGCAAGTCGATCGACACCATCCAGTCTTCTTCCAGAAACGCCTGAAGAACCTGAGCAAGGGTGAGCATCTTGAACTTATCCTGCTTCAGAAAGAGGTTCAAGATCCTGAGATACAGGATTGGACAAAGTCGGCCATCCTTCTGGGCTATCAGGAAATACCGGAGTAGCATCCTGGACCCCTTTCCTGCACCAGAACCACCTCTATCGCACCTTCTCAGTAATGCCAGGACTTCTTCCTGCAGGAGAAGCAGGTGGTCCTCGGAGCAAAAACCTTGGCAAGGAGGGTAATTGAGGGAATTCCCGAAATAGAACAGCATACCCATTCTCCACGAGATTGAGAACCCAAAGGTCCGATGTAATCAATCCCCAATCCCGCAGAAATGGGTAAGCCAACCCCCTACAGCACCAACATGATCCGGAAGGGCAGATCTAGGGCTGCTTTGCTGTAGATGGAGGGGGGTGGGTGGAAGAAGGAGGAGGAGGAGGAGGAGGAAACTAGACAGAGGACGAGCCCTTTGTCTTCCTCTGTATGACTTTTACAGAGGATTCTGCGATTGCTTCTGCGGTTTGTTATAAGAACGAAAGGAAGACCTTCCGAAGCCCCAGTTTTTTAACCTTTCCAGCGCAGCATCTGCCTTTTTTCCAAAAAGGCCCGAGCCATCAAACAGCAGATCTACCAAGGCAGCCTGCACATGCGCAGAAAATTCTGAGTACTTCAGCCAAGCAGTTCTCCTGGTGGCAATCGACGAGCCCATAACCCCTGCCACAGAGTCAGCTGTGGCCAAACTACTCTGGATGACTTGGCGAGCAGCAGCCAGAGTCAAAAAGTACCTCAATAAAATTCTGCCTGTCCTACAGAATCTTGGGGGCTAATTGCTTTACAGAGTGCATCAAAGCATGGATGTATTGCCCTAAGACACAAGTGGCATTTGTTGACTTAAGAGCCATGCTGGCTGAACAAAAGACTCTTTGCCGACATTTCTTGCTTTTTAGATTCCTTGTCCCCAGGCACCTGCGGAAAGGAACCTGAAGTTTTCTTGAAATATACTGCCTGTACCACCAAGCTCTCGTGCAAAGGATGAGAAGATAAGTCTGGGTCACCAGGAGCCACCCTATATCTCCTTGTGACAGCTTTGGAAACCGCTGGAGCTGAGAGGCTTACGCCACACTTCAAGGATTGGCTCGGTCAACGCCTCATTGAAAGGAAGCATTGGCTCCATCACTGAAGACTGAGAATGGAGAACTTGTTAAAATATTAGATTTAAATTCTGCAGTGGAAGATTTAAATTCAAAAGTTCTGCTGCTTTCTTTATGACCACATGATATGGAGCCACATCTTTAACGTGGCCTCCGGAACAGAAGACAACTCCCAATCTGGAGAAAGTTCCAAGCCACAAGCTTCCCTCAGATTCCTACAACTCTCCTTCCATCTCCATCTCTCTGTATCGCAGTTCCTCCAGAAGCCGTTGAGCCTCCCTTCTCGACCTCTCCTTCGGGATCAGAGTCAGCGGATCCGCAAATGACTCCGGAGCCGCGGCCAGCGTATAACTCAGCGCCTGTGACAAAGGTATCGGCATCGAAGACCTCGGCGACGCTGGGAGATGCCAAGCCAGAGCCGAAGTCGGCATGAACGGAGCCGGAGCATACGTTTGTGGAACTCTAAGATAAGCCATTGAACCCATGTGACCAACAGGTGTCCCAGAGGGGTACATGGCTCTTGAGAACACCCCATACATAGCATTTAAATAATGCAAAGAGTCTGGGCCTGGAAATTGAGGGTATGGACCCGCTGGCTGCTCCTGAGGCAGAACCGGATTCAGCTCAACCTGTTCTTCGGCACGAGGGACTGGAGTTGACAGACCTCAGGGGAGGGAACCTCTTCCTCCTCTTGAGCTGGAGAATGAATCTATGTCGGAGATGGATTTGCAACTATAGCTGGTGACTGCTCCGGTGAACCAACAGGCGATTGCTCACCTTCCGGATCCAGTACAGCAGGTGAAGGAGAAACTATCTTTCCGATGCAGACGACTTCCGGTCCGACTCCTCCGAAGGACGCAGAGACACAAGTTTCCTCTTTATGCTTCTTATTCACAAGGTGAGGAATCTACTGGCAGATGTATCCATCAGACGTATAACACATCGCAGTAGCCCAGCCATGACACCATCATGGCCTGAACCACTGTCCGACTGGATTCTGTTGGGAAGACATTTTTCTTAGCATTTTCAGAGTCCAAAACACTTTCCTGCCACTGCTGAGATGGTCAAAAGATAACTTCTATACTCACACGAGATTAAACTGGGGTTTGGCTTCCAGAACAGAGCCCAGCTTCTCAGGCCAACAATGCTAAGAAAACTAGTTACTTACCTGTAACTTTGATTCCCCAGTATTGGTAACTTTCATAGATTCCCATGCTTTGTATCATTCCCAGTCGTCGGATTGGGAGCCTCTGTAAATCTAAAAAATATCAGAACCATAGGTACAAAAGCGAAAATTAGGCCTCATCTCATTTTGCAGCATATCACCCTCTTTGGTTCTTGCGGAAATGTGGGCTCTTTTACACAATCAGAATACCTCACCCCATAGAACCTTCCTGAGAGCCTCAGATTTTCGTAGCCGTTGTGCCAACAGCCACTCTCAGTAAAAAGGCAGAGCTTTCCTAGGGGAAGAGAGTGGGTGCATGGGAATCTATGAAAGTTACCAATACTAGGGAACCAAAGTTACAGGTAAGTAACTTGTTTTCTTACCCCAGTATTGGAACTGTCAGATTCCTATGCTTTGTATCAGAATAGCTAGCAGTAAGTCACCAAAGCACATTGTTACAAAATTATTATTGCATGACACCATAGCAATGCTCAAAGTAACAATGAAGAAAGATTATCATTGAAAAAAGCATCACCGATACAAAAAGTGCTACACAGGAAGGTGGGATTGTAGGGAAAGCTCACCTCATTGAAAAAGATTCGAGGACTGCTTGACCAACAGCAGCGTCGTCCTGTCCCGTAGACTCCAGGCAGTAATGCTTCGTGAAGGGATGTGTACGGCTCCACATCGCTGCCCTGCAGATGTCTGATAGGGACTCCAGAAAAAGAGCCACCGAAGATGACACTGATCTTGTTGAATGTGCACAGGCTTTACTTTCAAGGGGCTTGCCCGCACCTTGATGGCAGAACTTAATAGCGCTGGATCTCCAGCGCTAAATGCTGGTTTTAGTTAGAGGAAATCCCTTCCGCAGTGCACTTTAAGATACCAACAGTTGCAAGGATTTTCTAAAGCTCTAAATAAAATTTTAAACACCTCTGAACATCCAAAGAATGCAATTATTTTTCTGCCGGAGTAGTTGGCCGTCGAAAGAATGATTTCAAAATCAAAGGTTCATTCAGATGGAATTCAGAGGGAACCTTAGAGATGAACTTCGGATTCGTCCGAAGGATGAGGACATCTTTCTTGAATTGAAGAAAAGGTTCCACTATTGACAGCGCTTGAAGTTCACTAACTCTCCTAGCAGATGTCAGTGCTAAAAGGAGGGCTAGCTTCCAAGAAAGGAATTCAAGATCCGTTTGGTGAATGGGCTCAAAAGGAGCTTTCACTAGCTGAGCCAACACCAGATTAAGTTGCCAAATTGGTGGCAGAGGACTGACTGGAGGATACATCCGAAACAGGCCCTTTAAGAACTGCTTGACAATTCTAGCAGACCAAAGAGAAGTACCTGAAGATGTCCGCCGGAATCTTGATGGCTGCTAGATGAACTTTAACCGAAGAATGAGCCAATCCAGATTGAGCCAGTGATCGGATATATGGCAAAATTTGATGTGGAGCAGACTTGTAAGGGTGGAGCCGTTGTCTGACACCATAGGCAGAATCTTCCATTTTGCTTTATACGTTTTGTTAGTGCTTGGTGCTCGAGCCGGAGACAAAACCTCCCTACACTCCTTGGGGAGATTCAGATGTTGGAATTCCCTGTTTTCAGGAGCCACGCAGTCAAGTGAAGCGAAGTCGGATCCGGATGCAGCACCTGACCCTGAGACTTTGATAACAGGGACGAACTAGTCGCAGGCGAATGGGACAATCCGGGGCCACGCCGGTGCAATCAGAATCATTTTGCATAGTTCCACGTAGATCTTCCTGAGTAACCTCGGTATTAGGGGTGTTGGCGGAAAAGCGTAGAAGAATGTGCCTAACCAGGCAATCGAAAGTGCGTTCCCAAGGATCCTAGATGGTGATCCTTGCTTGCGTAGAACAGGCATTTGGTGTTCTCCGGAGATGCAAAGAGGTCTATGGTCGGAGTCCCCCAGACCGAGAACACCTCTAGAATGGACTGATCTCGCTCCCATTCGTGATTGGCTGCTTTTTGACGACTTAGTACATCTGCTGTGACATTGAGCAAACCTGCCAGGTGTTCTGCTGTCAGTGATCTTGTGTCAGAGTGACCTTGTGAAGAATTGCCTAATCTCAAATTCGTTGAGCTTCCTTTGACAGAGTTAGGGACCTTGTCCTCCCCTGCTTGTGGATATTGTGCATGGCCGTTTTATTGTCCGTCCGGACCAGCACTAGATTATTTCGATTCCTCGGGAGAAAACCTTGCAAAGCTAATCGGATGGCAGTCAACTCCAACAAATTGATGTGGTACTGGCGTTGCTGTGGATCCCAGTGACACTGACTTGCAGCTCCTGGAGCACTGATCCCCAGCCTTCTAACGAGGCATCCATGGTTAGGACCATAGAAGACTGAGAAAGCCTGAAAGTCCGACCCTCTGCGATGTTGCTTCTCACTATCCACCTTTCGCATGCCTCCATCTCTGGTGTTACTAAAATGGTCGTTGAAAGCCTTCTGCTTGGCGCCATTGTTTGTAGAGTTGCTCTTGTAGAGGATGCATTCGCAGCCTGCAATGCAGAACCAAATGGTATACAAGATGAAATCGATCCGTGCAGAGACTTTTAGAGCCGTACTGACAGGGATCTCCTCTTCAGCACTTGGCGAGCCGAGAGTATTAACTTGTTCCGACGCTCGTCTGAAGGATAAGCTTTGCCCTGTTCTGAGTCCAGAATGGCTCCTAGGAACTTCGTTGAGCTGGACGGTTGCAGAACTGACTTGCTCTTCTAGATTTGAAGGCCCAGGCGATTGAACAATTGAATACAAGTTGCAATGGCCTTGGAAGTTCCCTGGAAAGAAGGAGCTTTGACTAGCCAGTCGTCCAGGTATGGGAAAACTTCCAGAGATTGCTTCCTGAGGAAAGCTGCCACTGGGGCCAACACCTTTGTAAATATTCTTGGTGCAGATCGAACACCAAACTTAGGCACTTTGATTTGGAAATGGCTCTTGCCTACTGTGAAGCGCAAGTATTGCCTGTGAGCTGGGTGGATCGGTACGTGGCAGTACAAATCTTCTAAATCCAGAGTCGCGATGAAGTCCCCCGGATTCAGTAGACGAAGAATATCCTTGAGAGTGACCATCCTGAAGGACAGTTTGCTGAGATAGGTGTTTAGCTCCTGTAGATCTAATATGGCTCCTGCAGATCTGGCTCCCATAGATCTAATATAGGGGGCTCAGTCTCTGTAGTCTTGCGAACCAGGAAGAATCTGGAATAAATACCTTCTTGCGAACCAGGAAGAACCTGGAATAGAAACCTTTTCCTCTCTGCGAGAGAGGTACCGGTTCTATTGCCCCCTTGATGAAAAGTTGGTGGGCTTCGAGACGTAGTAGTCCCAGATGTTGTGATAAGACTGGCGCCTGGAGCTCTGGTTGGAGGAGGATCTTGAAATTCCAACGTATGGCCACTCTGAACAATATTCAGGACCCACTGGTCGATGTTATAATTCTCCAGCTTTCTAGACAAAAAGATATCCTGCCCCCCACTGATGTCCTCGGGGAGGAAGGAGCAGTTTCAAGAGCCAAGATGCCACTATTGCTTTTTGGAAGTGTTGCGTCCTTGACGATTCGGACGTACTCTCTAAGATTGATGAGAAGCAGACTGGCCCTGGCGTTGTTTAGAATACTGCGGCTTGTATGATTGTGAGGATTGCTAAGAATATCAGTTGGTCGGCACCTCTATAAGAGAAGCCTCTTCCTCTCGCACATCTGAATGGGACCTTATGGTAATTTAAAGACCCCCAAGGACTTCGCTGGTTCTGTGTCCTTAATACTTTAGAGGGCCTCATCAAAATGCTTACCAAAAAACATTTCTCCATCAAATGGAAGGTCCAGGATCTTGTTTTGTACTTCTTGGCGAAACCAGGTCGCCCGCAACCAGCCCTGTCGTCGTAAGGCAGCTGAACCAGCCAGAGAACGGAAGGCCGTAGAAGCTATGTCCATAGCACAATCTATGACTTCTGGAGGAGCTTTCTCACTCCACGAGAACCTTTCTGGCTTTCTCTTGATGAATCTGGAGTCAGTTCTATAAACAGGGCCAAATCACACCACATCTGGCGATCGTATCTGCCCAAGATGGCCAGAGCATTAGCCGCTCGAACGAGGAGACTAGCCATAGAGGAGAATCTCTTACCCACATTGTCCAAGCGCCTCCCTTCCTTGTCCGGGGGTGTAGTAAGTGGCGTGGAAGGATTCTTTGATTTGCTTCGCACCGCTTGTGATTAAAAAATCCGGCTTAGGTTGTCCAAGTAGGCATGCTGGACTGCCATCAGGGGGCCTTATATTTCTTCTCCAGCCGGGGAAGAACAGGAATGACAGTGGGCGGATTCTGCATGACCTTGATCCCTTCTGACCATACGTGTTCTATTATAGGAATCGATCTGACTGACTTTGTATGGCTCTTTAAAGTCATAAAGGAAACAGTCTGACTGCACTGTTGTGATTGGCAGACCAAATCTTTTAGATGCCCTTTCCATAAGGTTATGGAAACCCCCAATGTCAGCTGGAGGAGAAGTAGCAGTGTCTTGTCCTGTGGCATCTGGATCTTGAAGGCCACTATCATAATCCAAGTCAGGGTCTTTATTAGGATCTTCCTGAACGTCATCTGAAGACACATGCACAACCTCTCCGGATTCCTCTCCGGGTTCAGTTTCCACAGCCCGTGGGACCACCGTTGTCACGATGATTGTAGATGTCGGAGGTACAGTTGGAGAAGGAGGGCGTTCCAATTGTACTGCTGGACGAGTAGGAAATCTATTCCTATAGTCCTGCAGCATCAATTTCAAATCCGAAACCATAGAGGCTGGAATGGCCACCATGTCCTGACCCAAGCCTCGAGGAAGTTGTTCCTGCTGAAAATACTGGTGTTCGCAGTACTCCTCAGTATCTGTATCTTGACATTTCACATTCAAATCCGAGGGACTGTAGGCATCCCCATAATGGATATAGTCACCCTCTTCATCAGACTCGTCATCCAGCAGCATATTAGGAGGCAAAGGTGTAACTCACCTTGCAGAAGTCATCTCCGGTGTTATCTGCCGTTTCCGTGAGGAAATCTGCTTTTTGACTCGGAGTAGTCGAAAGAAACGACAAAGCCATTGAAGGATTAGTCGACGGAATAGTCAACGCTGGAAAAGTCTTAGTTGACGGAATTTATAGTCGACGATGGGTTTATAGGTCGACGAGCTAGCAGTCATGACAGCCGCCGTCAGACGTAGTCCTCGAAGCGGCTGTCGACAGTATCTCGTTTTTAGATAACTGTCCTGATGATCCTGCTCTAAAGGCCAATGTTGAGGGGTCGAAAATTTGACAATTGTGTGCCTGGTTTTTTGATTTTTGGTGGACGTCACTTATTTCACGGGTGTGGACTTCAAAACATTCTCTTCAGTCACATGCATATATGCTGTACATAGCACAAATAGACTTTCAATTCACTAACCCTCATTGTGCCGTGACTTCAGGAGCACCTTGTAAAAGTACTTCCTTATACTGAATACATTAAATGTATTCATACATTAGATGTGTAAATAAATGCACTAAACGCATAACAAACTTACTCATTGGAGTAGGTTTTTCCTCTTTCCCCTAATATAACACTACTGCCGTGGTAGTCCAGGGCTACAACACCCCATAGGGTCCACTTTGTCTGGCCTAGGTCCTTGGGTTACTGGGTTTGCCACTTTCTATTTAGATATCACATATATAGAAACAGATTACATAAATGTAAACATACCAGTCTCGTGTCAGTTATGTACAGGCGAGTTACTGAAATTTTGCTGCTCTAAAAATTGGTTACAGTTCTATTAAGTTTAGGAAGCACTGCATTTTTTTTCCTTCCTGGTATACCCTTACAACTACTTTTTTTGCAACAAAGCTGCTGCAATGTAGAGTTAAACTGGGTATTTATTTAATCTTAGAAACTATAATCTGGAAAAGTGTTACCTAATAGGCTCTAAGGATGCTGTTCATAGTAAGGACACATACACCCTGTATGCATAAATAAATTATATATGTTTCAGGGTCCCCGCATACAGCGCTTAGTCAAACCTTTAAAGCACAAAGTTGCTCCTAAGATACAGAACCAGCATATTGGTCCACCTGGACAACTGTAGGTTATGCAGCTTGTATGCGATACACTACTGGTCCGCGTGCAAGGTTGTTGGCAGGTGCTTGTGCATAGCTAGCCATTTAAGAGTGGATTCTGTGGGCATGGTCCACTGTATGTTGTATGAATCATGTAGGCCAATGTCTACGTGGCTGTGTATGGATGCACGACCCCAGATCATACCCATTTTGCTTTTCCAATGTCTCCTCATGTACTTTAGCCACATTCACAATGCTTCATGTACACCAATGTAAGACGAAAACAGGTCAACAAAGGTTAAGATGACTCACCAAGGCTTAATTTGTCTCGATTGTTGGCAACAGCATGAATTAAACCAATGGTGCCACACGAGTTGCCAATTGTTTGTTTCATAAAATACACTTTAGGGTGGTTCTCTTTCCCACTTAAGTCTGCAGCTTGCTTTTCTCTGAAGCTTTCATGCTGTAATGAAACGAATGGCAGTTTTAATATTGATGTAAACCAATTCATTAATAAACTGATTTAAAGTACTTTTAATCAACAGTTCATAAATGGCTTGCTTACCTTTCCTGCATGCT
This sequence comes from Lissotriton vulgaris, assembly GCF_964263255.1. Lineage (NCBI taxonomy): Eukaryota > Metazoa > Chordata > Amphibia > Caudata > Salamandridae > Lissotriton > Lissotriton vulgaris. The sequence continues at coordinate 74,973 of NC_141690.1, forward strand.
GTGAACGTTCCTACCCCCATATCCAGAATAAATTTAATGTAGATATCAGTTCGACGATAATGCAACAGTCACACTAAAGGTGACGGAGAAGTGTTGACAAAGAAGTGTTGAGAAAAATTATAACTGGCAATCGCTTAGGGTATACCGTACCGCTGGTCTAACAGTCAAAACAGTCAATGGTTGCTAGATTTTCCATGAAGAGCAGGATCCGTATTGATTTGCATACGACGGGCCTTCATCTAGAAAGACTGGGCAAAAAAGAATCGTTGGAGCTGCCTTAACAACTGCCAGTGGTTATGCTACTTGTTGCATTCCCATTGAGTATACACAAGCGTGCCCAATTGTCTGCATCCTCTTCGGTATTTGGATCTAATTTTCCCCATTTTAAATGGCTTAGTATGCAGAATCCAATAATATCGGTCAGAAACCCGACCTCCCAGTCTCATCCAGGATTCCCAGGTCTTGCTCTGGATTAGTTGGATTGTAAATTGTAAAAACCCACTGGATTGTCTTAAAACTAAAGTCCTACATTTGTCAGATTGTGTCTAAGGAGGGGAGTGGAATGTCGTGTACAATCCAGTGGGTTTTGTCCCTGTCGGTGAGACGTAAATATTTGGGATCCAAGTCAACATTCTCTGATCCTCAAATATCAACATTTCTTGTTCCCAACTATCAGACCTTTGATATGCCTAGGAGGTCCAATTAAAAAAACCCTGTAAATGTGATTAGGGCTGGCAGAATCCTAGAGAGGAACAGATTTCAGAGCGTCTTACTGTAATTTTAATGGTGGCTGCTGTGTAGTATTCTCGTGTATAACCCCCCCCCAACCACTATATAAATAACTTGTCCCCCCCCTCCCCTCCTCCCCCCCGTGTGCACATGGAAGCCCTAGAGCACATTACATCTCCTCCTGCCCTAGAGACATCTACTTCTTAACATCTTATGAGATCTTAATTTACATCTGGAACGTTACGCCCAGACTTTCAGGAGATTACCAACTTACTAGGGAGACATGGAAGCAGGTCAATTAACTCAACTTGTGGAAGATCCATCACATCGCACAGGTCACTGGATTTTCAATTATACACTCTCAAAGTCCACAACCCACCTTCCGTCCAAATTAACGGATCATTTTCTTATCCACATGAGCCTCAGTCTAGCTGGTGCCCTGCAGCAGTCTTCTCTACCTTTCAAACTAGACTCCTCCAGTTTTGCGTCCAGCCTAAAGCCATCCTGCCCCAACTGACCCATTGACTTTGAGGATGCAGACAGCTTTTAGGGGCTGGAACAACCTCTCGACCACTGCATCCACAAGAAACTGACCTGCGCTTCACATTCGCACGCCTAGTACATTGAGACCATATCGAGGTCAAAAAAAAGTCAAATTCTGGAAGGCACTTACGACCCCAATGCCAAAAAGATCTCCAGGCAGGCCATTAAAGCAAACCACAAACTAGTACAAAAATCTAAAGCCGCATTCTACACTAATTTGATTACATCAAGTTTCAACCCCTCTAAAACCATTTTCTCCCTTAAAACCCCCTGCATCAACTAATCACATCATATCCTCCAATCTGCAATGTGAATCTTTGGCACGCTACTTTATCTGTAAAGTTTAGGGCATTTATAACAACTCCAGAAGGGTCGCTGCTAAATCGTGGCCCCCAATTCCTCACATATCTCCCTTACTCTCTACAAGACTTACCATCTGTCTTTCAACAGCCTGGAGATTCTGGCAGCAAAGGTGAAATCAGGTTCACCTGATCCAATAAAACCAGACCTTCAGGAAATTCCAGGACTGTATCATGACCGAGGGCAAGGAACTGAGATCGCTCCAGATGTCAGCAATTCCTAAATACTGTAAATACACCAAGGTGATTCCTTTACTAAAAAGCCAGCACTGGATGCATTTCTGCCGGAAAAGTTCCGGCCAATCTGCTACCTGATCATGGAATCTCATGTTAATGGCATCCTGGCCAAGTATTTGGAAGTTAATGGGATTTTGGACAGGTCATAAAATGGGTTCCGGTCTAAGCATAGTATGGAATCCGCCCTGCTGGCAGTTACAGAGCAGCTAAGGGAGTCACTGGACATGGGCAACACCTCGGCACTGATCTTACTGTACCAGAGTGGGGCCTTCAACACGGTGTCCCATGAGTGTCTGCTCCAATGACTCTGGGAGATTGGGGTCAGTGGTAAGGCTTGGGCCTGGTTTGCGTCCTTCCTATCCAATCGCCCCTTTCAGATCCAGGCTCCTCCTTATCTGTCCAATATTTGGACCCCACCCCACAGGCAGGTCTCATTCACCAGACTTCCTGCACGGTAATGCTGGGTAGTGCAACAGCACACTGGGCAGATCATTATCAGCGCTGCAGTTGCACAGTAGTGATTCGCGGTTCAGCTCATTTTGGAAGCCCGCGCCCCGGAGAGTCAGTCCGGGTCATCCAGGAACCCACACCCTCAATAATCTATCCCAAGGCCCTCACCGTCGGGGGGTACTTACGTGCTATCGCAATATGTCCACTAATGCCACACATGCCCTCGAAGTCTCAAATGCCTTTTTGCTCCCTGTTAGAAATAGGATACCTGGTTGGCTAAGATATGCACCAAAGTCAGGCAGAAACCACCACTCTAGTCAGGATAAGGGAGGTAAACTCCTAAAATAACCCCTGCTCACCGCTTTGGTAGCTTGGCACAAGAAGCCAGGTTTATCTTGGAGGCAGTTTGTAAAGCATTTGCACAAAACAGTATCACAGTGTAAGCACTACAAAAGGACACTCCACCAGTTTAGAAAAATAGCCAACATTTTTATATACTTAAAACAAGACTAAATACGATAAAAATCCACCATGCAGTAGTATAAAAATCTTCAGTTATCAAAATAACGTTGACCGTTCCTTGATGTAGATCGCCCCGGAGGAGCTATCGCAGCATTATGACCAAACCAATCCTAACAGTTCGGGCTGAGCGCAGCGTCACGGGCCAGCTACAGTGTCAAGGAGACCCACAAACAGTACCTTTCAGAAATGCAGGGCTTCAACGTTGAGCTTCCGAACACACAGCGTCTGCAGTTGTCGGTGCAGGAGGAGTCGGGCCCTCAAAGTCACACGTGTTGCAGATCGAACTCCTCTGTGAAGAGAGCTGGTGTCAGCAGGCATTGGGTGCTGCGGTGCAAAGTGCAGCGGTGTGGTGCCCTCAGGTCGCGGTGCGAGCAGTGGCTTGGTGGCCGCATCATATGAGGTCGTTGGTGAGACCAGGGTAGCTGTGTGAGATGAAGGCAATGTTCGCCATGGTGCTGGCAGGTCATGGTGCTGGCAGGTCATGGTGCAGCAGTGGCATCATTGTTGAAGCGCTGTGGGATGACGAACTGGAGTCAATGGTACCGGCGTTGGTAAGGCAAGGCTGCGGTACGCCATGTAACTTTCCAAGCGGTGCCCTTGAACCACGGTGCAAGCAGCAGCGTAGTGTCTGGCATGGAGAAACGTCATCGGGATACCAAGGAGTCGTGGCAAAGCAAGGCGGTGTGGTGCCCACAGGTCACGTGCGAGCAGCAGCTCGGTGGCAGTGTAGACGGTGAGACCAGGGTCACGGTGCGGCGGTGCCCTCTGCAATGCCTTTAGGACACGGAGTTGGCAGCGATGTCAGAATTGAAGTCTTTGCTGTTCCAGACTTCTTGAACAGGGGGAAGCTTTACCTCAAGTCCTTGAGGATACTCAGCACATGTAGAGAAAGTTCAATCCAGTCCTTCCAATGCCCAAGGCAGAAGCAGCAGCTGCAGGCCAACCCAACAAAGCAACACAGCAAAGGGGCAGTACTCCTCCTGGCAGCCATTCTAGCTTACCTTCTTGGCAGGTTCCTTGATTCCTGAGAGTTCTCTGAAGTTTTTTCTATCTGAGACTTCCAACAGGAGGCAAGCTCTACTTCAATCCCTAGGAGAAATCAGCAGGATGATGAACGCACAGTCCTTTCCCTGCTTAAGACAGAAGCAACCACTGCAGGCCGACCCCTCAACACCCAGCCTAGGGGCAGTACTCCAGCTTTCCCAGTCCTCCTTCCTGGCAGGTATCTTAGTTCAGAAGTAATCTAGATCTCCAGGGTATGGGCCCCCATATTTATATCAGCAAATCCTTTGTCCTCTGGTTTGAACTAGGTACAGGCCCCTCTGCCTTCAGTTTTGGGTGCATTCTGCCAGGGTGCACCTTCTTTTGTCAGTGTGGGCCTGGGTCAGATGCACCACAGGTGGTGGCAGGAGAGCGGAGCCCTATTAGATCCAGGTGCGACTCCTCCCACCTATGTGTAGCTGTGTCTATTCAGCCCTGTGCGGACTCATCAGGTCTCCTTGAGTCTCCCCCAGCCCTGAACACTAACAAACCAGACCGCGAATACACAGGCTAGCTAGATGGTAAAGTAAAAAAAAAAAACTTTCTAAAAGTGTTTTTTTTTTTAAAACAGAATGATAAAATACATCTTTTAATGAAGTTAGTTTTGACATTGAGTTCAGGCATACTAAACTCTAATTTCTACCATGTTCCCTGAATCAGTTCGGATTATAGGATGTAATAATCAAACTGCCCATTCTGGCCTATGGGAAAAGGTAGCCTTGCAATAGTGAAAAACGAAGTAGGCTGTAGTTCAATATCGGGACATGCCACACACCACACACACCAGGGTATGTCATACCTTTCACATACAATGCACCCTGCCCATGGGAGTACCTTGGGCCTACCTTAGGGGCAACTCGCAAGTCTCTAAACATTCCCTTTTCTACATGTAAGTGTGTGTGCTTGCTAAGTAGACATAGCAGCCCCAGGCTGCGCACAGGCTCTGCAATGGCAGGCCATAGTTACACTTTATGGGCTGTTTGCGTAAGTGGCACAATCCAGGGCTGCAGCCTACCAACAGCATTTGATTTATAGGCCCTGGCACTCGCAGTGCACTTTACTAGGGACTGACACAAATCAAATAAGCCAATCAAGGAAATACCAACATTTTACACAGAGCATATGCACTTCAGCACCGTTTTGCCGTGATAAAGCACAGTCCTAAAACTAACACACCGGTCAGGAAAAAATAGGAGGAAAAGCAGAAAGTTTAGGGATAAACATGCAAAAAGGGCCCTTTCCAACACTCCCAGTTTGGCGGGCCATTTGTAGTCTATAGATCCCTTCACAGTCTGCCCATTTGACAAAATCCCTCTCCCATCTCAGTACTTTATGGCATGTTTCGCTTTCCAATCGCTTGGGAGTACCCTTGGGAGTTACCTTTTGGCCCACACCAACCCCAGGTCTATAAACTTGCTAGTGACTGATCATGGGCAGTGTGGGAGAACCAATGTAGGAAACACCCTGGTGTCAGCGCCATGTCACGTTCAGTTGTGCTCACCAACCTGGTCATCACCACTCTCCAGAAGTCTCAGGAGTGGGCAGTCCCAACACGTGTGTAAAAACCTTGCACCTTCCAGGTTACATCTCGGGCAAGTGGACTGGCCCCAAAATATTCAGTGATCTTTTGTGGCGTAAGGTCTGCTCTGTTAAGGACAAAGTGGATCAGTTGAAAATGCGCATTCCTAGAACTTATCCAGGCCCTTTCCACGAACTCTCCCCCTCCCCCCCCCCCCAGGGCTTCTAAGTCTATGGTCTCGGCCAAGTCAGATTCCAATTTGAGCACTGGGCTGTCGTATCTCCTGATTGATGCATCGGTAGAGGCAGGTGCCTGCTTTTATAGTTCCAGCCATCATTATATACTGACATCCTAAGGAGGTCTGTGGTTGCACCAGTCCCTTAACTCAAAGAGTACAATTCAAGCTCTAGTATACTAAAATTAAAAAGCAACTCAATACAAAGATCGAGATGTGGAACAACAAGGGCCCATAATATAGCGCTATGGATGACAAGTAATGAGAGCCTATAGGAAAGGATTTACTGCGCAGTCATTTCCATCATGGATGGTACCCGGCGTACACTTACCTATTTTCCTCTAGTTGCCCAATATTCCTACAGTTCTACAGGAGGGGCTGAATTAGATTAAGGATCACTAAACATATGTAAGCGATTGTATCTACGCATCGACAAGCGGGATGACCATTGAGCAGGATGGCCATATGAGAAATGAAAGGATACAAAAGAAATATCCATTGTTTAACAAGTAAGTGGATTAACATACATATTAGAGTTTTTGAACAAGGAGATTAATATTGGGCATGGAGAGATCGTCTTTTACCATAGGCAACACTGGGCATTAATGTTAAGATACTGCCCCACACAGAACTTGCGAGAAGGGAAGGAGAAGACCCTTGACTGCATAAATGAGAGCTTTTGCATATGCAATACATGTAAGAAATGTAATTGTTGAGTTGTGTTAACTAGAACGGTCTTCATTTATGGAATTATAACAAAGTCAATATAGAAGAATAGGCGTTTGTATGTATGAATTGACACAGGTATTGATTCTAATTGCATATATTCATTTTTAGATGGAAGATGCTATGTTTTTAACTGTCCTGAAAGTGTATAAAAAGCATAAGACACTGAAACGAGTCGACAAGAGGACTATTTTATCTTTTTTGTATGAATTTATTGTATATTCATTTTGTATGTGAATATTGTAGATTAGATAGTGGACACGGTTTGCCAAAAAAATAGTGAGTATAGATTGAATCAAAACTGTTTGAATCAACTATAGTGACAACTGTGTTATTGATTTTAGCTGATGTATTCACCATTATTGGAAAAAAAATGAGTATTTTAATAAACACAAACGAACCTTATTTTGCATTTTTGTCAGGAGTTGTGTTATGTTAGAAACTAGATGGTCTTAGTATCACCATAATAAGTAATTGAACACAGAAAGGAAATCTATTTGGTTTACTGTTGCACCAGTTCCCCCTCCCCCCCCGCCAAAGCTGGCAGATAGCTGCTGTCAGGTCAGCATGTAAAAGGAAGTCCCTTCCAGGGAGGTTGTACCGTTCCGATAGATTAAACGGGAGCAATGTATTGTCCTTATAAATCTCCGATAGTGGGGACCCCTTCTCACCATGTTTGAGTATGCCAGTTCCCGCTGTGGGGCAGCGTCTGGCAGACCAACAACTGAATCTCTAGCGCAGAGAAATTATCTGCGCCAGTCCAAAGCACTGATTACAGCACCAGCGCATTGCCCTTAGATCTGCAGGAGCTCCTCCATCTCTCAAGGGAAGGCACAGCAGCATATGGAAGAGGTGCTGCAAATTTTGTTCTGAGATGCCAGGGCACTTCATATTCCGGCGGCAGACCACCATCCATTTTGTGAACCATTGCAATTGAGCTGCATGATAATAGGCTTCAAAATCTGGCACTGCGAATCCCTCTGCCCTGGGCCTCATGTAGGTGACAAGTGCTACTCAGTCTTCCGGTGCCTTACAAGAACCCTGCAATCATGGTATTGAACTGGGTAAAGTGTGTGTGGGATCCAGAGCGGGGGCAACCCAAAATAGTAGGAGCCTTGGAAGCGTGACCATCCTTAAAAGTGCTACTCTTCCTGCCACCGATATCAGGAGGAAAGCCAAGAACTATTACTTTTAGCGTTCTATCACTCTCCCTACGTTGCGCTCCAGTAAGTTACCAGGATCAGGATCTATTTTTACTCCCAGATAAGTCAAGCATCTGTTATCCACTTCACTTCATCTGTTAGTGGTGGGCAAACCCTCATAACAGAAAGTAATAGGAACGTCTTGGTCCAATTTACCTTTACAGCCGCAACCCTTCCCAACCTACTAACAGATGTTTGACCCCTCTTTTAAAGAGTCTCCAGAGGTAGCAAGGATCATCAAGAGGTTGTCCACACAGTGCTATATATTGAGATTGCCCCATCACCTCTAGAGCCTGGTAGTGGTGGGCAGATCTAGCGTGCACAGCCAAAGGCTCCACCGCCAATGCAAACAAGAGGGGCAATACCTGGTAGCCTGGTCTCGTTCCTCTGCCCACCTCCAAGATAAACTCCCGCCCCCCCCCCCCACCCACTAACTCTAGCAGAGGAATCTTTATATAGAATAGCCGTCAAAGCCACAAAACTGTCCTAGTCCGAACACTCCCAGGACTAAAAAAGATATGGCCACTTGAGGCTATCAAAAGCCTTCTATATATTGACTGATAAAATGCATGCCTCTTTATTGTACGTGTTAGCGTCCAGAATTTGTAGTAGTCTACGTATATTCATGGCTGTATTCCTAGTCTGAATAAAGCCCCCTGGGCTGCATGGACAAGTGTCAACATGTGGCATAGTCTGCTTGCCAATATGCAACTTCGTATCTTATTGCACAAGTTACTTACCTAACATTATATCTGTAAGAAACAGTAGTTGGTGTTAGATTCCTTACCTTAGAATATCCCCAGCTGTCAGACTGGATCCGGAAAGTTTTTCGTAGCAGTACCCCTGCGCGTCAGTAGGCATAGTCTGCATCTCCGCATCAGTGGTAGTCAGGATGACCGAGTACTTAGACCCCCACCTTCGCGCTCGTCAGTTCTTATACACTGCTTTTCCGTGCCAGGAACGTGGAGCCATGATAAAAACCAACGCTGGTGCCATGAAACTAGGGCCCTCAAAGGGAAGAACCTTAACCCTAGATATCAGTTCTCAGACTGGGTAGGATGGGTGGGGCGGTAAGGAATCTAAATACCAACTACTGTTTTACAGATAGATCGTTACCGAAGGTAACGAACCTGTACATCTGAAAGAAACAGGTTAGTGTTAGATTCCTTACCTTAGAATAGATAACCCAGCAATACCGACCCCAGCGGTGGGTCTGCAAACCAATGATCACACCAGAACGTCCTGGAGAACAGAACTGCCGAAAGCCATCCCTCCGGACTTGGCTGTCCAGGCAGAGTGGAATGGGCCCTAGGCAGTAGTGCCTCAAACGTGTGCCTGCTGGACCAAGTTGCTGCCCTACAGATCTGATGTAGAGGCACTCCAGCAAACAGGGCAGTAGAGGATACTACTGCTCTCGTCGAGTGCTCGCACCTGAGCAGAAAGAGGCTTGCCAGCCCGTTGATGGCAGAAGAAATCCAGTGAGTGACCGGATGTCCCTTGCGCATCCGCCCATGGGCCACGAAAAGTTGGTCTGACTTGGTCTTGACTTTGCCGCCATTGACTCACTGTATTTTCGTGCTGCTTTACTGTGTGCATTACTTTGAGCAATTAAGCCTTATAGTAACCTGCCCCTGTTTCACATGCCATCCTCCATTTTGTCATCTGGTTTGTTTGTTGTGGACCCCCTTGGCCCCCCTACCCTCCCCTGCTCCGCCCCCCCACTCTCCATTTAAGATAGATGGATTTACGCACAGCGTCCATGCCGAAGGTGCGCCAAAGGTAAGCCCGTCTGCGCCCGCGCCAAGCGCCAGACCCCCTGGCCCCCGTCCCATCCACCCCACCCGCATTACATACGCCACCTCCACCCTCTTAGCCCTTAACTCCGGTCGACTCCCCAACTGCGCCCAAGCCACCCCTGGACCCTTCAAATGCTACTCCTGCAAGTTTGACGGCACCAAGACCAACTCCTCATCCACTAACACCAAACAAAGACCTGACACCAACCACCTAATATGCGTCCTGCTCAACACCCGCTCGGTCCACAGACATGCCATCGACCTCTGGAATCTACTAGACACCATCTCCCCGGATGTCGCCTTCCTAACAGAAACATGGAAGAACGCCTCCTCTGCCCCAGACATCACCATTGCCATCCCGGAAGGCTACAAGATCATCCGAAAAGACCGCACCAAGCAAACAGGAGGCATCGCTATCGTCCACCACCACTGACATCTCCCCTTCTTGCACTTTGGACTCCTTTCCCCCGATGGCTTTGCAAGATCTGGAGATCTTGCTTAATAAGACCAAATCTGGTTCCCCCTGGATACTTGCCCACTGAAAATCAAGCAGTGTAGGGAGACCTTCCTACCACCGCTGCTAGAAATAATGAATCTAGCGATGAGACGGTATCTTCCCTTCGGAGTGGAAGAGCGCAGTAGTGAAACCTCTGCTAAAGAAGGCCTCCCTTGATCCGGAGGTCCTAAAAAACCTCCGTCAATCTCCCTGCTTCCAGCTCCAGCGAAGATGCTTGAGGCACATCTAAACAAGCATCTCGCTGCCTTTGTGGAAAGCTCGGACTGCTCGGACTCCTCCCAGCACGGATTCAGGAGGGAACACAGTACCGAGTCGGCCCTCACCATCGTGCTTGACAAGATCCGCACGACAGTGGATGGGGGCCAGACCACTCTCCTGGTCCTGCTAGATCTAACTGCGGCCTTCGATACCCTCTCCCCCTCAGTACTTACATCTTGTCTGAGGGATGTGGGGGTGAAGGACGCAGCTCTAGATCTATTGGCTTCCTTCCTTGAGGGGAGGGAGCAAAGAGTCAAGCTGGGGGAGTTTCTATCTCCACCCCGACCTGTGCTGTGTGGGGTCCCCCAAGGGTCGGCTCTTAGTCCGACCCTATTCAACATCTATGTGACCCCCACCAGCCAGACTAATAAGAACTTTCGGGATGGAGGTAGTCTCTTACGCAGATGACACCCAAATACTAGTCTCTCTCCCCCATTCAGATGTGCAGACCGCCTCCAAGTTTAGATCTTGTATGGAGGCGGTTGGTCATTGGATGATTCAGAACTCTCTCAAACTGAATGGGGAGAGGACGGAGGTGTTGGTGTTTGGAGGGAAAGAGAACATCTGGTCAGCCAGCTGGTGGCCTGACTCGCTAGGAATGTGCCCTTCCCCCACAACATCTGCTAAGAATCTTGGGGTGATGATAGACCCTGCCCTGGATATGGGCAGGCAGGTGAGTAGAACCATCTCCACCTGCTGGGGCTTAATTCACACCCTGCGAAGGATAAGGAAATACCTCTTTGCAGTCCAGAAAGCAAATAGCTGTCGCACTCATTGGCTCACGCCTGGACTACTGTAATGTGCTGTATGCGGGGCTAAATAGGAGCCTCCTGCAGCGCTTACAGGTAGTTCAGAATGCCACAGCCAGATTTGTCCTGGATGTTCCCAGACGCTCTTCAGCCACGTTGGCCAGGAAAACGCTGCACTGGTTACCGGTAGAACACAGAGTACGGTTCAAAGTCCTATGCATGACCTATAGAGCCATTGCAAAAAACAGCGACATGGGAGTTGGCTCCATTATCTCCCACTACACTCCTGGAAGGAACTAGCGTTCCTCCAGGAAATCGCTCCTGACAGTTCCCCGCATACGAAGAGCCAAGTGGGGTGGCAGGGCTTTCTCTACCCTAGCTCCCAAATGGTGGAATGATCTTCCTCTGGATCTTCGGTCTCTACCCTCCCTACAGAAATTCCGAAGGGCCCTTAAAACTCGCCTCTTCTTGCAAGCCTATGTGTAAGGATGTACGTTTCAATTTTCTGATGGTATTGTTAGGCACCTTGATACCTGCGGGTTACTGTTTTTTGCGTTATAAATTTTTATCAATCAATCGTCCATAAGAATTCCATCCGCATCTCAACAAGCTAAGACGTCAACCTCGCTAGCGCCGAACACCTTCACTTCCAGATCCACACCAACCCCAAGACCACACTCAGAGGCACCCTCCTCTACAGGCCACCAGGACCCCGTGCACAATTCTGTGAAGACATCACTGACTTTATCACCCCACATGCCCTACCCTCCGAGGACTACATTCTATTGGGAGACCTCAATTTTCACCTGGAAAAAAGCAACGACAGCAACACCACCGCCCTTCTGGACAATCTCGCCAACCTCGGACTCAAACAACTTGTTAATACCCCCACTCACTACGCAGGTCACACACTCAACCCTATCTTCACCTCCAGCAAACATATCTCCTTCAGTCACACCACAGCTCTCCATTGGACGGACCACAGCTGCGTTCACTTTATCTTCAAAAAGACCACAACCACCCTCAACCTACTCTGCGAAGAAACTGGAACAAAATCACCATCGACCAGATCTCCTCAGCGCTTCTTCAAAACCCCCCTGCCCACTCTTCGAACTCCAACCAAGCAGCCATTAACCTCACTCAATGGCTAACCAACAGCGCCGACAACCTAGCACCCCTGAAAAAACGTCAAATCAAACTAGGCAACAAAAACGCCCTCTGGTTTAACGAGGATCTTAAGAAATCCAAGAAATTCTGTCGCTCCCTTGAGAAGGCATGGAAAAAAAGACCCAAAACCAGCACCAGGGATGCCTTCAAAAACGCCTACCGCATACACCAACTGATTCGGACTGCCAAGAAAGCCGCATTCAAAAACAGACTAGACAACGCCCACAACAGCAAGGAATTATTCAACATAGTCAAAGAGTTTACCAACCCCACTGCCAACTCCAACGACATCACTCCCTCTCAAGCCCTCCGAGACTCCCTAGCTTCGTTCTTCCACAACAAAATCGCAGACATCCACAACAGAGTCGTCAACCAACCCGGAGACCAACCCACCCAACCTTCTGCCGTACCTTCACCCCCCTTGAACATCCTTAATGACTGGAACCCAATCTCCACTGAGGACACCATCCGCCTGATGAACTCCATCCACTCAGGATCCCCCACAGACCCATGCCCTCACCACATCTTCAACAAAGCAGATTCCATCATAGCACCACATCTCCGAGACGTCATCAACTGCTCCCTCAACTCCGCCACCTTCCCGGAAAGCTGGAAACACGCCGAACTCCGCGCACTTCTGAAAAAGCCCACAGCGGACCCCACCGAACTCAAAAACTACCGCCCCATCTCGCTCCTTCCATTCCCGGCCAAAGTCATCAAGAAAGCGGTCAACAACCAGCTCGCCGCCTTCCTCGAAACCAACAAATCCCTCGACTCCTCAGTCCAGCTTCCGAGTCAAGCACAGCACTGAAACCGCCCTCATCGCAGCAACAGACGACATTCGAACTCTACTGGACAATGGAGACAGTCGCCCTCATCCTCCTCGACCTCCCCGCAGCCTTCGGCACAGTCTGTCATAGCACCCTGTTACAACGCCTCAGAAACATCGGAATCCAAGGAAAAGCACTGAAAGATCACCTCGTTCCTTGCCGGAAGAACCCAGAGAGTCCGCCTCCCACCATTCAAGTCAGAGGCCACTGAAGTTATTTGCGGAGTGCCACAAGGATCCTCACTCAGTCCCACCCTCTTCAACGTATACATGAGCCCCCTTGCCGCCATCGCACGCCAACACAACCTCAACATCATCTCCTACGCTGATGACACTCAACTGATCCTCTCACTCAAAGACCCTAACACCGCCAAAACAAACCTGCATGAAGGAATGAAAGAAGTAGCCGAGTGGATGAAGCACAGCCGTCTGAAACTGAATTCCGACAAAACAGAAGTCCTTATCTTAGGTACCTCCCCCTCTGCCTGGGACGACTCTTGGTGGCCAGAGTCCCTTGGAAAAGCACCCATTCCGACTGACCACGCACGGAACCTGGGCGTCATTCTGGACTCCTCACTCTCGATGACCAGACAAGTCAACGCAGTTTCTTTATCTTGCTTCAACATTCTTCGCATGCTCAAAAAAACATTTCGCTGGATCCCCACTGAAACTAGAAAAACGGTCACCCACGCACTGGTTACAAGCCGACTGGACTACGGAAACACCCTATACGCCGGTACCACCGCAAAACTTCAGAAAAAACTCGTACGCATCCAGAACGCTTCAGCCAGACTCATACTAGACATCCCGCGTAATGACCACATTTCTGGTCACCTGAAAAACCTCCACTGGCTCCCCGTCAATAAGAGGATAACATTCCGCCTCCTAACCCACGCACACAAAGCACTTTACGAACTTGGACCCGAATGCCTCACACGACTCCTTCTACACCCCCTCCCGCCAGCTACGCTCCTCCAACCAAGCCCTTGCTGTTGTACCTCGCATCAACAAAACCACCATGGGAGGAAGATCCTTCTCCTACCAGGCGGCTAAAACATGGAACTCACTTCCCATTCACCTTCGCCTCACTCAGAACCACCTAGCATTCAGAAAGCAACTTAAAACCTGGATTTTCGACAAGTAATTCACCGCCCTTCTCCAAGCGCCTTGAGACTCTCTGGGTATGTAGCGCGCTATATAAATTAATTGAATTGAATTAATTGAATTGAATGTAGAATTTTAGGCATCGCTTCAGGTTTAGCAAATGAAGAGTGCGCTCAGCGGGAGACTGAGGGTTAGGGAAGAAAGTCTTTAGTATTACAGGTACATTTAGCTGGAAGTCTGATGGAATCTTTGGTATAAACTTAGGGTTTGTACGTAGAACGACAGTGTCCTTTGAAATCTGAAGAAAAGGTGGCTGAATGGTAAACGCTTGTATGTCACTCACCTGCTGGGAGACGCAAGTGCGAGTAGGAGGGAAACCTACCAATTAAGGAATTTCAAATCCGCTGAGTGGATTGGTTCAAATGAAGGCTTGAGAAGCTGAGCCAAGACGAGATTCAGGCTCCATGAAGGTGGAAGACGCCGGATAGGTGGAAACATCCAGAACAGACCTTTAAAGAACAGTCGAATGATCCCAGAGTAGTATAGAGATGTGGAACCATGTTGAAAGTGGGAAAGTTCAGCCAGGAAGACCTTCAGAGTGGAATGTGAAAGGCACGACTTAGCCAAAAGAAGGAAGAAAGGTAAGATTTGCTCAAGGGTGGTGAACAGAGGATCAATGTTTTCTGAGTGGCACCAAATACAAAAGTGTTTCCATTTAAATGTATAAAGTTTTGATGGTACAAGCCCGTGCATGAGTGAGGACCTCCCTACAGTCGGGTGCAATGTTTAGGTGTGCAAACTCAAGGTGCTCTGGTTCCAAGTGGTAAGCTGGAGAGACGCCGGGTCTGGCTGGCAGATCTGTCCGAGGTTCATGGTGAGAAGTTGAGGCAGGAGTCGAAGAGGGATCGGATTGCACTGGGAAAGAAGGTCTGTGAACCATGGTCGTCGCGGCCACCTGGGCGCAATTAGCAGGATGTGACATGGTTTATTTATTTAATTTATTTTTCAGCTTGTAGAGCACGCAACAGCTACCCAGATATGGTTTCCCGGCGCTAATGGAGACTGGAGCAACATAGTGGATGGTGAATTTATTGATTAAACAACCAGGTCTTGAATGCCTTCCGGAAACTGCCGCGGCAGCGTTCCGCCCGAATGCCAGGAGGGAGGGAATTCCAGAGCCTTGAAAGCAAAGGACCTCCCGCCCATCCTAGCAAGTCTGACCTTTGGTACACAAAAAAGATCTTGGGTGGATGACCTCAATGTGCGAGTGGGGGAGTAAGTCGTCACCAGGGATTGTAAATATCTTGGGGCCGTGCCTGCTTTAATTTTGTGCATGTAATTTAAGGCTTTGAACTTCACACGGCTCTCTACTCTGAGCCAGTGAAGTTCTCCAAGTTGTCGTGTAATGGGTTTTATTCCTTTTGCAGCGGAGTAGTCGCGCCGCG
Source organism: Lissotriton vulgaris (assembly GCF_964263255.1). Taxonomy (NCBI): domain Eukaryota; kingdom Metazoa; phylum Chordata; class Amphibia; order Caudata; family Salamandridae; genus Lissotriton; species Lissotriton vulgaris. Next base: position 90,401 of record NC_141690.1, read on the forward strand.
GCATTTGGGACCATTTGGAGGAGACTGGTAACTGCCTTGGTAACCCCCCCAAGTAGAGTACATTGCCGTAATCCAACCAGGAGGTCACCAAGGGGTGGACAACAGACCTCTGGGTGTCAGATGGCAACATCCACAGTAACTCTCAACCAGCGCAAGATGACAAAGCAGGTGGCCGCCACTTTCATCACTTGCGTCTGCATTGTTGAGCCCTGATCTATGGTAACTCTCAAGTTGCGGACGTGTGCTGATGCAGGTGGGATGGGGCCCATTTCCGCCAGCCACACACAGATCGGGCCTACTCCCAAGGATAAGAATCTTTTTTCCCTGTTAAGCTTCAGCAATTTTGGTTCATCCAGGTGGCTATTTCGCGGAGCCCCGCCTGAAGGAGGGAAGTGGGGGACTGATCTGTTTGAGTGAGGAAGACAATCTGCGAATTGTCCGCATAAGTAAAAAGCGTGAGTCCAGCACGCTTCGCAATGAGAGCTAGCGGAGTTACATACAAGTTGAAGAGGGCTGAGGATTGAACCCTGGGGGACTCCAAATGGGGAAGCATGGACATTAGATATCGAAGAATGGGAGAAGACTTGGAAAGTCCTGTCCGCCAAAAAGGATGCAATCCATTTCAGAGCTTTACCACCGATGCCTAAAGACCCCAGAGCTCTAAGTAGGAAGGTGTCCTAGGCCGCACTGAGGTCTAATAGAATCAGTGCGGCGGTATCCCCCCCTGTCGAGCATCTGACGAAGATTCTCGGTGACACCCAAGAGTGTAGTCTCGGTCGAGAAAGCTGGGCGAAACCCTGACTGAGAGTCATGTAACAGATTGTTATTTGAGACGAACCGGGCCAAATGCTGGTAGATTGGTCTTTCCAGTACTTTGGAAAATATAGGAAGTAGAAAAATCGGCCTAAAGTTGGCAGGGATTTTAGGATCCGCCATAGGTTTCTTCAGCAGAGGGGAAACCATGACCTGCTTCCAACACGCTGGAAAACTGGCCTGATATAGTGAGGCATTGAGCGTGGAGCAGATTTGGACGAGCCGAGTCTCCTCCACCAGAAGTCTGAGTGCAGAGACTGGGAGAGGGTCGTTAGGGGAGCCAGATTTAATCTTAGCCAGATGTGCTGATAGCAAAGATGGGTTGAGGTTAGGCCATTCATCCAGGAGGGAAAGTAAAACAGGCTGCGTGCTTGTGGGGCTCATGCTGATGTCAATGAAAGGGGACCTTCTATCTTCATTTTGCTCAGATATATCGCGATAGATTTCATCGCTCTTTGTAGTGAAATACTGGGCCAGCTCCTCACATTGGGAGCTGTCCAGGGGTGGAGGTCCGGCCACTGTGCCTGATCCTGCTAAGTCCTTAACTAGCCCAAAAAGCTCTTTGGATTGGTTAGTAGCGTCGTTCATCGTTTTAGCGACGTAGGTAGTTCTGGCAGCACACTTTGATATAGCGTTTCAATTCCTTTTTGTAGGCCAGATCTGCAGTAGGAGAATAATCCTTTCTCCATGCTATTTCTAGTTTTTTTACAATGTGATTTATCAGTTTATAGTTGGTCGTTAAACCAAGGAGCTGGAGGTTTATGAATTTGTTTTTTGTGGGACGATGTCAGGCAACTTGATGGCTTCAGTGAACCAGGAGTTAGTACTAGCAACTACTACATACATGGTTGTGCTCTTATGTGCAGCAGGAGAGAGGGGAGATCGGCGGAAAAGTGTACGCGAATTTTCTCGACCAGTTGATCGAAAATGCATTCCCGCCCGACCCTATGTGGGGATGCCAACTTGCGTAGTGTAGGCATTTGCAAAGGAGTGGCGTCGCAAATAGATCCAACTCCAGCTGGCCCCACAGGCGGACGACATACTCCAGAGTTGGTTTGTGGAGTTCCCACTCGTGGTTGTCCATGGCAGATCTGCTGAGTCCACAAGGGCGTTGGAGAAGCCCGGTACGTGAACTGCAGTCAATTGGACTCTGTTGTATTGCTCAGTCCCAGAACTGCTGTGCCTGTTTGGAGAGCAGTAGTAACTTCGTACCTCCGTTTAAGGTAGAGCATACTGGTGGTGTTGTCCTTACGCACTAACAGGGACTCTTACCAGTACTCTTACGAAAGGATTTCAGAGCGAGAAAATTGGCCAAAAAGTTATAGGAGATGGATGTGCCACCTGCGTTGGTCTGCAGTCCATTTGCCGTTTATGGACAAACCTTGGGAGATGTGTGCCCAAACCGTCTAAAGTAGTGTCTGTGGTAAGGGTAAGTGTGGGGGCTGCCTCCTGAAACCAGCACCCTTTTGCGACGTTGAGAGGGTGAGCCCACCAAGTCAATGCTCCCTGTATGCGAGGAGTCAGAGAAAACTTGTCGTTGAACGTCTGAGATTTGTCGTCATTGCTTGGCCAATTCTTGGATTATGCTCATGCGTAACCTGAAGCAGGGTATCAATGGTATGCAGGATGAGGTCATGCCCAGAAAGGATTTCAATGTTCGGACAGAAACTAATTTGGAGTGTAGAAGAGCCACCATTTTGGAGACGCGTGCTTGGTGTTCCGTTGAAACAAACACCTTTGCTAAGTGTGTGTCTATTAATGCTCCCAGAAAGACTTTGCTGTGCTGGAAGTATGTGATTTTTCGTGGTTGATTGAAAGACCCAAGCTTTCAAAGACTGACAGGCAAACCAGAGTGTACTGCTTTGGTGCAAGAAATGTTGGAACCCTTTATCAGGCAATCGTTTAAATAGGGGTAAATTAGTATGCCCTGCAGGCGTAGATAAGCCGCTACCAGAGCCATGATCTTTGTGAAGACGCTTGGAGCGGAACAAAGGCCAAAAGGCAGAACCTTGAATTGGAAGTGTTTTGTTCCTACTTTGAAGCAGTGGTACTTTCTGTGCCTCTTTGATGGATTGGCACATGAAAATAGGCATCTTGGAGGTAGATTGTGGAGAGGAACTCGTTGGGGTTCAGGAACTAAGATTTCCGACAATATCAGCATTTGAAAAGATTGAGACTGGATGGATGTATTTGTTGAGGGCCCCGAGGTCTAACATGGGTCGTCACTCTTGATTTCTTTTTGATTAAAAAAAAAAGTGTAAAAGCCCGTCCACTGTTGTAATCTAGGAACCACTTAGACTGCCCCCTTCTGAATCATGACTGCAATTAGTGCAAACAGTTCCTTCAAGTGTGCAGGAGGGGGAACCTGTTAGAAGGCGGGTGGGAGGAAACTTCATAAACTCTAGAGGGTGGCCTCTTGAGATCACATCTAAGACCCAATGATCCAATGTTATTTTTGACCAATTGTAAGAGTATTGGGAGATTCGACCTCCAATCTTCGAAGTAGGGAAAGACTTGGTTTTGAGGAAGTCATTTTTATTTTTAGAGGAATTACCTCCCCTGTAAGACTATTTTCTCCTATACGGTCTTGAATCATTTTGTCTGGTTTGATTCTGGTTGGAGTAACGCTGTGTTGTCACCATAGGAGCGGTATTGAGGGGGAAGAGCCACTAAAGTGGATGATGCGCCCTAGCCACGTGCTCCACGAAAAGGCAGCTTTTGATATTGCAGAGATCCTAAGGCTCAACCAGTATCCGTATCCCTAGACTCCAAGGCATCGTCCACATGCTTGCCAAAGAGGGACTCTCCATTGAAGGAGATGTCGAGTATCTTTGCTTGCACCTGTGGTCGAAAAGACAGCCTTCAGCCAGCGCTGCCTTCTTAAGACTGCAGCGCCTGCCATTTGTCGGAATCCTGTAGTGGAACTATAGATTGTGCAATCATTTCCGACGAAATCTTTCCACCCTCTTGTAGGATCTTTTGTGCTTCCACCCTAGAGGATTCTGGAATCAGGTCGACCAAGGCTGAGATTTCGGATCACATTTGCTGATCGTATCGTCAGGATGGCTAATGAATGCCGCCCTCACTGTAGTCGCAGCCATTGTGGAGAACTTTTTGCCGATGGTATTTAGGCATCGACCCTCCTGGTCAGGAGGAGACGTTAAAGGAGAAGCTGGATTAGCTATCTTTTGGGCAGCCTTCGTAATCAGAGTCTGGCTTCGGCTGAGAAACAAGGCAGGTGAATTTGAAGGCGCCTTGTATTTGTCAATACGTGGGAGTATGGCCGGAACTGAATTAGGCCGTTCCATGAGTTGGAGTCATTCCTGCCAGATGAAGTTAATCTAAATGGCATGTACTTGTTTCAGAGGTTGGTCTTTACAATCATAAAGAAAAACAATCCTCTTGTCTAGTGATCAAAGGCAAATTGAAACGTTTCGCTGCCCTTCCCATTAAATGGTGAAATCCTCCTATATCTACTGGAGGAGATGCCAGAGGAGAATCAGGAGGAGGAGACGGAGTCTGAGCCTGGCAATTGTCCCAATCTGTTAGGTTAGCATCATCCTGGTCCGTATTGTCATCATCATCATCATCATCAACATCATCATCGTCTTGATGAACTGGGGACTGGGCCGGTGCAGCCGGAAGGGACGCCGGCATTGAAGGTAGCGGTGGAGAGGCCTGCGAAGGTGGGGAACAACAATTAATCGTCCAGCATATGTTCACGGTTTGTAATCAACGACAATGGTAATTAAGCCATAGGAACACCTTCATCATGTTGATAGTTATCTGCGATAGAGATGAGACTCCCGATCATCATCATCATCTTCCTGGTATTTTATATGCAGCTCCAACGGGCTATTTGCAGCACAAAAGGTATCAGCATACGAATCAGAGGAATCCTCACCTGCAGATTCGAATAGTTGAGCAGGTGCACCTGTTGGATGTTGTAAAGGGCTCAAAACCAGTGGTGAAGGACTCTTATGGTAGCTGTTACCACTGAAGGTGGTTGAAGTCGCTAGGGAAAAATGCGCCGTCGACGAGCTAGTCTTCGAAGATGTCATGGAGGCCTTAGACAATGAGGACACTGGCTTCGACAAAGGTTGCAGCAGTCGACGAAGCTTTCAGTGTCGAGGGAGCAACAGTCTATGAACTCAACGACCCCATAGTCGACGAAGGGGAAAGCGTTAACGATAATGGACGCATCAACGAATGACATTTAGGATGGGCCGTCAACGAGATTTTAATAGTAGACGAGATAGGCCGGACCTCCTGGACCATCGTCGACGAGGTAGAAGAGGTCATTGAAGTAGGGAAGACGTTGACGGATCTGGTCAACTGGCCCGTTGACAGGCTGGCACTAGGTTGATGACGAGGGCACAGCGGGGGTCTGCAACGCCAGAGAACCAAGTCCCCACAGGCGTAGAGGCTGGCAGACCCCATGGGGAGACAGTTCTGCGTGTCCGCAAGCTTCTTTTTTAGGAAAGGATGAGGAGTCTCAGACCTACGCTTGAGAGGTCTTAGAATGGTGGGAAGACACTGTCAGACACTGGGGTTGTCAGAAGTCTTACACTTCTGTAGCCACAGAAGGAGACGGGCCTCTATCCTTTAAAGGACTTGAAGAAAAAGTTCTGCAAAATTTGTAGCTCCTCACCTCATGGTCCGGATATAAGCAGTAGATTTATTTTTTATGAGGGTCCTCAGAGAAAAGGCGAAGTTTTCTACAGGCAGAACACTGTCTGAATAAATACTTTTTTGAAGACTAATTCCTGAAGTTCTGTAGGTTTGAAGAAAAAACTGAGCAGAGCTCAGGGAGACTTCCTTCACACGACGTGCGGTAAAAAAATCTGAGGGCTTGAGCTTCTGAGAAAGTTCGAGTGTGCTACAGCCTGATTGGCTGGAATGTGGACCATGATGACTCAGATAGGTTACTAAAGTGAGCTCTCCCTCAATGCTTTCTATGGGCTATGCTGTTCTATGGTACTTTACAAATTTCTAAATACATATTTTATGTATTTGTTTTACTACTATTTTATGTACTGTGGGACTCCCAGTTAGACAGAAATATTCAAGCATGTGAATCTATGAAAGACACCCGAACACTGGAGAAAGAGGCACGCGTTCAGGACAACTTTGTCCAGACGGACAGAAAGGAAAGGAGGTTTGGAATAAAGAGCCTGGAGCTCACTCACTCACTCCTGGCAGAGGTGATATCAACCAGGAAAGCAGTCTTAAGAGTGAGAAGACGAAGAGGGCAATTGTGAAGTGGCTCAAAAGGAGCACACATCAAATAAGTAAGAACAATGTTCAAGACCCACTGAGGCATCACAAAAGTAACAGGAGGAAACCTGTGAGTGATTCCCTTAAAAAATACAGGGGACATGAAGAGAAGGCTGATCAGGTAGCCTTAAAAAGGCTGAAATGGCAGAGAGGTAGCCCTTGATAGTGCCCAGAGCAGAGCCCTGCTGGGCAAGTGAAAAGAAAGAGGAGAACCTCTGAAAGGAGAGCAGAAAATGGATCCACAGCCTTTGCTGTGCACCATGCCACAAATTTGTTCCATCTTCAGGCCTACCAATTTTGTGGAGGGACGCCTGGCAGCCGGAATCACATCACATACCTCAGGAGGCAAGTCAAATGGCCTAAAGTGTCGCCATCTCCACACATGGAGGTGGAGACTGGACAGGTTCGGGTGGAGGACTGTCCCCTGCAACAAAAGGTCCTCCTGAAGAGGCAGACAAATCAGGGGAGACAGACCTGCCAAGTACCTCGGGATACCAGTATCTTCGTGCCCAGTCCAGAGCCACAAGGATGACTTGGGCCCGATCGCACCTTATAATCAGCACTCTGCAGCAGTGGTATAGGCGGAAAGGCGTACAATAGACCGCATCTCCACTCGCGACAAAAAGAGTCTGAGCGAGTGCCACCTTGGAAATTACAACGTGCAGAACTGACGACCTCGCATGTTCTCTTCGGTGGCAAATCTATCTAACCATGGCTCTCCCCATGGCTGAAAGAGACCTTGCGCCACGTTTAGGTTCAGACGCCATTAGTGATCCACCCTGGCGTTCAGGGAACCTGCCAGGTGTTGAACTACCAGGGGGTGCCCTGGTGTTCCAGCCATTGCCAGAGGCGCAGAGCCTCCACGACCCCACCCCACTTGTTGCAGTACACAGTGGTGGTGTTGCCCATGAACACCTGCACTACACTCCCCCGGACAGAGGGGAGGAATGTCTTCAGTGCAAGTATGATCGCCCGCAGCTCCAGAAGGTTGATGTGGAGCCGGGACTCCGCCAGAGACCAGATGCCTCTGATCTCCGTCTCTCCCATGTGGCCCCAGCCCAGGAGAGACGTATCAGTCACTACTACGTGCTCCGGTAGGGAGAGGGATCTGACGTTAACTCAATCGCGGTCTGTGAGCTGCAACTGTCTCGCAGTGCACTCCGAGATCAGGACATGGTCAGACAGGTTGCCCTGATGCTGGGCCCACTGAAACTTCAGGTCCTACTACAGAGCCCGCATCCGCCACCTGGCGTAATGCACCACAAGGATGCAGGAGGCCATCAGCCCCAGAAGCCGCAGCGGCAACCTGACCGAGACTCGGGATAAAAGCTGAAAGATCATAATCAGAGCCTGAATATCACGAACCTGCTGTTCGGGAGGATAAACCCGAAACTGCACCGAAGTCTGGAGGTGGTTGACTGTCTGGGGCGAGACCGCCTTCAACAACCAGTCGTCGAGTTAGGGGAAGATGACACCCCTAATCTGTGCAGATGGGCTGCGACCACTGCCACTTTCGTGAATACCCTGCAAGAGGGCACCTCCTTACCGGTTCCACTAGGGGTTTAATTGGGTGACTACTGCCACCGTCCAGTAGTAATTCCCTGGAAAGTGTGCCACTGGCCTCAACTCTGGATATTTCATACTATAGCACCGGGTTGGGGGTTAGCTCTTATCTGGGACTAACCTACAGGAGATTAATTGGTACCAGTCAGGGGCAGAGCACATGCAGTAACCTCACCTACAAGCCTATATTATGTGGCTAAAGGTTGTAGAGATGGGCTTAGGTAACAGGGCCAGGCATTGACAGATTTAAGAGGAGTGGAACGAGGACATTCAAATGCATCAGATGGACCGGGATTAAAAGTAAAAAATGGCAGGCACAACAATCGTGAGTTTAATAGAGTTTTTTTTCAAACTGTTTTAAAATAGCAATGATCACCAGATCCCAGACCGGTTATTCTATTTCTTTATTGGGTTTATTACAGTCCTTACTGTTATACAAATATTACAATAATACAGCATTATAAACTCTCCATTATGCCTGTGGGGAGAATGGTACATCTGAACAGTAGGGCTACACAGCAGTACGAGCGCTAGCGAGAACAGGCCCCACCGTAACCTGGCTTGCTTTCTGTGGTCAGTGTTCAAAGCAAACGGCATGCAGTACACATTACTACAATATGTGAAGGCATACCTGAAACAAAACAGTTCTAACAATGGCTTCGAGGTGGGTTAGCATCCAGCATGTCTATCGGCATGGGTTCTAGGTGACAAGTCCTGAGGGAGCTCCCTTTTATCAGGGAGCAGGTAGGCAGACTAGGGCTCTCACAAAGGCACCAGGCATCAGCAAGAACATGCACACTATCAACTTAAAGTCCATCCCAACTCTTACCCCAAGGTGGCCAACCCATACTCAGACCCCAAGCCATCAGAAGGAAAACAGCTACGAAACCCCACAGTTTTCAATTTCATCCAGCACTACCGCTCAGACAGGCGGTATTGGCCTTCTCCACAACTCCCGGGCCCCCTTCTGAAATACTTGGGCCTCTGCCCGAGCAGTCTCCTCAACAGCTGCCTTACCCTGCACACTACAGGGTCACATCATGGCAATCTGCCTCCTAGCCGGTATAAGCTCTAAATCGACAACACTACTCCCCACTTAATTGGGCTTTGGACCAGGGAAAGTATGACAAAGGCACACCTCCAAGGTGCACTGTACAGTACAGCCAAGCATCTCATTCAGCTTCCGCACCCCAAAAAACTAAAACTCCTGGCTGTGAGCGAGGTCAGGAGTCAGAAATTCACCTCCACACAATGGGAGCAGCAACTGGCCTCCCCCATATATTGGGGTGAGCTTTAGGGTGAGGTAGGTCTGACGTATGTAATATAATTACTAAGGAGTGCATTTGCAGAGACCCTCTGTGATAAGCCAGTATCCTTACTGGAATCCTGGTTTAAAATATCCCTTCCACTTCAGTTCGAGTGAAACTAAGGGCTTCTACACCATCCCACTGAGGGTACCATAAAACCATTGCACTAGAGGTTTACCTGTTCCCAGGAGCAATAATAAATACAAGACCTAGTTTTCGGGTTTGTCAACCTCCCCTCACCCCTTATCCCAGAGTGCTGCGACTGTCCAAGCCAACTCCTCATATGTAAGGAATTCAGCTATTCACATTAATAAGATCAAGGGCCAGTAAGATTGAGGCATTTTAACAGTCACTAGCCACACTTCCTTTCAAGCATTAAGCTGTGCTGCAGAGAAAAATGTGAGGGTCACCATGGGGGAGCCCTTCCAGAGGAAGGGCTGGGGTGTGCAATGGACACTAGTCAGACAATGCCTCCAGCAGCGCAGTCACTTGGCCAGAAGCAAGCCATCCCTCCCCCCGAGGCACAGTCTGTGAAAGCAGAGGATACATCACTCACTCATTAGGCTTTGTCCCAAGAGGTCCCAGTTCAGCCAGGTCCACACCATCCACAGCATGGGACCCACTGCAGCTGGGCAGCCAGAAAATGTAGCCAAGAAGGTGGCAGTCCCAAGTCACTTTATGTATGATCTGCCCACGCGTGTCCAAGGACACTTCTGCCCACCATCCCATATAACAAATATGCTACTTACCAGTATGCATCTGTTCTTGGCATGTAGGGATGCTGACATTCATATTTGCAAACACAACAGGTGATGGACCGAATGTGGATCAATGTCACACACTCATATTTGTGCATAGATCGCCGCCTAGTGTTGGGTCCGGATGATTGCACATTGTTGTCCTGGAAGAGTCTAAGTATCACGAGATTGGTGGCTCCTCCCCTAGACTACAGTGCGCATGGGCATCCTTTCCATCCTCAGATTGTTTTTCGCCATTGTGGCAGAGATTGTAATACAGTGAGTGATGTCCATGCTACATAGTAAGTCTGACAGCTACAGGCACCGGGGAGGAGGGTGGGCGATATGAATGTCAGCAGCCCTACATGCAAAGAACAGATGCATACTGGTAAGTAGCATATTCGGTTCGAGGCATGTGGGCTGATGAATTCATATCTGTGCATAGATATTATATAGCAGTCCCTCTTGTTAGTGGCGGCTGCCCGTGCCAGCTGCAGCAGTCTGAAAAAGTTGAGAACAGCCTGTCCTACAGCTGCCTGCTGTCTTGAATGTACATCAACGCAGTAGTGTTTCGTAAATGTATGTGTAGTGGACCATGTGGCTGCTTTACATATCTCCTCTAAAGGAATATTCCCCAGGAAAGCCATGGACATGTGTGGAGTGTGCTCTTGGAGGAATGGTTAGTGTGCGTTTAGCCTTCGCGTAGCAAATCTGTATACACTTAACGATCCATCTGGCTATTCCTGCTTTGGAAATGGGGTTGCCTTTGTGCTGTGGAGAAAAGGCAACAAACAGTTGTTTGTTTTCCTGAAATCCTTAGTTCGGTCTATATAGTACATAAGAGCTCTCTTGATGTCATGTGTGCAGAGATCTCTGCGACATTTTCCGGATTAGGATAGAAAACAAGCAGTTCTATGGTTTGGATGTGGAACTGCGAAATTACCTTAGGCATGAATGTAGGGTTGGTGCGTAGCACAACTCTATTTGCGTGGACCTGTATGAATGGCTCTTGTATGGTTAGTGCCTGGAGTTCACTAACTCTTCTTAGTGAGGTAATGGCTACCAGGAAAGCAACTTTCCAGGTAAGAAATTGAATCTCACAAGAGTGTAGAGGTTCAAAAGGTGGTCCCATCAGTCTGGTGAGGACCACATTCAGGTTCCAGACTGGTGAAGGTGGGAGGGATCACTTTTTTGAGTCCCTCCAGAAAAGCTTTAATGGCAGGCACTCTGAATAGTGAGAGGTGCTGCCTTTTTTGAAGATAAGCTGCTATTGCAGACAAATGTATACGAATGGAACTGTACGCCAGATTACATCTGTATAAGTGCAACAAATAACAGATAATGTTTTGAATAGATGCATCCAGTGGGTTAATGTCATTGTTACAATATATGACAAACTTCTTCCATTTAGCCGCATAACATGCTCTGATTGTGGGTCTTCTTGCCTAGTTGATGTTCATACATTCTGGTGGCAAGTTGAGGTAGCCAAATTCTAAGACTTCAGGATCCAGTTCGCCAGGTTGAGCTGTTGCGGATCTGGGTGCTGAATTTCACCATGGCTCTGCGTTAAAAGTCTGGGTGTTAGTCGCAGTCTTTGATGCGGTACCACGGAAAGTTCTACTAGTGTGGTGTACCATGGCTGGCGTGCCCACGTTGGAGCAACCAGGATGAGTGTCATTGAGTGTTGCTTCAGCTTGCGTGCCACCAGTGTTGCTTCAGCTTGCGTGCCACCAGCAGTATTAGAGGAGCTGGGGGAAAAGCTTACGCAAACCTGCCTGACCAGTTCATCCATATCGCATTGCCCTGTGACTGCGGATGTGGGAATCTGGAGGGCGAAGCTTTGGCATTTTGAGTTTTCCCTTGTGGCGAATAGGTCTATCTCTGGATGACCCCCACTGCTGGAAGTACGGCTGGAGTACTGATGGATGTATCTCCCACTCGTGCATCTGGTGGCTGTGTCTGCTGAGCAGATCCGCCATCTGGTTGTCTTTGCCCAGGAGGTGTTCCACCATGAGGAAGATGTTCCTCTGAATGGCCCACTTCCACATGCTCTGAGCCAGATTAGACAACTGGAGTGTGTGTTCCTCCCTGCTTCTGTATGTAGTACATGGCAGTCATGTTGTCCATCCGGATCAACACGACCTTGTTGCACAAGTGTACTTTGAAAGCCTTCATTGCCATGAAGACTGCCATCAATTCCAGAAGGTGGATGTGCATCTTCTTTTGCTGTGCTGTCCATAGTCCCTGCAATGTGTAGTGGAGTACATGAGCTCCCCATCCCTGGAGAGATGCGTCCGTCGTCAGTATAATCTGTGGCACAGGCTCCTGGAACGGTCGGCCCTTGCAAAGGTTTTGTGGGTTCCACCAATGCAGAGTTGTATGCCCGACCGCTCGCCAACACTAGGTCTTTCAACTGCCTGTGAGCCTGAGTCCACTGACGTGCTAAGCACTCCTGCAGCGGACACATATGTAGTCTCGTGTGCGGGACTATGAAGATGCAGGAGGCCATCATGCCTATCAACTGCATGAACACTCTTGCTGGAAGCGAGTGTTGAGGTCTGAATTTTTTTATCAGCAATTGCATGCTGTTTATCCTCACTGAATTTGGCTGCCAGAGTGTTTGTCGCGCCCAGGTACTGTCGCACGTGGGCGGGCTGAAGATTTGACTTTGGATAATTCAGCGAGAATCCCAGATTGTGAAAAAGATTAATGGTGTGATACATTTGGCTGGCACATTGCTGGGCCGTCTTTGCTTGAATAAGCCAGTCGTCCAGATAAGGGTAAACATGTATGTGCTGTCTCCTTAGGTGTGCTGCTACTGTCGCCAGGCACTTTGTGAACACCCTGGGTGCCGTCGTCACTCCGAAAGGGAGGACTTTGAACTGCTAATGTTGATGTTGAATAGTGAACCTGAGATACTGTCTATGTGACGGGTGTATGAATATATAGAAAAACGCATCTTTTAGATCTAGTGTTGCGAGGAAGTCTCCCTGACTGAGTAACGGCAGAAACTGCTGTAAGGTGAGCATATGAAAATGCTCTGACAAAATGCATCTGTTTATGACCTGAGGTCTAGTATAGGTCTGAGAGACCCGTCCTTTTTGGGTATTAAGCAATACAGAGAGTACTCCCCTGAGCCTTGGTCTTCTATAGGCACGAGCTCTATGGCTATATTTTGCAGCATGCTGACGACCTCCTGCTGCAATAAGTGTAATTGCTCTGCGGACATAGGACGGTGTCTTGGTGGTATGTTTAGTGGAGTGGATGTCAGTTCCAGACAATACCCGTACTGGACAATGTCTCTCACCCACCTGTCTGGTGATGGATTTCCAGACCGGCAGGAACTGTTGTAGTCCCCGACAGGTGTTATATGGTCGGGGCAGTGACAGGGCGTCACTGTTTGTTATTGGCAGAGGATCTGGAATTGTTGTTTCCTCTTCCTTGATGTGGTTTCCACGATATCCACCCCTGTTTTTATTGTAGGTGAATTGTGTACCTCCTTTATTATACTGTGTCTGCTGTGTGGATTGGCCTCTTGAAGGTCCTCTAGTATTGGAGCGACGAAAGGAGCCACCCAGAAACTGCTGTGACTGCAGAGCCCCCATAAACTTTGCAGTCAGTGTCTTTTAATTTTTTCAAGGGTGGTGTCAACCTAAAGTCCAAATAAGAAGTCCGGGTTAACTGGCTGATTGAGGATAGTAGTTAGTATTTCTGGTTTGAATCCAGAGATTCTTAACCAGGCATGTCTTAACAGGACGCTATGTTAATGGCCCTGGCTGCAGTGTCAGCTGCGTCTAGCGCGCACTTGATGGAAGCATTGGTTATAAGTTTCCCTTCCTGGATGAGTAGTTCTGCACCCTCCTTGTACTGATCTGGTAGGTGTTGCAAGTGTCTCAAGGGTATCATAATGGGACCTGTCATATCCTTGTTGGGAGGGGAAGCATCACCTGTAGTCTGAGTTTGCTCTTACGTGCATTAGAAACTACTAATGAGTCCAATGGCAACTGTCCTTAATAAGTAGTGTCCACGGGTGCCTGTCTATTTTTTTTCAATTCTTGGGTTTAAGACCCTTGCCCTGGTGGTTTCTTTAAAAATGTCACCAGCATGCTTAAGGACCCCTTTTAGCATGGGCAGAGTCTGGACTGTTCTTTCTGAAGTGGAAAAGGTGTCGACCAGAAAGTCTTCCTCAACAGGGTCAGCATGTAGTTGCACGTCATGGTTACTTACTGCTCTTTCAGGGCGTTAAAGGCAGTAGTGTCCTCAGTAGGAGATGTTTTTACACTGTATACATGTGTGTCAGGGGCAGTCTACGGATCCCTCGGGTCAGCTGGGTCTGCTGGATCGTCTGGATCATTGTCTAGTTAAGTGTCATCCTCATTTTCGTCATCCCCTGCATCCACATCTGAGTATGTGGGTGAAAAAGACTAAGGTTCTTGTCCATAGGATTGGAGAGGTTCCACCAGAGCTGGCGGTGTGGTTGAATCCCTCTTTTTCTTTAAGGGAATCTAATATGACTCCATGGGTGTTTCTGGTATTATTTTCCTTTTATATATGGACAGTCCACCAGTCTGAGTCGATGAACTGCCTCGACTCCTTGTTCTTCAGGCTCCTCTGTAGCCCCCATTTCCATCGACACTTTAATGGCTCAGATACCTTTTTTTGGTTCGAACATCTTAGGTCGCACTGTTGGTGGCAACCCGAACTTGGTGTCTATGCGTTCTGAATGTTACCGACCAACCTTGGTGTTAGGGCCTTCTTCGGCCTGACCGTTTTAGCCTTTTCTCTGATGCGTTGGAGTGACTGACACCTCTTTAGCTACGAATGGGCTCGGTGGCGTCGACTCACTAGGTCCTTGGAACCAGTCTTTGTCTTCCCCGCAGGCCTTGATAGAGGATCGAGCCCTTCTTTTGCTTTGAGCCTTGTGTGTCGACTCCCTTCGGTGCCGGCTTAGTCGGTTCGACAGCCTTGACTTTGGTCTTCGGTGCCCCAACCTACGGCTCTATGACCTTTTTGAGCTTCTCTGTATCAACTGCCTTTTTCTGTTTCTTCGGTTCCGAGGGGTTTGAGGCCTTGGAATCGACCAGAGTGAGCTGCACTTTTGGTTTCGGTTTTGGCAGTGATGCTTTCGGTTTAGCTTTCTTTGGATTCGACCGATGGCGGTTTCGATACCGATGGCTCTTTATATACATTTGAAGCCGGGCCTTTATGCGGGGCTGTAGAACAAGTTTGTAGATCTTGGGTAAGGCCTCGTGGCAATCCCTCGACCTTATTGAGTGCTTCATCGTTGGCCCCTGTATATCCAGTTGGGCCTAGCTCCTCGCCTGAGCCATCTTCTACTGCCCCAAGGGCCTCTGCGTCGTCTCCTACCTCATAGACGACGTTTGTCTTCTAATATTTCTTCATCTTCGGCGGCATACTCTGAGTCATGGCCCGAAACCGGATCAGAGTTCTTCCCGATCCTCCAGATCAACGATCTTAGTCTTCGGTCCCGAAGAGGTTTTCTGGATTAGGCGCTGATCTCTGAGACTCCAATCGAGCCACGCGTCGAATCCGAAGAGTTTTCTTCGACCTGAACCGGGCACAGGGCATACAGTTAGCTTCGTGATCCGGGGACAGGCACTTATTGCACACCGGGTGGACATCGATGTGCGGGTATTTTGCATTACAAAGTGGAATCCTTTTGAATGGGCTTCTTTCCATCGTAGATCTAAGATCGGGTCGAGTGTGGAAAGAACCATCAGATTCCTTGATGTCCTCTCGAAGCAAAGTTATCGGTACCGAACGAAATACCGACGCTGTCGAAAGCCTTTTGGCTTTGTAGAAAGTTTTCCAAACTTGAGCTAAGATAGTAACATCCGAACCCAAAGGCGGAAAAAAACAATCTGAGGATGGAAAGGATGGCCATGCGCACTGTAGTCCAGGGGAAAAGCCACCTATCTCGTGATACTTCGAAGATTCTTCCAGGACAACAATGTGCAATCATCCGGACCCAACACTAGGCTGAGATCTAAGCACAGATATGAATTCAGCAGCCCACATGCCTAGAACGCTTCTGAAGCACCAAGTCAAGCTGTTGAAACCATGCGACAGGCACCCAAGTGGGGATGTTGGTAAAATATAGCAACCGGGCCACATGACCATCTTGGCTAACTCCTAGATATCGGAACCCCCTCTAACTTTTCAATTGTAGGTCTGGGAGAAGAGGGGGACAACAAAAAAACAGATTCTCAAAACCTCACACTGGACCTATATTTCTATCAGGGTTGGATCAACTCCAATGGGCTACTAACATTCGATCCGAGACATAACATGTACAACAATAGCTACTTTATCAAAACATTTGTTTAACAATTATTTCATTGTTTGTATCAAAAAAATAAGCCATGCATTATTCATAGTTCAAATATCCTTTTTTACATATTCTTTTCATAGACAAATTTCATGAACATTTTCAACCACAGGAGATGCTCTATTGAACCCCTATAAATCCACACATACTAGCCTCTCAAATCCACTCATACCATCCAAATTATCAAACCCACCCAAGAAAACACAATGGTCATACAAAGGACAAAGATGTTTAAGTCTTCATGACCGTGTTGTGGGCTTGGTGTATGCAGACAGGTCATCTTCGCTAACAATCTTTGCCATGATAGGGAGCCTTATTGAGCACCAAAAGACAGTTCCACAAGGAGCTCACCACCCCCATATTGTCCTCCTGCAAATCCTCCAGCTTATAATAAATTTGTATACCCTCCCCCCCCCCCCCCCCCCCCCCCCCCGTTGTGGAAAGTGGATGGGTTCAGCAAAACCCCAGCATCAATGTACCCCACCAGCTTCAAACAGACAGCAGGTAATTCGCCTTCTGCACAGATCCCTCAAACTCCTGAAGTAACCATAATACGAGGAGGGCATCTGTTTCCATGTCAGACACATAATAATCTCCATCCCATAACTATATCAAGTTTTCAGCTCCCGCTGTCGTAATACCACTCCCTGGCCCAGTGTTCTACACAACTATACCAATAGCTCAAGAGAAAACTGGTGGGACAGTAGGCATCCTTGTCTAGTACCCTGATGCACGTCATAGGAGCTGGACACAATCCGACCTGTCAGGACCTTGGCAGTGGAACTGGTATACAACAAGCACAACCAAGCAGCCCTCAGCTGCATCAGGACCATAACTGCTTCCAAGTAAGCTCAATTGTGTCAAATGTATTTTCCAGGTCAGAAACCAGTCCCGTAAGGTCTCCACCTTCTTACTAAGGAGCAACACCGAACACAAACACAGGTTAAAGGAGAGCGGCAGAATGAAACCACAGATCGGAGTGCACCAACACTTGCATATGAGAGCAATGCGCTTGGCAAGTATTTTGCTTAATATCTTACATCATTTTCAGCATGGACAAAAAAAAAACGGAGTGGTAGGGTTTCCACCCCCTTCACCCCATGTTAGCCCTAGGGAGGGGGGATAACTAGCCCACCTGATGCTAGCTTAGAGTTCTGGTTTCTCCACTGCCGTAGGGTATAGGTCAGCCAATAACCCAGCAAAGCCAGAATATTCCACTGTTAAGCCATCAGGACCCGGCATCTTCCCCAGCACCACCTCCAACTGCACATTTAATTTCTTGGGACGCAGTAAAGCTTCCCCAGCCCCTTTACAATCTGAGGCAAGATAATACAATGTTGGGGGCGGGAACAACAAAGGAGTTCACAGCCTACCCAGGTCCCACAGGCTGCCCCCTCTAATGCAGTGTAGTAGTCCCTAAAGGCATTGCTAATATCTGAGATTATACCTGCCTCCTGTCCTACATGGTCAAACACTTAATTGTGGACCCCTCCAATAACAGGTCGCACCAGCCAAGTCAGCAGTCTGCCCACTTTACCCTCTCCATCATGGCCATAGCAACATTCTTTAACTAAAAGAATAATTTTCTTCCTCTTATCACAGTTAGAGATTTTATCAAGTAAGCTGTCTGACAATCACTGTGAAACAAAGGCTGTAAGATGTCAGTTTTCCTATAAAAAAATTTAAATAGCTTGTAAATTAAAAGTACAAATATTTCTAACTATAATCCGGAATTAAGCAAGCAAATGTTTTGTAACTGAGAAGTGAATTGCAAACAAATTTAAATAGGAGCAAAGCAAATGAACACTTTACTTGATGTGCAAATGACAATTTGTACAATATAGTTCAGTAAAACCTCCATGTCAGTGGGAAATTGTGGCCATGTCAATGTAAAATCTGGTTGCAAATGAGTGTTTCCACTAAAGGCTTTATTAGAAGTAATGGGTTTAACATGTCAGAAACATGCCTGCCCCCACGCAGGTGACATTAATGAAGGAAACAGCAAGTCCGGGTATATCCTACATATAGCTACATTTGGATTATCTATGGAGCAAACGTTTTGTCTATTAATTCAGACGAGTTTTTTGTACAGCAGACATGCTGAACTCTCCTATTCGAAGGTGCTCTCACAGGGGTGAAGAAAATGGCAGCTCCGTGAATAAATTTTTTTTGTATTTTATTTTTTATTCACCAAGCAGCAACATAAGATCCTCTTACACCAGTAATTATACTCATTGTTCCCATCCCACTTCCCCACGCTTCTTATCACAGGTTAATGCCATGTGATTACGTTGTACTAACAGTGATTCGACCAGGACAGTAGACAACAGTAATGGAGTCGTTGCGGCTTTACCTTGTAGCTTGCATGGAAATCAAAATTAGGCAATATAGCAAACGTTCAGTTACACATTCATGTGGACATTACCCAGAGCCCCCTTGCACAGGGCCTTCCCCGCCACCACCTGTCCAGTCCCCATTATCCATCAAAGGATCGACTTTGTCGCAGATAGTCCAGAAGTGGCTGCCAGAAGTCTCTGGAAGTCTGCGGCAATTCCTCATATGCTCCCAGTGTTTCTTTGCAGTATATCATATCAGACAGCCAGTCCTTGAATCGGGGCGCGAGTTTACTGCCCCATTTGATGGCTATGCGTCTTTTCGCCAGTAAGAGTGCCACTGCAAATAGTTTGCGCAGTCTAAACAGTTTGAGTTTGTAGGTACCCAAGAGACACAAATGGTGTATTCGGGATTAACTCAGATAGCATATGGGCAAGTGCTTCCAACACCTCCCGCCAATACGTTTCTAGTCCAGGACATGCCCATGCCGTATGGAGAAAGTCTGCCTTCGGGGCTGAACATCTTCGGCATTTGTCATCTGCTCTAAGGCTGTATTGGTACAATTTGTCCGGCGTGTAGTATGTCTGATGGAGAAATCTAAAATGTATAATACGTAAATTGCAGTTCGGTGTAAGTAAGTGTAGTTGTGAACAGCTATAGGTCCACTCGTCTTCTGAGATAGAGCACTAGCACGGTAGGAGGATGCAACTGGGGTGCCTATCTGGGTCTGTATGTTAGTTCTGGGATGCAGTATATAATTGTTACCAAAGCCACTTGGGTTGGCGCAGGGAGTAATATCTGTAGGGCTTGTAGTGCTGTGGGGTCAGCCAGGAACGTGTCTTATAAGTTTTTTATTGCCGCACTTAATGCAAACATTTTTAGTGGCATTTGGTGTGCGCTCAAGGATGGGCTTTGTGATGAGATGAATGTATTATGCAGGAATAGCGCGCCCAACGTCGCAAATCCCATCTCCACTAATACCTTCCTCATTTTGCTCGTGTGACCGACAGTTTGGGATTAATCGCCAGGGAAAGTACTGGTGCATAAAGAGGCAGCTTCTGTGCTCTCGTTGCTAACGTATGCCATGCTCTAGTTGTGCATTTAACTGGGTGTATTACATCATTGGAGTAACTCCCTACAGGGTTCGATATGAATTGTGCTAGTCTATTTGGGGGAACACTGGCCGTTTCCACCACTATATGCGGAGAGTGCGGCTGTGTCCGGTAATGTGCTTGTGCACAGTAATAGTACAATTGTAGGTCGGGGTGGCAAAGCCTCCCTGGTGGTACGGTTTAGTGAGTATCCTCCAGCTCACCCTGGGCTGTTTCCCGGCCCATGCGAGTCGTAACGCTGTGCGCAACCTGGTAACAAAGGCTTGTGTAAGCCACACAGGAATATTCAGAAACAGATAGAGAATCGGGGTAACACTGCCATTTTCTGGAGACCTATACGATCCGCCATCAATAGTAGCAATTTAATCCACCTCAATTTGTGCTTAATATTTGCTCATCGCCACTCCATCATTTGCCCTGAGCACCGTCACAGGGTCACAATGTACCCAGACACTTCACTGGGTCCGTAACCCATTTCAATGGATAGTTCAAGTTTGGTTCCGGAGTCTCTGCTGTTTATGGGATCACTGATTTATTAAAATGTATACTAAGACCAGAGTATTGCTCAAATTTAATATATTCTCTAACCTGCGGATTCAAATTAGTGTCTGGGTATCTGGTGAACAGGACCAGGTCATCTGCAGAGAGATGCCCACGGGATGAAGGCTAAACTGGAGTGCCGCTTCTGGATGGTTTGGTCTGATTTTGCAGGCTAGCGGCTCTAGCATGCGAGCAAACAGAATAGGGGACAACAAGCATTGCAGTCTTGTTCCGCGGCTGATCTCAAAGTGCTGCAAAGTGCAGCCATTGATGCGTACTCTAGCCCCTTTATATAGTCGGGTGATCATTTAAAAATAGGCAGGCAGGGGGTGAGGAGCTACGACACCAACCAAGATGGCCGCATAGTCTCCCGGCTCCGCTGACCTCTGTCCTTAGATCTATTATCCTGTCGCTTATCCTGGTTACCTGCACCGGATCCGTGTGTGTGATCCGACCTGCTATCCAGTGGTGCAATCCCGGAGTTTCTCCGCCGTTGTGGAGCGGAGTTACGTCGATGGTCGCTTGAGGCCTAACCCAGCAGGGACGCCGGGGTCTCGAGTGTGGGCTCTGCCAGGTCCGAGTGGAATAATAACGTACTGCTGAGTGTGGTCGGGTCCGCTCTCTGGAACACTCCGATTTTTTGATTGTCTGCTACCACCAGCTGCCTGGTTCCCTACAGTAGGTGAGGTGACGAGTGACGCACGGTGCTGTGTCGCGGGGGTCCCTGACCGGGGGTTTGGCATTCGCATCGTCGATCCCCCTGGGTCGGTGCCTCGCGTATTACTGCTTGCTAACCGTCAGTCCCTCATGGCTTACCCCTGCTCCGCCTAATTTTGCCCCGGAGAAGGCGCCTCTCCGTGGGGACCACCATGTTGGAGGAAGAAAGGCATCTAGCGGAGCAGGCTCGAACTGGCCCGTCACTGCAAACGGTGCTGGAGGCACTCATGGCACTTAAGGGGACCATTGAAATCCAGACTTGCAGTTTGTCTGCGACGGTTGGCCTCACAGGCCTGAGAGCGGATCCTGACTCGACACCGCGCCCCGGCAGCCAGCCTGCATTTCAATAGATGTTTCGGAGACGTATTTTGACCTGGCGCTGGAATCAGGGTTCGCTCCTATTGTATTGGATCTACCTGACTGTACTGTGCCCGATCACCCAATGGAGCAGTTGGAACCCCCCGATTGAGTATCCCTTGGAACATTTACATGTCGTCGCCATTCTGGAACTTTCTACTTATTATCTTTTGCTGTTTCGGACCGTGTCGACTCCCCTCCCCTGTCGGTCTTTCAAGATGGCGGATGGGGTAAAGCTTGGTCTTGGAGACAGGGAGGGGCAACATTGGCACCAACCATCTACATTGAGAACTGCCGTTCTTTTCTCATCTGTTTACTCCTGTTCTGTAGACTCTTGCAGTAATTTGTGGAAAGGGCTTTCTTTAATTAAAGACTTTAGTGACTTTGATCGACGGGGCCAGGGTTGAGATTGTTATCTGGGTCAACAGGATTGTTTTCTTGACCTAACTGAGTCTGGGGCGGGGCTGGCTACGACGAGGGAAGGAGACCGGGAGTTCCTAGAAAATATGCCCTCCTCCGATTTCCCTCACCGAGTGGGGTTCTTTGCCTTTTCTTTCCCTTCTTCTATATTTCGGTTTCTGATTACTGGGCGACAGGCACGCTGCGAGGGGGTGGCCGTAGTCAGCAGGGGTGCAGGGTGGGGGGGGTGTGGGGGATGGGTGTTAGTTTTTTTTGTTCTATGGCCTGTTTTCTTCCTTCACTTCCCTGGTCCTTTCCGCTTTCCTTTTCCGGGTTAGTGTAGTGGGTTCGGCTTTCTTACATCCCTGTTTCTATATCTGTACCTTGACTTTTCTGAGGTTTTGGTGCTCTGGGGCGGACAATAATGATGGAGTAGACGAATAATAATGTGCTACTTTATCCTGTCATATGTCTTAACTCCGTTGACTTATTTTATAGCGAGTTTATTTTGGACATGTTGTTTCTTTGCTTGCCCCCCCTTTGTGATCCGAGACACTGTGCGACGCCCGACTCTTTCTACTTATTATTTTAAAAATGAAAAACTCCTATCCTGTGTCTAAATTGAACTACCTTTGCAACTGATGCGCTTTGTGAATGGAGATCCTATGCTCCCCAGGGAGGCGGGTTTGAAGTTCGCTGGTAATAACGTACTAAAATGCTTTGCGGCCAGCCCTGGGGGTTGTAGGCCCTTGTCTGTATTTGATTGCAAATGTTAAATAAAGGTTTTCAAATAAAAAAAAAAGGCAGGCGGGAACCCAATCATGGATAGGACAGTAAACATGAAATCCCACGCCACTGAGTCAAAGGCTTTCGCCGCATCAAGAAGTGCAGCTGCTGCCGACAACTCTGGGTTTAAGCTATAATACATCTCGAATATAGTAGGTACGTTTTGGGTTGTGGACCTTGTGGGTATGAAACCCGCCTGGTCTGAGAGCACTAGTTCAGCAACGATTGTATTTGGTTTGCTAATATCTTGGCCATTATTTTTAAGTCTATATTTATGAGGGACAGGGGGGACGACAGGATTCACAATAATTGGAGTCTTTGCCATGTTTTGGAAGAGCTATTAACAGCGCCTCTCGTAATGTTAGCGGGAGGGCTCCTTCATAAGCCTCTACGAACAGCTGGGCCAGCTGTGGTATCAGCAAGTCTTTGAATTCTTTATAGAATTCCCCCGGTAGGCCATCTAAGCCAGGGGCTTTGTCAGGTAGTGTGCTGATCGCTTCTTTAAATTATTCTTCCGTGATATGGTGCCCCAAATATTCCCTATGGGTATCTGAGCCAAGCGAGACCAATGTTGTCTAGGTATTCGTGGATGACTGGTTGTACCTGCGAAATCTGTGTGGTATATAATGTGGAATATGTTCGGAAACTATCCAGGATGGCAGGGGTATCGTACACCTGCTAGTCTTGATCGTTCACAATGAGTTATAAGTGAGGTACCCTGCATTGGTTTAATTTTTTGCGTCAGTGCCCTGCCCGGTCGTCCTCCCTCCCCATATGTTCTAGCCTTGTATTGTCTGGATAAGTACTTTTATTTCTGGGTCAGCGTATAAGTGATAGGTGTTCACTTTACTCCGTATGTCTGCTAGGAGGGATTCTTGTAGGGTGTCAGCATAGTCAGCCTCGAGTTTCTGGATGTCCCTTTCTACTGTAGCCAGTTTCTGCCTAATATCTCTAATGATTCCAGCAGGTTTGCTAATACAGTGGCCTCTTATGGTTACTCTAAAAGCCTCCCATAGAGTAGGGACCTCCAGTACAAGTCTCACGGGGGAGTGGTCTGACAGGGTCTTAGGCAGGTGTTCTATTGTTTTTGTCCACGTGCTTACCTCCTGTGTGGGCAACCAGAAATCTAGTCTCAACCAAGTTTTGTGAGTCAGCGAGGTACATGTACCCTCTCGTCTCCCAAGGTGCATCTGCCACACATCCACCATGGACCACTCGTCCATCCCCTTTAGTATTGAACGGGCTGCGCGTCTCCCATGCCCATCAGTACCAGAAGCCATATCCAGTAGCAGATCTGGCATGTGTTGAAGTCCCCGCACCATACAACTGACTTCGGTTGCGTCTCGGAGTTTGGACCAGATGTTACCATAGAACTGTGGGTCGTCTACATTGGGGCCATAAGTTGTAACAAGTGTAAGGTCTGAGCCTCCGAAATTTCCCCTAAGTATGATATATCTCCATTGATAGTCTGTGGTCGCGTTTATGGAGTGCTGCGTACCCCTCTAGCATAGTTTGAGTAAGAAGAGGCCACTCGAACTTGTGCCCATCTGTACCTATCTGCCCTCTCGATGGGGCGCAATGTGCGTATCCTGGATGCATGCAACATCTACATTGTGCCTATCAAAGTACGCTAGGACTTTCCTGATTTTTCGCGGGTCCTGTAGGCCCCTCACGTTCCATGACATAAGGGTTAGTGTCCTAACCGGTTGTATCCCAGTAGCAATGTTTTGCATAGTAGTAGAGAGCAGTCTTTGTAGGAGTCACAGGTCTCAGTCGTGTATAGGCTTGTAAGTGGAATGCAGGGTCAACAAATGCTGCTTGGTGTTTTTCAATAATACCCCGCCCATCCCTCCGCCACCCACTTAGTCTAAAAGCCCTCGACAAAGGCATCTCCCGCAACGTTACCATGACTGTCTCTTCGCTCCTCGCATGCATAACGTTAAACATCCCCAAATTAAAGAGTAGGTGTGATTTACACAAGTGGGTGGGAGTAGCCAGGAACTTACCCTCTCTACCCAGAAACCCGGGGGGGGCCTTCTTAACAACATAAGAGTGCACTATTACTGTGGACCCCACAACTCCCTTTATCTCAATGTATCAAGTGAACACCTAACAGTAGGTATATTTGTATTACAAAGCACATGTATTCCGCCATTTCACAATAATGCACAGTTTGATAAGTCTTGCATTTGACTTATCTGATCAGCTGATCTTCATCCCTGCCATCCTGGGAGGTGGGGATCTCAGTGCACCAAAGGTCGTAACCAATTGTCCCCTGCACCAGATCCCTCCCTATCAGTTGGTCGGTGATTATAGCAGGGTCAAGTTCCACCAATTGTAATCCTCCCAGGTCAGCAGCTTTATTCGTCAGTGTTATACATATCTTGGTGTAGAAAAAAATGTATAATTCCACTTCTGCCCTTAATCTTGCGGTCTGTCTCGGTGAATGCCTACGTTCTCCCTTCGGTTTACTCAGCTGTATGTATTTGAGGAGTTCTTTAGGTTCATTAAAGATCCTTGTGGAGCAGTAGTCTGATCTTCAGCCCGACAGGATATAGCATGGTATATGGGATCTGCAAATCCCGGAGTTTTTGCTTTGCTTGTGTATATTTCTTACTCGCCTCCTGGACAGATTGTGTGAAATCGGGGGTACAGGGCTCTGTCCATTCCCTCGTGTTGCAAGGTGCCAAATTCATGGGCCCTCCGCAATGCTGCATCACGGTAGTTTAGTAGCTTCGCTATGATGGGCAGTGGTCTGGTGCCCACTGGTTGTTGCCGTGCTAAGGACCTGTTTGCTCTTTCAACCAGGAATACCTGTGGAGAATGTCTCTTGGCCCAGTAAGAGTTATCAAGAGTTGCTCCACATACTTCTCCATGGGGCCCGTGTTTGTTCCGCAATTCTCATGATCCTTATATTGCTGCGCCAAGACTGGGCCTCCAAATCTTCAGCTTTGGCGGTCAGCACGGCTAATTGTTTATCTACTCTGGATTGTTTTGCTGTTATTTGCATCCTCCATGTCAGATATCCTTCGTTCGGCCATGTCGATCCTTTCAGTGTGTCTGTCTACCCGTTCAGACATGCGGACAACTGTGCGTAAGATTGTCTATTTTGCCATCTGTCAGCACATTTTGAATCGTGAGGAACATTGACTAAACTGTCCGCTGTGAGTCCTCCTGCAGTTTGCGCAGGCAGTGCGGTTGCCTGATCTTAGCCGGCTTGGTCCTGTGGTTTTTTGGATTGCTCGAAGTTTATTCTACTGGTTTTTATCTGGTTTACCCATTGTATCCCAAAAGCGGTAAGCCTCTTTGCACAATTGCCGGTTCCAGATTCCCCTTTGTGCGCAGTTCGCTATGTGTTTCGGGCCGGCATCTGCAGCAGCTGCAGGTCCAGTCGTGCTCGATAGCTCTACCTGTTTCGATCGTTTGAGCCTTCGGCCAGGTGTGGGTGGTGCAGTCTGCTTCTGGTCAAATCCCGCTAGATATTTAGCTTGCAGGCTCCTCACCAGTTGTCAAGGCCCAGGTGCGTTGTGTTTTCCCCCGTTGGTCTCAAGGCCAGTTCTGCACTCTATGTACAGCCATACAGTTCTAGCCCTCCTCTTCAGCTATGATCCATACCTGGGCCTGGATGTATGCACCCCAGGGTCCCTCTGTGCTCAGTGCACTCGTGCATTGCACCCCTGGGCCCAGTGCGCTGCACCTGGGCCCGCCAGCCACAGACTCCCCACGTTTCCCGGGTATCTGGTGTGCTCTTTTCTTTTTGTGCCCTATGTCCCATCGTTTAGGGCTTCACCCCTGTAGGTCCAATCTGGGATTTCTCAGCCTCGCCGCGGCTCCCACTGCCTTTCTCCTGCTCACAGGCCTCGCAGGCCACACGTGCCCCCCCCCCTACACTTCCGCCGCGGCCCAGTGCGGGCTCGTAGTATGTCTGCCGGCCGATTGGGTCTCTGCGCGGCACCCTCACTAGCGCTAGGCTAGGCGTACCTTATTTATGCAGAGATAGTGTCCAGGCCCCGCAGCCGGAGTTCGGGCCCTCCGCAGGATCCCTGCAGCGTGTCTCCGTTTCGTGGCAGTGTTAGAGATCCGGGCTGCGTGCCTTGCATCTCGGTGCGGCTTCTCACTCCAGGTCAGTGCTTCTTCTGTGCACGATGCTGTGTAGGCCGCAGCAGTTCACCTAAGCAGATTTTGCAGTTTCGGCGGTTAAAACTTTCCCAAATCCTCACCGATTGCGGGTTGCATGTTCAGCTGCACAGTTTCACTAGTTGGTGTAGATTCCACTTTTTTTATTGCAGGAGGATGATGTTGGCGGGCACCCGGAGGAGCTCGCTCAGTGTGGCCATTTTGTTCCTCGACTAGCTCCACCCCCCTTAAATTAAAATATTTGCCCAGGATCATAATATTTGAAAATAATTATGGGTCAAGAGCATTAAAATTAGGTACAGTAGATTTAAGTCACTAGACCTGCAGGTTTAGTAACATTAAGATTGAGACATGCAAAACAGGGCTTTGCACATCTCCCACTTACAAGACATCTTACTACTGTTGAGGCTCAGTCTTCAGGGACATTGGGAGGTGGCAGCTGTACAGCAAAGGCTATTCTACCTTTGCTTAGGGGCCGTGATCTGGATTAGGGTGGGTGTCCCTTTCAAAGCCGCAGGTTAGGATTGGCAAGGGTGGGAAATAGGTCTTGTTGGGAGAGAAACTGGATAGTAAACAATTAACAATTAGTTGTTTGTGCTCCTAACCAGGACCAAGTACACATGGAGCTTGAATGTTTTCCCTTTGTCTCATTTGACTAAGATTTTAATCACTGGGTAATATTGGTGCTGAATATCTAGGGCTACAACTCATTGAACATGACCATCCCTCATCAGTGCCATGTCTTAAAGAACGATCCTTTGCGCTTAGCACAGTTGGAGAAGTCACCTGCAAGCCAAAATCCAAGCCTTTCTGTGGCGGGATCAATATCCTTGCATAGCATATGGGAAATGTACCCAATACACTAAGGAGGGGGGGCAATTTCTGGGTTTGTAGGATTTGGGTCTATTGGACGGCCCGGCTGCTGGTAGTATGAGGAGTCAGTGGAGGATGGTAGAAACGAAATGCGTTACTTACCTGTAACTGCAGTTATCCAGTATTGGTGTCTTTCATAGATTCACATGCCTGAATCATTCCCAGTCGTCGCGATAGGAGTCCCGGTAAATAGAAAAGTAATGTCCTATAGACATACATAGAGAAAAGTAGGCCTAAGGGCCTTACCTTAGTTGCCGATCGATGTCCTTTTATAAAAAGGACTAAACTCTAGAAGGTAGCCAATCAGCTACCACCTCCCTCTAGAACCTTCCTGCCAGGAGCCTCAGTCTCTCAGATTTTCGTATGCACCAAGCTAGGTAGGCGTAATATAACAGAAAGAGAGAGGAGACCTTCCTGGGGAGGCGGGAGGGTTGCATGTGAATCTATGAAAGACACCAATACTGGATACCTGCAGTTACAGGTAAGTAACGCATTTCTTATCCAGTATTATGGGTGTCTTTCATAGATTCACATGCCTGAATCAGAGTAGCGAGCAATACATTATGCACATTTGTGATGAGACAGTATAAGCAGTCCGACATAGTACATATCATACGACTTGCAATGATCAACAAGTGAATATAAAAAGAAGAAAATGTGCATACCAATAAAGGATGGAGGGAAGGAGGAAGGCTCATCTCACTGGAATAGATGGCGAAGTACAACCTGGCCCAGAGCTGCATCCTGCATCAGTTCTGTATCCAGGCAGTAATGCCTGGTGAAAGCATGCGGAGACTTCCAGGTCGCTGCCCTGCAAATGTCCAGAATGGGCACTCCAGCAAATAGTGCCTCCGATGTGGACACAGCTCTTGTGGAGTGAGCTCGAACTGTGGACTGTAGTTATCATCCAGCTTTATCATGGCAAAATGCAATTGCAGATATCCATCTTGAAATGCTTTGCTTAGAAAGTGGCATGCCTTTTCTTGGTCTGCTGAAGGCAATGAAAACCGGTTTCGTTTTCCTGATATGTTTTGTCTTGTCTAAATAGAATTTAAGACATCTTTTTAGGTCTAAAGAATGAAGTGATCGTTCCGCTGGAGAACTGGGATTCGGAAAGAATGATCGGACGACTAGTGGCTCGTTTAGGTGGAAATCCAAAGGTACCTTGGGAATGAAGCGTGGATTAGTCCTTAAAATCACTCCATCTTCTCTAAATTGCATGAAGGGGTCTTGAATGGTAAGAGCTTGCAGCTCGCTGACCCTTCCTGCTGAAGTCAAGGCTAATAGTAGTGCTGTTTTCCATGAGATGTATTTGAGATCAGCTTTATGGATGGGCTAAAACGGATGTTTCATTAACTGGTTGAGTAACACATTAAGGTGCCATGTTGGTGGAACTGTGCGTGGTCGAGGAAAGGATCTGTAGAGTCCTTTCAGGAATTGTTTAACTAATCTGTGGGACCATAGCAAGGTTCCTTTTTATGTTCTCGTGAAGCGGGAGATGGTTGCCAGATGAACTCTGATAGATGCATGGGCAAGACCAGATTGTGCCAACTGTAATAAATATGGTAGGAGCTGTTCCGGAGTGGTTTGAAAGGGATGGAGGTCATTATCCCTACACAAAACAAAAACATTCCCATTTTAGTGAATAAGTTTTGTTTGTGCTATCAGCTCTAGCCTTTGCTAGGACATTCTTGCACTCCTGCGGAATGTTTAGCTGTGAGAATTCTCTGTAGTCAGAAGCCATGCTGATAATCTGAGGGATTTCAGATTTGGGTGGAGTACTTGGCCTTTGGACATTGTGAGTAGTGATTGATGAGGTCCCAGATGGATTGAAGGTTGGACTGAGATGCAACGAAGGTCTGTGAACCAGTGTTGCCTCGGCCAGAACGGGGCAATGAGAATCAGTGTGCAGTGCTCCGTCTTCATTTTCCCAATGACTCTTGTTAGGGGAAATGGCGGAAATGCGTATGCAAACACGTTGCGCCATGCGATGGAAAATGCATTTCCTAGTGACTGCGATTGGGGATGCCAACTTGCGAAGTTGCGGCATTTGGCGTTCTCCCTGGTGGCAAATAGGTCCATTTGTGGTTTCCCCCATTTTGCGAAAATGTAGTTTAGAACATTTTGGTTGAGTTCCCATTCGTGGGACAGAGACCTGTCTGCTCAATGTGTCCGCTATGACGTTGTCCTTGCCCGGGACAAACTCTGCTGTGAGGTTTATGTTGGAGTACTAGCCAGTTCCAAATTTTATGTGATTCTAGAGATAGTGTCAGAGAACATGTTCCTCCCTGCTGGTTTAGATAGTGCATTGTGGTTGTGTTGTCTGTTCTCACAAGCACTGCTGAGTTTCTGATGCGGGGGAGGAAGGCTTGTAGAGACAGAAACACTGCCCTCAGTTCTAGGAGGTTGATGTGGAGTTTCTCTTGGTCCGTCCACTTTCCACTGATTTGCAACTCTTGAAGGACTGCTCCCCATCCTTCTTGAGAAGCGTCTGTAGTTATGATATGTGGAGTTGGAGGCAGAAGGAACTTTAGTCCTCGTGATAGATTGGTGGAAGTCTTCCACCAGCTAAATGCCTTGGCGATTTGTGGAGTAATCACTATGTGGTCCTCGAAAGAGTCTGTACACCGAGTCCACTGCTTGGTCAGTGCCTCCTGGAATGGGTGCATCCTGAGCCAACAGTGAGAAATGAGTAGTATAAACGAGGACATCATCCCTAGAAGGGACTTGAAAGTACGGACTCGGATGGTGTTCAAGGTCACTGCATTGGCCGTAGCAATTAGTTTCGGTTTCCTTTCCTGTGATGGGAATGCTGTTGCAGATGTTGTATTTAGAGTTGCCCCTAGAAAAGTTATAACTTGAGGGTTGCAAGATTGACTTCTCGTGATTGAGAGTCAGGCCCAGTTTGACGAAAATATTGAGACAGGCGTTGGAGGACATTTGCGTGCCTTTCATAGAATGTGCTATCACCAGCCAGTCGTCCAGGTAGAGGAAGACCTGGTGGCCTTGCTGTCTTAGGTAAGCGGACACTAGAGAGAGGCACTTTGTGAAAACGCGAGGCACCGATTTTAGGCCGAATGGTAGGACACAGAATTGGTAATGTCCTGCTACAGCAAATCGCAGGTATTTCCTGTGGCGCCTGTGTATTGGGATGTGGTAATATGAGTCTTGGAGGTCCAAGGACGTCATAAAGTCTCCTTCCTCTAGAGATCCTAATATTTCCTGAAGTGTTATCATCCTGAACGATTGGCTCTTTAGGAATGAATCGAGTGCCCTTAGATCTAGTATGGGCCTCGACTTTTTTCTTTTCTGTTGAATCAGAAAGAATCGGGAATAGCATACTTTTCCTTTTTGAGCTGTTGGTACTCGTTCTAATGCCCCTTTCTTCAACACTTGCGATTACTCCTCCAGGAGATTTCATCAATGTGCGTGTTGGATCTTGCGAGAAGGAGTTGTTGGAGGGATTGAACTGAATTCCAATGAGTGTCCGTATTGGATTAATTGTATCACCCATCGATCTGTTATTGTTTTCCAATTGTGGAGGAAGTGTGATATTTTGCCTCCAATTTTAAAAGAGCGAGATGGTTGAGGGGCTAGCAACCTGAAACTGTCATTGGCGTCCGCCTGTTGGTTTCCTTTGGTTTCTCCCTCTGAAATTTGTTTTCCCGTAGGAGGTCTGGCAACCTTGTTGCTGCGGTCGCTGTTGGTATTGCGATCTACCTTGATTATATGAGTAGGAGGATTTTCCCCTGGTATGATCCTCTGTAAGAGGGCTGACCTCTGCCTCGGTGTCCTCGAACAGACTGGTTTCTGAACTGTAAGGTGCCTAGAGCTCGTGCAGTATCCGTGTCTTTTTTGATTGCCTGTAGGGCTTTATCAGTTTTGTCCCCAAATAGATGTTGTCCGTTATAGGGCATATCCAGTACCTTAGTTTGAATTTCTTGTCTGAAGGATGTTGCTTTGAGCCATCCTTGCCTCCTTAATACTGCTGCACCCACCAGTTGCCTGAAGCCTGTCATTGAGACATCTACTGCGCAATCGATGATTTCTGAAGCTGACATTTGTCCTTCCTTCAGGAGGGATTGGACTTCAAGTCTTCTGGTATTTTTCAGGTATGGGACGATATCTTCCCATAATGGTCTGTTGTATCTGCCTATTAGCTCAATTGCGACCGCGCGAACGCGCAGCGGTCGCGCGCAGCGGGCGCGCCGATGGTGCGCCAAAGGTAAGCCCGTCTGCGCCCGTCCGCGCCCAGTGCCAGGACCCCTGGCCCACTAAGACCCCGACTGACCCGCCTGACGTACTCCGCCGCCACCCTCATCGCACTCAACACCGGCCGACTCCCAGAATGCCACCAAGCCACACCACGACGCACCCACGGACCTTTCAGCTGCCACGCCTGCAAGTTCACCTGCATCCGGACCTGCCTCGCACCAGCACCCGCCAAGTCGAACACCAGCAGCACCCACCTCAAGTGCATCCTGCTCAACACCCGCTCCGTACACAGACACGCCATCGAACTCTGGAACCTCCTAGACGCCACAGCCCCTGACGTTGCCTTCCTCACGGAGACCTGGATGAACGCCTCTTCAGCCCCCGACATCGCCATCGCCATCCCAGAGGGCTACAAGATCGTCCGGAGGGACCGCAACGCCAACCAGATGGGAGGAGGCATCGCCATCATCCACAGGAACACCATCCGTCTCACGACCAGCACCGACAACACCCTGACCAGCGCCGAACACCTGCATTTCCAGATCCACACCAACCCGAACACCACCCTCAGAGGCACCCTGATCTACCGACCTCCGGGACCACGCACACAATTCAGCGAGGACATCGCCGACTTAGTCAGCCCGCATGCCCTCCCCTCCACTGACTACATCCTCCTGGGAGACCTCAACTTCCATCTGGAGAACAACAACGACCGCAACACCAGCACCCTGCTCGACAACCTCGCCAATCTTGGACTCCAGCAGCTGGTGTCCACCCCCACCCACCTCGCCGGACACACACTCGACGCAGTCTTCTCCTCCAGCACAGACATCGACTTCAGCCACGCCACAGCTTCAATGGACAGACCACAGCTGCGTCCACTTCACCTTCAAGAGAACGACGACCCACCACCACCAGCAACAGGCCGCCCGCAGAAGCTGGAACAAGATCACAGCAGACCAGCTCGCCACCTCCCTGAGCCAGCACCCTCCTGCCAGCTCAGCGAACCCCAGCCAGGCCGCCGACAACCTCACGAAGTGGATTAGCAACTGCGCAGATGAGCTCGCCCCGCTGAGGACCCCGCCCAGCAGACCCGGCAGCAAGAAAGCCCCGTGGTTCACCGACGAACTCAAGAGCTCCAAGAAGAACTGCCGAGCCCTCGAGAAAGTCTGGAGAAGGGAACCTACACCGGACAACAGGACCACCCTCAAACTGGCCACTTGGAAGCACCACCAGCTGATCCGCACCGCCAAGAAAACTGCATTCAAGGACCGGCTGGACAACAACGCACACAACAGCAAGGAACTCTTCAACATCGTGAAAGAGCTATCCAACCCCAGCGCAGGAAACAACGACATCACCCCATCGCAAGACCTCTGCGACTCCCTCGCTTCTTACTTCCACAACAAGATCGCGGACATACACAACAGCTTCAACAACCAACCAACGCACACCATGACCGAACAACCACCCCCCACCACCACCCTCCACGCCTGGACCCCGATCAGCACCGAAGACACCATCCGCACGATGAACTCCATCCACTCCGGATCACCGACCGACCCCTGCCCTCACCTAGTCTTCAACAAGGCCGACGCTGTCATCGCACCCCACCTGCGAGACATCATCAACACATCCTTCAACACCGCCACCTTCCCTGAGAGCTGGAAGCACGCCGAACTCAGGGCTTTACTCAAGAAACCAACAGCGGACCCCACCAAACTCAAGAACTACCGCCCCATCTCGCTCCTCCCGTTTCCAGCCAAAGTCATCGAGAAGACAGTCAACAAGCAGATGGCCGCCTTCGAGACGAATGGATCCCTCGACCCCTCACAGTCCGGCTTCCGAGCCAATCACAGCACCGAGACCGCCCTCATCGCCGCCACCGATGACATCCGAGCCCTGATGGACAACGGAGAAACAGCGGCCCTCATCCTCCTAGACCTCTCAGCGGCATTCGACACTGTCTGCCACCGCACCCTAGTACAGCGCCTCAGCAACGTCGGAATCCAGGACAAGGCGCTGGAATGAATCATCTCCTTCCTCGACGGAAGAACACAGAGTCCGCCTACCACCGTACAAGTCAGAGGCCTCCGAAGTCATCTGCGGCGTCCCTCAAGGATCCTCTGAGCCCCACCCTCTTCAACGTCTACATGAGCCCCCTCACGGCCATCGCACGCCAACACAACCTCAGCATAATCTCCTACGCCGACACCCAGCTGATCCTCTCCCTGACCAACAACCCCGCCACCGCCAGAGCCAACCTGCACGAAGGGGTGAAAGAGGTAGCCGAGTGGATGACGACCAGCCGCCTGAAACTGAACTCTGACAAGACGGAGGTCCTCATCCTGGGCTCTTCCCCCTCCGCCTGCGACGACTCCTGGTGGCCTCCCGCCCTGGGCACCGCACCCAAACCGACAGACCATGCACGCAACCTGGGCTTCATCCTGGACTCCTCCCTCTCCATGACCAGGCAAGTCAACGTCTCCTCGGCGTGCTTCAACATCCTACGCATGCTACGGAAGATCTGCTGGTGGATCCCCACCGAGACCAGGAAGACCGTCACCCAGGCCCTCGTCACTAGCCGACTGGACTACGGCAACGCCCTCTACACCGGTACCACCGCCAAGCTCCAGAAGAGACTCCAGCGGATCCAGAACGCCTCCGCCAGACTCATCCTCGACATCCCACGAACCAGCCACATCTCCGGACATCTGAGAGACCTTCACTAGCTCCCCGTCAACAAAAGAATCACCTTCCGCCTCCTCACCCACGCACACAAAGCCCTACACGACCAAGGCCCGAGCTACCTCAACAGCCGGATCAACTTCTACGCTCCAAACGCCACCTCCGATCAGCCAACCACGCCCTCGCCGCCGTCCCCCGCATCCGAAGAGCAAATACAGGAGGAAGGTCCTTCTCCTACCTGGCCGCCAAGACCTGGAACTCCCTCCCGACCGACCTGCGCCTGACCCAAGACCACCTCTCCTTCAGGAAGAAGCTGAAGACCTGGCTGTTCGAGCAGTAGCGGCACCCCCCCTCCCCCAAGCGCCTTGAGACCCTACGGGTATGTAGCGCGCTCTATAAGTGTCATTGATTGATTGATTGATTGCGTTCGCTATTTTGACAGTCATGGCGGACGTAGTTGAGAAGCGTTTACCTATGCTGTCCAATTTCCTGCCCTCCTTGTCTGGTGGTGCTGACAGTGGCGAGGATGGATTTCTAGAAGTCTTTTGAGCCGCTTGTGTGACTACAGAATCTGGTTTGGGGTGTGCATTAAGGCAGGTAGCTGCTGTTGATGGCGCTTTGTACTTTTTATCCAGTCTGGGCACTACTATAGAGACCGATGCTGGCGTTTGCATCAATTGCTGACCTTGCTCCCATATGTGTTCTATTATGGGAATAGATCTAGTTGTCTTCTTGATCGATCTTTAATATCATAAAGAAAACAGTTTCGAGACTCTATAGCCATGTGAAATCTTGTGGCTGCTCTTTCCACCAAGTTGTGGAAACCTCCAATATCCACTGGGGGGGGGAATCTGAAGTCTGAGGTTTAGGTGAGGCTGGAGAATGAGCTATGTACTCCTCATCCCTGTGAGAAGAGAGGTCATCCCGTACCTCCCCTTCTTCTAGTTCCTCTTAGTCATCCGATGACTGAACATTATGAACTGGTTCTTTCTCTTGAGAAAGATCTACAGGTGGTGGCCTTGTTTTTGGAGATGAATGCGTTTTGGAAGTTAATGTAGATTTCTCTTTTGGAGGTTCCGCAGGTGATTCCGGAAAACGTTTCTTGTAGTCTGCGATCAAGAATTGGAGATCTGAGACCATTGAAACTGGAAGGCAAGCCATAGGAGTGACCTGTTGTGTATGAACGGTCTCTTCTGTAATAATTACATCTTAGTCTGTGCTCTGGCACTTCACAATAAGATCTGAAGGACTAGTAGCTTGTTCATAGTGGTCTTCCTCAGATTCATCACTTTGTAGTAGGCAAGATGGAAGTAATCCTTGTACTCTACTTGGTGATGTTATTTCAGGTGTAATCTGAATCTTTTCATTCAGTTTGAGGAATTAAATCATCTTTTTTACGGCGTTGACGATGTAGTCGTCGATTGTCGTCGGTGCAGACGCAGATTGTTTTTCATGTGTCGCCGACGAGGTAGTCGACTGTTCCTTCGTCGACGGTTCCTTAGTCGTCGATGAAGTAGTCGACAGTGTCTTAGACGACGCGGTAGTCGACGGTGCCCTTGTTGACAGCACGCTAGACGCCGATACTTTCGCCGACGACGTTGCGCTTACCGTCGATGTCTTTGTCGACAAAGTGCCTGGAATCAATGGTGTCTTAGTAGTCAGTGCTGGCGTCGACAGTTTATGTTTCGTCACCGACTTGGTCGTCGCCGACGATGCCATCGACTGAACTTTAACATCGATTGCTTCTTTATAAGTATAATTGACGACCGAGGCTTACCCGCTGTCGACAATTGAGTTATAGATGTCGATGAGGAGGCTGATGCCATAGTCGTTGAGACCGTGGTCAATGTGGAAACATAGGTTGTCTTTAGTGAAGAATGCGTCGACTAACTCGTCGTCTATGACTGAGAAGGCTTTCTGAAGGTGGTAACTTCCTTTTCGGACGCAACAGATTTTACCTCAGAAGACTTAGAGGCAGCCTTTTTAGGAGGAACGTCCGTAGGGCCAGGGGAACTCACCCTAGGCCTCTTAAAGGACAGCTTGGATGACACCGAAGCCATTTCTCCTTCTTCTGAAGATACTGCTACATCTCTGTTTTCAAGTCTGCTTAACCAGAGTAGCAGTCTTTCTTCCCGGTCTTTAAGAGTCTTAGTAGAAAATGTTCTACATATTCTACATTCTTTCACCGAATGGTCAGGGTAGAGACAGTAGAGGCAAGTTTCATGTTTGTCATCAACATGCAGTCTTTTCTTACCGCAGGATGAACAGTCTCTGAAAAGTCCTTTCTTCTGCTGAGTAGACATTGTTGTTAGTAGAAGAAAATATTCAATTTCGGTGAGGAAAAGTAGTAATTCTTGAAATCCTGAGGAGAACTCAGGTGGAGACTCCCTAGCACAACGTGCGGTAGAAAATCTGAGAGACTGAGGCTCCTGGCAGGAAGGTTCTAGAGGGAGATGGTAGCTGATTGGCTACCATCTAGAGTTAAACCCTTTTTACGAAAGATAGATAGGCTACTAAGGTAAGGCTCTTAGGCCTACTTTTCTCTATGTATGTCTATAGGACATTACTTTTCTATTTACCGGGACTCCTATCGCGACGACTGGGAATGATTCAGGCATGTGAATCTATGAAAGACACCCATAATACTGGATAACCATAGTTCCAGCCAGAAGTGGTCTACACGATTAAGGGCTGCTAAATGGTGCTCCTATTGCATATTCCCTACATGAGCCCACCAGAGTGGTGCACGGCATATGGAACAATGGATGGGGCCGCAAGATGACAGGCAACTCTCCCATGGTTGAGAATGTGGTTGCAGCAGACCTCTGGAGGGGTTTGATAGGTGGGAAAAGATTAGGATTTCAGGAGTTGGAGAGGTCTGCAGCACCTGATTTAGTGATCACTCTGCCAGACTTTGGTCTTCAAAAGTTAATAGATACCTGCTGTTGTGACATACATTATAGCATCACCATAGATCAGTGGGGAACTTGTGATGGCAGCCCCCGAAGCTCCAGATCCATAAGGGCCTATTTTAGAAAGAGGAACTTTACTCATTTACAAATCCCTCAAAACCCACTCCCCTGATCTGGTTGTGCCCCTTGGAGCCCACTGGGAACAGTGGATGGTCCCATAGAGGACTCAAACTTGACACGCTTGCATGGCACCCAGAACAGATTCTGTTCAGACTTCAACATATTGCACAACTACTAGCACGACCTACATGACTCTAGCGTCTTAGGCGCACTGCAGACACCAGCATGTTGTTGCTGCTTGGGTACCCCCACTCATGTTTAGCAGATGGTGTGGGCCTGTCTGGTGACCATGAGGTACTGGGACAAGGTCACGGAGATCCTAGCCAAGCCAGTTAGCACACACCCCTCCCCTTTGCCCATTCTGTTGCGAGTGTGCCATGCCAGAAAAGAAGGCCCTGGTGGGGACCAAAGTGACTGGCAAGGAGGGATATTGAAGGACAGAGGTGGCCTTCTCCACCCTGGCTAAAATGGAAGACTGGTGCGAAATGCAGGAGAGGGCCATATACAAGGGCGAGGGCTGCCCCCCGTAAATGGTTGAGTACCATAGAATATCTTTAGGTCCATGTACAGGTTGCATGTGGAGATTTAATTCATGTCCTTAAATCACTATTGCAATGTTTTATTTGCTTCAAAATTAATAACATTGTGCTTATAAAAATTGGTAATACTAGTACATTTAGTTGCCACACAAATAGTTGAACATCGCAGCACAGTTCGATTTGGCAGAAACACCGAGATGGCAATGGACCATTGCTTCTTCCCACTACTCCCATTATTATTCCCCCACCCCCTCAAAATGCTCATCATTTATCAAAAAAAATACCCCAATTCTATACTGGAACTGCTATTTAGAATACAAAATCATGACCGAGGCAATATCTCATGAATATTTGTGTAATGCCAATATCGTAAACATGGAAGAGTATTGCAGTTTGCAAAAAGACATTGACACCCTCCTATTGCATTAGACCGATAAATGAGAATTCGGTCAGGACCAGAGGAGAGGATCATGCATCTATTTGCCTTAACCTAGCAGTCTTAACTTTCTTGAAACATAACAATCCCAGGAGCCTGGTAGTGTAGCACAAAAAACAGCCAGTCTGTGTAACAATAGTTCATAAAGGTTATCAATCAGGTTCCTCTTATGCCTGTAATAGTCCTTACTCATCCGATATCCCCTCTTTCTTCGCTGCTTGCAGCCTTCAGTGAAGTCTTTTTTTTCTCCCCTATGCATTTGGTTTAAGAGCATGTGTTCAGACTAGCGCAACAAGCTGGCTGATTGCAGTGTACAGTGCTAAAGTAAACCCGGTCTCTGGAGCATTTTCTGCTCTGAGTCCAATACTGAAGGTGCTGCACGGCACCGCAGTGTGGTCCACAAACCACCAGGTGGCGCTTCAACTCCATTGCCTTTAGTCTGCAACACGAGATTTCTGTCAGTTTACAACACTGACAGGATTGGACCCTGTAGTAACTTGGTCCAGACTGGTAGCGGTATTTAAGTAGTATTTATTGTATAGGTTAGAAGTCCAAATATTCAGCCTCACCCAGAGCAGCCAGCAAGCTGCTCAGCCATTTTCAACGGTTGCCTCCCACTTTCAACGTTCCAGATTTCAAAATTGAGAGAATCTCAATGGCAGAGCGTGAACCATATACAAATACAGAACCGAAAAACAAGGGAAGAGCTATATAGGGAATGGCTAGAAGAGACCATAAGGAAGAATACAGAAAAAGCAGTAGGAGACAAACTAAACAAGGGAAAATGAGGATAGAGATAAATAGGATGTATGGTGTTACACCCCGATCATTTGGATCACGGTACATTACATCCATGGACGTAGGAAGTGTGAGGGACGCGGGGGACATATCCCCCCCAGATTTTGGAGTGGGGGGACACTGGCACAAGGGTGGGGGGGGGGGGCGAGGGGACAAAAGAATTTCCCCTCTCCCTTATGTTATTCGAAGGGCCATTAGCGCGTGAAAGCGCTAGCTAGTGGCCCTGTACTTGACCTGTGACCTCACCTGCCGGCAGTCAAAGAGGCCACCAGCCCTCTGCCCTTTGTTATTCTGCAGTAAGGCTTGGCCAGTATGGGAAGGGCAGAGGGAAAAAACTATTTTCCGTCGTGCCCAGAGAAGGCAAGGACAGTGTCCACTTCTCCCGCTCTGCCTCTGGTGCTCCCCCCCCCCCCCCCCTCTCTCCCTCGTTATTCCTCCATCTCTTTCTTTGAACATTGTTTTCCCAGGGTGGGGGAAGTGCACCATTCATACAGGGACTGCAATACCTGCTTGAGGGGTGGAGTGGAAAACGTTTAATATGAGCGTTCAAGTGTTTTAATTATTTTAGCCTATAAAATGTGTACCGCAGCTGTGTTGAGGGATTTGGTCTTTTTTAAACCAAACTGCTCACATTTTGTAAGGATATAAGCAATGGACATTGAAACGGGCCCCTTCCTGATCCTGTAGTCAAGTCCTGAACTTATTATTCAGAAATCAGTAAGTGATTTTGCCTGAAGAGTTTAAAACTGTTAAGGTAATCATGTTGTTCCTGCTTACATTTCACATGCTTTGCTCATCCGTGCATTCAGTGTTTGCTTTTTACAGGGTGTTACATTTTTTGAGGCAGCATTTTACTCTTGTCCAATGCATAATTTGAGTCTCAGCACAATTGGGTTGTAGCTGAAGGCCGTGCCAGTTTCTCCCAGTGGGGCAGTATGGTGTTTAGTGGGGGAGAGGATGTGGCACTCTGGCCAGAGGTGACAAATTTGGAACTGGAGCACCATTTTCAGCAGTCATGACCAGTCCACAAGACCACTGACAGAGCTCATTCGATGCTATACTGTAGAATGCCCGATAGACCTTAGAAGCTCTGGTGTCTTCGCACCAGCAGGTGGACCCTAACGGTGGCAAGTGTGAGTTAACCTGGAAGGCCGTTCCACCACAATCCATGGAGTTCACCTCTAGTCCTGCGAGCAGGCATACGAAGAAGCACACACTAGAGCGACAGTGACGTCACTGAGGTTACAAAACCCTTGAGGCCAGTCCACCTTGTCCATTGGACTTTTTCAACACTAGTAGTGCAACTTACTAGGGGTTGGTAATGTTGGATTTGCATGCACTTTAAACTTTGGGGGTGATTATAATGGTGGTGGGACTGCCACATCACCGCCTTGTTGACCTTCCCACGCCATTCATGACTGCCCACCATGTTACAATGGCGGGAGTTTGCCTGGCAGTCAGGGAGACCAATCGCCACACACACTTCTCCCTTCCATAGGGAACGGAGAAGGCAGGGATCCTTGGGTCTTGAAGAAAGGAGAGAAAAAAGGTGTATCTGCTCTTCAGGAAGGATATACAATGCAGAAATGGCCAGAATAGCCACTCTGGCATTTCCTTTGTGGGCTGCAAGCTAATGATGCTTAATTTAAGTTTGTGTCTGCAGGTGAGGCGTAACTGTATTCTTTGTTAGAGACCGGTGCATTATTTAAACCATCAGACTGTAAAATCGAACAAGAGAAAGGCATCAAGGGTTGTTGGCAGAAGGGAAATATGAAACACAAAAAAGGAGAAAGCAAAGATGAGAAAGAACCTGGAAAGCAAAGATGAAAAAGAACCTGGAAGAGTGAGATAATGTGGAGGGAAAGTATGTTGGTGGATAAAGGAGGCAGGAGATGAAATCAGATAAGACAGCCTTGGTATTCAACAACCCAGCTCCGCCACAAATTCCCTCACTACCACCCTTTAATAGTGCTGCTCAAGTCTCCATAACAACTCAGATGCATTTAATTAGTTATATAGCGCCACTTATACCAGTGCAGGGTGTCAGCACTTAACATCATTCACAGAGGCAGTCAATCATAGGTGTGTAAATCTATGCGTAAAGGAAATGTTAAATAAAACTACAGGGTGTAGGAGTCACATGTCATTTATACTTGTAGACAGTATTGTTTAAGAGTGCTTGGTCTGGATGTTGGTAAGTGGGTTAATAGTAGGGGCAAATGTATCTGTCCCTGGCAATTCGGATACTACCTCAATATATAGCTCCGTTCTGGTCTTCGAAAATTATTCTCATGCTCAAACCTTGGTAGCTTGGCTGTGAGCAGGTATGTAAAGCAATTAAAAACACCAATTTAGACAATAATAAAGACAACACAATAAAAAAAACAATTTATAAAATTACAAAATCTCTTTAAAATGAAAAAATCCAATTAAGGGAACCGGGAATATGACTTATAACATAGAAACATATCCCTTTTGGTACATCTGGTCAAGCTGGACCTGCTCAAAGTCAAAGTTTCAGGCCGACCGCAATGAAGCCCTGCGGGGCTTTTTTACCTTCTGACTTAGAAACTTTTCTGGAGCTTTTCTTCACGGGGTCAGTCTAAGCCAGCCCTGATTCGGTGAGGGTTCGCCGGCTTGCCTTGCAACAAACTCCCGGTCAAACTTATGGAAGTTCAACCTCCGGAGCTTTCCAGCGGTACGAGCTAGGGATACAGGCTGGCACATTTGATGGTGGGTGGCTTGGCTCTCATGGTTTGCCTCAGTCACCTTTTCTAAGTTCGGAATTAGAAAGGTTTGCAAAGCGTTCGCCAGCTTGGGTTTCTGCCTATGCCCGATCAAACTCTGGAAGTGGGATCCCTGGAGCTTTTCAGCAGGAACCTGGGCAGCAGGCCAACTCAAGGCTGATGGTTGTCGGCTTGGCTGGCCAGAGTGAGTCAGTCCACTTATGGAGCATTTTACCAACGTTGCTCCAAACCTCTGGAACTTCTTCCTGAAGTTTTCCAAAGGGTTTCAAAGTGTCCAAAACGTACTCAAAGTGTCTGGAATCTCCAAGGTGGTCCTTGAAATGGACTTCAGTTACCACAATCCACTTGGACAAAACCCCTTCAAATTCACTGGTAGTTCTCCAGGCTATGGATTCTTGGTGGCCCAGGTGTGCTCTGTTAAACCTTCAGCTTGCAGGGAGTCCACTCTTTAGTCCTTTTGAAGCAAGGTAGTCTATAGGACTAATTCCAGACTGCGCAACAGGCACAATCTTCAGTCCAGGGCCTGGTTGGTTCAAATCAAACTCCTCAGCAGGTACCCTTCTTCTCCCAAGTTTGAAGCAGCATCATCAGAAAGGCTTTGTCCCTTTCAGATACGTATTCCAAGTTCTCTGGGTCAGGAAGGAGGACACTCTTGTCCAATGAGGTGCAGGGCAATGCTCCAGGGTATGACCACATCCTCTAAAGTGTGGCATTATTTACCCAAATAGAGCACAATTTCTGTTAAGTTCATAATGGCTGGTTTTTCAGCAGAGGGAGCTGAACGAACTAAACCATCATACAGGATGGCTTTATCTACCTATGTCCACTCACCTTACATCTGAGAATTCCTCCTTAATCCCCCCCATCCGGCTGTGGGAGAGGTGTAAATGAAAGTGATCTTCCAGTTTGTCTCCTTCTCTTGAAGAGCGTGGTTTACTACCCCTCCCCCTGGCTATGGCATTCCTTTGCCCAGTAACCTTCTCCCAGACAGGCCTCCTAATTATAGGGGCATTTATCACCTCTTCAAACAGCCAGTCCAATCCACTTACCTCTGACAAATCAAGGCAGGGTACTAGAGGGCTGAATTGTGGCTTGCAGACAAGAAAGTCTTATAACCAAGTCTGTACATTTTAGAATAAATTCAATACCACATGGTTGCATTTATCATTACTATTCTTCTGAGTCCTTTAATACTAGTTGTACAGCTTTCCTTTATCTAGTTAATTAATAACCGCTTGCAATGTTAACCTATGGGCTGGGGATCTGCAATGGAAAAATTAACTGGCCAATTTTTCTAATACGATTGACTATATAAGGACCCCAGGGCATAACTCATTTTATAAGGGTCCTCCTTGGGGATACCGGACCTCTAACCCCTGGGACACCTAGGGGGAACTCCTGGGGATACCCAATATGCCCCAACATTGTAGGTTATCAATTTGTAACTACCACAAGTCAAGATTGGGCACAATTTGCATTTTAAAAGCAGTCCTCCAACACGGGCCTGCTTTTAAACTGACTTCAGGCTACAGCAGTGCACACATGCAAGTGCAGGAAGGGATGCTGGACTCTAAACCACTATGCCCTAATATATACTAGGGACTTTGGTAGTTTAAATTTCCATGCCCTATTATGTACTGGGGCCGTATAGGAGAGATCATGCCAATCATGGAGGTACCCTACTAATAGTGCACCCTAGTGTATGTAGGTGTTTTTACTGTATTTGTAAGTCTTTTAACATTGCACTGGCCCTGGTTAGTCAGAGGCCAGGGTCAGTCAGAGTGAGGTACCACCAGTACAAGTCACCAAAAAGATAGGGAGTGCCCAGGGCACAGATGGCTTTGCAACACAAGAGAAGCACAAATTCAGCATTTAAAACATAACACCATGGTTGGGGGTTCTCTTTAATAATCAGAATTGATTTCCATCCTAATGAACCCATTTTCCAACCTTAGGATAATGAAAGACTGGGTAAAAATAACGTTCTAATCTATACCTTGCAGTTTTCATGCAGCTCTTTGTTGGTTAATAGCTCATTGTTCAAGGTTCGGATTTTAACTTATAAACTGCAAATAGCAAAATAATCTCAGACAAAAGCAGTAACTCACTGACCTATTCACATTATATGCATTTGGTGATCTGCCTGGTACACGTTCTTTGCAGCAAGCATATTAACACATTGTGGCTACCTTACCATGAGTCAAAACTTTTAGTCAGACCTCTGATCTCTCTCAATAAAGATCACCGAAATCATCACATTTTCATTGTTGCCTGAAAATTGCTGGAGACCAGGAATGCAGCAGCGGGTACTTTTCAAACCATTATGCACTTACAAACATGACGCCCTCACCCGAAGTCCGTGACCTTTTTTGCTTGGTGCATGAAGATGCAAAATTCATACTTTATTAAACATTTGGTCTGATTACTATGTGAATGTAAACAATAAAGCATACATGCAAACTGACTACATCCTGCTTCTCAATATTTCACTTCAAAACTATGCAACTGTATTTGTTTAACCCCTTCGAGGCTGATGACGAGCTGGGCTCGTCATGGTGTAGCCTCCTCAAACACTGATGACGAGCCCAGCTCGTCATGAACAATGGGAATTTAAAAAAGTCAGCATTCCAGAAGAATCAGTGCAGCGCGCATGTGGTTAACGGGGGTGATTAGTATAGCGTCAATGGAAAGTCCACAAGGTTTTCCCTGTCCCCCCCCCCCCAGAATTTTAGTGTCTCCTACGCCCCTGATTACATTGCTG
Organism: Lissotriton vulgaris; assembly: GCF_964263255.1. Classification (NCBI taxonomy): domain Eukaryota; kingdom Metazoa; phylum Chordata; class Amphibia; order Caudata; family Salamandridae; genus Lissotriton; species Lissotriton vulgaris. Next base: position 134,918 of record NC_141690.1, read on the forward strand.
TTTATACAACTTGCGCTGGACTTAGGAATAGTATGATTTACAATTTTAACTCCAGCCTATATACAGTAGGGAAGGTGTTGGAATAGTAAATATCACTATTACTTAGTCTAGAGCGCCCTCCCGTGCAAGTCGTGATAATGACTTGCGTTGTAAAAAGCGATTTTAATGTATTGCGATGTTTTGACCGCGTTCAGGTAGTTTCCCAGGTAAATCTAATCCACAGCCCATCCTCCATTCCAATAATACCAAAATAAGAGAAAAGATAAAAGATAAGAATGGAAACTGCTAATAGCTTCCCCCTTCACACCCATTGGCCAGACAAGTACGAGAGGGTAAGCCAGAAGAGAAATACAAAAGATTACACCTACTCCATCAAATATTGAACAAATAAACAGAACTAGGCTATGGTGTTGACAAAAAAAACCTGGAAAAACAAACGCCCTGTGTAATCGTAACCACACACTATGGAAATTGGATTGGGACCCAAACCACACACGCAATGAGGGTAACAACTCGCTTGTGCAGGGGTAAATGCGAGAGGAAGACATTGTGCACAGTTGCAATAAAGAAACACCCACACTGTAAAATGTGCACTATGTAATGAAAGTAAGAGAAAATGAGACCTCGAAAGGTCAAATGTTGTGCACCAAGTAGCGGGACCATAACCTACACTAGACACCTTTCGTACGGTAAAATCATGCACTAAATAGTGAAGGTAAAAGGTAAGCGTATGAAAGTCCATGTAAGGTCGTACCTCAAATGGAGGTCAAGTGTTAAGCACATAACGATGGAAGACCCAACAGACCTCAGAGAGGTCAAGAATTGTGCATTGAAGGAGCAGGGCTACATTCCACGCAACACATTGTATACTTTGATGTAAAACATTGTGCACTGTAACAATGGGCGTAGAACCCATAAAACACACCTTATGTAGGGTAAAAAAAACAAGAAACAACAACCTTGTGTGGAGGTCTGTTGACGTGCACTGTAGCGTTGGGGTAGGCCCATGCTTTACACACTATGTGGGGTAAAAAAAAAATTGAAGACTGTAGTAATGGGAAGACCCACACTGTACACCCAGTGTGGGGTAGTGGTATACGAGAATACTGGACCTGAAACCAAAACAGACTTAAGACTTGAGCTAGAATAACTGTGCAATCAAACCCCACAGGTCAAGAAATGCACTGTGCACGGATGGAACTAAACCTTTCCCACGCCTATCCCTTAGGGAAGAGAATAGACGTGAATGCCACTAGAAAATTCCTTACAAAGGAAAATAAAGTTTGGTATTACTACAAAATGTGTTAATTATGCCCAATAACTCTGCACAAATTAAAGTAACGTAACCTAAATGGTTCTGTAGTTGAGCATGCATAAAAACACTAATACAGTGCATATTCTTTAGGTAAGGCAACCTAAACGGAGGAAGTTGTGAAATGTATGCTGTGGACGGGAAAAAAGTTGGAAAAAAACACATTAGTAAACAAGCTCTAAACATTAACTATATGAATTTAACAAACGTTCACGCTGGTGAGCGACTTCTCACCAGAAATCCACATTCACTGCTTGTGTAACAAAACAAATGTCAACAAGCCATTTCACCCAAACTAACAATTTATGAGAAATTAGGTCACCAGGAAGAGAAAGTGATCGCATTCAAAGATAGTTTTTGTCCTCCACAGGTCAATAGACAAGTCAAACCATAGAAATTAGTCATGTGGCTCAGTCGGATGCAGGAAGATAAACAAAAAATACCTACAGAGCAATAAAAGAATCTGTTGGACCGATGTCATGAAGCACATTGGGGACAAAAAAACAAGCATTTGCAATGCAATAGGTCTCGCATTAGGAACGTTTGAGCTATTGGTCTTGTAAATGACAATTTTTAATGTATGTGTTGTTTTTGAAAATAGCTAAATTAATAGCTGTCATTTACAATGCCAATAGTTATAACTTTCGCAAATGTGACACCTATAGCATTTGTAATGCAACATGTTTTGTATTTCCGTAACTTAGATGTTTTGATATTACAAACAATGGCTTTTAATTTTTTTAAATAATTAATACTTAAAGGGATTGTAATTTATAATGGCAATAGCTTAAACTTTTGTAAATAACTTTTGTGAAGATTATGTTCAATGTATTTTATTATGACGAAAATCAAAGAACAGAAGTGAAATATTAACATCTTTTTGTGACATTTGTAATAAAACTTGAAACATTGAGAGAACATATTTGAACCAGTTGTTGAATGGTTGCACAGATTGATGCTGTGGAGGCCCCCCGAGGGAGGCCCAGAGGGATGCTGAGGTGGCGCAGTGATAATGTGGTGGCGCAGAGTGGTGCGGAGTGATAATGTGGTGGTCCTGCCGAGTGGTGCTCCCAAGTGGTGGTGAAGTGTCATTTCAGCTAACAGAGGGAGCCTCCGACAGATCATACCACATTAGGGAGTCATAACGGAGGGGGTCCCAGAATGCCATTAGTCACACAACACGATACACTTGATGTAGGAGTTGACATATGGGCCTTAAAATAAACTGCTAGAACGTTAGTCTATACACTAATCCTGCTTGCCTTTAGGTTTAAAGAGGTTTGTGGTTTTATATACCCAATGGCAAAATGCAAATATAGTTTTTGTAACGGGAACAATAATTATCACCAGGTCATTGATTATGGAGATGTGTGGTGCCAAAAACCAGGTTGCCTGCCCTTCACCACAACCGCCTCCTAGTAACTTAGGACTTCAAAGTCTCGTTGGAGAATAAGTCTGTTTCCTCCTCTAGAAGCTTCCTGGAAATATCCGACCTAGAAGTCTTGTCCAAAGATCACTTCTTTGCCATACAAGTCAACACTCAAAAGCCTGGCCGAAAGTTCTTACATTTACCACCACTCCATGAATCTCACAAAAGCTGATGCTGGTAAAACAAAAGCATTTTAAACGTTTAGAAACCCCGAACCAAAACCGGAGCCTGGCGGATTGGCAAAGTAAAAGCAGCATAAGATACAACACCCTGCCACTAAAAAGCTATTGGGGGAAATGCAGATAGAAAGAAAGAGGGCCGGGGGAGTAACGGGGTGGCGAGGTAAGGAGGAGGAGAGAGGGGTGGAAGAAACGAGGGCGGGGCTTAGGAGAAGAAAATCAGGTGAGTGAGAAAGGGGATGGATGGGAGACGGGGAGGGCTGAGATGGGGTGGAATGGGGAAATTTAGGAGGGATAGTGAACAAGGGGTCAGGAGACTGGAGTGAAATGGATCAAAAATATAAAAAAGCAAGTTAAAGGCACTTACTTTATGACGCGGAAATCAGGATGGGGCGACAGACGCAACATGCACGTTCACCATTGAGTGTGCGAGGAACAAGATGCGGCTTGGGGGAATGAAATTTATAGTGGCCGGGAAATGCTCTCGGCATTGCGGGGGCTGGGTGCGCATTCCTTTGAAGTGAGAGCACGGCCGTGAAAGTGAAACTGCAGGGGTGAATTTAAGGGGGGGGGGGGAGAGGAGAAGTGAGGCAGAGCATGCACTGGGGTGGATGCCTGAGGCAGAGTGCACGCTGGGGAAGCTACAGATGCCTGTGGGAGGGAGGATGATGGGTTTGATGTGGAAGCGCGTTTCGCACAAGTGCACCACATGAACTGTACGAAATCCGCAATGGTTTCAGAGCTTGGTTTGCCTACTATACTCGTCTATTAATCCCTGCGGGATATAATGGTCAATACCTAAAAAAAAAAAAATTTTAAATGTATTCTGCGTCCCAATGTTGGTTCTCTCAGGACCTAAAACTGAAGAACCTCGCTCTAAGGCAAGCTGCCCTGCGGGATATAATGGTCGAGACCTAAAAAAAAAAAATTTTAAATGTATTCTGCGTCCCAATGTTGGTTCTCTCAGGACCTAAAACTGAAGAACCTCGCTCTAAGGCAAGCTGAGCGTTGTTGGAGACGGACTACTCTCCAGATGGTTATGTAATATTACAAAGAGTATAAAAAAGCCATCTTTCAGACTAAGGCGGAATATTTCTCTACCAAATACTTAAACTCAGCAAACAAGTCCAAGGACATCTTCATAGTCAATGAACTAGCAAAACCAGTTATGCCCAAACTCCTTCCCTCACAATTCTTATGTGACTCTTAACCTCTACTTGGTCGAGAAAATTGCTTCCATCAAGGCCAGCATTTCCCCTTTACCCACAACGGCCCCCTTAGCCTCCTGTAAAAACGTATCATCACTTGAACAAAAGTTCATAGCCATTCTTGGGAAAGTTTGGTATGGTTCCCCACAGACCGCTGCCCTCACATTCTACCCAAGGCCTTCCTGAAATGCCCAGACCCACCTCTTGCATTAACTCCCTTAAACTTGGCATGGACCCAAACTTTCAAAAGCGCCGACATTGTCCCGATACTGAAAAGCCCAACTGATCCCCTGGTTCTCAGCAACTACCACCCTATCTCACTGCTGCCCTATTTAGGGAAAATCTTGGAAGCTCATGTCACGAATTGTCAGCTTTCATTGAACTTTCTCACGTTCTGGACCTGCAGCAGGCAGGCTTCCAATCAGCCCACTCAACTGAGTCAGGTATCCTTGCAGTAATGGATAAGCTCAGAAGAGGGGTTGACAGGAACCTCACCCAGACCTTGGTATTGCTTGATCGATCAGCTGCCTCTGACAGTCTATCATACTCTCCTGATCAGTGTCAGCAGCACTGGGATCCAGGACCTGGCAAGGCGTTTCCTCCTTCCTTAGCAACCGATTTCAAGCAGTCCATCTGGCTAATTTCTCAACCAAAAAAACAAAACTGACTTAATATCTATTGTCCCTGATCCATCTAAGCGAAAGAGGCTGAAACCTTCAACTACGCGGACAACATGCAGCTAGTGTTTATCAACCCCTCTCCTTCCTGTGTCCAATTTCCAGTCCACTAGGTTTCATTAGTAATTCGATGAATGCCAACCAACTGAAACTCAACCCTGATAAAAGCTCATTTTGACCGGGAGCCCTCAACCCTTGGAGCCCTAGTTTCTGGCCTGTCCTTCTGTGCAAGCCTCCACTCCAAGTAAACTGTTAAAAGTCTGGGAATTGTAATCAGCAGTGATCTGTCCAGGAAAGCCCAGATAAGCTTGGTGGTATCTGCTGATTTTCCATATACTGTGCATATGGAAAAAAAAGGCAGATTCCTAGCGCCCGAGGCCCTGACCTTGGTTGTGTTGGCCTTGGTAATCTCGCGTCACGACTACGCTAACTCATATGTTGGTATACCAGCTACATCGCCTGCAGTTGGGGCAGAACCACGCAGCCAGAGTAATCGCCCGTCAGCCCAGCAGACTTCATGTTAAACCCCTACTGAAGAGCCTACATTGGCTTCCAGTGGCCAGACGTTGCACCTTCAAATGGGCCGCAAGATCTTTAGAGCCCTCACTGGGAATGGACCTGCTTTCATTTCTTCTATGATAAAAGCACTATATCCCGTCTCGAAATCTGCGCTCCATCCTCATCCTTCTTTCCACTCTTCCATACAAACGTAAAACGCATGGAGAGCTCAGATTTACGGTTCTGGCCTCGCAATTCTTTAACTCGCTCCCTCTGGAAGTGAGAACTGCTTTCCCCTATGTCCAGTTCAGAAAAAGGCTTAAAACCTGGCTAATCTCCCAAGCACATCAGTGAGGTGATTTCCTGTTAACACTGCGTCACTTCCACCCTCTGCACCATGAAACTGCCTGGTGTATGTGCTCTTAAGAAGTCCTTTTAACAAAAGTGTCTCTTATCTTTTTACACCTCTAAGCCAATTGGGGAATGACTGGACTCTACGCAGTACCTTATTTCACTTTAAAAAGCCAGTATCCTACACCCAGTGTCTTATACATATAAGTATTAAAATAATAACTTCCAGCGAACAGCTACAAGGCCCAAGAGTGAGCGGAGTATTGAGTGCATGAATGAAGGGCAGCTTGAAATATAAGCAGCTAGACGGCCAAGGCGTATGCAAAGACAGATAGCTGCAAGAAAAGACTAGGGGAGTGGCTGCATGAGTCACCAATGCATTGGTAATCAAACCTTAATCCACAAGTGACTGAATAAAAATTAATGGTTTTCTGAGTGATTAAGTGCATGGATGCATGAGCAGGCAATGCATGTATTGATGGATGCCGGGGTAGAGGTGGACACCCTGTGCCTTTACAACCCAGTAAACAGATAACACATCCTCAAATGCAAAACTAAGATATATTCACACTACAGTAGGAATGTCCATATATTCCTAGTTTCTTCTGCACTGTATCAGCTGGAGCTTAGATGGCTAAATTAATGGAGACTCCTAGAAGACTAATTTTCAGGAAGCCAAGCACAAGCCCTTTACTAATTTTAACAGTTGTGGCACTAGAAAGATAGTTTATAATTTGAGAGAATTAGCCAGCAATTGCACTAGTGTCATTTTCCCCTACCAAAGGATGCAACAATCTTAAAATCTGGAACACCTGCAGAAACATCTAGGGATCATTGCACTGAACTGGTAGCACAGCATCAATAGCTACCATGAGCAGGTCAAGTTTATCCAACACCCACACAGCCCTCCCAGACCCTGGAGATTTAAAGCACTTATTGCCCTTCACCAAGTATTTGCTGGGTACTCTTGCACAGTAAATTCTGCAGAAGACCAGTTAACTTACTGTTCCACATTACTGATGCAAGGACGGAGCTCCATTTCTGCGCAATCTCTTGGCAGCAGGATATAACGTCTAGCAGGACATCATTAGGTACTGGGAGTTACGAAAGGGATGGATTCGTTTTAATAAATTTGTGACTGTGTGCACTCCGTTTTTAGGACAGACGGGTTACACGGACAGAGTTAGTGTACGCTTTTCTAACAATACCTGAACTTATGCTTAAAGTAATTTAAAGTTTGTTTTATATGTATGGTGACTACTCGGCTTCTGCAAATCGAGGCAATGTTAGTGACAATGTCAACATTCACCAAATGCATGTAGGACATGGGTACATCGATAGGGTGGATGTGCCTTAAATTCATCCAAGAGAAGAGATTAATAAGCAAACACAAGTATTTAAACTGTCTTGGGTTGTGAGGGTGGAAATGCCCTGCTCTTCGTGTGGTTCAGGACTTTGGTTTCAATAAAACATTCACAGATATGGTGCCAGCCCTTTCAGAAGGCTTCCAAGTCAATCTAGATTAAATTAACTTTCATCACCCTCCCCCACACCCATTTAGGCTCCAAAGGGTGCGGCGTTAGAGAAAAATGACAAGTGCGTCTGATCATAGAACTGATGTCCATTTTAACAAGGGCCTCCTGGATCAAATCTGTTGGCATCTTGGTATTGTAGTTTGAGGCCAGAGCAGCCAGAGACCACTGATAAGCAAAGTGGATTGGGCAGCCTCGTTTTCTGGTTCGCTGCGGTTGCTACACATACATACGGTCAGCATGAACAGTAACGAGACCTTCAAAACTGAGCTGCAGGATTGTTGCAGAGTTGATGGTGCATGTTTCTGCTACCAGTAGGAGAAAAACAAGGAATATCCTCGTGGGAGGAGGGGGTTAATATAGCTGTGAGGGACAAAAAGCTGTTTGGTGCTTTAGAGCATTCCCAGCATCTAGCACGGCCATGAGCTAATCTCTTGGCTAGCCTCACCAACACAGGTCTACTAGTTGGACCAGAGTTTCCAAATGATGGATATGAAGTAAGCCTATAGGCACATGACATTTGTACTTCCCAAGCAGATGTCCCTTAAGGTGTTGGAAGCGCACACTGGTGGGGCTTCTTGTGCAAGATAGCACACTTCTCTGGTATGTCTCCCCTTAGTGCTTCCTTAGCTGCCTCCAGCTGTTCCCACCACCACTGGTTTCACAGCCCAATCCTTTTCCGCCACCCTTCCCCCTCCCCCAAATATTCAATGCTTAAGCAGATTAGGTAAGGCAGCGTCTGGGAAGCATCATCCTGATTTAAAGTGTAGTCGTCCTCCTCTCTTGAAAGAGCCCAACTAATCTGACAGCTGGCCAAGATTTCTGTGGAATTAACTTTTCTGTATCACACTGAATCTTGCAGTGCACTAGGGTAGGAAAGGTTTCTTTGAGCACACACAAATGAACGTACAATTATTTCAGAAGAAATAACTTTATTCCTAAACTATGTTGAACAAATTCTTTAATATGAGCAAAACAAATTACACTGGGTGATACAATTGCCACACATTTTCGTTTGTGCACGGATTTCATTAGTAAACCAAGTCTGTGCAAATGTAATGGTCATTTCAATTGAAAATGTGTGGTCTGTGATGGCAGTGCGCTACTATACCATGCAAGCTCCACTCTAAACCAGCACACTATGCTACTTCACGCTACACCAATCCACTCTACCCTGTACCACTACGTCAATCCACTACGCCATTACACTGCAGTCAAGGCTAATGCACTTTTACCAGTCAACTGGACGGAACTCCTCTACACCACTAACTTAGCAATGCTCAATAGCCAGGCTGGTGTACAACATGGCTAAGACATTTATTCAAGTTACATTAGTTAAGTTCATAGGAGTGAGGGGGTTGAAATAAAGTACAGCCTTTAGTGTACCATCCACCATTTTAACTATTTCAATGAAACAGCACAATATATTTCCAATGAAGTACTCAGCACAGGATAATGGGGGCGGTACTCAAATCCATTTGCACACAATTGACCTTTCGGAAAATGAGAGGGTAGAGTAAATTGGGTATGTGTTATGACACATGGATTCATATTGTGCAGATTTGGTTCTCCTACACAGCTAATATAGCTTGGCAGAATGCCAATTGATAAACAGAACCACTGGACAGGCACAGGCAAGAACAAAGGTTGTGCATCAAAGCTTGATTAGTGAGTGACTATTTGAATCCAACAGCCAAGGCAATGTTCTACTGCCAATTTACAAAAATAAGGAAGGTGCATCCCACTGAATACATATAATATGCATTTAAGGCCACTTGACATTTAGGGCCGGCATGTCAAAGTTTGCAAAACATCAAAATTACACGTGGAGTTTAAATCCAGGCTGTAAAATAAAAGGGATGGACAATTGCCATAAGGGATGGGAATTATTTGGAAAATCTTGCGGTACTAATTACTGCAGGTAGTTTTCAAATGCCCCCCACAATAAAACTCAAATTACACCTTCAAGTTTGTCTTCAAAAATTACCAGGAGCAGTATTACTGCATGTTTTATTGTGTTTACTGTAACAGGTTTGAGGTAAAAAGTTCAGTTCCCACCTAAATATATATTGCAATAAAATATAATGACGTACTAGGCAAGAAAAGTCATGTTGTGCCTCTCAAAGGCCTTTGATTACATATAGACTAAGCATTTTGGTATAAAGTCCCTTAGACCCTGACATTCAGGACATACGGTGAGCCATTTATGAAGACTTTGAGACCCCTTTAGCTACCCAAATGACATCTGAAGGGGGTGTCATTTTTAGGTCTAGCCTGAGCAGCTCATGTGCTGCTCCATGCTGTAGTATTGGTTTGTCTAAGAACTCTGGGTGCATATGATACGTATTACAGTATCGAATAAAGTACTTAAAGAACTTCCTTGGCACTAACCACTTACTACAAGCTGGCTTGATGAATTACTGCAGAGAATTTTGAATTTATATTTCATGGATGGACACTAGATCTAAGAAAATACTCGCCTGCAACTAGGTTATGCCCTGATGTAGACAAAACATGCGAAGCTTATTGACTTTTATACTAGTTGTGGCACGTACCAACACAAGAAAATTTCTATGAACAAAACAGGTTAATTAGTTAAACAAAACGAAAATAAGTGATATTTTAACATTTCCTTATTTTGTAATATTAGCTCGTTTCGCATAAACAGACACAGACAAGTAGGCAAAGAGACACAAAAGAACCAGGTGGGATTAAAGCCCCTTTTACCTCCTTACCCCACCATGGCTTTCCTCATTGTGCCGCCTCAATTCCTTGCAAAACAGCATGACGGCGAACACACAGATCATGCAAGTGAGCCCACGCTCAATTTAGTGGGGGGCTCAGCTCAGGGCTATAAAAGTGCGTTGGCTGTGATTGAGCAGGATTTTGCAAAAAGAAACCTGCTTAAATGAATATCCCAATACGAGGTACTAACAGTAAGTAGTAATGGAAAACAAATGTGCACCTTACATAAGCAGGAATTAGCTTTGTGCATGTATGAACTAATCTGAAATAGATAAGAACTAAAAGTATTTGCAGTGTGCTTTCAAAGAAAAGAGAAATAATGCATGACTAGGCCACATGTGCATTCCTTTGTTTGCTTGTTGCTTGAAATAAATGCTGCTTGTGCTAGTAAACAATAGGGAATAGTGCAAAGGTGGGTGGTAAATAGGCAATCATTAATTATATGATGCACTTTTGACTATGTCCTCTTTACCATAGTGAGCTGAAAGGTCATCCAGGCTTTAACTTGGCCTTCTAAAGGAGGGGCAGACTAAGTAAGTGAAATTGATCTGTCAAAGGCAGACCGAAGCGCAGCGCACAGAAAAAAAGGCATAGGGTTAAAGGTCAATGTAATGATCGCCTGCCAAGGGATGTGACGGACAGTGGGACAAAAATACTCCTTCCGTGGACATTGCTTAAAATTATGTGCAATTGTAAAATGTATTAAATCGTGTGAACTGAACAATTGTGAAATCATGGGAATGGGTGTAGAACAAGGACTAAGCCCAACGTTTGAATGAAGTCAGTGGTGCGACACCACCTCCCAATTCCACCAATCTGTCAAGTTAAGTGAAATGTTTCAACTGATGTGGGACGGACATATAGGTTTAAGGGTATAACTGAGGTGCCTTTGGGGGTGTGGTTAGGCTGGCTTCAGAGAGAGGGGAGATGTGTTGCTGTCAGTCGGTTTGCAGAGAGGCCTAGCTGGCCCTGTCCTGTTCCTGTACTCTTGGTTCCCTGACTATTTCAGGGGACCCCCACCATCACTTTGACCAGAGGGGTGGTTTTCTATAGAGCTACAGATCCTGGGGGCGGGGGGTTGTATTTTTATGACTTGTTCTTGCAAAATTACTTGCAAATGTATTTGGTCTCTGAAACTCTTCACCTATCCACCCATTCATTATATTGTTTTTACATTATTTATGCTGAAACTGATGTCTCTTAATGTATCCACACCTTCATGTGTTACCGTATATTGAATGAATAAGTTATACTCTGGTTGCATTAATTGAGGTTTTCCCTTCTTTCGGTGAATTTCAGTATTTTCATTTGTGACGGTACGCATTGAGCATTTAAGGGTTTGGAAAAAAGAGGACCCTGCATACAATAGACCTTGCTAACTGTAAGGAAAGAACATTGAGCATTAAATTTGAGATAAAGCTTTATTAGCTTTACCGAGAGTGATTATTTAGCGGACAGGATAGTTACAGTATTACCATCAACTATTCAACTAATTGATTCATCGACCAATTGGATGTATAAGTTACTTGTGTGATGTCACTTGGGTTTTAAAAGGAAAATAATTGAACATATATAATTTGACCCCAGCGCATCGAGGATTTGGATGAACGAGTATGGGACAAAGTTCTGTGATAGAGTATGGATCCCTGATCAGGTATTGATGTAGCACTGGATCAGCTGTCAAAGAGACAGGCTACCACCACTAGAGGCCAATGCGCCAACCCTTCACGAGTACCGTACTCTCCACGGCAGTAGAGAAAAACTGGTACTCCGTACCTGTGAGTACCAGCCCATTTAAAGCACTGAATAAAGGAGACACTTTGAACCTATAAACAACCAAGGTATCAGAGGGTCTCAGCAAATGTGCCCAGAAGTAGAGAAAAACCAACCAAATACCCAAAAACTCACAAGTTGAGTCACAAAGCTCTGAAGGGATGAGGAAAAATACCCATCAGTCACCATTCGGATCCGCCCTTCATCATTTGGGATTTTATCCGAACCACCCGTCTGAGAAGAACTGTGCCACAATCAGAGGTCAACCCGGTGGTGGGGGGTATCCTCAGAAGGTATAGGCAGCGACAGTGTGGTGTGCCACTCTATGTTGGTGAGTGGCCAGAGAAGTGGGACTGGGGTGTGCAGTGCAGAAAAAAAGTGTGTGAGAAAAGAAACCAAGAAAAAAGTGTGTTTAAAATTGGTTTAGAAAAAGCACTAGACAAAATTTATTCCACGTGTGCTTAACATACCAATGTTAAAAATCAGTGCGACCTAAGGCTGTCTGTTTATGTAGACCGCCTGAGGTAAGGGTGGTCGACAAGTTTCTGCAATCTTTGGACTATTGCGTCCTTGCATTCATCAGGACCAAAGTATAATAAAAGCTACTGCACCAAGTGAAAAGTAAATTAAGTTAAAGGTGACACCAAGAAAACATAAACAAGTGCTTAAGGTCACCTGAATGCTACGGGTGCCCTTACAGTCTGTGTGAATCACTCGATCTGTAAGGTAGACTAGCCTCACCCCACCTGGCAGCGGCTCAGGGGAAGATGAAGCACCGCTCTATCCGTCGCTACTCCGGGCCGGCGTCCTGGGGGGGGAAGTACCGACGGATAGAGCAGTGCTTCATCTTCCCCTGACCCGCTGCCAGGTGGGGTGAGGCCAGTCTACATTACAGATCGAGTGATTCACACAGACTGTAAGGGCACCCGGAGCATTCAGGTGACCTTAAGCACTTGTTTATGTTTTCTTGGTGTCACCTTTCACTTAATTTACTTTTCACTTGGTGCAGTAGCTTTTATTATACTTTGGTCCTGATGAATGCAAGGACGCAATAGTCCAAAGATTGCAGAAACTTGTCGACCACCCTTACCTCAGGCGGTCTACATAAACAGACAGCCTTAGGTCGCACTGATTTTTAACATTGGTATGTTAAGCAAACGTGGAATAAATTTTGTCTAGTGCTTTTTCTAAACCAATTTTAAACACATTTTCTTGGTTTCTTTTCTCACACACTTTTTTTCTGCACTGCACACCCCAGTCCCACTTCTCTGGCCACTCACCAACATCGAGTGGCACACCACACTGTCGCTGCCTATACCTTCTGAGGATACCCCCCACCACCGGGTTGACCTCTGATTGTGGCACAGTTCTTCTCAGACGGGTGGTTCGGATAAAATCCCAAATGATAAATGGGCGGATCCGAATGGTGACTGATGAGTATTTTTCCTCATCCCTTGAGAGCTTTCTGTGACGCAACTTGTGAGAGTTTGGGTATTTGGTTGGTTTTTCTCTACTTCTGGGCACATTTGCCGAGACCCTCTGGTACCTTGGTTGTTTATAGGTTCTTATGGGGATCGTATCCAGGGCATGGTCTTTAAACTTCCCCTAGGTCCTCCTCCACTGTAGTGTTTGACACTTTGAACCTATACTGGAGCTTGACTATTCTCTGGTGCACCTTTCTAGGTGCTATAATTCTTGATCTGCTGGACAGTGGCACCAAACAGCGGCAGGTGCCAGAAGAGTATTGCACAGGACACTAGATATTATGTATATTATGATTGAGGTGAAATATTTCTCCCACTGTTCTTTTTTACTGTTTTCTTTAATGGCTTTCTCCTACTGCAGGAATGACCTACTTTCCTGCACCTTCCAGCACACCATGCTTGCTTTCACTTACAAAGCTGCCTGGGATACCAGCACCCGAGGTCTCGCATTTACAAGAGTTTGAGCTATTGGCATTGTAAATGACCATGCCTTTTATTTAGATCGTTAGTTATGAAAAAGATCAATTAAAGGCACTGTCATTTAAAATGCCAATAGCTTATACTCACAAGTGCAAGACCTATTGCATTGCAAACGCTAGTTAAGTGCAGTGCTTTAAATAGACCGGTATTCACCGGTACTGAGTACCGGCACTTCATTTTCTCCCCTTGAGTACCAGCACTTTTTTCTAGAAGAAAGAGTACTGGTACTTATGGGGATCTGACTTTAACCGAGGCAGCGAGCTCCCTTTATTCCTCAAGTTACACTACGGCAGCACCTTTCAAGCACTGCACGGCATCAATCAATAGAGCTCTTCACCAGGACCCAGCGGGAGCTGCTTTGTAAATCAGAGCAGGGGTGTGTGCTGAGTCATTTGCTTATCCAAAGATCTTTCAAAGTGGGCGCTAAGAGGGGGCTGTAAAATGTAATGGGTGGCGGTGGGAGGAAATATTCAGGACATAACGTATGGGAAGGCTTTAACAGTTGCCACGCATCTGAATTGCTTTCTTGCACACTTCCACACTCGCCGATACCTATTTCATCGACCTTGGACAGACCTTCAGACCAATCAAAAAAATGTGGAGATTGGCACCTTGTTCCCCAATACAGACTTAGTCAACTCTGGCCCCAACTCCGGTTAACAAATGTTCCAGGAGAGACTTTTATTTTATGCGTTTTTATATAGCGCCGACTTTACCCGAAGGAGTGCTTCACAATAGGACAGTAATGATACATGTGGAGAAAATTACAAGTGAACAAATTACAAAAGCAAACGTTAAGTTACATGAGGCAAAAGTGACAATTGTGAGCAGGGCACAAGACCTATAAAGATAAGTGGGGGGACTGATAGTATGCAAATGACCTCATGACGTCACATACTAAACTTGTCCCGGTGTCTGAAATTTACACCAGGACACGTTCAGCATATTTGTGGGCCCCAGCATCTTGGCAGGGGGGACTGCGTCCACCCTGTGGAAAGAGTGGGGGACGCCGTCCACCCTTGTGGACCCCCGACTCGAGCCAACAAAATACAAGAGGTAGTAAACGATACATTACAGGAGGAAAAAGTGGTGTGCAGGTTACAAAAGCATACAAAGTACACTTCGAGGTATAGTACTGCAATAAATGGCAGACACTTCAGCACAAGAACAAACATTACATGAGGCAATTGTGGCACTTGCGCAAGTATCTAAAGCAAACAAAGTGTAAGAGGTAGCAAACAGTATGTTACAAGAGAAAAGTGACGTATGCATGTTACAAAAGAGTACCAGTACTGGACAGATGGCTCAGTGGGCTGTAGGCCACCGGTTCGATTTAAGGCAGGCTGAAGCAGCATGTAATCCTTAGGCGGTTGATAAAATGCATGCAGATCGTGCATACAACCTTGGCACTGTCAAAAAGCTAACCCCGCCCCTTGTCCCCCCTTAGCCCCGCCCTAAACTCCGCCCACTGGTCCTTTTGGTGAGTACCTGCACTTATTTTTATCCATTAAAAGCACTGGTTAAGTGTGAAGCCAGAATTGATAAGTTCAAGATCCGATGTTGGGATCTTTCAATAAAATCCTTGCTCAATGGTGCTTTAACCATTTACAACTCAAACTGTTTAAGGTCAGCAATCATACGTTCTAATATTCGAAAGTCGGACATGCCTACGCTAGGGCTACAAGTTTATGAAAGTATTCCCATGTGTAGATGTGGTTGGTTTCATAAAAAGTCACCTAAAGTCACACATGCCTAGCAGTAGAACGATTCCTGCCTGACCCGCAGCACGGTTTGTTCCTTCAACCTTATTTCTTACTTAAAAAAATAGTTTTGGTTACAAAAATAATTGACAAGAGAATATACACACACGCACAGACACTCCCATGAATAGGAGCTCTTGAATTACCTAAAATTGCAGCAAGTATTTTAACAATAGTAATAAAGACAGAATCGTATTTTTCACTTCAAAATAAAATTCACACATGTTTCTCCATTCACTGTACGAAAAGAAAGTAAACCCTCTTTAGTTGCAAAAGAGGGAAGGCGAGCCGCGTACCCAACCAACTGAACTTCTGCAAGAACGCCGATTGCTCTCAAGGGGTTTACCTGAGCGGTGAGGGGAAAGAGCAGAAGCAACGCGCACACTGGGCTCGGTACAGATTCAAGGGTCTCCTCTGAGAACTCCAGTACGTCCACGAAGTGCCACCCAGGAGCCACGCCCAGCCGTCCCAGCATCTGCGGACAGAGAGGTGCAGTGAGAGTAGAAATATCCCCCATTTAGGCTTAAAATTACAGCTTCGTCCCAGTCACTCCCTCCTTAAGCCACCTAGGGCCCCGTCCCATTTCAAACACGCAGGTGATCAAGATTCCGGCTAGCACAAAAATAATATCGTCCCTTCATGGGGTAAATAGGGGGACATTAAATATAAAACTAATTTGAAACAGCAAATGTAAAAATGAAATAAAGACGCCCACGTTCCTTAAAGATCAACAGGGCGAAGTGACGCGGTTCAGAATTATCAATTCTACAGAAGGCGGGGCTCCATGTTGTAAATGGGCTCACCTTGGTCAGCATCTAAAAAAAAAAAGATAACGGGGAGAAAGAAAGGTTAGCGTTTCGCACCAACGGCAACACCACTCTTCGCCTACTCAAGCCCACCCGCTGCTGGGGAAAAGCGCCCACCTCTGGGTTAATCTCCATAGGCTTCCACTGCATTTTGGCGATAGTCGACACAGTCTAAATATTAAACGCAACCAAAACACTCCACTCCGTGCAACCGTTAACGTGGGGAGGCTAAGGGCGCGGTCGGCAGATTTATATACACCCGGACCGGTACCACTGAAAGCAAAAGGGGGGAGAAGATAGGTACCAATTATCAGTGACTCAGCGAATACCGGTGACGCAGTTAGGAAAGCAACGGTTCGTGCCGTAGGGTGATGAGGGTTGGAGGTGGCCGGACTGTGACCAGCATAAGGGTGGCACTGCAGTTATGTTTATCCGTATATGTAAGAAATGGCATGGTCCGAGCCGTGTACCCTTAACAGCGTCGCGGAGTCTGGTGAGCGTGTTTCTTAAACGCACGTGTCTTTTTGTACCATTCATCTCAGCTCAAGAACCGTCAATCGTTGGTTTTATAGCACTGCATTTTCCAATTATTCGTATATATTTGGTACCAAAATGAATAGCTGTCTTTTACACAACGGTTAAAAATCGGAGTACCTCTGTATAAAAAGCTATGTATTTATTACTGTTTTTTAAATACACGGCAGTTATTCTACGTACACTGCACCCTCAAGCCATGCTGCATAGAAACATAATCTAGACAAAGGGCCGCTTCGGAAGGGGTGAATTTCTGCAAACAACGTAACAGATATACCTCGTAAAATTATGATTATTAGTTAAGGTTACGTAATCGCTCATCGTTATTAAATCATGAGTTCAAAAACGTTGGTTAAAAATGCAGTGGGTCTTTTGGAATTTTAATTCATGTTCAGAGTTTGTCAAATCTACACGTAACATGTTTACAAAATCCCGTTGTCTAACGTTTGGTAGTAGGACACATTACAATGAAAATTAGATCTTTGGTCTTAGATATAAGTACTAACATTGAGTTCACAATTTGTCAACATTGTGATAAAGTCTTCAGACAAGGAAGGCCCCCTTTAAATATCCAGTAAAATGCACTACTAGCATGTGTGAGTTTTTGGGGGAGAGTTACAACAGAACACTGTTTTTTGTCCCCTAAAAAAAAGATGTTTTTTTTTTTTTAAATTGGAAATCCAGTTAATTAGTTTCAGATGTATTATAATTTTATCCAGTTTCAAAATATAATATTTTAGGGGTCGAAGTTGGGCTGTCCAGGATTCAATAGCCACCTATTTGAACTATAAGATTTACAAGAATTGATATTTATGTAGTGAAACTCCTTTAGCTAAAATCAGTCTTTGTCTCTATTCTTGTTTAAGTTTTATTATTTACTCCAGTGGGTGGAGTAGAAGTATGCATAGGGGAATCAGTGGCGTAACAATAAACTGATGCCTCCTCCACACAGAATATGATAAGGGGCCACTGAATCTTCCATATCACAGATATTAATTGGCCATGGGCTCAATCAGTGCCCCCTGAAGGGCTGGTGTCCCCCGCACCACACATTTGAAGGGAATCTGTGGCAGTTCAGAAGGAGGGACTCGTACAACAGAAGTAGGTAAGTGTGGTTTTATTTTTATAAACGTTTTTTTCTTCCTTTGAGTCGGTTTTTCACGTGCTAATGTGGCAGGGTCCAAAGTATCTGCAAGGGCACAAAATCTGTGAGGACTGGTCCGCCTTCTCTCTTCTTCTGGTTGTTCCAGGCTTTTGTCTTGGGCCGGGTCCCAACGCCACATGTGGGGAGAGAAAGAAAGGGCTTTAAGACTTCTACTCGGTGATCTTTAGGCAACCCTTAGGGCCCGTCGGGGAGTGAGGACACCGCTGGCTTAAGTGCTCGATATTAAGATGGTGTAGGGTAGGTGAAGGAACAAACGTTGTGAGGGTCGGAGGGTACAGGATGGGTTTTGGGGAGTAACAGGGAAGGGAAGAAGGGCGGGACTTATTACAAAAATTACACGGCGTTTCCACGCCGTCCAAGCCAACCCGCTACCCGCTCACGCACCTGTGTGAGCCACACTCCTCCGTGGGTGTGGCTGGGCGGTGCTTGAGAACTGTGGCCTCCAGGCACAGCTACTCTCGCTCTCCGGTCTTCTGCGACGTCCTCCCTCGAACCTTCTCAGTCCTCGACAGTCTCCCTTCGCTCTCCTCTCTTCCTCCAGGTGTCGAGGCACACCTCAGTCTTGACTTCCTCCTTTTTCTCTGCTCCTCTGGACGACACGTCAGATGGGGGCGTGTACGGCTACTCCAATGGGCTCGCTTGGCAGAACAGCGAGTCATAATGGGGTGTGCTTTTTCTTTCCTCCTCTTCGCCCTTAAAGGAACAGTTCTACTCAGGTTCTTGAACTTTCCTCCACCACGCCTCTGATTCAGCGTCCCATGGGTCCTGATACGATGAAAGAGAGGAGTGATCATCGTTAACTGACCACCAGTTAGTGTCGGTCCCAGCCACCCCGCTACACTCCTCCCCCTAAGATTCTCCCGTTCGGGGAGAGTACATAGTCTAGAAAGGAAGTCGGCATTGCCATGGTCTTTGCCTTTTTTATGTTGTATGGTGAAAGAGTATGGCTGCAGAAAGAGGAACCACCTCAGGATTCTCTGATTGTAGGATTTCTGCCTGTACATCCACTGTAGTGGTGCATGGTCCGTAAACAGGGTGAAGGTATTGAATGTTTAGAAAAGGACTCCTCAGAAGAAGAAAACGGACGAAATTCATGAAAGAAGTAAGAGCAGGTTTATTTGCAAATTAACTCCAGCGATGCACCAGTTAAGATGAATCACAACCGCCAGTCATACTCTTTATATGAGGCGCACACATTCAAAAGACAACACGCACACGAGACACAAATGCACATGCACACAGAACGCACCGAACAACAACCACGCGACATACACACATTTAAATCACAACACACGCATATTGTTTGTGGATGACGCGCGTGCGTTCACGCGCGTCATTCCAAACAATAACTTATACCACACACCTCCCTCCTTCTTTTTTTTTTTTTTTTTAAAGTAAGAACAAAGTCTCTGAACCGTACCGGAGCTCTGCGACTTCTTGAGCCCCTCAACAACTCTTGTGTGTTAGAATCACAATTGACAGAAACAGCAGCCGAATCAGATGACGCCGAACTGTCTGCGGTGACATCCAAAAACACATTAAATGAGTCATCCTCATTCGAAAACACGTTAGGAGAATCACCACCAGAAAGTTGCTTGCTATTATTAAACTTTGAAACTCTACTAAAATGCCAAACACTTCCATCCAGTACTCTCACAGCACTCTTGAATACTTCAATTACCTCAACGGGATCAGACCACTTTGCTAACCCTTTATGTACATAACCTCCCCTTTTTAATCTCACAAAATCTCCCACTTGAATAGATGTACAGCCTCTTGTCTCCACTTTTGACAAATCCTTCTTCATTTTCTCCTTATAAGCATCAACTTTCCTGCGAATTTCTCCAAAATCAACCTCTGCAAAATCAATGCGACCACTATCCTTGTTCTTTAACCACCAAGGAACCAGATTAGTACTGGGTTTACACCCTTTCAGTAACTCAAAAGGAGACAACAAGGTGACAGCATTAGGAGCAGTTCTATACGACAACAGCAGGTTTAGGTCAGGCCTGAGCACTGTGGACCAAGTTTTGAATTTAACACTACTGGCTGGAAAATACACCTCAGCAAAAAAATCAACTCTACACATGGTCTACGTTGACCTTTCGGCAGCGTTTGACTGTGTAGAACATTCAAAACTTTGGGCAATAATGCTACAAATGGGGATTGAGCCTGCAATCATAGACTTCCTGCGTGAGTTATACTCTGGAGCCACGGGAAAGGTTCGATACGGATTGGAGGGCCAACTCACCGACAGCTTTCCAGTACAGAAGGGGGTCAGGCAAGGGTGCGTATTGGCCCACTTCCTATTTACACTCTACACAAACGGATTAGAAGCTGCCATGCTACAGGGCGTAAAAGATCTGCCAGAAGTGGGTCGGCGACCGATCCCAGCATTGTTATACGCTGACGATGCGGTGATCTTGGCACGAACCCCGATCCAGTTACAAAAAGCACTAAACAACTACTGCACATTCACGGCAAGTCTCAACCTAAAAGTCAATATAAAAAAAACCTTTGTGATGCATGCTGGTACCAAAAGGAAAAAAGTAAAGTCAATACTTGTGGATAAAATCCCTCTTGAAAGAACTAAAACTTACTCATACCTCGGCATCACTATTGACGAAGAGTTTAATTGGAAACAAGCAATCACTTCACGTAAGCTGTCTCTCTTAAGAACAATTGGAGCTTTAAAAGCGTTCTCCCTCTGTCTAGGAAAAAGACCTATAACAGAGATGTTAAAAATGTATAACGCAAAATGCATTAGTACTGCCATTTTTGGTGCAGGAGTCTGGGGAACAGCTAACGCTGAACAAATACAGAAAATTGAAAACCTCTTTTTAAAATTCTTACTAGCAGTCCCCAAATCCACAACTACTTTCGGTTGCCACTTGGAACTTGGATTGGATCATATTTCAGACCTCATTAAGATTCAACCCATTATGCTGTGGCGCAGAATATGGGCAACAGATGAATGCCACCTGACAAGAGCAATCATCGAGGACTGTATGAAACTAGACTGTATGAACAAGATTAAGTGGCTAAGGTACGTAAAATCCTTCCTTGCGGATATTGGTCTCTCGAGGTTCTTCGAAGAACCTCAGTCAGTAACAGACATATCAAAGAAAGACTTAAAAAAGTTATGCCTGTCCCATCTAACTCAACTGCGACTGATGTCCGAAATAGGAAAGCCTTCAGTCCAACACTGCCTTATGATACAACTGATTCCATCTATTCAACCGTATCTGCAGTATGACCTGACGCAATTTGAAAAGTTTCTTCTCACCCGCTTCAGGTTTAATCTCTTTCACATTATGGTTTCATTTCCGTCACAGAACATATGGACACCCAATACGACACCGTGCCCCTGTGACTCTATTTCATCTCAGTCCACGATACATGTTCTCTTCTTTTGCAGATTTTACACGCCACTTCGCAAAAGGTGGATTATACCAATTTTAAAAGTCATGAAGATCCGCAGATGCCGCCCAGCGTACCTGGCGCTGCAGTTTCTGGAAAACATCTTAGCAACGAAATCAGTCGTACACTATTTAAAACTGTGCCTCAGGCATCGCACGAACTTATGAAAACCATATAACTGCATTAAATACGGACTTTAGAGACAGTATAGTGCTCTCTGTGAGAGATTAATCTTTTATATTTTTTTAACCTAATGTTATTAACAACTTTCCTTATTTTTTTATTGTGTATATTTGTACTTTTATGGCTTTCACCACGAAAACCGAATAAAGTTCTTTTGAATTGAATTGACAACAGCATGGATTGTAACGCTTTATTCCAGCATAAACCACCTTTGACAGCTAATTGAATAGCCTCCTTGACTACTCTATTGAATCTCTATATCTGACCATTGGCCTCTGGATGGAATACCGCTATTCTTCTATGAAAAATACCACACCTATTGAAATAATTCTCCATTTGCTTACTAACAAACTGTGGACCGTTGTCTGTTACAACTTCTTGAGGAATGCCCTCTCTACAGAAAATTTCATCCATAAACTGTATAATGGCATCACTAGTAACCTTAACCATTTTTATTTCTGGCCATTTTGAAAAGTAATCTATCAACACTATGCCAAAAGAATGCTGTTGTGGCAATATGCCAAATGGTCCAATAATGTCAATACCAAGTTTGTTCCAGGGTGATGTAGGCAATTCAACAGGTTGTGGTACACTGGGTAAAGCCTTAGCTGTTTTATCACTCCTAGCACACAATTCACACAATTTCACCTGTTGCTCTACAAAATAATCAATACCAGGCCACCAGAAGTTGTTTTTCAAACGCCTTCTAGTAATTGATATACCAAAATGCCCCATATGAGCCAAATCCCAAAACTTTTTCCTGAGACTAAAAGGTGGAATAAATTTATCACCTCTTAATAAAATGCCATTTTCTATCGCCATTTCATCTTTAATTTTATGGTAACTCATTAGACCACCAGTAAAATCTCTTCCTTCAGGCCAACCCTTCAACACATATTCCTTTACTTCTTTAAGTTCTGAATCTTTGTTCATTTCTTCATTCCATGTCACTTCTTGTACTACCGAATTTTCTCCAAACACTAAATTGACATCACTGAAAACATGTGCTACCTCACATTCATCTTTATCAACCACATCAGAATCTCTGCACGCTAATGGAAGCCTCAACATGCAATCAGCATGGACATTGGATTTTCCCAGGAATGTATTCTAAAGAATACTGAAAATTTTGTAATCTAGACGAAAGTCTAGCTAATCTGGACGAAAGTGTACGTCCTCCACCCGGTGACAATATATGCACCAAAGATTTGTGATCTGATTTAATGACAAATTTTGTTCCCCACAAAAAAGATCGAAAATGTTCCGCTCCCGAAACACATGCCAAAAGTTCTCTTTCAATTACAGAATAATGTCGCTCTGACTCCCTCAACGTCCTTGAAGCGTATGCTACAATCCATTCTTTACCCCATTCCTCTTGAATCAACACCGCACCCAATCCACAATTGCTTGCATCAACCGTCACAATACATTTCTTGCCAATTACAAATGGTTTGAGACAAGGTGCTCTAATTATCATTGACTTTACAGCATTAAATGTTGACGTCATAGCATCAGTCCACTCAAATTTGGCATTTTTCTTCAAAAGCATCCTAAAAGGTTCAATTACACTTGCATAGTTCTGGATAAATTTTGCATAGAATTCCACAAGTCCCAAAAAAGCAACCAACTGTTCTTGGTGCCTTGCTAATGTTTTCCAAATGTGAAGTTTTAGGTCTAATACCATTTCCACTAATGCAATGTCCAAGATATTCCACTTCTTCTTTTCTGAATTTACACTTGGAAGCACGAAGTGTTAGACCTTTCTCTGATAAAGCATTTAACACTTTAAGTAAATGTTTGTCATGTTCAATTCTATCTTTCCCAAAAACTAAGATGTCATCTTGGAATGCAATTGCCCCAGTTAAACCAATTAAAGTGTCTTTCATCAACCTTTGAAATACCGCAGCTGCACTAGCTAGTTGTTAGACGGGGACCCGGAGGGTCGGGCGAGCAAGGGGGAGAGGCCTCCTGGCGAGGGACCTCTCCTTCGATCGTACGGACGAGCAACTACCCCCCCACAGACGGATGCCACACAAAGATAGGTTCTGTACACTTTTATCGGTATTCTGAAGCAAGTTAAACTTGACGATACAGCAGGAACAGGATACGGTGATCCCTTCAATTCTAGTCTCTGAGGGAAAGGGGGTAGCGGGACAGTCTCGGTAACGGTCTGGTACAGGGATTGTTGGTGTATAACCCTCAATCCTCGAGCTGGAGGGTTCGCAAATAGGGGCCGCGGTAGCGCCAGCAGGCCTTCAAGGATGGTTTCCGAAGATGAGCCGCGGCAGCGCCAGCAGGCCTTCAAAGATGGTTCATGAGGATGAGCCGCGGCAGCGCCAGCAGGCCTTCAAAGATGGTTCACGAGGATGAGCCGCGGCAGCGCCAGCAGGCCTTCAAAGATGGTTCACGAGGATGAGCCGCGGCAGCGCCAGCAGGCCTTCAAAGATGGTTCACGAGGATGAGCCGCGGCAGCGCCAGCAGGCCTTCAAAGATAGTTCACGAGGATGAGCCGCGGCAGCGCCAGCAGGCCTTCAAAGATAGTTAACGAAGAGGAGCCGCGGCAGCGCCAGCAGGCCTCCCAGGATGAGTTCGTCTAGGTGTCTCTCGACTCCAGGATACAACTGCCTTCCTGCTCTGGGGCTACCCCAGTTATAGGTCTGGCGCCCTTTGATGTCCGGACCCTCGCACTTGGAGGTCGGGGGGTCCGGGATGAGGGAGTCCAGACACCCAGCAGGGGGGTGGAGCCAGCGCCCAGGGAGGCTGGGGGTGATCGAAACCAGGCGGAGGGGAGCCATCGACACTCCTTCTTCCATTGACTCGCCAAGTGGTCTCTTTACCCCCTGGGTGGATGGTGGTGCCTCGATGTCGGGGCCTGGCTGGGCCTGAGGCGGAGGTCGACCCGAGGCCACGAGGCCTGGCCGTGGAGGATCCAAAATGGCGGCTGGGCCGGGAACGGTGGTTCGGCACAGGGCCCGGCCAGCCGAGAAGGTTGTGGTTACGAGTCTGGATTCCGTCGGGGAAGAGCTGGGGGTTGACCCGGAGGGCCGCAGGTGTGGTTCTTGTCCTGGGAACAGGGGTAGCAGTAGTCCGGGACCCGCCATGCGGTAGGAGTCGGGCATGCTACGAGGCCTGTCCAACACTAGTCCAAAAGGCATCCTTCAAAATCTGTATAAACCCTCAGGTGTAATAAAGGCAGTTAAGACTCTTGAGTCTTCATGAAGAACCACTTGATGATACGCACTTGCTAAGTCTAAACAGGAAAATACTTTGGCATTGTCTAAAGTAGAAACCATTTGCAGATTAGGTAAAGGATGTGAATCCACACAAATTGCATTGTTCAAACTGCGTAAGTCTATGCACACACGAAGATCTCCCCCCGATTTGATCGAAATCACAATGGGTGAAACCCAAGGAGATGATTCAATGGGTTCTATTATTTTCTTTTCACACATATCATTGAGAATTTCTTTTAATTTTTCCCTATAAGAAAGAGGAACATTCCTAACTTTATGACGGACAGGTAGAGCATTTGCATGTACTTTTATCCGATGTTCAAATCCTTTATATCTTCCTAAATCATTGCAGAATAATTTAGGAAATTTTTCTTTAATTTCAGAAATCAAAACATCTTCTCCACTTTTACTTGGCACACTTGGTTCAGAATCAATGGAGTAAACAGGAGGATCAGCATTAGGATCAAGTTTCATTCCGAGTTGTTCTTGATGTGGCCAACCTAACAATGAATCACCAGATTTTGTAATATACACCTTTCCATGTGTAGAACGAGTTTTAAATTTAAGTTCAGCTATAAAGTAACCAATGAGTTGTAGTCTATGGCCTGTATATCCGCTTGGTGTAATATCAGGTTGCATTAAGTTAGTATTAGGCCAATTAGACTTAAATAAAATGTCAGGTAGAATAGTGTACCATGAGCAAGAGTCTACAAATACTTTAGTGGATACTCCATCAATGATGATATCACATGAAGGAATTTTTTTTACTTTGGGTTCTTTAGTTATGCACATTATAGTGTTAACATCAAATTCACAATCACTTGAAGCTTCATGCTCGTGGTCTTGTACTAAGTTGACTCTCCTTGGTGCAGATCTACAGACTTTTGAAAAATGCCCCTTTTTTCCACATCTTGAACATATTTTATCTACAGCTGGACATAACTTCGAATTCCCTAGATGATAACCACTACCACATCTAAAACAATACATATTGTATACTCTTGAATCTGGCCTTTGCCACATATTCATCCTTTGATCAGGTCTTTGCCAAGTATTTGTTCTCTGATCAGTTTTTTGCCATCTATTTCTATTTTCACCTCCATACGGGTTATCATTCCTTGTATTGATAGTTTTTCTATATTTTTCTGAGTCCTTAAATTTGTCATTTTCCTTGTTAAGAATTAAAACATCTGGTTTATTGTTGCTTTGTGATCGAATTTCATCTACAAATTGTTCAGAATGCTCTATTGACTTGGCAATCTCAATTGCAGCCTTCAAAGTCATGTCAGAAGTTGTCCATAACCTTTGTTGTATTTTTTTTATTGTTGGTACACATGAAAATCTGATCTCTTAGTACTTGATCATAATTAATATGTTCAAAGTCACATGTAACCGCTAATGCCCTTAATGCAGAAACATAGTTATCAATAGATTCATCTGTTTGTTGTTTCCTTGAATAAAACTTTAATCTCTCCATGACCATGTTAATTTTTTTTCCATATCTAATAGTAAGTTGTTTAGTTGCAATCTGATATACATTCAAATTAGAAGTATCATTTAAGGGAGGTAAACTTTTGAATTCTTTAAGAGCAATCCCTCCAAGGCAATGCTTTAATAAAGCTAATTTTCTTTCTGCTCCACAATCTTCTTCTCCTAGAACCTCAACATATGCTAAAAACATTGGTTCCCAAATATCCCATTCAATTGGGGGATCACCCTTAATGGCTAGAAATGATGGAGGAGGTTGAATCCCCGTCATAGTTATGTAGAAGAGTTAATAACAGATTAATTTAAGCGATTAAATGTGAATAAATAGATTATTTTACAGTCCCTTTAAAAGTTTGTGACTCACAACAGTGTGTGCGAATCACAGAAGTCACTTACTGTTCATTGTATTGTGGTATTGAAGATGATTGTTTTTCTTTTCCTTGTAAATATCCTCACAGTAAATATTATTCACAGTCTTCAAGCCAACTGAATTTTTTTTCCTCAGAAACCAATGTTAACAATCAACATCCAATGAGAACGACCGTTACAAATCTGTTCCTGAATCATCCAATGGAGAGAATAAATGGCATCCAATAGAAAGAATTAAGGCATAAAATCGTCGAGGAAAACAACCAATGAAAACAGACTGAACAAAGAAAAACAGTAATTCCTTCAAAAATCCATATGTTGCACGCATAGAAACGTGTTCCCGATCGTCGCCAGTATTGTATGTTTAGAAAAGGACTCCTCAGAAGAAGAAAACGGACAAAATTCATGAAAGAAGTAAGAGCAGGTTTATTTGCAAATTAACTCCAGCGATGCACCAGTTAAGATGAATCACAACCGCCAGTCATACTCTTTATATGAGGCGCACACATTCAAAAGACAACACGCACACGAGACACAAATGCACATGCACACAGAACGCACGCGAACAACAACCACGCGACATACACACATTTAAATCACAACACACGCATATTGTTTGTGGATGACGCGCGTGCGTTCACGCGCGTCATTCCAAACAATAACTTATACCACAGAAGGGTTTTCCTTCGAGATAGTATTTGAGTTTCTCAACAGCCCAGCGAATTGCTAAACACTCTCGTTCAATGGTTGGGTATTTGGTTTCTCTGGGGTGAAGTTTCCGGCTAATGTACAAGAGTGGGTGCTCAAGTCCGTCTTTTCCTATTTGAGAGAGGACTGCCCCGATTCCTTTGTCAGAGGCGTCTGTAGCAACAAAAAAAGGTTTGTTGAAATCTGGGGCTATTAAGATGGAACTGGTGGTAAGGGCTTCTTTCAGTTTTTGTAATGCCGCCTTGTCTTCCTCAGGGGGACACTGTATTTGTTTTGGACTTACCCCTTTCTGGAGGAGATTACTCAACAGAGTAGCTAACGCTGCAAAATTGGCGAGAAATCTACGATAATAGCCTATAAGGCCTAAAAATGCCCTCAGATCTTTCTTTGTGCTGGGAAAGGGAATGTTTTGTATGGCTTTCACCTTCTCCTCTTGTGGTGCTATAGCTCCCTCACCTAACATGTACCCCAAATATTTGACCTTTGTGTAGGCAGAACGTGACTTCTTAGCATTAATGTGCAACCCGGCGTCTCTTAGCGCTAGCAGTATGGTTTGTAGATGTTTCAGATGGTTCTGCCAGGAGTCGCTGAATATCACGATGTCATCCAGATACACCGAGCAGAACCCCCGAAAAGTAAGGAGGACCTTGTGCATTAGCCTTTGAAACGTGGCCGGTGCCCCATGGAGCCCGAACGGCAGCACGTTGAACTCAAAGAGCCCTTCATCTGTGGAAAAGGCAGTTTTGTGTCTCTCCTCCTCCCGTAGAGGTACTTGCCAATAGCCCTTCGTCAGGTCTAATGTTGTTATGAAACAGGCTACACCGATGCGCTCAATCAACTCATCTACCCTCGGGATGGGGGTACGCATCAAATGAGGAAATGGCATTGAGGGCCCTCATGTCCATGCAGAACCTTGCGGACTACTAACTTTACTACTACCAAATTGAGAAAAATCCTAATTTTAAGACTTTCGGTATTCACAGAAGGCATTTAGCAGTACTAAAGTTAGGACTACTAACTTCTGTGAATACCGAAATGAGTAAGTGCCTTCTGTGAATACCAAAATGAGTAAGTGCCTTCTGTGAATACCGAAATGAGTAAGTGCATTCTGTGAATACCGAAATGAGTAAGTGCATTCTGTGAATACCAAAATAGTAGTAAGTTTAGGATTGAGTCTTAAGTTCATTCTGTGAATCGGGCACATTGAGTGTGTATCCCTTCACTTTGTTAATTTGTGATACAAACAGCTGCAACCCTTTTTCAGACAACCATGAAGACCTACTGATACTGGACACAGCAGAAAAATAGGCCACAGTCCTCATTCCTACTCCATGTTTTTGAAGAAGGACAAATAATGAGCACCCACTCTTTCCAAAGCAGAAAGAAGTACTCTATCGGAGGGACGGTCGGAAGCAGAAGCGAGGAGGCTATATGGTGTCAATATTGAAAAGGATTTATTTAGGATAGTAGCAAAGTAGAAAAAAATTAACAGTCCTGGAAGTCCCAAATGTAGCAAACAACAGGAGTTGAAGTCACTTCTTCAAGGTCTGGAGGGTTCCCTGGTAGGATGGTCTTCTACGTGGCCCAGAAGTCTATTACGGGCTTCTATAGACTCAGATCCCGGAGTGTCTCACCAAAAAAAAACAAGAGAGAATACTGGTCAGATTCCCCTGTTTATTTTCAACAGGGTACGTCACCAAAAAGAAATCACGTGAGGGGTACAACAGGGAAACTATTGTGACTGAGGGAATAGGGGCGGGTGTGAGGTACTCGGGGTAAGGCTTGTCGAGCAGGAAGTAGAGTGCACGGAAAGAGTCGGACCGAGCGAGATTCAGCTATTAAACCATCCATTGGCCCTTGATTGTATTACAAACAGATGTGCACAAATAAACCACTGCGTCTATCCATTTGCCACCCGCCACCCTTAACACACTCCCTCCCCTTCCCTAAGCCCCTTTTCCCAACACGTACCACTAGGAGCCACAACTCTCCTGAGTTGTGGCGGCTTGTCATGATTACGAGTCTGTATACAGCCCCCATCCCTCCCCTTGCCCGGTTGCGCCTGTCACGTATGAATGTATCAGGGACTACATCTCCCATAAGGCAAAGAGGCATATCGCAGACGGACAGGAAGGAGCACACTCCTACTTAAACCCGCCCCCACAGGAACGGGGCTTGACAAACTGCCTGCGGAGCTTTGAACCTGTTTGCTGTTGCCGTTGCTAAGTTTCCTGAAGACCTGCCAAACTTGCGTTTCTGCCAGGATTGGGAAATGCATTACTTGAAGCGCTAATTTGCTTTCTGAACTCATCAGCACTTTTCCTTTGTTCGCGGCGAAGTTCGCGGAACCGAGGGAGAGCCGCGTCTCTGTTCACAGGAGGCGAACAGGAGACGTAGAGACCTTCGCGCTGTTTGAGAGCGTGTCATTCCAACCTCCCTACAAGCGGAACATTGTATTCACGGAAGCACCTCTAGGATGACGGTGCTATAAGTCTCGGTTCTGGAACCGAACCGAAGAACTTTGTATTGCCTATATCGTTTTGTTTTTTATTGACATTGGATTTGCCGGGGAAACCAGGGATCTGGCACGCCCCCTTTCTGGTAACGAGTCGCTCCGGAGTATAGGAGCCCTTGAGAGGCGGAGACAGTGCATGCAGGCGTTCTCCTCTCGCCACATGCAAAGACCAGCGCTCCAAGATACTCTCCTCACAAGGCACCCTACTTCACTAAGTACAGTCTTTTGGAGAGAGATCAGGGACCAATTCCTGTAAGTGAGAACGGGGTAGTGTCTATCTGTGCTGGTGGGGAGTGTTTTTGCGGTACTACTCATTTCTGTTCTTGTTGTCTTCTTTATGCAGGGGTCCCAGAGGGAGTATAGAAAACGGTTACCTATTCCTGTGACGGAACAGCCTTCTTTTATTATTTTTGTCCCATTCCCCTTTTCCCTGGAATACTTCACTACCCATAGTGCGCTGCTACATTGTGGTGAGTGTAGTGTTTAGGGGACATTGGGAACTACTCTTCACGGCGTCGTTCCTGCTGGCCGTTCTGAAGGTTAGTGGCTTATTATTGTTGGCGCTACTGACACCTGACAGATTGTCAAGCCCAAGTTAATAGCCAGCCCGAGTGATGGATACTAATGCAGTACTCACCTCGCTCTTAGAAAGCTTAATTGCCTTACAGCATGAGGTACAATCCTCTAGACTAGAAAACCAAGAACTCAGGAAAGAGATGGGTACCATTAGGAGAGAGGTGGCGAGTATCTCTAGACAAGGAGGTAGATTGTATATACGAGAAGCAACCCTACCCCCTCCTTCTCAGGCAGCCCAACCCTCAACCTTTACTCCCAGTCCCGATGTCCATACAGCTGCTGGACCAGTCCCGACGGTGCATGTTCTCCAGCACTCCGGAATACCCTTGGCCCCTCCTGAGAGGTTTTACGGGGATCCAAAGAAATGTGAAACGTTTCGGAACCAGTGCCGCCTGCATTTCTTGTGCAAACCTGCCGTTTTCCAAGATGAAGCAACAAAAACCGCGTTTATGATGTCGTATTTGGGTGGGAATGCGGCGAGTTGGTCCATTCCTCTAATGGAAAGCAATGACCCTGTTTTACAGAATTTTGCCGGATTCTGCCTGGAGATGAGAAAATTGTTTGATCGCAAGTCACACATGCTAACCTTAGACCGGGAGTTATTAACCATTCGGCAGGGTTCTCAAGATCTCCTGTCATACATCACCACCTTCAACCGTCTAGTTGTGGAATCCGATAGGCCTCCAGCAAAAAGGACTTCCCTTTTTTATCAAGGGCTGCGGGGCGAACTAAAGGATGTTCTCTCACAGGTGGTGCAGCTGCCGCAGACTTGCGAAGAAATGATAGATCTCACGGTGCAACTGGATCACCGCTTACTCGAACGGAAGGGCGATAGATCTAAAGCCGACGTTCGTTTCTTGCCTTCCAGACCAAGAGACAATCAAGAAGAAACTACGAAACAGAGCGATAGACCAGAACCCATGCAAATTGGGGGGATCCGGGGCCCCTTGACGGCGGAAGAGCGGGACAAAAGAAGGAAAATGATGCTTTGTATGTATTGTGGAAAGGCAGGCCATTTTATCAAGAACTGTCGAGCTCGAGCCCAAGTACCTAACCAAAAATCGATGCAGAAAGGACAGGCAGTGATTAGAGGATCTGAGGGGTCAGGAAACGACCAGGCTTGAACCAGGAGGAGGTCACTGGTTCAACAGGCGCCTGGACAATGATCTCTTCAGTGATGGCAAACACCCTCCAGAGTACTGCAGCCCACCTCACTGTGGAAGTGCAGTTGTATCAAGAAAAAACCCATCACATCATGGGTGCAGCCTTGATAGACTCTGAAGCAACCGGCAATTTTATTGACCAAGCATACTCTCGATTGATAGGAGTGGAATGGCAGAAGAAGAAAGCCCCTACCCAAGTCCACGCCGTAGATGGAAAAACCCTCACATCGGGACCTGTCTGGTATCACACGGTCCCCCACCTTATGAAGTTGGGTGAACGGCATTATGAATCTATCCAATTCGGTGCCATAGACGCCCAGCAGTTCCGTCTAATATTGGGCATGCCATGGCTCATAGTCCATAATCCTACTATCAGATGGGCCGAGCGCTCAGTACAGATGGAATCCTTGTACTGTCTCGAACAATGTACACATAAGAGGAATTTAATGGAGAAGCAACATGAAGGCAACAAGGCTGTCTTCTTGGCTACTGCTTGGCCCCCTTTGGAATCCTGCAGCACGACCACCTTGCCCGGAGAATACGAGGAATATCGAACGGTGTTCGATAAACAATTGGCCACACAACTCCCCCCTCATCGTGCATATGATTGTAGAATAGAGCTGACCCCTGAGCAGAAATACCATGTAGCAGGGTATATGCACTAACGGAATCGGAAACGCAATATCTCCGTAATTATATTGATGAAAACCTTGCCTCCGGGTTCATCAGACATTCATCCTCGCCAGCTTCTTTGCCCCTCTTTTTTATCTCGAAGAAGGATTGCGACGAACTTCGCACTTGCATCGACTATCGGGCCATTAATCGTATCACGATAAAAAATCGATACCCATTACCATTAGTACCGGTTTTACTGGATCAATTGAAAGGGAGCAAGTACTTCACGAAACTGGACTTGCGCGGAGCCTACCATTTAGTGAGAGTGAAACAAGGGGACGCATGGAAGACCGCTTTCAGAACCAAATTCAGACTGTATGAATACAGAGTGATGCCTTTCGGGCTCTGTAACGCTCCCGCGGCGTTTCAATACTTCATGGATGAAGTACTGAGAGGACTGCTAGACACAATCTGCATCGTCTACATCGACGATGTTCTTATCTATTCCACCACTCTTCTTGAACATGTACAGCACGTGAAGACTGTACTAGAACGTCTCCGACGCCATTCCCTATACGCCAAATTGGAGAAATGCTTGTTCCATGTCCGAGAAATAGCCTTCCTGGGGTACATCATAAACGAAGACGGATTCCAAATGGAAAAAGGCAAGGTGGAGGCGATCACCTGCTGGAAAACACATTCCAATGTGAAAGCGGTCCAGTGTTTCTTGGGATTCGCAAACTATTACCGACGCTTCATTAAAGACTTTTCAAGAATCATCCAACCCATCTCAAGTCTTCTAAGAAAAAACACCCCCTTTGTATGGGGAAAAGAAGCCGAGAGGGCCTTCGAGACACTCAAGGAACGATTTACACAAGCACCGATCCTACGACATCCAGATACTCAATTGCCTTTCATCCTAGAAACAGATGCTTCCCAGTATGCACTCGGAGGAGTGCTCTCACAGAGACATCCGTCCACAGGGCAACTTCACCCAGTAGCCTATTTTTCGAAAAAGCTGACTCCTAGCGAAATAAATTATTCCATATCCGACAAGGAGCTGCTCGCAATAAAGAGGGCATGCGAAGAATGGAGACACTACCTTCTTGGGGCACGTCACGTGGTTGAAATCTACACAGACCACAGAAACTTGCTATTTCTAAGGACAGCAAAGGCGTTGACACCTCGGCAATTGAGATGGACGTTATTCTTTGCCG
The DNA here is from genome assembly GCF_964263255.1 of Lissotriton vulgaris. Lineage (NCBI taxonomy): Eukaryota > Metazoa > Chordata > Amphibia > Caudata > Salamandridae > Lissotriton > Lissotriton vulgaris. The sequence continues at coordinate 168,338 of NC_141690.1, forward strand.
ACTACGACTTTGTAATCAAGTACAGACTGGGGCCCCAAAACGGGAAGGCAGATGCCATGTCGCGGAACGAAGACGTTCATGAAGCTGGCCAGGGAGAAAGTACCGACATACCCTCTTTTTTGCCTGCATCATGTTTTCCTGGATCGCAGCTAGCATTGATCGAGTCCCATGATTTCTTGGACGACCTAAAGGTGGCGATCTCAGACCTAGACATTGATGCCTGGATTCAAGAGAATCCTGAATCCCGCACCAAAAGTGAAGATCTGCTATACCAGTCGCATGCACTATATGTCTCACACTCCACTCTCCAGAAAAAGGTGTTAGCATGGGCTCATGACTCCAACCTGGGAGGACACTTGGGACGGTTCAAAACCATAGCCACCATAGAACGCTCATTCTGGTGGCCATCGCTGCGTAGTGATGTGGAGAAGTATCTACAGACCTGTGCAGTATGTGCACAAGGAAAGGCAAGCCATGCAAGACCAACAGGACTTCTACGCCCTCTCCCCGTTCCTCCTAAGCCATGGCACACTGTCTCTATGGACTTCATTGTAGAGATGCCGCCATGTGAAGGGTTCACCACTATCTTAGTTGTTGTGGATCATTTATCAAAGATGGGCAATTTCATACCACTCAAAAGATTACCCACGTCCGCGGAGCTAGCATTTGTCTTTCTTCAGAACATTGTACGTTTACATGGAATACCTAACGTCATATTCACGGACAGAGGGTCGCAATTCATATCCCGTTTCTGGAAGGCAGTGTGCAAATCCATGTCCATTGAAGCTAAACTATCTAGCAGCTATCACCCCCAAACAGATGGGTAAACGGAACGCCTAAACCAAACCCTGGAGCAGTATCTTCGTTGCTTTTCCTTACAGAATGCCACCGATTGGTATCCGTTGTTATGGGCTGCAGAGTTCACATATAACAACTCTGAACACACTACTTTAGGGTGCTCCCCTTTCTTTTGTGTCAACGGATTCCACCCTAACATGCTCCCTTTTGAATGGCCTATCCAGTCTCGTCTTCCAAGCGTCAGTGAACACCACGCTCATCTAAAGGCAGTGCTGATGGATGCAAGGCGGCATTTGCTAACTGCCCAACGATCTCAAAAGCAACAAGCAGATAGGAAGAGGACTCCTGAACCCGCCTACCAAGTAGGGGACAAAATCTGGTTAAGCACAAAAAATCTACCTCTGAAAGGCGTGAACAAACTGAAACCCCGATATGTGGGTCCCTATGGTATTGAGGAAGTCATCAACCCAGTTGCAATGCGACTATCCTTGCCCGTTTCCTGGCGCATCCATCCTGTTTTTCACTTCTCTCTCCTCCTCCCATGCCCTGTTAGCACAAGGGTTCCAATTCGTCCTACGCCCATTGATGTAGAGGCGTGGGATGAGTACGAGGTTCAGTCCCTCCTGGACTCCCGATTAGTGCGTGGAAGGGTTCAATATCTGGTGGACTGGAAAGGGTTCGGGGTGGAGGATAGAACCTGGGAACCTGTAGAGAACCTCCATTGTCCCGAACTGATAGAAGAGTTCCATACAGCCCATCCGGGGAAGCCGGGTCGACCACCGAGTCGGCGGTCCTTGAGAGGGGGTTCTGTCATGATTACGAGTCTGTATACAGCCCCCATCCCTCACCTTGCCCGGTTGCGCCTGTCATGTATGAATGTATCAGGGACTACATCTCCCATAAGGCAAAGAGGCATATCGCAGACGGACAGGAAGGAGCACACTCCTACTTAAGCCCCGCCTCCAAATGGAACGGGGCTTGACAAACTACCTGCGGAGCTTTGAACCTGTTTGCCGTTGCTAAGTTTCCCGAAGACCTGCCAACCTTGCGTTTCTGCCAGGATTGGAAAATGCATTACTTGAAGCGCTAATTCGCTTTCTGAACTCATGAGCACTTTTCCTTTGTTCGCGGCGAAGTTCGCGGAACCGAGGGAGAGCCGCGTCTCTGTTCACAGGAGCCGAACAGGAGACGCCGAGACCTTCGCGCTGTTTGGGAGCGTGTCATTCCAACCTCCCTACAAGCGGAACATTGTATTCACGGAAGCACCTCTAGGATGACGGTGCTATAAGTCTCGGTTCTGGAGCCGAACCGAAGAACTTTGTATTGCCTATATCGCTTTGTTTTTTATTGACATTGGATTTGCCGGGGAAACCAGGGATCTGGCACGCCCCCTTTCTGGTAACGAGTCGCTCCGGAGTATAGGAGCCCTTGAGAGGCGGAGACAGTGCATGCAGGCGTTCTCCTCTCGCCACACGCAAAGACCAGCGCTCCAAGATACTCTCCTCACAAGGCACCCTACTTCACTAAGAACAGTCCTTTGGAGAGAGATCAGGGACCAATTCCTGTAAGTGAGAACGGGGTAGTGTCTATCTGTGCTGGTGGGGAGTGTTTTTGCGGTACTACTCATTTCTGTTCTTGTTGTCTTCTTTATGCAGGGGTCCCAGAGGGAGTATAGAAAACGGTTACCTATTCCTGTGACGGAACAGGCTTCTTTTATTATTTTTGTCCCATTCCCCTGGAATACTTCACTACCCATAGTGCGCTGCTACATTGTGGTGAGTGTAGTGTTTAGGGGACATTGGGAACTACTCTTCACGCCGTCGTTCCTGCTGGCCTTTCTGAAGGTTAGTGGCTTATTATTGTTGACGATACTGACACCTGACACGGCTTGCGCGACCTCCGGAATCCACCACTCTTTAGACCACGTCTCCGCGTTGTCTTCTCCGGGATTTCGGGCTCCGCCGTCGTGGGTTGACCTTGAGAAGTCTTTTCGGTCCCCTGCTTTGGCGTTGGCGTGGTTGCTGGGCGAGTCTTTGGTCCGGTATCCTTCTTCTGGTCCTAGGCTGTCTGACGCTCCTTCCGAAGCGTCTTCCCCCCCTTTTCAGCCAGCCCCGACCTTTTTCTCTATTTCCTGATTGGCTGGTTGAGGTTTCGTTCCCTCCTCCCGCGTGAGCGAGCTCTTCCGCTTGCGGGTGACTTCCTAGTTTCTACGGGAGGGAAGAGTCTGTAGTTAACTGGAGTGGACCGTACGCTTCTTCTTCACACCAATAAGTAGTCCATGCCAGCCTTTGAGGGTTGCTGCACACATTGTTGGAGGTACGCCTGGGGTCTCTCTCACATACTCCTTATCATAATTAGGCATTCCAAGTGCAGGTGTACTACACAAATTGTCTCTCAATTCCCGGAAGGCTTTTCATACATTTGTCATCAAATGGTACTGTATCTATGGTTTCACAGTGAGTTAGCCTTATGAAAGGTTTCACAGTCAGGGAAAAGTTTGGAATCCACTGAGAGCCCGCAGATAATTATTCCGAGAAACATCCTCACTTCCCTCTGGGTGGTTGGAGGATTCATTTTCAGAATTGCAGAAATGCATTCTTCTGCCCCTTTTTCAATATGATGACCAAAATAAATCACTTCTTTTTTACAGTACTGCATCTTTGTAGGTGAAACTTTGTGGCCATTGTCAGGAGTATGATTCAGAAGTGCAAATTGTATCCAGTTTACAATCTTCCTTTGTCTTTGATGCCACTAGCAGGACATCAATGTGCTGGATCAAAACTGAGTAATAGAGCAACTGTAAACTCGTTGAAGTGTTTCTTTAGAATCTGACTAAAAATTGAGGGACTTTCAGTATACCCCTTTGGGATTTGACACCAAATGAGAATTTTATTTTTGGAACGATCTTCATGCAGAGGAATGCGAAAGGCATAAATCCAATGACTGTATACTATTCTTCATCTGCAATAATCTTTAAACAATATTGCATCAGGATTTGGTCCCACCGGAAAACATCGGATCACTATTTGATTTATTTTTCCAAATTCCTGCACTATTCTCCATTTACCAGAGAGTTGCAAATACTGCCAAGCACCTCTCTTAGTATGCTTTGTTATTTCATTTTTTCCTATAATCTATTCTACTGCTTATTTTGAAAGTCTGTATTGCCTACTTCTAGTAACAATTCATTGGTTTTGACCTGGATGCTAAAATATTTAGCATTCTTTATCAACCCTGTCTCTTTACCTGAGAAATCCGATACCTCTTCTTTGACAGCACAGCATGTCTTAAATCCAGAGGTAGATCCTCTTGGTAAGGACTGGAACCAACTAAACTTTTGAATCTTTTGATTTACTCACTAAGGGGCCGATTATGAGTCCATGGACGCCCAGATTTGTGGGAGTGCAGCAGTCTCCCGACACCCCTCTTACTATTAGGGCAGGCAGGCAGACAGCCATTGCTCCTCCACAGCCTCCAGGTAACTGCTGTTTCCTGGTGGTGATGCAGTGGCCAGGAGGCCGCAATATGCTTGGCAGGACAACCGCAGTCCCACAAAGTATATTGCGAGTTTCCTCTCTGCTGGCGATGTCATGGAGCTTTCTAATCCATAAACACCATGGCTGAGAGGAAACAAAGGGGGCCCTGCAGGGCCCCTGTGCCTCCTCCGCATGGGGGTGCATGCATGGGGGCTCAATATGTGCCCCCATGTGTGCATGCACCCCAGTTCCTGTAAGTAATGGGCTTTTCAGTCTATGCTGTGGAGGAACTGTTTTTGGCATTCCCATTGTGGTGTCCATTTTCTGAGGCACCACTGTGGGAACTCCAAAATCCAGCCCACTAGACAGGAGGAAACTCCTAATTTTGCGGGTGGTCTGACCAGGGCTTTGGCCATATGGTGGCAGGGCGGGCCCAGCGCAGCATTGCGAAAGTCGTAATCAGGCCTTAAGTTGTCATCTTGAGTTTCATTTGTGATCTGGTGTGCAATAAATAACACAGTACATCTTGCAATGGAAGTCTCTGCTAAGCAGATTGAATCGCATAATATGAACTTATGATTGTTCTGAAATGATCCCTTTTTAACTGGGACATCTGCTGTAACCTGATCAACAATCTGCTTTTTGCAAATGCTTTTCCAGAGAGGGACACGTTTGGAATCTCTACGGAAGCACCAGTATCAGTTAAGGATGATACAGGATGGCCATTCACCTCACCTTCTACATTAGGGCAACTCTGGTCTATTCTAGGAAGGTATCAAGCATGCATTTCTCATCCTCCCTCAGGCAGTGTCATTGTGAATTAGTTTCTGATGAAAACAGTGGAAAATAATTATTCACAATCAATGCATTCTGCTGGTACCCCTGGCTGAAAGGCATCCTATTTCTCATGTTTTCCTGTGACACTGTTGCTACAGGCATATTCATATGGAATTGCTGTAGATTTTGCACGCTCTTCACAGGAGCTGACCTGTGTCTGCACCATCTCATTTCCCATTCTCACACATTGCATGAGATGCACTTCATTGTATGAAAGTAGGATCTGCTTTCATGGTTACCCCCACTTTTTGCTGGTGTCAGTATGTTTTTGTGACTAGTCTGACAGGGATCCTACTAATCAGGACCCCAGTCACTGTGCTTCCTCCCTAAATGTGACTAGGTAAGTACTCGGGTACCTCCACAATTGGCTACTGGTGTACCCCTGTAACTCCCTAATATATTGTACTAAGGTACCCAGGGCATAGTTACACCAGATGTCTTTCATGGGCTGCAGCATGTATTATGCCACCCATGAGACACCACTCAAACAGAGACTACAGGCCTGCCACTGCAGCCTTTGTAAGCTGGTATCTGATAGAGACTACTAGCCGAAGATTCCTTCACGTAGAATTATCCCAAGGCATGAGACTGGATCCGGAAACATTTTGCACAGTATCCCTGCGCGCCGGGTGGCAGGGCGACATCACGCGACGACGCCCAGGCGTCGTCCGCATACGTGACGTCAGCGAGGTCACATAAGCCCCACCCCGGCGCGCCTACGTCACTTTTTCCCTTTACCGCGTGCAACGCAGATCCAATCTTGCTGCGGGCCTGTTTGGGGCCCTTTTTCTTCACCAATTGTCTTCTGTCTTGGTGGAACAGTGTGCGAATGCCTTCGGGCTTCAAAACTTGCATGTAGTGTGGGCATCTTATGTCGGCGACGTACCCTCATCTCATTTGTATGTGGTAATTGAGGGAGGATCACAGCACCACTGATTGTGAGACATGCCAACAGTTGAAGCCGAAGTCGCGGCGGAAGAGCCGAATGAAACTTCTATCGGCGCGTCTCTCCAGCTTGACCTCCTCCCCTCGATCAGCCTCGGCAGACGGCTTCAGATATGGCCGTGGTCGTCCTCCTCGTCCTTTTCTGATGTTGCAAGAGCGTCGCTCCCCGGTGGGTGAATATCGCAGTTTGTCCCCGGGGGCCTTCCGGGGGGGGGGGGGGTGGACTCTCCGCGGTTGAAGCAGCCCCACGTGTCGTCCTCCTACTCACCGTTTCCCGGTGCTGGGGTGTCGAGAGTCCAGATGGAGACATACACGTGCGGCTTTGCAGGCCTCGCTGACGTCTCCTCCTCCTTCCCCTCCTGGGGCATCAGCGGATCCCTTGCCTAGTGCGGCGTCGTCGGCTGCTCTGGCCCCGACTGGTTCGGATCCAGGCTTGGAGGATGTGGTGCTGTTGGGGTGCGGCCCCTCTGGGGTCCCTCCTTCAGGCCACAGTGCCTCTGCCTCCCCACAAACTCTTGAGGGAGTCCTGTGGTGTCACTGGAGGTCGCTGGGGCTCGGGCCACATCCCCGAGCCCCGCTCGGCCCTCTGGACAGGTGAAGGCCTCGTCCAAGGCTGAGCTGAAGCCGCCTCGGTGCCAGTGCCTGCTTTGGGCAGCGCAACAGGGTTTGGTGACCCCTCCTCGTCCCGCTCTGGGTCGAGGTGGGGTGGGGACTCCTTGTCCCCCTCCGGGCCCTTCTCGTCCCTCCCTGCGGGTAGGTGCTTCATCGGAGGGCAAGTCGGAGGTTGATTCATCCCTGGTGCCACCGTATGGGTCTCCGGACCGACTCCGCAACATTCTGGGCCGAGGCTGGCGGAGGGCTTCGTGTCACTCCCCCAGTCCCTCTTGTTCCTCCACGCAGACGGCTGTCTCGTGGAGGTCGAGTCGGCGCCATTACAGCGCCGCCCTTGGCCACTTCGGCTCCGGTCGCCAGCGCAGTGTGACTTGGAGGAGCCCTATCCGGTCTCTCTTTCGGCGCCAGGTGGTGCTGGCATCCTGCCTCAGGTTGCGAACTCTACGGCTCCACACAGAGGCTGTGTTGTGGATTCGTCTTCGGACTCTCCCTCTTCTCTGGAGGCTGGATGCATATTGGTGTCCTCTTCCCCGGAGACTGGCCGCCGTGTGGTGTCTTTCTCACCGGCGTCGTTGAAGGGTGGCTCCCTGCCTTTTCTGAGACTGAGGTGCTCGTCGGAGGAGCGGCAGATCCCCCATTCTTCAGTACCTTCTGGTTTTCAGGTCTGGCCTTTGCCCGTCCCGCTTGGCTTCGGGGCCGGCCGCCTTAGTCTGCAGCCGTCTACTGCGGAGGAACTGCTTTCTTCTCCTCGGGTCCCTACGGAGGAGGGTGTAGCCTTCGCTAACGCGGTGTACACGGCTGTGGGCATTCTGTACGTGGGGGACCCGATTGCTCATTTCCCGGCGGACCATCTCTTGGAGGTTCTCCACCAGGGCTCTGGTGGGAGGGAGATCTTGCTCCCCTTTGAGGGTTCGCTCCTTTCTTCCCTGACAGGGGCTTGGAGGCGTCCCGCTTCTGGGGATCCGGTGCCTCAGCACCTTCTGCACCGACACCTTCCGGCACCGCGTGATCCGGCGTGTCTCTCCCTCTACCCCTCTGCTGCCAATCCTCTTTTGCGGACCGCCTTTTCCTCCCTGCAGCCATTGTTGACTCCGCCATCCCGGGAGGCCCGCTGGCTGGACTCTTGGGGGCGCAACATGTTCGCCTCGACCAGCGCTGCCCTGCGGGCCCGTAACACCTTGTGTTTATTGGCGAGGGCCTCCTCTTATTTGTGGGACTCGGCTGAGTCCTTGGGATCCGCGGCTTCCCAGGAGACTGTTCAGGTGGACTTGCGGCATCATGCTTTGGATGGCCGGGAGCTAGCGGAGTTTATTCTACGCTCCACTCTGGACATCTCGGAGGTGTTGGGCCGGGCCATGGCTTCCTCAGTCACCCTCCGTCGCTTTGCTTGGCTTCAGGACGGCGTGTTCCCTGAAAATATTCCGTAGAGGCTCATTGATCTTCCGTTTGATAGCAGCCTGTTGTTCCATGCCCCGGCTGACTCTGCCATCCAGAGGTTTCTGGTGGGGCTCCGTCATCCTCCTCCTCCTCCTCCTCCTCCTCCTCTGCCTTATTCTCCTACTCCTCCTCCTTCCCCCTCCTCAGTGACTGCTGAGTTGAGCTTGGTTTGGGCTTTTAGGATGCCCTTGTTGTAGGTGGTATTTGCTGGCCAGTGAGTCCTCCTTGCTGGGACTTTGACATTGTTGGCTGCTGGACGGCCCTTGTTGCCTGTGTGTGTGTGTGTTTTTGCTGGAATTGTTACACAGACTTGGCCCTGAGATTAGGCCTTCTGTTTTTCTTGGGCTGATGTCAAGCCTTCCGCAGGGCTGCTTTTTCCCGTGGCGCTTTTACTTTCTCCTCTGCTCCGGAAATTCTTCCAAAGAGGGTTCCAGTGTTTTGGGACTTACCGTACCCTATGTGGGGTAGTGGTAGCTGTTATATAGCTATGTTCCGCTGAGTGCTGATTGCCTTCGGTACCTGTTCTCCATGGCGTTTCCGTATGTTGCTATTGCTTCTTGAGGTTGTGTGCGCGACCCTTGTAGTAGTGGGTGCGGGCATTCCTCGCCTTCCTGCTCTTGTGCTGAGGGCTAGGATGCTTCTGGGTCCTTCTTGCTTCTGGCGGCTTATGCTTTAGCTGCCATTCTGGCTGGCCTGTTGCTCTCCCTCTGGGTGGGCTTGTCTCTTTCCTTGGGCCCTCTAAGCTTCTTCTTGTTCTTCTGCCTGTCCTGGCGTTTGGTGGAATCTCTGTTGCCTTAGGGGTGGAGTGGGGTGCTTAGGCCTCTCCGGCCTTGCCCTTGGTCCCTCTGTAGGGGGTATGCAGGCCCCTTCACTCTTCTTTCTTCCTCCTACATCCCTCTTGGGGTTGCTGGTGTTTGACGGGGGGTCCTCTTGCCTGGTAGGGACGAGGTTACTTCCCTGGTCTACAGGTCTGGTCCCCTTGGGTCATCTGTCCTGTCCAGACTGGTGGGGTCTTTTTGCAGACCCTCCTTCCCCGTGGGTATTGCTAGGGTATCTATTCTACGTGAAGGAATCTGCGGCTAGAAGTCTCTATCAGATGTAAAAGTTACTTACCTTTGGTAAGGATTTATCTGGTAAAGACGATTCTAGCCGCAGATTCCTTCACGGCACGCCCTTCCTCCCCGTTCTGCAAGGACCCTGGACTGGTCTTCGGTGCTCACCTCCCGGTGGGGGGCTATTTCCTCTGTGTGTACCTTCTTTTGCTCTTGACGGTCGCTCCATCTGGTTGCTATTCTTCCCTCCTCCTTTGTTCTGAGAAGTTGGGGCTCGGGTGCTCCTATGCTCCGCTGCTCTGGCTGCCCCAGGTTGGGGGGTTTGCCTCAAATCTCTACACTTCCTCCCGTCCCTTTACTGCTAAGGGTCATGGCCTCTCTGCCTCCTCTGAGTTGGGGTCCTTTGGTCGTCCTACCCCTGTTTCTCAGGGGTTGGTTGCCCTCTATGCTGAGTGGTTTGGAGGTTGGTTGTTACTGCCTGTTGGGGCTGTCTCCCTTTCCTTGTTTCGGGGTGTGGGTTGTAGGCCTGCTACAGTTGTCTTGACTTTTTACGCAGGTTCCCTGTCTCCGAAGGAGAGGGGGAGGGTGGCTGTCTATGTGTTGGCAGGGTGGCTGCTCAGGGCTCTGCTCTTTTCTTCTTTCTCCCCCTGCCCTTGGACACTGCAGTGTTGCACTATTTCCTATGGGGTCTCTTCCCTTTTTGTATGCTCTTTCGCACACTGTTCCCACGCTCCCACAGTTTTTTGTCTGGTGGCTCCGCGTTGTGGTGCGGAAAAGTTCTCAGAAGAAAACTGACGTAGGCGCACCGGGGTGGGGCTTATGTGACCTCGCTGACGTCACGTACGCGGATGAGACCCTGCCCCTGGAGCACAGGGATGCTGTGCAAAAAGTTTCCGGATCCAGTTCCACACCTGGGGATAATTCTACGTGAAGAAATCTGCGACTAGAATTGTCTCTAGCAGATACATCGTTACCGAAGGTAAGTAACTCATACGCTAGCACTACTTCTAACAGATATACTTTTTTTTATATCTGAGTTCACTACACTTAAAACCTATAAGTCATCCCTAAGGCAGGCCTTTCAGTCTTGCAAGCAGGGTGCTGGGTTATACATGTGAGGGTGCCCCTGCATGAGCAGGACACCCCCTACAAACCTTGAAGTAGGTTCTCCAGGCTTTGTAAGTGCGGTCAGCCATTTTGATACGTATAGTAGCCATGCCTCATTACGTGATGGCTAACTATTTAGTGACTGTGCTGAACTTGGACATGTTTGGTTTCAAGCATGTTGGAATCATACCGCAACACCGTTAATGGTGTTGGAGGTATGATTCCATGCACTGGGAGACTCCTCTGGGAAGCCCCCAGTACTTTCGGTTAAAGCCTTCCAGGGTCTGCCAGCAAACTAGTGCTGCCTCCGACCCCAGACATAATTCTGCTCTCCTGCTGCTGAGCTGAGCTTGAGAAGGGGAAGGTAGAACAATAGGTTTCCTGTCACCGGTAGGTGAGACCATTTCCCAGACAGGACTTAGGGCCATATGTATCATCAAACTATTTTGCATTTCCTAAATAGCGAATTTTAAGGAATCGCTATTTAGGAAATGCAAAATGGTATGTATGAACAAAATCGCTTTTTATTTGCGACCCTTAAGCTTCCTTATTTGCGAATTCGCTTTTAGCGAATTCGCAATTAAGGAATAATTTCCAATGCATTCCTATGGGCCAGGAGGCCCATAGGAATGAATGCAAAATAATTCTCAAATTGCGAATTCGCAATTTGAGAATCGCAATTTGAGAATTATTGCAAGGGTGCAGTGGTGTCTCAAAGACACCCTGCTGCACCCCTGAAAAGAACATGTGTGTGCATATGGCGCACATACATGCCCTATGGGCATGTGTGTGCATCATATGCCACCTTTAAAATGCCAATTTGTGCATTTCTGGAAGAATTCGCAAGTTACCATCAACTGAAAGTTGGTGGTAATTTGCGAATTCTTAAACAAAATTCGCAAGCTAAAATTGCTACATACATAGCATTTAAGGAATCGCAAATTTGCGATTCCCTAAATGCTATGGAAAAATAAGGAATCGCACAAGTTTGCAATTCCTCATTTTGGGAATGTTTCATACATTCCAAAACGTGCAAAACGGCCGCTTGCGAGTCGCAAAGGCCGAAATTCAGCGAATTTCGGCCTTTGCGATTCAAAAACGGCTTGATACATATGGCCCTTAGTGTATTGGGCTGGGGTGAGGGCCCTTGCCAGCGCCACAAGACTGCTTTGAAGGGCACATTTGGTGCCCTCCTTGCATACTCTAGTTAGAGCCAGTTCTGGGTTGCCCTTGGCTTCCGCTCTGGCGCGAAACTGGACAAAGGACATGGGAGAATCCTCCCCTCTGTCCAGCCTCTCCTCTGGGAGAGACACCTGATTGTCCTAACCCCTTTATTAGGTAAATTAAGCGCTCTTTGCTGTCCTATCACCTACCCTCTCGCAGCCTGATATCAGCCAACCTATTCCAAGCGAAGGTTCCTAAAATCTTGAGAGTACGTTCGGGCAGGCGTATGTTCTCATACAATGCTTCCGATCCAGATTAGATCAACGACTCATCACTTTGTATTCAGGAAGCAATTAGAAACGTGGCTCTTCCAGAAACTGCAGTGAGACTGGGAACTTCTTGTGGTCGCAACTAGTGCTGGGATGCCTAAGAGTAGCCATGCGCTTTATCAAGAATTAATTAATAATAATAATAATAATAGGTCCTCAGATTTGTTGTGGGACAAGACTCAAGCCTGAAACCACTTCACTCTTTGAACGTCTGGACATTTGGATTTTGCTTGGAACCAAGACTGCATCACGGAAGACTTCTGATTCTCCTGGTCTTGCTGTTCTGCAAGTCTTCTTCGTCATCTGTGTCTTTGTTTTTTCCAGGATCTTCAACAGACCTGTGGGCATCAAGGACACCCTAAGTAATCTCCCTTGGCGTGAAGGAGTCACTCCCCTGCATCTCCAGGCACCACAACGAAGCTGACCGGTCTGCTGCTTCTGTCGTCCCACAGACTTCGAAAGGCTCAGCATCCCAGGTGGTGGTTCTGCAGCTCCCTCGAGGCCTGCCCTGTCCTCTCTACAATTTTGAGGCTAGTATCTCTCGTCGGAACCGCTGGGACCGAACCCCTGTGTACCATGTCAACTTGCTGTTTCCAAGGCATGTTGGCTCTACACTCCAGAGATTTTTGGGCTACTAGAAGCTTCAACCTCCAACATTTCTTCCTGACAAGATCTTTGTCCTCACCGCATCCTCTGCACCGTTGTGAGCTGCTCGAGGTCCTCTTGCGACTCCTATGCCTTCAGCCTGTGGGTCCTCTTGAGGGTGGTCTCCTGCTTCAGATGGCTTCCCTGCTTGCTCAGGGCCTGCTCTGACCTTCCTGCACATGGTGAGTCCCTTGGACCTTGCTGGTCCCAACGTTGCTCTTTCATCATTTTCCACATCTGTTGCTGCTGCCAAGGCTTGTTGGTGCTCGCGCCGGACAGGACCCCCTGGTTCTCGACTTCTGATGTGGGACAACTCGTGAACGGCTCCTGGTCTACCTCAGCATTGCCTGGTCCTCACAGCTGCAGCAACAACGTAATCGTCATCACTCCTGCATCTTCCGTCATTGGTGGGCATTACTCTTCTGTGCCTCCTGTTCACCTCCAAGTGGAATAGACTCTGTCCCCTCTGCTTGCAGGTAGGTTCTTCTCTTCAAGAATCCACCCTTGGATTCCACTGGACTCTTGCACAGTCTTCACCAGCAGCATCTTCACTGCAGTCCTCCAATGTGGTCTACTGTGGTTTCCGACTTCACTTCGCACCTATGCACCTGGCTTCCCTGGTGGAACCCTGGTTCCTGTGTTATCCATGGGTGGGGTGACTCTTCAACCTTCGGTCTTCCTTTGGGTTTCTTCAGGGTCCATTGGGAAAGGCCCCTCAAAACTGCAACTACAACTTTCCTGTTGACTTCTATTGAGTATGCCGCTGTGCTTAAACTCTGCACACAGCCTCTATGGGGTTCCTGGGTACTTACCTTGGGCAGTTCCTTGTGTCCCCAGCTCTATTGAGTCTGCTGGTCCAAGTCCCGACTTCGGTCGCAGTTCGCATTCCACTTTCTTAGTATATGGTTTGGTCACCCCCTGGATATCACTGTGTATTGTAATTACTTACCTCTTGCAACTGAAATATTCTTGTGTATTTGTGTTGATATCTCCGGGTAGGAGATATACCAATGTGTTAGTGAGTGTTGTGTAATAAATAGACTTATTTGTATAACCACACTGCTTGGTTCTTTTTCTTTTACCCTACACTACATGATTTGATCAAGCTGCTCTCCACAGCTACCACATAGAGACCTTTCTAAGGTTGTTTAAGACCACTAAAACCCCCATAAGGGTTGTCTGGATTAGTGCCAGGTGCTTCACTTAAATAGATGTGCACCATATACTAAGCCAGCCTCCTACATCCATGCATTCTAGAATTATCAAGCAGCACAAAATCCAAATCCAAATCTGAACTCACTCACCATCTGATTTATGCCACTTCTTTGAATCTGCTTTTTCTCTGAGTAATCATCATCTTCTCATTAAACATGTTCTGCTTTGCATCAAAACGGTCAGTGCAGTATTTGGCATATTTCAGGATCTTGTTGATTCCCTTAGGCTACCGACACATTACACTCGGCTGAATATGTGAACTATCCTCAGGAAGCAAACCCAAAACCAAAGCGATACAAATCCGAAAACGTATTCTTCTCTTCCAGGGGATACTCATCAATAGTCATAAGCAATTAATAGTCCCGCCCATGTCGGAGATGAGTCTTCGGCGTCGAACGTCTGCGCTCAGCCGTCGTAGGCTAGCTGGACTTGGACTGTCTACGAGGAGGGGTCGACGTCGGCCGATGAGCTGCAGACACATGCCTAGATTTAGTCTTTGCCATACCTGGCATCCTACACCTCAACGGCGATAGATTCTTCAACGCCGACTTTGACACAGGTGACTTAGAAGCTGAAGGAGAGCACAGGGGTATTTTCGACATCGATCTTTCCCTCAACAGGGAATTTGACCAATGCCTTCTTTTTTTCTCCCTTTTCCTTGTGCTCTGACCTTTTTTGAGAGGAGGGCTCTGTAGAGGGATGTCCTTCCAGGCCGCTTGTAGACTTCTTTCCTCTCGCCTGTATGGCATGCAGTTAGATCTTGTCACTTTAATGAAGCGTTTTTCTAGTACCTGCTGGAAGAAGTAGCACTTGTTAGAACAGTGTGAGGATGGTAAGCACACAATACAGAGTGCGGATCTGATTTAGCCATTTTCTTCCCACATGAAGGGCACTTAACACCATCGCTGCTGCAGCAATTCCCCTCCTGTGCTGCAGATGCTTCATTCCCATTATTCATGATGAGCTCAGCTCGTCATCAGCACAGCTCAACCGTGCCTCATGACGAGCTCAGCTCGTCATGAGCATCGAAGGGGTTAATAAAAAAGGCTGGCTTATCTGACAGAAAAATAACTGGAAAGTCAGAAAAATGATGGAAATAGTACTGCAAGTACTAAAGACGTTGAGTGAAGACATAAAATCCACTTGAAAAGACCAATTTGTGATAAAAAAAACTAACTGACGAGCTCAGTGCTCCAAGTTCCTTACAGAAGGAGCCGGAAAAAAGAACTGACCTATCTGCCACCTGTGGGGTATGATGGGAGCCTGGAGGTCCTGGAGGTCTTAAAGGCACAACGCCAGATTTTTGATGAGTGTTCTATATGCAGCCTTCTATGCTAATCTGCCTGCTGTCACCTTGCCCTTTTCCTTGAAAATAAAGGCTTTGTTCAAACAATTTAAGAGTACCTTTCTCTATGTCATGGAAATGTTGTTATATAGGATTTATTTTAAATGAAAAATACTATCCAGTATTGGCACATTAAAGCCTAATTTTTGGTTTTAGGCTGCATACTTATATACATGTGTGTATATTATATATGCATATTATATATATTGATGTATGTTTACATGGGACTAGTCCTTAGATTCGGTTAAAGCTGCATTATACATATTTATGTATATGCATATATTTTTCCTAATGCTCCGGGGTCCCCTCACATAGGCAGTACTATTCAGTGCTTATGACTATTGATGAGTATCCCCTGGAAGAGAACCAGGATTACAGGTAAGTAACTTATCCTTTCTAAGGCTCTTCAACTCTTCTGCATTTAATATAGATCTGCATAGGCCTCTCATAGAAAGCATGCACTGGTTTCTTTGGCTCTTGTGTAGCTCTAGTTATCTTCCAGTTCACTTCCATCTCTGGCACATTCATTTTCAGATGATCTATCACTGCTTTGTATTTGTCAGCAACCATCTCAGCTGGAGTTTTAGACCTGACATCCTTGGCATGGAAAACCCCTAAAACATCTGACTCCACTCATCTTGTTTTGCTGATTTAGTTTTTGTTGGCTCTGTTGGCTCTGTTCACTTTACCGCTTCTAACCAGTAGTAAAGTGCTTGGGCTGTCTCCTTCAAGCATGGTAAAATCGGCTTACACTTAATTGCCACACTTAATTTACTTGTAAGTCACTAGTAAATGATGCCACATGTAGCCAGGGCCTGTAAATACTTTTTTTATAACAATTTTTTTATTGATTTGGGGGATAACAACAGTAATGACACACATTGGCCAGTTTGACATTTCCACATCATGCATTATAAGGAGATATATAATTAAGAAGTCACAACATCACAACATCAAACCTATGATACTCCCACCACTTGCTGCAGATCTTTTCATGTTTCCAGGGCAGCCCATTGCCCTGTAAATTGGTAATTCCTGTTGAGCTCACCAGTCCATGCCCCTTCTCCAGTCCACAAGCGACAGGGGTTCCGAGGAGTTCCATCTACATGCAATGTCAAACTTGGCTACCCTTGTTGCCACCCCAATAAAAAACCTTTCCATCCTCAATCCACCCTCCTGCTCCAACAAGACCAGCAAGGTCACAGAGGGATTAAGTTCAAACCGGCATCCCAAAAGCTGGGAAAGCTCCTTGTTCACTCCCTCCCAAAAGGGGTGTAGGCAAACACAAGTCATATGAAAGAAGAAGTCCGCTTCTGCCAGGGAACAGTGTGCTTTGCCTGCTCGGTATAAGTGCCAGGGAGTCTGGTAAACAATATGAAGATAATTGAGTTGGATCATGCTGAGGTGTGAGGAGATAACCCTTTCCTTCGGGTCATTCTGCCTTCGCGTCAGTCGTCTTTATCGAGTTCTTGCACCCATATCTGTCAGGGAAGCAATCAGGGGCATTAAGAATGAGGGAGCTGTACATCCTGGACATGGTTCCCTTGCCCAGCCTCCCCATTAAGAGCTTGGCCTCCAGGGCGCTAAACTGTGCACCTGGTGGGATATGGACTGAGAGGGTGAGGCACAGCTGCAGGTATTGGTGAAATTGTGTGCAGGAAAGCTGGTGGTGTTCCTTCATGTCCTGGAAGGGCATTAGGGTCTCAGCCCACCAGATGTCCCCTAAGGGAGTGATATTAATTCTGCCCCACTTCCAAAACCCCTATAAGCTGGCCACATGGGGAGCCGATACCCTGCCACAGAGGGGTCATCCCAGTGAGTTTATAGTCCCAGCCGATAAGCCAGAGAGCCCCTCTCGAACACAACAGGGTGTAACCGGGAACCCTGTCCCACGATACCTAATACCACCTCAAGTGACTGGTGGTTAGCTGACACCTCGACTTTACCCTCTCTCCGCTCCTCGCAGAACGACTGGGACGAAAGTGATCATACCTGGGGCCAACAAGACGAGGGAGAAGTCGTGTTCCACTTTAAAGGGGCGTATCCTGTATGGCAAGGACCGCCCGGCAGTGACGTAGCCGGCAGCTCACAGGTGAAAAGCGAGGAAGACCTACAGTCGGTGTGTGACGTCACCGACCAGGAAGAACAAGTGGAGGTTGCTGCCCGAGACCGGAGAGCGAAGGACGGAGAAGAGAAGAACGGAAGAGACGACCACCGAGAAGCAGACGAGAAGCCTGGAGGCCAACGTTACGTTGCTTCGCCCAGCCACACTCACGGAGGAGTGTGGCTATCCCAGGTACGACAACGAGTGTCGAGCTGGGTAGGGAGGCGGGCTGGGTCTGACAAGAAGTAGAGGACGCTTGCGGAATTTGCCCACTGCTTCTGTGTGCTCACGTTCCTCTGTCCCCTCTCTTTTCTCCCTTCCCCTGTTGCACACTTTGCACCTTTGCACTGACGGCTATTTAGACACCCGAGCACCGGTGACTTCCTCTCACCCTGGCCCCTTTAAATAAAATATACCTCAGACAGAGGTTTGTACCTTTCCTTTTCGTTCCTCTATGTTGTCGGTGAATGCCACGCCACGGAAGAAGAGCCTACAACCCCTGAAGTTTGTACCTGCGGGAGGTCTGCTCACGGAGAACCCTCACCCTGTCCCAAGCAACCACGGACCCAGCTGCTCCTTCCCGGGAAAGACTGTTAAAGAAAAAGAAGAAAACATTTGTTAAAATAAAACCTTATCTACCCAGAACTACCGGATTCCGACCTGTTTCTCCCACTTGGTTACACAGGGTCACCTGCGACACATGCCCCCTTCCTTTTCTCGCCCCCTTTTTTAGCAGGAGGACAGGTGTGAAAATGTAGAAAGAATAGATGTGCCACCCTTTACCAACTTCATAGTGGGACTTAACCAATCAGTTTTAGTGTGCTAACAATTCTCCCCTGAAGCGGAAAGCCGGGGGTTAGGCTGACAATCTTTTAAACTGTTTAATAATTTTATTTTGTGCTTTTTGGCAGATTTATTTTGCTCTTAAATTTGCAGTCACCCTTGCCCTCGCCGTACCTAGAACCCTGGTCCACGCGCAGACGATCAGGAGCTGACGCGATTGGACACAGGGATTGCCGCCATCTTGGGGGTGAAAGTAGGGTACCGCTCCAGCTTTGGGAAGCCTCCCGCCCTCCCAGGTATAAATTCTGCCTCTCACTACGCGCGCACAGATTTAGTGTGCTAACAATTCTCCCCTGAGGCGGAAAGCCGGGGGTTAGGCTGTCAATCTTTTAAACTGTTTAATAATTGTATTTTGTGCTTTTTGGCAGATTTATTTTGCTCTTAAATTTACACTCACCCTTGCCCTCGCCGCACCTAGAAACCTGGTCCAAGTGCAGACGTTCAGGAGCTGACGCAATTGGACACAGGGATCGCCGCCATCTTGGGGGTGAAAGTAGGGTCGCGCTCCAGCTTTGGGATGCCTCCTACCCTTCTCCACCAGCATATAAGGAACACCAGTTCTCGTCCGCGCAGCGGGCGGGCGCGCCAAAGTCACGCCCGTCTGCGCCCGTCCGCGCTAAGTCCGTGACAGGCACAGGAAAGACTGGACAATCACTTCCAACTCAAACATATCAGGCAAGCAACCTTCTAAGTCTCAATACTGCAAACAGCTGTGTGATACGGCGTCCTCACATACCCGTCTTGCTCCACGTTACTGCAGTCCTTCACGTACGACAGAGAACCCAGCCAGAGCGTCCATAGTAACGGCTCAACCCACCAAATGTCCAACCCTCTGTCCTTTGTTCCAGGACCCAATCCGGAACGGCGAAAACACGGAAGCACTACCTCCCGACCCCGGAAGTACCTCCCCCTCACGTGATCCGGACGCTAGAAAGACCGGAACCAGGAAACAGTCCAGCGTCGGATTGAGCTTGTGGCAGGAGACCCCGACCGGAGCGGCGAAGGAGAGGACGTCTGAAGAGGAAGAAGACTGGTCCGAAGATTGGTGGAGTCCACCGGAGGTTGCTGGGGAGCGGCCGCAACTCAACTTGGAGAGTTGCGGCGGAGCGGGTGAGTGAAACGGAACCCCTCTGATAGCATGTTAGGTGCAGTGTAAATAACTCCTTTCTTGTATAGTTTAAAACCCCCTTTAGGCTCACGTCGTCACCCGGAGCACTGTGTAAATATTGTGAAGCACTCCTCCACGTTGTATATAAACCCTTACGTCCCACCACCCAACACCCCTACTGCTTCTCGATACCCAGCTTGTGTCTATACCTACCCCGACCCTCCCGTTCCCTCCTCACTTTCGACTCCATACCCCTCACACTCCCCGGTGCTGGTAACAGGGATCCGACGAGAGAAGTCCGGCAGGACTAACGGCTCCTTTCTTTTCTTTGTTTTCCTCCCGGTACCTCCGAGGACATCCCCAAGAGTAGAAGACCCGGAGATTCCGCTGACATCGGTACTGAACCCGGACCCTTCTTCCACCCGTGGAGCTGTGCCTTTAATTTCTGGAACATTGACTCTCGATAACCACCTTGTTGTGAACAGACGTACTGAAATAAATCAAACATTGCCCACTATATACGGCCTCCGCGCTTGGTATTCCGGTCCGCCACACCCCCACGCACACAGTTGGTGTCAGAAGTGGGATCCGGAGGCATGGAGGCCGTCGTGCAGAAAATGGCCGAGTCCCAAGAGATGTTGGGAAAGCTAATGGAGAAGTTTTTGAAAACCGCTGAGGAAGACAGGGGGCAACTGCATGACGTCCTCAAGGGCCAAGGGGACGCCCACGACCAGGCCATGGGTAAATTAACGGACATCCTCGGCCAGCAGCAACAACGACCCATAACCTCCCTACCATCAGTGGTCTTACAAAAGTATGTTCCTGGCGACGATCCGGACTACTTTTTTACGAACTTTGAAAGACTAGCGCAGGCCGCCTCATGGCCAGCAGATCGATGGGGGCAATATTTGGGACCGCTACTGACCGGAGACCTCCAAGCAGCGTATCAGCAAGCCAATATTCAGGGCAACACACCCTATGATGACATCAAGAAGTGTATCCTCGAGAGACTAGGCATAGATGACGAGACTTATAGAGTGAAGCTGCGCCAAGCCAAGGAAGGGCCACAAGAAACCCCTAGGGATCTGTCCTTCCGCATTAAAGATCTCGCAAATCGCTGGTTACGCCCGGACACCTCCACCAAAGACGATATCTTGGCAAAAGTATATTTGGAACAATTCCTGGCCTCCCTACATCCGGCCACTCAAAAATGGGTACGACAACACGCACGTCTCACCCTCGACAGCGCGGTGGAGATCGCGAGTGCATACAGTCGAGCACAAGAAACACCCAGGGGCAGAGATGAACATCCCCACAGAGCGCATATAAATACAGTCCGACCCCCCCCTCCACGGAAAGTGGAGCCACCTCCCCTGCTGCCGCCGCTCATATACAGACCACCCAATCCGGGTCCACAGTGTTACAACTGCGGTGGCTATGGACACATAGCGCGTGTATGTCCACAGAAAGACGAACCCATGGAGGTAGGCCTGGTACAGAACTATGTGTGTGCCACACCCGGAAAGACGCCCCCACCGTTCCGTTGTCCCGTATATGTAGACGGACACCCACTCATGGCTTTGGCTGACACGGGCTGTCGCCAGAGTGTTCTACGGCCCCAGGACCTACCGGCCCCACCGAGATCTCCCACTGGAATGGTCGCCATCCAGTGTGTACACGGAGACACCAAAAAGTACCCAACCACCCAGGTGCGAGTACGGCACCCAGCCGATCCCGGAACTGAACTCACTGTGGGTCTGATACCGAACCTTCCTGAGCAAGTGATCCTAGGGAGTGACTATGCTGGCCTCCCTAAACTAGTACAGGACACTACAGACTCCCTGAACCAATGGTGGGAAGAAGCACCCTTTTCCAGGGAACAGCCGCTTGCTGAAGATCCGACCAGACCCCGGAAATCCCGTAACCAGAAGAGAAAAGAGAAGCGAAACCACACCACCGCCTACCCGGTGGTTCCTGATGTCCATCCCTGGCAAACGGATAGGGAATTCCGGGCGTCACAACAAGAAGACCCTATCCTGCAAGAGGCCTGGAGAAGGGCCGTAGACCAGGAAGACCCCCTTCACGTATGTCCCTATTTTTTTTAAAAAGAACGGACTGCTGTATAGAAAAGGGAACCCAAACCAACCACCCCAGCTATTGATTCCCGAACCCTTCAGAGAGAAGGTACTCTTCCTTGCTCACAGCCATCTCCTAGGGGGTCACTTCAGCGACGAAAAAAACAGTCTGTCCATCCTGGAGAAGTTTTATTGGCCGGGAGTACATCAACAAGTCAGACAATATTGTAGAGAGTGTCCGGTATGTCAGCGGAACAGTAGATACCGTCCTCCCAGGGCTCCCTTACTGCCTCTACCCCTCATTGACATCCCCTTCACCCGGGTGGGAATGGACATTATAGGCCCCCTACTCCCCTCCCGCAGTGGCTGCCGATATGCCCTAGTTTTGGTGGACTACGCCACCCGCTTCCCTGAGGCAGTGCCCTTACGACAACCTACGACACAGGCTATAGCTAAAGCCCTCATCTCCATATTCTCAAGGGTAGGGTTTCCCAGGGAGATCCTTACGGATCAAGGCACCCCCTTCGTTTCATCCCTAATGAAACAAGTGTGTTCAAACCTAGGCATAAAACAGATTCGCACTTCCGCCTACCACCCCCAGACAGACGGGCTGGTAGAGCGTTACAACGCTACCCTTAAGTTAACTCTGAAGAAGATGTTGGCCTTGGAGGCAAAGAGGTGGGAGGAGATGTTGCCGTTGGCCTTGTTTGCCATTCGCTGCAAAACTCAGAGTAGCACAGGATATTCTCCTTATGAATTGCTGTACGGTCGACCACCCCGCACCCTACTTGACATGGCCCAAGAAGCATGGGAGGCCGAACCTGACAGAACCCGACCCCTACCAGAATATGTCGAAAACTTAAAAACTCATCTCTCCCAGCTGCGCGATATTGTCCGCCAGAATATGGAGAACGCACAAGCCAGCCAGAAACGGCAATATGATAAGGGTACCAAACCCCGCTCCTTTAACAATGGGGATCTAGTTCTACTGATGAGGCCATCATCAGACCACAAACTGTTAGGGCAATGGCAAGGACCCTATGTGATTCTTCGCCAAGTGACTCCTGTCACCTACGAAGTGGAACTCGACCCTACTCGAGGCACCACACAGGTGTACCATATCAATCTTCTAAAAAAATGGGAGGGACCCCGACCCGTCCTATCCACCTCTGATATACCAACCTCTCTCTTATTTGAATCGTGTTTCGACCCTGAAATGACCAGAGAGCAGAGACAGAGTCTCCGGGAGGCATTACAATCCTTACAGGGAGTATTTTCCTCCTCACCAGGTCACACGACGATCACAGAACACAGCATACACACAGAGCCCGGAAAGATTGTACGGCTACGACCCTACAGGGTCCCTGAAGCCCGCAGGAACGTGATAAGACAAGAGACCGAACAGATGCTGGGTATGGGGATCATTGAGCCTTCCACCAGTGAATGGAATTCCCCCATAGTTCTAGTGCCTAAACCTGACGGGTCCGTCAGGTTTTGCATAGATTTTCGAGAGGTAAACAAAATATCTACCTTCGACACTTATCCCCTTCCACGGGTCGATGAGATGGTCGAGAGCATAGGGAAAGCTCGCTACATATCTACATTAGACCTCTGCAAAGGCTACTGGCAGATCCCACTAAGAGCACAGGACCGAAAGAAAACTGCCTTTTCTACCCCAGATGTCTTATTCCAATTCACGGTGTTACCCTTTGGGTTACACGGGGCGCCCGCCACCATCCAAAGGGCGATGAACCAGGTATTAAGACCACATTCAGGGTATGCCGGGGCCTACCTCGACGATATTGTTATATATAGCAATAGCTGGGCAGAACACCTCGATCATCTCAGTAAAGTTGTTGGGTCATTGGGAACTTTTGGGTTCACCATCAATCCCGCAAAGACCACTCTAGCGGCTACATCAGTGAAGTACTTGGGTTACCTCTTAGGTGAGGGAGTGATTCGTCCCCAGGCCAAGAAGGTTGAGGCCATTCAATCCATTCCTTTTCCCCAGTCACGAAAAGACCTCCGGGCTTTCCTAGGCCTACTAGGTTATTACCGTAGGTTTATACCCAATTTTTCCCAAACTGCAGCCCCCCTCACTGACCTCTTAAGGAAGTCCACAAAAACAGAAACCCTCCTAAAGAATCCCACTCCTGTTCTACTGTTAGCCTTCTCTCGACTCAAAGCAGCCTTAACCTCCAAACCTGTACTGGTCAGTCCGGATTATTCACGGACCTTCCTCCTACAGACAGACGCCTCGGACCAGGGTCTAGGGGCAGTCCTTTCACAGAAAGACGAACCTGGGAACGAAAACCCCATTTTGTATCTGAGCCGTAAACTGTATCCCCGTGAAACCAGCTATGCTGTCGTTGAAAAAGAAGCATTGGCCATCAAATGGGCGGTGGAAAGCCTAAGGTATTATCTGGAAGGGAGAGAGTTTATCATCTATACTGACCACGCCCCTTTAGAGTGGATGGCCCGTAATAAAGGACATAATGATCGGGTCCTCCGTTGGTTCTTAGCCCTACAACCATACAGATTCCGGACATTGCACCGTAAAGGGACTGAACAAGGCAATGCTGATTACCTCTCCCGGTATCCCATGACCCAAACCCGTACTAGAAAGACAGCTAGGGGAAGGGGATGTGATACGGCGTCCTCACATACCCGTCTTGCTCCACGTTACTGCAGTCCTTCACGTACGACAGAGAACCCAGCCAGAGCGTCCATAGTAACGGCTCAACCCACCAAATGTCCAACCCTCTGTCCTTTGTTCCAGGACCCAATCCGGAACGGCGAAAACACAGAAGCACTACCTCCCGACCCCGGAAGTACCTCCCCCTCACGTGATCCGGACGCTAGAAAGACCGGAACCAGGAAACAGTCCAGCGTCGGATTTAGCTTGTGGCAGGAGACCCCGACCGGAGCGGCGAAGGAGAGGACGTCTGAAGAGGAAGAAGACTGGTCCGAAGATTGGTGGAGTCCACCGGAGGTTGCTGGGGAGCGGCCGCAACTCAACTTGGAGAGTTGCGGCGGAGCGGGTGAGTGAAACGGAACCCCTCTGATAGCACGTTAGGTGCAGTGTAAATAACTCATTTCTTGTATAGTTTAAAACCCCCTTTAGGCTCACGTCGTCACCCGGAGCACTGTGTAAATATTGTGAAGCACTCCTCCACGTTGTATATAAACCCTCACGTCCCACCACCCAACACCCCTACTGCTTCTCGATACCCAGCTTGTGTCTATACCTACCCCGACCCTCCCGTTCCCTCCTCACTTTCGACTCCATACCCCTCACACTCCCCGGTGCTGGTAACAGGGATCCGACGAGAGAAGTCCGGCAGGACTAACGGCTCCTTTCTTTTCTTTGTTTTCCTCCCGGTACCTCCGAGGACATCCCCAAGAGTAGAAGACCCGGAGAGCCCGCTGACATCGGTACTGAACCCGGACCCTTCTTCCACCCGTGGAGCTGTGCCTTTAATTTCTGGAACATTGACTCTCGATAACCACCTTGTTGTGAACAGACGTACTGAAATAAATCAAACATTGCCCACTATATACGGCCTCCGCGCTTGGTATTCCGGTCCGCCACACCCCCACGCACACAAGCTGTCCTTGTAGTATCGATATAGATAAGATAAGGGGGGCGTTTTCATGTAGGTTCTCCAGTTGGACCTCTTTTTGGTCCCCAGTCGAGGCGAAGGTGCCTCTAGCCAAAACTGTCGCTGGCATTTTAAACTTTAAAGGCGGGCTGATTAATGCACGTTCCATGTGTGGCATAGCCAAGATATTAAAGATCTAATCCTTGACCAGGACCTGGATTGCCTCCTCATAACTAAGACATGGTTAAACAACAGCAGTAACCCAGACCTAGCAATAGCCCTTCCATCTGGCTATACCATCTTCAGGCAGGATAGATTGAAGGGGAGAGGAGGAGGAGTGGCTATGGTATTGAGAAGCCACATGAAATGTCACACCTTCAATTTAGGCTCACTCAAAGGAGTAGAAAGACTTGGTTTTTCTATTAAGTTAAACAAGACCTCCTCTTTCTCTGGAGGCTTAATATACCGCCCCCCGGGTAGCGCAACCAGGTTCTTAGAAACCCTGAGTGACTCTCTAGGGCAGCTCCTTCTTCGTTACCCTCACTTTACATTGCTGGGAGACTTTCATTTGCAGCTGGAGTCGAAATCTGACATGCAGGCACTTAATTTTCATCAGACCTTAGAGATCTTTGACCTACATCAAAAGTTAACACAGCCTACCCACCAAGCAGGACACACTCTGGATGGGGTGTGCTCTAATTTTCCCCCTTTGGAGACCGAGACACCCATCCCACAAATTTGGACAGACCATAGTCTAATCCCTTTCTGCATCCGAGTATCGTGCCCTCAGAAATTAGCAAAGACTAGTCAACATCCCGTAAACTATGTTAACTGGACAGTGGTTGAGGATAGCTTCAAGCTCAAACCAATCACTCAGACACAGATCCCCAGCATGTCCGGAGAAGTAGTGCAGGACTCTAAATGCTTCCATATCTGGATGCAGCAAGTGATTAAAGAACGTGCCCTTCCCAAACGCTCCCCGGGAAAGGAGAAAAGAGGGAAGATAAATGCCCCCTGGTTCTCACTAGAGTTAGCCAAATCCCATCTATTATGTAAGAAAAGTGAACGCAAGTGGCGCAAAACTTACGACCCTGCATCTAAAGCCTTTACACCCAGCAGAAGAAATTATATCTTTGTAGTATCAAAACCGCTAAGAAGGAATACTACATTAACGCCATCAAAGAAGCCAAGCCAAAACAAAAAGCGGTGTTCTCTATTGTTAAGGCTTTTACACACCCAAAAGCCTTACAGCCCGAAATCCCACTACCCTCAGAATTCTGCAACCAAATGGCGGACTTCTTTGAGGAAAAAATTGAATTAATACAAAAGGATTTCCCGGCCCCTCGAGTATACCAGGTATCTGGCCTCCCTGACTGCGGGGAGACCATGATGGGCAGTATTAAAGCCTTTAAACCGGTTACATTACCTCAAACTCGTGAAGTTATCCTGGCGTGTAAATCTGGTGCTCCTTCCGAATCTTGCCCCCCTCGAATTCTTCATCAGTTAGTTGATGTGGTCAATCCCATTATTAATGGGATTGTAAATGCTTCCCTTAGCACAGGTGTAGTTCCAGGAGAATGGAAACAAGCAATCGTGAAACCGCTCATGAAAAAACTCAATAAATCTACTACAGACCTCGCTAATTTACGTCCAATCTCACTCCTTCCAGTCCTGGGTAAGATAACCGAGCAGATGGTTTATAAAGAGCTAAAAAGCTATATTGAATCTCATAATATCCTCCAGCCCCAGCAATCGGGTTTCCGTCCACATCACTCTACGGAAACGGCCCTGATTGAACTCACTGACTCCATAAAATTACTACAGGGTGAAGGGAAGAATGCCGTTTTGATTTTATTAGACCTCACAGCGGCGTTCGACACCATCTCCCACTCAATACTGATAGGTAGGCTAAGAGATATTGGAATCACAGACGTAGCACTGGCTTGGATAATCTCGTTTCTGGCAGATAGATCTCAAACCATCGCACTGGGCCCTTTTCTCTCCAAGGAAAAAAAGGTGTTGTCTGGAGCTCCGCAGGGCTCGATTTTGAGCCCATTATTATTTAATATTTACATGGTCCCCCTCATCTCTTTAATTGAGTCAAACGGCATACTTGTGACATCTTATGCCGATGATACTCAATTGATTGTACCCCTTGACAGGAACTCCACAAATGCCGAGCAAAATCTAAAGAACTGCCTGAAGGACATTTTCCTCTGTATGGAAAATAACCAATTTAAAATGCAATGCCAGCAAGACGGAGATTCTACCCATGGGAAAAAATTTCCAATTCTGTCCAAGCAAATGGTGGCCGAATGATTCACCTGCTCCACCACATGCTGTGATGTCAGCTAGAAACCTGGGCGTCCTATTTGACGCCGAGTTGTCATTTGATCAGCATGTGAGGAATGTGGCAGGAAGTTGTTTTAATATCATTAAATCTCTAAAGAAGTTTTTCGACTTCCTCCCCACAGACTCAAGAAAGGCTTTAGCAGTGGCTTTAATCCTCCCCCGCCTTGATTACTGTAATGGCCTGATGGCAGGTGTTAAAAAAGCTACGTTGAAAAAACTCCAAAGCGTGCAACACGCAGCAGCCAGACTTGTATTAAAATTACCAAGGAAATCTTCAGCTTTGGCCCCTCTGAAGACCCTTCATTGGCTATCTCTGTATAAGAGGATACTGTTTAAAATCCTTGTAATCGCCTTTCGTGCATTCAACGGCACAGGCCCGAAGTATCTTACCCGGCGATACACCCACTACAACCCCTCTAGGACGTTACGATCTTCAGGTGGTAACCTGAGTAATCTGTTTAAATTTAATTACAAAACCAAGGGGGGTAAGACCCTATCCTTCTTGTCCTCTAAGGCCTGGAATGCAATGCCCAAGAACCTCAGACACCTAAATCAGGAAAGCCTGTTCAGAAAGCAACTGAAGACCTGGATTTTCTATCTCCCAGATGACTATGTAATGGCCGCTATCTAGCTTTTAATTGTTTGTACACTGTTTTTCTAGCGCCAGGCTGCTCCTTTCGGAGTGATAGTCGCGCTCTATAAATACACAATACAAATACAAATATAGTGTTAGATCTATGTCCCCCTTCCACAGGAGGTGGGAATAATAGAGGATGTAGACATCCCAGGTAAGAGACCCATTGGCCACTACCTGTCACTCACTTGTAGCGCCCTAAAATCTAGTATTTAGGTGGCATCCCTGACCCTGAACTTCAGTTCCTGACAACCTAAGAAGAACCGGATGCCACAGAGCTGCACCTGCAGCAAAGACTGCAGAGAACTACTGACTTGGCCCCTGCCCTACCGGCCTGTCTGCAGCCCTAGACGATCCTGCAGCAAAAGTCGACTCGTCCTGTAGCCCTGCGACCTATAGAACCTTGGGAAAACTGCCTGCCTTCGATAAAGACAAAGATCTTCGGAGAACAGTGGACCTGCTCACAAAGCAACAGGTTCAAAGCAGAGACTCTGTGACCTGAAGATGTCCAGAAAGAGAAAAACATGTTCATAGTAAAAATGTAAGACAGAAATAGTAATATGGGGTGGAGAGTGTGACAAAAAATAAAGAAACAACTGTGTTGGACGGGCGCATTAGTCTATAGACAACCTGGCCCAAAAAATGCTTTCTCCGACACACTCACAGATCTGATAGCCACATATGCCCTGGCAACAACTAAGTTTATAGTACTTGGGGATTTTAACTATCATGGGGAACAAACCTCCCTCTCAGAGGTTAACAAACTGTTCTCAGACATGGAACATATGGGCCTTTATCAAAGAATCTTTGGTCCCACGCATAAGGGAGGCCATACTCTCAACCTAGTTTTCACTAATATCGAGGATTTTAGATGTGACCATCCGCAGCCTTTGGTATGGTCGGACCACCTGATGATTAAGTTCACTTCCCCCCTGCCAATCCAGGTCCCCTCTGGCCTGCCTAATGCCATGGGCCCCAAGGCATATAGGCAATGGGACAAACTCACCCCTCAGGCCTTTGAGATGGCTTATCGGTTAGCAGAGGGATCAGAAGACCTGGATGTAGAGAATAGACTGTCAGAATTTAACAAGGGGGTGAAGGAGGCACTGGACAACATTATCCCCCTGAAACATAAACCTAGTCCCACTCCCAGCCGAATGTCGGCTAAATGGTTCACCTCAGAATTGAGACAGGAAAAGTCAGCATGCAAAAAATTTGAAAGGCAATGGAGACATAATAAAACAGAGCAAACAAAACACCAATATAAAGTCGCACTCGCCACATATCATCGGAACCTTAAGGCGGCTCGGTGCGTGTCCATTGCTAACCAAATTGAACAGTCCAAAAATTCGGCTAAGGCCCTTTTCAATATAGTAAAAGATTTCGTAGAACCCGCGGTATGCAAATTACCCGTCATTGAGAAGAAGGATCTATGTGACTCACTGGCCGAGTTCTTTCATGAAAAGATTGAAAAGATCTATGCGAACTTTTCCACGGATATCCAGGCTAGCACCCCTGCTCTAGACAATTTTGAGGACGACCCTGTTAGCCCTAGCTGTTCTCTTAAATATTTCGACTTTATCACTTTAGCAGAGACCCAAAGGGCGTTAACCTCTGCCAAATCAGGGTCCCCAACGGATCTATGCCCACCTAAAATCATGTCACTCCTATCCCACATACTAGCCCCTACAGTACAAAAAATGTTCAACCTTTCCATTAGCGAGCGAGTGATCCCTGCCTCGTGGAAGGAGGCCTTTGTAAGCCCTATTCAGAAGAAACCCACAGCCGACCCGGCTGAACTGGCTAATTACTGCCCCATCTCCCTGCTCCCTCTGTTGGGTAAAATACTGGAAGGACTGATTAATAGCAAACTGAATAGATACCTGGAATCAAATAACATCTTGGATTCCTCACAGTCAGGCTTCCGCCGAGGATTTAGCACAGAGGCGGCCCTCCTATCTGTGACTGACTCCTTGAGAATAAACATGGACAGAGGTGGTTCAGCCATCCTCATTTTGCTTGACCTCTCTGCGGCCTTTGATACCATCTCTCATTCTAGGCTCGCGGAGAGGCTAAGCGCCTGCGGCATTCATTGGCTGGCCTTCAAATGGCTTCGGAATTTTTTAGCAGATCGTTTTCAAACGATCATATTGGGTCCCCACCAATCTAAAAGAACTTCATTGTATAAGGGCGTCCCCCAGGGCTCCTGCCTTAGCCCCACGCTCTTTAATATCTATATGGCTCCTTTGGCTAAGGTGGTAGAAGCCCTGGGGTTTGAAATAATGTCGTACTCCGATGACACCCAGCTGCTTTTTAACATCGGCCAACATCCAGAAGCTGACAGAATCCGCTATGCTAAAGGGATCTTGGCAATTGCCAAGTGGATGACTTCCAACTGTTTACAACTTAACCCCAGCAAGACGGAAGTCATGCTTTTCGGGAAGGCTGAAGCGGTCTGGACCTATGAGTGGTGGCCGTCACAACTGGGCCCCCCTCCCATTCCGAAGCCATGTGTGAACAATCTGGGCATAAAACGTAATCAGTCCCTGTCCATGCGTGACTAGGTGGCCGCAATATCAGGGGCATGTTACTACAGACTGAGGCTACTGCGAAAGATCCTGCCTTTTATCCCCACGGAACATCGGAGAACCATAAACCAAGCCTTAGTCATGAGCCGTATGGATTATGGCAATGCTTTGCTGGCTGATGTGGGAGCCACAGGCCTGCAAAAACTGCAGGTCATTCAGAACACGGCAGCAAGGTTGGTCCTGAACATGCCGGCAGGCACCCCCTCTCGACCACTGCTACGTCAGCGGCACTGGCTGCCGATTAAACAAAGGGCGTTTTTCAAGATCTGCTGCCTCACTTTCGGCGCGCTTCAGGGTCAAGGCCCTCGGTATCATCCTGGACAAACTAGTAAGATACACTCCATCTCGCCTGTTAAGATCTGGTTCATTGCAGCTACTTCAGGTGCCCCGCATTAGACGACAGCGATCAGGAGGCAAGGCATTCTAGTACATGGCCCCTAAATACTGGAACAGCCTCCCTCAATCGCTACGAGAAATCCCTTCATATCTTAGTTTTCGGAAACACCTAAAAGCATTTCTGTTTTAAACAAGCTCCTGCTCTCCGATAACTCCGCCAATGAGGTGACCTATAGTAAAGCGCCGAGATGGCCCCCGGGGATTTGTGCGCTATAAAAGAGCGAATAACATAACATAACATCTTCCTCTTGTAACTATCACCTTTATATATGACTAAACAGAACTAATATCACAAGAAAAGACTCAAACTTCTTTAGATTAGGAATTCTTGAATAATGTGCGATATGGTCAACCATGTTAAGGACAGGGATGGATAAATTTATAGTTATATTTTTGAGGCAATCGTATTCCAATTCATTGGCAATTGGGCTTTAATAATTGTAAGATTATATATGAGAGCTTGATTGAAGAACTAACTAGTGGTAAAACTTTTACTCTGATATGTGGCCCTATGGCTATCTACACTCGCACCCATGCTGTTCTCAGTGTAAGCATTGCCAAAGTATGTACTTTGCCTTATTTGGACATTCAATTTGAATCAGCTGCAGAATGGATCCAACAGAGAGCTATCATGCAATCAAAATGTAAGTTTAATTGCTTCTGTATTTAGATGTGCTACGAAGCTGAGCCAGATGCATATTAAAGAAATATTCTTGGTGTATAAAGCTAAATATGTTCCTGTGGCCAACTATGAAACAGGCTTGGGGGGTTATGTTTAATGTGGCAATTTGTAAAAATCTGAAACTGATTTTTTGAAGAGTTTGTTGGTAGTCCCGTCAAGTTGTACAAACTATACACGCCACAAGGAAATGAGTTTGGATTATTTGGAGCATTTGATCATTCTTAATCCCTTTTTGTTGTGGCATATTGTATGGACCAAACCGGAAGCTACTTTTAATAGGTTGGTTTTAAGGGACTGCCTATCCCTAGATTATGCGTTCTGCATTCCCTGGATAGGTTATATCGCAATCCTATGTGGGATATAGATAAACTTGACACTTTTAACAACCCTGACTCCCTTTGTTCTGTTTCAGAGAATGATATGAAATCTTTGTTCTTGAATTTTCGTGATGAGAAGCAAACCCAGAGAGAAGCGAGCAAAACAATCACCATTGCTCATTTCTTGTTATTATCTTCGTCAGGCTTACAATTTTATTTATCTGCTGTGCTAATGCACAACATAGGTTCATGCAGACTCACTTCCGGCTAAGCACTGTTCAATTTTTGGTCGCTTTCCTCATAGTGGGTGGTCTGTCAAAAGACCTCCCTCCCTGTCCATGTGGCAGTATTTTACACCAATCTACTTTACATTATGTTTTATTTGTACATTTTATAGGGAGGCTAGATTACGCTGTCTTAAGCTACTACTCAAAATATTGTTTGTTGGACAATGCAGACCTGCTGTACCATTCATGCAACAACTGCAAATGATTGATGTTTGTGAAAGATGTGCCAGAGCAAGTAGAAATATTTATAATCTTTTTGAATCCTTTTATTGAATCCAGTGTATTTCATAATCAAGACTCTTTCCTCTTCAGAGTCCTTCAAAGACGTAGTACAGACGAAGATCAAGAGATTTGTAACAAAGCCGTCAACACTTGTTTTGCCCCCAAAAGTTGGCTTTTCAGCCTGGGGATTCCCCAGGGCTGTTACATCAATTGTCATCGACAGGGTTAGCATGCATATTTATTTATTTATTTATTTATTTAAAACATTTATAAAGCGCGACTGTCACCTGGCAGGTATCCTGGCGCTGGTAGCTACTCTTGTGGTTTATTGACGGGGGTGGACTGGGACTGGCCGGTTTTACAGGGACAAGGGAAAGAGCCATGTTTTGATACGTTTCCTGAATGGGAGGAGATGAGGGATATGGCGAATGTCGACAGGTAGACTGTTCCATAGCTTGGCTGCAGCTACTCTGAACGATCTTCCTCCCATCCTGGCCTTCTTACATCTGGGCACTCTCGCGAGGCAGGCAGTTGTAGACCTGAGTGTTCTGGTGGGGGTATACCAAGAGAACAGACGTTGAAGAGGTCTGGGTCCTATTCCATGTAGTGCCTTGAAGACCAGGCAAAGGGCCTTGAAGGCAATGCGTTGCCTCAAGGGCAGCCAATGCAACTCGGCCAGTGCAACAGTGGCCGAGGATCTCCTAGTCCATCCCAGAGCCAGTTTGGCTGCTGCCGACTGGACTCGTTGGAGTCTGTCCAGTAGAATCGCAGGAGATTCAAGCAGCAAGGCGTTGCAGTAGTCAAGGCGACTAAGAATAGTACACCTGACTACTAGTGCTCTGGCGGAGGATGGAAGAAGAGGCAAGACTTTGCGCAGTGAGCGCATAAGGCCGGCACAGGTTGCGACTGTTCTTGAGACCTGTGTTTCCATGCTTAATTGATGGTTGAGCATGACGCCCAGGTTGCGAACGGTGGTGACTGGTGGGGGGTTGTTAGGGTTTTCCGGGGGCCAGAACTCAGCGGGCAGCGGGCGGGGTATGCGACTTGCAGGGCAATACATCACCTCGGTCTTCGAGGAGTTGAACTGAAGTGAGTTCCGGTGCAGCCAGCATGCCGTGTCTCGTAGGCAGTCATGGAAGGCTTGCAAGGAAATGGAATCTTCGCCTTCCCACGAGAGAAGGAGCTGTGTGTCGTCCGCATAGTTTACTGTGGTCATGTTGTGTGACTTGATTAACGTGACCAGAGGTTTTAAGTAAACGTTAAAAAGGATCGGACTGATAGATGAGCCCTGGGGGACACCGTGAGGGACCGGGGAGAAGGCTGATTGGAAGGGGGGGGAGGGAAACAGCCTGTTTTCTGTCGCTTAGGTATGAGTGAAACCAGATCAAGGCCGTGCCGTCGATCCCAGCCGCTCTCAACCGCTGGAGCAGGACCCTATGATTGACAGTATCGAATGCGGCAGACAAGTCAAGTAAAATGAGGGCCACAGCTTGACCCCTGTCTGCGCGCATTCGAAGCTCCTCCATGGCCGTGAGCACCGCGGTTTCAGTGCCATGGGCTGGGCGAAACCCAAATTGGAATTCGTCCAAAAAGTGGTGTTGCTCGAGGTGGGTAGAGAGGCATTTACTAACCCAGCGTTCGAGCACCTTCACTGGGAAAGGCAGGAGTGATATGGGGCGGAAGTTGGACAGACAATCTGGGTTTAGCGTGGGTTTCTTTAGCAGCGGGGTTATAAGCGCTTGCTTCCAGGAGCGGGGAACGACGCCGCAGCTCAGGGATTGATTACAAATCAACCGGAGGGTGTGAAATAGTTGGTGCCCGCAGGTCTTCCACATTTTCGGTGGCAAAGGGTCAAGGGGGGATCCGGAAGTGATGCCTTGTGCGACTATTTCAAATTCTGGTTGAGAAATAAGAGGGAAATCCAACAATTTATTCGTGGGAGGGCAGGTTGGCCTCAGAGGTTCGGGGTTAGTGAGGTTGATTTCGGGGAGGGTGGAGAGAGTGGAAGACGGGGGCGTTGCTAGGTTATTGATGATAGTCTCAATTTTATCAGTAAAAAACTGAGCGAGGCTATCACAAAGGGACTGGGAAGGGGGGATGGAGTTTTTGACGCAGTCAGGGTGTAAGATATTGTCCAGAATCTGAAATATGCTTTTTGGACTGTTGGCCGCGTTGGTGATGGTGGAACAATAGTAATTTGCTTTGCTCTCTGCAATAGCGGACTTGTAGTCACGGAGTGCCTTCTTCCAGAGGGTTTTGTTGTTGTTACAGTATCCGTGTCTCCACTTTCTCTCAGCTTGTTTGCAGGCTGATTTGAGGGTTTTCAAAGAATCGTTATACCAGGGAGACGGGGCTCTACCTTTCGGTTTACAGAGTTTAAGAGGGGCAGCAGAGTCCGCAAGGGAGGTGATTCTCGAGCTAAAGGACCTGTAGTTATCTTCCACTGAGTTGGTGATAGTGAAACTGTCTTCCACCTCGAAGATTCTGGTAGAGGTGCTGAGTTTTTCTAGCGCTTTCCAGTTTCGGTACGAAAACTGTGGGGGCGGGTGGAATTTGGTTTTGCTTGTTGTGGCATTATTAATATAGAGTTTAATGAGCGAGTGGTCTGTCCAACTCATAGGCAGGATGTCACCTACTTGGGTCAAACCTGGGCTCGAGAAGATAAGATCGAGTCGGTTGCCTGCAGAATGAGTGGGGTCCTTTATCAGTTGTTGGAGGCCTACACTGTCACAGGACAACTGAAGGTTGTCTAGTCCTGCGTCTAGGCTGCCGTTTGGCCAGAGGTTAAAATCTCCTAGAAGTACTAGTTTACTGTGAGAGGTTGCCATGTTGGTGATAGTCGTGAGGAGGGCTTGCTGTTGCGAGAGGGAGCAGGCCCCAGGTGGGCGGTAGCAGATGATTACTGTAAAGGTATCTCCTTGATGGCAGTTTATAGACAGACCTAGGAGCTCGATTCCAGGTGTCGGGTCTATGTCTAGGATGTTCGTTTGCCACGAGGCTTTGAAGATGACACCAACTCCGCTGCCGCGGCCTTTGGGTCTAGGAAGGTGGAGAATGTTAAAGTTTAGCGGACAGGCGGCTGCTAGATCGGTCTCGCAGTTTGCGTGTGTCCAGGTCTCAGTTATGAAGAGTACATCTAGATGATGAGACTCGATAAGAAGATTGATTTCGGTGGCATGTTTTGGTAAGGATCTTACGTTCAAAAGGCCTCCTACAATTAGGTCCTTTTGTGTAAAGTCAGTTAATGGGAAGGCCGTCTCTTCGAAGGAGAGCTTACCTTCATGCGCATACCCTCGAAGGTCGAGCAACACATCCCGAGTGGAGCCGGGGGATAATGGGCTGTGCCGAACAGGGCTTGTGGCGCTCGGCGCGTCCTCGTCGCGGACGAGCGCAGACGAGCTTACCTTAAGCGCGCCTTCGGCGCGCAATCGGCGTGCCCGCTGCGTTCGTCCGCTGCGCTTCCGATATTGACACATGGTTTATAGTGGTAACGGGTAACGTAGGTGGGGGTGTGGCCAACAAGAAGTGGGCGTGGCTGTCGTCTCCCTTCGGCGTTCAATGGCGCCAAGAAACGAGTGGTTTCTGAATCCCAGCAGCTGAGAATCCGCTGTTAAGGGATCAGAGAATGTGCAATCAGGCAAGTATTCTAAAGCAAAATACAGTACACAGCAAGTTTTAAAACAGTTAAAATTACACCTCCCGGCTTTTCGCCTCAGGAGTAGCAACAATGGAGCAGTGCTCGAGTGCAACGCGCTCTATTTATGTCTGCGGAGGGGGCGTGGCCAACAAGAAGTGGGCGTGGCTGTCGTCTCCCTTCGGCGTTCAATGGCGCCAAGAAACGAGTGGTTTCTGAATCCCAGCAGCTGAGAATCCGCTGTTAAGGGATCAGAGAATGTGCAATCAGGCAAGTATTCTAAAGCAAAATACAGTACACAGCAAGTTTTAAAACAGTTAAAATTACACCTCCCGGCTTTTCGCCTCAGGAGTAGCAGCAATGGAGCAGCGCTCGAGTGCAACGCGCTCTATTTATGTCTGCGGAGGGGGCGTGGCCAACAAGAAGTGGGCGTGGCTGTCATCTCCCTTCGGCGTTCAATGGCGCCAAGAAACGAGTGGTTTCTGAATCCCAGCAGCTGAGAATCCGCTGTTAAGGAATCAGAGAATGTGCAATCAGGCAAGTATTCTAAAGCAAAATACAGTAAACAGCAAGTTTTAAAACAGTTAAAATTACACCTCCCGGCTTTTCGCCTCAGGAGTAGCAACAATGGAGCAGTGCTCGAGTGCAACGCGCTCTATTTATGTCTGCGGAGGGGGCGTGGCCAACAAGAAGTGGGCGTGGCTGTCGTCTCCCTTCGGCGTTCAATGGCGCCAAGAAACGAGTGGTTTCTGAATCCCAGCAGCTGAGAATCCGCTGTTAAGGGATCAGAGAATGTGCAATCAGGCAAGTATTCTAAAGCAAAATACAGTACACAGCAAGTTTTAAAACAGTTAAAAATTACACCTCCCGGCTTTTCGCCTCAGGAGTAGCAGCAATGGGCAATGTATGTGTTTATAGAAAGGCAGTAGTCATTTTATACAAATCAGCAAAGTTTGGCTATCAAGGGCAGATTTAGATACAAAAGTTGATTAAAAACTAGGAAAATCAAAGAAAAAACGGGTAGGTAAAGAAGGGGAAGAAAAAGAATAAGATAGGGGTCATCATAGAGAATGATTTCTGGATCCGTCAGTGCACTCTGTGGATTCTTATTTTAAACAGTTTTCCTTTGTAGTTTTTACGTGACTACTTCCCAGTGTTTTGTCTAAAAACACTCTGATTCAATAGTAACAAGGAGGGTTGGAAGGTTCTGCCCTGGTGGGTATGTGCACATATTACGTAACATTCAAGTCTTCTCGATTTATTCGTTCTAATGATCAATTCCAATCAATTTTTCATGAGGGATAATACATTTATTTCATATTTCCTTTAGTATCATTATTCATTTTCAATAATATCATCAATATCATTGTCACTTCATAATTCCACTTTTACCCAATGCATTTCAGGTCTTTATTGAGACCCTTCCTCAGGGGTCTATAATGGGAATTCCCATTATAGACACCTGAGGAAGGGTCTCACTGTGTAATATGTGCACACACCCACCAGGGCAGATCCTTCATCATAGAGAATTCCATCCGGGAGGAAGGGGAAGGAAAAAGATAACAGTAAGAAGATATATGTATGTCAATTGAATTGAGCCGTCAGAGTCAAGTCGAGTAAAAGTCACATACAAATAGAGTAATTAATAAATTGAATATGTACATATGGTTATGTTGTGGTATGGTTGGGAACGGTAGACATAAATCCATACATAGAAATAGAAAACATTTCGAAATGTCAACACATTAGCATGTATCTTTATATAAAAGTTCCATGTATTTTAGTGAAAATATAGGAAGAAAATGCTCCTCCATTATGTGGAAGAAACCATTCTGTCAGGTGAATAAGTGATAATAGCTTGTTCAGATATTTCTATAGGTGCAATGGAAAATTATTTCACAGTTGTGAGACCTTGAGATGCCGTCCTTTCTACAGGAGATTGTCCATGAAAAAATAAAATCTAAAGGCGGGCATATTTAAATAATATATTGGCGCCATAGTGAGACTGATTTGAAGAAGCCACATTATAATTTCACAGTTGTGAGACATTGAAAATGCTGTCCTTTACACAGAAGATTGCCTGTGAGATATTGTGTGTCAGACAGAATTCCAACATGTCTAGTAGCATTTCATTTGCCTCGAAAAAGTTGGCTGGTCGGGTCCAAAGAGAATGTATGACTGATTTGAGCCCGTCTCGATGTTCAATGGAAGTATATAGGCTCACAATATCGATGGCTACTAAAAAGAAGTCAGGTTCACAAATGAAGTCTTGTAGTTTTGTCAGAATATCTTTACTGTCTCGTATGAATGAGGGTATATCCTTCATTAGTACTTGCAGTTTTCTATCAATGTATTCACCTAGTTTGAACAGGGTGAATTGATTGATGCCCGATATATTAGGTCTACCTGGATGAGGGTTAGTTTCTTTATGTATTTTGGGCAATAGATAGAAGATTGGTATTGTCAGGTGTTGAATAAAGAGGTTTGTTTTTTCTTCAAAACTGAGGAGCTCAGATGCATACCACTTTTCCAATTTGTATTTTATCATATGTTGAATTTCTGGAGTTGGGTCCTTAGTTAGCAGTTGGTAGCATGTTGTATCCGATAGTTGACGTTGTGCTTCTGAGATGTAATCATCAATGTGTAGTGCTACAGTGTTGCCTCCTTTATCTGCCTCCTTCAGAATCAAACCCTTCCTTTCTTGCAGTACTTTGATCGCCTTTCATTCTTCCGAGGTCATGTTTGTACCAGAAATTTCTTTTTTCGCAGGTATTTCTGGTATTCTTTTTCCAGGTCATGTGTTACCGCTAGGTGAAAGGCGTCTATACTGTTGCCCGCGTGTAGTTGTGGGAAGAATATGAATTTGTTTGTCAAGGACGTGTTTTGCGTCATGTCTGTCCGTATGCCAAGTTCTGATGCATTTGTAAGTATTGTATTGGAATTCACATCTGTTGCACTTAGATTTTCAAGTAAACTAATATTTTCCAAATCTTCAATGGAGAGATCTGAGAGAGGCACTTTCAATAGGTTATGTTGTATAATGAGTTTATCCGTAAAGAATGCTTTTAGTGTCAGTTTTCTTGTAAATTTGAAGAGATCGAATTATGTTCTGACCCAATTACATGGCGCTGTTGGACAAAATTATAATCCTTTGTTAAGTACACAAAGTTCTTGGTCCGATAATGAAATGTTTGAGAGATTTACCACCAGGTTGTCTATCTCAGTGGGGTGTTGTCTAGTTCCTTTCTTCAAGCTCTTGTTGTCACCCCTGCTGGTGATGTTTGTGGTCGTCGGTATTGCCGCGAGACGTCCGGAATTTAGGTAATTTGAGTGTTTGCTGGTTTTATACCGAGTCTGTAGCGGAGGACCTCCTCGAAAAGATTTACTTTGCATGTTTTCCAAGCTGATTTGCTGATGATTCTGTGTCTGAGCTGCTAGAGGGTCCTGATTGTTGAATGGAGTTTTCAGTACTTCCACCTAAGCATGGTTTGGCGTCATATCTGGATGGTGGTAAGTCCCTGCTCCATGGCCTCCCAC
Organism: Lissotriton vulgaris; assembly: GCF_964263255.1. Classification (NCBI taxonomy): domain Eukaryota; kingdom Metazoa; phylum Chordata; class Amphibia; order Caudata; family Salamandridae; genus Lissotriton; species Lissotriton vulgaris. Next base: position 207,681 of record NC_141690.1, read on the forward strand.
ATTCCAAGGTGGCACGCCTTAAGCTCATCCTACACAGTAAATTAAATCCAATTAAGACCCTAAAGTAAATGATAACCGGGTAGAGTTGTGTCGTGGGCCAAGATGGCCGCATTCTAAAACTGTCCAAGAAAGGCCCGTATGAGTGTGAACCACAATGGCAGAAATGGGAGCCAAGGGCCCCCACTAATATCATAGAGGTGCAACGGAACAGCAGGGGAGCATAAGTGAGGAGAGCATACCGCACAGGAGTCGGCTTTGGGACCTGTTCCTCTGGAGTAGTAAGACAACAAGCTTGCACCCTTCATTACTGAAGACCACAGCCGAGGACCCTGGATGGGTGTGAGGTGCTAGGGAACGTGCACCCCTCCTTGCTATCACTAGACCATCAGCCCTGCTCTGGACGCTGCACACTGGCCTCTGCAGTAAAAAAGGGAAACATGCGTAGTGAAGTGATGGACTTTGAGATTTCCCTTGACTTGCGGTGAGTGAGTTGAGGTCAGGCCTGAGGACTGCAGGAGAAACACAGGTGTGCAATGGATGGAGGCAGACAGAGTTTACACAGATTTATGAATTCATAACCCCTCCTCTCCCCCACAGGGTGTAGAAAACGCACACAGATCTCCTAGGAAACAACTAATGAAACACAGGCACAGCCCTGGTTGGAATGAGCAGTACTTGAAGAGATAATATTGGTTGCTATTGAGGATCACTCAGCTGCCTATGGGGTGCCTTGTCAGGGTCAATTTACTTGGAGGTACCTTTGACCCATATGTCAGCCTGTACTACAGAGTGGAACAGCTAAGTGAAACCTAAATGGGGCTATGGATGAGCAGTAGAGATGGGAGACACTTTAGGACATTTGAGGACAAATACAGATAAAAGAGATGGCCTGGTCCATGCCACTGAAGAAACAGAGTCAGTAGATTCTTTGAATTGACCAGGCACAATCAGGGAGCCTCCAAACTGAGGGGAGTCTATAAGAACAAAACACAGGTGCAGGAGCGGCCCGTGCAGGTAAGAGCTGTGGGACGGGGTGAAAGGGGAGTCACCAGACTAGAATGAGAGAAAATAAAATGTTAAAAAAGAAAACCTCATGGTAGGAGCCTATCCAGCAACCAAGATGGCCGCATAGGGAAGCGACTCCGCCGACCTCCCTTCCCCGCCGCTACATCCTGTTGTTCATTCTGGGCCTCAGCCCCACTCCCGGACACGGGAGCAGAAGCGACACCCGTTGGTGCCGCTCCGAGTCGTCTCCGTGGTCTGGTGGCGGAGTCATGCCGATCGGAAGTTCGGGGCCTTGCCCGGCTTGAAAGCCGGGGCCTTGCGTGAAGGTGAAGCCGCCCGGAGTGAATAAATAGTGGGGGCCGCGGACCGTCCGGCACCGGTCTGGCCCGAATAACATAAACCCCCCCCGGGGCAATTGGTGAGACCTATATCATGCGCGCAGAAGCGGAGCTGGGCAGCGGGGGCGTGGGTGCTTTGGGACACACCTGCCCGGCTTGAGGATCTGCCAGCCGGGGCCGAGCACGACCATAGCTGCCCCGAGAGCCACAAAACGGGGGCCGCGGACTGGCTGACATCGGTCTGGCCCGTAAATTGAATGGAAGCGCCCCTGGGGCAATTTGAGAGCCCATTGTCGGTGGGGGAAAGGTGAAGACGGGCAGGAGGGGCGCAGGCGCTGAACACCATGACGGCCCGGCCCCTAAGATCCCAGCAGTGGTGGTGCCCGGGGAGCAGTGGAGGCTTTCCCACCGCGAAGAGGCTCGCAAGTGCTGGATGGCACGTAGGGGGCAACAACGAGAAGAGAACAGCCAGGACCGACCTAACAGAGAACCCATTCAGCCGTCCTGCGCTGCCGGCTACCGGAGTTGGGTGAGAGGGGTGGCTGCGGAGTACCCTCTAGCTGTGCTACACCGGAGGGGAAGAGGGAGCAACAAGGACGTGGCGCGCAGTCAGTCGCTGTGGTGTGCTTTCCAGATTGACAAGGGGGCAATGAGGAGAACATTCGCAAGACAAGCCACAACATAGGAGAGCTCCTGAGGGGCGCGCCAGGCATTGACTCTGCGAGGTTTGCTGTGGAGCTGGTCGGGTGCTCTCTTGACCGAGTGGCCAGGCATGCCTTAGTGGAAGCCTGGGGGAGCGAGATCGTGTGCGGCCTGTCGGTGAGCATCAGGGGTGGGCAGACGCTTTATGACTCTGACCTCAAGTGTGAGGATCGGCCGTGTCTAGCCTCATGGGTTAAGGAGGCAGGATGGCGACAAAAACTGTCTTGGATAGGTCCCTGCCTCGATCCTCTAAGGGGTCCAGGAACATCCAATCCAACAAGTTGGATCGCAACGCTTTACCCAAGGGGTCCCCAGTGGAATCGATAAAGACCCCGTTGCGGGGGGTTGGGGGAGGAGGTCACACTTGCCCCCGCTGGGCCAACATTGACGGATTTCATGGCGGCCATCAACGGAGTACAGGCATTCCTGGGCCGGAAGATGGAGGCCCTAGACAATAAACTCGACACTGTTCGCAAAGGCGAATGAGAAGGTGAAGACACTGGAGCTCAAGGCGGCTAGCCTGATCGACGACGTGAACCTGCTGCAACAAGAGGTGCGCGACCTCAAGGTCTCAAGAGTCCTCACAGATCGTAAGCTGGATGATTACGAGGGCAGGGTCAGGCGTAATAACGTCCGTATTCTTGGGGTGTCTGAGAAATCAGAAGGCCAAACACCGGATTTGTTTGTGTAAAATATAGTTTTCAACCACCTCAAACCTAAAGGCCTTAGTAATTTTTTCACGGTTGAGCGTGCAAACAGAGTCCCGGGGGGCAGGCCCAGACCAGGGGCATCCCCCCGCCCTATGATCGCAAGGGTCCTAAATTTTCGCAACTGAGATGCAATCCTACAGGCGGCTCGTGCTGGGCCCCCTTTGAGATATGAAAATGCAACTCTCTCCTTCTTCCCAGACTTTACTCAAATGGTACAAAAGCAGCGTCAGGGCTTCTTGTCGGTGAAGAAGAAATTGAGAGACAAGGGATTAAAATACGCTATGATGTTTCCGGCCCGCCTCCGGGTGGAACTCAATGGGAAGGCCTGGTTCTTCGATAATCCTGAGGTGGCGGCAGATTGGTTGGACAGTACACACGCGACCGAGGCGGAGAGCGGAGATCGAGGCGAGGCGGACAAACAATAAACTAGCGTAAAAGGCAGCCGTAGGGCTTAAACAGTAATATGCTGTGAACGGGGGGTGTGGTGGGTATGTAATGTTTTCCCTGACTTGCTGTATCAGAATAGATATTATTGTAGACTGACCTGTACAGGGGTAGTGATGGCGGGGGAAGAGGGGGTTTGTCCGGGCCCTCCCTCTATTTTCTACCTTTAGTTAGTTGTAGATTAGTGTTGGAGTGACAGGCACACTGCTAGTTGGGGGATGAGCGTAAGCTAAATGCAGGGGTGCAGGGTGGGGGGAGGGGGGCTAAGAGTTGGGTTTTTTTTGCAACTGAGATTCTATTATTTGCAGAATTATTAGCAACTTGTTTGTCTTTTTTTTTTATAGCATCAGGTGACCTTGACATGATTTACCATTATAATGTCTTCTGGTAGACAGGGGTTGGGGATATCAGCGCTCAGTTGGAATGTGAATGGACTAGTGGACAAGATAAAAAGGGGGATGGTAATTCAATTGATCAGGAGACACTCTCCGGATGTGGTGTTGCTACAGGAGACGGATCTGGTTGGTAATCGTTGTACGGCACTACACAAGGGGGGGCTACAAGTTAGTGGCCCACGCTGGATTCACTACAGGATCCAGGGGGGTGGGTATCCTAGTGAGAAACTCCTTCCCACTGACTATCCAGGCCACATGGGCTGATAAACGATGCAGGTACATTGGCATCTCGTGCTGTGGGACGGGAGAACTGTTCCTTTTTTATCTGTGTACGTTCTGCCGGGTCTACAGACTGACAACTTCCGAGACCTGTGCGCAATTTTTTTTAACTTTGCCTGTTGGGGTACTTATTGTGGGTGGGGATTTTAATGCTGTGATGGATGATAGACACCCTGCCCGAATTCTGACGCAGTCCCAGAGGTGGTTGCCTGATTTCGTAGAAACAACTGGGCTTACGGATCGGTGGAGATTGAGGAACCCAGGCTGAGTGCATTACACACACGCCTCTGCTGCACACCAATCCTTATCAAGAATAGATTACATCCTGGTGCCAGCGTCGCAGGCAGCATGAATCCGAGAGGTGTCCATATGGGCAGGGGAGTTTCCGATCACTCTCCAGTCTGGCTCAGGGTGGAGGTGGGGCAGAGAGATGCGGGCAGGACTGCCCCTATAAATGCATGGCATTTAAGAGACCCCAACACCAAGAAGGAGGTGATACAAGTCACGGAACGGTACTTCCAAAAAAATGTGGGAACAGTTGAGTTGGCTCCGTCCCTGTGGGAGGCGTATAAGGCAGTCATCAGAGGGGAAGTCTCATCATGAGTTTCAGAGAAGAGGAGGAAGGGCCGTGCAGAGGAGAACAGGGTAGAGGCAGAATTGATAAATATGGAGAGGGATGTGTCCGGGGATGCTACCCCTGAGGGATTGCACCGTTTGAGACACCTCCAAGATAAATACAAGAGCCTGGCTAGGGACAGGGCTAATGTGCAGTTTGCTGACACCCAAAGCAGGGTTTATGAACACGGCGTCAAAGCAGGGAAACTGATTGCGTGGTTTGAGAAAGGGGAGTGGGCGTCGAGGTTGGTGCCAGAGTTGCAGATGACGGATAAGCAATTGATTGTAGAAGAGTTCTCAGCTTATTATAGATCAGTGTACACGTCTGCAGGTAACTATACAGAGGCAGATAATGCGGCTATGGTACATGACATCCAAATGCCTACGCTGTCAGAAGAGGACAGGAAATACCTGGACTCCCCCCTCATGAACGACCAAGTGGCACAGGCTATTATAATAATAATACGGAATCTTGTAAAGCGCGAACAGCTACCTCTCGAGGAGGTGTCCCGGCGCTAGACGAACACAATTGACCTTGAGGTAAGAAGAGATGGAGTTTAGCAGGGTTTAGTAAAAGGCCATGTCTTGTGCATCTTCTTGAAGCTGAGTTCAGAGGGGGCTTGCTGAATTGCTGGGGGCAGGGCGTTCCATAACTTTGCAACATTTGCCGAAAAGGTTTGACCCCCCTAGTCGAGCTCTTTTTGTTCGTGGAACAGTCAGTTGAACGCGGCAGTTGGACCGATTTAGGGGGGTCCACTCTGGGAAGGCCTCGGCCCGAACGGAATTCCCATAGAGCTGTATATACCTAATGCAAACAAGTTGGCACAGTTTCTTCGCGCCATGTTTGTTGAGAGCAAGGAGAAGGGTCAGCTCCCAAATGATCAACGAGTAGCGAATATTATTGTTATTCACAAAGATGGTAAGCCCAAGACACTGTGCTCTTCTTACTGGCCAATCTCGCTACTAAATGCCAAACCTAAGGTGCTAGCAAAACTGCTGGCGACCAGGCTAGCCAAGGTCATTACCACTTTGGTCCACCCAGACCACTCTGGCTTTATGCAGCGCCAAAGTACAGCCCTTAACCTGCGGAGGCTGCATGGGATACTGGGAGGCGCATCGAAGATACACGAACCGGCGGTCCTGTTGTCATTGGATGCGATCATGGCCTTCGATAGGGTCGAGTGGCCCTATTTATTTGCAGTCTTGGGGAAGATGGGTATTGGCCACGAGTTTATAGGCTGGGTCCGTCTTTTGTATATGGGTCCCCTTGCCAGGGTTGCCAGGGTTGTGGTGAATAACCACAAACCTGCTGATTTCTCTCTGGAAAGAGGCACACAACAGGGGTGTCCTCTGTCCCCACTATTATTTGCACTGGCACTCGAGCCGCTGACGGCGTGGTTCTGTTACGACCGATCGATTAGAGGGCTGCGTTGGACGCCAGAGTGGGAAGATAAGATCTCGCTGTACGCAGACGACATTCTTCTATATCTCACTACTCCCAGGGAATCTCTGATTAGTTTTCTGGATGTCCTGGCAATATTCAGGAGATACTCTGGCTTTGCCATTAACTGGGCGAAGTCGGTGCTTTTCGCCCTCAGCGGAGACCCCCGGTCATTGTGACCATGGACCCGAAGTTGAGGTATGATGACAATCTGGGGCCACCACTGGCCAGACTCCGAAGGGATGTGGCAAGATGGAGGTCATTGCCGCTCTCCCTTTTGGGTCGAGCGGTATTGTTTAAAATGATGGCCCTTCCCCGCTTCCTATATGCGCTTTAAAATACAATGGATCTGGTACCCTCCTCATATTTTAAAGAAATAGAATCCCTCCAACGACAGCTCCTCTGGGAGGGCAGACCTCGTATTGTTTTTTCCAAGCTTACTCTTCCCTGGTATGACGGAGGGATCGGCTTGCCGAACCTCCGGAAACACTATTGGGCCTCTCAATTAGCAGCGATAAACCACGCTGTCTACGGGTCCCCACTAGACCCCGGATATGCGATGGATCGTGGTCGGATACCGGAGGGGGATTTTACAAGGGCTCTATATGCTAGGAACGGCTGGTTTCACCTTGTCGGGCCACCGGCGCACGTGGTGCAAGTGTGGCATGCTGCTACTCGATACCTTAAGTGGGATGGGAGACTTACCATGGCGACCCCATTGTGGAATTCGGAGAAACTGGGTAGCCTGTGGAAAACGAAAGGCTTTGACAAATGGGACCTCATCGGGATCTCACAGATTAAGGACATCTGGGGGAAGGATGTCAGGGAAAATACCATCTGCAGGAGAGCGAGCGTTACCGATATCTCCAGGTCAAGCATGCCCTACTTGCAAATAATCACTGCGCCTCCGAAGGCCTCCCACTTGGAGGATCGAATCTTGGACGGACATCTCCCAGTAAAGACTATTTCATTGAAATACAGAAAACTGATTATTCATATGGGGATCCTTTGGTGACTATTAGGGAGCAGTGGGGCGCTGATGGCCTGGTATTGGATGACGAGGATTGGAGGGAGGCAGTCTCTTCCCCGAAAGTAGTGGCCATCCAAATGAGGCTTAGGCTGGTGCAAATGAAGATCCTCCACCGGTGTTACAACACGGGACCTCGGTTGGTGCGGATGAGTCTGGCGGAGAGTGGAGAATGTCGGAGGGTGTGCGGGGAGACCGAAACATTCATGCACATTTTGTGGCATTGCGCTACAATACAGGACTATTGGGTCAAAATCCATGATAAGATCCAAGAGGTGATGGGGTGGAGTTGGCTCTGGAGACCCGAAGATGTGTCCTTAATGTCTGGGAACCTACGGACCTGAACTCCTATGGGTGACCCTGGCGTGCGTGATTGCTTAGCGTAACATTTCTCAGTTGTGGGGCGCCAGTCAGGTGCCCCAGATCAGGAAATGGATGGAGGATTTAGATTGGTGCATGTACAGGGAGAGGTCAGTATACGTTGCCAGGGGATGCCCTGGAAAATGGGGGAAGGTATGGGTCGCATGGAATGGCTACAGAGGGGATATTTTTACTCCTCCGGATATTAGAGAAGCGGCAGTACCGTTGGAGTCCCCGTGATTCCTGAATGTTATCTTACATGTATCATTCTGTAATATGGAAATGTATATATGATAAATGTTAAAGCAATGTATGTCACCTGGACTATGTTAATAAAAAGATTTTTTTACAAAGTAAACCACTTACCTTGTGTCGGTAATGCGGCGAGCGCAAGGTAAATGGTTTTCTTTTTTTACATTTTATTTTCCCTCGTCGTTGTTTCTGTGCAGGTGAGCCTTTCAACATGGAGGTAGCTACCGTATCGAAACGGCGTGCTGTTGAATCAACTTAGGAGTCAGACTATCATAGATCGCTAATTGTTGGTGATCCTGACAAGCTGCAAGATTACTATATTTGAGAATCTCTGTCGAGTCTTTGTATAAACCAGATTAATATAGATCAGTATCAGACTGCGGCCTGGAGAAGTATATAAGAAATTAGTGAATGCGACTTCCCTGGATCCTCTCGGCTATCAACCTATTTTTGTATAAATAGAGGGAGTTTCCTTGCGAACGGACAGTGTGTACCTGGCCGTCGTATTGTCATAATCTTGTTTCAACGTCTACATGGCTAGTACATGGTAAAACAACAGACAGAAAGAAGTTAACAGCTGAAACCCGACAAATCACTGAAGTGCTACCTGTTTTCCCATGGTGACTATAACTGACTTTAATCACAATCAGGAACACATTTGGAATAGTAAACCACTGGTATGAAGTATATGCCCTGAGGAAGGCTTTGCCGAACCGCGTTGGTCTTTTACATCTGCTACCAGTGCTTTCAAGGTTAAACACATATGTTTAGATACATTTGTGACGGGTCAACTATATTCTTTAGGGCTGTATTGTTCCAGGTTTTGTCTCCTAACCCTTTTTATTCTTCTGGGGTGGGGACACACTATATATTGTCTGGTGGTTTAAGTATGTTCTTATTGATTCTCATGTATTAATGAATTATTCTCATCTAATGAATGCATTTTTAAGATGTCTATTTATGTATGTATCTTTTTGATGTTTGACAAAACACATTTTTGATCGTATAACATATGAAGTAAAAAAATAAAAAGATAAAATATTTTATATATATATATACATATATATATATCGTAGAAACTCCTGTTTTCTCTGCGATTCCACACCAAACAGAAAGAAGGACCCCAAAGCAGCAGATGAGTTCTCTGTGGGAAGATTTATTTGCTCTCAAAAAATGGTATTCCAGGCATGACGCGTTTCGGTTAACCAGTAACCTTGATCACATAGCGACACTGCAGCTTGTTACATTCTTAAATACTAATTTTTTCAAATATTTCAGTCATGTGGTGACAAACAGTGAAAAAATACTTCTGTTGACGTTATGTCCTTATATATCAATAGCGACCAGCTTAAACATTGGATAGGTTCTGGTTTATGATGTTATATACATATTACTGCATAAATGCATTATATAACTATGTGCAACATTGCGCAATAAATAACTAAAAACTATATGTACAGAGACTTAATTCTCGTTTTCATTATTTTTGCAACATTATATTTAAGCGCAGTATTCCTTTGTATATAATGAAAATAACAGCATGAATGCCTAAGATTAGTATGTGCAATATGACGCATAGGTTATGTAAACAACTCATATTAAAAACTTTATAAAAATATTCAATATGGAGTTAAAACATATCGGCATGAATGCCTATAAAACCAATATGTGCAAAATTACGCTTTTTAGTGCAAATCATATTTCTGTGCAACTGCTGCAGCTGAATAAATAAGTTAGTAACTAACAAACCATTTTTATCAGAACCATATTTTCAATGTAAACTGTAATAATCATTCCCTATGAGCTAAAATTGGGTTACATGGTATTAAAAAATCCAAGCCTGGATATTTAAAACCACCCCCCCTAAAAGCTCATAAGATATTAAAATTCATTGAGTCAACAGAAAGTGCACAGTGCTGTGCAAAAATTAAAAAATAAGTGAATTTTTTAAAATTAGAAATTAGAGGCTGATAAATGACATTTTTTACACGATATTATTCAAACGATTCCAGGTTAAGTTGTGGTTCATATTTCATTCGAGATCTACTACAGAAACGTATGCATGGACTGGAAACAAGCATCCTGAGATATGGCCATATCTGAACTGGGGTGGTGGAGTGAGCTAAAGAACGGTGATGGATTAAACCCAGATCAGTTGACTGAGAGTGAGTGTTTGTATTGTCAATGCTCCGTCCATCATCACCTTTGGTTTTTCTTTGTTCGCCCTAAGTTGGCAGGGTATGCTCAGACGTGAGTCCCTTGCTCTCTTTGCCACTGGAGTCAAGCAAGCCCGGCTGAAGACGGCTGTAATGCCAGAAACCGATCCTGGGAAGCTTGATTCCGGTCCAGGGAAGACATGGCTTGGAAATTCGGGCTGGACTGTTCCCATGAGGCACAGGGTCAGACTGATTTGCATATGGCCATGTCTGAACTGGGGTGGCGGAGTGAGCTAAAGAACGGTGAGGGATTAAACCCAGATCAGTTGACTGGGTGTGGAAATAAAATTGACAATTGTGCCCCATCATTTCCCTGTTTCTGCCTGACAGCCATTTTTTTATTCAGACAAGCACCCATTTTGTGTGACATCCATTTTGTCTTCAGGCCCACAAGCAAGACACCCTGCCACTGGCACCCCTGTTCATTGACCACACACTTCTGTGGTTCTGCCAATTCTGGGAACCAGCAGCAGATAGTTCCTGTTTTCTTAACTGTAAGACACCTTGCACCTGGCATCTTAGTTCATTGACCACCCCTTCCTGTGCTTCAGCCAATTCCCAGAACCAGCAGACAGTTCCTGTCTTAAGAAATAGTTCCTGTCCTTGATTGCAAGCCAGAGAGCAGATGGTCTCTGTTTTACACAAAATAGTTCCTCTTTTTGACTCTTGTGGTTCAGCCAATTCCCAAAACCAGCAAGATAGTTCCTGTTTTACACAAGATGGTTCCTGTTCTTGACTCTAAGCCAGAGATAAACCCCCGAATGAGTAAGGGCCTTCAACTGAAAGAGAACACATTTCCACACATCACATGCCCTCTCACGAGACACAAGACACGCCCCTACCTTGACACATCTGTTGGAAATTACTGCTTGTCACTTCCCTTTTTCTTGTCACTTCTCTTTTCTTCTTTTGCCTATTGACTGAAAACTGTATAAATATTCTGATGTGTGAATAAAGCTGCAGACCACTCCTGTACCCGCTTGGTGCTGGAGCTCTCCCCTTAACTCGAGTTACTGGACCCTTTTTTTTGTACTTGAGCACCACGGATTCCTCTCCTTGCTTTGACTGAAATTATGATTATTAAGTATAGAAATTCTGAGATGAGGTGATATTGAATTAATTTACCACATTAATTGGCGCCCGAACAGGAACGTTCCCTTTTCCCCACACGCCGGCGATATTGGACCCGGTACTGTCCCCTCCTGACCTTTGACGGACTTCAAAGTGCACAACGCGGGGCATTCCCGCTAACTCCCTCGAGGCAAAGAGGGGGACCAACTGCGGCCCGGCATCCACACGAGGCGGTGAGGAAAATTGCGGAACGTCCTGAACCAGAGCCCAACCTATGAAGAGATGAGTCCGAGGTTCTGCGAGTCGCACCTTAGAAGCTGCGTGCATTTCAAGATCTTCAAGAGGCCTTCCAGTTATATTTTCGGTGAGTACTGCTGAAAAGTATAAAGACGAACCCACAGCTTTTGTGGGTGCGGTAAAGATACATGTTTTTGTTGGTTTCTCACCTATCTTTGGTGAGGACTGCTAAACTAGTATAAAAGACGGACTCACCACTTTGTGGGTGCGGTAAAGATACATGTTTCTGTTGGTTTCTCACTTATTTTGTGAGGACTGCTAAACTAGTATAAAAGACGGACTCACCACTTTCGTGGGTACGGTAAAGATATATGTTCTGTTTGTTTTTCTTTTTCTCTCAATTCTAAATCTCTGAAAAGTCTTGCCATCATGCCTATTTTCTCGAAAATACGTAAGATAGCAACCAAAAGGAGTATTCTTGAGAAGGAAATTCCCCTTCCTCCTCGGGATACTCCAGGACACTTCATGTATGCAAAGCATGGTGTCGGTGCAATTATTTATTGTGATTTATGGGTCGCTTATACTAAAGACATAGAGCACAGATATAGATGGCCTGAAAATGGTACTTTTGACATGGAATGTATTATAAAATTAGAGGAACAGTTGTGGAAGAAAAAGGGAGTCCGCCACTCACAAAGTGACTCGGTGGAATTATGGAGAAAGAAGCCCATAGGAGGCAACAGAAGGAATTGCATAAAGTTGAAAAGGGTAAGAGAATGTCAGAGCAGGCCAAGAAAGAACAGTTACAAGAAATAGGGAAAGAAGTAGTTAGGGAAAGGAATAAAAAGGGAACAATCAGCCATTTCTACTGGTTTTTATCCTGTATTGCCATCTACACCTGAAAACTTTAACATTGCACCACCTCAGACACAACCTACCGCCCCTTCACCAGAGGATACTTTCACCAATTTCCTCTTAGATACTCCACCTCCATATGAGGTTCCAGTAATTCAACACCCTCTGCCTCCACCACCCCTTTTACAACATAACTCACCACCTCTCACTCCAGAAGGGGATGCCGTAGGTCCAGACCCAGGTAAAACAATTCCCGACTGCCCCTATGACCCGACTCCGAGCAACACAGGGGAGGCGGGCCGAATAAGTAAAATACTTCATGACTCCTGGGAAGAAATAAGACAACTACCAGCAATTGACACGTTTCTTCAAGCGGCCTCTGAGTTTCTTCGTACTGGAGAGAACTCACGAGCCATTAACGCTATGACTACAAGAAGATCACACCCTGTAAAAATGCACATGTATAGGTTCCTCCTTTGCTGTTTCTTAAAACACATACAAGCAGAGGAAAGAAATGTACCAGTTTTGACTTATTAGATTCCGCATCCGATCACACTAGTCTAGAACTTATAAATGATGCACTAGACAGGTTCACCCGTAAGGTGACCCGTATTCTGCAAAACTTGCAAACAAATGAAGAGAATAAGAAACTTGAGGAGGAAATTACTGAACCTACTGAAAAAGTCCTACCTGTTCGTTCTTCCACCCCTAATTCACGAACACCCCCACCTACATTCCTCCAAGGTCACTCTGAACGGTCATCTCCAGATGAGTTATTTGAAAATACATCCAATGCATTAGACTACTGGTTAGACCAGGAACCTCCGCTTACACCGGAGGAGGAGGAAATAGCCAGAACTGCGACCCTCAATATAAGATATATGACAATGATCTCATAGCCCAGCTTTTTCTAGCATTACCACGCTCACATCAAAGATTAGCAAGTCTCTACATGGTACAACATCTCATCACACTCAACGACACTCATTTTAAACATGATCCAAGACTCGAAGATTTTCTGTCTGACTGCGCTGATAACATGTTCCTCCACAATAGTTCAGTTTTTCTCAACACATTTATAGATTTTAGACAGAAATACCAGAAAACGACTGAATATAAATCTTTCAATAATACTTGTGGACCAATTAATAGACTTCCTCAAACACGCCAGTTCCCCATGAGAGAGGTCCACCCCAGAACTGACACTAATGGCGCGCTACAACGCGTTTTTATTTATGTACCCTTGACAAAGCTTGAGTTACTAAGGATAAAAGAGATGGTTCCCTCCCACTCAAAGGATCCTGCTGGATTCTTTAAAGAATTAGGAGATGTAGTAATGATGGGAACATATACTCTTTCTGATATCACAGCAATTCTGAAATTATTGTTGCCATCGGGTATATATGACAAACTAAGAGAAAAAGATTGGGAAGTAGCAGGTGAACACATTAGATGGACCGAACTTCAGAATGACGAAAATACTAGAGTAGCAGGTCAAGGTATAGGAGACAGACTAAAGGAACTTCCTGGCACTATTTTAAAGGTGCTACCACAGTTACTGACAGTGAAAAAGGAAGACTGGGATACCATTTCCTCCTGCAAACAGAAACCTAGTGAAGACATAGGAGATTATTACACCAGACTTGAAAAATGTTTTGTGGTAAATAGCGGCCTTACGCCGACAAGCGAAGCTTACCCGCATCTGTTTGTTTCCAAATTAGTAGACAACGCCTTGCCAGCTATTAAGGAAAGAGTACTAAAAGTAGAAAGTATCTGGCAAGCACATACACCACCACAGGTGTTACAAATGCTACAATATCACCAAAATCGCATTAGGAATGAAGAAGAAAATGATAAGAAACGCATGAAAGACACCAAGATGAAAGCATTAGTAGCCCAAGCTGCACCCCAGCGCCAACAGACACCAGGTAGCCAGACAAACATAAAGAGCACTTGTAATTATTGCAAAAAGACGGGACACTTTGTTAAAGACTGCCCTGTCTTAAAGCACAATTTGGCTACTGGTAAGACACAGCCTCGTCCATATCAGCCAAAACAGAATGTTTCCCAAGGCAGTTCAACACCTTCAGTTCCACCGACAACACAAATGGCCCAAATGAACATTATAGACAGCAACTACACTGAATACTACCCAGATTTTTCATGATGTTGCCCAGGCAGAGAAGATGACAAACTGCCCCTAATCCCCATCCCAGTAGATCAGAAAGGCCCATTTATTGAGGTCCGACTTCTTGGGGAGGATAGAAAGTTTCTACTAGACACTGGTGCCAGTAAAACAACAATAAGCCATCAAGAGGTCCCAGAGGCTCCTCTCTCGGGTTCAAAAAGTATTTCTCTGGGTTTCTCCGGACAACGTGTGACAAACGCCACGTCAAAACCACTGCCCTTGCAGGTTTGTCCCCTCACGACAACTACAGATCTTATATTGACAAAATCATGTCCAGAAAATTCGCTTGGTATAAAAACATTGAAAGAATTAGGAGCTGTTATTGTTTGCTCACCTAAAGATGTCAGATTATTTCTACGAGATTTTAAGGGCCACTACACAAGTAGAGAATTAGACGAGCGTTTGAAAGGTTTGCCACACATCCTTTGGGCCACTGATTCCACCACAGTAGGATGTATGGAAATAACACCTCACAAGGTTACACTGAAAGAGGGAGCCCAACTACCACGTATAAGACAATACCAAATTCCACCTCAAGCTGAACAAGCATTAATGTTAATTATTCAGGACCTAATACAGTCAGGTGTGATTAAAGAAACAACTTCGAACATTTGCAATTCCCCTGTTTTACCAGTTCATAAAAAAGTGGAACCAGGAACACCACCTGTCTACAGACTAGTGGTGGATTTGATAGAGCTCAATAAATGTGTCATTCTACAACACCCTGTGGTCCCAGACATCTCCACTTTGCTCACAGCCATAGATGCAGAAGCAACGCATTTTTCTGTCATTGACTTAAAAAACGCATTCTTCAGTATACCCATTCACCCAGACAGTCAATACCTTTTCGGCTTCTTACAAGGACGAAGTTTCCAATTCACAAGAGCTCCTCAAGGTTTCACCGAAAGTCCAAGTGTATATAGCTAAGCGCTGAAAAGACAATTGGATACTATTCAAATGCCCACGGATACAGCCATACTACAATATGTTGATGATATCCTCATTACGGCCAGATCTGACGCAGCATGTGCTGAAGCATCACTACTAGTACTAGAATTCCTAGCTGCAAATGGCCATAAAATTTCCCCTGGTAAGCCCCAATTTTGTTTACAGCAAGTGGCATAGTTAGGGCACTTGCTGTCAAAGGAGGGTAGGCAGCTTACAGGGGAACGCATCCAGCTCATACAACAAATACCACAACCAACAACACAGAAACAATTTCGAGCTTTTGTTGGTCTCACCTCATATTGTAGACAGTGGATCCCGCAATTTGCACTAATTTCTAAACCATTAGTGCAGCTGACAACACTCGAAGCTGGCGCTACTCCACAATTACCCTAGACAGATGAACACACGCAAGCTTTTTAGTCTCTTAAAAAGGATATGTGTCGGGGGGCGTGGCTTGCGCGCGGGCGATAGAGGACGTCTCTCCCGTGAGCTCCGTTTCGGACAACCCGCGGATGCCGTGAGAAATCGTCAAAACCGCCCTTCGGACGGTTTTCTTGCCGGATTTCAGTGTCGGAAGGTGGGGACTCCACAATGCAGCACTTTGCCGACCGAAAAGAGCGCAGTTTCAAGGACAATTTGTATTGGTAACTATCTCTTCACTTCGCAACACGAACGGCCGCCATTTTGTATGCCGCCGGTTCGTGTGTTTTCTCTGCGCTGTTCCTGCTCTTTCTCCCTTCGCTCTGGCGCTAGCTTGGCGCTGTTACCGCTTATGATCCTAAGTCACTCATGAGTTGCTGTGGACTATTTTTCACTTTTGGCGCTACTCCCGCTTTCCAATTTAAGTGGTGAAACGACCGCCATTTTGTGCCTCTGGATGCCTAACCTTCTACTATTGCTTTGCTCAAGGAATGTGATGAATGCCTCAGCGTTACTACAAGTTTCTTGTTCTTCTGACCTCTAATGACCATCGGTCTCCTCCAATACCTTAATGCACTGTCTATGCTTCCTTGTGAATGTCTTGGTGCTCTATTTCATTTAATCTGACACTCCATAATGCCATGACGGTCCGTCACAATGTCAAGCCTATGAGTTAGTGGATGCCTCTTGTTTGTCCTCGTGTGGCTGTTATTTCATTCGCACACTGATAAATAGTGTGTCTCAGTGTCCTCTTTTTTGCCACAAGGTGTGCCCCTACCACATTTGGGCATCCTCTCTCTATTTCATATTCAACAGCATTATTGGGCATAGCTTCCTTTCCTCATCCAGCATCATGGCAAATGTCTCTACTTCGCCGAAGTTATCGCAAACAGGAACAAAACCTAAAAGACCAAAGAATGACCCACCCTCCCCCATTAACTCTTCGACTAATCCTGTTCTGGACTCAATCCTTGAGGAGGTGCGTGGTCTCCAACCGTTTATGACTGCTACCAACGCTAAGCTTCAGCAGATCGAGGAGCGCTGGGTGGTCATGGAAAATAAGGTTTTGAACTTAGAACAACGTGTCAGCGATGTCCAAGACCTCTCAACCCGGATTCCACTTTTGGAACAAGAAATCCACAAACTCAAATTACACACCGAAGATTTGGAAAATAGAAATAGACGCAACAACCTACGCGTTTATGGTGTTCCGGAAAATTTGGAGGGGTCCGACATGGTCTCTTTTATTCGGAAACTTCTTCAGGAACTTTTGGAACTCTCCCCATCGACTCATCCTCTCAACATCCAGAGAGCACATCGTCTTGGCCGTATTAATTCCAACGCAACCAAACCACGTGGAATCATCATGTTATTCTTGGAGTTCACAGAACTCATGGCTGTTCTAAAAGCCGCCAGGGCCAAACGTCGTCTCCAGTGGTCTGGTCACAACATCTTCATTTCCCAAGACCTCTCTTCTGCTACCAATGCTCGACGTAAGGAATTCCTGAACCTTCGTCCCACGATGAGACAACTCAACATTCAGTATGGAATTCTTCATCCCTGTTTCTGCAAGATCACACACAATGGGCGTACCAAGTCGTATGATGACCCCCAGAAACTTCGAGACTATTTGATGAGTATCACACCGTCCACCATGGAAACTGCCAGCTAATGCCTTTTCGTCTTTCAATGTTTTTCCTCTTCTAACGTTACTGCTTTAATCTATATATTTTCTCTTACCTTATCTCCCCTTTATATTTTGTTCTAAACTCTCTTCTCACATCCTTGTGTTTATCCTTTCTAATATGTCCGTATATGGTTTGCTCGTGGGTCATGTCCTCTCTCTGGTGTACCCGCGTCTCACATGTTTTGGTTACTGTTCTCTTCTCAGATCAAGCCTTTGTGCCTTGACCTGTTTTCTAATTCTCTCTCTTTCTTTATGTATCTTCCCTCTTTCTTTCTCTTCTCTCTCTTTCCTTGCTTCCTTCTTCTCAAGCTACCTCTGCTGTTTTATTTACTTCTCCGTTTCTTCCTTCCATGCTATTTGATTTTTCTTTCCCTTCTTGAAATGAGCGATCTCCTACTCCAATGTTTAACCGTTATTTTTTGTCTCCCCCTATATAGTGATATCCCTGCTGTGTGTTACCTCCACTCTTCGCCCATTCCTTTCTCCTTCCGACATGTGTAATTTTGTCTCTTGGAATGTTCGTGGTCTTGGTCATCCTGTCAAGCGTCAGAAGGTATTGTCTCACTTAACCAAATTTCATTCACAGGTTGTCTTTCTTCAAGAAACTCATTGCTCGGACACTGATTCCCTTAAATTAAAAAGACAATGGGTGGGTCAGGTTGTGTTTTCTCCTGCGGTCAACAAAAAAGGAGGGGTTGCTATATTATTTCACAAGGCTTTAAATGCACAAATTATCTCCTCTCAAAATGATGATGAAGGTCGTTGGGCAATGGCAAAGGTTGTTATTCACAACAAGACGATGGTCTTATTGAATATTTATGGCCCTGTTCGTCCAGACCCCAAATTTTGGAAAGACATTAAATTGCTTATTGCATCCATTGACTGTCCTAATTTCATCGTTGCTGGTGATTTTAACCAGTGGTTGGACCCTTTTTCAGATCGCTTGTCTTCGAGTAAATTTCAACCTGATAAAACCCATAAGGCTTTTCAAACTGCCATTGCCTCTCGTCCTCTGTATGACTCGTGGAAAGTGTGTAATCCTGATTTACTGGAATATACTTTTTTTTCTAATGTCCACCATACACGTTCAAGGATTGATTACATTATGATCAGTAAGTCTCTCCTTCCCTCCCTTCAAAAATCTGTTATTGGCTCTATTTTTATTTCTGACCATGCACCGGTTTACACTACCCTGGATTTATCCATTAGTCCCTCCAATTTTAGTCGTTGGAAATTTAACTCTTTTCTTTTATCTGATGCCACTTTTATGAAAAAATGTACTGAGTTTCTTAATGAATATTTTTCCTTTAATGACCCTGTTGATACTTCCATTCCCAACACTTGGGATGCTTTTAAGGCTTCTTTTCGTGCTTTTACGATTTCCTATGTTTCTGCCAAAAAGAAGCTTAACAAGCAAAAATATGAAGATCAACTTAAACACATTAAAACCCTTGAACATACATATTTCTCCTCCAAATCCCCATCTGCCCTTCAGGACCTGATCCATGCCAAAACAGCTCTCAATAAAATTATAACTAACGAAGCTTGTCATACCCTCCTTAAAATAAAATCTAAATATCATGGGGGTCAGAACAAAGCAGGTAAAATGTTGGCCAACTACTTGAAAATCAAATCTGAACGCAAAGCTGTCGGCCCAATTTTTAATGACTCACTGAACAAGCTGGTCACCTCCGATGAAGACATTGCTGAAGTTTTTCACAACTACTATCAAGCCTTATATACAGATGATACTCACCCTTCTGATGCTAACTTAACAACTTTTTTTGAAGGCCTTCCCTCCCCCCCAGCCCTTCCTGTTGAATTTTCACACCTAGAACGTGAAATTACTCTCCAAGAGATTACCTCAGCTATTCATTCCCTTAAGAAATCAAAAGCCCCTGGTCCTGATGGCCTGCCGATTGAATTTTACTCCTCCTTTCATTCGTTTTTTGCTCCCAAACTCCTTCAATTATTTAATTCTTTTATTTTTGAAGCTAAGGCCTCTGGGTCATTCTTGGATGCCCTCATTGTCATCATCCCGAAACCCGATAAGGATCATTCCCAATGTAAGAATTTCCGCCCCATATCCTTAATTAATTATGATTGTAAAATTTTTGCTAAAATCCTTGCCTCTCGCCTTGATTCCATTATCCCTCGCTTAATCAACACAGACCAGGTGGGTTTTGTTAAGGGCAGACTTGCTGCGGATAATGCCCGTCTTTTTTCCAATGTCCTCTCTCACAGTAAAAATGTCACAACCCCATTAGCAGCCCTTTCCCTAGATGCTGAAAAAGCTTTTGATCGTATTAATTGGCAATACATGTTTCGAACCCTTACTTGGTTTGGATTTGGCCCGAAGTTTATAGCGTTAGTCCGACTCCTCTATTCCTCCCCTCGTGCCAGTATTTTTGTTAACAATCAATTTTCCAGATTTTTTTCTTTAACAAGAGGCACAAGACAAGGTTGTCCCCTTTCTCCTTTATTATTTATCCTATGCCTTGAACCCTTTTTACAACGTATTCGTTCTAACCCTCATATCACTGGTTTAAAATTCTCCTCTGTCGAAACTAAACTCTCAGCGTACGCTGATGATGTCCTCATTTACATGTCTAATCCTGAATCTTCCCTCCCACCCTTTTTAGATGAAGTTCAGTTATATTCCTCAATATCAGGATATAAGCTCAATTTATCCAAAACAGAAGTGCTTCCCCTTAACTCTTTGTGTTTTCAATATATGTTTAATAATACAGATTTTGCATGGTGTCCTTCTAAAATTAAATACCTCGGCATATGGTTTTCTTCCTCTCTAAAAGATACCCTTAAAATAACATTTGATTCGTTAATTAAGAAAATTCAATCACTTCTACAGATTTGGTCTCCCCTATTTCTTTCTTGGTGGGGTAGATTAGATACCATCAAAATGATGATTACCCCTCATGTTTTATATACAGTCTCTATGCTCCCCTTCAAAATCCCTAAATCCTATTTTTCCCGTATCAACTCAATCTGCACAAAATTTTTGTGGAATAATAAACATCCCCGCATTGGATTGCATAAGCTGGTTCGCCCTAAAAATGAAGGTGGTGTTCGTTTCCCTGATTTTGGCTCTTACCATTCTGCCTTTCTTATCAAACAATCCTTCTCCTTGGCATATGATTTCCTTGATACTCCTGTCCCTAAGTGGGTGCTCCTGGAACGCTCTTTCTTAAAAGATTTCTCATTTCAACATGTTCCTTTCATGTCAAATTGTACCTTTATATCCAAGTATCCTATTTTGAAATACTGCCAATCTACACTGCAAAATATTTTTTCCTCTTCCCTTTCCCCTCTTCAATGTTTTTTATCATCTGTGGTTTGGTACAACAAATTTCTTAGATATAAAGGTAAATCATTTTACTTTAAACACTGGAAGGAAAAGGATATAATGTTTGTACATCAATTCTTTCTTGATTCTACTCTTCTTTCTTTTGTGGATCTACAAAATAAGTTTAACTTACCCTCCTCTTTTCTTGCTGAATATTCTATTATAATCTCTGCTATTCAATCTCATTTATCCTCGTTATCCTCTTCCTCTGATTCTTTTTCTTCTTTCACTCCTGTCACTCCACTTTACCCTCTTTTTTCTACCCAACAACCTAAAGCTGCTCTTGTATATTCACTTTTATTATCTAATTGTTCTGTTCGATTTAAGTCTACAGTGGAGACTGCTTGGGAAACTGATCTGGATGTCTCCTTTGACACTGCATTGTGGGATCGTATATGGTCTCGAATCTTTAAAGTTTCTGTTGCTGCACGCATTACCCAATCCCTACTTTTTATTTACCACAGAGTTGTTATTACACCGGTTACTATACATAAATTTTCTCCAACCTCCTCTCCTTTATGTTGGTCCTGTTCCAAAGATCCTGAACTCTACAACACCAACTTTACTATTGTTCCCCAGTTTTATCTTTTTGGACTGCTGTTTGGAATATATGTATGAAAATGTTATCTCTTTCTTCACAATTGTCTTTTATACACATATTTTTAGGTTCTTTATATGATGATATTGATATTAGTACACCCTCTTCTGCTAAGTTGTTAGACCTTTTTATTGCACTTGCATTTAAAGTTATTTTATCGTGCTGGAAAGATAATTCTAAACTCTCGGTCCACACATGGTGGAATTATATATGTGACGAACATAGAATTTCTATTGCCTCTTCTACCTCTATTCCTTTGAAAATTAAATCTGACTTATTATGGCTTCCCTTTACTTCATATCTCTCCTCCAATCCTTCTCCCTTACCGCGTGCTCCTTGTCCCTCATGATCCCTTAATTTTCCTTCCTTTTTCTCCTCTCTCTCTCCTCTTTCCCTGTCTTCTGCTTTCTTCCTTTTCTTTTCTCCTTTCCAATCCTTTCCTTTCTTCTTTCTCCTTTCTATCTTTTCATACCTTTCTTTTCTCTATATAAATTCCTGTAGATTGATGTCTTTTAATTATTATTACACTCATATGTACTTTTTCCTAATTTTTCATGACATGTTTCTTGTATCACTTTTTATGCTTAATAAAAATTTCTTAAACAAAAAAAAAAAAGGATATGTGTCAAGCCCCAGTGTTAGCAACACCTGATTACACCAAAGATTTTACCTTGTTTGTAACAGAAAACTCAGGTACAGCACTATCAGTCCTGACCAACTTCAAGCAGACAGACATAGACCATGTGGTTATTTTTCAAGTACATTAGATCCAGTGGCACAAGCATTGCCTGCATGTCTAAAATCAGTAGCAGCTACTGCACAAGCTATTAGACAAAGCGATGCTATTGTATTGGGACATCATCTGATAGTCCAGGTCCCACACGCTGTAGAACTTCTGCTAAATAGACGCAAACACAGCATCTGACAATAGCCAGACTCACCGGATATGAGATGACGCTTTTTCAGCCACATATTGAGATTAGACAATGCAACATTTTAAACCCAGCAACACTGTTGCCACTGACCTCTCCTACTGAACAACTTCACGATTGTATTGACATAATTGATTTAGTGACCAAACCCAGACCAGATTTACAAGATACTCCCCTTTCTAAGGCAGAAATGACACTTTTTGTTGATGGTTCTTGCATGAGACTCCCCACTGGAGAACTAGCAGCAGCCTATGCCGTCACAAATGGTACAAACACCTTGGAAGCACACAAGATAGAGATACTGTTGGTACGAGCGGCCGAACTCATAGCACTAACACGAGCATGTCACTTAGCAAAAGGAAAATCAGTTAACATTTACACTGATTCATAGTACGCTTTCGGGGTTGTACACAACTTCGGCACATTGTGGAAAGAGAGAGGATTCCTCACATCACATGGGTCTAAAATACAGCATGCTACACTCATCACTGCCCTCTTAGAGGCCAGTCAGTTACCAGTGAAAGTTGCAGTATTAAAGTGTAAAGCACACACAAAAGGAACCGATGAAATATCAAAAGGAAATGATTCCGCAGACAGTGCGGCCAAATTAGCAGCAACCACAGAATTGAATATACTACACCGCCAATACGCAATACGAGACCCCTTTTCTGACACCATACATGGACCAGCGCATCTGGGAGAAAAAGCAATGTTAGACAGCATACAGAACATATGGCACAACAAACATTTGAGAGCTGCAGCCAAACAAAAAGTTAAAACGTGCATGATTTGTAATCAGTTCAACCCAGGTAAAGGCACAAAGGTGGAGCAGGGTGGATTCCAACCCCCTGACCATCCATTTGAAGTTCTCCAAATGGACTATATCCAGATGGAGAGATGTAGAGGTCAGAAGTATGTGCTAGTTGTAGTATGTGCTCTGACCAGATGGACAGAAGCCTATCCCGTCCCAGATTACACTGCAACGACAACTGCTAAGCAACTAGTAAGAGAATATTTCCCGAGATATGGGTTGCCCCGCGTCATCTACTCAGATAACGGCCAGCCCTTCTCCTCTGAACTCATGAAGCAAGTGTCTCTTCTGTTAGGGTACACTTGGAAATTTCACTGTGTAAGACATCCTCAAGCAGCAGGTCTAGTAGAGAGACACAACCAGACTTTGAAGACAAAATTGGCCAAGATATGTACAGACAAAGGCGTGGACTGCATGGTAGCCTTACCGGTTGCCCTTTTCTACATGCGTATGGTAGCCCATTCCAGAACTGGTCTATCTCTTTGGCAGACCACCAAATATGTGGGGTACGCCAATGCCTAAAAGAATTACTGATGTAGACAGCAGAATATTGACTGATTACCTGGCTTCCTTGATGTATGCACTCCAATCTTGTCGTTCACAGGTCGCTGCAGCCTTCCCTGACAAAACCGCCCCTGGAGAACACACCATCCGACCCGGCGACTGGGTGATGATAAGAAACTTTGACAGGACCAGTCCTCTTCAGCCCAGGTGGAAGACTCTGAAGCTCGCGCTCTGAACCACGCGGACGGCGGTGAAGGTCGAAGGCAGGAAGGGCTGGCTACACGGGAGCCACTGCCGGAAATATTTTGGACAAAGAGACACTGTTGCCGGCGACGCTGCCAACCCTAGTGACATTGTAACAGAACGAAGAAGGTGGCCAGCGAGTTGCACAGGTCTTGCGAGGGTGGGACATTGTTGGTTTTGGAGTTGGGGTTGGAGAGTTCCTTCACTATGTTGAAGAGTTCTTTGCTGTTGTGCGCGTTGTTGTCTAGGCGGTTTTTGAAGGAGGCCCTTTTGGCGGATCTGATGAGGTGATGTTGTCTGCGGGTGGCGTTCTTGTGGGCTGCGTGTTTGTTCACGGAGCCAGATCTTCTTCAGCTTTTGGCAGGTTTGCTTGGAGGCCCAGAGGTCTTCAGTGAACCAGCTGGTTTTCTTGTTGGTGTGACTGTTGGAGGGTTTCTTGATCGGGGCGAGGGTGTTGGCGCAGTCGTTGATCCACTGTCTGAGGATGTGGGCGGCGGTGTAGGGGTCGGTGGGGTCGGCGGGTGGGCTCTGGGTGAGGGTGGTGGTTAGCTGATCTTTGGTGACCGCTCCAGCAGCGGCGAGGCCTCCGTTGGGTGCGGTGGTGCGTGGTGGGTTTCTTGAAGGTGAAGTGGATGCAGCGATGGTCGGTCCAGTGGAGTTTGGTAGTGTGGTTGAAAGAGACGTGGGGGCTTGCCGAGAAGATGGTACCTCCATAATTGGCTATTGATGTCCCTAGTATATGGTACATCATGGGCTGCAGCATGTATTGTGCCACCCATGAGAGTCCACTTAAACTCCAACTACAGGCCTGCCATTGCAACCTATGTGAGATGGTGCTTGCACCTCTCACGACAGGTACATAGCTGCCAAGGTTTCAGATTGCTAAATGTTACATTTTATAATTTCAGTGAAATTATGAGTGACATTTCAACGGCTATGAGTGACTTTTTCTCGCAAGCAATTTAGATGAGGGAAACATATAAATATCAGAAATTACACTAATTGTGTCAGGGACTACGCTGTAGATAGAGGTAGAACACATGAGGCCTCATTCACAAACGGCCTCCGAACTCGGAGTGGTGGCCCGCTGTTGTGGGGGAGTTGTCATTGCGGAGATTCAGCCCTGACTGCAGAAACTCCCCCACGACTGCGGGCCACTACCACGAGTGGGAGGCCTTTAATGAATCAGGGCCTCAAGGCTCCGTGTCAGAAAATGGAACGTGAAAGCAAAAGAGGTAGCAGCATTATGAAGCACAGTGGGGTCAGGGACACAAGGGTTGAGCAAGATGTCTCATAAAATCCAAGACAATGGCGTCAGGGAACACGGTGGAGGAAGACTGGCACCAGGGAGCACAAGCAAAATGGCATTGATTAGTGCTAGTGCCACATAGGTAAAATGGTGTCAGGCAATACAATATAGAATTAGAGTGCAAGGTGTCGGGGAACACAACAAGAAAATTAAACAGCTATGGAGGCCAACATAGAAGCAAAATTGTGTCAGGGAACCCAATGAAGAAATATATTGGCCTTAAAAAGCAACAGGGAGCACAATAATTTTAGAATGGGACCAGGAAACAAAGAAGGAAGTAACACAGTGTAGGAACACAAAGTAGATGTAAAACCTACACATGAGACAATATAGAGACAACATCTGCATAGGAACACAATCTGATTTTACAGCATTAGGAAAAGGGATGATTTCTAAGACCCCCTATTCACCGCTAGTTTCCAGATATACTGAGATAGCTCTATCTGTGTGTCTTTCAATCTTGGCACCACCTCTCACCTTTGTCATGCCCCAGAGTCTATGCTTACTGCTGGTTAAATCCCTGCCCCCTTGGGGTCTATCTGAAGGCAGATAGGTGACTTTACTGTTGGGCTTCACAGCTTGGTTCACCTCCATCTCCCTCTCCCTTTCACTGAACTGCTCTCCACACACACTTTTTAATCTAAAAGACCGCATTACTACTGATCAATGCACCATCCGTCAGCCAGCGCCCCGCCCCACGTGGTTTCGTTCATATACATACAGCGGGTTTTGTGCCACTCTCTGCCATCACTGCTCCTTTCACACTCTACTCTCAAAGGCCGTCCTACTACTGATCAAAGCACCATCCTGTCAGGAAAGGTCTCCCCCATATTAGCCTCCCTCCCAGTACCTTACAAGCGGTTCACTTACGGTTCGGGTGGTACAGCCAAAGCTGCTTGGAGCAGGGCGCAGCAGATGAGGAGACCCAGGCCCCACATTGTGGGCTGGGATCAAGTCAGGCTAGGTTGACTGAAGCAAACACAGACAGCCAGCCCAGCCGCAGGCTCGTATTATTTCAAAAGTGTCACTGACACGGTACCGGCCGGTGCGGGCGACACAGGACTCACTGGTCTGCGTCACAGCTGTGCTGGCTTACCCTGAGTGGCTGTCTGACAGCAGGTGAGGTCGATCATGATGTGCTGGCGTCCCGCCGGTCCAACAATACGGCCGGTCTATAATATAAATGATTGTCCCTCCTACGCAGGCAGCAGCGCACTCGACTCAGTTTAAGAAGTAAGACTGACTGTGGAATCCTGCAGGGACCGGACGACACTGCTGCAACTCCTCCAGTCGAGTCCCCGGCCCGCCGCTTTTGATAGAGACCGACCTCACTTCCTGTTCCTGGAGGACATGAGGACGGAATTTCAGGCAGCAGAGCACATTGTTAGGAACATTGTAGCAAGCACTGAGTCTGTGACTGTGAGAGGCAGAGCAGATCTTTAACTGTTGAACTGTTGCTGCCGGCAGTGAGTGAAGTCTGCTGCGGTTCGGGGCGCACACATGGCTGCCAGCGCACGCTAGCACCTGGCGTTAAGTGGTCAGCCATGCTGTCAGTGGCAAAAATGCGTGAAAACGCATTTCAGTGCGGTGATGCGGGAACACCAAACTGAAATGCATTAGCATCACGCCTGATGCGTGATACTTGGCAGGCCTGCAGGTATACATTTTCTTATATCTGAGGTCACTTCACTTAATACCTATAAGTCACCCCTATGGTAGACCCTTCAGTCCTGAGGGCAGGGTGCTTGATTATAAATGCATGAGCAGGACACCCCTACAAACCCTAGAGTAGATTCTCCAGACTCAGTAAGTGCGGTCAGCCATTTTAAGCCATATTGTGGACATCAGTCATTATAGGATGTCTAACTATATAATGGCTGCGCCGAACCTAGTCATGTTTGGTACCAATTCTGGTGTTGGAGGCATGATCCCATGTACTGCGGAGCATCTTAGAGGAGCCCCCAGTTACAGCTTTTCAGGGTATGCCAACAAGCTAATGCTGCTGCTGACCACAGACACTGTTCTGCCATACTACTGCCGAACTGGATCACTGAAACAATATCGATGGCAAAAATATAGAACTACAAAAATATCGAGTAAAAAATATAGAATGCCAAAATATCGACTTCCTATCTCCAAACAGGTAAGTACAAAAATATTGAATCAAAAATATTGTTGTAAAAAATATAGATAGTCAAAATATCGAATTCTTTAAATGGTTAAAAGTAATTTAAAATTAATGAAATAATAAATATAACTAACGTAAACATACTTAAAATACTTAAATAACATTAAAATTAATGAATAATTAATATAAATAAAAGATTGAATACATATATATATATATATATATATATGATGCGGCACTCAGCGTTTATACTTTGTCAACAACAATTCCTTTATTTCTCCAGCTCGGACCAACGCGTTTCAGCCATCACAGGCTTTGTTGACCGTGAACAAAGCCTGTGATGGCTGAAACGCGTTGGTCCGAGCTGGAGAAATAAAGGAATTGTTGTTGACAAAGTATAAACGCTGAGTGCCGCATCATTGGGGAGAAAATTGTAATGGGCCCTGATCCGGCCCCTTTGCAGAGCACCCGCAGTTGAGCGCCCGGTGCCTTTGGATCATCTTGGTGGAGAAATATATATATATATATATATATATATATATACTAGCAGCCCATCCCGACCTTGTCCGGGAGCTTTCAGGCTTCCCCCTACCCCCGCCTGCCCCAACATTGCCCAGCAGCCCATGCACCCGCCCGCCCCATCCCCCGCCTGCCGCCTGGCCCGACCCTCGCCTGGCCTGAGTCAATGGAGGTGTTAGTCCCCGTCCCCCGCCTGCCCTGACATTGCCTTTTTTAATTCCCCGTCCCCCGCCTGGCCCGACATTCCGCCTGCTTATCTCAGCCGCCGCTCCTGAGTTGACAGCTCCTCGCCGCTCCATGTCCGCCTCTCCGCTGGTCGCACCGCCGCTGGCCTGTCCGCTGCTCCTCACGTGACCACTCCTCCCCCGCGCCATGTCCGCCGCTCCTCTGACGCCGCTCCTCGACGTGAGCACGCACGTCGCGGCCGGCGCTACTTTGGGGGGACTACTTTGTTTTTAAATACATTTTTTAAATAAGGTTTATTTAAATTTTTTTTATAGCCTATAACCATCTACACACCCTGACGATTTCTACGGTGTATCGGGTGTGTAGATTGGCGCAGTGGTTCCTGAGTTTACCCGCCTCAAAGGCTGAAAGTTTCTCCTTTATTATAGTAGTATAGATAAACATAGTATTAATAAAAAATATACAATATATTTACCATAGGATAGCGAGAGGGTTAAATTACTATTCCCACTCCAGTGAGTGCAACAGTAGGGAAAACGTTGGATAGCGTAGGGGTAAAAATTACTATTCCCACTCCAGTGAGTGCAACAGTAGTGAAAGCGTTGGATAGCGGGAGGGTAAAAATTATTATACCAACTCCAGTGAGTGCAACAGTAGGGAAAGCATTGGATACCCGGAAGGTAAAAATTACTATTCACACTCCAAAGAGTGCAACAGTAGGGAAAGCGTTGGATAGCGTAGGGGTAAAAATTACTATTCCCACTCCAGTGAGTGCAACAGTAGGGAAAGCGTTGGATAGCGTGGGGGTAAAAATTACTATTCCCACTCCAGTGAGTGCAACAGTAGGGAAAGCGTTGGATAGCGTGAGGGTAAAAATTACTATTCCCACTCCAGAAAGTGCGACAGTAGGGAAAGCGTTGGATAGCGTAGGAGTAAAAATTACTATTCCCACTCCAATGAGTGCAACAGTAGGGAAAGCGTTGGATAGCGGGAGGGAAAAAAATACTATTCCAGCTCCAGAGAGTGCAACAGTAGGGAAAGCGTTGGATAGCGTAGGAGTAAAAATGACTATTCTGTTACTCTCCTGATGTCTCGGGGTCGGGAGATAGCCTAGAATGCTAGAGAAGAACACAGCTCTACCACTTGTTAAATCCAATAGGTATTTATTAGTTGTTGTAGAACAAAGCAAAGCAAAATCAATACACGTTGTGGCCTCACTGAACCGTGGTGATACCACGAACAAAGTTGATGTCAACGGACCAAGAAATAATAAAGCTGCAATGCAACGATACCCGCACCAGCCGTGATCCACTGCGAAACCAACCGTACTCTGCATGAATACCGGTCCGGGTATTCCCCAACGGAGGACACTGTGCTCAGTAACGGCCGACAATGGCATTCGAATCGTAGTTCAATGTTTTCTCGGTGAGGCAGATGTGCTACCCCAGACAAGGTAAACAAGGAGCACATAGCGTATGCTAACAAACTCGGTAATGCTCTTTTCTGCCACAGCTTAGCTTACCGAATTGTACTGAAGGGAGCCGCCGCTCAGCCTGGCACGCTAAGCCCCAAGGAACAGAACGTCTGCAATCACCTTCGTGGTGTGCGTGTCTGTTTCTAGCTGCACTCCCAAGGTTCCAATGATCCCACAACAGAGGATGCGGCAAACACCTCCGCGGTGTGCGTCTCTGTTCGCTCCACTCACGGTAATGCCTAGCCAGACACTCGACCGAGAGGAGGTGCGATACCGTCTCTGCCCGCTCTACTAACGGAATGCCTAGCCAGACACTCGACCGCGAGTAGCTGCAAAACGGGTTTGTAAGAGAGCAGCCGCTCAATCTTACCTCTGGTCTTGATCCAATAGTCTCTAATCAGGTCCGCGGCAGATACTACGGAGACTCGCGTCTGCTGTCTCTAGATCCCAGGAAGGCCGGCACGGATCTCAATATCCGACGCCTTCCCTCTACTGCGTAGGTCTTTTATGGGCGTTTCTAGCCTGCGCTTGGGCCCGCGCTAGGCATGCTGGTACCTGTAGTTCGTTCTTCTGCCGATTTCACTTACCCGTGAAAGATCTCGCTACTAGGAGTGGGCATCCAGGGAGAATGGATTCCTGACATAGTCCCAATCCAGAGAGTTCAACAGTAGGGAAAGCGTTGGATAGCGTAGGCATAACATTTACTATTCCCACTCCAGTGAGTGCAACAGTAGGGAAAGCATTGGATACCGGGAAGGTAAAAATTACTATTCCCACTCCAAAGAGTGCAACAGTAGGAAAAGCGTTGGATAGCGTAGAGATAAAAATTACTTTTCCCACTCCAGAGAGTGCAACAGTAGGGAAAGGGTAGGATAGCGTAGGGGTAAAAATTACTATTCCCACTCCAAAGAGTGCAACAGTAGGGAAAGTGTTGGATAGCGTAGGGGTAAAAATTACTATTCCCACTCCAGTGAGTGCAAGAGTAGGGAAAGCGTTGGATAGCAGGAGTGTAAAAACTACTATTCCCACTCCAGTGAGTGCAACAGTAGGGAAAGTAAATACTTCATATATAAATTAAAATAAATAAAATATTAATACCAATGACAAATTAATAAAAATAATTAACACTTTTATATAATATATTAATTAATCAATTAACAATACAAATAAAAATGTATTATTAAAAATAATTACCTACTAATACAAATTATTTACCAATTAACAATAAATTAACAATTAAAAAATAATTAAACATTAGATTTAAAAAAATATAGATTTTTAAAAATTGAATTACTTACAATTAAATTACTTCCCACCCTATTCCCCTATAAACCCACAACCCGCTACAGAAAAAAAATTACTAAAATTAACATATTTATCAATTAATCAATTAATTAAAATTAATTACCAATTATATTTTAATTAATTACCAATTAATAATTAATTAACAGTTAATTCAAAATAAATACCAATAAATAAATTAACATATTTCATTAATTATAATTAAATTACTTACCACCCTATTCCCCTATAAACCCACAACCCACTACAGAATTATATTACGCAAAAATTAAATACCATAAAAAAATTAATTAATATAAATAATAAAATAAATATACACTTTTCAAACATATACGAACATAAAAAACATTTTAAAAATTGATATTAACTTACTTACCTCAAGTTTGATATTTTTGTAGTCTATATTCAGTCCATTCTATATTTTTGCAGTCTATATTCTGTCCATTCTATATTTTTGTTGCCTATATTGTGTCCATTCTATATTTTTGTTGTCTATATTCTGTCGATTCGATATTATGTCCATTCTATATTTTTTAATCGATATTAAGGCTATCCTATTCGATATTTTTGTAGTCTATATTCTGTCCAGTCGATATTGTGTCCATTCTATATTTTTTAATCGATATTAATGCAAATCGATATTAAAAACTCGATATTTTGAGTGTATACCTGCTGAACTGAGCTCGACCAGGGGAAGGTAGAACAATAGGTTTCCTGTCACAAGGAGGTGTTACTGCCTCCCACAAAGGACTTACGGCCATATGTAGGTGGGCCAATACCGGCCGGTAACGGTGAAATTTGGTAAATTTCAGCGTTACTGACCGGTATTTAAGCAATTGAGATGTAGGGAAGGATTTGGTAATTATGAATCGGTAAATACCGATTGATCAATACCGAATTCAAAATTACAGAATCTGAATTACCGATTCCTTATTTACCGAATCGGTAAATAAGAAATGGTAAAAACAAGAAAAGAGATGTAGGAAAATTCAGTAATACCGAATTTCATGAAATTCGATATTTAAGAGTCGGTAATTAACACTGACTGAAAGCAGGTGGTAATCAGCTTCAGCGTATATAAGCAATCCCAAACTGCAACAGTGTGATCACTATGGCGGCTTTCTATGTGATTGCAAGGCGGCTACTGCTACAGGCAGCAGGAGTGAGGATCTGGAGACGGGAGGAGCGCATTTACAGACAGCGCATCACACTCTTCCAACAGACTGAGGCTGAGATCCATGAAAGGTACAGGCTACACCCCACACCATCCTGGACTTGATAAGGGACCTGCACCCACTCCTAGAGCACCCAAAACCAAGGGTGCACACCATACCACCACATGTGCAGGTGCTCTGTAGCCTACATCTACTTGCATCTGGCAGTTACCCGGGGGTGATAGCTGCGGTAGGCGGGGTGTCTCAGAGTTGCCTGTCCCGTTTCTTCAGAAAGTTCCTGGATGCCATGATGCAGAGAATGCATCACTACATAAGCTTCCCAAGCACACAGGCGGAACTGCTGAAAAGAAAAACAGACTTGTACCAGATGGCACAGTTTCCGCATGTCATAGGGTGTGTAGATGGCACACACATTCCAATCTGCCTACCTGCAGCCACTGAGTATATCTACAGGAACAGAAAGTCCACCCACTCCATAAATGTGCAGGTAATCTGCGATGCTGATAACAAAATCACTGACATCGTGGCCAAATTTCCTGGCAGCACCCACGACTCGTGCATCTTCCAGAACAGTCGGATCTACACACGCCTGCCTGCGGGAGAATTTGGAGAAGGATACCTGCTAGGTAAATCACTGTGGCACACCCTGATAGTCAGTACAGATGAATGTGTTTTGCTGTATATAACTAATGAAACTCTCTTTCTCACCTAGGCGATAGCGGATATGCCGTGCAGTCATTTATCCTCACTCCCTACCTAAACCCATAAACCCCGAGTGAGAGACGATACAATGTGGCACACAAATCAACACGCAACGTTGTGGAGCGCACCTTTAGACTTTTGAAAAGCAGGTTCCGCTGCCTCCCCAAAAGAGGAGGCGCACGTCAGAACACACCCATCATCTGCTGTAAAATAATTGCAACTTGTGCTATGCTGCTCAACCATTGCCACAAAGAAAGTTACAGAAGTTGAATTAACTGATTTTGAGGAAATGATGATTTTCCACTGCCAGAGCCCATCGCAGCAGGAGTGGCGCCATCAACAGATGGGAGACAAAGACGGGCAGAGATCAGACGCAACTATTTTTAAGTAAGTAAGGAGACACAGCCAGTTGTATGTAATTATGTTGTTTTAATATCTGGGCACTACGCCACAACACAAACGGCCAAACTTGGCAGTCCAATTTGTGACATCCATAGAAGGAACTCATGGGTTACTTCACCCAATTCAGTTTTGATAGTGTGGGCTGCATCAGCGTCTGCGACCACGCACAACAGTGTTGGATGAGCTGACTGTCATCACTGGCTGTGGAACCAGTGCCAGCCCCATGCCGTCTGCTGCTCCTCCGGGTGTCTGTTGCAAGGGGGGTAATGGTGCTCCGACTTGTCGTGTGCTCGCTGTCCCCGACTTCCACAGCACAAGTAGTGGCAGATTGAGTCGTTAGCAGCACTTCAAGTGCAGTGGTTACCTTTACCAGCCCCCTAGAGACATCAGTGCTGCTGTGCGCCAGCCCCTCCTGCATGGCCACGGAGCGCTTGCAGAGCAGAGAAGTGGCAGTTGCTATGCGGTTCACTGCCCTCGTATGGTGTTCCATTTTCTGCCTCTACCTGCGCTGTGTTACCCTGTCCTCATCCATTTTGCTGCACAGCAGCATCACAGACTGAGACATGTCCTGCATGCCCGCAGCCATCTCCTTCATGCCCTCAGCCATTGAGCTCATGCCCTTCTCGATGTTAACCATGTTGTGATTGAGGTGCTTCATGTGTCGCTGTACCAACTGAATTACATTACCTTGTAGGCGCTGCACCTCCACCATGTTTGCCTCCAGCCCTGCGAAGACACCATGACTCTCACCCAGTAGAGGTGGACTGCTTTCCCTGAGGCGGCGTCTGGCACCTGTGTGAGCTCCCTCAGAAGTGGACAGCAAACCAGTATTGCTGCCATCCAGTGGCACAGTTGATGTCCCCCCGTGTCTTTTGAAACTCCTGCAGTGTCGCCACAGCATGCCTCTTGGGTCTTACCACTGCAGGTGGTGTTGCTGCTGGTAAGGCTAGCAGTAGTGGCGAGGCTGGCTGTGGTGGCGAGGCTAGCTGTGGTGACGAGGCTGACTGCGATGGCGAGGCTGGCTGTGGTGGTGTTGTGTGCCCTGCACTTGTACTGGCCTTCTCTGTTCTGTCCTTCCGGGGTGCCCTTTCTCCTTTGTCCTGAGCAGTCCTGCGCAATGTCTCGCCTGTGGACAAAAATTGTACATTAGCTCAGTTTTCCGGCAGCCCTGCATTGCAATAATCAAAATACATTTCTGCCACACTATCTCATTGTCCTCTGCCTGCTTATCGCTGATGTGTGTCACATGGTTGTTGTTCAGTGCGGCGATTCCTGTAATGATAGGGGTTTCACTGACTGCATCTCCCATAATGCATTGCTGGTCTTAACAAAAACCTGTATTGGAGTGGGATTCACATAGCCCAATTGGGGATTTGGAATTGGGGAAGGGGAGGTCCACAATGCCGTGCATGCTTTTTACCTTAAACAACAACGAACAAATGGTGGATTTGCTTTGTTTGATCAGCACATCTACAAAAAGATATTTCCCTTGTTAAGAGTTCAAATATTATACATTAGACACACTCTGTGGGAGTGCTATTCTGGTATCGTGCTTACCCACCTGAAAGCAACAATCCACGATATCCTACTGACTCAAGGTGAGACGGAATGTCGTACACAAATTATGACAAAAGTACCAGCGCACATCCCTTCTCGTTGCTATTATCCAAATGGCATTCAGCCACGGCAATCCAAAAACAGTTTTTTCTCACTCTCCTTGTAGTCCTCAAAAAGACATGTACAATGTTCGTTATTATTCAAAGTCCATTTATTAATAATTTCTTTCTTTTGCCACACCGTCACAGCTGACGCGCGTTTCGGCCTCCGCTGGCTTTTTCAAGGCAAAAATGTTGTATGGTGAGCAAAATTTATTTGCAGCGGTCAGAGTATCGTACGGCCTGTTGGGCGTGATCCTTTAGGTCTTTTACTTTATGCACCATAGGTTAAACGTGTAGAGTATATTGTCGATACTCCGTTCTTTGATTAATGAACCGGTTATTGTACACTACATGGAGCCTTGATACGTTCCATCGCCGTGGCGTGTTATCGCGGCGTTCGTACACGAATGCGTCATGCTTTTTACCTTGTTTGGTACCACCTCTGGCAGAGCTGTCTGCATCCCCGATTCCACAGACATTTTCTGGCTCTTATCATGGACTCCACAAGCTGCTCAAATTCAGTCAGGGCAGGTGCCCTGTTCCTTCCTCCTGCTGTCTGTCTGGCTTGTTTTTTTAGATCAGCCATCTTCTTTTTGGTGATGCTCCTGATATCATACCACCGCTTCTTGAGCACTTCAATGTCCCGGGGGGTCACTCCAATGGCATTCACCTGTGACTAGATTCCAAGCCAGATTTTTATTTTTTCCGAATCAGCCACTTGCAGGGACTGATTTCCAAACAACTTTGTATGCTGTTTTACTACCTCCTCCACAAGGACCTGCAGTTCCTTTTGACTGAATTTCAGTTTCCTCTTCCTTTCACCTCCTTCTCTTTCTGTGTCCTGGCGGGCCATTGTGCAAGATTTGCAGGAACAGTTCAGGCAGTGGCTCTGTTGCTCTCCTCTGCACTCCCAGCCTCTCCAAAAGGTTCTGATTGTGTGCACCTGCCTGGGTGTGGCCACTTCCTGGTTGGGAGGGGTGGTGGTTACACAGGATTGGCTGATTCCTCAATTGCTGTTGATTTGAATTTCCAAATCGGTAAAATTCGGTATTTAGGAATCGATATTTCCAAGTTACCTACATATGGCCTTTAGTGTATTGGGCTGGGGTGGGGAGCTTTTCAGCACCAACAGATTGCATTGAAGAGCACATTTGGTGCTCTCCTTGCATACTCCGGTTTGAGCCAGTTCAAGAAACCCTTGGTTCCCACTCTGGCGTTAAGCTGGACAAAGGACAGGGAAGTATCCTCCCCCTGAACCTGCCCCTCCTCTGAGAGAGATCAAACCCAGAGATCCAACCCTTACCATGGGTATTTAACGGCTTTCTGTAGGAAAATGCACCTTTTTGCATGACTTTACCCACCTTTTGCCTGATATCTGATGCAACCTGACTGGGTGTGGCCTGGGTCCTTGACAAACAGGTTCCCAGGTCATGTGTTCTTTCCCAAAACTGTACCTTTGTACCCACAATTGGCTTATCCCTGGCCACAGGTAAGCCCCTTGTAAAAGGTACTGTGGGTATCAAGGGGCTGTGACCATGGAAGGCCTCTAAGGGCTGCAGCTCTTATTGTGCCACCCTTAGGTGCCCTGTACCTTAACACCTACATACTCCCGGCTTAGGCTGCGTGTTTTGATGCAGAGAAAAGTGAAGAGACTACATGGCACACCTCCCTGTGTGCCTTGCCTGTAACCCACTGCCTGAGGACTAAGTAACTCACCCCTCTAGCAGGATACACTAGCCCCCAGGTGAGGGCATAGTGGCATGAGCCCTGTGCCCCTACAGTGTCTTATTCCATTCGTAGATACTGTAAGTGTAGTAAAACCATAAAGACTATATGGTCTGGGAGTTGGTCATTATAAACTCGACAGCTCCATAATGACTTTACTAAAACTGGGAAGCTTGGTAGCAAACTTCTCAGCACACTAAACCCACACTGATGCCAGTGTGGGATTCAATGTAAAATGCACTCACAGGGCATCTTAGAGATGCCCCCTGAAAATCAACCAGCCCTAGTGTGGTTCCTGAATGGCTGCCTGCCATATCCCACCACCAGTTTTCTGGACCCCTCGGTAGAGAGCCTCCGCTCTCTGGGTCCAGAAACAATGCCCATTCTGGGCAGAGGTGTCATGCCTCCTCCTCCAGGATAGGCTGGGTCCACAAAGGGGAAGCTTCAAAGGCCAGCCGCCTTTGTGAGTTGTCCCTGCCTTTTGCTGCCCCCAGCAACTGGCTCCAGCTGACTCATAACCACTTTTGGTTGTGAGACTCGGTAGGAAAACCAAGCTAGGAGGAGAGGTGGTCCCACCTTTGCCATCCCCACCCCTAGGTGGGGGAGGCAAGGTGAAGCACATGACTCAGGCCCTTCCATCTTGAAGATGAGGGGACCCAACAATCAAGAAGAGGCGCATGCCCCCTTCACACTGGAGGGTGGCTTCATAGGGGGTGTACCCACCCCAAGGAAGGGACCCATTGGTCCCAACCTGCACACCCCATTAAATGTCCCTAAATCAAGTATTTAGGACCAACCCTGAACCTTGCCTCCTAAGATTCGAGGAAGAAAGAACAAAGAAGAAGGATCGAAGAACTGAGCTGACCCAGGAAGAAGAGCCTGTCCCAACTCCGACCTGCCTACAGCAAAGAAGCCCACATGTCCAGCAGCTCCTGCCCCAGAGCCCAGGGGACCTGCCTTCCACTCACCTTCCAGACAGTCTCCTGTGAGCACCCGATTTGCTCAACAAAGACTCCTAGACCAGAAACCAGATTCAGGTGACTCCGTGATTCTGCAATACTCTGCACATGACTGCCTCAGCCCGAGTTTGAGCAACCCAGAACCTCGAGGAAGTCTCCCCAGCAATCCTGACCTGGGATCTGGTGAATCCAGACTTCATTCAAGCTTCAAGATGACGCCTGAAGCCTTAAACTGAAGTGTCACCCCGATCGCGACCGGAGCTGGTGAGAAAATCCAATGTCAGAAGACACCCCTGCACCTGAAGCCACACTGTCTTGGGTGGCCCAACTGACGGTGTCCAGGCATCCCCAAGATCCCAACTTACCTCTTCTGCCAGTGGTCACCTTCAGGAAGTCTTCCTGCGCTAGCCTGCAGCAACTTTACAGAACCAAAGGTCTCCATTGAAAAGCACAAGGTCCCGACATCTTTTTGGCGCCCTGCACCCGCTGCACAAGTGTCGCAGGTGGTGCAGCTCCTGCGCTGGTCGTTGGCCCCTGCAGTGCAGAGCTTAACCCCAGGATTTTTGCTCCCACACCCGAGTGGCCTGCTTGTCAGAAGTCTCTAACCAAAGGCCCCTTAGCCCCATTAACTAACATTGGTCCCCTGCACCTGGCCGCCTCAGTGCCGCTAGTGGTGCAACTCGAGTGCCCATCTAGACCTTGGAAAATCTTGGACCTTGGAGAATCTTGGTCCTAATCTTTGTCCTAACCCCTCAGGTAAGCGTACTTACCTGAGACACTGCTAACACCTTTTCTCCCATAGAAACCCAAGTTACAAAATGTTTTGTCCTAAAGTGTTGAACTGATGTTTGTATAGGGACAATATAACTAAACTGCAAAAAATAAGATGTCTCACCTTAGGTGTGGTATTTAGGCATGCCACCCCCAGTACTCAAAGTAATCTAAAAGTAACTAAAATGTATTCTAAAAGTAATTACTGTATAATGAAAAGTGCTTCCTGAATCAAAACCATACTGTAACTATTGCAAAATTCAATAATAACTCCATTTCATTGCGAATTCCAAGTATATTTTACCTAACTGTACAAAGTCCTGCTTGGTTCTAGAAATAAACTACAAATATACCTTTTTTTAATACTTTTTTATCCTTTTATTAAAGAAATGAAAGGGCAATTACACCATCACTAAGTTCCATTGCCATGTGTACAGATTGCATGTCCACATTATCTAATATTTGAAATGTATATGTACCATGTATCACATATTCTAATCATTATAACAAGGCCTCAATTACTTCCAACAGTGATAGAACGTTCCCCCACAAAACCAAGGAGGCCCCCTCGAACAAAGGAGAAGAACAAAAAGAAAGAATAAAAAGAAACAAAAATAAGCTGTCCACATCAGCTTCCACGCACTTCATCTAGTTCGGCAAACCCATCATACCTGTAGGCTGAACCACGCATAACGAGTAGACCCACCCTCCTCACACACTATTAAACAGCTGCAGGTTCTTCTTGGCTGAGCAGATAAGTTCTTAATGGTTCCCAAATGTCCCTGGGCCTCGAAATCTCAGGCAATTCCTCAGCATAGGCCACCAAATTGTCTCTGCAGTACACTAAGTCTTTGATCCACAAACCTACTCTTGGTCTATTCCTGCTCCCCCATGTCATAGCCACACTCCGGGCCGCCATCAGTAATGCAAGGCGCACAAACTTGCCGGTTACTCCTTTGATGTGTGGCACACAGCATAGTAAACAGGCAAGTGGCTTGCAGCATAGCCCCACGTTCACCATTTTGTTCAGACAGTTCACCACTTTTTTCCAGAATTCCCATACCACTTGACAGTCCCAGGCCAGGTGCATAAAATCCGCATTGTCACGTCCACTTTGCTTACACTCTGCAGACGCACGCAGTCCGTACCCATGCAGTCTCAATGAAGTATAGTATACATGATGTATATATTTAAAATGAATTATCCTCAGATTGCCATTCATACTCAGCGTTCCCGTTAGACCACATATGTATTTCCAGTCCGTCTCCCACATATGTATTTCCAGTCCGTCTCCGCAATTGGTTCAGGCAGACAAGCAGACCAGCTCTCCCAACTACGATCCTGGCCCTCCACACTTTCAAGCTTTATCATCTTGTATAGTTTTGAAACTAAACTTCTATTGTTGGGGGCAGTGAGTGTGTATTGTAATGAGGTCAGTACAGGTGGTTCCTGTGGGTATGTAGGGTAGTGCACTTTGAGTGCATGCCGCAACCTATGTACAGCAAATCGAAACAACAGCGACTGGTTATTGATATAGGCCAGATCTTCTTCCGCCAGAACTGAGCCATTCACATAAACATCTGCCATAGTTCTGAGTCCTGCCTCAGTTACCTTTTTTTTAATACTTACCCAATTGGTCTGGATTCAGTCTCTGAGTGTGTGCATCAGCCTTTATTGAGTGAATACAATGAATGCTTAACCCACCCTCTGGATAAGCCTAACTGCTCGCCCACACTACCACAAAGTTAGTACTTACCTAATTTAGCCTCTGCTCTGCCTCTGGGGACTCCCTGGACTCTGTGCACACTATACCTTACTTTGATATAGTATATACAGAGCCAGCTTCCTGCACTCCCCCATGGGTGGACCCTCAGATTTGTCATGGAACAATACTCATCTCTGAAACCAAGTCACTCTTCGACCATCTGGACACTTGGACTTCACCTGGAACTGAGACTGCATCAAGGAAGACACATGCTGCTCCTGGTCTCGCTGCTCTGCAAGTATTCTGCCTCGTCTGTGTCTGTGCTTTGCTCAGGATCTCCTGGGAAGTTTGGGCATCAAGGACATCGAAGTAATATACCTTGGAGTGAAGGAGTCAATCCCCTGCATCTGAAGGCACCGCATCCAAGCTGACGGGTCTGCTGATCCTGTTGTCCTACAGACCTCCTGAGGTTCAGCTACATAGGTAGTGGACATGTGGATCAGCAGAGGCCGGACCTGTCTTCCTGTATATTGAAGGACAGTATCCCTCATCTGAGCCTCTGAGACTGAGCCCCTGTGCACCAAATCGACCTGTCATTGCAAAGGCTTGTTGGCTGTGCACTCCAGAGATCTTCGTGCTACAAGAAGCTCCAGCCTCCAGAATCTCATCCCTCAAAGAACAGCGCCATCCCTGCACCCCCTGCATCAAGGGTCTCCATCTTTGGGGAGCTGCCTGAGGTCCTCTTTTGACTCCTATGCTTTTTTCCTGTGGGTCCTCTTGAGGGTCTTCTTCTGCTTTGGTGTCTCCCCTGCTTGCTCGGGGCCTTCTCTGACTCTCTTGTACTTGGGGAGTCCCTTGGACCTTGCAGGTCCCAATGATTGCATCTTTTTGACTTCTATGCCACTTTCGGCTCCCAAGGTTTGTTGGTGCTCCCACAGACACTGAACACCTGGACACAGACATCCAACATAGGACAGCTTGTATACGGCTCCTGGTCTTCCACAGTGTCGCTGGGTCCCCACAGCTGAACTTCCTGACAAACATAGGCAATGTGCTTTTGTGCCTCCTGGACACATCAGAGTGGCATAGGCTCTATCCCCTCGACTTGCAGGCTCACCTCTTCAAGAATCCAGCCTTGGATTCCACTGGACATCTTCACAGGCTTCTTTAGAGGAATTTCTACTTGAGTCGCCCATTGTCGTCTACGGGTGGTTCCAACGTGACTTCACCCCTATGCATCAACTTCCCTGGTGCAGCTAACCTAGTTCCTGGGGCAATCATGTGTGGGGTGGCTCTCCAACCTTCCGTCCTCCAAAGGGTTTCCTCTGGGTTCTCTAGGAAGAGTCCTTTATCTTTAAAACTGTAACCACATCTTCTCCATTGACTTCTATTGAACATGCAGCTGTGTTTCCAATGCACACAGCCTCCATGGGGTTCCTCCATGCCTATTTTGGGTGGTTACTGGTTCACCAAGCTCTTCTAAGTCCTGTCCTCCTTTGCAGTTCACATTCCACTTATTTAGTATATGGTTTGGTCTTGCCCTGTAGACTAGTGTTTATTTGTGCTACTTTCCTGATTTCTATTAAGTATTCTTATGTGTATTACTGATATCTCCGGGTAGGAGATATACCAAGTGGCAGTGATTGCGTTGTGTTAATAAATATCTTTATTTTTCATAAACACTTTTGGGTTTTTTCTCATCTGATCTACACTATTGATGTGGTAAAATAATCTGCTTTACACTCCCCAAAGATACGTCTGAAGGGTGCTCTCCACAGCTACCCCTTTGAGAGCTTCAAGGTTATCAAAGACCACTGAAATCC
Source organism: Lissotriton vulgaris (assembly GCF_964263255.1). NCBI lineage: Eukaryota > Metazoa > Chordata > Amphibia > Caudata > Salamandridae > Lissotriton > Lissotriton vulgaris. Next base: position 249,161 of record NC_141690.1, read on the forward strand.
CGATAAGGGTTGCCTGGATTAGTGCATCACTCTGTTAAGTATGCACCATATACTAAGCCAGCCTCCTACAGTGGGGTGCACCGGTTGGGACTACAGCCTGCTTTGTTTTACTACTTAATCAGGTGAAGGTTACATGAGAAACCATAACTAGCTAGGTACGTTTCAATACTTTTTTCAAGTAAGTTCTACTGAACTTTTTGGATTGGTTGTCAAGGGTCCTAGCACAAACCTTTCTCCAATCTTTAGAAGCTGAGCAGGATAACGTAGGTATGGGTGGTGATGCCTCAGAGTCAGAGGTGTCCAACACTGATGACCCTGCTTCTGAGTAAGTCCAGGAGGAGTCTGTGGACCTCTCACTGCAGAATTCTAGTCCAGAGTGAGTCGTACTAGTGGTCCAGAGGAAGGTCCTCGAGGTAGGTCCCACTTTGAGTTCAGAGGAGGTCCAGGTCCTCCTCAGTTAGTCCACCCTCCTCTTCTACTTCAGTAGGGGCCTCCATCTCTAGCAAGAGAGAGGACCCCTTAGATAGAGGGTACCACCTACTCAAACTTGAGTAAATCTCAAGCTCAAGAAAGAGCAGTTGGCCCTTGATCAGAAGACCCTAGAAGTCCAGAAAGCAAGGAAGAATTTGGAATTAGAATCCCATGGTTTTAGCACTAGTGAAGCTAGGGTCAGAGAACACTCTTTTGATATTAGGAACTTGAGCAGGATAGTCCCTCCTTATCAGGAAGGTAATGATATCTGTAAGTGGATCACTGCTCTAGCGAGAGCTTGTAAAGTTCAGAAGGTCCCTCAGGGGCAGTGGGCAGCTATCCTGTGGCTCTTTTTTTGCAAAGAAAGGCAGAGACAAACACTTAACAGTGAGGGAAGAGGATGCAGATAACTACAAAGTCTTGAAGGTGCTCACATAGATGGGGTTGGGTTAACCACTGAGCAATACAGGGTGTAGTTTAGAGAGACACAGAAGGCACACACTCAAGACTGGATAGATTTAATTGAAAGTGTTAATAATACCCTGAAATGCTGGCTTCATGGGAGTAATCTACATGATTATGAAGGACTGTATAATTTACTAATGAGAGACCACTTTATTTTATTTTTATATTTCTTTTTATTTATATACAAAAACATAATGAAACAAAGACGTATCAGGGACAGCACATTCGGTTACAGTAGTAATTCAAACAATTTCAGATATCAGGATTTCTATAAGATGATGAGGGAGGTTACTGAGACACCGATGCCATGATCGCTCGACAATATTCGACTACATACAACTTAGAATGCGTTTGATGCACTACGGCTCTCAGACCCCGCCACCCAATAAAACAGGATAAGAAAGCTGCATTGCCCCTGGATACGAAAACATAATCAGGATAAATGATAAGAATTTATGCACACCATAAAAATAAAATATCTACGCTAACGCAAACCCCATCGCCCCACCCTGCACCCCTGCATGTAGCTTTCGCTCGTCCCCAACTACCAGTGTGCCTGTCGCCCCAAAAGTAAACTAATACATCTAAAAAATAGAAAATGGAGGGGGACCGGGAACAGGCCCCCAGCCACTCCCCCCCACAGCTCAGCTTCCCCTATGCTAACGGGTCTAATAATCAAATGTCAAAATATACGAATTAAGGGGGATCATTATCCGTTTGCCTCACCTCCCGCATACTAATCATATAAGGATGGAGTCCCGCACCGCCACCGAGTCTACTAATGCCATACAATAATCGTATATTGCTCAACCTTGGCATGTCCTATCAGGTGCATAAAGACTCCCCAGCCCATCTGCTGCAACTTCAGGAGAGTCAGAGTACCATACTTGTTCCATACTTGTTTGTTAAGTTTCGCCCGGAGGCCAGTTCGAAAAAGCAAAGCATATTGGACCCTGTTTACTCTGCTGTCCCATTTCCCCGACAAGAATTTGTGACGTTGCTGTTGAAGGGATGGCGCAGAGTCCGAGAGAGAAGAAAGAGCCACATTTGTACACCTTAAGCCAGATAACTCGCTGTCCACATTCTCCTGCACCTCTTGCTCCACGGAATTCCCGACATCTGTTGAGAATGCTGAGTTGTGGTCCGTTACTTTCGTTTCACCTTTCGATTCAACGGGGTCCGCACTTTTTAGCCCAATCCCAGGCGCAATACCCTCCAATTTAGAATCCAGGGCTAGCATTCTCAGGCTCATGGAGAAATGAAATCCAACAACAGCCTCCATTACATCTCCCAGCGTCGGACCCGTCTCGTCTTTCACAGTAGTGACAGTTCTCGCCTCTACCGGAGACCCTTCGGGCAGGATATTTCGTTCCGGAGTGTTCATTTGGGCCTCTTTAGTCCCTTTGGTGGAGCGGGTCTGGGTTTCACTCGAGTTGCCTACGGGTGCCATGTCGTGCACTGCGTCTGTTAATTGTAATCCGCGTCCGGAGGCAAGAACTTCGGATCAACGCTATTTAACGGTCAACCACCGAACTCGCTGAGGTCCGGGATACATCAGGCTGTCTCCGAGATACACTCGCTCTGGTCTGGCGAGGTTGCAAACAGTCTCCGTACCATCCACTATCGGGATCATTAGTAAAAGCACTTCGGGACAGTCGGAGTGATATTGCCTTACTCCGCTGTTGCTGCTGTTCGGATTAGAGGTCCACCATTGAAATTGGCAAATCTCGGCTTACTTCCGGGCCGACCGGTTCTTCTCCATCTCTCATGGCCGATGTTGTTCAACTCGCCTCCGGCCTCTCCATTACTCAAGGCCCCGGTTCCGAGTCTGGTACAGGCCACAATCTTTGCATCAACATTTCTCAGTCCGCAAAGCTGGTAGATCACTCGGCATCACACGGTCGGGCATTGTTTCATCTCATCTATGCGGGGGCATGGCATAGGCGCAGGATAAGTAGCAGGATCTTGTGTGAGGAGAAGGTCGACGGAGCCGGGAGCCTAGGCGGCCATCTTGGTCGCCAGCTTGGCTCCTCCTCTGAGAGAGCATATTCTTAACAATTAAAGTTAATCAAGTGAAAAACTGGACACTTGTGACAATTCTAGACCATTGGTTAGAAAAACTATGGTATCCTCAAAAGACCCAATGTGAACAGGTTTAGCGGTATATATCGTTCCTCCGCCCCTACATTGTGGTTCGTCGGCAGTTATCATTGGATACCATAGAAAGTGTGGGTGCCTGCCTCATCCAGAGGCTCCTCTGGTCTAGGTTGCAGTGTCCAGAGATGAAAAAACTTGTGCAAAGAAAAGTCAAAAAAACTGTTAAAAATAAGGTCAACACCAAAAGAGATTTTAATGGGGTGGTGGAGATCTTATAATAAAAACAAGTGGGTACTTGTCCTAGATCGAGTTATGGGATCTAGAAGTGCAAATTTAGTAAATTTGCACTTCTAGATCCCATAACTCGATCTAGGACAAGTACCCACTTGTTTTTATTATAAGATCTCCACCACCCCATTAAAATCTCTTTTGGTGTTGACCTTATTTTTAACAGTTTTTTTGACTTTTCTTTGCACAAGTTTTTTCATCTCTGGACACTGCAACCTAGACCAGAGGAGCCTCTGGATGAGGCAGGCACCCACACTTTCTATGGTATCCAATGATAACTGCCGACGAACCACAATGTAGGGGCGGAGGAACGATATATACCGCTAAACCTGTTCACATTGGGTCTTTTGAGGATACCATAGTTTTTCTAACCAATGGTCTAGAATTGTCACAAGTGTCCATTTTTTCACTTGATTAACTTTGATACTACCCGGGGAAATAAATGGACATGTATTCCTCGTCCCCCCTTTGATTACCTCTATTCTTAACAATTGTCAGAATGAACAACTGCACCAGTACCTGGCAGACTCAGATCTGATCTCTCCCCAAGAATTGGGAAAAAGGACGACAAATAGGTTACCACCAGGGTGAAACAAAAGCCTCATAGTGGTGGTGACCAGAAGAAGAATGATTCTTCAAATCCCCAGGAGAAAGGTGGGGAGAAATCGAAAGATAAAGAGTATTCAGAGGGTCCCCAAAAATCTTCCTCTGAGGGTGGGTTCCAATCCTCTTCATCTGGTAAGTGACGTTGGTGCTGTAAAGAAAAAAGGCCATAGGGCAAAAGATTCCAGTTGCCCTAAGACTAGCACCATAACTACTATTAATAAACCCCCATAGTGCCCCTAGCAAGAGCTCTAGTAGTAGTTGATTATCAGAGAATATAGTTGGGTTCTCCTTGGGTGCTGAAGTGGGTTCTGGCGTAGTCGGACCACCCACTCAGGCTGTCTTAGTATGTGAATGTGGCATTGACCTTGCCACTCTTGTTGTAAGTCCCACTAACGTGGTCAAATACAGACAACAGCCTCTTATTAATGGATGGTCAGGAAGCTTACAAGGACACAGGTGCCAGTGTCACTATGGAGACACATAAACTGGTCTCTCCTCAACAGATTCTACTGTATCAGGTTTACCAATTGACCAATGCTGACAGTTTATCCCATGGCAGTAGTCAATCTCAACTGAGAGGGGTAACCGGCTCTAAAAGAGTTGTGTTATCCTCCATCCTTCTCGTAGAATGTCTCCTGGGCATTGATTTGGAAACTTCAGCCTAGTCTGAAATGGAGTAGGGATCCATGCAGCAATGCTGAGAATTTGAGAACGTGGCTTTGCTTCACTAGGGCTCAGGCCAAGAAGTTAAACACTGAAGGAGCCCTGGATCCTGGAAAAATGAACCAGCCAACTCCAGAGAGAAGGAGCAGGAAGGGTATAGTTTTGTCATCCTCTCAGACCTCCAGTGAAAATCAGTTTACTGAGGGAGATGATCTCAGTACCTGTGAAGGAACTGCTCCAGTTGAGCTTGGGCCTGACATGGCAAAGCCACTGGGGGCAGAGGAACCCTCCGGGGAAGAATTGAGTCTGGAGCAGATGGCCTGCCCCTCCCTCTCTTGGACAACTCTGATAGCAAGCTGCTGCTGAGGAAGCAGGAAATGTCAGTGGGTCCCATGGGACTTATTGGGAAGATGGGCTTCTGATTTCTGAGAGTAGAGACCCCAAGCCTGGTGCCGCCAGGAGGTTAGTTATATCTCATAAGTACAGGGACTCTTATTGACCCTTGCACACAACATTCCCCTTACAGGACATCTTGGGCAAAGTAAGACTTGGGACAAACTTGTTCCTCACTTTCACTGGCCCCACATGTCTGAAAATACCAAGGAGTTTTGTTGCTCCTGTGTCACCTACCAAGCCAGTGGTAAGTCAGATGGCGCTACAAAGGCCCTTTATTCCAACTACCTGTGGTTGAGGTTCCCGTTGAGAGGGTAGGGATATCCATTATAGGTCACCTAAAACCTCCAACAGCATCTGGATGTAGTTTTATCCTAGTGGTGGTGGATCATGCAACTAGACATCCAGAGGCCATTCCCTTTAGGACCACAACAGCTCCCTCAGTGGCTAGGGCCCTCCTGGGAATCTTTCCCAGAGATGTGTTTCCTAAGGAGGTGATATCAGACAGAGGTACTAACTTCATGTATGGCTACTTAAAAGCTATGTGAAAAGTGTATGGTATTAACTACAAGTTCACCATACCCTACCATCCACAGGACAATGAGCTTGTTGAAAGGTTCAACAAGACCCTCAAAAGTATGATCATGGGACTCCCAGACAAACATAAAAGGAGAGCTTATGTTTGGACATCCAGTTAAGCCCTTCGCTGCTAGGTCTCAAATCCCCCCACCCCCTACATGTGGTTTTTTTGGGCTATTAGGGGTAGTTCGCGCTTCGGGTCCTGTAACTTTTTATCCACATAAAGTGTCCACTCAAAATTTGGGTAATTTTCACCCAAAATCTTGAGGATTCAAAAGGTAGCCAGGGTTTGTGGATTCCCCTGGAGGGAACTGAGAAATTGGCCAAAATGCTGCAAATTTTGGATTTTGGGGGAAAAATGGGAAAAAAGTTCTACAGAAGAAAGTGTCTGTTTTTTTTTACCAGCAAAGGGTTTGTGGTGCTTGAATAACCATCTTCCCACTTTTCAGGAACAGGCAGACTTTTGTCAGAAAGCCAAACTTTTCTACACAGTTTTGGCATTTTACTAGGACATAGACCTATTCTTTCTATTTTTTGTGCTTGAAACCTCCTTCCAGTTAGTGATAGTAATGGGTGTGAAATCAATAATAGACCCCAGAAAGCTATACATTTCTGAAAAGCAGACAAAATTCTGAATTTAGCAAGGGGTCGTTTGTGTAGATCTTTCAAGGTTTTTCTATAGAAACTAACAATTGAAATAAAATTATATTGGAAATGAATTTTTAAAAAACAGCCATTTGTGCCAACGTTTTCCCCTGTAACTTCTTCTAAGTATGGCAGATTTTTCAAAGCAATATACCGTTATGTCTGCTGGACTCTTTTAGTGTAAGGATTCAAGAGCAGTTTCCGCAGGAGTGCCAGGAACCGATGACTAGCCCAACCCTTCCACGCTGCACCTCTTGCGTCTATCAGACACTAGAACGTAAGGGTGATATGGAGGGAAAGGAGGGAACAAAACAAGGAAAGGAGGGGAAGAGACACTGGACTTCGTGGACGGTTCTCCCTCTGCATGGAAGTTGTCCCTGAAAAGAATGGTCAGATTAATACAGTAACAGTCAAGACACATTCACATATCATAAATACCTAGACAACCTTTACCTGGCCGTGCACAGGGTATCAAGAGGTGTTATACTGGGATCCTAGACGTATTCAATGTGCCTTGGGAGCCACGGAATGCCTGGTGTAAATAAGATGGATTATCCCTGGACAGTGGAATTCCTAATTGTAAAGTGATATAGATCTACAGCGGTCTTACCCTGAAATGGCTATCGCAGAGCTGTGTGGCAGAATAGTGAAAGAATCAGGTCACAGAAGTAGCTTAACTGAAACACAGCAAATACAGACAAGAACATCAGCGGAATTCCCACAGGGAACACTATATAAAGTTCGGGCGCTACAAGCGCTTTACCAGGTCTTCGAGCCCCCTGTACTTTGACGAATGCCAGCATCCAACGAGTCCAGAGAACAGCAAAATAAAGTAAGAAAGGGACAGGGAAAAAAGGGAGGATTTGCCAGGCGGACCACAACTTCCACAATGCCCCCTGAGCACCAACACCCACGCTCCCGCTAGGCCAGCCGCCTGACGGGACAAAGGTCCGGCCGAAAGACGGACTCAGCAACAGCCCGGGTCCGGAGTGCCCCGAAGGAACGGAGAGAGAACTGCCCGCACTGACAAAGGGACGTGGGAAGCAACACTCTGAGGACCGAGTAAACGCCACAAACAACTAAGGCGCGAGAGGAGCATAAAAAGAGCTCCTGACTTAGCGAGGACAAACGCTAAGTTCTTTGAGTCAAGAAAACAAAGATCAGAGAGCGGCTCTGTAACAAAAGCCGCAACTGGAAACCGGAAACACAAATTCAGAAAGGGGCGAGGCGAAAGTGACGCGCTGAAAAAGCAGCGAGAAACTAGAGCGCGAAGCGCAGAGTCTCGGGCAGATCGGGTTTTGACTGCTCGGTCTCCTCGTGCATGCGCAATGTAGCGAGGCCATCTTGGTTTGGTCTCACTCGTGTCTTGCGTTCTCTGGGAGACTGGCAGGCGTGACATTTGGTTGCAGTAATGTATAGGACTTGTAGGTTCATCAAGAGCCCGAGGTACCCAGAGCCAATAACTGAGCTGTGTCTTGCAATGATTTTTCATTGTATATAGCAATTAATTTGGTAAAATACAAAGAGTGAAAAATAGGTACCAGTGTACCTGGAATATAGCAATTCATTTGGTAAAATATAAAGAGTGAAAAATACGTACCACTAAACCTATATATTTCCGAATTGGGAATAAAATATAGAGTTTAGAAGCAGTGGTTATTTGCACATCTCCGAAATTCTGGGTACCAATACAAGCATTTGAATTAAAGGAAAGTTTTCAAAATGACTTCTTTTTTACACATTGTTTTACTTTTGGAAGGCAGAAAGTCAATTGGTAATAACACTTGTTCTACTATTCTGTGTTTCCCTATGTCTCCCAATAAAAATGGTACCACACTTGTGTTGTTAGACCTAGTGACTGTGAGAGGAAACAGCCCCAACACGCAACGTCATGAATTTTCAGTGAATACTGACCCTTTTTTTGCAGTGTGCCTAGCTGTGGATTTTGGGCCTTAGCTCAGCTGGCACCCAGGGAAACCAGCAAACCTATACATTTTTTAACACCAGACACCCAGGGAAATCCAGGATGGGGTGACTTGTGTGGCTCTCATTGGGTTCTATTACCCAGAATCCCTTGCAAACCTCAAACTTTGTAAAAATAAAAAAAATACTTTTCCCCACATTTCTGTGATGGAAAGTTCTGGAATCTGTGTGGAGCCACAAACTCCCACACACCCAGCATTTCCCCAAGTCTCCCAATAAAAAATGCTACCTCATTTGTGTGTTTAGGCCTAGTGCCCTTAAAACTGTCCAAAACGCAACATGGACCTATACAGTTTTCCACAGAATACTGACCCTTTCTTTGCAATGTGCCTAGCTGTGGATTTTACGCTCTAGCTCAGTCCACACCTAGAAAAACCCGTTAATTTTATTAAAACTAGACATCCAGGGGAATCCAGGCTGGGGAGACCTGTGTGGCTCTCACTAGGTTCTATTACCTAGAATCCCTTGCAAACCTCAAACCTTGTAAAAAAAAACACATTTTCATCACATTTCTATGATGGAACGTTCTGGAATCTGAGTGGAGCCACAAACAGCTCCTGGGGCCTAGTAAGTCTTATGAGTGTGAAATAACAGTCCTTAGCTGCCCTGGTTATGCTTATATTAACTACAACGTAGGCAAGATGTGATAAGTACCTGTGAGATGAGCCTGTGCAGCAACCAAGCACGTGCCCCCTTATACTTGCATATTCGTCGCTGAAGCTTCTCAGTCTAAGTCATTTAAACAGTATCCAGTATTATGTCATCCGCTGTCTGGAGTGTGATCTCCGGTAGAGTCTCTGAATTCTGTCAGTTCAAGGTTTTATCTGTGGATTCTGCGTTGCTGGCTTTGTCTGCTAGGCTGATCTCCGATAGTGAGTTGGCCTGTGGGCTTCCTATTTCTGCTGCTACTTGTAGAGCGTTGCGCTGGTCCATCCTGATCTGTTCCAGGTTTGAGCCGAAAGTCTGTGACAACGTTTGTTTCCTGCGCTTTTTTTCTCATCTGGGCTGTCTCGAACCCTCATTCTGATGCATATTCACTGTTGTCACGTCTTCAGCGGGATTCAAGATGTCTAGCTCTCCCAATCTACAGTGTTACCCCTAGCGCGCTGACAACAAGGCGTTCAGTGGCCCTGCGAAGTCAGTACCTGCTGGGTTGGTGCTCGCTGCTGCACTGTCAGCCTACCACGATGCTACGTGGGTGTGGGAGGTCGTATTACTGTAACTGCTCGGTTCTGGGTTGCCTGCTGTTGTGACGTTTAGCTTGCTGCTCCAGCTGGTGCGTTTATTTCCCTTGTCATCTACAGCTCTGCCTCATGTGTCCCAGCTGGACTTTTTCTCATGTGCCCAAATCGTTCACGTGTTAGCAGACCCAGTGTGCGTTAGGCAGCAGTGTGAACAAGGGTCCCAGCCTGCTGGGCCCCCAGAAACTCTCTGTGCTAATCGTTTCCCCTGTACAGTCTAAGAGGCTGTTCTTTTAATTGGGCAGTGTCGACCCCATTCCTTTGTTTATTGTGAGGGGGGTATAAATTGCATCCTTCTATGGTAAACCCCAGGCAATTCAGGTTCTCACTGCCAGTCCACTCCTTTGCCGCTCCCTCCTCTCCCCGCCAGGCAGTCTCACTGGTGGTCGCCATTCCCCTTCCTCCAATTACGGGGCGTAGGTTCGGCGCCACTCGTCTAAGCGACGCTCACCTCTATGTGTTCCTAAGGCAGTATCTCCGGGAGGATAGGTTCGGAGTCGTTCGATACTCCTGCGAGCTGGCCCTCCGACGTTTCCTTCGACTGCAGAGTGGGCCACGAGCCCCCAGAGCCGTCCCCAGGCCGTAGCTCCAGAGGCTGGGTTCCTGCTTGCTCCCAGCATGTGGCCAGTCAGTCGCTCTGCATGGATCTTCAGAAGGGCGAGAGGGCTCCCGCCGCCGCCTTCTTTGAGAGCCCTCAGGACGACGTCACTGGATCTCAGTAGGGCTCCGGTCTTACGATGCAGCAGCAGGCTGCACCTCATGCTTCACTGCTTAGGGCCAAACCTCCTCCAATCCGCTGTGTCTACACACAGTAGCGTTCAGCAATCGCGTGTTCATGGGGATCTAACACAGATTCTTTAGTTCTTCAAGGAGCTGCCTGGTGGCCCCAGGGCTGCTTAGAGCAGGACAAATTGACGGATATTTAGGGATGAGTGGCGAAGCTCTTACAGAGCAAGTCCACCATCATCGCCTGCGTAGCCACGCCCCACCACCTGGTGGACCCATGAAGTGGACACAGGTGACAGTCTACCTGTTTAGAATAAAATCTACTGGCAGCCTGACCATGTCAGAGATTGCATCAGGATAGAGTCCAAAAGATGCTGTAGTTCGGAGTTACTGAACCCTCAGATAGCCCTTGGGCTAGCCCAGTAGTCCTAGCACCCAAACCTCACACCAAGGGTGGCAAAAGATAGATGAGGTTGTGTGTAGACTACAGAGGTCTCAATTCAGTCACTAGGACTGATGCTCATCCAATTCCCAGGGCAGATGAACTTATAGATACTTTGACCTCAGCCACGTTTCTGATTACATTTGACCTGACTGCTTGGTACTGCAAATCAGATTAGCTGAGGATGCCAAGCCAAATACAGCATTTTCAACCCCTAGTGGGCACTATCCATTTATTGTAATGCCCTTTGGCTTGAAGAACTCACCTGCCACATTCCAGAGGTTAGTGAAATAAGTTCTCAAAGGCCTTGAGGCCTATAGTGCAGCATATCTAGATGATATAGCTGTCTATAGCTCCCCCTGGGAAGATCACCTGGTCCACCCCAAGAATGTTCTGGAGGCTCTGCAGAAAACAGGCCACACTATCAAGGTCACCAAGTGCCTGATAGGGCAGAGCAAAGTTGGGTACTTAGGCCACCTGGTAAGTGGAGGCCACATTCAACCACTACAGAGCAAAATCCAGACCATAATGGAATGGATTGCTTCGACTACCCAGACTCAGGTCAGAGCTATCTAGGGCCTCACTGGGTATTACAGAAGATGTGTGAAGGGATATGGGTTCATAGTGACTAGTGATGGAGCAAGGTTTCATACGTAAAGAAACTTGCTCGAACTCAGCCCTCGAGAAATAACATGTAACATATTAATCAACATGTTTTGTATTATTAGCAAATGCATTACCCGACATTTCTAGCATGTAGGGGAAGTTGGCGTATATGCTTTTACTAACAGTAACCCGAATGCATTAAAATGGTCTCTGAAAACGCAGGAACTTTTCTCCGCATGCGTCTGTTACATCCATGTAATGTGACATATCTTCTGCTTTGGTGGGAAATCTTTGCAGCTGCGCACTAGTGCCAAGATTGCCACTTCATGTCTCATACGCTAATGCACCTGCTACTGCTTTAACTGAACTTTGTTTGTTCTGCTTAATTAGTAATGCTACAACCAAAATAAAGTAATGGGGATAGAGTAGAAATAAGTGGTATACATTGCATTCATTTATTTTTGCATTCTAATGTGTCTCTCTTTAACTTTATTATTAGCACGTATTTGGGCCTGAAGGGTGCTTTAAAACTCCATTTTGAAAAGACTGCGTCTGCGCAATCGAAAACAGAAAACCTTGAAGATGCTGACATTGACAAGCAGCAAAGGGCCAGATGTAGGTAGCCCTTTACCGGTCGGTAACGGCCGAAAATCGGTATTTTCGGCCGTTACCGACCGGTATTGAGCAATCGGGATGTAGGTGACCGAAAATCAGCTAAATCGGTAAATTTACCGAATCGGTAAATTTACCGAATCGTTAAATTTACCGATTCGGTAAATTTACAGATTCAGTAAAATACAGAATCGGTAATTAAGAAGTGGTAACATTGAAGATTGAGATGTAGGTAAGCTCTTAAATACCGAATTTGCTTCAAATTCGGTATTTAAGAGTCGGTATTTACCATGGATTCAAATCAGGTGGTAACCAGGTGCAGCCTATAAAAATTGACCCAAAATGCAATTCTGTTAGCACAATGGCGGCATTTTATGTCATTGCAAGACGGCTACGGCTACAGGAGGAAGGAGAGAGGGAATGGCAGATACAGGAGCAGGTCCACAGGCAGAGGGTTACCTTGTTCATGCTCACAGAGGCAGAGATACTGCAGAGGTACAGGTTGGCCCCAGACACCATCTTGGAGCTCATCAGGGACCTCCAACCACTGTTGCAGCACACTACCCCAAGGGCACATGCTATTCCACCCCATGTGCAGGTGCTGTGCAGCCTCCACCTGCTTGCGTCTGGGAGCTACCAGAGCGTGGTTGCTGCGGTGGGTGGGGTGACCCAGAGCAGCCTCTCAAGGTTTTTCTACAAATTCCTTGACGCCATGTTACAGAGGATGGACCATTACATATCTTTTCCTGCTACCCATGCTGAACTGATCCAAAGAAAATCTGACTTTTATCAGATGGCTCGATTTCCAAATATAATTGGCTGCATAGATGGCACGCACATTCCCATTTGTCCTCCTGCTGCCACAGAATATATCTACAGAAATAGGAAGTCCTCCCACGCCATCAATCTGCAGGTGATTTGCAATGCAAAGTGCGCCATCACTGACATTGTGGCTAAATTCCCAGGGAGTACCCACGACTCCTATATTTTTCAAAACAGCGGCATCTATGCACGGCTGACTGCAGGGGAATTTGGTGAAGGATACCTCCTAGGTAAGACACATGTCTGGCCCCATAATACCTATTGCAGTAAGAAGTACAGGTATGCATGTGAGTAATGTATTCCCTTATCCTTTTAGGAGACAGTGCATATGCTCTCCGCTCATTTATACTCACCCCCTACCTCAACCACTCAACACCCAGACAAAGGATGAATAACCGGGCCCACAAAAGCACACGGAATGTGGTCGAACGGACCTTTGGCATCTGGAAAAGCAGATTCAGATGCTTGCACAAGAGTGGAGGTGCAAGGCAGTATACCCCCATCACCTTCTGTAAGATTATTGCTGCCTGTGCCATGTTGCACAACCTTGCTGTGAAGAAGGGTACTGAGGTGGAGTTGTCAGACTACGAGGATCATGACGACGACATTGCTGTGCCTGAAACACAACCTGCTGGAGTGTCAACACCAAGTGAAGGCAGATACAGACGTGAGGAGATTACACACAACTATTTCTGAGTGAGTAATGAGACACAGACAGGTTGCCACAATGTTCATGCACTGAAGTGCAACAACACAAACTTAATAAACGTGGGGACTGTATGTCCCGGGTTTCCTCACCCACACCGGCAATGTCACTTGCACCCGCGCTTCCCTGAGCCACTGGGATGTTGGTCGCTGCTTTCCGCATGGCCTGCTGGCTCAGCTGGGCGCCTGCTACTCCTACGTGGCTCAACTACAGCGCTTGCCAAGCTGCTGCGGCTACTGCTGTCGTCTGCCTCTGCCACAGGCAGGATTTAGTGCAGTGTGTGATATAATCATGGCCTCTACGGCACTAGTGATCCTGGCCATGCCCCTGGTGACCTCTGCCGTGTTCTGTGTGAGGCTCTCCTGCATATTAATGCCTCTACGGCATAGCTGGGATGTGGCAGCGGCCAGACGATTCATGGCCCTATTGTGAACACGGGCATCCCTGCGCCTTGTGTGTTCCAGGCTGTCCAGTTTTGAGCAGAGCTGGGTGATGGATTGGCTCATTTGCTGCATTCCTGCTGCAATGTCTGCATTTGTTTTTGCTACCTCCCTATTAGTTTCTACAATGTCTCTGATGCCCTTCCCCAAGTCTCCTATTTTTTCATTTAGGACTCTAAATTGGCGGTGGCAGGCCTGTATGGATTTTCCCTGCATCCGTTGTATGCGCACCATGCTCCCCTCCAGCCCACGGAACACAGTGCCATCTCCAGGTCCACCTGCACTGCTGGGTCTGCGTTGGCGTCTGCGCGAGGTGATTGACTCATTGGTGGACTGCAGTGCAGCAGGACTCACATGTACAGTGGCTTGAGCCTCACCTTCTGCTGCCTCCATTACTGGCAGTGGGGCCACGACTCTCCTTCTGGCTGGTGAGGTTGCAGGTGCAGACAGGGACAGTGATGGGGAGGTGTCTGGTGAGAAAACCAATGGAGGGGATTGTGAAAGGTGTGCGGAGTGCGGAAACTCGGGGGGCTGTACTGTCTCATCTTCATTGGAGATGGCAGTCGTGTCTTCTTCCTCCTGCGAGCCTTGTACATGGCTTGGTCCTGCCTCCTCACTCTCCTCCCTCGCTGGTGCAGTCCCTTCTGTTGCTGTGGCTCGACTGCCTGATGTTGCCCCTAGGTATAGATAAGCGTATGTCAACTGAGTGCTACTGTGTCACAGTCACTACAATAAATGCTTTGCACATTTAACTTTCATTTATCTGAATTACTTTCAGTGCCTTGCTTATGTCTGTGCACTTACACATGGTCCTACATTAGCTGACTACATTTCCCATAATGCATTGCTCCTGTATAGTGCTAGCAGTACTGGTTTGGGGTTGGCCTGTACACAAAGGCTAAAGGGAAGCAGGTTGGTATGGGTTGTCATGCTGCGCATGCGTCTTACCTTTTCTTGAAGCTCTGGCTGAGCTGTCCATATCTCCAAGTCCCACAACACTGTCTGGCTCGATGGTTGAGGCCACCAACTCCTCCAGGTCAGTCAGGGCGGGCGCTGGGTTCCTGCCTCCACCGGTGACACCAGCCTGCTTATGTATTTCTGACATCTTCTTTTTTGTGAGGCTCCTGATGTCATAAAAGCGTTTCTTCAGGGCCTCAATGTTCCTGTTTGTGACTCCCACTGCATTGACCTTTTCTCCAATTGCAAGCCACATTTTCCTTTTTGCAGACTCTGGTACAGTGAGGGAGTACCTGCCAAATAGTTGCTTGTGGACTCTCACAACTTCCTCCACCAGTACCTGCAGCTCCATGCTGCTGAACTTAATTTTTCTTTTCCTCTCTGCCTTCTGGCTCTCACTGCTGCTTGCCATTTTTCTTGTTGTAAACTCCCAAAAAACTCTCCCTGCGGCTCTGTGTCTCTGCTCAGCTCTGACTGCCTCTCCAGAACCTTCTAATGATTTGCAGCTGCCTCGGTAGCCACTTCCTGGTAGGGAGTGGGAGGGTGGTAGCACCTGATTGGCTGTTTTCATTAGTTTCACTTTTGCATTGATCAACTTTATTGAATGGAAATTACTTCATACTGGTATGGTGTGATGACCTCTCCTCGCCTTTCTGACCAATCAAACGAAGGGAATACACAAATTTGCTACACTGGGGGGTGGTACATTGCCCTGGAAAATAGTATAACTAAGGTAGGCTTAGTCAGTTAGATTGTCCGAATTGTCACAGACCTGTCACTGATCCAACGTATGCTGAAGGAGACTCAAGAGCAGAGTGCTAGTCGAGCACTATGTCAGAAGAATCAGGAGTTTGGCTGAGGGAGAAGATTTGATGACCCAGTTGGGGTCCGAGTGTTAGCCGCAGAGAGGGGTGTGACGCTAGTGTTGCAGTTAGCTGAGGATACCTGTCCTGACCTGCACCTGTCCTGTCCTGTTGCCACCAGATTTGTCGGGAGCCCCTTTCTGTTTGTCCAGCCCGTGGCCAGGGTTGGTCCTCGCACCATTTTAGGTAAATATAATCTGTGTGGGTATGTCCTTGTACCGTTTCCCTTTCTCACCCTTCCCAGGTACCAATGTCTAAAGGTTCATCTTTAAAGCCATGCAGTATTATTGCTTTAATAATTATTTTCCTATTTGAAAGAATTTTAATCTCATTTGTATGGCTCATGATTCACAAAATATTGCATAGATAAAGTGTTTTAAACTTTTCTCCTGAGTCAGTGGTTATTTCATGAAGGTAAATGTTATATTACTATCTATTATTCTTACATCCTTTTTCGATCCTTAGGACTTAGTGTACAGGTGACAAGGATTTGGTAAGTTATGGTGTACAGGTATCAGTCCTAAAGTGAATTAAAATTCTGATAGTCAGGAAGCTGAAGCAGGATTACCAGTTCAAGGTGTGAATGTTTATGGACCCGGGTGAGTATGGTAAACTGAGCTGGTAATCCCACACGCGCCATCACTACCCTGAATGATCTGACATCTAAGAAAATGCCCAAGAAAGTTCAGTAGAAAGTAAGCTGTTAGAAGGCATTTGATGACCTCAAGCAGGCCATGTGCACTGCTCCCATTCTGCAAAACCTTCACTACTGTAAAACTTTTATTGTCCAGACAGATGCATCTGAATTGGGGGTAGGGGCTGTGTTCTGTTCGCACAACTGAATGCAGAGGGCCGGGATCAACCAGTAGCTTTTATCATTAGAAGGTTGACCCCCCCCAGAGAGAAACGTCGGTCAGCCATTGAGAGGGAGTCCTTTTCTGTGGTCTGGGCCCTGAAGAAGCTGAGGCCATACTTATATGGCAATCACTTCATTGTTCAGACAGACCATAAGCCCCTCTTATGGCTTAAACAGATGAAGGGTGAAAACCCTAAACTTTTGAGGTGGTCCATTTTCCTACAGGGGATGGAGTATAGAGTGGAACATAGACCTGGGAATAACCATGCCAATGCAGATGGACTCTCCAGATATTTCCACTTAGAAAATGAAGACTCAACTGGGAAAGGTTCGTCTTATCTCCTTACGAATGGGGGCCGGGGGGGTTGTGTAGGAAATTAGGATCTGATTTTATGGTTCTCCCACTTTTTTTCTGGTGCTAAGCTGTTTTTGACTAGTCTGACTGGGATCCTGTTAATCAGGACCCCCGTCTCTCTGCTTTCTCCGTTAAATTGTTAATGTTTAGTACTTAGGCACAACCCAGATTGGATACAGAGGCACCCTTGTCAGTCCCAAGTACATTTATATTTATTTATTTATTTATGTGCAAACTTGACCCGTTAGGGTATCAGAGCGCTCTACAGGAAAACAAAGTCATGTACAGAATAGGCATAGCATCATCCAGTTACAGATTGAATGAGGGAGGGCTGGGTGCAAAATACATGAGGGAGATAGGGCACGTATTTACAGATTAAATATCCAAATACTCAAGACAATCAATCAATCAATCAATCTAATTAAGAGATAACATATTTACAGATTACGTTAACCAATGTTCGCGACAAGGCCCCAAATTTCTGATGGGGTGAGCTAGATAATCCGAAGGGAGGCAATAGATGGCTATAGATCAGGGCCGTAGTGGTGGTAGAGGCAAAGTTTAAACAATAAATTTACCCATGAGGAATGTTTTGGTATCCTTTTTGAAGTGAGCCAGAGAGGGTATTTTTCTGCTGTGAGGTGGGAGAGAGTTCCATATTCTTGGAGCAGCCCCGGAGAAAGCCCGGCTGTAAGTTCTTTTTTTTCCGAAAGCATGCGGTTGGAGTAGGAGGTCTCTGGCAGATCAGGAGTTTCTGATTCCTCCGGAAATCACAAGTTTCTGCCTCAGATATGCAGGGGAGTTAGAATATAAGGTCTTGTGCGTGATGCATGCTACTTTGAGCTGTATTCTTGCCTCCAGGGAAAGCCAGTTGAGAGCTTTCAAGTGCAGGGAAATATGGTGGTATTTCCTCGTGCCGGTAAGTATTCTGGGGGCCGCGTTGAGGCAGGCTTTTAGAGGTGCCAGGGAGATCTTGGGTAGACCCGAGAGGGTAGAACAGACATATTCCAGTCTAGAGATGACAAGTGCTTGGACTGCCATTTTTAGGTCGGGAGCACCGAGGAAGGGTTTCAATTTCCTAAGGTATCTCAGGTGGAATCTGGCTGATTTGGCCATTGAATTGATGTGGTCCCGCATGTTCAGATTGCTGTCGAGGGTGATTCCCAGGGATTTGGCCGAATCCATGATGGTCGGTGGGCAATACAAGGCTGTGATAGCCTTAATCCATGATTGAATCTCAGGGTTGGTGCTGGGCGGGGCGATCAGCAGAAATTCAGTTTTCTTTGCGTTGAGTTTAAGTTGATTGGATGCGAGCCATTGGACAGTGAGTTTCAAGGCTTCATTCAGGGAGAGGATCTCTTCGAGAGATGAGGTTTTGATGTAGATCTGAGTGTCATCAGCATACATATGATAGGAGATATTAGCAGTGCATAGTACTTCGGTAAGCGGTTCCAGGTAAGGATTGAAGAGGGTGGGGGAAAGTGTTGATCCTTGAGGGACTCCAAGCGTGACCAGGGATGGTGCTGATAGGTTGCCGTTGACAAGGAATCTCTGGGACCGGTTTTGGAGGAAGGACCTGAACCACTCTAGAACAGTGCCATCCAAACCCATCCTGAATTTGAGGCGTTCAAGTAGTTTCTCATGGTTGACTGTGTCGAAGGCCGAGGATAGGTCCAGGAGGATAAGAAGACAGGTTTTGCTTTGGTCAAGGGCTTGGAGAGCATCATCAACAATGTGGAGCATAGTGGTTTCGGTACTGTGCCCTTGTCTAAATCCAGAGTGGAAGTCATCGAGCAGGTTGAAGTTGTTGATGTGTTGACATAGCTGCTGCTGCACACATTTCTCCATCACTTTGGCTAAGAGGGGGATGTTGGAGATGGGTCTGAAGTTGTCAGGGGAGGCTGGATCCAGTGATGGCTTTTTCAGAATGGGGAGGATTTGGCCAGCTTTTAGAGAGTCGGGCATCATTCCCTGTCTGAGAGAGACGTTAATTATTGTAGTCCAGCTAGGAATAATGGATTGGGCGATGGCAGCTAGGCAGTTGGAAGGAAGCGGGTCATTAAAATGGTTATTAGGGTTTAGGGAAGATAGGATTTTGGACACTGAGTCGTCGTCATAGTTTGTAGTCAGTCCAGTGAGCATGGTTTTTGGGTGAAGCCTGTGGGGGCGACATGGCTGGAGGAGGCGGGTCGAGAGGTGTTTGGGGTATGTGATGGAGTTGAGTTAATTTCCGAGGGCTGAGATTTTGTCAGAGAAGAAGAATGAGAATTCCTCTGAGGATATAAGAGACTTGGGGGTTTCTTTTGAAGTTTTGGCCAATTTGTTAGATTGGTGTTTGACCAGTTCGAAGAGCTTGTGGGGTCTGTTCTTGACCTTCTCTAGTGCGGTTCTGAAGAAGTCTTTCTTGGATTTGAGTATGTTCCTGTTGTAGGCATTTCAGGCCTGGCGGAGGAGTTTTAGATGAGCGGCAGAGGGGTGCTGCCTCCAGGATCTTTCAGCTTGTTGGACAACTCTCCTTTCGTTCTTAAGGGATCCCGTGAACCAGGAGTTTCTGTCTTTGATGTAGGTTCTTTTCAGCTTTAGTGGGGCTAGATCATCCAGGATGCTCGAGATAGACGCAGAATAGTGATCATTGCGGCCGCTGACTGTTGTGATATGCAATGGGGGGGAGGTCGGATTTGCAGCGAGCCTCGAGTTCTCTGCGGTCCAGGTTCTTAGTGTCTCTGATCCAGCATTTAGGAATCACCTGTTGCGATGCCCTTGTCTTGTGGGTGCCAGGTAGGAGAAAGGGGATGGCGTGGTGGTGAGACCAGTCGCATTGGTCTATAGAGATGAGCTTGACTGTTGATTCTTTGGAGATAATCCAGTCAAGGGTGGCCCCTTTTGAATGAGTTGGTAGTGAGCAGGCTTTTGTCAGGGCTTGATCGGCCAGGAGGTCCTTGATGGCGTTGACATGTGAATCCTGTGGATCGTTCCATTGCAAGTTAAAGTCACCAAGGAAAATATCATTGGCAATATTGGGACTCTTAGCTGTGATGATTTCTATGAGGTGGTCGGTGAAGGAGTCCTTCATGCCTGGGGGTGGAAAAAGATGTGTAGGTTGCACAGTAGGGTGGAGTTACTGTGAATAGCGAGGGCGAGGTATTCGCAGGATTCAGTGGTGTCCGCCAGAAGTTCCGTGACCAGAAGGTTAGAGCGGTTGATGCAGGCAATGCCTCCTCATTTCTTGTCAGATTGTCTGCTAGCCTTGCGATGTTGTAGTTAGGAGGGACTAGGAGGTCCAGGTATGGAGATGAGGATTCGTTGAGCAATGGTTCGGTAAGGATCGCTAAGTCGAGATTTTTTAAGAGGATGAGGCAGCAATATGCGTGGCGTGCTTAGCTGCTGACCGGCAATTAATTAAAAGACCAGATAGAGAGGAATTGGAAGGAGGTTCGGGAGTCTGGGCAGACAGGTGAACAGGCGCTAGATTACTCTTGACCACAATTCTGTTGCGGAGGATAGCTGGTCTGTTGGGGTTGATAGTGACCGTGCAGATGGCGTGTTCGGCACTTGCGTCTAAAGGATGATGGATAGCTGGGGTAGAGTTGTAGTCTTGGAGGGAGACAAGGATTTTCATTTCAGTGAGATCTAGTTGACTTGGAGTGGCAAAGGTGGAGTTGTAGGATAGGACAAGAGTACGGGTTTCTTCCTCTGAGGGGTGGCATGGGGGCTTGTGGGGCGAAGATGTCTCAAGGATAGCGGAAGAGGTTGTTTAGTGAGCTCTGTCAAATGTGGGGAGGTGGCGTTTGGCAGGGGCATGAGGTTGGCGAGGGAGAGTTCAGCCAGGTGGAGGAGGTTCATTAGCTCCAGTATGGAAATATGAATGCTCTGGGTAAGTTTGGCAGCTCTGGTATGCAGAGAATCGATGTCCCTATAAGAAGAAGGTGCTAGAAGGCAGGGGAGCAATGGTTCGGGAGCAGTTCTGACCTAGTATGGCCTATGTTGTAAGCCATAGGATCTATGTTGAAGCCTCTTAGCGGGTTGGATTGAGGACAGGAAGGGCAAGCGGAACTTGTATCGTCAGTCTTAGGGGGCGTAACTGTGACATAGTCTACTTGGAGAGCTTGTAGAGAGGGGACCAAAGGTCTAGGGGTGATTCTGTTGGCGTGTGCGGGAGACGTGCTGGAGTGATTCGGGTGGTCAGTGATGGGAGACCTAAGGGGGGGTTAGTGGGCGGCTGGCCATGCTGGAAGGGCTGGCTGAGGACTCAATGGTGCTGGAAAGGTAAGCGCGACCTCTATCGTAGTTCAATGAGGGCGTACCGGTGACATGGTCTATTTGGGGAGCTAGTAGGGAGGAGACCAAAGGTCTAGAAGTGATTCTGTTGACAAGACCGGGAGACTTAACAGAGAGGTTAGGGTGATCAGTGTTGAAAGATCTCAGAGAGGTTTGTGGGTAGCTAGCCACGTTGGATGGGTTGGACGAGGGCTCATCAGGGCGGGAGTTAATTACCCTACCAGTGTCATACATGTGGTTTCTGAGGAGGGTAAAAAGGTCTGCAAATTTATTCAAGTTTTTGGTCGAGGCTTGGATCAAAACAATGCCATTTTTAGGTCTCGACTATTCTATCCTGCAGGAATAGATAGGCGAGATTATAGTAGGCAGTTCAAAAACTCTATCAAACTTGCGGATCGGGTACAGTTCATGTTAGCTATGCACGTGCATGACATCGCCAGCCATGTCACACCACCATTTGTCTGTGCCTCGCATCAGACTTCAAAGGCTGCCGCTCCCCCGCGTGCACATCACGCACAACCATTTGTCTGTGCCTCAGCATCAGACTTCAAAGGCTGCCGCTCCCCCGCCCACCCCCGCCACAGCAATGCCGAGAACTTGTTTTCCGCTGTCCCTTTGTCACCCACCTCTCACGTTCTTCTCTTCCTTGTTTCACTCGCTTTTTATTGAATACATGAATTTATTTCCCTCCCGGTGTGCCACGGCCTTCATAGCTCCACCTTTCTCTTTTTTCCCGTCTTTTCTGCTGCAGTTTCTCTTCCATTTATCTCTCCTCTCCCTCTCCCCCTGTTTCACATCTTTATCTCCCCCTTCCCCCTGCCTTGGCATCTCTTTTTCGTTCTCTCTCGATTCCACCATTTCTCCTACTTTACCCTGCTTCACTCTTTTCACTCTACTTTCCGTCTCACTGTTTTATTTCTCCCGTTTATCTATTTTCGCCATTTCCATTCTCTTCTTCTCTCTGTCCCTTACCTCTGTCCTATCCTCTTTCTCCCGAGTTATCCGGACTCCCCTCCTCTCACCGCTCTCCCCCTCCCCGCCCTGCATTCTTCTGTTCTCTCCATGTCTCCCCGGTTTCTCTACCTTTGCTCCTGGCGGTCTCTTTTTAAGGTCTCCACTGGACATTCTTCCTCCGGAGAGGCTCAGCCCCTACCCCATCACGCCTCTCTCATTGCCACCACGCAGAACTGCCGCCCCCCGGGCCAAGGAGCTCTGCCTGTCCTGCCCCCCCATCCCAAGGGCTTGCATTAACACTCCTGACACTGGTAACTCTTGCCATTAGAAGTACAATGAGGCACCTGCTGAGGAGCTGCCAGTATTTGCATGTTTGTATAGTGCCACGTACAGCTCATAACTTTCTAAAAAGACGCTTGAACAGCCCCCATATTTCAGTTCTTGTTTCTTGAGAGAATGACCCACAACCCTACACACACACAACCCCCCCACACTCCACCGCCCCCGTGTGCACATCGCACACCATTTGCCTGTGCCTCGGCATCGAACTTCAAACCACCAGCCACTTCATGCGCGCACCACTCCCCCTACCCCTCCCACAAAGCAAGACATTTCCCACCAGCCACTTCACGCGCTCTGCAGGTCATAAACAGGCCCATCTACTCGTGAATCAGCCCCCCCTCCCAGCGCAGCCTGTCCTTTCTCAAGAACTAAGGGTGCAGCTAGGGACAAACTCATACCACTATCGTGGGCCCTTTCTGTAACTTCTTACAACTCACTATTCACAGGTGTTGTGTGACAGGCAGGCTATTCCATCTCAGTTCCGCCCTGTTCACAGGTTTTTGTTATCAAAGGACTGGTTTCATTTCTTTAATGATTTTTAAAAAAGTGTTCAATTTGCAACCATGTGCTTTTGAATTCATATTGCAGACAACCGTTGGTGTCATCATAATAATTTGATTATATGTTTTCTCATCATTTCTGTAAGTGTATGTTGCCTTTACTGTGATATACTTTTGTATATATTTGTATATATTCTTTCACGTTTTTGTACTAACTGTTGTGATGGAGTGTCTATTTGATGCCATGTTTCCTATGAAATAATACAAAAGTTTTTTCAAAAAATACTTAAGTTGTTGGGTAATATTTAAACCCTTGGCTGCACGGCACTCAGTGGCTGTGTGGTTACGTACTCTGTCTCTAACTTTCCTGATCAGCCACTTGGTTCTGTTTCTCGACTATTGAGGTCCAGGTTGGTCAGTAGTAGGACCCCACACCTTCATTTGTGTACTGTCCTTTCTCAAAGGCAGCCTGTTTTCCATTGCTGACAGTTTACAGCATGGGCTTTCTACCATCATAGTGACGCTCAGCTTTCCTGAAGTTCCATGGGTCAGTGCAGCCCGGGCTGCTGTTTAGACGGCTCCGTAAAGAAGATGCTGCCATTAAATACATATATTAAAAAAGGAAAGAAAACAAATAAATACAGTTTTAAAGAAAGGTGCTTTAATGTTTCGTGTATAGGGAGTTTTTCATGTTCGCTAAACACGAGGGCTCGTGTGCAGCTTTCTTTCCACTAAAGTCCTGCACCCCTCGCCTTGAGCGCTCCATAGTGCTCCTCTAACCCCATTTGCTCTCTCTTCTTCGTGTGCTGCATTTTATTCTACTCACCCAGACCTGCTCTCTGTTGCTCCTTCCTCCTGCCCAGTACTTCTTCGTCCTTGGCTTTCTTTAGATTTTTCAAAAATTCTTCTCCCCAACCTCTGGCCTGTTGCTCTGCTGCATGTTGCTCTCCACGCCTGCTCATCATCAGGGGAAGTAACAGGAGGCAATCCATCCATCAACAGACCTCATCTGCTAGCAGCCACGAGTACTACACATTTAGGGAATGTAGCTATCTCGTTCTTTTTATACAACTTCATGGATTCCACATTTTTCATGCTTGTATTTTTCTCAGTGTTGTTTACTGTTGTTTTGACTAATGTTCACACATTCACTTACATCTGTTTTTTCTTGCGCTAATGACCCACAACCCCACATACACACACAACCCCCCACACACACCCACACACAGACACACCCCGCCACCCCACCCCCACACCCCAACACACCCACCCACACACACAACCCCACACACAACCCCACATAATTACAATGCACTCAATCCAACATACACTCCAAATACCACCCAGTGCCACATAATTACACGCCATATATTTACACTGCACTCAATGCAACATAATCTCCTAATACCACTCAGTGCCACATAATTACACGCCACACAATTACAGTCTACTGAATACAACATTCACTCCACACAATACCACTCAGTGCCACATAATTATATGCTACATAATTACACTGCACTCAATGCAACATACACTCCAAATACCACTCAGTGCCACATAATTACATGCCACATAATTACACTCAATGCAACATACACTCCAAATCCCACTCAGTGCCACATAATTACACGCCACATAATTACACTGCACTCAATGCAACATACACTCCACACAATACCACTCTTCCACATAATTATATGCTACATAATTACACTGCGCTCAACGCAACATACACTCCAAATACCACTCAGTGCCACCTAATTACACGCCACATAATTACACTGCACTCAACGCAACATATACTCCAAATACCACTCAGTGTCACATAATTACACGCCACAAAATTACACTGCACTCAATGCAACATACACTCCAAATACCACTCAGTGTCACATAATTACACGCCAAATAATTACACTGCACTCAATGCAACATATACTACCAAATACCACTCAGTGCCACATAATTACACGCCACACAATTACACTCAACTGAATACAACATACACTCCACACAATACCACTCAGTGCCACATAATTATAGGCTACATAATTACACTGTGCTCAATGCAACATACACTCCAAATACCACTCAGTGCCACCTAATTACACAGCACATAATTACACTGCACTCAATGCAACATACACTCCAAATACCACTCAGTGCCACATAATTACATGCCAAATAATTACACTGCACTCAATGCAACATACACTCTAAATACCTCTCTGTGTCACATAATTACACACCACATAATTACACTGCACTCAATGCAACATACACTCCAAATACCACTCAGTGCCACATAGTTATATGCAACATAATTACACTGCACTCAATGCAACATACACTCCAAATACTACTCAGTGCCAGATAATTACACGCCACACAATTACACTCTACTGAATGCAGCACACAATCCACACAATACCACTCAGTGCCACATAATTATATGCTACATAATTACACTGCACTCAATGCAAGATACACTCCAAACAATACCACTCAGTGCCATATAATTAAATGATACATAATGACACTGCACTCAATGCAACATACACTCCAGATACTACTCAGTGCCACATAATTACATGCCACATGATTACACTCTACTGAATACAACATACACTCCCCATATTACCACTCAGTGCAACATAATTACACGCCACATAATTACACTCTTCTCAATGCAACGTAAATACACTCCACATAATACCACTCAGTGCCATATAATTACATTTCTCATATTTACACTCTATTCAATGCAACATAAATACACTCTATCTGTCTATCTATCTATTGCCCTCACTCTATCTGTCTATCTATCGCGCTCACTCTATCGCCATCACTCTATCTATCGATCGCCATCACTTTATCTATCTGTCTATCTATCGCCCTCACTCTATCTATCACCCTCCCTCTATTTATCTATCGCCCTCCTTCTATCTATCGCACTCACTCTTTCTATCGCATCAGCCCAATATCACTCAGCACCACCACAGCATCACTCAGGGGCACCACAGCATCACTGAACGCCACAGCATCACTCGTCGCCACCAAAGCATCACTCAGCGCCACCACGGCATCAATCTGTGCAACCATTCAACAACAACTGGTTCAAATATGTTCTCTCAATGTTTCAAGCATTATTACAAATCTCACAAAAAGATGATAATATTTCACTTCTGTTCCTGGATTTTCGTCACAATAAAATACAATGAAGAGAATCTTCACAAAAGTTATTTACAAAAGTTAAAGCTATTATCATTATAAATTATAATAACTTTTATTTAAGTATTAATTATTTTAAAAAATTAAAGCTATTGCTATTTGTAATATCAATACATCTAAGTCACGTAAATACAACACATATTGCATTACAAATGCTATATGTGTCACATTTTCAAAAGTTAAAACTATTGGCATTGTAAATGACCAAGCTATTAAATTCACTATTTTCAAAACCAACACATAAATTAAAAAATTGTCATTTACAATACCAAGCTCAAACTTTCCTAATGCGAGACCTATTGCATTGCAAATGCTTGTTATAGAGAGTGATGGTGAGGTCACCTCGCAGGGTTGAGGAGGGTGCTATAGTTAGCGTAGCGCCGTACTGAATGTTCTTAGTAGCACGTACATTGAAGTGGTGAGCAAAGGTTTTGCGCCAGGCAGAAGTTCTTCTAGAATAGAAGATAAGGTCATTCATGACTGTGCCCTAATCTGCGCTATAGCGCAGGTCAGAGATCAGTGTCTCAGGGTATCTTTTCTGGGTGGAGTGCTTGAAGGATTTTGTGGCAGTTTTGGAGAGGTTTGGGGGGTAGACTAGAGTGTAAGAATTTTCCCCCATAGCTTACAGGTCAGGCCTTGCCATGTTGGCTCAGATGGACTGCTCAAGCACCAATAGGGACAGTTATGCAGCAAGTTTGGCTGCCCAAAGTGTGGGAGCCAGAATTGTACTGTGGTAGTGCCACAAGGGAGGCACTATTAGTGTAGGAGCCTGGTTTGCAGCTCTAGAGAGAATAGCTAGCGAGGGTGTGGATAAGTGGTTGGCCGCTCTTGAGAGATAGCTGGTGAGGATGAGGATAATCACGTTGTATTAGGAGCTCAGTCATTTCATGGACAGGCAATGTAGGGTGATTTGAGTGTCTTTATACTATCGCCATTTTAGGGTCAGGCAAAGAGCAGTCTGCCTGTGAAATGGCTACTGTGTAGATATCAACGAAACTCGCAGCTCAGAAGGTTTATGAGTAGTATGATTTTAAAGCGCTACCTTCTTATCTTATATGATGTTCCCCTGATCCAACAAGAAAGAGCAATGTCCCCGAGTTTACAGAGGGGCCGCCATTTTAGGATCAGGCAGCCGTCTGTCCCTGCACTTATTCATAATTAATAGTATGCGCGGCTCGTAGCCTGGTGCCTTCTTGTTTCTGATTTGCAGAGGTGGGGCTCATTCGACAGCATCGCACAGATTTTTGAGACCTGATGGCGCCATGGAGAGCATAACAGAGGTCATCCTCTGGTCCCGTGAGTACACGCACAACATCGGTGGAGCCCGAGACGGAGGGCTGGAGCCTGCTGAAAGTCCTGCAGTCACCTGGGAAGCTGTCGTCTGGAGTCATCCCCACCTTCACCTGACTGCTGCTGGCTATCGGTGAGCCCGAGACGGATAGTTGGAGCTTGCTGTAAGTCCTGCGGTCTACTGGAAACCTGTGCTGGCCATCGGAGGAGTCCGATTCGTCTGCAGTCAACCCCACCTACACCGGACTGCTGAAGACTGGTTCTGCACTGGGTCTGCACCTGGAGTGCTGGGGTCGATGCCCAGATGAAGTGTCTGGGAGTGGAGCATTGAGGGCGGACTGGGCAGTGCCTCATGGAGCGGTCGGGGGGCGCCCGCGACAACTCTCATTGAGGCAGGCTGGGCACCTGACCCGAACCCCTGGGTGTTTCACTGCATCCTGCAGCCATCTTCGCCCATCGCACTGCCTTGACAAAGGCTCCTGCTCCCGACGACGCCGACACTATCACCTTCGTCCTGGCCCCCCCGGCTGCCCGCTGCCCGCATTGGCGATCCTGGCCCTGCTTCGCGGATCTGCCCGCTGCCCGCATTACCGATCCTGATCCTCGCCTCGCGGCTCTGACTTCCCGAGGCCCCCCTGCTGTTCCCGGGACCTTCGGGAGCAGACCCGCAGACTGTGACAGATGATGCATACAACGATGATGACCCCGATGACTGCAACAAATTGCCGATGACACCAGCGTACTTGTTTCACAAGAATGCAACAAGGTATTGTATCTGCTCCATTTTTGATTTAGAGTTTTGACCATTTTCCCCTCTGAGGACTATGGCCCAAAATGGCCTGGGTCATAAACTGCAGCAATAAATCGCCTCCATTTTTACCTGACGCTCACAAGGCTGAACAACAACTCTGCCTGGCACTGGGATCACCAAAATAGATATAGGACTTTTCCTCCCCACTCAGTAAGCTAGAAACTGAACTACCTCGATCTGCCCCGGATTAGAAAGCGAACCTGGTCTACTCCCCTGGTCTCAGAACATAATACCAAACAGAGGACTACAATACTTTTCTCTATCTCTCCAACTTTTCGGCCATCTTAGACTAGTCATTCCTCATTACTTAACCATGTCTAAGGAGTCGGCCATTTTAGACTAGTTATAATCTCTATTCCCTCATGCCCACTTTTTAGCTTTACCACTTACACCTTACTCGCACTTACTATATAGCTCTGTATCTACACCTACCCACACAACCTCCTTCGCCTACCTAGACCTCTACTCCCAACATGGAACCCATGGGCAAGCACACATATAAAATTAATTACCCCCCCCCCCCGAGCTCCCCAAAAAAACCGCCAAACGTTTTAAACACAACTTCTTGAAGTCCCACCCTGAAACCCCCTTTGTGGACACTTACTTCTCACTTATCAAGGGAGCCAAGAGCACCGATATTATCTTCTACACTATACGTAGAGCACAATGGAGAAAAGCGTTCCTCACCTTACTCACTATCTCCGCCACCAGGAAATCCGCTCATGGCCTAACATTTTCAACTGCACCATTCCAACTCTTTCCGGCTAGAGCAAACATCACTATCTACAACAACGGTATTATCTTAACTCAATACACAGACAAGAACCTTGACCTATTCAACAATTTGTTCCCCACTTTCAAAGAATATATCTCCAACCCTCCGACTCCAACCCATCTGACCTCCAATCCTAGCATTCTTGACTCCACAGCGCCTCCTACCACTAATCACCTATCCTCCCCCACCCACCCCCCTTCTAACCTAGCACAGCATCAGAACGACACACCCCTCCTCCTTCCCCCAGTATTCTAGTCAATCACCCTCCCGCTACAGTTACCTCACACCCCTCAATCCCAGGCGTAGTTCACCCCTCTTCTTACATCCTCCCCACCCTCACTCCCCCCGCCCTCCACCATAACCCACCCCTCCCACTACCAACTGGACTCTCAGAACACCCCACCTCCTTTAATTCCACTCCCCCTCCCAACAACAGGACCATCCCATCTCCCCCCCCATTCTCAGACCCCACTACCTCACCTGCACCCCAGCCACCCCTAGCCTACACTCATCCCTCAACTTCCCTCCCCCTACCACTGACCCCCGCCCCAATAACACCGACCCCCTCACTAATCCAATCACACCCCTTCCCCCAACTTTCCTACCCCTCCTACCACCAACCCCCTCACTTATACCACCAACCTCCCCCCTAATCCAACCACACCCCTCCCCCCCAACTTCCCTTCCCCTCCTAATACCAACCCACTCACTAATACCACCAACCCCTGCACTAACACCACCACACCCCTCCCCCCCCACTCCATTACCCTGGACACTTACTCACCCTCAGTGCCCATCCCCAACACCTTTCCTAATCCCACGCTGGACAAGATTATGTCCACCCTCCTCCAAATTAAAGAGGATCTTCACACCTTCAAAGAGTTACTCTTCATATACCCCAGACACCCCCTACCCACCACTACTTCCCCTCCTAACAAGTCCCCCACCCATCCTACTCACCCTCTCACACAAAACTCCCCTCACTGGACCTCAATCCCCGCTCGCAATCCCACCAACCGCTCCCGACGTACCACTTTCAGACCACGACATACGCACCCTCCTCCGCTCATATGACCCAGTTCCCCAAAAACACATAGCCACCACACACCTTTCCATCCCCACAATTCACTCAAACCCCCTTAGGCCCTCCACACAAAACAACAGAGGCTCCGTCCCTAATAACCTTAAAGAAGTCACCCTTACTCTAGCACCCTCTACCACCTTTTTCACCCCTCGGCTCAAGTGCACACTACTCAACTGCAGATCGGCCCCTAGACACTCCTCCGACATCGCTGATCACATCAAAACACTGGACCTTGACCTAACCATTCTCACTGAAACCTGGTTAACTGAATCTTCTACACCAATCATGGACATTCTAGTTCCCCCCCAACTACCACATCAATAGACTTGACAGGACCGGCAAGACAGGCGGTGGAATTGCATGCATTTATAGGAGCAACCTCTCAGTTACTAGAGTCACTTCCCCCTCTCTTACCTCCTGTGAATACATCTGCCTCGATGTCATCAGCGAGGGCAAACCTGTATGCTCTCTACACATCATCTACCACCCACCTGGGGACAACCTCATCTTCACTCAACAACTCATGGACACGATCACAACCAATTCCGGACGGCAAAACACTCACATTTTCCTTGCTGATTTAAATCTCAATTGGAATGATCACAATGACGCGGTGGTAAATAATCTCAAAAACTTCCTCATCGCTCTTGCTCTCACCCAAATCTGCAACAGCCCCACCCATGACAAAGGCTCTATCCTCGACCTTATCATCTCCAAAGAGGACTCTACCCAACTTGGGTCAATCCAACCCTGTGACTGGTCAGACCACCACATTATCACATTCTTCATCAACGAAAAAGTTAAATTTAACCTGGTTCAATCCACCACATCCAAGGTCTGGAAAAGGGGCCTGAAGAAACTCAATCCCAACTCTTTACCTTCCCACAGCTGCAATCTCCTCCTTCCCCCTACCGACGCCTCAGACGTTCAAGCTCTGACCGACCACTACCTCAACTCTATGACCTCAATAATCAATTAGACCGCCCCCATGCAACTGAAAAGAGTCTCCACTAAGAACTCTAACCCATGGTACGATGGTAGACTCAACTAAGATAGACGTGCCATGCGTATGGCAGAGCTCACCTGGAGATCAGCCCCTTCTGCATTGCACCTTAAAGCTCTTAAGAAAAAGAGAAACGCCTACTTTAGGAAAATCAAGCGCTCAAAATCAGATTTCTTCAGCCTCCAGCTCGACCAAGCAAAAAACCGGTCAAGAAAACTGTTTGAACTAATCAAAACACAATCCAAGGAACAACCCCAACAATCACATAGCACAATGGGCAATATACCATCCTGTGAAGACTTCTCTGCTTTCTTTAATCTAAAGACTGATAAAATAAGGAGTGACCTCCTCAATGACGTAAGCCTTTACTCCAGCCCCCACAGCACCAAAAAAGAATGCTGCATGGTCGTCCTTTGACACCTACTCAGAAGAAACAAATGGCAAACTGCTCGGCACATTGAAACCTTCTAATCACCTCACAGACCCCCTTCCTGCTAACGCTGTAAAGGACTTCATCCCATTGCTCCTCCCACTTTGGACCAAAATTATTAACAGTTCACTTCAACAAGGACTCATCCCCGACTCCCTCAAAGTGGGACAAGTCACGCCGATACTCAAGAAACCAACAGCTGACCCTACTGACCTAAACAATTATCGTCCTATTACCAATATCCCTGTAGTACATGCAAGTTCTCATTCTAGTCTTGCTTAGTAATGCCTACACTCTCTGTTCTATATTCTATGTTCCACTCTGCCTTCTCTTTGTAAGTTCCACTCTCTGGCAGTTGACCGGTTGTTGCTGCTGTGGGTGGTCTGCTCTTATGCTTTCTCCTAACCTGAATAAAGGAACCTGCTGGAATCACCCACCGTGTCGGATACTTCTTTACCACAGTATTTTGGCGACGCTTCTTCGAACCCTGCACCTTTCCGCCACCTTCCGACTTCAAACAGCTAAGAGCAGACCGATTCGAGTTGAATCCCTGTCTACGCTTCGAGATTCTGCCTAAGAGGATTGACGGCTTCACTTTCAGCTACACTACGGAACCGGCAAGTTTTTACCTCCTTCTGCCTCTGTTCCGTTTGCTTTCTTCCTCTGCTGTCTCCCGTCTGGCGATCTCCTACTCCTTCAGCGTCTCGGCAGTACTGATGACGCATTGGAATTCTTCGGGGGAGTCAGCGATCCTGCTTGTGACGCTAGCTTGTGACGCTAGTATGTGCTCCTCTTCCTCTGCGTGATTGCTTCAACACGCCGTCTCCCTCAGACGACCAACACGTTGAACGTCCACGTCATCACGCTGGGAGCCATTTTGGATCTCTATGGTTACGCATTCAACTCCAGCAACGACGATGCGCTCGTCTTGTGCGCATTTATGACAAGTAAAGTTTTTACTTACTCCTGTTTGTAGCGTTTCGCCCTGGAACACATTGCCTTAATTAACTATTTACTCATTTATTTCTCCTGACATTTTCAATTTTTCTGTGTACTATTTTCCGCAATCGATTGCATTAACTGCATTCCGTGTTTCTCACCACAATTCAAACATGGCTGAACAGTTACCCTTTCAGTCTGGCTCTGTTGTTTTGCCGCCTAGTTTTCTTTCTTTGCCTGGCCAACCCAGCATATCATGGGAAGACTGGTTTCCCATGTTTGAGAACTATCTTGATGCACAAGAATTTTCTGCAAAACGCAAGAAAGCACTTCTTTTGGGTTGTCTTGGTAAGGAAGGACAACGTGTCTTCAGGTTCTTGCCGCAAGTTCTTTTACCTGGCGCACAGGCCCCGTTGGATGAGTATAAGGAGGCTGTGTCTCGCCTTGAGGTCAGGTATGCCAAGGAGGAAAACCTTGTCATGAACAGGTATAAATTTTACACCAAAAGTCAAAAAACTGGTGAGAGCATAGATGACTTTGTTTCTAGATTGCGCGAAATGTCAGTGAAATGCAAGTTTGGCAATATGACTGATGAGCTGATCAGGGATCAGCTTATCGTACAATGCAATAACAAAAAAATCCAGGAACGTCTTTGGGCAGCGAAGAATCCCAATCTGCAAACAGCAATTGACTTGGCGAAGGTTGTTGAACAGTCCCAAGGGTGTATGAAAGAGTTAGAGAAAAGGGCAACTTCAAGTGACGTCGGTGAGGTGTCTTGTCATTTGTATATGTCCTCAAGTCAAGAGGATGATGACCGAGACGAGGTTGCACTTCTTAAACAGAGAAAGTTCTTCAACAAAAAGTCTGTTAATGTTAAGCCTAATAACACTGTTAAACCTTTTTCTTCTAGGCAATGTCTTAGATGTGGTAGTCTTGCACATGCTTCTGATTCTAAGTTTTGCTTTGCAGCCAAACAGGAATGCATGAAATGTGGTAAATTGGGGCATTATGCTCGTGTTTGCAGAAGTAAAGCACGTCCTTCTGTTTCATATGTTAGTGATATTACAGTAGTTGAAGATGACACTGACAAAATTTTGGTGGTTGGTAATAACAGTGATCTTCAACATGAAGACCACAAACGTAGGAATAGGCCTAAGGCTCTTTTCATTATTAATGAAAAGGAAGTTTACTTGATGATGGACACTGGTTCGCGATACACAATTATTCCCAATTCACTTTTTGTTGATTTGTGGGGTATGGGTCCTCTTTTTCCTACGGATATTTCTCCTGGTGGGTATCAGGGGGAACCTCTGAGCATTCTTGGGTATTTTGAGGCTGACATTGTGTTCTCAACCAGACAAATTTTTGGTAAGGTATATGTCTCAGAGTCTGGCCCCGCTATACTTGGGTGGATACACCAATATGACCTTTGCATTGTCGTGAATCCCCGAGCTGATCCACAGGTCATGGTTGTGGAAGACTCTGATCTATTTTCTTTACTCTCTAGATTTAAAAATGTCTTTGGTGAGAGTTTGGGTCGGCTCAAGGGCTATTCACATAAAATTATAATCAAACCCAACTCTGTCCCCGTACAACACAAGGTAAGACGCATTCCTATCATCATTAGGGATGAGGTCAAGGGTCTCCTTGATGACATGTTGAATTCTGGGGTTATTGAGCCTGTTGAAGCCTCCCCTTGGGTTTCGCCCATTGTCGTCACCAAGAAGTCTGACGGCAAGCTCCGTTTCTGTGTCGACCTCAGGTCTCTCAACCACTGTGTTGTTGCCGACACCTTCCCACTACCCAATATATCTGAATTAGTTACCACTCTTAATGGCGCGAAGTTCTTCTCAAAATTGGACCTCAGGAGTGCATACCATCAAATTGACCTTCACAAAGACTCCAAGTCCCTGACAGCCTTCATCACTCCCTGGGGTACCTTCCAATTTACTCGTCTGCCATTTGGTCTCAAGTCAGCAGCCAGCGTTTTTCAGCGCATGGTCTCAGGTATCTTCGAAGGTGTGCCCAAGGTAGTCTACTTTCAAGACGACATCCTGATTTATGGTCTAACTGAATCCCAGCACAATTTCACTCTGAATATTGTCCTTGAGAAGTTATCTGATGCTGGTCTGACTTTACGGAAGGACAAATGTTTGTTTGGTGTGTGTGAAGTAGACTATCTGGGCTACACCATCACTTCCTCTGGTATTAAACCCAAAAGAAACCTATGTGAAGCTATTCGCTCTGCACCCTCACCCTCTGACAAAGACCAGCTTCGTTCCTTCATGGGATTGATAGAGTATTACTCTAAGTTCGTACAAAATTTTTCTGACAAGACTGTGTCTATTAGATCTTTGCTTAAACGGGGTGTAAGTTTTATTTGGGGGTCTGAGCAAGAGAAATGTTTTGTGGACATCAAAAATGAAATTTGCAATGCTAAAATGCTGTCCCCCTTTGATGTACGCAACAGATCTATCGTCACTGTTGATGCTAGTGCACATGGTCTGGGGGCTATGTTGTCTCAATTGTGTGGGGGATCAGAAGTCACCATCGCCTTTGCCTCCAGGACCCTCACTGATACGGAAAAGAACTATTCTGTTATCGAAAGGGAGGCGTTGGCGGCCTCTTGGGCTGTTGAATATTTTCGTACTTACTTGTGGGGCATGAAGTTCACTCTGCGATCCGACCATAAGCCCCTGATCAAAGTTCTTTCACCTGGTGGGGCAGGTAAAGGTTCTGCCCGCCTTATGAAGCTAGCGGCCAGACTACAAGAGTTTCAGTATTCGGTAGAATACATCCCAGGTTGGAGGAATGTCCAAGCCGATTGTCTCTCGAGACTATCTATGGATTGGCGGTCTCCTCACAATTCAGTTGTTTCACTTGACTCAGATGATATAGCTGTGGCCTCGGTGGAGGATGCTGTTTTTGTAGGCGAGGGTATTTTCTCTCCCAGTGACTGGTCTAGAGAAATGTCTGCTGATGCCACCCTTCAGGAGGTCATCAAACTTATAAGGTTGGGGCCTAGACGAGAGAGTTCTGTCCCTGTCGCTGTTCGGCCTTACATTAAGGTCCTAGATGATCTTTCTATTGTTGGGGACATTATTTTTAAAGGTGAGAAATTTGTACCTCCCTTTGGGATAAGAACTAAGTTACTGGCTTTGGCACATGAGGGGCACATGGGCCAGACCCTTACCCAAAGGCGTTTAAAAGATCACTTCTGGTGGCCTGGCGTTGACTCCCAAGTTGTAGAGTGGGTTGAGAATTGTTCTCTCTGCAGGGAAGGGGAGAAACGATTGAAGACTGGTCCAAAGCTGGTTGATGGTGCACATGTCCTTTCACCAAATTTGCCCTGGCATACCATTGCCCTTGATTTTATTGGCCCAATGGGTGAGTTAGGGGAGAGTGATAGATTTGCTATTGTTGTCATTGACGTTTTCACCAAGTGGTTGGTTGTTCATTTTACCAATGATATCACTTCTTCCTACTCCATCAGGTTTTTGGGTAATCTCTTTAAGGATGAGGGCCTGCCTGCCGTCTTAATCACTGATAATGGTCCACAACTCACCTCCAAGGACATGGAGATCTTCTTGAAGGAGTGTGGCGTTTCCCATCATCTTACATCCTTATACAACCCTCAGGGCAATGCTGTTTGCGAAAGAGCCAATAAAGTTGTTAAAGGTATCATACAGATGGCATCCAGTGGTGGTCACATTGTCAGGAAAATGGTGAATGAAATGTTATGGGCATATCGCACCACTCCTTTGGCTAGTGGCGATTTGTCTCCATTTCAATTGATGAGAGGACGTGATCCTGGTTTAAAGTTAGTCCCGTCATGGATGAAGGATGTTGTTACTCTGCAGGCTCAGGGTAATTTTCCAGATGATCTTCAAACTAGTGTTGCTGAATCTACTCCAAATGTCACTCCTTCTCCTCCTTTCCTTGTGGGAGATTTGGTCAAGATCAAATTGGGGAGGTTACAAAAAGGTTTGTCCAAGTTTAAGGGCCCATTTAAGGTCAAGAAGGTGCTCGACCATTGTGTCATTTTAAATAATGGCGAGTGCTGGAACTTCAGGAGAGTTGCCCTCTACAAGAGAGAAAAGGGTTCTTCCTCTTTGTTTCCTGTGCACTCTGATGCTTCTACTTCTTCCACTTCTTGTTCTGATGATTCTGTCACTAGTGGATTTTTGTTGGCCAATGAATCTGATGTCTCCTTACCCTCTAATGGTGCCCCTCTTGCTTCTCATGTACAAGATGATGTCATTGTTTCTGGTGGGGGTGATGCACCTGCTCTGTTGCTCGGTCCTACCCCTGTTCCAAGTTCTTCTCTTTCTGCACGTCCTCTTAGGCCTCGGCGGCCTCCTACTTACCTACAGGATTTTGTTCGTTAAGTTTTATTTGTTTTTTTTGTTTTTTTTTGTTCTCAAACAACAGAAAGGAAGAAGATGTGTAGTACATGCAAGTTCTCATTCTAGTCTTGCTTAGTAATGCCTACACTCTCTGTTCTATATTCTATGTTCCACTCTGCCTTCTCTTTGTAAGTTCCACTCTCTGGCAGTTGACCGGTTGTTGCTGCTGTGGGTGGTCTGCTCTTATGCTTTCTCCTAACCTGAATAAAGGAACCTGCTGGAATCACCCACCGTGTCGGATACTTCTTTACCACAATCCCCACCCTGGCCAAACTGTTGGAAAAATGCGTACAACTCAAATTGACAAAACACATTGATCAGTTTGACCTCCTCGACTCTCATCAATCAGGCTTCCGAGCAGGACACAGTACGGAAACAGCTATGACACACATAATTGATGACGCCCTCCAAATCCTAGATCAAAACGATACCTGTCTCCTCATCCTACTTGATCTCTCCTCAGCATTTGACACCGTCAAGCACGAGAACTTACTCGAGCTGTTAAATATCAGAATGGGTCTATCAGGGACTGTACTCACTTCCTTTCTGCATAACCGGTCTCAGAAATTCAAGAGCAACAACTTGATGTCCCCACCTGTGCCTGTAACATTAGGCGTCCCACAAGGATCTTCCCAATCCCCAACATTGTTCAACCTAGTCATGGAGCCACTCACCACTTTGTTACAAGCATCGAATGTACACTTTCACATGTACGCTGACGACACCCAACTCTATCTCAAATTACAATCCCCCGAAGACATCAAATTTCTGAACTCAACGCTCAAAAACACCCAATCATGGCTGGCCGAAAATCCCCTCAAACTCAATGCTCTGAAAACTGAGTTCCTTCTGATCTCACCTCCCGCGAAAATCTCCAC
Organism: Lissotriton vulgaris; assembly: GCF_964263255.1. Classification (NCBI taxonomy): domain Eukaryota; kingdom Metazoa; phylum Chordata; class Amphibia; order Caudata; family Salamandridae; genus Lissotriton; species Lissotriton vulgaris. The sequence continues at coordinate 286,901 of NC_141690.1, forward strand.
AACTCAAACATGGCTTAAGCACCTAACTGCACTCAATGTCCAACCTACCATCGTGGACTCCACGAAATCCTTAGGCATAACCCTTGACACCAATCTCAATATGCAACAGTATATCAGCAAGGCAACTAAGGGAGCTAATTTCCAAATCAATACTTTGAGGAAACTTAAACCCTTCTTCCCAGCTAAAGATTTCCAAACTGCAGTACAAGCCCTAGTCATTCCTCGCATAGACTACGGAAGCGTCGCTCTCTGCTGACTCCCCCTATCAACAACTGCACCCCTAAGAGCCTCTTTGAAAGCTGCAGCGAGACTTATCACCGGATCAAAAAAACGCTCGCATATTTCCCCTGACATAAAATCCCTGAACTGGCTGCCTTTTGAAGCCAGAATCCATCTGAAAATCGCCTGCATGATACACATGGCTGTACATCACAACTCGCCCAGCTACCTCACTCAGAAGCTGACAATTTCAGGTGGCTCAAGAGCCACTAGAAGCACTAAAAATCTTCTTCTGAAACCTCGAAGATTCTGGAAGGAAAAAACGTACAAACGCTCCTTTTCAGGAATGGCACCCAGGATCTGGAATGCACTCCCTCCAGAAACCAGACTTATCTCCTCCACTGCATTTTTCAAGAAAGAAGTAAAAGCTATCCTCATGGCTAAATTAACCTGAACTTTTACTTTAGATCTATTTGAGACTCTGCAGCTACTTGTACTATTTGTTTTGTCTAATCGACTATGCTCCTTCATGTACCTACCCTATTTTGCTACCCATTTATTACCTACAGCTATTCTGTGCTCAAAAATCTGTTAAACACTCTCTTGTTTTTCTTACCCCCTTGTTTTTGTAAAGCGCTGTGATATCTGCAAAGATCTTGTTCACCCTATATAAAACATTAAAAATAAATAAAATAAATAAAAATAAAGGCTGGTCTCCTCTCCTGTGAACAGCGCGGGACCCAGGCAGCTCCTGGGATATGGAGCGATGGCACCAGGCCAGCCTCCGGGTTTGCAGGCTCCAGAGATGAAGACCACCAGGACACCAGCCGACCCAACGGCAATGATGAGACTCAGCCCTCCGCGGGAGAAGGCTTGCTCACAGTGCCCAAACGGTACCAAATGGTACTCAGTTACCCAGGGTATAGTACCCCAGTATTCTCCCATGGGCTGAAGCAGGTATTATGCCACCCATGGGAAACCATTCAAACTTTAACTACAGGCCTGCCATTGCAGCCTATGTAAGCTGGTGTAAGCACCACTTACGGAAAATATAGGTTTCCTATATCTAGGGTCACTGCACTTAAAACCTCTAAGTCACCACTATATCAGGCCTTTTGCAATCCTGAAGGCAGGGTGCTTGGTTCTAAGTGTGAGGGTGCCGGGAGCAGGACACCCCTACAGTCTACAGAGTCCATTATTCTGGGTTGTAAGTGAAGCAGCCATATACCATATAGAGGGCATGCGTAAATACGCAAAGACCATCTCGAAACTAGCTGCAACAAATCCTATCATGTTTGGTATTAAACATGTTGAGGAATCATACCTCCCACACCTTAAACGGTGTGAGATGTATGATTTCAAGCACTGCAACAGGCCTCCATTGGGCTCTCAGTGCTTCCGGTGCCAGTTTTCCAGACCCAGACAGCAAAACATGACTGCTGCCGACGAGACACATGATTCTGTCCTCCTGCTACCGAGCCAAGCTCGAGCAGGGGAAGACAGAACAATAGGTATCCTGTCACAGGGAGGTGTGGTCACCTGCCAGACAGGATTCAGTGTATTGGGGCCGGGTGGGTGCGTTTGCCAGCGCCACTCAGTCTGCATGAGGGGCACATTGGTACCTCCTTGCATAGTCCAGTTCAAACCAGCTCTGGGAGCTGTTGGCTCCTGCTCTGGCATGAAACTGGTCAAAGGACATGGGAGCATACTTCCCACTGTCCAGTCCCTCCCCTGGGAGGAAACCCTGAATTGTCCCACCCCTTTCCTTAGGGTACTTAAGGGCTTACCTGGGTGTAGGGCCCTAGATTCGACGTGGGACATGATTTAATTCAGACACCACTTCAACTTCTATCTGAGCACTCTGGACTTCGTTTGTGCTCGACTCCGTCTCCCTTCCAATCTGCTGCATCGTCTGTGCCTGTGCACCATAAAGGAACCTTCCAAGGCCTGTGGGCATCTAAGACACCTGAAGTAATCTCCCTTGGAGTGAAGTAGTCACTTCCCTGCATCTGTAGGCACAGCAACAAAGCTGACCTGTCTGCTGATCCTTAGCTTCCACGGACTCCGAAAGGCTTAGCAACACAGGTGGTGGTTCTTCAACTCCCTCAAGGCCTGCACTGTCCTATCACAGAGTTGGAGGCCAGTATCCCACGTCGAAACCGCAGGAACCAGACCCCTGATTGCAAAGGCTTGTTGGCTCTCTGTCTCAAAGATCTTTGAGACCCAAGTAGCCTCAACCCCAAGTAACTCCTGTAACCAAGATCTTCCTCCTCACTGCATCTCTTGCATTGTGAGCCTGCATTTTTGGTGAGCTGCTCGAGGTCCTCTTGCGGTGCCTGTGGGTTCTCTTGAGGGGCTTCTTTTACTTCAGTGGGCTCCCCTGATTGATCTGGCCTGCTCTAACTCCCCCCTTGTGGTGAGTCAACGGGACCTTGCTGGTCCCGACACTGCTCCTTTTTCGCTTGCCACATTGTTTGCAGTTGCTACAGCATGTTGGTGATCCCGGAGGACAACGACCCCTCAACTCTCGACATCCTACGTGAGACCGCTCGTGAACGGCTCCTGGTCACCCACAGGGTCGCCTCAAACATCCGACATTGGTGGGCATTTGTCTTCCTTGCCTTCCCTAGACCTGCAAGTGCAGTTCCATGGCCAAACATGTCTACACGACCACTAGGTGTCATGGATCAGTAACTCATCCACTTCAAACCAACTTTGTTTTTAGTCTTATCCCTATCCTATTCTTTTCACTCAAAGATTCACCTACAGAATAGGAGGTAATTGTAATCCACTTACCACTGTCAACATCCAGTCAGTCTACCGCCTGTTGGAGATTATGATGTCACTTGGAAAACGGGAGACTCCAGTGATAGACCCTATAGTGAGACTATCAATCAAATCACACTAAGTGGAGATTATATACACAGCAGACTGTTATCATTTGGTTGAGGGTCACCGAAACAATATTCCTGACATCGAAAGTATATCATGTGGGAGCTGCAGAGGGCGCCGGAAACAGCTGTGAACATTCTTCTTTCTCGGTCCTGTCGTCTTCAGTTTTGTCATGTACAGCGTGCAATACCGGGCTCTACGCTGCGATGAAGGAAAACTTTAGTGCCCTGTTCTACGTTTGTGTTGAATATTACCTCATTTGAAGGAGTGTGAACCGAAGATTGTATTCCTTTCTATTTCCATTCCGATAATGGAAGGAGTCTTTTGGTGAAAGTTTTCCAATACTTATTCCACTTTGTGTTCGAGTGCAATATTGTTCTTCTGGTCTGCTTCAGACATTCCGCCCGATTCATCAAACACAATTGCGCTCGCAAAGTGCCAGATTCTAAGAATCTGGCCCTTTGCGAATGCGATTTTTGCATTTGGGATTCAGCATCCCAAATGCAAAAATCGCTAATTGCGATCTCGCAATTTTGCGAGGAGTTACATTTAAGGAATCTCTATTTGAGATTCCTTAAATGAAATTCATCATCCAATTTTTTTTGCCAATTCGCAATTTCTGGCCGCAATCTACCGCGAGGTCAGACCTCGTGGTAAATTGCGAAAACTCAGAAAAATGCATTTAAATGCATTTTTCTGAGTTGCATGTTAAACACACATGTCCTTTGGACATGTGTGTGTGCAACACCTGTGTAAATTTTCATTTGAGGGATGCTACAGGGTGTCCTTTGGACACCCCTGGCACCCTTCAAATCGCTATCTTATTTGCGATTAGCAAATTGCTAATCGCATATAAGGAATACTCCCCATTCATTCCTATGGGCCTTTTGGCCCATAGGAATGAATGGCGAGTTCTTCCTTATTTGCGATTAGCAATTTGCTAATCGCAAATAAGGAATATGTAGGAATCGCATTTCTTTATGCAATTTCTACATGAATCCCGTTTTGCGAGTCCTTAATAGCGATTCGCTATGAATCGCTATTAGGGGCTCGCAAAACGGGAGAATGATGAATCAGGCTGATTATTCCGGACTAGGACTTTGTAACTGTGTATTATGTATATATATTTTTTTGTCTTTGGTGATGCTGGGGTTTAGCAAGCAATTATGTTTTCATTTGCAGTGTTGAGATGCCTATTATCTTCCTTTCTTATTCTCTCAACATGAAATGCTTGCTACCTATCAATTTGCTACTGTGTGTCATGTATGCAGTATACTTGCTGTCATGTAGTTATGTACCTTGTTCAATCTGTGTTCATCTTTGGTGTCATGGGTGTTATTTGTCATGCTCTATTTTACTAAGTTTGCTGCCAAGTTCGCCATATTCTTACTGGGTGTGTTGTGACTCTTATCATGTGCCAATGACGTGGTTTGTGCCACATATTCTTATTGAGTGTGGTTCTGCATATGCTTTACCTAGGGGTGTGCGTGAGTAGGGTTTGGGTACATTGTACTTTTGTCTACCTCAGAGTGTGTTGAGGTGTAGTTCACCCTGTCTAGTTGTTTCACCTGGGGTGTGTTGAGAGGTCTTGTATCCCATGCAGTTGTTTTACCAGGGGGTGTGTGTTCAAGGGTATACCCTGTGCAGTTGTTTTACCTGGGGGGGTGCGTTCAAGGGTTTACCGTGTGAAATTGTTTTACCTGGGGGTGTGCATTCAAGGTTTTACCCTGTGCAGTTGTTTTACCTGGAAGTGAGTTGAGGGGTTGTGTACCCTGTACATTTGTGTTACCTGGGGGTGTGCGTTCAGGGGTCCTGTACCTTTTGTAGTTGTTTCACCAGGGGCTGTGTGTTCACGGGTTGTGTACCCTGTGCTATGTTTTTACCTGAGACTGTTATCTCAGGTATGTGTGGTGTGCAGAAGGAGGTGAGTGGTGAGGGATTTTCATCTCATTGATGTCCTCCATTCTCCCAGTCCTGCACATTATTTCCACTGTGTAATTTCTATTTTTATTCAGTATTGTTGGAAAGTGGATAATCCATATTTATTTTTTGGCAACTTTATCTGTATTTATCTATATTTATTATGGGTTTTATGAAAAAAATAAAGCTGAAACTGGTATATTTCCGCATTTATTTAACCAATAAATATGCAGTCACACTTGAATGCCGGCCAGGTTTCAGTGATATGAACACCTGCAGAAGATAAATCAATGGACTTATATGAAAATATTCAATCAATCAATCAGGTGTTTGTTACGCGCGCTACTCACCCTAAGGGTCTCAAGGGGCTGAGGGGTGGGAGGGGGGGATGCAGGTTCCAGTCCATCAAGGAGGGGGTATGTAGAAGACCTAGGTTTTGAGGTTTCTTGCGAAGATGGGGAGCGACGTTATCTGTCTGAGGTGAAGTGGAAGTTAGTTCCAGGCACTGGCCGCGCGGAAGGAGAAGGAGCGGCCTCCCAATCTGGTCTTTCTGGTGCTGGGACCATGGCGTAGGAGAGCTGGGCTTATCGTAGGGTCCTTCGGGGTGCGTGGAATTTGAGTCGGCTGTTCAGGTATGCTGGCCTGGTGTTGTGGAGGGCCTTATGAGGGTGTGTTAGCATCTTGAAGGTGACTCTAGCTTCGATGGGGAGCCAGTGGAATGTGCGTAGGTGCTGGGAGATGTGGCAGTGTCTTGGTGGGTTGAGGACCAGTGTTACGGCGGCGTTTTGGATGTTCTGTAGCTTGAAGGTAAGGATTTTGTTTATTCCGGCACTCAGTGTTGTAAGAGGGGGACAGCCGGTTACTGGTGTATCAATGATGGAGGACCACTCTAATATGTCGGAATAGGTGTTTATTTCTTAATATCGTAACACCACTCAAAAAGAAATAAGGAATGCATGTCTCTAGAGGGAGAAAAGTCATCTTAATTCAAATCAACAGTTCATATGGCAAAGACAATCAACCAAGGAAAATCGTCAGGGTCTTAATAATAAAAATAATAATACAGCATTTTGTAAAGCGCGAACAGCTACCTCGCTAGGAGGTGTCCCGGCGCTAGGAGAACACAGTTGACCTGGAGGTGAGAAGTGAGAGAGTTAGCGAGGTTGAGTGAAGAGCCAAGTCTTTAGCAACTTCTTGAAGCAAGGTTCGGAGGGGGCTTGCTGGATTGCTGGTGGTAAGGCGTTCCATAATGAGGTAACATTTGCCGAAAAAGTTCGACCTCCTAGTCGAGCCCTTCTAGTTTGTGGGACAGCCAATTGAACGCGGCAATTGGAGCGCAGCGCGCGGGCTTGGGAGTATCTCGGGAGCCGACTTTTCAAGTACTCTGGGCAGGAACCATACAGAGATCTGAAGGCCAGCGTAAGTGACTTAAATTTGATTCTGCTGGCAACTGGAAGCCAGTGCAGTGATCGTAGATGCGGAGAGACTGACTGCTTGAGAGGGATTCACAGCAGCAGTCTCGCAGCCGCATTTTGGACTCCCTGAAGTTTTTGCGTCAGGTATTTTGGTAGGCCTAGATAGAGTCCGTTGGCGTAATCCCGCCTAGATGTGACAGTGGCATGGATTACAGTTTTCCGGCAGCTCTCCGGGAGGAGTTTCAGGATCTTACGGAGGTTCCTCAGTTTACTCAAGCAACAGCCGACAACTTGTTGAATTTGCGAGGTAAAGGACAGGCTATCGTCCCACCTCACTCCAAGATTTTTTGCTGTGCGGCTGGGTAAGGGGGCTTGGCCCATCTCCGTAGGCCACCAAAGTTCTGATGGAGGAGTAGGGCCTTTACCAAAGAAGATTACTTCAGTCTTATTGGCATTTAGTTTTAATTTGTTCGCATTCATCCAACAGGCTATATCTTGGAGACAGCCTTTGAAGTTCGAGAAGGACTCCTGCGACACCTCTGAATACGGAAATACCAACTGGGTGTCATCGGCATAAGAAATTGCCTTGACACCCCAGTTGGCAATCAACGTAAAGAGAGGAGCGAGGTAGATGTTGAACAAAAGGGGGCTGAGTGCTGACCCTTGCGGGACTCCACAACTGAGGACTTTGGGTGCTGAAGAGACCGTCCCTAGTGCCACCTTCTGCGTTCTCTGGGACAGATAGGAGTGTATCCACCCCAGTGCTTTGTCACGGATACCTATCTCGTCCAGACGCCTCAGTAGTCTGGCGTGGTCCACCGTGTCGAAGGCGGCCGACAGATCCAGGAGTACCAGCATCGCTGAGTTGCCTGCATCCATCGACCACCTTATTGACTCGGCTACCTCAATAAGCGCTGTCTCCATACTAAAGCCGGGACGAAAGCCTGATTGTGTCTCATGAAGTATCTTATTTACTTCTATGAATTTGCTCAGCTGGCGCTGTATTACTTTCTCAAACATTTTTCCAGGGGCAGCTAACAGCGAGATCGGGTTGAAGATTACTAAGGTCATCTGGATCCCCATTAGTTTTTTTTTCAGCGGGAGGAGAGTAGCATGTTTCCAGACGTTCGGGAATACTCCCGAGGCGATGGATGAGTTCCAGATTTGTTGTATTGTGGGGGCTACAAACTCTGCTAAGGAGCCCCATAGTTTGGCTGGACATGGGTCGTCCGGAGAGCCGGATTTGCATCGGGTAAGTTCTTGTCTCACCTCATTCAGGGATATAGTCATGAATTGGGTGAAGGTTTCACCCAGCTCGTCTTTAATCACAAGGTCCGATTTCACCGTTTTTGTTTCTGGCCTAAAGGATTCGTATACCTTTTTGATTTTTTGGTCGAAGAACTCAGAGATGTTTTCGCATAGAGTAGGTGACGGAGGGACCTCCCTCTCGATGCACTTGGGTTTAAAAAAAGACTGTACCACCTTAAAGATCGGTTTGCTTGACTGTTCTGCCTGTTGAATAGAGTCCGCAAAAAATTGTTTTTTGTTTTTTCTAATAGCTTTCCGTAGTTTTTTGGATGCTTCCTTATATGTAGCTTTTTCTTCCATCCCGTAGTTTGCTCTCCATAGTCTTTCCAGCTTTTTACAGGCTGCTTTCTCTTTTCTCAGATCCTGCGAGAACCAGGGGGCTGAGGGGGAGTCTCTCTTTGATAGCGCTCGTGAGGCCGGTGCAATGGAAGAAACCATCTTCCCGACTCACTCATTAAGAAGCTGTGCGTCTGTGTTCGCGTTGGCAGTGAGAGACGGGGTGTTCTGTGCCAGGACAGGGCCCATAATATCGGGAATCAGTTTTTTCCATTGTCTCTTCAAGAAATAGCATTTGCTTGAAGCCGGAATGTCATATGCCATGTTCAGTTTAAATGTCAGAGGTAGTGGCGCCTCTGGCTGCATATCCTTAATATTAGAAAAGATGAGATCGAGCATGTGGCCCGCTGTATGCGTAGGGCCCTCATTAATCAGCCTAAGCTTGGCCGTATTTAATGTAGATCTGAGCAGCACAGCACAATCTGTTTAGTCCATATGGATGTTAAAATCTCCTACCACAGTCCTTCCTGACTCCAATAATTCAGTTTTGCAGACAGTCGTGCAGCTTGGATTCTTCCAGCATCGCCATGCGAAAAAGAAAGAAGAAACAATCCCGAGATTAGTATTACGTTCCTGGGTACTGATCTGGAGGAGGGGGTAATGGGGAGTGAAGGAATCACCAGGGCCCTACACCAAGAAACATGTTGCGCCCAACACGAACTGTAGCGACTGTGGAGCGTGTTCGGGGGTGAGGATTTCACACACACACTCGTGGTCCCGTGACCTCCCTCAAACCTCCCCTACCACTTCCCACCCTGTGAAGAGAAGAGTCCCTTTAAACGACCACGTACCTTGTCCAGCCACACTTCTCCAGAAGTGTGGCAGGGCGGCTCGTGGTGTCGGTGGCCTCCAGGCGTGTTCGTTCTCCTGGCCTGCCCGTCTGCTTCCTCTCCTGGGTACTCCTCCCGAATGTTGCTCGTCTCCGGCATCTTCTCTCGCGTTCTTCCTCCAGCTTTTGCGTTGTTTGGTTCCGGCCGGGCTTCCCTATCCGCCTCCTCTGACTCTGGTTGGTCAGACGCGTGCGACGTCAGGACTGTCGGCTCCGCCTCCGCTGGTGACGTCCATGCCGCATTAAAGGGGCTGTAGGTATCCTGAGGATGGGCGGAAAGGAACAGCTGTTAAAGTCCTCGCCCTGTCCACCGATGTCATCAGAGGCCCTGTGACAAGTGTGTTGCCATAGTTGAGCCTGCTGGTGACCAGGGCATGAATGACGGTCTTTCTGTGTTCGAGGGAGCTCCATTTGAAGGTCTTACGCTGGAGGCGGAGAGTGTGGAAGCAAGAGGACGAGACAGAGTTGATCTGGCGGTCCATTTTGAGCTCTGAGTCCAGGATGATTTCCAGGTTGCGTGCGTGGTCCGTGAGGGTGGGCGGGCTTCCGAGGGCCGGGAGCCACCAGGTGTCGTTCCAGGCACCTGGGTTTGGACCCATGATGAGTACTTCCATTTTGTTGGTGTTTAGTTGTAGGCAGCTGTTTTTCATCCATTTGGCGACGGCTACCATGCCTTTTCAAAAGTTGTGTCTGGCGGTGTTCGGTTCATTGGATAGGAAGAGGATGAGTTGGGTGTCGTCTGCGTATGACATATTGTTGAGTCCGTAGGTTCTGACGATGGGGGCGAGCGGAGACATGAAGACGTTGAAGAGCTTAGGGCTGAAGGAGGACCTCTGGGGGACTCCGCAGGTGGTAGGTGTAGGGTCTGAGAGGAAAGGGGGGGGTCTTACCCGCTGCGTTCTGTCAGAGAGGAAGGAGCAGATCCAGTCGAGGGTATTGTCTTGGATCCCTGCGTCGTGGAGTCTGCGTATTAGGGTGCGGTGAGAGACTGTGTCGAACACCGCTGAGAGGTCGAGGAGGATGAGGGCTGCTGTTGCTCCTTTGTCCAGTAAGGTACAGAAGTCGTCTGTTGAGGCGAGGAGTATCAGCCTTGTGCCTATCTACTGCTGTTTAAGCGTCTTTACTAAAATTCCTTTTTCTTTTAAAACCCGCTGGCCATTAACCACACAGTTATTGAACTGTCAGTCATGGCAAAGTGTATTAAGAATAACTCAAAAAGCACACAATTCTTGTTTTTATCCACATTTAAAAATAAATACAGACAAGAAAATAAATGGGTTTCTGTCTGTATTTATCAGTAAAAAATGAGTAAAAACGGAACACAGGGAGCCTTACTCATAATGCACTCTTTCTCGGATTTATTGTTTTCTCAAGGGAAGGGGGTGTGTTATACCTTGATTTCTTATAATGCATTCTTTCCCTGGTTTCCCATTCCCTGCTGCTTAGACAGTCTGAATTTGAAGTGTGTGTGGAATGTTAGAACTCCTGATGAGGTGGTGGAATGCTGCTGTGCCTGTGGAGTGGAGAGAGAGACAGTTGGAGTGTTTGGGCTGAGCAGCAAGGATGCTGCTCCTTGTGGGGCTCAACTAATGTACTACCATCCTGCAACTAAGCTAATAGATAATTGTAAAGAAAGAGAAAGTTAAAACCACTTACCTAGAAAACAGAAACACAATCCTTCAATGTTCACCATCTTGCCAAATGGTGAGCTGAAAATGAAAGAAGGACAATTTAAAGGGCCATCGGAGGAAAGGGATGAAGATGTAATCATAAAGAAAATACAAAACTAGGATGGAGATGAAAATAAGAGGAAGAAAGGAAGTGATGAGAAGGAAGAAGGAGCAAGGCAGGGAAGCTGGATTCGCAAGGAAGTAGAGGGGGAGAATGCAAAGAAAGTGGCCCAGAGAAGTCATCCAGAGGAAGCAAAAGGCAGTGAGAAATTCGAAGAGGAGGACGCTGAGGATTGGGATGGCGAGGAGTCAAAAGAGTGGTGGACACCACTGATCCGACGCCTTATACCCTGCTTCAGTCCAGGAGGACGTCGGGATCCCCGGTGAGTGATTGTTTGCCAAACATCATAGCGAACAAGAATTTGGGCACCCCTTGATTTTTTTTCTCCTTTCTTTTCCCTCTCAGTGTCGAGAAGTTACACAGGTGATAGGTCTGCACGGATTTCCTCTTCCTTGATTGTGATTGGACTACAAGAACATAAACAGTATACCTGAAAGGAAGTATATAGAGTCAGTTTTAGGAACATGTTGTTAATTTTGTAGACAACGGAGCATAACTATTTCTTTTCACTTGTATGTTCTCAGTGGGTCTTTCAGGTTACTGGATTTCCTTCCCCTTTAAGGATAAAGCACCGGAAAAAACTGTGAGAACACTAACCAGTGTGGCACATAAGGAGGTGAAAGGGAAGAGGAATGCAGAGAAAGGATTAGGAATGGCAAAACAAGTAGAGATAGAGAAACAAAGCCTTCAACCACCAAGCCTAAATTAACCTGGGCATTTCTTCTGTTTGTTTTCCCTGAGGGACATCAATGGTGGAAACCAGGAAAAGTTAGAAAAGAGAGAAGACACAAAAGGGGTAAAACCATTGATGTTCCAAGAAGTGATATCGCAGAGGAGTAACAAGAGACATCGTAATTTTCTTGTTTTTATATGAAAGGAATACAAATAACCATCCAAAGCATTATTTCTGCCCATGCTTCCACAAAGTGGTGTCAGAAGTTGGATTGGAAGAAATGGAGGCTTTTGCTACAAAACTCGCAAATGGACAACAAGCGTTTGAAACAGCTTTACTGCAGTTTATGGCCACTGCCCAAGAACATTGAGAATCGTTTCCAAATGCTATTCAGGCTCAATCTGAACAGTTGGTCAAAGTAGCACAGGGTCAACATATGACTATTGGAAGACTGGCAGATGTTTTAGAGCAACAGAGAGGACATATAGCCCATACTCCTGGAAAAGATCTTGACATCTTTGGGTGAATTACTCAAGCTGCAGAATGGCCAAATGACCGGTGGTAACAATATTTAGGCCCCTTGTTAACAGGAGACTTACAACAGCATGTCAGTCTGCTAACCCCTGAGGGTTGACGCCGTATATGGAGATGAAGAAAAGCATACTTCAACGACTAAGGGTGGATGATGAAATGTATAGAATAAGGCTAAGATAAGTAAAAGAGGAGCGTGGGTGAAACCCCTCAAGCTTTATTTCATAGAGTCAAAGATTTAACAGACAGATGGCTTGAATCTAAAACTGCTACAAAGGAGGAGAGACTTAAGAAAATATATTTAGAGCTGTTCCTTAACTCCCTCCATGACCCAGTTTGACAATGGGTCAAACTGCACAGCAAATTAACTCTGAAATCTGCAGTAGAAATATGGCAGCCTCTATTAGGAACCAAGAATAGAGACTTGCGAAATTAGAATTGTGATTCAAGGGAAACTTGACCCACCAAGAAAAATCATCAAATTCACTGGTATGAAAAAAACAGTAGGGATGAACTCCCACTATGAGCAGTGTAAATCTTTCTCCAACCCTCTCGGGACCTCAATGTCATGTTACAGAGCATGGGGCCACATTGCTCTTTTTTGTCCTCAAAAAGCCGAACCTATGGAAATTGGAATTGCTAAAACTATGTATGATGGGAAATAACATTCTACCCAGTTTCACTGTCCTCTTAAGGTAAATGGTTCTCCTGTTACAGCTCTTCTGAATACAGGATGCAGACAATAAATTATGAAACCCCAAGGAACGCCTATTAAACCTTCCCAGATCCAAGGCACTGTAAAGATTCAGTGTGTACATACGGAGCACCATGAATTTCCTTTAGTAAATGTGGAGGTGCAAAAATGAACAGAGCCTACTTATGTAACAGTCGGACTTGTACCTCAGTTACCAGAATCTTTTATATTGGGAGTAGACTATCCTAAATTACATTTATTAGTACAAGAGACTTTAAAGAAGAGTTATGGTGGAGTGAATTCAATACAACGTATTATCCTCCTCTTCCAACACTGTTTCCTCTGCCACCACAACCACCACCTGTACCTCCTCTTCCAGCGCCTCCAGTACTTCCCCCAGCTCCAAGACCTTGTCCAAGCTTTAGATCGCGCCACCACTATCAACATCATCATAGAGCTGGGCGAACTTCCACTGCATGACGGCATTCTCATCATGTCCATGGATCGCACCGCACAAGATCAAGGTCACGTTCTCATCTGCAGCACACTGATGTTTCCTTCACTTCTACTGGTTGATATTCACCTACTTTGTCAGACTCTCCACTGCCTCGTATCTCCTCGGTGGGTGATAAGTGCTTTGCAAACAACGTTACGTTACGTTAAAAGTATTTGTACCGCGCACGTTCACCAACGGTTTCATGGCGCTCTTGACATAACGGCAGCTGGGGTGGAGGAGTTACTCAGGTGTTGACTGAAACAAGAAGGTCTTCAGCAGTTTACGGAAGTGATCGTAATTGGGGCAGAGGCGGAGTGCAGTGGGAAGGGAATTCCAGGTGGAGGGTGCCATGGCAGAGAAGCTGAGGCCACCGTGCTTTTTCCGCCTGGTTTTGGGGATAACCAGGAGGTTGTGAATAGCAGAACGGAGGTCTCTATGAGGGACATACCGTGTCAGGCAGGAAGAAATGAATGCTGGGGCTGAATCAGATAGGGCTTTGAAGATGACACAGCCAAGTTTAAAGATGCAGTGTTTGGTGATGGGGAGCCAGTGGAGGCTACGCAGAAGAGGAGTGACATGCTGGTATTTTGGCTGGCGAAAGATCAGGCGGGCTGCCTGATTCTGGACAAGTTGCAGCCGGTGAAGGTGGATTGATGGAATTCCGGCATACAACGTGTTAGCATAGTCGAGTCTGGAAGTGATCAATGCTAGGATGACTAAAATCAGAGCATCTCTGGTGAGGAACCTACTGATCTTGCGGATCCGCCTAAGGTGGAAAAAGCAGGATGAGGTAACTGCGTTGATTTGAGGCCTCATGGAGAGGTCCTCAGAGATGTTCACCCCCAGACTCTTCACCGTGCTAACTGGGCTAGGTGGAGTCCCCAGAGAGGAGGGCCAAAAGGTGGAATTCCACGGATTAGTGGAGCCCCCAACTAGTACCAGCTCAGTTTTTGTAGGGTTCAGTTTTAGCTGACTGTGGAGCATCCACTCAGCGATGTTGAGCATGGTGGATTGAAAGTTGGAACGAGAGGAAGGAAGGGGGTCTGAGGAAATAGAAATGTTTACATGGCAAATGTGTCCCCTGCATGTACCCACGTTCACCCATGCACTTCCCCTCTCATGCCTGTAATAATAATGCTTCTGCATTTCCGTCCAACATTAGTATGTCAGTTACCAAGCTTTCCATGAAAGAAATGTTAATTCTGCACTGCGGCCTATGTTGCCAATGTATTTGCATGGTGCACGTTTAAAAAGTCGAGATGAACCCGCTTTGTGGCTCAGCCGAGCCAGGACCCGAATTCAGGCTCCAAGCCTTCAGACACTCTGAAAGCTGCAGTTTAGCTATGTATCCCTGACCTCTCACATACTTCCTGCCCAGCCGAGAGGTGCCCAGCCCGGCCTGCCAAGACAGTATTTTGCTTACAGTTATCTGCTCTGCTCCACAGAAACACATTCCTGCTTAGTGAAGAAGGTAAACATAACCCGCCTGCAGAAGATAGGGCCTAGCCTTTCTGTCTCCATTCAAGTGATTTACAGAACTCGCATTCATAGAAGGCCCATGGCCCCACGCAATACACGAAGAAATATATGCACACACTGGCTCTTAGTGATGAGCAACCTTTGCTCGAGCGGCCTTTACTTCAGATAATACATCCCCCAAACTCAAGATATCAGATAATACCCAACGTGCAGGTCGTCCTGACACTCAAGGCTTCTCTACTAGAATGAAAGTCAGCTCCCCCCAGCTTCCCCCAGTTACACGTCAATTGCACGTCATGACCAATTTGCGCGCACAAGTAGGGTAAAGGTTCCAGCTTGTCATGCAGACCCCCTCCATGTATCCACCCACCTATGACACACCTATGACTCCTCAAGTGAACGCCCACGTGTACGCCTTCTTACACGCCCTTTTGCACGCCCATGTGCTCTTATTTCTCTTTCTCTTGCTCCGCCTGGAGCGCTCCGCCTTCTCTATGCAAGTTAATGTATGTTTAACGTATAAATATTGTACTCTGTGAATAAAGTTCAGATGACGATCCTTCCTGAACCTTAGTGGTGATGGAACCCGATTCTCCCTTAACTCGAGTTACTGAAATAAAGCCCTTTTGAATCGGACACCACGGACTCTGCCTCTCATTATATGCATAACCTTTATTTAAGTATAGAAATTCCGACAGGGTAATATTTTATTTACCACATAATCTGGCGCCCGAATAGGGACTAGTCCCCTTCCCCACGCGCCGGTGATGTAGGTCCAGCCCTTGCCCCCTTCTACAGCCGTGACGGACTTCAAAGTGTACACGCCAGCGGGACTTCCTGCTTACTCCCTCAGGCCCACGGAGGAGACGGACTGCGACCAGGCATCCAACCGAGGCGGTGAGGATTGCGGATCATCCCAACCAGAGCCCAAGCCAAGAGAGAGCAAGGTCCGAGGTATCCCGAGGCCCACCTGTTCCGAAGCGCATGAGCAGCAGCAGCAGCACCGCAGTCACGCAGTATCGAGTTTCCGAGGCCTTCAAGTTCTGCTTCCCGGTGAGTACCGTTATTGGGAACGTATATAGTTCAAGACGGGTTCATTTATTTGAGTCCGGTAAAGACGTGTCTGGTCACACAGGCACGGTAAAGACGTGTCTCTTTATGAGACCGGTATGGTTGTACTGTATTACAGTGCATGAAGTTAACAGTTTTCAAGTTCATGTTCTATCCCCATGTATCAGTCAAAATGTATCTGTTTTTTTAACGTTTTAGTGTTGTAGTGTGAATGATTGTTTCAAGTCAGTCTATTTTGGTGTATATTGTGTTTTCGTTAAGTTCGTTCCAACATGCCACTGTTTTCGAAATTACGTCAGATAGGGACCAGGAAAGGGATACTCGAAGAGTCAGTTCCCGTCCCGCCTAGAGACACACCTGGTCATTTTATGTACCAGAAACACGGGCTAGATGCCATATTGTTTTTAGACTTGTGGGTAGATTACACGAAGGATTTAGAGGAGAAGTATAGATGGCCTGCTTCAGGAACATGGGATTCTGAATGCATTATGAAAGTAGAGGAAGCGCTATGGAAAAGGAAAGTAAGACCGTCCCAGAAAGATGCCATTGAGTTATGGCGTAAAGAAGCGCATAGGAGAGCAGAAAAAGAATTCCACCAAGCAGAGAGAAGTAAACAGGCAGCGGAAAAAGCCAGAGAAAAAGAACTGCGGGAGGAGGGGGAACGGGTCAAGGCAGAACAAGCTGATAGAGAAAGAAATGCCCTTGTTGCAGGTATTTATCCCGTCCTTACAGAAGAACTAGCTAAGGTGACCCCCCCTTCAGACAAAACCCGTAGACCGCATACGCCACCACCTGTACCTTTTAGAGTACGTAGACAGAAGCCGACAGCCTCTGAGGCTTTTATTTCCTCCTATCTAGAAGAGCCCGCACCAGACTATGTAAATGCAGAATTCCCTCCGCCCCAGCACAGGATCAGCTTCTACAGCTTCAGCTTCCGCAGGCTTCTCTTCCGCAGGCGTCCCTTCCGCAGGCCGTGGCCGTGAAAGACGACGTAGGGCAAGGGGCAGTGGGAGGAGGGCCACCGACGACGCCACGAACACCGCCAATGTCACGAACACCGCTAGGGCTAGGGCAACCACGAACGCCACAAATGACATCAACACCATTTAAGTATTTAGGTGTAACGATTCCACGTTGTATATATGATCCAGTACCAGGAGAGGGTGCAATGCTTGTGTTTTCTCTAAGATTAAGACATGCCGTTGACTATTTGATCACATTACCAGGCATGAAGGACCACCTAGATAAAATATACGATTTCATTAGAACTGGTAAGGGACCCGAGAGTATAGAAGATGCCATGGAACAAAGAAAGGTGGATGTTAAGAATATGATTTTACGTTTTTTGGTTAACTGTGTGATCAGGGAACAGGATCAACCAGGCAGAGAGGTAAAGAAAGTTTTGACGGATTGGAGTGACAACATATCGGCCGGTCGGCATGATAGACAGGGACAGACAGAAAGTATGTACAAGAAAATACGAAAGGCGATTATAGAAATACACAAGGAAGATTCTGACGGGCAGTATGAGTCATCAACGGAAGATGTTGATCCAGAAACGGAGGAGAAGGATAAAATAAATTACGTAGGCAAAGCATGACAGTTTGACAGGACCAAGTGTCTCGACTACCGCAAACAGGGACATTCTATAAAAGAAAGATATTCCCTTGAAAACCTATTCCAAGCTACTGAAAAAGCACTGAAACGACGGGTAGAGTGCGAGAGACCCCACACCCAACACGAACAAGAATTAGTCATATATAACAGTGATGTAGTGGCCCAGACCTTTTTGAGTCTTCCGCCGAACAAACAGCGTTTGGCCGGTATTTACATGGTTCAACATCTGATCACGTTATATGAGAGTCAATATTCTGATCCCGGTCCCTTGTATAAATTACTGGACGAT
This sequence comes from Lissotriton vulgaris, assembly GCF_964263255.1. NCBI lineage: Eukaryota > Metazoa > Chordata > Amphibia > Caudata > Salamandridae > Lissotriton > Lissotriton vulgaris. Next base: position 304,461 of record NC_141690.1, read on the forward strand.
ATACTTCTAGAAAGGTGGACAGACCTAGGTACTGAATTAATTAATGTCATTCTGGACCAACGACATAAGTACTTGACTTCTCTGACCACATGCCCGTTTCCCGCCAGAAAGAACGTACACATAGACAGACAGAACCCCCTACGAGAGGTACATCCCGTTAGAAATACAGCGGGTGAGCTTCAACGAGTATATGTTTACACACCCTTGACGAAATTAGACATACTGGAAATGAAAAAGATGTTGCCCTGCCATGATAAAGACCCGGGGGGGTTCCACCGTGAATTAAAAGACATTCTCCGCATAGGGGATTACACGTATGCTGATATTATAAAGTTATTGAAAGTACTGTTGCCTGCTGGTATTTACGAAAAGCTTAAGGAAAAAGATTGGGAGGTGGGAGAGAAAAAGTTAAGTTGGACAGAATTGGAAGCAGAGGATAAAGGCCGACACCCTGGTGTTGGTCTTGGGGACAAAGCTAAAGCGGTACAGAGCAGGAATATCGTCGTAAAAATATTGACTAACCTAAATATCGCTGCAAAAATATCTACAGGAAGAAATATCGATGACAAAAATATCGTCTGACCAGAATATCGACAGACAGGTAAGTAATATCGTTAACATTAATATAGTTGTAATAAATATTGTTTACTATTATTATTATTATTATTATTAAGGGGCATTTATAGAGCGCCTGGTTACGCTAAAAGCGTGTCCCCGCGCTGACTGAAGCACTCAGGAGGAGCAGTAGGGGAAGGAGCCCAGTTATTTTGAAAAGAGGTGAGTTTTTAGTTTCCTCCGGAAACTAGATTCGGAGGGGTCCAGACGGAGATTGAGAGGTAGAGCATTCCAGCTTTTAGCCGCCAGGTATCGGAAGGATCTTCCTCCCATGCTGGCCCTTTTCACCCTAGGGACCTTAAGTAAGCCTCCCTGCGAGGAGCGCAGAGCGCGAGATGGTACATACCCGGTGACTAGGTTCTGGAGTGGTGCTGGCGCCTTCTTAGCGAGGATGCGATGGCAGGTACAGAGGGATTTAAATTCAACTCTGCTCCTCACTGGCAGCTAGTGGAGTGACTGGAGGGCAGCTTTGGAGTCCGATCTTTTTGGGAGTTTTAATATGAGGCGAGCTGCAGCGTTCTGTAGCACCTGAAGTCGATTTATTGCTTTACAGGTAGCTCCCATATAGAGTAGGTTACCGAAGTCCATGCGTGAAGTGACTAGGGCGTGCACCAGCGTTCTGCGGGCGGCCGTAGGGAGGAGAGCTAGGACCTTCCGCAGAATCTTTAAAATGCTGAAGCAGATGCCCGTCACCCTGTTTATCTGTGGTCCGAAAGACAGGTCAGCATCGGGCCAGACCCCGAGATTTCTGACTTCCTGCCGAGGTGTGGGGGCCTCACCTAGACATGGTGGCCACCATGCCGACGTCCAGACAGATGGGTTCCCTCCCACCACGAGCACCTCGGTCTTGTTGCCATTTAATTTCAGGCAATTTGTGGACATCCAGGTTGCTAGATCTTGCATGCAAGCCCTGAAACTGTCCATGGCAAGGCCGGGTGCACGCGAGAGGGAGACAACCAGCTGTGTGTCGTCGGCATAGGATACAATTTGTAATCCGTGCCCCACAGCGATCGGAGCCACTGGGGAGACATAAAGGTTGAAAAGGGTTGGGCTCAGGGACGATCCCTGCGGAACGCCCTGACCCAGTCCTATGTCTCGGGAGTAGTGGTCACCTTGGCGGACCTGGAAACTTCTCCCAGTTAGGAAGGATTGGATCCATTGGAGTGCGGCTCCAGATATACCTCCATTATTCAGACACTGTAGCAAGGTGGAATGAGCAATGGCGGGGGCGGAAGCCAAATTGGGTGTCGTGCAGTAAGGCAGCTTTGTCTACGAAATCCATAAGTTGGAGATTAACCGTTTTTTTCGGCCACCTTGGCCAGATAAGGTAAGAGAGAGATGGGCCGTAGATTGTCTAATTTATCAAAGCTGATAGTGGGTTTTTTCCTGAGAGGAAGGACCACCGCTTTTTTCCATTCTTTAGGCACTGTCTTTGTATTAAAAGACACGTCCAGTAGATGCCTAATGTAGGGCTCCAAGACCCCCAGGCTATCCCCTAGACGTTTAAGTGTGGTAGGGTCCCGTGGAGAACCTGACTTCACAGATCTGCAGATTTTTAGGAGAGCTTCTGGGGGTGGGGTGACAAAATTGGTCAGACTAGGTGAGTTTCCCCGTTCCCTTGGGCTTTCCACAAACTCTATCCCATTCGTGGGTTGAGTTGGGAAGGCCAAGTAAATTCTTGATATTTTCTCGGCGAAAAAATCTGCGATTCTGTCACAAGACTCAGGCGAACAGTCATCAGGGACAGTGACAGATTTTCCACTAGAAAGAGTTTTGTAGAGCAGAAACAGCTCCTTCGTTGAGTTACCAGCTTCGTTGATCTTGGTCTCATAATGTGTGGCTTTCGACTTTCTGATCAATCCATGGTAAAGTCGCCTCTCTGACAAGTAGGCCTCTCTAGTATCTTTGGAGAAAGCCCTACGCCATTGCCTTTCTGCTCTCTTCAATAGGGTTTTTGCGTTTCGTAGTTCAATACTGAACCAAGATGCGGTTTTTTGAACACGGCCACTAGGTTTAGTTTTGGATAGAGGGGCTGTAAGATCTAGTGCATCGCTGATGCGCTTGCAGAGATAGAAGTTAGCCGTGTCTGCATCATCCCCCCCCGGGGTCACCTCCTTTGGTCAGTTCCTCGCAGAACTTAGACTGGGAGAAGGTGGCCCATTTTCGCCTAAGATGATACAGTGCTGTGGGTTGCAGGGATCTACCTTCAGGAATTTGGATGGTGAAAGGTACCAGGTGATGATCCGACCAGGGGATGGGGGTGGGAGTCGTCGCTTCTACTTCCCCCCAGTTAACAAATATGGGATCTAGCAGGTTCCCTAACTGATGGGTGGGCCCACTTACAATTTGATTCAGTTGTAAAGCTTCTAATACTTGACAGAAGTTCTTACTAGCGTTGTTAGACGGGTTATTGAGATGTAGGTTAAGGTCACCGAGTACCATGAATTTATTTTTGCATATCGAGGTCTCTATAATGCATTCAACCAGACTCTCCTTAAACCTGGCTGAGGGGCCAGGGGGTCTGTAAATTAACATGCCTTTCAGTGTGTAGTTGTTATTCACTTTAATCGTGAAACTCCCTGCCTCACTGTCCAGGATAGGCACAAGGTCAAGCTGACATCGTAGACTTTCCTGTGCAACTATTGCAATACCCCCTCTTCTACCTGTGGGTCTATCCTGTCTATATATTGTGTATCCCTCTGGGAGTGCCTCTAGGGCATCAGGCGTGGATTCCTCATCTCGCCATGTTTCCGTTAGAAATACCAAGTCCCAATGTTTTTCGGTGAGTAGATCGTATAGATCTGGTATTTATTTATTTCTGGTATTTATAGCGCGCGACATTCATCCCTAGGGATATCAAGGCGCTAAAAAGAAAAGGGGACTGCTGAGATTGTGCGGGGGGAGTTAGTTTTTAGGGAAAAGGTGGGTTTTGAGTTTATGTCGGAATTGGAGGAGGTTTGTAGTTTGTCTAAGATCCACAGGTAGTTCATTCCATCGTTTGGCCGCCAGGTGAGAAAAGGCTCGTCCACCTGTCCTTGTTTTGTAGATGCGCTTAGGTTTTGCTAGGGCTGAGTTATTGGATCTTAAGTTCCTATTTGGAATATAGAACTCGATTTTCCCTTGTAGGATTGTAGGGCCTGTTTTGTGGAGGGCTTTGTGCGTGTGACAGAGCAGTTTGAATGTGGCACGCTGGCGCATTGGCAGCCAGTGAAGTTGTTTCAGGCATGCTGATGCCGAGTCTCGTTTGCCTTTATTGCATACCAGTTTGGCTGCCTGGTTTTGAAGGACCTGTAGGCGGGAGAACAGTTGCTCGTTCATCCCTTCGAATAGGGCATTGCCATAATCCAGGCGGCTAACTAGGAGGGCCTGGGTAATCGTACGTCGGCAGTCCAGTGGGATCCAGGAGAAGATTTTGGCTAGGAGTTTTAGGATTGCGAATTCTTTACCCCAAAGTATGCGTACATGGTCTTTCATGGACAGTGCGTCATCCATCATAATGCCAAGGTTTCTGGCGTACTGTTTCGGGGTGGGGGCTGTTCCCAGTGACGGTGGCCACCACGTATCGTTCCATGATAGTTTGGCTCCTCCGAACAGTAATATTTCAGATTTTCCGGCATTGAGCTTAAGGCAGTGGTTGCGCATCCAGTCTGCCATTTCGGAGAGGCAGCTGTGTAGTTTATTTTTGGTTATTTCCGATCTTTCCGATCTTTCGTCCATAGTCACCATCAGCTGTGTATCGTCGGCATATGAACATATGCCGATGCCCCACTTTCTTCCAATGTCGGCCAGAGATGAAACGTAGACATTAAAGAGAGTGGGGCTTAGAGAGGCCCCTTGTGGGACTCCACAGCCGATGGGACGGGGTTTTGAATGGAATTGGCCCATGTGCACTGCTTGGGTGCGGTCACTCAAGAAGGATTCAATCCATTGTAACGCCGTGGCTTGTATTCCTTTGCTCCAGAGGATGTTTAGTAGGCATTCGTGTGACACCGTGTCGAACGCTGTCGACAGGTCTAACAGTATCAGAGCCACCGATCCCCCTTGGTCAGTGATGCATCTGACACTGTCCGACACTGCCAGCAGCATAGCCTCGGTGCTGTTGTTGGATCTGAAGCCGGTTTGGGTGGGATCCAGAAGCGAGTTGTCCTCCAGGTATTTGGACAATTGTGAGTTGACCATTTTCTCCAATGCCTTGGAGAGGTAGGGGAGCTGTGAGATTGGTCTATAGTTCTCGGGATTGAGGATATCGGAACCGGCTTTCTTCAGAAGGGGGGTTACAGATGCGTGTTTCCAGCAGTCCGGAAAGGACGCGGAGGCGAGGGACTGGTTGAAGAGTTTGGTAATGAGGGGGCAGAGAGTCGGTGCAATTTCTGAGAATACGAAGTGCGGGCAAGGGTCTGCGGGAGAGACGGATTTTATTGCTTTAAGAACTGCTAACACCTCTTCTTCGGAGAGTGGTTGGAAGTTGGTTAGACGTGGGAAGTTGGCTACGTCTAGGTGGACGTTGTCTTTGTCGGGTGTAGATGGACATACATCAGAGTTGTCGTAAGGGGTGGTGGGATGGGAGGGGGTGAAGGTGGAATAAATTTTGTTAATTTTTTCGGAAAAGAAGGTGCTAATCCGTTCGCATGCTTCTGTTGAGGGGGTGAGAGTTTGCGATGTGCTAGATGGATTGCTGAGCTCTTTCACGATTTTGAACAACTCTTTAGCAGAGTTGTGGTTTTCGTGAATTCGTTGCGTAAAAAATGCTTTTTTTGCCTCTCGAATAGCAAGGATGTATTGTTTCCTTTTGGCTGTATAGTTGGCTCTGGTTTCGGAGTCTTTCGTTTGTCTCCATTGGTGTTCTGTTTTTTGGCATTCCCTTTTAAGGCTCTTGAGGGTGGGGGTATACCATTTTTTGTTAGTAGTTGTTTTTTTCCTGACTTCTCGTAAGGGTGCTATTTTGTCCAACGTTTGGCGGATTCCGGTTTCTAGCCGGGTGACGTTGTTATCAATAGATGCACTGTCTGGTAGGGAGATATCTATTTCGTGAAAGTGATTTTGGAAGTTGGAGTCGTTGATTAGTCTCCAGGCTCTATTGGAGGTGAGGGGGGTGGGCCTGGTTTTTACGGGTTTGCCAAGAAATTTGAGCGAGAATGAGAGCATGAAGTGGTCGGACCATGACAGGGGGAGGATTTCCTTGAGGGTGGTCGACTCGATGTTCGTAAAAAGGAGATCCAGGGTGTGCCCTGCTATATGCGTAGGGCCCTCGACCAGCTGCTTAAGTTGGAGGATTTCCATATTGTATTTGAGCTGTGTCGCTCCGGGGGCATTGGGATTTTCGTAGTGGACGTTAAAGTCCCCTATGACCATGTAGTTTTTGTGCTTTAGGCACAAAGGGAGTAGTTGATTCAGGAGTTTGGCGCTGAGGTTGATTTGTTGTCCTGGTGGATTGTAGACAACTGCGCCCGCTAGCATAACGAAATTCTCAGCGAGAATTTTAAATGGTAGTAGCTCATGTTCAGGATATGCATTAATTGTATCCGTGAGACATGTTAGGTGGTCCCTGAAAATCACAGCGACTCCACCTCCTTTTTTCTTGCTTTGTCTGTTTTGTGTGATTATTTTGTAGTTGGGGGGGAGGGCGTTGGCTAGGTCTGGAGCACTGGCGTCGGATAGCCACGTTTCGGTAATAAAAACCAAATCGGGGGTTTCAGAGGTTAGAATGTCCCATATGTCTAATGCATGCTTAGGTAGGGATCTGGCGTTAAAGTATAGACATTTTAATTCATGCTGGTGGCTGGTAGGGATTGTGTGAAGATCCGTTGAGAGTTGACCCAAGCTGGTCCATTGACATGAGCGGCATGAAATAGGTCCATAGGATAGGCCTGGGCCAGTTTGGATGCAGTTTGTCGTTATGATAGGTTTGTTCAGAGCTAGTAATTCGCTGCGATTGTAGCGAATAGTAACTGCCCTGGATGTGCTGGAGCCTGTAGGGGATATGGCCCCTGGTCCCGGTCGGTCGCAGACGGGCGCAGACGGGCTTGCCTTAGGCGCGCCTTCGGCGCGCAATCGTCGCGCCCGCTGCGCGACCGAGGGTTGCACATAGTTTATAGTGCCCTGGAGTTGTGGGATAGGGGGTGTGGCCTGCAAAAGGGGAGTGGCCTCCGCTCGTGGCGGGAGGGCGCGAGGGGGAGAACGCGTGTGACGTCAGCGCTGGCTCCGCTGAGTACACGGGTGCTCTGTCCGGTAAGTGGTGTGAACGCACAAGTAATCTGTGACAATAGTTTTTTAAAAATACAAGTTATTCAGTGACACGCAATTTTAATTTCAAATCATATTTTATTTTATTAAACAATAATAGAAATGATAACAGAGATGATAGCGGCAAGAAAGCATCAGAAGAATTACAGTCATGTTACAAAAATACCGCAACCAGACATGGGTTATTTACACAAAACCATACGTATACAGTAAAGGAAAATAAAGTACCATCCTTGCATTCTCATATTTGTACATAGTTCCGTAGAGCCCTCCGTCTAAATCAAGTCATGTAACACCATTTATGTTTCATCATTCCTGCTGCACGATTCTAAGGTTGTCAAGCCCGTGAGCCCAAGATATAGCCATTACAGTTCACGCAACATGTAGCCCATAATTCACTGAGTACAGACCCCATCATTTGGAACTTCAAGGTGGGTCAAAGGTGAAGGAGGCTCGGTCCAATGAAGACCATAATTTTTTGTTGGTGACCTGCCATGGTGATGAGTGTAACGCGGGGTTGTCAGTGCCCCTAATGCAGGACAGCCATTCCCTCCAGGCATTGAAGGAGACCTCACCCGTTGATTTCCAATTGCACAGGATCACCTTACATGCTAGAGTTAGTAGGAGGTCCAGGAGCTGGCGGTCATGGTCACTCTTTAGTGATGGATCTAATGCCCCTAGGAGAATATAGATGAATTCCCTCGTAGGATGTATGTGGAGCGTGTGTCCAATGTAGTCAAAGATTTTTGCCCAGAAGGCGTGAAGCAAGGGGCAATCAAACAGCATGTGCGGAAGGTCACCAATACCAGAGGAGCAGTTCCAGCAATTCGGTGTATCCCGCAGGCCAACCTTAAATAGCCTCTGTGGGGTTCAAAATGCTCTGTTAATAATCATATATTTGGTCTGTGATAGTATCGGTGATACCTTGTGTGTGAGTGCTGTTGCATGTATCCTGACCCAGTCTATACTTATGCCAGTGTTGTTTGTTTCTGATTCCCATTTTAACTCATTGCGCCTCATTGACTTGCTGGCCGTTGGCGCGAGTAGTTTATATATTTTAGAGACAAAATGTCCAGAGGATTGAAAGTGGGGTAGCATAGTTTTTAGCCAAGGCTTCACTAGTTTGAATGTTTTAGTGGATAAGGCTGATTTTAGCTTTAAGAAGGCAAAAAAGTCGATCGGCAACAGGGAGTGTCTAGCCTGTAGAGTCGAGAATGGCAATGGCATATTATTTTCGTATAGATCAGAGACCACATTAAGACCTTTATCTGACCAGTGGTCCCATACGATAGGTGATCCACTAATTTTAATGGACGGGTTACGCCATAAGGACGCAGAGGAGGAATTGTGGATTCGTTGACCAGTGGCATGAACGCGATCTAACCGAAGGAGGGCTCTCTTGGTATTGAGTATGATGTATTTAGAGTTCGTGAGATGTGAGAGGTCCATTGTTAGGACTGCAGAGAGCGGGGCTTTGCCTATAATGGAATTTTCAATATTGATCCATAAGGGCGTGTAGACAGGGTCCTCGATAAACCAGGAGGCTCCCTGCTTACAGAGAAAGGCGGTCTGGTAATTTCTGAAATTTGGCAATCCTAATCCCCCTTTAAGCTTTGGAAGTTGCAATTTTTTCATGGCAATTCTCGGTTTCTTCCCTTTCCACAGGAAATCCGAGATCAGTTTTTCAATTCTATGTAAAAAGTCCTCCGTGAAGGTCATGGGGAGCATACATGCCATATATTTCACCAAGGGACTGATCATCATTTTTAGTGTTTCAGCCCTGCCCCACCACGAAAGGAATTTAGGGGACCACCCATCTAACAGCTTTTGTATTTTCTTGTAGAGTATCTCCTCATTAATTTTTAAGGTGGATATCAAGTCCTTTTCGAATTCCATGCCTAAATATTTAAAACTCTTCGACTGCCAGGTAAGCCCGGAGTCGCCCAGGATGGTTTTATCACATAGATTATTCAATGACTTCACCTCAGTTTTATCCTTGTTCAAGGAGTATCCAGAAACAGCTGAGAAGTCTTCTATCGTGGACATTAGCGCAGGGATAGCCTTATCAGCTTGTTCGCTCATGACCAACACGTCGTCTGCATAAGCCGTGAGTTTAATTGTACAGTCAGTGAACCGGATTCCAGTGATGTCAGGGTTTTCCCTTATGTAGTACAGAAAAGGCTCAATAGCCAGGAGGAATAAGGACGGGGATAATGGACATCCCTGTCTAGTACCCTGTTCTAGACCAAATGGGGAGGAAAAAGCGCCGCCAGCTCGTACTCTAGCAGAGGGACAGGCATAGAGGAACATGACTAATTTAGTGAATATGGGACCCAGGTCGAATTTATGTAGTACAGCATTTAAGTAACCCCAGTCTACTTTGTCGAACGCTTTTTCAGCGTCTAGTGTAATGGCGATGGTGGGTGTAGATAAGAGTTTCGCCTTCTCAATGACATGAGCCAGGATTCTCGTATTATCGCTCGAGAGCCTGTTCTTCAGAAAACCGGCTTGCGAGGGATGTATTAGAGACGGCAGGATTTTTTGAATGTGATTCGCTAGAATTGATGCTAGGAGCTTACAATCTAAATTTATCAGTGAGATAGGCCTGTAATTTTTGGGGAGTTTGTGGTCTTTGCCTTCCTTGGGTATTACCGCAATCACAGCCTCTGCCATAGTCCCCTTAACTTTACCTGTATTGGTAATTTCGTGAAAGACCTCTAGGAGAGGGGTGGAAAGAATATGGCCAAAGGTCTTATAAAATTGTGCTGTATAGCCGTCAGGCCCAGGGGCTTTCCCCTTTTTGAGAGATTTGATCGCGCTAATAACCTCCGACTCAGAGATTGGTTCATTCAAGCAGTCTCTTTCCGCAGCCGTTGGTGTTGGGAGCGTGCAGTTGGAGAGGTATTTCTCCATTTTTTCGCTGTCTACATGCATGTTCTTAGCATAAAGTTTCTCGTAAAAGTCCTTGAAGATATTCGCAATCTTAGTGGGATCAGAGTTAGGAGTCCCATTGTCATCGAGTAAGGATGCAATGGTATTCTTTTGAATTTTAAATTTAAGATAAGCGGCTAATCCCTTCCCGGCTTTGTTCGAGTCACAAATTTTGAAACGCTTCCTCCTGTCTAACCAAATTCCCGCCTTTTCACTAATAAGTTTGTTATAGGTGTATTTCTGATTGGACAGTTCAGTTAGAACCTCAGGGTTTCTATTCCTCAAGTATGTGTGCTGGAGTTTTGAAATGTCCTCCTCTAATTTTAACAATGCTGCAGTGCGGTTCTTATTAATTGCAGACGACATTTTTATAATAACCCCCCTTATGGTGGACTTCAAAGCATCCCATCGAGTGGTGTCTGAAGTGTCCCCCCTCTTGTTTAATAATAAAAAGTCTTTAATGGCAGTGTCAAGGGTTTCTTTGTGCTTTGTGTCATTGATAATGGTGTCATTGAATCGCCACATAGATTGACGGGTGGTCGGTTTAATATTAGACAATGTAAGGGAGACGCAGGAATGATCAGAGACTAATCTGGGAGCAATGTCCGCGTCCTCAACTCTTGCCACCGCGTTATTAGATATGAGTATATAGTCGATTCTTGAGAACGAGTCATGCGGTGGGGAGTAGAATGAGTAGTCTCTGCCATCAGGGTGCATCAAACGCCACGTGTCCACCAAATGAAATCTATTGCACAATTTCATGAATGCCTTATGGGCCTTCCCCGGGCGAAAGACGCATTTAGAGTCTCTATCTAGTATTGGGTCGTGTGGGAGATTGAAGTCGCCCGCCAGAATATGGACTGCTGTGTCGGGGATGGAGTTTATCTGCTTCGTTAAGCCTACCCAGAAGGACGGATCATGTGTATTTGGGGCATAGATAGTCGTGATAAAGAATTCAGTGTCATCCTTGAGTAGTCTCGCTGAGACCCATCTGCCTTTTGTATCTATTGCACTAGAGACTATTTCCACATTTGCATTCTTAGCCACTAGCATTACCACCCCATTCTTTTTTGAGATCGCCTCAGAGCCTATCACTTCAGTATAGTACTTATTGCGTAGTGTGTGGAATTGCTTTGCTTCTAGTTTCGTTTCTTGCAATAAGGCTATATCTCCATGCTGTCTTCGTAGATAGTCAAGTATCTTTTGGCGTTTAACTGGCTGGTTGAGTCCTTTCACGTTCAACGATAGTATTTTAAGGTTAGTTACAGTTGTCGTTCCTATCACGCAATTTTAAAAAGCAAATGATCTTTCTCCCGGCTTCCGCCTCAGGAGTCGACCCTTAGTCTTTGCGAGGGCTCAGAAACACGGCGCTTTTATATGCGCGAGTGTTTGTGTTGTTGGGGGCGTGGCCTGCAAAAGGGGCGTGGCCTCCGCTCGTGGCGGGAGGGCGCGAGGGGGAGAACGCGTGTGACGTCAGCGCTGGCTCCGCTGAGTACACGGGTGCTCTGTCCGGTAAGTGGTGTGAACGCACAAGTAATCTGTGACAATAGTTTTTTAAAAATACAAGTTATTCAGTGACACGCAATTTTAAAAAGCAAATGATCTTTCTCCCGGCTTCCGCCTCAGGAGTCGACCCTTAGTCTTTGCGAGGGCTCAGAAACACGGCGCTTTTATATGCGCGAGTGTTTGTGTTGTTGGGGGCGTGGCCTGCAAAAGGGGCGTGGCCTCCGCTCGTGGCGGGAGGGCGCGAGGGGGAGAACGCGTGTGACGTCAGCGCTGGCTCCGCTGAGTACACGGGTGCTCTGTCCGGTAAGTGGTGTGAACGCACAAGTAATCTGTGACAATAGTTTTTTAAAAATACAAGTTATTCAGTGACACGCAATTTTAAAAAGCAAATGATCTTTCTCCCGGCTTCCGCCTCAGGAGTCGACCCTTAGTCTTTGCGTCTTTGCGTAACTTGTGTTTGCGTAAAGAGTGGACAAAAACATAGTTTACAATAATATCGTTTTTTAAATAATTATAAGTAATGTAGTGTTTTTAATGAATATTTGTAGTCAAAGTAGTATTTTAGTAGTATAATATTATTTAATAATGTATTTTAAGTTGAATTTAGTATTAATAGTTCCGTAGCGGGTTGTGGGTTTATAGGGGAGTAGGGTGGGAAGTAATTTAAATATAATGAAATAATACATTAATTAATGTTTTAAATGAATATGAATAGTGTAATAAATAATAGGTAATTAATTAGTTAATTGAATAATAATTATGTAATTAATTATGTTATTTTTTAAATTAATTTTAGGTGTGAGTACAGGATTTTTTTAGTGAACATGTTTTTGGGTAAAGGGGTATTTTTAGGGTTCAGGGTCAGTTTTCAGTTTTTGGGTAAAGGGGTATTTTTAGGGTTCAGGGTCAGTTTTCAGTTTTTGGGTAAAGGGGTATTTTTAGGGTTCAGGGTCAGTTTTCAGTTTTTGGGTAAAGGGGTATTTTTAGGGTTCAGGGTCGGTTTTCAGTTCTTGGGTAAAGGGGTATTTTTAGGGTTCAGGGTCAGTTTTCAGTTTTTGGGTAAAGGGGTATTTTTAGGGTTCAGGGTCAGTTTTCAGTTTTTGGGTAAAGGGGTATTTTTAGGGTTCAGGGTCAGTTTTCAGTTTTTGGGTAAAGGGTTATTTTTAGGGTTCAGGGTCAGTTTTGGGTTTTTGGGTAAAGGGGTATTTTTAGGGTTCAGGGTCAGTTTTCAGTTCTTGGCTAAAGGGATATTTTTTGGGTTCAGGGTCAGTTTTCCCTACTGTTGCACCCACTGGAGTGGGAATAGTAATTTTTACTCCTACGCTATCAAATGTTTTAATTAGTAATATATTGTATATTTTAATTATATGTATGTATTATTGTTGTTATATAAAGTAATGTGTAAAATCAATTTATATGTCCACATTTATTAAGTTTATAATTAAAAAGTGTAGTAATTTTTTTTGAAATAGGTAAAAAATAAAAGTAATGTAATGTCTTTTGTTAATAGTACTTATATTTATTTATTATTTAATGTAATTTTAATTATTTTAAAAAGTCGATATTTTTTACATCTATATTAATTACAACGATATTTTGGAGTCGATATTTATGTACTTACCTCTTTAAGTATAGGGTGTCGATATTTTTGTAAACGATATTTTTACAACGATATTTATGTCAGCTATATATTTGTAATCGATATTTTAACACCCTACCTGCTAAAGCACTACCTGAACTCCTGATACAGGTTTTGCCGAGACTCTTGATTACTAAGAAGGAAGATTGGGATGCTATTTCAGCCTGTAAACAGAAACAAGACAAGGACACAAGTGATTTTTATTCTAGATTCAAAAAATGTTTTTCTATTAATAGTGGTCTTAAGCCCATTAGCGAGTCATATCCACATCTTTTTGTGAGCAAATTAGTAGAGAATTCCTTACCTCTGATCAAGAATAGAGTACTGAAGGTTGAGAGTACCTGGCAAGCAAATAGCCCTTCCCAAATGTTGCAAATGTTACAATATCACCAGAACAGAATTAGAGAGGAACAGGATCATGAAAAGAGACGCATGAAAGATACGAAAATGAAAGTGCTGGTTGCACAATCGGTACCAGCCAATGCGAATAAAAAGGGCACGACACCTGTTAAAGGGAACTGTAATTACTGCAAGCAACCAGGCCACTATGTAAATGAATGTGCTGTCCTGCAACACAATATAGCTACAGGCAAGATAAAAGAACGACCACATCCTCCTAGACAGAATAGCACCCCACAGAACACAAACCAGACAGTAGCGACCTTACCACCCCCACCACCACCTGCCACACAACAAATGTACCAGTACACACAGTCGGACTATCCAGAATTCCAACAGTTCTCATGAAACAGCCTAGAGAGGGAAGTTGGCTTGCCCCTTATTGAGGTTCCTGTAGATCAAGAGGGTCCCTATGTACATAGTCGTGTATTGGGAAAAGACAGAAAATTTCTGATTGACACAGGGGCGAGCAGAACTACCATCAGCCATGACGAGGTTCCAGGGGCACCCCTCTCAGGCTCACAGAATGTTTCCCTGGGGTTTTCAGGAAAGCCTATTGTTAACGAAGTGTCGAAACCAGTTTCCCTAGGGGTCGGTTCATTGTCACGTACCACAGACTTGTTACTAACTAAGTCATGTCCAGAAAACTTGCTTGGTATAAAGACATTGAAAGAACTAGGAGCAGTTATATGTTGTTCTCCGGAAGGAGTACGACTATTCTTACGTGATTTTAAAGGACATTATGTGTTGAAAGATTTTGACCACAGACTCCAGAATGTACCACAGCATTTATGGGCACAAGGTCCAACAGACGTAGGGTACATGCACATTACACCACACCGTGTCACTCTCAAAACAGGAGTAGTATTACCACGAATCCGACAATACAAGTTACCACCTGATGCCGTAGTAGCCTTACTGAAAATTGTTGACGAGCTCATTGCACAAGGAGTGGTAGTAGAGACTGATTCGAATGTATGTAATTCACCTGTCATCCCTATTCTTAAAAGAACAGACCCTAATGCACCACCAGTCTACAGACTAGTGGTTGATCTTCGAGAACTGAACAAATGTATAGTCCCTCAATACCCAGTGGTCCCAGACATTTCTTCATTACTGACTGCAATTGATTCTGAGGCAACGTTCTTTACTGTAATTGACCTGAAGAATGCCTTCTTCAGTGTCCCAATTCATCCAGAGAGCCAATACCTCTTCGGATTCAGTTTAAATGGACGCAGCTTTAAATTTACGAGAGCTCCTCAAGGTTTTACAGAGAGTCCTAGCATTTACAGCCAAGCATTAAAAAGACAGCTGGACAGTATTCACATGCCTGCCAACACTGTACTGCAAAGAAAGTAAAAAGGAGGCCCCCTTATCTGTCAGCTTTGGGACAGGGGAGATATATTGTAAAACAAAAATTGTCCCACAAATTTACCAATAAGTTGGTGAGGAGTGGAATAATGGTACCAAGTTAGTTTTTGATGTTTAGCAATACCAATCACACAATTGTATAAGATGCAGAGGGCTGAATTACAGAACATAGGCCAACTAATATAGTCATTAAACCACCAAGAGTTGCAAGCTTAAACCACTATGGCACACATTGCATAATATCAAAACAAGATAAAAAATGGAAAACCAGAAAGTAGTTTTTTGGAAAAATATATATATACTTTGTGTATTTATTCAGATATAAACATTTTATCACAGTGATAACAAATCATTAAAAATTATACATATAGTACATTAAACATTTCATTAAAAACATTAAAAATCACATGAAATAAACATTGGTTAAAAGTTCAAAAGAACATGGGTCGACGCGGCGTTTCGGTTACAGGCTAACAATAGACAACCTTCTTCAGGACCAAGTTCTAAAAGGAAACAGAAAATTACTTTTTTGCATTTCCAATTTTTCAAACAAAGCATTTTTCCAAAACAACACTATTGATTGGCTACATTATTTGGTGGTTGGCGCTAATCAAAAGTAGGTGGTGGTTGACACTATTGGTATTGCTAAAGCACATAACATACTGTTAGTAGTACCCTTCCGTAAGTTCCAGTTTATAGTTATCGGGAACAATTTCATTAGTATAGACATTTTATTATTATTGTCTTGTTAGTGTAGACATTTTATTATTATTGTCTTGTCCTTGAAGTTACCTGTATTAGGTTAATGGCTTCCAGATAGATCCTGGAATGCCGTGAGCCGGTTCTAGAATCCGGTCAGGAACTGTTATGAGTTCGCGATGTTTTAACACTTGCTGTCCAAGAGGGGTAGACAGCTGACACCAGAACGTATTCAGTTAATTGCTAACCTTTCACAGCCCCAGACACAAAAGGAAGTACGGGCCTTCATTGGCCTCACTTCTTACTGCAAACAATGGATTCCACAGTATGCCTATCTAGCCAAACCACTCATACAGTTGACAACACAGGAGGCAGCGTCTTCGACTGTCCTCCCTTGGACACAAGAACATACCGTGGCATTTGAAGAATTGAAAAAAGCCTTATGTCAAGCACCAGTTTTAGCGACTCCTTGTTACAACAAGCCTTTTACGCTTTTATGTTACTGAACGAGATGGAACAGCATCATCTGTCCTCACACAAGATCAAGCAGGAAAACACAAGCCTTGTGCTTATTTTTCTAGTACATTGGATCCAGTAGCCCAGGTTCTGCCTGCGTGCCTGAAATCAGTTGCAGCAACAGCCCTAGCTATACGACAGAGTGACTCTATAGTGTTAGGACACCCCCTGACAGTACAGGTTCCACATGCAGTGGAAGTTCTCTTGAACAGGACACAGACACAGCACTTGACTGTAGCGAGACTGACAGGATATGAACTGACGTTATTTCAGCCACACATAGAGATCAGACGATGCAATATTCTCAACCCTGCTACGCTCTTGCCCTCAAGCACAGTAGACACAGCACCCCATGACTGTGTGGAAGTAATAAATATAGTGACGAAACCAAGACAAGACCTGACAGACATTGCTCTGCCCGACCCTGACCTGACGTTCTATGTAGATGGTTCATGCATGAGAACAAGCACAGGAGAGTTAGTGGCCGCGTATGCCGTGACCACTGATACTGAAGTCACAGAGACACAAAGAATAGACACACTGTCAGCACAAGCAGCAGAGCTCATCGCTCTGACACAAGCCTTCATAAGAGCCAAGAACCTGAAAGTGAACATATATACAGATTCACAGTATGCCTTCGGGGTTGTTCATGACTTCGGAGTATTATGGAGGGAGAGAGGTTTCCTGACCTCTCATGGGGCTAAAATTCAGCATGGTCCCCTTATTCAGGCTCTGTTAGAAGCAATACATTTGCCTACAGACATAGCCATTCTGAAATGCAGAGCACACACGAAAGTTACAGACACCATTTCCCAGGGTAACGACCTGGCAGACCGAACAGCTAAACTTACAGCCCAGACACCAACAGACATGACAAAGACAGAGGTACCATTACTGACAAACAGCATGACAGTCAGGGATCCTTCACAAGATGTACTCGACATACAGACACATGCCACTCCAGACGAAATAAAGAGATGGACTGAACAAGGAGGGGTCCAGACTGACCAGGGTTGGATGACGAAAGGCAAAGCTACATGGTTTCTCCCAGACTCCATGGTACAAGTTATCATAAACACAGCACATAGTCCAGCACACTTAGGAGAAAAGGCAATGTTAGACAGTCTACAGAATATCTGGTTTAACAAGCACCTGCGTGCAGCAGCGAAACAGAAAGTACGTACCTGTATGATTTGTTGCCAGTTCAATCCAGGCAAAGGCATTCCGGTAGAACAAGGTGGATTTCATCCTCCTGACCATCCTTTTGAAGTCCTCCAGATGGATTATATCCAGATGGACAGATGTAGAGGTTACAAGTATCTCCTAGTAGTTGTATGTGCACTATCTAGATGGACAGAAGCATACCCAGTCCCAGATTATACTGCTGTGACCACCGCCAGGCAATTGGTGCGTGAGTTTTTCCCACGGTACGGATTGCCCCGTGTCGTGTACTCAGACAACGGTCAGCCATTCTCCTCTGAATTGATGAAACAAGTGTCCCTTCTGTTAGGATATCAATGGAAATTTCATTGTGTACGACACCCAGAAGCAGCTGGACTCGTCGAGCGCCATAATCAGACCCTTAAGACAAAATTAGCGAAAGTCTGTGCAGAAAAAGGCGTGGATTGGATGGTAGCCTTGCCGGTTGCCCTCTTTTACATGCGTATGGTAGCTCATTCCAGAACAGGCCTATCTCCTTACGAAGTGGTTTTTGGTAGACCACCGAATATGTGGGGTACGCCTATGCCTAAGAAAATTACTGATGTTGACAGTAACATCCTGACAGATTACCTGGCTTCCTTGATGTCTGCTCTACTCTCTTGTCGTTCACAGGTTGCCGCCGCCTTCCCCGACAACACCCAAGTCAAAGAGCATACCATCGTCCCTGGTGATCTAGTCTACATTCGGAACTTTGATCGATCGAGCCCTCTTGAGCCGCGCTGGAAAACACCGAAGTTAGTTCTGCTAACCACGAGGACTGCCGTCAAGGTCGAGGGACGCAAAGGTTGGATTCACGCCCAGCACTGTAAAAAATTCTTTGGAGATTCTGGAACTGTGATCAAGCCTAAAGACTGTCCCGATAATACTGACTCAAAGCCCCCTTTGCTAGAAAAGACCCCGCAACAGGACTATAGGTCCAAATTACGATCCAGTAAGTCAGACAGCGTTTAATTGTTTAAGTCCACTCGGTGGTGAATCGGTTAGACAGGTTCCTGACATGTATAAGATCGTAGACCAGAATAGCAAAAAGAGTAGAAAGAGAGAAATGAAAGAAAAATACTGTAAGATATTACGCAGTAGATGTATAGTAACTCTGATTTTTATGTTACTTCTGAGCATCACTATAATATGTATCAGCTTGGCACTACATGTTTTCTTTCCTCCTATTGCCTCACGTATACACTCTTCCTTTAATGACACTGTAGAGCACACATTCAGTGATCTGCCACCCCATGAACTGTCATATCGACTAGCCCTGCGCAACAATACTTTTATTCGAATGTTGCACCATTCTCATCAGACCAGCAATGTAACAAATTGCTGGGTATGTGGCCGACTCCCACCCTATCAGAAAACGAAGGGAGTTCTGCCCCTTTTTCCTTTTCCGTTTTCTCACAATGGTTCATGCGGAGCATGGTTTGCTTTAATGTCATCACTAGACAGAAGGTTCACAGTTTCCCAGGGCGATTGGATATGGGGAGATTTGAATAAAGTAATGAATGAGGCATGTTTTCCAGACGAAGATGGTCTTCCCCAAAAGAAAGGGACCGATCTAGAAAATGAAGTGTACGAACAAGGAAATGCTTCCCTTAACTTTATGATTCTGAATGTCCAGTCCGAGAAAAATACAGGTCCACCGTTCATATCAGTCCTACCAGTAAAAGGTGAATTGTGCGTAAGAAAGAAAGGATCAGTACATTTAGGACACAGTGATTGTAATACTGTAGTCGAGTTCAATGATAAAGGAAAGTCTACTTTCAAAGCTTCCCGCCATTCCTATTTCATTTGTGGTCAGACAGCCTATGTATGTCTGCCCTTAGACTGGGGTGGGACATGTTATATAGCGTTCCTGCTGCCACCCGTCTTTCTAGCCCCATCCCATTATCATCGAGATTCACGACTAGTGCATGTTAGAAACAGGAGGGAGACCGATTCCCCAGTGATCGATCAGACTGAGACAGCTTGGGAACAATATACAGATTTCAATAAAGGATTCTTTTTTTTTCATAGGTCCCGTCCAAAACAGTAAACTAATACGCAGGTTAACAAGAACTCTAGAAGCAGTAGTGAATGAGACTGCATCTGCTCTGGCGAACTTGACAGAGGAGCAGTCTGCCATGAGACTTGTTGTTCTTCAGAATCGTCTTGTTCTTGACGTCATCCTGGTAGATAGAGGCGGGGCTTGTAGAGTGATCGGCTCCAGTTGTTGCGTGTTTATTCCTAATAACGCGCCATCCGTGTATGCAGCAATAACAAGACTCCACAAGATAGCTCACGAGATACATCAAAACCCAGGCACATGGACTTGGTCCGGTTGGCTCAGGAGTGTGATATCAGCATGGGGATGGAAAGTGTTGTCTTTCCTAGGAATGATACTGCTTATGATATTCAGTTGCTGTCTCTGTCTGCAATGTGGCCCGGCGATTTGCGGCTTGTGTGCCACTGCCTGTATTTCCCATCCACGTATACAGAAGAAAAAAGACGAACAAATGATGCTGTATGATCAGATATACGGTCTCATGAATATAGATGTGTCCTGAAGGGCACAGTAGGGGACAAGGAGGGAATGAGGAAATAGAAATTTTTACATGGCAAATGTGTCCCTTGTATGTACCCACGTTCACCCATGCACTTCCCCTCTCATGCCTGTAATATTAATGCTTCTGCATTTCCGTCCAACATTAGCATGTCAGTTACCAAGCTTTCCATGAAAGAAACGTTAATTCTGCACTGCGGCCTATGTTGCCAATGTATTTGCATGGTGCACGTTTAAAAAGTCGAGATGAACCCGTTTTGTGGCTCAGCCGAGCCAGGACCCGAATTCAGGCTCCAAGCCTTCAGACACTCTGAAAGCTGCAGTTTAGCTATGTATCCCTGACCTCTCACATACTTCCTGCCCAGCCGAGAGGTGCCCAGCCCGGCCTGCCAAGAGAGTATTTTGCTTACAGTTATCTGCTCTGCTCCACAGAAACACATTCCTGCTTAGTGAAGAAGGTAAACATAACCCGCCTGCAGAAGATAGGGCCTAGCCTTTCTGTCTTCATTCAAGTGATTTACAGAACTCGCATTCATAGAAGGCCCATGGCCCCACGCAATACACGAAGAAATATATGCCACACTGGCTCTTAGTGATGAGCAACCTTTGCTCTAGCGGCCTTTACTTCAGATAATACATCCTCCAAACTCAAGATATCAGATAATACCCGACGTGCAGGTCGTCCTGACACTCAAGGCTTCTCTACTAGAATGAAAGTCAGCTCCCCCCAGCTTCCCCCAGTTACACGTCAATTGCACGTCATGACCAATTTGCACGCACAAGTAGGGTAAAGGTTCCAGCTTGTCATGCAGACCCTCTCCATGTATCCACCCACCTATGACACACCTATGACTCCTCAAGTGAACGCCCACGTGTATGCCTTCTTACACGCCCTTTTGCACGCCCATGTGCTCTTATCTCTCTTTCTCTTGCTCCGCCTGGAGCGCTCCGCCTTCTCTATGCAAGTTAATGTATGTTTAACGTATAAATATTGTACTCTGTGAATAAAGTTCAGATGACGATCCTTCCTGAACCTTAGTGGTGATGGAACCCGATTCTCCCTTAACTCGAGTTACTGAAATAAAGCCCTTTTGAATCGGACACCACGGACTCTGCCTCTCATTATATGCATAACCTTTATTTAAGTATAGAAATTCCGACAGGGTAATATTTTATTTACCACAGGTCAATGGGAAAAATTAACTGAAGATCATCTGCGTAGTTGAAAATGGTGACCGGGGTATTACGGAGGGAAACAAGAAGGGGCTGAAGGTACAAATTAAACAATAAGGGTGAGAGCGCGGAGGCCTGAGGGACCCCGCAAGTAAGGCGTGAATAGGGCGCAGAAAAGGTAGATAGATGGACTGCTTGAGTACGATGGCTCAGAAAGGATCTGAGCCATTCGAGGGCCACCCCCTGGATGCCGGCATTGTTGACACGGTCGATCAGGATAGTGTGATCGACCTTGTCAAATGCAGCCGACAGGTCCAAGAGGACAAGGGCCTGGGAGATGTTGTTGTCGGCACCTTTCCAAGGGTGATGTAATAACTTTTCAGGAGGTTCTTGTCCAAGGAGCAGCCAAACTCAACGTACCGATGTCGGGTCCAACACCTACTACTTCGGAAATATTTGAAATGCTCCACCAGCGGACAGCTTCAAGACCTTTGCTTCTACTGGTACTATGGTCCTATTCGGCTGGTACGGTCGTGCCCTTTGGGATTCCATCAAGCAATTCACCCAACACCTTCCTCGTGACAGTAAGAAAGATTTCATGGAGATTGTAAATGAGGGCGCCATGGTCTCGAACCAGGCAATTAGTGCAGCAGTAGACTCTTCCATTCTACCCTCTCATGCCTAGTGCCACGGAGTGTCTTTACTTTGAAATGCTTGGCTGCGATTAACATCGCTAAAACCGGAGGCACAACAGTGCATTCAAAATTTACCGTCTTCAGGTTCCACACTTTTTGGGAGCCATGCTGACGATGAAATGAAGAGAATTAAATCAGAAATGTACACACTAAAAGCTGTGAGTCTGGAGAAGCCAAAAGAGCAGCGTAAATCTTTTCCATCCTAGCAACGGTGCTTTTTCCCCATAGAGAATTCAAAACCCTAATTTGCTTCCAGGTAGATTTCAGCAACATCATAAAGGATCTTACCAAATGTAGAGAAAACAAACAAGAGGACGCTTTGCTCAACAACCCACCCAAGGTGGTAAGCAACCATCAGGCACAAAACCATGAGTCCTCTCTTCCCCCTCTTCCATGTTCCACTCTGGTAGGAAGCATCTCGCATTACCTAACAGAGTGACCACGTATCACACAAGATGCCTGGGATCTGAATATTGTAAAGAATAGATATTGTCTCAGGTTTCCCACCCCACCGCTTTCCATCCACCAAAGTAGTCCTCTAACTATCTCAAGTTAATAAGGGCGAAAGTCAACATCCTTTTGCAAAAGAAGGTGGTGGAAGCTGTTCCCCACAGTCAATGAGGGACAAGCATCTATTCCAGGTACTTCCTGGTACAAATGAAAGACAAACACAAATTTAGACCCATTCTAGATCTCAGAATTGCCAACAAATAGATTAGAAAAGAGAAGTCCTGGATGCTGGTTTTAGATACAATATATCCACAACTTCACCAGGGAGATTAGTTTTGCTCCATAGACCTTCACGATGCATACTTCCACTTTCCCATCGCCAGGAAGCATAGAATGTTTTTAAGATTTGTAGTGGGGCATGACCATTACCAGTACAGAGTACTACCGTTTGGCATAACATCAGCACCCAGGACATTTTCCAAGTGCATGTCTTTGGTAGAAGCTCATTTGAGAAAGCATTGAATCTTCGTCTACCCATACCTCAATGACTGGCTTATAAAGGCGTTCACTACGCAAGAAGCCCATCTGCATTTCACTTGGACTTCCAATCTCCTTCATCGGTTTAGTCTGCACGTCACCCTAAGCAAATCCACATGAACACCAATCCATATGATACACTACTTAGGAGCCTCCATCGACACCATTCAAGCAAAGTTGTGTCCTTCAGAGGAACAACGCTTATCAGTCCTTCAGAAATATCAGACTCTCCGGACGATGCCTCATCCAACAGTAAGAACTGTCTCATCTCTTCTTGGCTCGACGGCCTCCTGCATCTTCCTCACTCCCGATGCTCACCTCCACATGCAGCATATCTGGGAATGTCTCAAGGACCAGTGGGACCAACTGATGGGCCACTGGGAGGACAGGATCACTCTCCAAACAAGTGACACAGACCCTCCAATGGTTGTATTCTCCTATCAATCTCCTACAAGGCATGCCTTTTCACCAACAGGTCCCCTCTCAGACCATAGTAACGGATGCATCCTGTAGGAGGCTGGCTTCGTATATGGTGCACACTTATATAAGTGAAGCACCTTGCACTAATCCAGACAACTCTTATGGTGATTTTAGTGGTCTAAGACAACAATAGAAAGCTCTCTAAGTGGTAGCTGTGGAGGGCAGCCTTCAGGCTTAGTTCAGAAGGAGTGTTAAACAGCTTGTTTCACCAAAACTAACCATATAGTGTAGGTCAAATGAAAAAGAACCACGCAGCATAGTTATACAAATAGATATATTTATTATACACACTCACTAACAGATTGGTATATCTCCTACCCAGAAATATCAACACAATACACACAATATTTCAAATGGAAACAGGTAAGTAAGCACAAATACACATGGTCTCCAGGGGTAGAACAAACCATATACTAAAGAAGTGGGATGCGAACTTCGACGAGAAGTTGAGACTTTGACCAGAAGACTCAGAACAACCAGGGACCCAAGGAATCACCCGAAGTAAGTACCCAGGAACCCCACGGAGGCTGTGTGCAGAGTGGAAACACAGCCGCGTACTCAATGGAAGTCAATAGAAAAGTCGCGTTGCAGTTTAGAAGAAGAACTCTTCCCAGTGGACCCCGAAAAAACCCAGTGGAAGATGGAAGGTTGGAGAGTCACCCCACCCGTGGATACACCAGGAACCAGGATACCTACAGCAGGGAAGCCGGGTGCATAGCTGTGAATTGGCGTCGGAAACTGCCGTAGACCACAATGGAGGACTTCAGTGAAGATGCCGTTGGCGAAGAAGGTGGAAGAGTCTGGTGGAATCTAAGGATGGATTCTTGAAGAGGAGTACCTGCCAGCAGAGGGGACAGAATCTTTGCCACTCTGAAGTGACCAATGACCACCGATGACGGAAGATTCAGGAGAGTTGATAGAGACCTTGTGCTGCAGCTATGAGGACCAGGTGGTGCTGTGGAAGAACAGTAGCCGTTCACAAGCTGTCCCACGTCGGAAAACAAGAACCAGGGGGTTGTGTCCGGTGGGAGCACCAACAAGCCTTGGCAGCAGCAACAGACGTGGAAAACAAAAAAAGATCTAGCAAGGTCCGAGGGACTCACCAAGTGCAGGAGAGTCCGAGCAGGCCCCGAGTAAGCAGGGGAGCCCACTGAAGCCAAAGAAGACCCTCAAGAGGACCCACCGGCCAAAGGCACAGGAGTCGCAAGAGGACCTCGAGCAGCCCACCAAAAATGCATGCCCACTACGCAGAGGATGCGGTGAGGATACAAATCTTGGCAGGAAGACATGCTGGAGGCTGGAGCTTCTTGTAGCCCAAAGATCTCTGGAGGACAGAGTCAACAATCCTTGGCAACGGCACAGGGGTTCTGTTCTAGCAGTTCAGACGAGGGATACTCGTCTTAAACTTGCTGAGAAGACAGTGCAACAAGCTGTGTTGCTGAGCCGTACGGAGCCCGTGGGACCTCAGGAACAGTAGACCGGTCAGCTTTCTTGCGGTGCCTGCAGATGCAGGGGAGTGACTCCTTCACTCCAAGGGAGATTACTTCGGGTGTCTTTGATGCCTGGAGAAGAAGCTTGACAATGCAGAAGACTTGCAGGACAACGAGACCAGGAGCAGCAGCAGTCTTTCTTGATGCAGTCTCAGTTCCAGGCGAAGTCCAAGGTGCCCAGATTGTTGAAGTGGTTTCGGATCTGAATCTTGTCCCACAACGTATCTAAATAGCCACCCACAGGTAAGCCTCTAAGTAACCTAGGAAAAGGGTTGGGACGATTTAGGGATTCCTCCCAGAGGAGGGGCTGGACAGAGGGGAGGATACTCTCAAGTCCTTTGTCCAGTTTCGTGCCAGAGCGGGAGCCAACTGATCCCTGAACTGGTTCCAACTGGAGTAGGAGAAGAAGGCACCAAATGTGCCCTTCAAAGCAGTCTGGTGGAGCTGGCATGCACCTCCTCCCCAGCCCAATACACTAACTCCTGTCTGGGCAGTGGTCACACCTCCCTGTGACAGGAAACCTATTGTTCTACCTTCCCCTGCTTGAGCTCAGCTCAGCCACGGGAGTCCAGAATCGTTTCTGTGGTCGGCAGCAGGGCTAGCTTGCTGTTAGACCCTCGAAGGTTGGTACCAGGAATACAGGGGGGCTCCCTAGGTGAGCCCCCCAGTACATGGGACCCTACATCAAACACTGGAATCGGTGTTGGGGTAGGATCCCAACATGTTTGATACCAAACATGACTGGTTTCGGTGCAGCCAATATATAGTTAGACATCTCGTAATTGACTTGATGTCCACTATATGTATAAAATGGCTGACCGCACTTACAAAGCCTGGAGAATCGACTCTTCGGTTTGCATGGGGTGTCCTGCTCATGTAAGACACCCTCACACTTATAACCTAGCAACCTGCCTTCAGAATTGAAAGGCCTGCCTTAGGGGTGACTTATAGGTGTTAAGTGCAGTGATCTCAGATAGCAGGAACCATATAGCGGTTATGGCCTCAACTTCTTTAAGGGCCAGACCATATCAAAGGCCTCCCTCTCAATAGATAACCAACGTTTCACCCTGGGGGTCAACCTTCTGCTTATAAAAGCTACTGATTGGTCCTGACCCTCTGCATTAAGTTGTGACAAAACAGCACCTATTCCTATATCAGAAGCATCTGTCTGGACAGTGAAGGTTTTGGAGTAATCGGGACTTTGGGAACAGTGCAAATGACCTGCTTCAGGTCATCAAATGCCTTCTGACAGCTAACTGGACCAATATCCCTTCTGTAGTACCCAGTCAGGACCAAGAAAGCTCTGACCTGAGTATGGGTAGTGGGAGTAACCCAGCCCATTATGGTCAGGGTGTTGCTCTCCAATGGTTGAACCTGGCCTCCACCTACCAAGTATACCCAAGTATACAACCTTGATCTGCCCTATCTGGAACTTGGTGGCCTTGATAGTGAGGCCTGCCTTTTGCAAGACCCCCAGAACATTTCTAAGGACTAGGTGATCCTCCCAGGTGGAACTAAAGACAGCAATAGATTCTAGATATGCTGCACTATAGGCTTCCAGAGCTGTGAGATCTTTGTTCACCAACCTCTGAAATGTGGCAGGTGCTGTTACGTTCCACTGAAGAGCGCCTCCTCTGCTGCATATGACTGGTGCAACATGCTGTTTAATTCGGGAAAACTATAGATCCCAGACTTCCTAGCGGCAAGGAGCCGATGGGAGGTTTCATATGGGAGCCATTTCCTGCCTTCTGTGTCGGATATTCCAGTTCGTTTACTAACGGCTGCGGAGTTGGTCTGACCCTGCACTTGGGATTCTTGTTCTTGGATTTGAGAGTTTCTGGTCTTGATCACTCGAGCGGCTATTCGGCCGATTTCCTGTTTCTGTTGTGTCCTCCGTTGGCGAGTCCTGTATGACTCATGCGGAGGACGGTTGTTTCTTTGCACAAAGGTTCTGATCCGATCCTGCATTACCCTCCGTTGGATGAGCCAGGACCGGCTCGTGCGGAGGACGATCTTTGTGTATTTTGTAAAAAGCTTTTGTTTGCATCATTTGCCCTCCGTTGGGGAGCCTGATTCTAAGGCTCGTGCAGAGGACGAAAACGCTTCAAACCTCAAAACTTCAGTACCAGGCTTGGTAATTGTTTCTTCCTGCACGGAGTTGGCGTCTTGCGGCCCTAGCAGTGGAAACTTCGTTTCTGGCACTACGAATATAATCGTACATTCCAGTCCCTTGAATCTCTGGGCGACTCAGTGATTACTGACAGAATGTACTGTACAGTGTTCCTTAATTACGGGGTGAAGTAACCCCATTCTGGATTTAGTTCTTAGTGAAATAGACTATTTTCGGACTACTCCTTGATCACCCCTACTGAGCTTTAGAGTTAGCAAAGGGTGGTATGTACAATACTTACTATCTATATATATATATGTATTTTGATACTTCAGATATGTTAGGCTCATACCAGGACAGTGGGTAAGGGTTGTTATTCCTTTGTGTGTTGCAGGTGGGAAGTAGCGTGGTCCTCAGTATTCCAGGCTTTGATGTTGGTGAAGAGTCGCTATCTTCTACAGTACAGCGTATTTATTTTCCTTTCCAGGTAGAGTGAGTGGGGGGGTAGATGTGTGGTTATGTTATATGGTTGTATTGTGGTTTTTCTAGAGAAAGGACTGGTTCAACAATCTTTATTGTTTGTCGTTTCAGGTCTCCCTCCCCGCAGTTCCCTCCCTTCCCCGCGGGCTTCTTTTGCCCTCGTCTGATCCTTCCTTAACCCTAGGCTATCACAGCATTCGGGGTTTGGATAGATCAGGAGGTGGCCTTAATTTTACATCACGCTGATTCCGAGGAACAGAAGGATAACAGGTGCATTTTTCAAACCAAACCAAAAGGAATTACAATTAATTAATAATGCCTACTAGGGGTTGAAAATGTTGTTTTTGGCTTGGCATCCTCAGAGACTCTGATTTGCCATTAGCCAGCCGTCAGGTCAAATGTACTAAGATACTTGGCTGAGGCCAGAGTATCAATTAGCTCATCTGCCCTAGGAAATGGATGTGCACCAGTCCTAGTGAATGCATTAAGGCCTCTGTAGTCTACGCAAAACCTCGTATAGCTCTTAACATCTTGGGTGTGAGGTTTTGGCACAAGGACTACTGGACTAGTCCAAGGGCTATCCGAAGGCTCAATGACACCCAACTCCAGCATCGTTTGGACCTCAGTCCTGATGCCATCTCTGACATGGTCAGGTTGTTTGTAAATGTTATTCTTCACATGCAGACTGCCACCTGTGTCCACTTCATGTATACACCAGGTGGTTTCACTGGGAGTTAGAGAAAACAAGGGCACAAACTGATTGAGAACTTTCCTGTAATCAGCTTGCTGCTGGTCAGTGAAGCTGCCTGTCAAGGCTGCTCCACCAGCTGACACATCAACAGGGTCCAGAGAGAGGAGATCAGGGAGAGGGTCATCCCTGTCAACAAAAGGCTTTAGGAGGTTCACATGAAGTACCCAGTGTGCACTTCTAGGAGTATCTAAGTCAACCAAATAGGTGACCTCATGTTTTTCTCAAGAATGGTGTGGGGGCAACTCCACACATTCTGGAGAGCTGCTGGGGCCACAAGCTCCAACACCCACACCTTCTGTCCTGGCTGGTAAACAGTCAGTACAGCCTTTTGGCCATGCCAAACTTTCTGAAGCTCCCAGCTGGCCTCAAGGTTTTTGATGGCCTTCTTCATGTACATTACATGAACACAGGCCAAGGACATAGTCCACAATATACTGTTTAGGACATTTGAAAGGCTGCTCCCAACCTTCCTTAACCAGACACAATGGATCCCTAACTGGATGTCCAAACAGAAGTTCAATTGGGATGTAACCCACCCCCTTCTGAAGAATCTCTCTGCAGGCAAAGAAAAGGCAGGGTTATAAGATATCCTATTTTCACTTGAGCTTTTCTGGGAGTCCCATGATCATACCTTTGAGGGTCTTGTTGAACCTTTCAACAGGCCCATGGCACTGTGGATGGTAGGGTGTGCCAAGCTTGTAGTTTACACCACACTCTTTCCACCTGGCAGTAATGTAACTAGACATGATGTTTGTACCTCTGTCTGTTAAGACCTTGTTAATGGAACACCACCTCTGGAAAAGACTTCTAGAAGGGCCCGAGCCATAACAGGAGCTGCAGTGGTCCTATGGGGAATAGCCTCTGAGATACCTAGTGGTATGGTCCACCACCTCTAGGATGTAACTGTGTTCAGATACTGTTGGAAGGTTAAATGGATCAACAATGTCTATCCCGACCCTCTCAAAGGGAACCCCAACCATTGGAAGTGGAATTAAGGGGGACTCTGTAGTGCCACCTGACTTACCACTGGCTTGGCAAGTGGCACAGGAGCAAAAAAATTCCTTGTTGTCTTCTGACATGTGGGGCCAGTGAAAGTGAAAGTGAGGGACAGGTCTGTCCCAAGTCTTGCTTTTGCCCAAGATGTCCTGCAAGGGGAATGTCATGTGTTACAGACAGAAGACAACCTCTGGACCTCTGAGGTATTACCAACCTCCTGGTGGCACCAGGCTTGAGGTCTCTACACACAGAGAACAGAAGCCCATCTTACCAAAAGATCCTATGGGACCCACTGACACTCTCTGCCTCCTCAGAAGCAGCAGCTTGCTGTCTGAGCTGTTCAAGAGAGGGGCAGGATTTCTGCTCCAAACTTAAGTTTGCCCTAGAGGGGCACCTGCCCCCAAGAACTCTGCCAGGTCAGGTCCAAGTTCCTCTGGGGCAGTTCCTTCACAGGGATTGAAATTGTCTCCCTCAGGAGACTGACTATCACTAGGAGTTTGGGAGGAGGATAATTCCTTACCCTTCTGACTCCTTCTTTTAGGAGCAAGCTGGTCCATTTTTTTCAGGCTCCAGTATTCCCTCAGTGCTTAGCTGTTTGGCCTGAGCCCTGGTGACAGCAAATGCACTGGCAGAGATTCCCATCATCTCTGCATGCGTCTTGAACTCCACTTCAGACCAGGCTGAAGTTACTAAATCATTGCCCAAAAGACAATCTACAGGTAGGTCTAGAGAAACCACAACTCTTTGAAGGCCAGTTTCCCCTCCCCAACTGAGATTAACAACTGCCAAGGGGTGATCAGTTGTGACATTGCTGGCGATGGTCACTTGGTACAGCTGACCAAATATAATCTGTTCAGGGGACATAAGTTTCTCTGTCACCATTATGACAGTGGCCCCTGTGTCCTTGTAAGCCATAGCTTTTTTCCATTAATCAAAGGCTATTGTTTTCATTTGTTTATTTATTTTTTGTTTTACAGAGCGCAAACTTGACCCGTTAGGGTATCAGAGCGCTTTACAGGATTAATAGGTTGTATACAAAAAAAAACATAGGCGGGGGGGGGTGGAAGCAGCACAGGCGCCAATCTTCCTGTACACTCAAAAACCCCACTCAGAACCCTTGACATTTGGGATAAAGACAGGTACATGCATTTTACAAGAGCGAGAGGTCCAAGAACCTAAGGGTGGGAGGCTGGGAGGTGCCGGGTAGGTAGCATCCGGTTAATCCAAGATGTGGCAGTAATAGGATATAAAACAAAATCACTGAGGAGAGTGCAATGCAAGCAGTAGGAGAGGAATTTGCTCATTAGGAAGGTTTTGGCCTCCTTCTTAAAGCGTGCCAGAGATGGAATTCTTCTAATGGCAGGCGGGAGTGAGTTCCATATTCTTGGTGCTGCCCCTGAGAAAGCCAGATTGTCTGTACTTGCCCAAGTTAGTCGGACTTACAAGTAAAGTGGCAAGATCCATACCACCTTCACAGACAAGGATAGTCTGAGTGGGTGTTCTTACTAGGTCAGAACTCACTTCAGAAGCCAAGGTTAATGTTACTAATCCCTTGGGAGCTGTACTACCACTTGTACTGGTGCTATTAGGGGGGCTAGCTGCCTTAGGGGCAGTGTTAGTAGCTTCCTTGGTGCTGGCCTTAAGACAATTAGTATCCCTTGTCCTATGGCCTCTCTCCTTGCATAGGTAGCACCAAGGCTTCTTTTTAAAGTTGTTGGAATTATGGGAATCACCCCCAGGGGCAGGTTTTTTTGGAAACTTGTGAAGACCCCTTTTTTTCTTTACCCTTCTCCCCACCCTTCTCTTGGGTCTTAGAAGAATCTTGCTTCTTCTGGTCACTTCCCCCCACCATTGTTTTTCTGCTTAACCCTGGTACGGACCCATTTGTCTGCCTTATTTCCTAATTCTTGGGGAGAAGTTAGATCAGAGTCCACCAGGTGCTGGTGCAGTTGTTGATTCTGACAATTATTAAGGATGTGCTCCCTCATCAACAAATTTTACGACCCCTTATAGTCCTGTACCTTGCTTCCATAAAGCCAGCCTTCAAGAGCCTTGATAGCATTGTCTATGAAATAAACCAAGTCTTGGGTGTCCCTGAACTTAACTCTGTACTGTTCAGTAATTAAACCAGGCCCATCTGTGAGGGCACTCTTCAATACTGAGTAATAAATTATCAGCATCCTTTTCTCTAACAGTGAGAGCTTGTATCTAACTTTGTTAGCAACGGAGAGCCACAGGATGGCTGTCCACTGCCCTTGAGGGACCTTCTGAACTTTATGGGCCCTCTCCAAAGCAGTGATCCATTTATGGATATCATCCCCCTCCTGGTAAGGAGGGACTAAAAGGTTCCTAGTATAAAAAGATGGTTCCCTGTCTCTAGGTACATTAGTGTTGCCACCATGGGACTCTAGTCCCAAATTCTTCCTAGCCCTCTGGACTTCTAGGGTCTCTTTGTCAAGGGCCAACTGTTCTAGCTTGAGCTTGAGTCTAACTCTCTCAAGTTTGATCAGGTTGTATTCCCTCTCAAAAGAGCCCTCCCTCTTGCTAGAGATAGGGGTCCCTATAGAATTAGCAAAAGTATTGGAACAGTGGAAGACCTGGAACTCTCCTGCATTATCTGTACCCTCCCAGGAGGTACAAAGGTGGACCGACTTCTAGGGACACCCTCTGTTTTATCAATACTATTCCTTGGGGGGATCAGAGTTCACCAGGGTGGAGTCATCAGACTCCTCCTGGTCATGCACAGAATTAAAATTACTAGGGGAAAACCGTCCAGACCCATCTTCTGGAGCATCACTACCCACTTTGTCCTGCTCTTGTGACCTATCAGGATTCTGAAGGTCTTCTACCAGAAGCATCTCTAATAGTTGCTTAGTGTTAGGGTTACTACCTGTCTTTAACTTTCTACAGGTACACAGGGTTCTAAGTTCCTCGAATTTAAGACCACTGTATCTAGAGGGTTGTGACGGACTGGGTACCATAACTAAAGATCTGGTGAATAGGTTTAGTATGGTGTTGCA
Organism: Lissotriton vulgaris; assembly: GCF_964263255.1. Classification (NCBI taxonomy): domain Eukaryota; kingdom Metazoa; phylum Chordata; class Amphibia; order Caudata; family Salamandridae; genus Lissotriton; species Lissotriton vulgaris. Next base: position 336,319 of record NC_141690.1, read on the forward strand.
TCTACCTATCCTAGTGAAAACGAAACTTCCAAAGATTGGAGAAATGGTTGTGCTAGGCCCTGAACAACCAATATAAAAGTTCAGTAGAACTTACTTGCTTACAAAAATATTTGTATATGTGCATAATGCTAGTGATGGTTTTTCCTTTAATCCACACCTAGATTAGCTGCTAAAACAGTGCAGGCTTAAATCCCAACCGCTACACAGCAATGTAGGAGGCTGGCTTAGTATATGGTCTTACACAACCTTAGAAAGCTCTCTAAGTGGTAGCTGTGGAGAGCAGCCGTAAGGCTTAGTCCAGACTGAGTTTTAAACAGCTTGTTTTACCAGAACTATTCTTATAGTGTGGGTTAAACGAAAAATAACCTTACAGGTAGTTATAAAAATAGGTATATTTACTATACACACTCCCTAACACATTGGCATATCTCATATCCTTGCTGAATACAAATTCATTATCACATTTCGTCCTGGAACCTCTCATCAAAAAGCAGCATTATTATCTAGATAGAATTATCCCCACAAGTCAGGGTACCCCACAGAACGCCCAATAAAGATGCGCCGAGAACAGATTGTAGGATCAATTCATGATCAGGACTTCCTTGAACAAGGTAAAAAGACTTTCACCACCCCACAACTACTTGTATAGAATGCCCAATATCCTACCCATTCCATTCAAGCAAGCTTACCCTTTCAAGGTAATTCCTTGTTTGTCGCTTCCAAAACATACAAAACAAGGCCTTGAAAAGGTGCCATAAATCAACTTTGATGGGACACTCAGGGCAGGTAAAACTTCAGAGATGGTTTCACCATATTTTTGGTGGCCAGAATGGCATGAAGCTGTTAAGTACTTTGTATGATAACGCTATAACTGTGCCAAAGCCAACGTGGACCAATTCAGACCCAAATGGCTACTGCTACCGCTACCCACCACCATGCATGCTTGGGAGATTCTATTGTAGGACTTTATAGTGGGACTTCTGAGTGATAAATCGTATACCACCATCATGGTGGCGGCAGATACCCTTACTAAGACGGACAACTTTATTAGTTTGTAAAAGGTTACACTCCACTGCTACGGTAGTACAGGAACTGTTACAGAATGTGGGAAAATTACATGGTTTGCCCATTTCAATTCTATCAGATTAGGGCTTGCGATTTATATTATGCAGGATACATGACTTGTTTTTCAAAACGGAGTAAGTAACCCTTCGCGAACATTTACAATTAAAGGATCAGTAATTGATTTTGCTCCATAGTTCCATTACTACTGCCCTTTGCAACTCGCAAATATTAAGAGACACGGTCCATATGTATCAAGCAAATTAGCATTCGCAAAGGCCGAAATTCACAGAATTTCGGCCTTTGCGAATGCTAATTTGGGAAATGGAATGTATGAAACATTTTCGCAGCAAAATAAGGAATCGCAAATTTTGCCATTCCTTATTTTGCGATTGCACCTAAGGAATCGCAAATTTAGCGATTCCTTAAATGCAATGTATCAAAAAAAATTAATGCAAAAATGCCCATAAGGATTCGCAAATTACCACCAACTTCTAGTTGGTGGTAAGTTGCGAATTCTTTTGAAAAAGCAATTTATTTAAAAATCAAAGATGGCATATGACGCTCATACATGCCCTTAGGGCATGTATGTGCGCCATATGCCCACACATGTCATTTTCAGGGGTGCAGCAGGGTGTTCTTGTGACACCCCTGCACCCTTGAAAATATTCGCAATTTGCGATTAGCAAATTGCTAATCGCAAATATCCCCTTCATTCCTATGGGCCTCCTGGCCCATAGAAATGTATGGGAAAATTGTGATTATCAATTTTCTAATTGCAATTTAGGAATTTGAAGGAATCGCTAAAAATAAGCGATTTCCTACATACATACCGTTTTGCGATTTCTAAATAGCGATTCCTTAAAATTCGCTATTTAGAAATCGCAAATGGTGAGGATGATACATATGGCCCACGAGTTTAACTGCATCCTCCTATATGTGGTTAGGAAAGGGTTGCAAAGGCCCTTTTGCGTGTTGGAAAGCGTCCACGACCCGCTTTCGTACATTAGGAAAAAAAAGTGCTCTGCTGTCTAAAACCAGTGTTTTGCGAAAACTGGCTTGTACGTGGGATCCTTTCGTATTGTCCTTGGTGGTGTAAACCTCGCAGCTGGAATAAACACAACCGGACAATGGAGCAGCTCGATGCTTTTCGTATTTTGTATAAGCCATGAATGTGTGCACGGGTGTTTGGTGCTACATTTCACGTCTCCTCATTTTTTTTCTAACATTTCAAAGGAAAGGCGTACCCTCCTCCGGGGCGGAGTAGAAGCGAAACTCCCCGCTGGTGGCAATGCTTATCATCAGTGGCCTGCAAGGCTCGTTGTGAACACAGGACGTCGCCGCCGCCCCAGTTCTGAGAGCAGGAGCCGCATTCCTGGAGCCCGGCCCCGGCAGCAGCATTCCTGGTTTGTGCGAGGAGGGGTAGGTGGAAAGGAGGCGGGAGGGGCGGAAGGCAGGGAGGGAGGAGCGGGCCGCAGAGCCACAGATTGTTTCCTGAGGTGAGGGCCGCACTCCGGGAACCGCTTCCGGAACGGATAGGTCCCTCCAGCACCAGCAGTGGGCAGCTGAGGCTCTTGGAGCGAGTCCTGCGGGCAGAGGGGTCAGTCTGCACTGAGGAGGAGAGAAGTACGGGCCGGGCTCGGGAGGACTGACGTCTGCGGGTGAGTGTGAAGGAATATCATGGTGCCATAGCTACCCCCACCAGATCGGGGGCTTGACTAACCATCTTACATGCGATGCCCGTAAGACGTATCTCCTACGAATGATTTCATTGGAGGGGTGGGCGGCCGTGTTTGCGTTTGCATGTCATGTGTACCTAACTCAGTGCCTTCGGAGTCTGGTGGCTGTCACCAGGAGAAGCCGCACGAGTGCGGCACTTGTCATTTTCTAACGGTTCCAGAAAATATTTTTGGGATGTTTCATCTGACGGTTCAAGACATACATTGTGAGTAAAATGTCACACCGTTGCATGTATTACACAGTGCGAGTTATTACGCTTCTGTGGGGGGGCTAGCAAGGCTTTGCAAGCTAGCACTGTGGCAGAAGCGGCCGGGATCTCTGCTCTGGCCTCGGGGTGTTTGCATAGCGCCTCTGTGCAGGCGCCAGAGGACCAGCCGGCTTGTGATAGATAGTTGGGCTCACGCACGCGACGTCGCCGCCCGTGTCGCATAGACCCTTCCTCCTTCGTGAACTGCTCTTGGCAGCGCGCGGCGTCTTGGGCTCTGCAGCAGACACTCGGCTGCACGTCCCCCTAGGCCCCGACATCACTGCATGCCGGGGAGAACCACGCATTGATTCTATTTGCCCAGACTGTCTCATCAGCCGACATCCTACGCGCCTCTCCCCAAAAACGTACTGTCGGTTCCATGCGGTGCAACTTATTTTGGTATGATGGTGTCCATGAGAGCCATTGTCATGAAAAACGTGTCCCTTTCATATCAATGTGTATCTTTCATATGTATCTTTTCAGGTTAATATTGAGACACCCCTTATAACTGTTATGCTACCATTTGCAAATATAGATCCCACGTGCCAATGCCTAATTCTAGGATTAAGAGTATGTGGGTGTGTATATATGTGTGTGTGTATATGAATGTATGTATATGTATGTGTGTGTGTGTGTGTCTCCCATCCGCCCTTTCAACTAGCTGATCTCAGTGACTTTTAGAGCCTGATGCCTTGGGGGCATCTCTCGGGTGCTCCCCTAAACTGGGGAGGCTGGACAGAAACCAGCCGCCAGCGCAGCGCGCCCCAGCCCTTTTGGGTGATTAGCCAGACGGCGGAACAGATCAGTGACTATCCGTCCAGCCACCAGCCGCTAATCCCCGTGCCCGTCTGGCTTCCATGCCTTGATGCCGAGTGAAAGTGACTTTTATAAACAGGCGCGAGAGCTCACACACATGCTGCAAACACGCAAAAGGAATTCATAGTGCAGTGGTCCCGCAAGATGAGCCAATAGATTTTCGCCTAATTTGAGCTATCTTATTTTGTGTTGCTGCTGATACTTTTAAATTGACAAACTGTTAATCAGTAACTGTAAGCTCAAGTGGGGCAGTCAAGGCCTTGTACATCACTCGTCTGGTGGTAACTCCCAGTTTGTTCTCAGTTGCAACTAGAAACATACGCTTATTTTATCAGTGTATATTGGTTTCGGGTGGTATTTTAATTTGACCAATAGACGTTTCATTGTTTGTAGAATGACCCTCTAGTTCTGTGAACGAAACACAATGTGCTACAAACAGATCCTGTAGAAAACATTGTATAAACTGAAATCACCACTAGGGAATAAACTCCAAGTGGGAGTCATTATTTACTCAAATATAGAAAATTCTGCTAAAAAGGTATTTTTAGACTTTGTTGAATGGATGATCTTCATGAGCAAAATTGCAGGAGAAGATGGTGTTCATTAGAACCACATTAGTGCTCGAGAAGAACTGTGTTGTGCAACTTTGGGTTTGATCGGCCTGTAGATGTTTCCCTGGGAACAAAATGCACGAGATTCTTTTTGTTTGCTCATTCGCGGACTTAGCCTGTCCCTAAAACTTACTAGATTTAGTAGCTAATGGAGCCCAAAAAAGAGAGTGATTTGAATAGGATTACAACATTTTGACAAAAAGGGAAGACTCTGATTAGTACTATAATTTCTTGCTTTATCAGTGGACAAATAAGTCACCAGTGCACATTTCCTTGCATGTACTCTACCAAGCCTGCTTCTTAATGCCTCTTTTAGGACGGGCTTGCACGGTTTTTGTTTACTTTAGGAAGTGGTAAATATCTCTGAGCCATAGGCTTTCAGTACTTTAAAAAAATATATATATACTTTTTATTTTTACTAGATCGGTGACAGGCATAGGTGTTGTTAATTTAAGGATTTGTAGCTTGCTTTTTTTAAAAAACCTAATAGGATTTCTAGTTCCCCTAACCTGTATTATTAGATCTGCCCCTGCATTAGGACTGATGTAGAAGAATGATTTTCATCCCATTTTTGGCTTGTGTATTTTGGATATTTTAGTTACATAGCCCAATGGCCACTAGTTTTGACATCCTACTGCTCAAACTGTCCACAGGGATTACTGGATGATCTGTACTTTTGGTTGGTAGATTGTGTGATTACTTAAGAGTTTACTGTGAAGCATGATAGTGTCAGTATTCTCAGGAGCTGGTTTTGCGACGCCTGACATTTTAAGAGTTTGTCACTTGCATATCCGAGGGTAAGATTTTATGCATAAATAATGAGTGCTTCATTGTATCCAGTGCATGTTAGACTCATACATATTGCTCAATGTTGTTCTTGGTGTGAATTTCTTTTGTGATATGATATTTTTGTATAATTTATACAAAATCCCAGCAGCAAGATATGTGAAAGGCAGCGAGTCTTCTAAGACCCCCAATGCTGCCCGGCGTAGGGTTCCACCTCTAGTTCACCTTGGGTTCGTTACCAAAATAATGAGGCAAGCGCTGGGAACTGGAAGACAAGAAAAAGGTTTATTTCTCATGAGGAGACCACGTCAACTGCAGACACCGGGAAGTCTGAGGGAGGTGTTCTGCCGGCAACACCTTTGGCTCTTCCTTTTATACAGGTTTGACACAATGCATTTGTTTAATCAACATGGTTACACAAGCTTGGAGTCCCCGCCCCGGGCAGGTCAAACAGACAATTTTATCTTGCAGCTGGACCTTGCTTCAGGGTCTAAAACATGTGAGACCGGCCAGATCTAAGTCTGTTCTGTTGATAAAAACAGGTCCCATTGTTGGTGAAAACAAGTCTTGCTGTTGGCAGTACAATAAACCATGTTTGTGAGACCAGGTGCAAGGAGAGGCTTTTCCATATCAGCTGTGCATGTTGGATCTTTATGCCAAATTTCTCCTTTTGTTCTATATTTGTTTCTCGTAAGGCTTTAATTTTTGTGCTGTACTATGATCTTTCTGAAGTCCCATGATAAACCTTTTTGATGTAAAATGCATTGCCCTAATCTAATTTGGACTCAATGACGACTCTGGAAATTATTGCTCCTTAACGTTGGTCCTTTATATTATTGATCGAGAGATCGAGAGAGGGATCGAGATTGAGAGAGAAAGAGAAAGAAAAAACCAACACACACAACTAAGTGAACTTCAGACATCAGTAATGTCACAGGGGAAACCTTCTGAAGGGTTATCATCTTGATAGTTTAAAGTGTTTTCAATTAATTCTTAATCCTTTCTTTATAGTGGCATACTTATATTTCAATGTATAGCCAAGATTCTGCTGTGGCACTGGCTTGCACATGGTAACCGTACTTTACTGCAATTCCGTCTGGCTGTAAGCTGAAAGGAGTTCAGTCACCAGAGTGCAAGAGCTATAGGAAATACATTTTGTCTCCCAGTGGTTTCAGATTAGTAGAAAATCCTCACGGGAGGCATAGGTTAAATGAAATATCCCTCCTCCTGTACAGATTAATGAGTTTCACAAGAGCACAGTTATTTGCATAACTTTGTCTGTATACCCCACCAGCAGAATGAAAAACAGAGGGAACAACTGCACCATCACCCAAAGGCCATTAATGTCACATTTTCACAATTGTAAGCTGTTTTCTCTGCACAAATTCTGGCAAGTTTTACCTGGCGGAACTTGTATAGAAAAAAACACTGGGGGGCATATGTACAAGGAAGTGGCAGAGGGAGGCGTTAGCCATCAAGGCTTAACGCCTCACTCCGACACTGTAGAAACACAAGGCTGCACCATATTTACAACAATATGGTGCAGCCTTGGGTTTCCCCCTGACTGGTGCTACACTTAGCAGTATAGCGCCAAGGCAGGCAACCTTACACCATAGCGCAAGGGTGTCTGCTTGCACACGAAGATTGTTTATGTGCAGGAAGGTCTTCCTTTCTGCACATAAACAATCTTTGAATGGCATTTTGTCACTTCTATGTGTGCTGCTTAATGCAGCACACATAGAAGTCACAAGTGTGATTTTGTTTAAAAAAAATATTGTCTGTGCAGGAAGGGGGACCTTCCTGCGCATAAACAATCCAAGGCTTTTTGCTTTTTTCATGTGTCGCACAAGGCAGCACACGTGAAAAAAGGCATTTTCTCCTCGTTTCGCCAACTTAAGAACGGGTTTTCCCTGTTCTTAATATTGGTGCTGCTTCCTATTTATGCTGCCCGTGTAAATAGTGGCCAGCATCAAAAGCAGAAGGTGTTGCGGTGGAACGCTCACCGCAGCACCCACTGCCCACCCCTTTAATATTAAGCATAGCGTGAGAGGGGGCCTTATTTACAAGGCAGCATTAAAGCCACGTTAAGTGGCTTAATCCTGCCGTGTAAATAAGGCAAAGCCCGTTTTGCCACGGAAACGTCACATTTTTGTTGTGGTACCTTTTGTGAAGTTGGTCATAACAGGAACAAGTTATACTATTTCGGAAAGGGGGTGGCTTGGTCGCCGACGGGCATGGACGCGTGAGCAGAGAGCTCCGCGCCAGCCTCTGCTATTATCCTGTAAATTCGGTGCCCCTGACAGTGGTCGTCGCCCTGTGGGGTCCCCTAAGATTCGGGGGTGCCTCCGCGTGAACGGGGGCTTGGAGGGCGGCTGCCAGCGCAGAGCTGAGGCGCCGAGCGGCTGGAGGGGCGCGGCTATTTCCCAAGAGGCCTGCCGCGATCCTTGAAGCCCCGGCTCGGGGTACAAAAGGGGCCGCCGGAAGTGCGACGGGGCCGGCCGCGGCTGAAATCGAGACCGGGGTGCCGGATAGGTGCCGGCTCTCCTCCGTGAAGCACAGCCGCAAGGGGTGATGTGAGCCTTCCCGCCGACAGCTATTCACGGATCACCGCGACGGCCTGGGGTCCCGTGGTGTTTGTGCCCGGCGAGCGGGCTGCGGCAGTGGGGACCGTGCCCGACACGCCGCTGGTGGGGGAAGAAGACAAGGCAGGCCGGGGCTAAGGAGTGGTCCTGGCACGGGCCCCTCCGGGGCACGGAGGGGGCATCTGGACATTCGGGGCCAGTGAAGGAGTTGGTGTAGCCGCTGTCGCATTGGTGGGGGCCGGCCCCCCGGTAGAGGTGCGGCCATCTTGGTGAGGGCCTGCGGCGGGTCTGACGCCCCGGCCTGGCTTGAGGGGAAGGCTGCTGGCGGAGTGCTGCGGGTCGGCTGACGAGCGGCCGAGAAACGGGGCCCGCAGTGGATTACAGAACTTTGGAGGCGGCCATTGTGGATGAGGTGCCGGCCCACATTGCGGATGCTGTTCTGAGGGTCGCCATTATAGCCCTGGTGTGGCGGCCTGCTGTGGGGCTAATTGGATTGCTGGCCAAGCCAGATTCGCCGATCGCGGCTGCTGTGAGGGAGGATCAGAGGAGGCCGGGGACAACGTGGGCTGCTCTGTTTCGGCCTTGTAGTGGAGGTAACCTGCTGCATCGACAACGGTGGTGGAGGCCGGGGAGAGTACCCGTGGCCGGGTGTGACCACGTGAGCGGCTGATGAACTGGGGTGACGGCGTGAGAGGCAGCCGCGGTGCTCATTGGACCACGGGAGCGCTGCTGGGGCGGCTCCCTTTCTTCTTCCCTCTCCCCCCCCCCCCCCCCCCACCCACCTGGCTCACCCCCACACACCTGAGGACAGCTCCTCCCTATGGGGGACCCACGTGAAGCCGCGACAATGAGGGTGGAGACGCCGATGCCCGGCAGCTATGGACCAAGGGCTTGGAATGGGACCTTTTGGTTATGCTTGGCGTGGTGGCAGTGATGACTGAGGCCATACCGACCAGGCTGCTGAAAAGGTGACTGGCCCGCCGGCGCCGCGGCACGATGGGTGAGTCTTGTCCCCGATGAGACCCTGGGACTGTGATCGGAGGGGTTTGTTGCCAGCGGCTGTGTGGACTACGAACGAGCTGGAGGACGGTTCCACCTGATACTAGTGTATAGGGGGTTGGTGGCTACGGGCTCCTCACGCCGCAGGTTTGGATTGGAGTAGACGCTACCGGGTGTCATGGGGAAGACGCAGCCGAAGCCTGGGGCAACACCCCTAGTTCTACGGAGGACCCTCTGGGGACCCAGGATCAGAGTGTAGCAGGGTCGCAGGCGGCAGGCCTACAGCAGCAGCAGATGGACCAGATCCTTCAAGCCATTTCGAACACGAGAGAGGCGTTGAGCCTGGACATAGTGCAGGTCTCATCAAGCCTGGGATTGCTGCGTGCTGATCATGGCAAGTTGGCGGACCGCGTCAAGCAAACGGAGGTGTCGCTGGAAACGTTGGAACCGGCTCACAAGGCGACGGAAGTGGCGGTGGGGGACTTGCTTCGACGGGTGCAGCAACTGGAGAAGAGGGCGGAAGATGCGGAAGGGCGCAATCGGCTCAACAACATTCGGATATTGGGTCTCCCCGAGAAAATTGAGGGGGATGATCTGGTTCCCTACTTGGAAGCTTGGTTGCGGGATGTGGTCGGCCCGGAGGGCTTGACGCACTTCTACACTTTGGAGAGGGCGCACGGGGTTCCTGCCCGTCCCCCCAACGCCTGGTCGTCCACCTCGGGCGGTGGTGGCTCGCCTTCTGCACTTCAGAGACCGTGATGTGATCCTACAACGGGCTCGGATGACTGCCCACTATCGGGTGGACAATGCATCGCTCTCCATCTATCCTGACTACTCTTACGAGGTTCAGCGTAGCCGCTTCTCATTTCTGACGGTTAAGAGGGCCCTCCGAGAAGAGGGCATACAATACTCTCTTCTATTCCCGGCGCGTTCTATTCCCGGCGCGCCTGAAGGTGATGGTGGACGGGACGACGACCTTTTTCACTACGCCGGACGAGGCGTGTCACTGGCTGGAGTGGTACCGGGCTGGGACGGATGGTGCTGGAGGAGCGGAGTTGTCGGGGGAGGCCTGACCTAAATCTCGCAGGAGTCGTCGCCCTCGGAAACGCATGTTGCACGACCGGACACCATCGACATCGGAAACGGAGCTGAAGAAACAGGCTGCCTTACAGGCGGTCTCGGCCATATCGGGTGTGGTGACCACTGAGCCGACCGCAGAGGCAGGATCTCATCCGGGTTCGGAGGAACTGGTGTGTGATGGTTCCGAAGAGGGCTCTGGACCCTTGCCCACTGTTACACCAGGGCCTGCTGACGGACTTCTAGATGAATGACCCCGTGAGACTCTGATCTGAGTGCAGTGAGGGGGTGTGATATGGGTCTCTGCCCTTGGCGAGGGAGTTGGGTGTTTTATCCTGTGTCTTCATAGGGGTGGGAGCCAGTGGTTGGGGGGTGGAGGACTGTTCGAGGGGGGCTCTGCAGGGACGGGGGCCCACCTGAGGGGGGGATTATCAGTTTTGAGGTTGAGCGCACAAACACATGGCATTAGGAACAAGGTCCGGCTTGTGTTGGTGTAGAGCCACCCCCTCTTTCTCACACGAGCTGTGAGACTCTGGTAGCTTCCAGAGTGTTTTCATTTGTTGGAATCGGGTTTGGATGGGGTACTGTGGTTTAGAGTCTGTTCTGGGGGTGGGAGGGAAGGGGGTTAGATTGGGGTGTTTTGGGCTGTTGGGGTTTGTCAGTGTGCCCCTTGTTCACGGTGGGTTGATGTCCGGTTGTGTGCTTCCTTATGGCGACCCAACTTGAGTTGAAATGTGTTACCTGGAATGTGCGGGGGCTGAACTCCATGAGGAAACGTTATAAAAAGTGCATGCATTCTTAGTCCGTAGGGTGGTTCAGGTGGCCTTCTTGCAAGAAACTCACTTAGATCAGGCAGAGGGACGGGCATTGCAGCGGCGCTGGAGAGGGCAGTTGTTTTATACCACTTATTTGGCATTTGCCAGAGGGGCCTTAGTTTGAGTGCGCGCAGGGGTTTCCTTTCAGCCTTTAAGCACAGTGGTAGACTCGGAGGGCAGGTTTATGGCTGTGATGGGCCGCCTGGATGGTAGAGATGTGGTGTTTTGTAGTGTCTATGCCCCGAATGTTGATCAGGCCGCTTTTTTTCCGAAGCTCTCGGGAGGTTGGTACCATTCCTGACTGGGGTGGTGTATCTGGGGGGCGATTTTAATTCTGTCCTAGATGTAACGTTAGATCGATCCCACCCTCCGTTGGCTCAATCCGTAGTGCATAGAGTGGCTAAGGTGAGACGGGAGTGGCAGGATGCATGGAGCTTAGTAGACGCCTGGCGATTACATCATCCAGGGTTTGCATTGCGTCTACTGTGGGCACGCGTAAGACGTTGCTGCGAGAGATAGCACGAGAGGATGACTGCCTGAGGCAAGCGGAGAGGGATAGCCACACGACAGTGGATGGGCAAGGGGCTGTGGTGACGGGCGTGAGAAGTTGGCCGCTCAAGTTGAGCAGCTTCGCTGTTTCGACCATAAGGAATACATGGTACGGGCCCATGCCGAACGGGACTAGGGGGGGGGGGGACGCTCCTGGCATGGTTAGCCAATCCTGTTGCCAGGGGCTCCCCAATACTGTCGTTGACTACAGAGAGCGGTGGCTTGATCCATTCACAACCGGAGATTAATGACCAGTTTTTGGCCTATTATGCACAGTTTTACCAGAGTAGGATGAGGGACCCGCCTTGTGGCCTTAGCAAGCATCTGGAGGCAGCGCAGTTACCACGGCTGGACCCTGAACAGGGTGACAAGCTTGGCGAGGCTTTTACGCTTGGGGAGATCCGAACAGCGATTAAACATATGGCCAGGAGGAAAACGCCGGGTGCCGATGGTCTCCCGGTTGAGTTTTACACCGCATACATTGACCTCTTGGCGCCGCAATTGCAATTGATGTACAGGGAGGCGTGGGATCTGGGTAGGCTGCCTTCTACTACCAGCGATTATAGTGCCATTACTGAACCGGGGTGGCGACCCCACGGCGCGATCGGCATACAGACCACTGTCCATGGTTACGATGGATTACATGGTCCTGAGTAAGATTTTGGCCTCGCGACTCTTGGAGTACATGAGCACTCTAGTACACCCGGATCAGGCGGGCTTCATCCCCACTAGGAATACTGCGATATGTATACGGCGGTTGATTTGGATTATGGGGGATGGTGCTCAGCGGAGATGGGTTGTCAGTTGATATAGAGAAGGCCTTTGACAGCGTGAAGTGGCCTTACCTGTACCGGGTGTTGGAGGGCTTTGGCCTCTGAGACCGCTATATTCGATGGACTAGGCTGTTGTACGCCTCTGCCTCGGCACGGGTTTGTACGAGGCGCACTATATCAGAGGCGTATCCGGTGGAGAGGGGCACCCGTCAGGGTTGTTCCCTATCCCCGTTGCTGTTCGGCTTGGCGATTGAGCCATTGGCGGCGCACACTAGGCATGGGAGGTTCTATGACGGTATCATGTTCCGCGGAGAGATCCAATTCATTTCCCTGTATGCTGATGATCTTTTGCTGTACCTGGGGGACGCAGATGTGTTTTTGTGGGGAGCCAGGGCACTTCTGCAGGAGTTTGGCTGTCTGTCGGGACTTCGAGTGAACTAGGGGAAGACCTGCTTATTCCCTTTGACATTAGGAGGCCGGAAGCCCCTGGAGACGGGGGAGCTGCGGTGGGAGTATCTGTGTCTATCTTACTTGGTCGTCTGCATTTTTCATTCTCCATCCGACTTGCTAGAGGGGAACGTGGGCGGGGCGCTGAGGGGACTTAAGGGCAGTAGGGAGTTTTGGCGACCCTTCCCCTGTCAGTGGCTGGAAGGGAGGCACTGTTAAAGATGGTGGCGCTTCCGATGTTGCTTTATTTCTTCCGCACCTTGCTGGTGTGGATCCCGGCGTCATTCTTTCGAACGCTCCGGGCACTGATTGTAGGGTTCCTCTGGGGTTCGGGCAGACGGCGGGTTGCATTGACCACGCTGTTGAGACCGAGGGGGGTCTAGCTGTCCCGGACTTTGAGTGGTACTATCTGGCGGCACAGTTCCAGTGGCTCACACAGGCGATCGCGCAGGAGTTCAAGGGTCCTGATGGTCCGCAGGGTAGGGTCATCCCCCGACATGTTTCATTTATAGTGCTCCAGCAGCGGCTTGGGCTTCGTCAGCTCACCCTCTAGGAATGCACCCTCCGATTGTGTTGGAACCAAAGCCAGCGACGTGCGGGTTTCGCCTGCCCCTATGCCCCGGAGATTCCTCTGGGCATGTGTACTGCTCTCCCGCATGGAGGGGATTGGTCTGCGCTGGCTGGCTGGGAGGAGTTAGGAGTCCTCATGCTGGGGGACCTATATAAAGATGGTACCTTGCTATCTTTCAGGAGCTGCAGGACCCCTTTGGGCTGCCGAGGGGTGATTATTTACTGCATGCGTCCCTTGTGGCACGGATTAGGAAACACTGGAGGATAGGGCTGCTGGAACCCCCGACCTCGCTGGGCTGCCAGTATGTTACCATGGCGGCGGGCACTTTTAAGGCCATTACGTTCCTCTATAGGCGGCTATCGACGGAGGGGCTTCTGCCCCTGGAGATGTTGCGAGGCAAATGGGAAGCAGATCTTGGTAAACCCATTCCTGAGACAACCTGGCCTCAGCTGCTGCAGAGGGCTTGGAAGGGCACACGCAATGCCAGGTTCCAGTTGGTTCAATTCTTCACGCTGCACAGGGCCTATTTGACGCCAAAGAAAATTCTGCAGTATTTTGAAGGCACGCATGCACCGTGCCCTAGGCGTCATGCGGATGGTGCTGATTTTGGTCATATGTTTTGGGCTTGTGCAGGTCTGGGGTCATATTGGGAGGATGTGGTGTCATGTTTGAATCGAGTGACGGGTCGCACACTGACGGTTGAGATGGGGACTTGCCTCCTGCTCTGCTTTCCACACACTCCTGCCACTAAAATTACTAGTACATTTTGCGATTTGGGGCTGATTATGGCAAAGAGAGAGCTTATTGTGCATTGGAAGTCCAGCACGGGACCCAGTTACCTTAGGTGGAGGGCGAGTTTGTTGAGATGGGCAGGTAGTGAGGGGACACTTCGTTTGCAATTAGCATGGCGCACCGCTATTGATAGGGCCTTCGAAGCAGCGAGGTAGAGCTTCAGGCGCCAGAGGAGGAAGACGAGGGGCAGGGAGATACAGTGGTGGAGGGGCAGGACGGGGGTGCTGCGGAGGGGGGGTTGTAGAAGTGATCAGTGGCACCAGGGTGAGGGGGCGTGCCAGGAGGGGAGCTCGCTCGCTCTTTCTGGGGTTTGTTGAAGTATTGGGCCATCAGAGCGGGGGCACAGGACACTTGCATACAGACGGCGAGAGTACATATATATTTCTCCTTTTCAGTGGGGTTTACCCCTTTCTTTTTGGGAGGGGAGCACACGGGGGGGGGGGGGGGAGGGAAACTGTCCGTATTCCTGATGCGAGAGTGAATAACCAGGGCACACTGACGGGGGGTGGGGAAAGAGGGGAGGGGGGGTTGGGGAATTAGGGCAAAGTATGGGATGATGATATTGCATATTGCACATAATGTCCACTGACCACCTGTGTGCTGGTCCTGGACTTTACGATTAGGGGAGGTGTCTGTTGGTTTCAGAAAATAATAAAAATCTTTCAAAAAAAAATAATAAAAAAAAAAGTTATACTATTTCGGGGCAAATTAGATGTCGCCTAAAACATTATCATTGGATGCTATATTTGATCTACTTTTTTTTAATTTATTTATTTTAGAAAATAATGGTTTAATAATAATAAACGCTTAATTAATAGACAGACAACATGATTGACTTATTTAAAGGCACGAATAAAATGTGTGACACAGCACATGTCCCGCGTTATACAGACTTCTATTAGTAAGGGACCAGTGACCATGTAGTGGTGTATGTGGACTGTTGTGAACTCAAAACTAAGAGTTGTTAATACACTTTGCCTTTGCATGTCAGCCTATATAGTTATCAGTCAGCCCAGGAGGAAAGGGACCCTAGCTCAAGAAGTTAGGGAGAACTTTTGGCCAGCTCTGGAAACGATACATGGATTGCTGAAAGGATGCAATGTAGCTATGTTCCCGGTAGGCTTAATTTTTGGATCCATTTAATAGACGCAGAGCTGGGTAGGGTAGAACGAAAGGAAAGGTAGGAAACAGTGGCACAGGAAGGAAGCAGAGATGAAAAAGAACCTACAAGAGAGTGTTAAGAACACTGAAAGTGTACGGTGGTGGAAGAAAGCGGCATGAGGTAGAATGAAGGCTGGACAACCATTGATATATGGCAGCCCAGGCACTCCGAAGCACCCGTCATGAGCTCCCTAGAAAAATTTCGAGCCCCTACGATTTTTTAAATTTATGAATAAAGCACTCTACTCTGTGTTTACAATGGGAAACAGCCGTTACCACACAATACCTTTACCACGCAGGTAATAGCACAGAAGATTTTACCGTTACAATGCCTCCTTTAAAATGTGATACTTTATCACACAGATACGCATTTATTTTTTTAAATAACATAATATTTGCTTTAAAAAAAATTCTTTTGGGTGCGGGTAAAGGGCGCTAAGGGTTTTAGGGGAGGGTAGAGGTAAAAAGCTGTAAGGCTGATTTTTGGGTGTTATTGATGGATAGAAAGAAGTAAAGGGAGGTTAAGGGAAATTCTACGGTTTAGAGGAAGGTAAAGGTAACTAGAGGTACAGGTAATTTTAACTTTAGGGGAGGGTAGAGGTAAAGGTAGGTAAGGTTTAAATGAAAATTAGGGAATTGGTCCCCCACATAAAACCCCAAAAATATATATGTGTGTGAATATGCTGTTGGAAATAAAAGGATTTCTGAAATTCCGCTTTGCGCTCCGGTCTTTTGCCAGTGGGAAGAGATCTTGTTTTATATTATTGCACAAAAGAAGCAGAGAACTCTGGGTAGTTCTCAAGTTTAGGTAGAAAGCAGCTCCTGTACAGAGCACACTCAACACCAGTGACACTCTAGATTTGCTTACCTCAAATGTCTGTTTTTCTATCAGTCTTTAAGCAAAGAATTGGCACAGTGCCATCCACGCCAAGATAGAAAGGGACAACATCTTTTGCCATTTCTACTACAGATTGTTTAAGCATAGGACTAGCACAGTGCCATCCATGCCGAGCTGTAAAATGACAAAGGCTTTTGACCTAGACTTGAGCGCTACCCAGCGTTTTCCTCTTCTTTTTTGCATAAATGCCTCACTGTATGCCTGAAAGGGAATTGTAATAAAGGTAATATAATAATATGGAATAGTATACTGCGCTGTAAAGGTTAACGTGTTGTAAAGGCATGCGAGGTAAATGTAGAAGTTGTAACATACATCTGTTTATAATGGTATATTTTGCCTCTGTGCACTCCCTAAAACATTTATTGGGGCATGTGATATTTTGGTTCAGTCCGTAGTGTAGGTATTGGCGTTTTGGACTCCAGGTCAGAAGTGGCTCCTCCTTCGGTAACCTGATGGTAACAGGGCCTTCCAGAAACACAAGCATCCCTGTAATAGTTACCTAAATAAATTATAGACCAGGCAAACCCTCTAACCCTCAGGGATATTAATGTAAAAACAGTTATCATAATTGTGTAGCTTGAACAGGCAGTTGGACTAGCCACCTGACTGCTGAAATTGAATGTTAAGGAGCACAGTAACCTACAAGTTATTTTCCAACAGTTAATTAGGTTGCCACGAGGTAGTAACAATGATATCTGACTTTCATCCATGAACAGTATGCCCCCAGAAGGGGTCTGTGAGCTGCATGTACTTTGCTTGGTTAAAAACAAAGCAGCAAGACACTGGTAGAATGTTGAAATAATTTTCAGAAGCGACACATGGAACCTATAACCTGCTAACAGCATGCATAGGCGTGTATTTAGGCAATTTCACTTTTTAAAAAAAAGATACCGGAATAAGGGAAAAATTGTACAACACCATATGAGAGATAATGCAAAACCTTTTTTACAACTTATGTTATATATAAAAAGTTTAGTGCGATTAAAAAAAACCCTGGCATCACACACTGCATCACACACTGTAACTACAAATGGGTAGGTGATCAAAAGATAGTCAAAAGGAAACCTGTGCACTCTGGGAAACCGTGTCTGACATTTGATCTTGGTCTTTGAATGAACAGCAAAGGTGATGATATAAGAACAAGCAATCCAGCCCTGTTTACAGAAAAGCTCACAGTGAGTGAAAACCGAGCACTCGTGTCAACTACTCACATGAAACTGTTTGAAAAAAAGTGAATGATAGGTTAAGCAGAGCATTAATCTATTAAAGGCCATGGAAGCAAACCCTGCACACACGCTTTAGCATCATCTGAATTGTACTGTCCGCTCTCCCTTCTTAGAAAGCAGGAAGCAGTGTATACGCACACGTGCACACACACACATGATGGCTGCTTGTGAGCGATACTGCTTGTGTGTCTTTTACCTGTGAGCACCAGTGTAGTCACGTTAATTTGACTAGTGCTGTGTGATGTTTATTTTGACGTGAGTCTTTATATAGCTATTGCTTGAAATAATTTATCATAAATGCTACTGGAATACTACTAGAAACAAAAATACTCAAGAATACTATATTTTTTCGGAAGCGACACATACAACCTATAACCTGCTAACAGTATGCAGAGGCTTGCATTTAGGCAGGTGTACATGTGACCAGTTGGTACACTTCAAAACATGTAACATCTTTAACATAAGAAAGGAGGTCAGGAACAAGGGAAAAATTGTCAATGCTAATGCAGTACAACACCAAATAAGAGGGAGGAAAAACCTTTTTTAATAACGTATGTTAAATATAAAAAGTTTGGTGCGATGAAAACCCCTGGTATCACACACTGTAATTATACCAGGGCAGAAGGTCAAAAGACAGTCAAATGGAAACAGGTGCACTTGTGGAAACAGCTTCTGACATTTGATTTTGGTCTTTAAATGAACAACAAAGGTGACCAAATTAGACCAAGATTACCAGCCCTGTTAACAGAAAAGCTTGTAGCTACTCAAAACACAAACACTTGTGTGAAGTGCTCTTTCCGAATTTAATAAAATGTTCCTGAGTTAGTAACTTAAATAAGCCAAGTGGAAGGCTACAAGTAATGAGGTGCTCCTTCTTGGAAGTGATCAACCTGCAAAAATGAGGGACAAATAGGAAAGATTAACACCTTGGCTTCTAGGTGTTTTCCCCTTCTGTGCTGACTTTTTTGGATTATCATTGTACTATGACGAGCTCAGCTCGTCATCAGCACAGCTCAACTGTGCCTCATGACGAGCTGAGCTCGTCATGAGCATGGAAGGGGTTAACTACTTGTAAACAATGATTTTTAAAAGACACTGAAATAAACAAATGTGAAAAGCAATGGGCAGACTGTAAGCCCACAAAGTATATACAACATGTCTCCAAGAGAAAGAATAAGTGCTGTCTTGGCTCGACCTAAAAATGTAATTAATACAAACAAGGAAAAATAGAAAAGGAGACGTAAAAATAGAAATGTAAAGGGGAATATATCTAGATATACTGTGGTGAGGATGGGGGGAGGGAAACCACATGTATAAGATGACACATCCGGTCCACAGGGAGAAACAAGACGTACAAAGGGTTGTAGGGTATGGATTGGAAAATGAGCACAAGCAAATATGGGTAGGTAATACCTGTGGGAAGAAATCATGAGAATAAATTGATGTTTGGGATACATTTAAACTATCTATACTTATGATCGAGCAACTGAGTAGTGTCACAAAAACATCTGAAAGATAAGTATAACAATACTTTCAAAGCCAAAAAATTAGATATGCAAAGATTATAAAAGATTTATGAAAATATTTAATAGATGTTGAGGTTTTAATAGTCTTGTTCTACATGCATCGAGAAAAACCTTCATTCGACTGAGATCTTCATAGGTTGTTTATTTTGTTTCTGTGGGTGACTTTGAATAGGCAAGGATGAAATAACTCAAAACGAGCACCAAGAGCGCGAATTGTTGGTCGCATGCTTAAAACATCTTTACATCTATCTGGAGTACTCTTGATGTAGTCCTGGGAAAAACAAAGATTATGACCTGGCCACAAAATGCTTTTCATTTGTTTGGCAGCAAAGGTGACCTGGATTAGTTCTGTGTACTCCAAAAAAGAGAATAACTCCCCTAGGTTTCCTTGAAGTAGAAGCAGTTGCAGAAAGATGGTCTATGCACTTGTTGAATGTTAAGTGCTGGGCTGAGTAGCTTAGGAAGAAAATATTTAAGGAATATGACAGTTTGTTCCCTCTGTTCCCTCCAGAAGACTGTAAATTCACAGGTTATTCCTTCAGTTTCGATTTTAAAGGTCTTTGACATGTTTCTGTAGGGTGGAGGCCTGTGTTTGAAGAGAGTTCACTGGGATGGAGGTTTCGTTGAGGTTTGTAATTTGTTGTTCTGCTGCGGATATCCTTTCCCCCATGTGAGACCATCTGTCGCTGAGAAAATGTAGTTTGGCATTCCTTCCTTCCATATAAGGACGTAAGGCCCTAATCGCCTCCAGAAGAAAATCCATTGAGACAATGGGAGGAGGTTTTGTAGGAGTCGGTCTTTTTTACATCGTTTGATTGACTTCTTGCTTGGATTATGTTGGAAGTTGAAGTGGAGGAAGAGGAAGAAGCCGAGGAGTTGCCACTGTGTGAGGAAGTGCAGAAGTCAATCCTCCATTGTAATATGCTGTTGGGATTACAGAAGGGTATCTGAGATATTATATTTAATTGACAAATTCTTAATAGGATGCTTGTCTTCCCATGTACAGGGACCTAGTGAAGGTAAACAGAGAGGTAGGAAGTTATAAGTGTGAGCAGACTCTTGTGGATCCCACTGAAAAGAAAGGGGGAAACAAAATAATGAAGGCTTCACATCTGAGGGAAGGAAAAACACAGTGAAACTGAGGAAATAACATAGGCAGTAGAAGAAGGTTATTGAAAAGTTCAGTCTGTCAGAAAAATAAGTGTAGTGAGGGAAAAAAACTCAATCAAAATAAGGAAGCCACTCCTGCCCGTAATGGAGGTGAAAAACAGGATGAAGCACTCTTGAATGCAGTCTAGGTGATGAAATACGATGAAATGGTGTTTTAAAGGCAATTAAATGCAGTTAAAATTCATTAACCGGTACCCACGATGTTGCTTCGTTCCAGCAAGATCGCGGGCGCCTCTGGGGAAAAGGAGGTGCTCTGCCAATATCACGGAAGCAGCGCTCCCCTGGCGTTGAAGTATATGTTGGCTGCCACTACCTTACTTGATGGCCATTGTGACGATGCTGTATACCGGTGCCAACGAGAGAAGCTGCTTCTGCATCCCCGTATCGTGAGGCGTGGACGGCAAGCCACGCCACCTGCTCCATAACATTTGAAGTTATTCATTTTGTCTCTTTCTGCAAAAGAGGCTTCAAAGTTGCCCATGTGTGTTTTTGTTTTTTCACTTATTTATTTTAAAATAGTGAGATACTGATCCTAGTGTAAAAGTCTTCAACGAGCATCCCTGGCAGTAGGCTAATGGAGTTGACTGTTCCTCCAAAACGTAGACTGCATTAGATGGGGCAACATTCTCATTGTACAGTGTAACCATAAAGGCTAAGAGTGCCTTGGTTGGTGCCGCTGCTTGGTGCATGTTTTTTTCTCTACCACATTTGACAAGGTTGCTCAAACTAGTCTGTGGAATAAGCATGAAGGCTGGTGCTTGCCCCCTATTTTCCATAACCAGTGTTTTGTATAAGGATACATAGGCAGTCTGATAGGACAAAACATACAATATGTTTTTTGGATTACAGAAGGCTATCTGAGAGTAAACTGTTGAGCAAGAGTGTAGCACTGATTAGCTTACCACTTTCTCTTATTCAATTTCTATATTTTGGTCTAACATGAGTGATTCAAATGTCAAATCTTTTTTGCCTAAATTTCAGGAGTACATGACTGATCGCTTCTGCCTTATATTGCACTTCAGAACTTTTCAAATCAGTTAATTATTTAGTGTTTAGAAAGTGGTTTGAAGATCAATTAAATTATAACCAAAATATTGACTTTCGTCCTTTGTGAAAGGGGGCTGCATACAGTGCTTAATTTGAGCCAGAATCTGCAGATGGGGCCCACGAGCACTTATTTTGCCACAGCAGTCTCTGATCCACGGCAAGAGAGCGAAAAATAACAAGTATTGGTATAGCCAATAGGTCTCGCCTTTGGGACCTTATAAGTGTTTAACCATGCAACAGTAATATTGGTGCGCCAAGGATATTGTGCTGCATAACTTAATACTTCTAAGGTCCCAAAAGCGAGACCTATTGGCTATGCCAATACTTGTTCCTATGGGCATTTCTTCGTTTCACCTCTTCTACTGATCCATGTTTGGCTTTGCTTCCTGAAACTGTTCCACTGAGGGAAAATGCGATATTATATAGTATAATATCAAATTAAATTGTGATAATGCAGTAATAAACTGCACTGGAAAATGAAATCCGAAATTTCTGTCCTATACTGCACTGCTTTCATACTTCAGACTTTACTTCTGGAATCTGCATACAAGTTTGTTATATATTGTAGTTTATACGCACTAAGGTACCAGGTACAAGTGAGATGGTAAATTCTGATTCATACACAAACTTGTTTTTGCACATATTAATTGCAATGATGAGTATATAAACGTTGCATCACTTGCAATTTCCTGCTAGTAAAATTGGCAGATCAAACCTCACAAAATTTCCTAGGGTTACCAATGTGAGTTAACTTGTGAAAGCCATCTTTTTGTATGTTATTCCAACTTTCCCAGACGAATTCTTGCCATAGTATGTTTTTACTGCACCTGGTAATTAGAGCACCAGCACCCAGGAAATACAGTACCTCATGGTATCATTCCCAGAGGATGTGGCCTAACGGCTGACCTCAAAGCTGGAAAACGGGTTGAAGTCTCGGCAGGGAAGCTCCACATCCTGTGATTCTGGGCAAATCTCATATTCTCCCAGTGCATTCCAAAAATGAATGTGTCCGTCTGTAATTCAACTGGTGTTCATGTAAAGTGCTTTGATACCTCCGGGTCGAGTTTGCGCTATATAAAACTCTAAAAAAAAAAATTATATGGATATTAGGGGTGGGCGGACATCTCCGTTCCACCTACGGAATGTTCTCCATCTAGCCTTATTCTTGGACCTGTGCAAGCGTGGGAGCTTGCACATGCACATTCCTGTCGAGGAATACGCATGCGCAGGCTGCCGCGCATGCGCAGTTCCAAGAAGAGGGCTAGATGGACAAGGATGACCCCGCGAGTAGCTAAGTTTTATTTAGATCTTATTTTAGTCTTTTTAATGTCCTTTAATATTGCGGGCGGGCGGCGCGTAATGGAAATATGCGGAGAGGCACGGAGATTGGTTCAATCTCCATGCCTCTCCGCGTAAGTGCCTTACGCGACTTCTGCCCAGCCCTAATGGATATTGCAATGTGATACAATTATTATTCCATTCTCAGTTTTAAAACGTTTTACTACCAGTCTCAATAGTGGGAATATATTTCTGAAAAAAATGCAGGACCCCTGACATAGTGTTACATGCTGCTGTAACTTTAAGCCACAGCTAAGGTGTAGTCATCAAATAATGAATCACTGATTCCAATGAGTGGCGAGGGACAGGAAGTGACAGGCAATTAATGAGGCCGGCAAAAGCAATCCGGATAAGAAACAGGCACATGAGGTGTAATGCTAGAGGTGTTCTGCAGAGAGTGAGAGGAAGGTATACAGGTTAAAAGAACACAACCTTAAGACCCATCTTTAGGAGAAAACAGACATGAAAACGGCTGAGTTAGAGTTCGGGAGAAACGGGCAGCCAACTAAGATCCTCATAGAGACAGACAAGCACTGGCGCGCCATAGGTCAAAGGGTCTCTTCATTGAATGGTGAGTTAGTCTGCCTGATATTGAGCATGGGCAAGTTGGTGAGAGCAGGAATGGTTTAATGGGTGGATGAATGGATGCATGAGTGCATGGCTGACCAAATGCATAAACCTTCCAATGCAAGTATGCGAACCCACTTAGACAGAGGATGTTTTTACATTATTCTCTTTGTCCTTACGGTGCCCCTGAATATAGGCAGTTTTAGAATTACCTATTAATGTCAAATAAAACTTCTCAAATGAATACAAAGTGGGAGAATGCACACCGTTTTAAAAGACACACTTTATTCAACACCTTTATCTCTTATATCTCCAGATTGCAAACCAGAACTATCGGCCCATTTCTCCTTACATTCTGCCCAATGCAAATATTGCTGTGCTATGCAGATGTTTTGTCATAGGTCAGAGGTCATGTTTGAATTCAGTCACCAGGTGAGTTGCGTCTGAAATGGTTCCAGTATGGCAAAGCTCTGTCAAAAACTCTTCAGCCGGCAGTCGTCAAATAAGTGAGCGGGTGGGCGCCTTCAAGCGTTCTTCCCTACCTTGCTGTTGCAGGGAGGTGGGCTGCCATCTATATGTTCTGCACCTGTGCTATGTCGGTTGAGTACGGTGTCTAGCCTCCCGCATTGTGCTGCTCGGAATAGGGGGATAGGCCCGCTTTTTGCATGACTGCATACTCTTTTCTGCTGTAACAAGGTGGCCGTCAATACTGACCCCTAAGGTGAGTGCAGGTGCAACTTCTGAAAGCAATTTAAAATAAAATATGCACAGATTTTTAGAGCACGTCAAATATATGTACATCATATTTGTTGCAGACTGTTTATTTCCATTTGAGACTTTTCCATGTGTCAAAACCCATGAACAAACGCTCCTTTCCGTTTGCGATTTCTAAGTGACTAGTGATTTGGAAGACAGTTGCTAAAATTGTAAAAGTTACAGGAAAAACGTGACGTTTTGCGTTCAAAGTAACTTTAGTGCTGCAACTCGCAGTATGAATTAGGTATCAGACCACAGTCGCAGTCTGACAGCTACTTTAACACAAGCGCTGCCCGTCATGGGACGGACAGAAGATGTGTACGCGGGGACTTCCTTTACTGGTGGCGAAAAAAAAAGTCCCCAGTGTATCATGCCACCAGTAAAGCATCCAATCCCCTCGTGCACGCTTTGGAATCAGATAGATTCCAAAAGGCCCTCGTCATTGCAAGAGCAGCGCATGCGCGCTGCTAAGGCTAGACGTGACCTAAAAAGCGGAAAAGCTGTATGAAGAGGATGGCAAAAACTGTGACAAAGGGAGAAAGCAAGGGTGAAGAAGTACCTACTGTAGTGAGTTAATGAGCAGGGGATTGTCTGGTGATGGATTAAAGAGACTGGAGGTGAAATTAAGTCTAGCTTTGATGTGTTTGGCATCAAGACGTTCGATAGCACCGCCTGCCGGTTTCTAAGTAAAACTTTCGCCCCTGGCACTTATTATTTTACGGATTAAGCACAAACATGTCAGCCTAGAGTCCCAAACAGTAGTTTGTATGCATCACGGTCTGGGAGTAGTTGTGCTTACCTCATTGAGGTCGACTTTTCTGGTGAAGGGAAATCAGACCTCTGCAATTTGAGTTATGAAAGCTCTGATTCAGTTAAAATTAAATTACTTGTGGCAAATATTGATGCCTCTAATTAAAGCTTGTACCACTTTTTTTTTTTTAGTAAAGAATAATTTTGTTTCATGAGCAGACAAATGAAAAACAAACAATGATCCTAAAATATGATTAGATCGCATAGTACAACAAACCTATAAGAAGATACCCGAACTTTAACAAAAGTATACAGCTGATTAGATGGTCAATGTGTCTGTATTTAATCCTTTAGTTAACCTTTGCTTGACATGTTATCATAACCCACTCCTTCTGGCTGTAGTTTGAGTTAGTTATGATGGATTATGTCTCATAACCAGTTTCCACGCAATACTTCAGTTTAGGGTTCTTGTAATTGAGGCAGATTTGGCATTTCAGCCTCGCCTGAGGATTTAAAGAGGTCCACGTATTTATCGAATTTCTACCACATTCGTCATGATGATTGTTGCCTGGGTAACTGGGATATCTCAATGTTGTCATCACTTCTATGGTACAAGAGCTGTTCCCGCCACACACGAATGGATATGTTATTGTAAGATTTCTAATTGCAGGGATTTGATTTAATTCCCAACGTGAACACTAGGCATGCACTTAAGGTTATACTTTGTAGTACTGTGAATGTTTTTTTGATGATATCGAAGGATGTACATGAAGATGGGATCTCTACCTGTGTGAGAACCCCAGCTGAGGCTTTTAGGTCTCCAGTTGACAAAAAAAAGGCAATTTTCGCCTCAGTATTGTGGTTGATTGTAAGCTGTAAGTGGCACTGTTTTTGCGAGTAATTATACCTAGTTTGAGGCACCCTAAAAATAGGTGTTGGTAATATGTTTGGTTCCGGCTAAGTAGATTATAAATATTAGAACCAAAGCCAGGTAAGAGGTCCTCTGAAACGGGGCCCAAGGTATCTGTGAAACAGTCTATACCCTTCTGGCAAGAACAAGCACATGTAGACAGGATGCACAGATCATTCAACTCGCTAAATGTTCATACACATACTTGAAAACACAGGCATATTCTTGCATTGTTGTAGATTGAGACATGTATGTAACACATTTTTAATTCTAAGGATTTTTTACTGCGTGTCTACCTGTAAATGAACAATGACTTTCACTGTTACGCCATGTGAAGTTATGACTTGTAATGAATGAATGAAAAGCTGCACACTGGCCCTACCTTCGCTATGGCTTTGATGTTGGGGTCTTAAAAGTGCTGAAATTTTTCTCTACCAATTAGTTATTTGCCATATTCATTACTACATTTCTGTAATTCCATCTTGGCTGACTAATTAGGCAAGAATTTGAGAATTGTATTGTGTGACCAGAAGAGGAGGTCCACCGTCAGGACATTGATTTTTTTTTACTGGAACCACAGGAATACATTTCGCCTATTCCACAGTAATACATTTTATTATGTAGAAGAAAGTACGTTCAGTAATGTGCTTTTTTTTACCGGTTTATAAAACCGAGCACGAGTTTGTATATATTGAAATTATTTGATATTGGTCATGGAGAAGTCGGCCATTGATGAAAACCCAGGCAGCACGAAGGGCATGGACAATTGTTGTGGTTCATATCTTTATGAAGTTAGCAGCCTTCTGCTATGTATTTGGGTGGCTTTTTTTGTTAGACTGTGATCAAATGTATGCATTCATCAGGCTTAGATCTACACTTTTAGTTCACGTCGCTGCAAGAGTACACTCACCCAGTTCATCTTCCCTACGTCTCACTCTGACCAGAGATGGATCTGACCAGAGATGGAGGCTGTCCTGATGCTATGATTCGCTCCTTCAAGGGAACATAAACTCTTGAGGCGAATCGATCATCTGACTCCTC
Organism: Lissotriton vulgaris; assembly: GCF_964263255.1. Taxonomy (NCBI): domain Eukaryota; kingdom Metazoa; phylum Chordata; class Amphibia; order Caudata; family Salamandridae; genus Lissotriton; species Lissotriton vulgaris. Next base: position 362,576 of record NC_141690.1, read on the forward strand.
CCCATTTTCTCAGCTGCATAAAATAATATACATGCAGTTTTTAGGTTATGAGTCGAATGCACGTACTCAATAAGGACCACTGTAAATGGATGCTGCCCATTTATGTCACCTTAGGAAAACCATCAGTAGGTTTTCTAAAATTAGATATATAATTATATTTCTACGCCCCTTGCTGGGTGTGTCTATAAATGTAAAGGTCATGTGTAATAATTATTGTGACTCATTAATCTCCTCCAGATTACTATTCAATGACGATATTACATTTTATAGTATGCTATCCGTTTCACTAGCGATCTGTGTGATTTCTTGATGAAGGGTGTATGTAACAGTGGCGTAAGACTACTCTTAATCTTGCTCAGATCTCGTGTTTTCTTCATCATGCCAGACATCGGGTATCTGGGTGGTTAAGGACTATCTTGCTCTCCCATCCAATTGTTCTTCTGGCCCTTCTCTTGCAGCTCCTTGGTGTTACTTCGTACTGGGACTGGCCTGCTGTCAGCCATTCCTATGTATACTACATCTCTAGGCATAAGGGAAAGTGTCCGATAGATATGAATGAATGCAACATCTTTGCTTATGGCCCTCCTGAGCCTTCCAATGAGTTCTGGTGATCCCGTATGACAACCCTGTCAAAATGAATTTCATCAATAAGAGAGAGAGAGTATGGAAAAGGCAGAAAAGATTAGGCTGTCTATCCTGTCACTATGCAGAGAGGTGGCAGGTATAGGCCCTGCAAATGTTTTACTTTCACGGTTCAAAGCTTGAATTCTGCAAAAGTTCTTTGTTTCTGCAAAGTGGTGTTTGGTGGGGGATCCCATTCTCTAATGTCAGCATTATGCACTGTGAAAGGTATTACGGTCACACTTTTTAGTCCCAAGTACTATTCACTCACAGTACAGCATTTCCTAATTCGCTCGCAGTCTCATGCAGTAAGTCCAAAATGGAATGATCCTTGCGTTCAATGTAGTATGACTGAATGGCATGGTACTGAACGTGGCACTGGGAGATTTATATATGAATAAAAAAGTGAAAGCTTGCGTGTGAAAGAATCTCTGGCTGGATGAATCCATACCGGAAGTTCCATCTTTAACCCTCTTAGGCAATTGAAATACGGTTATTATTATGTTTCTTATATAGCGCCAGAATCGACCCCCGAAGGGGTATCTCCGCGCTTGCCTTGGGAACCCGTCCTGGCTTTTCCCTGTGAGATAGCCCCTACAGGGCATCCCCAAGGTGAAAGCCAGGCATCCCGCCGCGGGGGGCCGTTGTGGAGATTAAGCAAGCTTAATGCCCAGAGTTGCAGAGTGTGAACCCATGATTAGGTCAGGCACTTTATCGAGAATTATCGAGTCCATGGACATTTGAGCTCAAGACCCTGCTGCGTCGGGAATTGAACCCTGGTCCCGGGTCTGACCTCTGCTTCAGGGTCTGCCTGCTCTAACCGGTGGTCCATTTGTATGAGGAGTGAAGCCGCAATGGAAGACACAGTGGTGTTGTCCACTTCACCTTGGCTAGGGAGGCTGGACTTGGTAAGACCGATAACCAGGCTCATAGAAATTGGTCCATCCTTTACCACACATTGGTAAAAGATGCGTGATGTTCACAAGCTCCAGGCCTTTCTGAGGTGTGGCGAGAACCACCTGCAAACAAGATAATCACTTGAAAGCGGGGAGGCCTCCTTGATTTTGGTGCACACTCAAAGTACCCTGTCTGTACTACCTCGATTGCAATATATTGATTAGGTCAAGTCTACCAGACAGCACAAGCTGTCTAGTTGCCAAAGACCTATTGTGACCTTGCAGTGGGCATAGTCCAGTCAATACTTAATTTGTGCTGGTGTTTCCAGTTGCTCGACAAAAGCACCTATTTCTGAACATCAGCACATAATTTTCACAGTCTACCACATGGTGGCGCATTCTGTCTTTTTTTCAGCAGAGCACAACAGTAGATTGTTAAACAATGTAAGTATACATTTAAAAACAACACCAGCGTGTCCTGGCCATACTTGCAGCTTTGGGCGACACGGATCTGTTCAAACTGTTGCATATCTAGGAGTGTGATGGTTAATAGGTTGCGTTGGTACTAGCTTTTAACAGGTCTGATAGGCATAGTGGATGGTGCAAGCTGTGGTAGCCTTCTCAGAAATAATTTGGGCCCTGGCACTTTTTTATTCGTTTTTTTTTTTTTTTTTACAAATTCAAAAAGCTGACCTAAGAATTCTTTCTTCCTGTTGTTCACCCTGGGCTATGTGGATTGTTACTCGCTTTGGTAACTATTCTTCCACAAACTCGCTCTTTGTAAACAGGCCTTCACAACTTGTTCTTATCTTGTCACATTTGCTGTGCATTCAAAGACAGAGGTCAAATGTCAAACTTTCTCTTCCAAGGGAGCTTGGTATTTTCTTTTTCTAACTTCAGAGTGAGAGAATATATGTGATGATCTTGCTGAGTATCCATGTTTTAGCACACAAAAAAATTAACTGTACTGATGTTTCAGAATATCAGAAGCACATTTTCTTTTGTTATTCTAAAGTGTGGTGAAAACAAGTATTTGAATACGATGAAAACACATCAATACACTAGGTGATGACATGTGCACACATTGTTTGTGAGAAGTAAAACTGTTTTTCAGTGCAAATGTAATGGTCATTCCAATTAAAAAATGTGTTGCTTATAATAGCAGTTCGCCACCACACCATGCACACTCCACACTACGCCACTCCACTCTGTGCCCTTCCACTCTGTGCTACGCCAGTCCATTCTGCGCCACTCCACTCTGACATGCTACTTCACGACATGCCACTCCACTCCCATCCACTCTACGACATGCTGCACGCCTCCAAGCCAGTCACTCCACGCCGCTCACTGCACACCACTTACCCACTCCAATCTATCCCACTCCACTCTACCCCATTCCATTCCAATCTACCCCATCCTAGTTAACCCACCCTAGTCTACACCACTCTACTCTACCCCACACTAACCCAGTCTACCCTACTACATGTCAATCTACTCCAGTCCACTCCACAACGATCCACTGTATCCTGCTCCCCTACAATCTACCCCACTGCAATCTACTCCACTCCATTGTAGCCCACTCCACTCAAATCTACTCCATTTCATTCCATTTAATCTAACCCAATCAGCCCCACTCCAACCCAGTCTATTGCACTCCACTCAGATCGATCCCTTTCCACTCCACCCTAGCCTTCCCCAATTCACGCCAATCTACCCCAATCCACCCCTGTCCAATGTACCCCAATATAACCCACTTTACCACAATCTACCCCACTCCGGCCTACCACAATCTTCTCCACTCTGATCTTCCCCACTTCACCACACTCTACTCTACGCAAATCTACCCCACTCTACTTCACTCCAGTCACACCTGCCACACTCCACTGCAATGTACCCTGCCAACAACCCAATCTAGAGAAAATCAAAATTGGATAGGACACTTGTTACCACTCATACCAAGAGAAATATTGTGAAACCCTCATAAACGTTGTGTATAACGAGAAGCGGTATATCTTGTTCTCCGCCCCACACAAACGTTTTGGCAGCAATCATCGGGTTAAACAAAGTGTGTATTGCCTAGCCTCGCCTGAGGCTTTCTCTGGTTTTTTCGTGGCAGTCTCCAGACTTTATGAGGGTTTCACAATATTTCTCTTGGTATGAGTGGTAACAAGTGTCCTATCCAATTTTGATTTTCTCTACTGAGTATCGGGGAACAGATAGGACAACCTTTCCTCGTCCCTCTATTTGATTTATTTTTAACAACCCAATCTACCCTACTCCAATGTCCCCTTCCCAATCCAACCCAGTCCAGTGTACCACACTCAATGCAAGTCTGCGCCACTCCACTGCAATCTACCCCAATCTACTGAATCCACCCCACTCTAACCCAGTCCAATTTACTCCACTCCATTCCAGTTTACCCCACTCCAAACTCCACTGCAATATGTCCAGCTCCTCACTACTCTACCCCAATCTACCCCACTCCACCACAATCTACCTCACTCCACCACAATCTACCTCGTACCAATCTACCACAATCTCCTCCACTTCAATTTACCCCCTCTGACCTACCCCAACCTATCCCACTCCATTCCAGTCTACCCCACTCCAATTCACCCAGTCTGCCCCACTCTACCCAAATCTATCCCACTTCACTTCAATCGAACCCACTCCAATTTACCCCATGCAACCCAAATCTCCCCTTACTCCAATATTCCCCGCCCCAATCTATCCCACTCCAACCCAAACCACTCCAATTTACCAAACCCCAGTCCAGTCCAGTCCACCCCACCCCACTCTACCCTACCCTACTCCAATCCAACCCACCCCACTCCAGTTTACCACACTCCACTCTAACCCACCCCAAGCCGACCCTTCCTCTCCAAACTACCTCACTCCAATCAGCCGCCTCAGTCTACCCCACTCCAATATACCCCATTCTATTCCAATCTACCCATCTCTAATCTACACAGTCTATCACACTCCACTCTACCTCACTACACTCCACTCTTCCCCAATCTATTTCACTCTACTCTTGGCTCGACTCCATTCAACTCCACCCCACTCCAGTCCAATCTTCCGTACTCATAATTACCCCAATCGCCTGCCACTCCATTCTGTTCTACTCTCTATCATACACCAAATCTACTGTGCTCTAATCTACCCTACTCCACTCTACCCCACCCCAGGCTTCCCCATTCTACCCCACTCCAATCCACCCCAATTTATCCCACTCCGCTCTACCTCAATCTACCCCCACTCATATATACGCTGATCCAATCTACCGCACTGTAATCTACCCCAGTTCAATTTACCCCACTCCAATCTATCACATTAATCTACCCACTCTCCCCCACTCCAATCTACCCCATTACACCCAATTTACCCCCACTCCACTCCACTGCAGGCCAATCTAATCAATCCCTACCCACGCCATTAACTTTTAGCCAGGCCGAACAATAACCACATTGGTGTACATAAGGGCTAAAATACATTGCCAAAACCATTAGCTCTTGCGTAGTCGAGACCTATTCTCTTTGCCAATGCTTGGTGCTTGTTGTCTTGTGTGGACTTAGCTTCCTTCTATGTTTGCTCCTTCCATGGAGCACAGCTGCTTTACTTATGTGCTTCCTTTTCAGGAACTAGATTTTATTTTTGGTTAAGCACATCATGAGTGCGTGTGTGTTCCAGCTGTCTGCTGCTGTTAATGAAGCAAATAGGTCCCACAGGCGAGATTTGCCACTGCTTGTTTTTAAGACTGACTTGACAGCTGGGCTCTCTTATTGTCGTACTGTAACCAACTCTTTAAAATATGAATTAAGTGGACTTTGGTTCCACTCGGAAGAATGGCTCTCTTTCACCATATGCTAGTGGTTAAATGGTATTTCTTTCCGCCATCCAGGAAGTGCATATACTGTAAAATATGAGGGACTGTTTTACATCTGAAAAGGACACCTAATTGTTACACTTTGTCACATTCAAATTTGTGTCCTAAAAGCTTCCTATACAGAAAGCAGTCCTTTTTAGAAACCATTGTTTCAGCTTTGGCAAAGCCAATAGTGCTGGATTTAATCTGGCAAACAGCATTTTTACATGCAATCTATGTGAACAGCATTTTTGAATGCGTGTTTACATGTGTTGCACAGTAAAGCCAGACCTATTGGCTTGTCAGTGCTTGTTAATGGAAGGCACTTTTCAACATTGTCAAGTTGTAGTGTAGTTATTCACATTGGAAAAAATATATTTTAGTCAACTGGATTTGTTGTTACTATTGGGAGGGATGTCTGGCTGTATGAGAGTTGATGTATTAATAATTGGGGCATGGGAAAAACAAAGCAAAGTATACTTGTTCTAGGTTGATGAAATGTACATGACTGGTTGCACGTAGCTTTTCGATGGTGCTTTTGTCAGAAGTAATGAATGTAATTGTGAAAATGTTCTCTATCATATTAACTGGAATAGCGCCTTTTACTGTATGCATTATTATGTTGCGTTGATATGAGTATTATACCATAAAGTTTCACAAGAATACTTACCATTTAATTTCCAAAAGAGAGTTCACTTCACGGCATGTAAGGCTTATTCTTAATCGCTAATTTTTACTGTGATATTTTTTGTGTCCATCAATCAGGGGGAATTGTAAAGTGCGCTACTCACCCGTGAGGGTCTCAGGCGCTGTGGGGGGGGGGGGGGGGGGGGGGGGAGGGTTATGGAAGCTGCTCCGTTCAGTCGAAGAGTCAGGTCTTGAGTGTCTTACAGAAGATGTCCATTGAGGGGGCGCGTCTGATGTCGATCGGGACCTCGTCTGATGTCGATCGGGACCTCGTTCCAGGTTTGTGTGAATCAAGAACCTATACTTTGCCAATTATTGCTGCATTCGAGGAGATGTGAAGTAGCTAAAATGCCGACCTTAGAACTTGGAACCTGGCTTCCTAATACCTTTCAAGATTTTTACCGAAAGAATGGATAATGCTCGGCAAATCGCTCTATCTCTCAATCTATGCCTCCGTTTGTGGTTCTGTGTATTGTACAAGCCAGCTGTAGAGTCCGCTATCTAATGTTGCGTATCCCCGGTGCCGTCACCTACTCCTTTCTGCGATTGGTCTCAACCGAGCCTCATACAGTAGTTTTTTCTGTGCACCGCACCTAATTTTTGGGATAGTCCTTTTTTTTTTTGTGTTTTTTTTTGTTTTTTTAAAAAAAAACCTTTATTGTACAGTTCAATAAAATTACACGCACGGGTCAACAACTACAGGGGCCGGCCGCAACACTAGAATAAGACCCACTATATTATCAAATGACACAGCTCTTCAGTCGACAACCCTGAGGTCCGGCAGCGAATCAGGATAAACATTATATTGAACTCGCAAGACGTTACAGGATAAGACGAAGGTTTAATTTTATGTTTAACCCCCCCCCCCTCCAATCTAAAAAGCAAGGAAAAAGAAACCGACATATCTGGTGCCATACATTTAAACACTATAATGAAGTGAGCAGGTACAAAAATAGAATAATCACAGATCAATTTAAAGGGAACGACCGAGACGTCTGCGCTAGCAAGCACAAAACAGGATGTAGGACAAGGCAATCTATAACCCAACGCAGTTGCCCGCACCCACACCCTGCCCACGAATTGACGCCAGGATAGAAAAAGAAGTACGGTCACCAGATACTGGAATACATACGAGATCAGGATAATACCACAACGTTATGAAAAGAGAGCGAAAGGAAAGCGTGAGATAAAGAAACCATAAAGACTAAACTAACTAACAAAACTATAGACCCATCCCCCCCACCCTGCACCCCTGCATGTGGCTTTCGCCTAACCCCAACTAGCAGCGTTCCTGTCGCCCGACTAACTAAACTACAATAAGTAGAATAAGAAGAATGGAGGAGGAGAATGTCCTACAGATTCCCGGACACCTTTCCTCCCCGCCTGAAACGAACAACCCCTGTCCGAAGACCACCAAGTACTCAATAATATTATAGACAGAGCCAAACAGGGGAGACGTTGAACACCGCCCAACTTCCCGCAAGCATTACGTTCGCGAATCCCTAGTCCTCTAAAGCCCCGAAATCAGACCCAGACCAACAGTCTCATCCTTGACCCCTCCGATCTTTCATGCGTACTCTGTCCGGTAACACCATCACCGCCCCAGGAGAGTCAAAGTTCATAGGAAGTTCAATTAAGATTAATATGAGACCAATCTAACACATTGAGTCTCTGCAAGCATCCGCCACTGGTAAGATCTCCCTCACGACATGCATTCCAGATATCCTTTCCTCCGTAGATGTAAAAGAACCACAAGGGCGGGAAGGGACAGTAGTGACTTTCGGTTTTTGCTAGTCGTAGTCTCAAGGAGTGAAGAACCAGGTAGCTCCACAATAATCGGCTCCGATGGTGAATGCAGCGATACCCCCCCAGAGAGACAATTCCGCAAGTATTCTGCAAACAGGTCAATGGCGTCAAAACTTTATTGCACACGGGGTCTCCATCCTCCTTTACTACGGGCATCGTGGGAGAATCAGTTTGTTGAGTCATGCAATAGAACATAGCCCAGACTCGGTCGCCCAGTTTCGATGTCACAGCGATCATTTTATGAACAACGGTCTCCAGATGCAATTGAAGTGCCCCGATGGCGGCCATTACGGTCTTCAAGGTCGACTCACAGATCGTCCGATCCGCCTCCACTCGCTCGGTTCCAAGCATGGGTGGGTTCCTCAAAGAGCCGGGTCTCTCTGGGAGAAGAGGCAAGAGCGGACGGCAACGGAGGGTGCATTATCGGTCAGCAGGAAACCACCGTGAGTGAGGGCCCCGGCCCAGCATACCCAGGATGTGGTGGCTACCGGGTCGACGGGGACTCCACCCCACCTCCCCTCCCCCCCTTCCCCCCCCACAGCCACAGACGAAGCCTATCACCACTCCGTCAGTATAAAACAGACCAGACACTCGCCACCAAAAACAGGACAGGATAACCTCCACTGTAAGAGACCGGACCCTATCTGAGTTCCACGGCCGATGTTATTCAACTGCAACCTGGCTGGGCAAGTACTAGAGGCCCCGGCTCAGAAGCTGGATTAGGCCGAGATCTTAAGCACGACACAACTCCGGTAATCTGGGCGATAAAAGTCTCGGGACCGCACCGTCAGATTCAGCAACAGTTCATCCACACGGGGTTGGCCGTAAAATCAGGATGTCTGGCAGGATCATCAAGCAGCAGGCGGTGGTCGGCGGAGCCGGGAGCCTATGCGGCCATCTTGGTTGCTGCGTAGCGCCTCCTCAGGATAGTCCTTCTTTACTATTTTTGGGATTGTCCTTCTTTACTATTTTGTAAAAAGTTGTTTTTTCATATTTTTACCAAGCTGTTTCCTCCTTTAAATTATTTGCAGATTTCCGAATTTAACATAGATTTGGTATGGTAAAAATAAAATAATTTTATTAAACTTGGGGAGTTATGGACTGCAGTGGAAACGGCTTTTTAGCACTTGTTAAATGGAAACTGAAGCAGATGTTAATTATATGTGACTTGGGGTCTGAGGTTTGTTTTGTGTCCACCAAATATTTGCTGAACATCTGGAAATAGTAAAATGAGTTCATTATGTTACAAATAGAGTGTCGGGGCACTCCATCTTTAGTCTTGGCTCAGAATAGTGTGGCATTTTATCATAACAGCTTTATTTTTGAGCGTTTTAGCATAGTTGAACTTTCTCACAATACTGTGGAAACTGAGGCACTGTATAAAGCGGGACCTAGTGCAGGAAGGTCAATCCCATTATATACTGTGTAAAATGGTGCTTTCACTTCAGATCATCGTGTTGTGGTGCATGTTTGTGAGGGCATTGGACAGTGTCGGCTGATCCATTGGGGCATGGGGGCGTCGCACCACTGCTTTCTCGCAGTGAGAGAAGCAGAATCGTGAAATGGTAAAACTACCATTTCATATTTCTACCTCTCGCACGGGGAGAAAGCAGGAGTGCCTGGTTTGGGGCGGGAGGGTGGGCGTTCCTGCTCCGGTGCAAGGGAGGCGTGGCTAGCCCACTGTCTTTAGTGCTGACTGTTTGTTCGTCCCCAGGGCCGACCAAACCAGTCATGCGCAGTTTCGCACTCTTTTTTTTTTTTTTTTTTTTTTTTTTTTCTCTAGGTAGGCTGCAGCCTACATAGAGAAAATGGCTCCCTGGCTTACAGAGGCCCAGCTGGGCGCCATCCGCCTCCAATCACACCGCTGCTATTGCAGCGGTGTGATTGACTTAGGGGAGCGGGCGGGAGGAAGGCTGCCTAGGTGCAGGCAGGAGGAGCAGGAGCTGATGCCAGGCGATGGCGCAGGCCCGGAGGCAGCATTGGGAGGAAGCAAGGTAAGTTTAAAAATTTATTTTGATTATTACTGTCCCGCAGTGGTAGAAGTGGGCGGGGACGGAAGGGGACGGTATGCCCCTACTTCTAAAAATAATTTCAGTCCGTTCCCCTACTTCTTACTTTCGAAAAAGCATCCCGGGACGGCAAGAATAGTCCTACTTAATAAAAAAAACGATAACTTTTTTTCTTTCAGGGGCTGCTCGCACTTCTCTGTTAAACTCCAGAGGCTGCAGCAGCCCCTCCCTGAGCTCGCACAGGCTGAGGGCAGGCCCATGGTCATTCCGATTGAGGCTGATTAACCCCTTTCGAACGACAATGCGCTCCCTCTACCTTTAGCATGTCATGTGCCAGTGAGATTGGAGTTGGTGATTACAGAGGAGCTTTCTCAGAAAGAGCGCTTCGACGCCTCGTTGGGGCTAGTAAGCACTATATAAATGCAATTTCAATACAATACAATGATTGTGTCATGTTACGCAAGAACTTTTCGGTGTATAGGGTTACTCAAGGAGACATTTTTTTTCACTGCACTGAAATGTTTTGCACCGTTCCTCAGGAAGGCAACCCAGTACAATCAAAGTAGACTGAGAAAAACTATTTGTCTCAATTCCCTCTATGCTGACTTTGTTTGTCTGAGACTGAAATGGCTGCAGATCTGATTGAAATTGTTAAGCAGCGCAGATCAGTATAGCTTTGTATCTCCTTGTAAAGGGCCTGTGTGCTGGGGAATCGGCGCTACAGTGGCTCTGGCAATATGATCCCCCTTGACACCCATACGACCAACTTTTCATGACCTTCCATCACTCACAGCACAATTGGGGCAGGGCTTTAAGTGGGATGAAAAACTTGGGGGCTCTCAAAGGGACGTGGCCGATATAATTAAGGATGTGGCTTAAAACACTTATGCTAAAAATATGTGCCCAGCGTAATGTGCTGCCCGACTTGTATTTTACTGCTTCTGTTATTGCCTCCACATATATAATACAACAAGTAACATTACACCTACAACAAGCCAGGACTATTGGCTTTGTCAAAGGTTGTTGGTTGGAAAAGATAAATATACTACATTCATACAACTATGGCTTTGTTGTATGTAATATTGAAAATGCTTTAGTTTCCGATTGAAAATGCTTTAGTTTCCGATTGAGGCTGATTTCCCCCTTTTCGAATGACAATGCGCCGTCTGCCTTTAGCATGTCATGTGCCAGTGAGATTGGAGTTCGTGATTACAGAGGAGCTTTCCCCAAACAGAGTACTGTGGGGTATTTTCCACCTTGTGTAATTTGTCAATGTTGTAAGCTGGGCAGGAGCAGTGACGGGACAGAAGAGGTGACAGGAAAGGAGAGGTCACAGGAAAGGAGAGGTGACAGGAAAGGAGAGGTGACAGGGCAGGAGAAGTGACAGGGCAGGAGAAGTGACAGGGCAGGAGAAGTGACAGGGACGGAGAAGTGACAGGGACAGGAGAAGTGACAGGGACAGGAGAAGTGACAGGGACAGGAGAAGTGACAGGGCAGGAGAAGTGACAGGGCAGGAGAAGTGACAGGGCAGGAGAAGTGACAGGGCAGGAGAAGTGACAGGGCAGGAGAAGTGACAGGGCAGGAGAAGTGACAGGGCAGGAGAAGTGACAGGGCAGGAGCGGTGACGGGGACAGGAGCGGTGACGGGGACAGGAGCGGTGACGGGGACAGGAGCGGCGATTAGAAATGGATAGGAGCAGTGAACGGACAGGAGCGGTGAACGGACAGGAGCGGTGAACGGACAGGAGCGGTGAACGGACAGGAGCGGTGAACGGACAGGAGCGGTGAACGGACAGGAGCGGTGAACGGACAGGAGCGGTGAACGGACAGGAGCGGTGAACGGACAGGAGCGGTGAACGGACAGGAGCGGTGAACGGACAGGAGCGGTGAACGGACAGGAGCGGTGAACGGACAGGAGCGGTGAACGGACAGGAGCGGTGAACGGGACCAGAGAAGTGATGGGACCAGAGAAGTGATGGGACCAGAGAAGTGATGGGACCAGAGAAGTGATGGGACCAGAGAAGTGATGGGACCAGAGAAGTGATGGGACCAGAGAAGTGATGGGACCAGTGAAGTGATGGGACCAGAGAAGTGATGGGACCAGAGAAGTGATGGTACCAGAGAAGTGATGGTACCAGAGAAGTGATGGTACCAGAGAAGTGATGGTACCAGAGAAGTGATGGTACCAGAGAAGTGATGGTACCAGAGAAGTGATGGTACCAGAGAAGTGATGGGACCAGAGAAGTGATGGGACCAGAGAAGTGATGGGACCAGAGAAGTGATGGGACCAGAGAAGTGATGGGACCAGAGAAGTGATGGGACCAGAGAAGTGATGGGACCAGAGAAGTGATGGGACCAGAGAAGTGATGGGACAAGAGAAGTGATGGGACAAGAGAAGTGATGGGACAAGAGCAGTGATGGGACAAGAGAAGTGATGGGACAAGAGCAGTGAACGGGGCGGGAGCAGTGACGGGCCAGGAGAAGGGATGGGGCAGGGGAATTGACAAAGCAGGAGTGTTGATCGAGCATGAGCAGGAGTACTGACTGGACAGAAGCAGTGAAAGGGCAGGAGCAGGCATTTCCCAGGGTGACCGGAAGGGTAGGGGGCCAGTTTAGTTTGGGGGGGACCGTTTATGTACAAGTGCAGGAGTTTTAAGAACACTGCAAAATTATTTGTATATTCAGAAGGTTTCGGTCAACAATACAAGTGCCAAGATAACTTTGGTGATCAATGTACCTGCTGGAGCGAGATGGGAGCATGTTTTGTCTAGTGGCATTTTTACTCATCTAAGGTAGCGCAGAAGGGAATATGCCTGCTGCAAAGAACATGTACCATGCATATCAAAGAGCAATATTTTATGTGCATAGTTCAGTGGGTACTGCTTTGTGTTCACTTCTGAATGAAAGGACACTTGAATACATATGGCCTGGCAGTTTGGGCTGGACTGTTCACATTGGGTGCAGGAACAAGACTGATTTGCATATGGCTGGATCCAACCTGGAATGGCATGGTGAGCAAACAACTATGGATTTAAGCCCAGATCTCTGTACTGGGGTGAATGTATGATATTATTCTGCATTCTGTCCAGCAGTTGTTCTTTTTGCTATATTATGGTTGAGCAGCTAGCTGGCTGACATGAATATGAAGGAGCCTTTGTGGTTTTCCATGATTCTAGATTCTCCTGAAGAGTCCCTTTCTCTCCTGAGCCCTGCTTAACACATGTGTACATGAGGAGCCCTGTATTCATGACCTCAATGTTTGAGACAAAAAATAATCATGGATTTCTGAACAATGAGAGTAAAAGCATTAACAGCTTAACCGCCGCAGCAATTCCGCTGCGGTGCGGGCGTTCTGATGAGGGGGCAGGGCCGCGTCGGCCAACGGACGTGCGCAGCACTACAAAGGTAGTGCTCGCGACGTCAGTTGGCCGACGGCAGCAACGAAAGGGTGAAGGTGACATATTGTTCCTGCTTATATTTCACACGCTTTACATAAACCTGTATTCCCTATAAGTGTTTGCTTTTTCCTGAATTAAACCACAAATAAACATGTTTATCCATTGTTTTAATTAAATATTGTTCTAAGCTGTAACTAGTCAGTGAAATGCTAAACGTACAAAAAATTGGTATGTTTTGCTATTTCTAGCCACACCCCTGACTCCGCCCACTGATTCAATCTTCGGTTATTCCTGCCCCCTGATTCCCCACCCACAGTTCCCCTACTTTTTATTTCCCACTTCGACCACTGCTGTCCCGCTCCACCCCCCCCCCCCCTTCCCCCCTCACCAGTGCGACCTACCCCCACTCGGTCTTGCCTGGTAGTCAGTACCCCTGTTCAATCATGGCTTCCGAGTGAGTTAGATGTATTTCATGCATCATTTCAGTTTAAGGGTGTCAATTTAGAAACCCCGTCGCCCCCTCAATCTGCCCGCTTCCCTACACGAGCTCTGGCGGGCTGTTGCGCTCGATATTTTTTATGTAAAATGTATATGCATCTCAGCATGGTTTTTTTCTTTCATTAGGTAATCGTTATTCTGTGCATAATTTTTCCTAGATGGCTTCCGCGATGAGTTTTTCATTATTCTTTACATGTAGGCATTAGTGCTTAGTTTTAAATTATTCCCAATCAGTAAGTATACTACTACTAAGTATCCCGTGCGCACGCGCACCTTCTAGCTCCAATAAGAAGAGTACTTTACTCAATTTTTTCGGGGGCGCACCAAAAAGAAGTCCAGAGAAAGTATTATTCCTGTATATAGAAAAGTTCTTTATTTAATTGTCCGTTGTTTTAAAATACAAATCACCAGGCACTTTACAAAAAAAATCAGCCAACGCATTTCACTCCCATCCAGGGAGTTTCTTCAGGGCTGAAAACAAAATAATAAAAGAGAGCTACCATAAGTTTCATATGTCAAAACCTATATTCATCGAAATAATTCAGGAACCTTTGAAACCGTTTCTGGAGGGACCTAACAATACCCTCTCTCCTTGTATAGAATCACTCTATGGACAGGAAAAGGGGATATCAACTTAAAATAAGGATTGATGAAATATACATTCTGCTACACTTTTCTTTTTCAGAAGCGCTGGTGTGGACTGGTTATTGGCGGTCAAAATTATTAGACCCCAAAGGGGGAGTTTTCCTTAGCCCGAGAGTGGAGGCAAAATCTTAGGTACACATATCTTAATGGTTGGGTTTTAAGAACACACGCACATCATTTATTCAATTGGAATGAAAGTACTTCTTGAAACAAGATCGTCCTCTTCCATTACACCTTTCAACGCCACTTTCAGGAGAAACAATTTAATTTTTGACTTAGGAAAACATTTATTAATGTAATAAGTTATAGGAAACAAACTGAATCGCCAGTAAAGATTCTGCCAAGTAAAAATATCAATAAATACACAAATCCACCGTATGTGGTTTGGGCTCGCTATAACGCGGTACGACAATTGTTTTACGCTCACCACTTTTAAATGTCACCAGCCGCTACTGGCATTGGACACTGATCCAGTTATATGTAAATTAAGGCCTTCTACTTTTCTGTAAAAAAAACATATGGAAACTCGCTGTAGGTATTTTATCTAGTCATTTCCACCTGTTTGCATGCAGATTTGTGTACAGTGCTGCTGTCTGACAAGTCTGGTCTTTCTCATTATGGTGTGCTTGCAACGCCCGAAGTAAATGTTTGGCTCCGACCAGGCAGGTTGCAGCTTCCCACCACCCCACGTCAGCTGCACTTTTTAGGTCTCGACTAGGAGAGCGTGCATGCACTGTCGCTTTTTAGGGATATTGTATATAGCTTGGAGTCCCCTCCGTGCTTACCATTTGTTGGCATTATTGTGACTCTTATTTGCTGCATCCGAATTGGCCAGCGCTGTGATTGAGGTACTATTTTTAGGTCTCGCCTATCGATGCGCATGCGCATCGAGCAAGCGAGACTATGGGGGCTTATCCACTCTTTATCCAACTTGCAAGGAATCGTGGCGATTCCTTGCAGTGCCCGTGACTTTTAAGCTCAATGCGCATGCGCATTGAGCTTAAAAGCGCGTGCACATGCCCCCAGCCGCCTGCCTTGCCTACTCTCCCGCCCCCTCACTTCTTGATTGCACGGCCGCTAGGCCGTGCCTCCCCTACTCTCCTCCTCCTACTCTCCTCCCCTCGCCGTCTGTTCCCGCACTCCTCCCACACCCCCGCTCCGCCCCCTCCCCTGCCTGCCATGTCGCGTCGCGTCGCATGGAAAGGGCTTATCTGGTATTGAATGATCGCAACTTAATTATTGAGTATTGGCTAAATAGCGGTATTATCCTTGCAACATAAAATAATTTGTACTCTTCATTAAAAATAAAAGTTTATTTTGTGTAACGCTACCACAGAGTACCCTTTACAGTTTAAAATTTCGTGTTTTGGGAAGGTAAGCTCACCTCGCATGAGGCCTGCTGTGACATTTTTGGAGAAGCTTCCTTCCCCAGTAATATTTTTGAGGTTCTGGCTCTGCACGACAGAGCGGAAGACGGGAAGAGAAATCCTGGACTCGTAGTATGCCCCGCCCCCGCCATTGCACTGCGCATGCCCAGATCCGGAGATACTTGCAACCAAGAGTTGCGCATGCCCAGACTCCGTGACAAACCATCACGACACGTGTACGAACAGGTGTAGCGTCAAACCCACATCAGGGAACAAGACTCTAAATCCAGTGGACGGCGCACATGTGTTGCCGCAGCCTGGAGCTCGAGTCAAGGATACCCGTATTGTACGGCATTCTTTTAGTCTGTATCATTCTTTAATCTGCTCTGCCTGTAAACGGTATATTGACAAACTAATGTAACCAAAAAAGCTCGTGCTCAGTTAGTTCGTCGTGTATCAACACGTATAATGGGTGTCGGGAGAACACACCTAATGGGTCTGTCTTGAGAGTCGGCCCAAAAGCGATTCAGTTGTCGTCAGCTTCAAATGTTTTCCTCTGGATTCAATCGGTGTTTTAGATTTTTGGACCTGTATAAGTTTCATTATGTTTTTAACAGTTACATTTTACTTCACCGGAGTCTCGAGTTTATATTAAATTAAACCTCGGCCCTGTCCACTTATATTCCGTCCATACAGGGCTAGGTGAGCAGTGTCTTAAGCTGTGCGCAGGTGCAAAAGAGTAAAGTATATTTGCGCGCTTGTCTGAAAGAGTAGTTCATCACAGTGTAGCCTCCTCCCTCGAATCACGGTGTGCGCATGCGATCAGTATTTCATGTTGCGCATGCCTATGGGATACACGCATGGTACCTTGATGAAGCTTTTTTTCAGGGAATTGTGTTCATAGTTGGGGTTTCTGGGTGATTTTTGCCTTATTCGCTTTGTTTATTTGCAGGCAAGTCGCTGAACCATAATTTCCACAGCAAAGCGCCAATCTCCAGAGATGTCAGAGAAGGTAAGTGTTGGCCTGCGGAGTAAATGGTGGTTTATACGATTGCTTTCAATTTATAGGGCGCTTATGAGGGTGAAAGCAGAGGTTTGAGCATCGAAGTTGTAATGGTAAAGAGAGGTTGTAGAGGCCATGGAATAGAGCACCCACCCAAATTCCAGACCAAGAAAGCATGAGAAGTTGTGTACTTGTTTCTTCTCGGGCGGTGCAAACATGTCTAATGTTGGGATTCTGAACTTCTAACAAAATTCCTCGCAAAGCTTCTTGCTGTGAGCTGAGGTCCTGAGAAGCCAGAAACACCCTTCTTAGGCAGTCTAATTCAACACTGTCCTTTGCTCTTATGTGAACAGTTTTAGGGCTAGAGGGTGGTTCTCTGCCCTGCGACCAATCTTCTGTGCTGTTAGGTTCAGGGTAGCAGATTTCGTACCGCCCTGCCTGTTTGCATATGTCTTGGCTACCATGTTGTCTGCCCCTGCTTCCAGTATGCACACCCCGAGCACGTCCTCGAAACACATTTCCTTTCTGTCCATTCCTATGCATCATTCATTTATCACGCAGACACCTCTCAGATCCGTTTCAAAGCCAAACTGCAACTTTCTTGCACTCTCACTCATCCTCACTCACCCTCTCACCCTCACTCACCCTCAACCCCTCACCCTAACTCACCCTCAACCCCTCACCCTAACTCACCCTCACTCACCCTCAACCCCTCACTCACCCTCACTCACCCTCAACCCCTCACTCACCCTCACTCACCCTCACCCTCACTCACCCTCAACCCCTCACCCTCACACAGTGCAATAGGTCTCGGAGCATTTGAGTTAGAGCTTTTAGAAATGTTTATGGCTTTTTTTTTGTAATTCTTTAGCATTGGCTACAGGAAACAAAAATGCTAAAGATTTACAAAAAAAACCCATAAACAATTCTAAAAGCACTAACTCTAATGCTGCGAGACCTATTGCATTTCCAATGCTTGTTAATTCTTGTATTCCCTTGTTGTCCTTGTTATTTCTTCTTCCCTTCCTGTGTTGCTTTTTCCCTCCCACCTCCTGGTCATCCATCTTGCTTCTTTAACCCCCGTTATCTTTGTTACTTCTTCCCCTCCCATTCCCCGTTGTCCGTGTTGCTTCTCAATTTTCTGTGTTGCTTCTTCTCCCTCCCACCCCTCTTGTAAGTGCTGCTTCTTCTCCCACTTCCCTTTTGTCCGCATTACTTCTTGCCACTTCCACTTCCCTGTTGTCTGTGTTGCTTGCTCTACTCCCTTATCCATGTCACTTCTTCTCACCCTCCCGTTGTCCGTTTTGCTTCTTACCACCCACCCCCACCTTCCAGTTATCTGTGTTGCCCAAAACCCACCATAAAAAATGCTACGCCGCGGCCAGTGGCTGCATCATAATGCTTTTTTTACAATCCCATTTCCTCCCACCCATTGTCCGTGTTGCCCACTCGCCATAAGGAAAAAAATCTCCAGTGCCGACCTCCGCAGCGCGTTTTTATTTTTTAGCTTTTAGCCATGCTGCACAGTAATGTTTGCTTAGGCGACACTTATTGGCTCTGCTAATGCTTGTTCCTACAGCTTTAGCCCCTCCAAGGAGCGCATATCCCCCTGCTTTTGCCCGTCCCAGCTAATCAAGCCTCTGAAGTTCTCTTCATTGCCAGCTGGTGTTCCCAATTTCTTCCCCCGTTTTGCAGCTGCCTGCATCATCCCCATTAGTGCGCCTCTCAGCCTCCTGTGTCAGTGTAGCTGGTTTTGTACCTGTCGCTTTTCCTGGGTCCAGCTACATGCGTCACCCACTGTCCTTGTTACTCCACCTTTATCTCAGTGGTGTGAGCCATGCTAGTGTTTCATTCCCATATTTGCTGGGGACGCTTTCACTGCTGCAACCAGGGCCGGTGCTAGGCATGGGCAGCAGCCCAGGGTCCCACGCCGGCTAGCAGCCAGGGGGCCTCGCGCTTTCAAAAACTTCAGAGTTTGGAGGCCCAGGAGATTTTGATCAATAGCTGTCGGCTAGTCCGTCTCTCTTTTAAACGCTGCATCTGCTTGAGGATAGCACCAACCAGGCAGGTAATTAAAGAGACCTCACCTGTGACGTGCGCCCTGCCCCTGTTTGAATGAAAAGCAGGATAACCTGCAGGGCGCAGAACAAAAGGTAGAATGACTGCGCCTCATAATGAAAACCAGTCAGCTCACCCAGGATGAGGGAAAGGAGCACAGAGTTGAATGAAAGGAGTACGAAAAACGGAATAAAGTGAGAGGGGGCGGGGGAGCAGATGGTGTGAGTACAGCAGCCAGACAAGTGGTGCACGAAGAGGAGCACAATCCGAATGTAAAATTGGATGGACTAGGGCTTGAAGTGTGCTGGGTGCCTCTACTTTGGTAGTTAATGAAAATGGACATTGAAACCGGCCCCTATCGGACCATATATTCATGTCCTTTACTTTACCTGCAAAAGCAATGATCCTGTATCTGCACAATAATTGTATAACACAGTGGCCAGGTTGGACTGGCATTAGGACAATCGGGCAGTGTGTGATGGTCTAATCTGTCAGGTTAGTATGTGACCTGTATTTTGGGCAGTTTGGTTGCCTGGTTTATGTTCAGATGAACACATTTTTAATGTTGATTTTCATGATAATAAAACAAACCTTGTCTGTAGCAAAATCAAATTTATGCAGTCTCCCATACCTTACAAAAATATAAACAGCATGTCTTTACAAGTTAAAAACTGCCCTAATTTTGAAACTTTGGACACTTTTCTAGCTAACTAATTCACTAATGGGGGCCACTTTTATTTTAGTGCCAGGCCTATTTTCTGACCCAGTCTCACACTGCATGATAGGGTAATCCATGGCAGCGAGTTTGTTCCTGTTTATATTTCACATGCTTTACGCAATCTTGCATTCCCCAAGAGTGTTAGCTATGTCCAGGATGTGTGTTTCTGTATTTCATGTCACAGCACTTTACTCGTGTATGGGGCACACATCGTAGTGAGTCGCCTCCAGGTGTTTATAACAGGCTACAGTTGAGTGCTTTGGAGTTGAGGATGCAGGCAGTTCATCTTTCACACTGTGCCTGTCTGTGGGTCAAAAAGGTGTCCAGAATACATGGTCATTCAATACATGGCCTCTCTGAAGAGCACACTGAGCAATGGTCCTGTATTCCAGTTGCAGTTGGTATTCTGTGCAAATGTGTGTGAAGGAGGTACTCATTGGTCAAAACAGTGACAGGATGAACGTAAAATAATTAATTGTTGTTACTCATTTATCTTAAACAGTCATTGACAAAAAAAACTATACCCTTGGCTGTTTTTAGATGTAAGTCAGTTGTTGTCTTATATTTCTTGATTCAATCAAAGCAAACTCAGGGAAAGATGAGAAAAAGGGTAGAGCATTGAGGGTAAGGGGGAATTTAAAAGGGTCATCATCAACAAAAAATGGTCAGATGCTCCAGGAGGATAGAAGGTGAGAGGTGGTTGTAAATGAAGCAAAACAAGGACAGAAGTAATGAGGCTGGGGGAGAGATTAGAGTTGAAGGGGAGTGCATGGATATGATGTGTGGTAGAGAGACAGAACCAGCAAGGGAACATAAGCAGAGTGGAGAGCAAAGTATTGGTGAGAGATGGATGAAAGAAAGCAGGACCACCGAAAGATGTCAGAGGTTGGGCAGGATGAGACCGGAGGGGAGAGGTTGAAGTTAGAAGGGTCCGAAACATTAAGAGAAATTTGAATCCTAGAAAAAAGAAGTCCACTTCCAAATCTCTTTTATAAAACATAATTTACTCATTAACAATGTGCCGGCTTCTGACAACTCTAGGAGTTTGAAGTAGCTTTTGTGCTGTATCAAATGATTTGTGGTTGACTCTAGATCGTAGAGTTAGAGCAGCCTTAATACTACAAAAAGTTAGTACCACATTTGACAGTTTCCCAGCCATTGCTTATAAATCAACTAGTACAACCTGGAATTTAAGTATCCTCCTGGTGTGGTTTACCTGTATCCGATTTGAGAAATCTGAAACAATTCACTCGCCACCTATTTCTATTATGTTCTAAACCTCTGAATTGTGAAATTTATTGGTCTCCACTGTTCAATCTATATAATTCCCAGTTAGTCTTACTCATACAGTACTTTGGTTTCTTACTGATATCCAGCAAATATTGATACCCAAACATGACTTCCCTCAGTAGCGATCTTTCTTTGCCCAAGAACGTATTTGTACTTGTATGCTAAAAGTTGATTTCTGAATGAAGACAAATTCATTAAAACCTTAAAGTGACAAATCAAGGGTTCTCATTTTTGAATGATCTCATACCATATGGTGCTCTCTTTGGTGGCTGGTGGAGCTGGGTCAATCGCCCACATTGGTGGAGTCGCCCCAAAAATCTTCGATTCATTTTCCTGCATCTACTTTTTTTTTTTTTTTATTCGGAACAGATTAACCATGTTTCATCCACTTGCTTTACTACATCCATAAGCATTACAAAATCATCCATGTTCTCCCCTCTTACTACAGTGAAGCTGTTGTGCAGTCCGTTATCTTCTCATTAGATTAGTATGCCCTCTCTCTTGGGCTTCCCGCCTTTTCGCATTCAGTACCCTTCAAATCATTCAGGACAGTGCTAGGCTCCTCATCTGAGACTGCTGCATTGCCATTCTATTTCTTGTCACCTTTCCGCTGTGTTTTTTAATTGAAACCCTTCATCTGCCAAGCGCTTTCTATTTGTCATTGTGCACTGCATTAAAAGGGTCCTCTCTTTCGACAGCACTCTTACTGTTCATTCCAGAATCCTATACTCTGTGCCATCCAAACTCCTGTGTCATCCTAAAATGTAGATGGTCCTGATTGGAAACAGAGCCTTCTCCTTTCTAGGTGTGCTGGACTGAGACTCTCTACCTCTTGAGCTATGGTGTGACTCCAATTTTTGGGAAAAAACACTTAAAACTGATCTTTCTCCACATTAGTAAAGTCTGCACCTCTCCTTTGGAGCACTCTTAGTGCCAGAATGCCAGATTTGCATATCATTTTCATTCATCCCATTCAAGAGAACAATAACTAGGTTAAATTCATTTAATGTATATCTACACGAACGGATCCCTCGACCCCTCACAGTCCGGCTTCCGAGCCAAACACAGCACCGAGACCGCCCTCATCGCCGCCACCGATGACATCCGAGCCCTGATGGACAATGGAGAAACAGCGGCCCTCATCCTCCTAGACCTCTCCGCGGCATTCGACACGGTCTGCCACCGCACCCTAACACGGCGCCTCAGCAACATCGGTATCCAGGACAAGGCGCTGGAATGGATCATCTCCTTCCTCGACGGAAGAACACAGCGAGTCCGCCTACCTCCGTACAAGTCAGAGGCCTCCGAAGTCATCTGCGGCGTGCCCCAAGGATCATCACTGAGCCCCACCCTCTTCAACGTCTACATGAGCCCCCTCGCGGCCATCGTACGCAAACACCACCTCAGCATCATCTCCTACGCCGACGACACCCAGCTGATCCTCTCACTGACCAACAACCCCGCCGCCGCCAGAGCCAACCTGCACGAAGGGATGAAAGAGGTAGCCGAGTGGATGACGACCAGCCGCCTGAAACTGAACTCGGACAAGACGGAGGTCCTCATCCTGGGCTCTTCACCCTCCGCCTGGGACGACTCCTGGTGGCCTCCCGCCCTGGGCACCGCACCCAAACCGACAGACCATGCACGAAACCTGGGCTTCATCCTGGACTCCTCCCTCTCCATGACCAGGCAAGTCAACAGCGTCTCCTCGGCGTGCTTCAACATCCTACGCATGCTACGGAAGATCTTCTGGTGGATCCCCTCAGAGACCAGGAAGACCGTCACCCAGGCCCTCGTCACCAGCCGACTGGACTACGGCAACGCCCTCTACGCCGGGACCACCACCAAGCTCCAGAAGAGACTCCAGCGGATCCAAAACGCCTCAGCCAGACTCATCCTCGACATCCCACGATCCAGCCACATCTCCGGACATCTGAGAGACCTCCACTGGCTCCCCATCAACAAGAGAATCACCTTCCGCCTCCTCACCCACGCACACAAAGCCCTACACGACCAAGGCCCGAGCTACCTCAACAGCCGAGTCAACTTCTACGCTCCCAAACGCCACCTCCGATCAGCCAACCACGCCCTCGCCGCCGTCCCCCGCATCCGAAGAGCGACTACAGGAGGAAGGTCCTTCTCCTACCTGGCCGCCAAGACCTGGAACTCCCTCCCGACCGACCTGCGCCTGACCCAAGACCACCTCTCCTTCAGGAAGAAGCTGAAGACCTGGCTGTTCGAGCAGTAGCGGCACCCCCCCTCCCCAGCGCCTTGAGACCCTACGGGTATGTAGCGCGCTTTATAAGTGTCACTGATTGATTGATTGATTATTAGAGATTTAAAATTTATGTACGCATTTTATTAGAATTTTTAAAGCTATTTCTAACCAATTTACTTATATCAAAACTAGGTAAGTTGCTTCTTGCAAAGCGGCTTCAAACAATGCCATATAATTAATGTCCAATTGATATTACCTCCTATGAGGTCACTTTCTGTCAGGTTAAATCTTATGCAAATTATAGGGGCCTCACATGTTCGTATTCCGCCCGGGGCCCCACAAATCCTAGGACCGGCCCTGGCTGCCACCTATATTATGATGGCTGTCTGAGGTGCATTGCACTGCTGTCTGTGCTGTAACAATTCAGTGTGAAGTAAGCCTGCACCTCTACTACATGTGCTGTACCTAGGGCAGTTCGACATTTTTATTACGTCCACAAAATATGGACATTTAGTAACTGGTGACGCAGTAAGTGTCTCACAGGAGACATTTTCTCCTCCAGTCAGTTCCCCTGTGGGTATCTTGACTAACTTTTGAACGGACCGTAAACATAGAATTACGTTTTCAAGCAAGATATCTGAAAGTGGATTTTACATAATTTTCGTGCAATGTAAAAATATTTCCCAAATAATTTGCAATTTCACACACCCCCTAGCTGAGGCTGATCTGTGTGGGACGTTTACTGGGCGTCTGCCTGCGCTGCAACTATTCAGTGTGAGAGAAGAGTGCACTGCTGCTGCCTGCCCTGGAGGTGTTTAGTGTAAGCGCTCTTCTGCTGCTTGTGCGACGCTTCATCAGAATCAAATATTCAATTCTGAAGAAAGCGGACTCCTCAGAGGGCTGAGTGGAAGTAGCAGTGTGTGGAGGACTCTGTGATAAGAGGCAGGAACACCAAGGTTTAAGAGCTTGACGGCCAAGTGAGTGGGATAGGCAAGAGTGAATAAAGGGTTTACTTTAGTGTGCATGCGCCTTCCGAGTCCACGTTCTCGTCTTATCGTTATACATAACATAAACTAGGAGATATGCACGAGAAGGATGGAGTGAGGCTGCACGGGCCAGTTTGGTCACAGATTCCCAATATTGAATTCCTTATCAGTTTAGTGTCAATCGATTGCGATCACAGCCAGCGCGAGTCCCCGCCAGACTGCTTAGTCCTGTGAGTGCGGATTGTGTAGAAAAGTAGATGTTGTTTTTGCCGCTTTCAGCAGTTCCTACTTTCACTGCAGCTTTTCTTCAATTACATATTCGAGCATGTTTAATAGCCCTCTACAGCGCAGCCCTCGCTGTAATGAGGGCTGTAAAATGGAAGGGCGTCTCGGGCATGAAGCTCTCCTCCGACTGCTCTGGTAGTTAATAATGTCTCAGGAGGGACTGATCACGTGAAGTGGGGTCAAAGGGCACGCGCATCCCGCAGGCGGAAGAAATGACAACAGTAAAACACCCACCCACACAATAGCTTTAAAATTGTTTTCTGCTTTACAATAACATTGGTGGAGAGAGGTGCGGGGAGGGTTGGTTTTCTAAGAAACTGTTCTCTTGTGGCCGAATCCAAAGAGCAAGGTAGTCTGCTGTATTCTGCTCTTTTTCGGTATTACAACCCAGCGCGTCCGCCCGGTATCAGTATTACAACCCAGCGCGTCCCGCCCCGGTATCATTCGATCAGTGATGGAGTGGAGTGAGGCTGCATCCCTGTGCAGTACTGCCCACACCGCGATACGTGGAGTGCCACCCACGCACATTCAGTGTGTCGGATCTACAGTCTGTGAGGCAGGGTGCACGGGGGACTCTATTTTGTCTCTAGCTTGCCACCCGGCTGCAAGTCGCGCACCTCCTGGACTATCCGCTTCCAGGGCTTTGACTGGGATAAAAACATGGAGGGAGGGTCTCCAACAGAAGTGTAGACTATGATACTAAGGGCGTGACTTCAACTGCACACTAATTTTGTGTGGTTCCCATGTTGTGCCATCCAACCGGCATTTTGGATCCTCTCCGAGCTTTCTGTTGCATTCAGATCTATAACACAAAAACTGACATACACCTAAAACCATCCAGGACCATTGAATTTGTCAGTGATTCATAGCTGTTTAAGACACATGAGTAACAGTGATTTTGTTGCAAATAATTCATATTGAAAATGTTTCATTGCTCTGTGCACTCTGCAGAGAAGCCAAGGATTGGATGGCCATGTATTCTGAACTCGTTCCGCCTTCAGCCTCCACCCCAGACCTTTCAATTGTGGCCCAATATAAGCACCAGGACACGACTCAGTTCAGAGTATGTACTATAAAAGAATAATTTGCTACACAATAAAAATACACAAAAAAAAATCCTGGAAATAGCTAACACTCTTATGGGAGGCAAGATTAAGTAAAACATGTGCAATATGAACAGGAACTAAATAGCTAACGGATTAACTTAATGTTTTTTACATTAGTTGTTTAGAAATCGATCAATGTTTTCACAAGTACAGTTGAGGGCAATAATAAAGGGCCTCTGTTTCAAAGGCTGTTTTTAGTTACTACTGAGAGACCCAGACCACTTAAAGCCCATAGTGCTCCCTTTGTTACAATTGTCTCCTTGCTGATAGCAGTTGTTTGGGGTGAACCATACATTTCTGCTCTTTTTCTCTGCAGACACTTGCACCTTGCCATCAGACTTACCTGGGCATCAGAGCGGGAAGTTAATCTGCGTATACTTCCCAATCCTTGGTTAAAGATTTTAAGTCCTTTTCTTGAGTCTTCAAGATGGGGAAGATGTCACTCCGCTATAGAGGCTATGGAATTCCAAGCCAAATACCGGTCTAGCATAACCCTTACCAACCTGTCTGCAGTGGCAAAAAGTGGGAAGGTTGTTGGAAAAAGGAATGCTGGAAAACTGCTTCTAAACAGAAAATGTGTTTTATTTCAGATGCCATATTCAGAAGACAAATTCTTTGGGGAAGAGCTTGTTAGTGTTATTCGAAAATCTTTGTAAAGTAGAAAACCTATTCAGCTTTTCAAAGTTGTGTCAAATGGTTTTGTGAAGAATAGAAGGCCTTATGATTGATCCAGAAATGAGACATGAGCCTTCTTCCAACAGGAGTCGGTTTCAACCTAAGTCTGCAGGTAGCGATTTCAAGAATCCCCAAGGCTCAAAACACAGTCTCCGTTCCTGACAATGCTGTGAGTGGGGTTTCAGGCGAGATCATTGGAGGAAGATCGGGCCTCTTTTCCAAAGAATGTCAAGATCATTCAAGGACAGTTGGTTCCTGAAGATACAATATTCCTTGATGTTAGTTCAGAAGAGGGCTATGATTTCTGTGCTACTTTGGGAAAAGGGTCTAGGTTGATATTCCTGGAGAAAACGTCTTTTAGGGAGTATCAATTAGTCATAGACCTGAAGGAACAGGAAGTAGTAAGGATGAACAATTTTGTGTCTGGGTTCTACCTGTACAGGCAGTTCGGGACAAGGTCATCCTCTCTAAACCGACTGGTTCTACTAATGGAGGTAGAACATAATCTTTTATTTCTCAATGCTATGCATATTCAGGACAAAAGCAATATTTTGGCAGACACCATGAGCAGTGTTTCCCTCGTCCCATAATTTGAGGATTTCCGGGGAAGCATTACAAGAGATTTGTTTGAGATTCGCCAGGCCAATATTGGACCTCTTTGCAGATTATTACAATGCCCCTCTTTTTTAACAGTTCAATGGTTCTCTTCCAGGGGATCCTCACCAATAGTCATAAGCACATGAATATTCCCGCCTATGTGTGGGACCCTGGAAACACATCCCATCTATGTGAAAACTATATATATATATATATATATATAGCGCACTGAGACGATGTCGAGCTAAGTCTCGGGAATCTCTTCTGACTTCTGAATCCATGGACATGGAATCAGAGAATCCTGCCCCTCGCCTTGTGCTAACATTTAGCAAGCAAGAAAAACAAATAAGGTCCATTATGAGGAAGCACTGGTCCATTTTGCGCACTGACAGTGTTCTGGGTGATATCATCCCCAGCACACCTGTCATTGCGTATAAAAAAGCACCCAGCATGCACAATTGTCTAGTTAAGAACAGCCCTGAACTAGGAAATGGTAGCGCTTGGCTGAAACAAAAAGGTTTCTTTAAATGTTCCTCTTGCAGGGCATGTAAATTTGGTGTTAACACATCATATTACTTTACACCTTTCAGCCCTAAGAGGAAAGTCATCCGGGGTTACTTTAATTGTCACAGTGAGTTTGCAATATATGTCCTGACGTGCACCTGTGGCCTACGATATGTGGGCAGTACCAAACTACAGGTGCACGCCAGGATTTTGCAACACTTGCGAGCAATTGTTAACAATGACAATACGTACCCTGTAGCACGTCACTTCAAGTCCACTCATAATAATGATTTGTCCAATCTATCATATTATGTTATTGATGTGGTTGCACCACTGGTTAGAGGAGGTGACAGGGAAAAACTGCTACGAAAAAAGGAAACCGAATACATAATTGAACTAGACAGCAAGTACCCAAATGGGCTGAACACCACTGAAGACTTACATCATTTGTTATAGTCTCACTATTCCTTATGATCTCATATGGGGTTTTTTTCTGTATTTTTCTCCTTAAGGTCCTTCTGAACACAACAACTGATACCGGATGGTGCCAGGCCTGGCACCACATGGGAATCTACAAAAGATTCATTTATCATACAGACCTTGATGTATATAGCTTTCCTGTATATAGTTTCACTCAATCCATTAATTGAATAATTTGGGGACTTATGATTTTCAGTCTACCTACAACATGTTTTTATGTTCACAAGGGTGCACGTTCACCAGATTTTTAATTTAGTTCACGTTAAGATTTATCACTAGTGAGTAACGTAATATCAGTCTTGATTTACTATTAGCACATGTATATATTGATTCATTTCGTTTTCCTGAAGCACACAGATCGATATGTTTACTTTTTCGAATATAATGTTATGCAAGTCGAAAAGGATGTAAATTTTGTAAATAAGTAAATAGTGTATATTTTTGTAATATAAATATGTATATATGTACAGAAGTAGGTATATGTACGTATTTTTGTATTTTTGTATATAGATAAAATATATATATTCATATATTTTTCTAAATGTACTTAGCTGGATTCGAATTTAATGGGAACATTTGTGTGTAGAATCGTTATATATACATTCAGGATGTTTTATACATGGCTATAGATTAATATGATATTGTAAATGCATTTATGCAGATATAATTTTTCAAAAGTTTATCAACTCTGATAAGTTATTTAATTATACATACAGAGGTGTGCACGTATTTTCTTAATGCAATACGTGTTTTTTCTATGTCTACACCTTTGTAACTCACGTCAATGGGTGGAGCATCACTAATAAGAGAAAAAAACTGTATAAATTTGTAACTGGCCAGGTGCGCGGTGTGTGACCAAGAGCACGAGTTGCTCGAAACGCGTAACCGGAGAGGTTTGAAATAAAATCTCCTTGATTGCAACCCTTGGGTCCGTGTCTTCGTTCCACAGAAGTGTGGTGTGATTGAAGATTGTTCTGTTCATATATATATATATATATATATATACACACACAGTGTAGCCTTCCATAGTCATGCTGAGCAATGTTGCAAGAAATTCTTTTGTACATAAATACATTCCAATAAAGCAGGGAGAAAAAAAACATTTGAGAACTGCTTTAATATACAGCAGAAATCACAATCCTGCAAGGAAGAATGAAAAAACATTGTCAGCACATAGGCTGCGTTGTAGAAACATTAGTGTAGAAAGCTGAAAAGCTAACCCAAAGAAACACTCAGAATAAACTGGCACAGTGTCTTTAAGGCAGCCATGACCCCTAGCTTCCCATCATGCCTCGGGGGTGACAGTTAGGTCAGTTTTTCTTTCCGGCTCCTTCTGTCAGGACCCTGGTTACTTCAGCTCTAGCATTTTTCGGATTTCTGTCTGAAAATACTTCTATTTGTTTGTCAAAACCCTTATACTTTGACATCTTTTTGGTGTTGGAGTATGTCTCTACTGTGTTTAGAGATTTGAGTATTGTTTTTCAGTCAAAAATGCCCACTCTTTGTACTCTTGCCCTTCCAGTGGCAAGAAGGCTAAAACAGACTCCCATCCTGTCTGTATTCTATGCCTTCCTCCTGAAAATAATCCTGAGACTTGCCAGCTGCTGTCCAAGAGAACTTTGAAGGACAGGGAGAGTATTCGCCACCATGGGCTGGCTGAGAACAGAAAATCTATTTCTAGAGGCAGGTCTACCACTGAAGAAGAGGAAAGAGAGAGCCACCAATCCATCTAGAAGTAAGGTTCCAGTGTGCTCTCCATCGGCGCGGGCTCGGCGCCTCAAATTCCTTAATCGGCAACAAAAACGTCGGCGAGAAGTCCATCGACGGCGGGCTCACCGTCGAGAGAACACCGGTCGTCGACAAAGAACACAGGTACGTCTGATCCTCCGCCGTCGTCAACCTGGCGACGATCTGCGTTGAGGAGTCGTTCTCCTTTGGTGCGAGCTCGGCAAACGTCGAGAAGCTGATCAGTCGTCGCTGTCTATTCGGTGTTTGACCTCAAAGCAGGCTCCGCCGTCGCAGGGTAACCGGCGATCGGCGTCGAAGCAGACATTTCTGTTGCTATCAGCCAGGCGACTCAACTTCGAGATGCCCATCTCCTCCGTTGTCGTCCATCTCCTCCGTTGTCGTCCAAGCGGCGTTCGACGTTGAAGGCTCGATCATCACCGACGGCGAGGGATTCGACGTAGAGACCAAGAGTGAGATATACCAAACGTCGTTCGACGTAGAGTCTGCAGTCTCTGTCGACGGCGAAAAGTGCCCCTATCTGGACTCCACGGATTTCTAGGAGACGGTCAGCGTCGAGATAAGGATCGACGTCGAGAAGGATTTCTCCGTCCAGCCGCTCATCGTTGAGGTCTCCTGCACGCTCCACATCGAAGGCGAGGTCTGTGGGCTCCAGACATTCGACAACGGGGCTCTGGTGGCCAGCCAGGTAATCAGCACTGCAGCAGATGGTGCGTCTCTGGCTGCTCGCTTTTATGCACATGGCATATATGCACGAAGATCTTCCTGGTTGCGCCTCACAGCCTTAAAACCGGAGGCACAACAGCGCATCCTGAATCTTCCGTTTTCTGGCACTTCACTGTTTGATGCAGACACAGACGAAGAAATGGCCAGGATGAAAGCAGAGTTGGACACCTTTAAAGACTGTGGGCCTGGAGAAGAAAAAGGAGTTTAGGAGGCGATGCAGGCCTTACAATCGGGGAAAATTACCAACCGAGGGTTCAAACTCCTCACTGGTCGCAAAACAAACATGGCAAGTCTCAGTACCAAGGCCGTTGTTCCTCGAGAGGAAGAGGAGGACATCAACAGCAGTCCTCCTCCACAACAAAAACTCCAGGGAAGCAATGAGTTTCTGCTTCCTCTAGCACCGTTGCACACTCCAGTCGGAGGAAGTATCTCAAGTTACATTCAAGAGTGGCGCAACATAACCAAAGATCAGTGGGTGCTGAATATACTAAAAATGGGTACACACAATGCTTTTGTGCGTCCCCAAGAGACATTCCTCTGGTAAACCCTTGTCACCTACATCTGGAACTCCTGCGTCAGGAAGTGTCGACCCTTCTCGAGAAAGAAGCAATAGAAGAGATCCCTCCTGCACAGAGAGGAAAGGGAGTTTACTCAAGATACTTCCTTGTTCAGAAAAAAGACCAGCCGAACAAGTTCAGGCCAATTCTAGATCTACGTTTTCTGAAAAAGTTCATCAAAAGTAGAAGTATCGAATGTTGGCGCTCCAACAAATATTCCCACATCTGAAGAAAGGCGATTGGATGTGTTCGCTGCACCTCCAAGATGCATACTTCCACATTCTATTCACAACACAACATCGCAAGTTCTTGCGGCTCAAGGTGGGAACAAAACCTTACCAGTTCAAGGTCTTACCCTTCGGCCTAAAATCAGCTCCGAGGTTATTAACGAAATGCATGGCAGTAGTAGCGGCAGCATTACATCGCCATGGTCTGTTCGTGTATCTATACCTGGACGACTGGCTGTTGAAGGGATCATCTCCTCAAATGTTGCAATGACACCTTCACATCTGCCTGGATCTCAATCAACGCTTAGGCCTGCATGTCAACCTGGACAAATCGGTTGTTCAACCGACCCAATCGCTCCACTATCTGGGCTCCAACCTAAACTCCGAACTCGGAAAAGTGTTTCCTTCGGAGGAGAGATTGTTATCAATGAGATACAAAGGCAAAATCAACCTTCAAGCTCATCAGCCATCATTAAGACAGATGGATTCTCTGCTGGGGTCGATGGCCTCAATGTATTTTTCTCATACCCAACGCCAGATTGAGGATGAGACAGTTACAGCAAGATCTCAAGGACAAATGGAATCAATCCTCGAGTCTGTGGAACGACCTGATTCTCCACTCCCACAGCAAAGAAGTCCATTCTCTGGTGGCTGCAACCACTGAACCTTCTGGTGGGAGTCCCTTTTCATCAACCTTTGCCACAACAATCCCTGTTCACGGATGCATCGCTTCAGGGTTGGGGAGCGCATCTGGGTCATCTGCAAACTCGGGGCAGATGGACCAACAGAGAGCAGACTTATCATATCAATATGCTGGAACTCCGGCGGTTCATATAGCCCTCGGCGCTTTTCAGCTGTCAATTCAGTCCTAATCAATCCTAGTACAAAAGGACAATATCGCTACCATGTATTACTTGAACAAACGAGGCGGAACACGCTCTCGCCTCTCTCTCGAATCCCAGGTGATCTGGCACTGGCTGCTAGCCAGGAACCCATCTATCACGGCAGTGAATCTGCCGGGAGAACAGAACGTGCGAGCAGACGCCCTCAGTCGTCACTTCGTCGTTGAGCACCCAGTCTTCTTGCTCTTCGAAGTGGTGGCGGACATCTTTAATCAATGGGGTCATCATTTCATCGTCCTCTTTGCAGACTATCAAAACAGAAAATGCCACACCTTTGCATCCAGGTTTTACTGACCAGGACCGAGGGGGAATGCTCTTTTGATAGACTGGTCATGGACGTTTGCATACGCCTTTCCACCCCTCCCTCTCATTCCGAAGGTTGTGGCCAAACTTCTCTGATCCAGAATGACGATGATCCTCATAGCACCTGATTGGCCTCGCCAATGGTGATATCCGAACCTGTTGCAACTCTCGGTTCGCCCGCATTGGAGACTTCCGTGCAGGCCGGACCTTCTCACCAAAATGGGAGGGAAGATTCTGAACCCCAGTCTTCCCTCGCTCAGCTTGGCAGCATGGCTTCTGAAGTCCTGCAGTACGGACGTTTGAACCTCCCTCAGGACTGCATGGACATTTTGAGGGAGTCGGAGACCTTCCACAAGAACCTCATACTCTAAAGTGGAAAAGGTTTTACTTGTGGTGTATCCGTAATGGTTGGTGTCCAGTTAATGGGAAAGAAGAGGTAATCTTGCCGTATCTTCTCTACTTGGCCAAATCTGGTTTGAAGTATTCATCCAGAAAAGTACATTTGGCGGCCATCACAGCGCATCGTAAATCACCTAACCAACCTTCTTTCTTTCAACTTCAGGTGGTCAAGTACTTCCTACAGGGGTTGAAGAAGGTTTGTCCTCCTGTTCGACCTCCTTCTCCTCCTTGGGAGTTGAATCTAGTCTTATCAAATTGATGGGTCCTCCATTTGAACCCATTCATTAGGCCACATTACAACACCTTACTTGGAAAGTAGCCTTTCTAGTGGCAATTAAATCAGCACGCAGAGTGAGTGAAATACAAGCACTCTGTTCTAAGGAACCCTATGCGATTTTCCACCATAATAGGGTGGTTATGTGAACTCACCCTTCCTTCCTACCCAAGGTTGTGTCTGAGCTCCATGTTAATCAGACATATTCTCTACCCTCTTTCTTTCCCAATCCTAGTACGCCTGCAAAAAGGTCTCTTCATTCGCTAGACCTCAAGAGGGTTCTCAAATTCTATTTGGAGGCAACAAAATCCATTAGAAAGGCTGATCAATTGTTGGTAAACTACAGCTCTGTTAGAACAGTCTTCCCAGCTTCTAAAAGATCCATTTCAAGATGGATAATATCTTGTATAAAGTTGGCCTACCAAATAGTAAATAAGCCTCTGTTTGCCTTCCCTAAAGCTCATTCTACTAGGGGCAAGGCTGCTACGGTTGCATTCCTACACAATGTACCGATGGCCGAGATTTGCAAGGCTGCAACTTGGAAATCGGTCCATTCGTTTACCAGACATTACTGTGGATTCTGACTCCAGGGCAGATACCCAAGTGGGCCAGGCCTCCTTGAGGAATATGTTCCAATGCTAACCTATTGGAGTCTGTATATGCCTTATGGCTGCTATGCATCTTGATTGTACTCTGTTTACTTGCCTGCAGGATGATGGGATGGGTTTGCTATTCTATTCATGTGCTTAGGACTATTAATGAGGATCCCCTGGGAGAGAAGGATAAGTTACTTACCTGTAATCCTAGTTCTCTTCCAGGGGTATCCTCATTAAAGTCCTAAGCAACCCACAGCCTCCCTGGGCAAGTGAACATAATACATACATGTCTTTGTAAAATGGTCTGCGGGTATCCGCAAAGAACAACTGACCTAACTGTCACCCCTGAGGAATGATGGGAAGCTAGAGGTCATGGCTGCCTTAAAAGCACGGTGACAGTTTATTCTGAGTGTTTCTGTGGGTTAGCTTTTCAGCTTTCTACACTAATGTTTCTCAATGCAGCCTATGTGCCGACAATGTTTTTTCATTCTTCCTTGCAGGATTGGGATTTCTGCTGTATATTAAAGCAGTTTTCAAATGCTTTTTTTCTTCCTGCTTTATTGGAATGTATTTATGTACAAAAGAATTTCTTGCAACATTGCTCAGCATGACTATGGAAGGCTGCATTGTATGTTTGTGTGTGTATGTATATATCTCAAAACCCTTTCAGGCATAGAGTGACGCATAAATTATGCAAAAAAGGAGAGAACTCTGGGTAGTTCTCAAGTTTAAGTGGAAAGCAGCTACTGTTAGAGCACTCAACACCAGGTGAGCAGATCTGGAGTGTCGCTGGTGTTGCGAGTGCTCTAACAGGAGCTGCTTTCCACCTAAACTTGAGAACTACCCAGAGTTCTTTCCTTTTTTGTGTGTGTGTATATGTATGTATGTATATATGTATATGTATATGTGTATATATATATATATATGTATATGTGTGTGTATATATATATATATATATATATTGATAGCATTG
Source organism: Lissotriton vulgaris (assembly GCF_964263255.1). Classification (NCBI taxonomy): domain Eukaryota; kingdom Metazoa; phylum Chordata; class Amphibia; order Caudata; family Salamandridae; genus Lissotriton; species Lissotriton vulgaris. Next base: position 396,990 of record NC_141690.1, read on the forward strand.
AAATGTCTTTCCAATCAGGTGCCAAAAAGAATTAAGGAGAACCTTTGCGGATATATATAATGCATTTGTGCCTGAGAAATATTTATATGTTTTACCGTTGCTTGGGGAAAGATATTTAGTTATCCCCACTACATGGCCAGGTGTAGGTTTATTAATACACTTTCAAAGTTTAATCGTAAAGCAATGAATTGTAGATTTACCCCAACTATCTACTTATGGATGTATTTGTACATGATAGTAATTTATTAATGGGCGTAGCAATCACCATCCAGCATGAAAACATGCAAATGTCTTTGTACATAGAAGTCAACTATTTACTTGTTTAATTTTTAGTTCGTCTTGCAATTAACATGTAGCATAAAAGACAAGTTGAGCTTGAATAGTTAAAAGCACTTCGAACATATTAAGCCAAAAAAAAACGGTGTTTTATAGTTTTTGTGCATGCAGTATGTTTTCACTTTTTACCATTTGTGTAGTTTCTATATCACGTGATTTTATGCACCAATGTATTTAAACGTTATTGCTTGAGCAGTTCAGGTATGTGAGCAAGGCTACAGGTTAGCCGAAACGCGTCATCCTGTCTGAAAGCATTACGCACCTGGCAAAATAAAAAGTCACTGCAGCCAGCAGTGAAGAAGTGATTTCTGGAGTCTGTGTCTTTCTCCTTTTGGTGGATCTATCACCGGAGTGGTAATTGGATATGGATATATATTATATATATACACCAGGGTCCCGCACATAAGAGGGAATATTTATGTGCTTATGACTTACATGAGGATACCCCTGGAAGAGAACTATGATTACAGGTAAGTAACATATCCTAATCTACCAGTGGGGCGATGTGGATATGTTAAAATGTCTGTGGCCGAGGGCACTTCTGCATGCATTTTCTCTGATTCCACTAATCCTATGGCTAATAGTAAAGATAAATTCAAAAGGGGAGGGCAGGTGTAATACTGGTGTGTCCATTTTGGTCTCGAAGATATTTGTTTCTGCTACTCAGGGAATTGTTGGTTGCTCAAGTATGGTTCTCCCTCTCAAACCTATTCCAATTCTCCCTCCACTTCAGTTGCCTCTTGCATGTTTTCAGACGTTAAGGTTAGCGGTTTGGAGGTTGAAAGAGAAGAGCTTGGAAGGTTCAGACTATCTGTGTCTGTGGCAGTCTGTCCAAGCCTCTAGAAAGAATTCTACTTGTAAAGCATTCGTCCATAATTGGACTTCCTTTCGAAAATGGTGTAAGAATGTGTTTTTTTCCTACAGTTCTGTGTTCCCCCATAATACTGAATTTCCTGCAAGATGGTTTCAATATAGGTTGGTCGGTTGCCACCCTGATGTTTCAATGAGTACCTGTTAGGCCCTTTGTGTCTACTTATGGTTCTGTGGTTGGGATTCAAGATTGTATTTCAAGACTCTTTAAGGTTTTTAAGCTGGTGAGACCTAGAATAAGACATTTGTTTCTTGTCTAGGACCTGCTTTTTGTCTTAGAAACTATATGAAAACCCAATTATGAGCCTCGCAATAACGTTCTTCTAAAATGTTCAACTCTTATGGTAGTGTTTTTGGTAGCAGTCATCACTGCTGGGAGACTGGGAGAATTGACAGCTTTGCAGTGTAATCCTCCTTATCTTAGATGTTTTGAGTACTGTATTGTTATACCATTGTGTCCTCAAATTGTGCCTAGGATAAACTCTGTCTTTTACTGGTCTTGGGAGATAATTTTTCCTGTTCTTCCCTCTTCTGTTTCTTAGGAAGTGGTTTGCTTCAATGTTGTTACAGCAATCTGGATTTACATTTCAAGGTTAGCTGACTATAGTAAGTGAGAGGCCTTTTTTGTGAACTTTGGGCAAGCCAATAAGGTGAGGGGGGGTAGGCAGGTGTGGATAAAGGCTTCTCTGTTAACTGCATTTGTTCTGCAGAAACCTGGGCAAGGCAGTCCGCATTTGTTGATCATTTGTAATAGAATTTAGCCCATCGTTTTGAGCTGAAATGTTGAACACATTTTCTAGGTTCAAAGAATGTTTTGTAAGCTGCAGTAAATTGGACCGAGTAATCTATTTTGCTTTATTAAATATGTGTCTTGCATGAATGCTGTCAACTGTGTTGCTCTTTTGTATCACTTCTCTGGTATTCCTCCAAATAGTAAGTAAGGGATCAAGGAATGGGATGAGGAGGTAATGTTTGGACAACTTGCCGATTCGAGTCCACATTCTTTGCCCATTATTAACGTTCTCACCTTTTCTTTTGGGAGAAAAGTGTTTCCAAAGCTTATAGCAACAGGGTATGTCAAAGATAGCTGGCATCTTTGGTAGAGAAAGGGGGTGCTGCTTATATTAAGCTAATGGAAGTGCTTGTAAGGGGTGCTGGGAGTGAAGCAAGGGTTCACTATTGCAAATAGTAAGTAATGGGACGAGGAACGTGGAATCGGAGCAATCCTATCAGTAAGTAATCCAATAATTTTCCGATGTGTAGAAACACATTTTAGGAATAAATGTGTATTCAGATGGGTTGAATACACTCTTGATTTCAGTGAAATGGGTTGGCCATATGCATCTGTGAGAACTCCAGCACCTACTGCCACCGTTCTGATGTGAAGTTGAATGTGCTGTGTCTTCTGGCACACGGGCTGCGCGGCTTTGATGCCGCTGAACGGGGTGGCACAGTACTTCGGCGGAGTAGTAGCAGTTAAATTACCCTTAGACTAACATGAAGCCTCAGTCTGCACATTATCTATTAGTGCGTGAACACAGCGCGGGTCGTTAGTAAATCATAAGGGTTTTATAATCGCTCCTAGTCAATAGATGACTGCTAGTCAAGGACTGCGCGTGCGGGAAGGCGTGTGCCATATTTCCCGTGTTCACAGCTATTCCGTTTTACACGTGTAGCTTGATGGGGCTTGCTTCAGTGCCCTCCTGTGCTCTGCATGCCCGGGGGAAGTAAACTACTAAGAGCTGAAGCATTCACTCCTCCTGGCGAAGAAAGAATGCCAACAATTCAAAACTAGGATTTTGCTGGGCTGCTACCATGTACCGACATAACGCTGATTATATGTTGTATGTTTTGTTGTATGTATAAAAGAAAAACTCCAATAAAAATGTGTAAAAAAACAAACAGAAACCATTGAAAATGTTTTCTGGCGTTAAAAATAAATGTTCTTTGTTTCAACGAAACTCGATTTAATTAACTGCATTTCTATTTGGTATTGTGTATATACTTGTGTAAAGCATAAACTAAGGATGGCCGGGCCCATGCCATATTTTCAGGGTTGCTACTTAGTTTGCATACATGGAATCTAAATAGATCTCGTTGACCTATATCAGTGATTATGCTGCATGCCTGGCATGGATCTGGTCCTCCGGTGCTTAAGTTGAACACACCTGGTACATAAAGATGTCGGCAGGGGAAAATAAATATGACAGCTTTCTCTTAGTTTTTGAGAGCTTAAAATGCAGACAGTACTGATGAACTGCATAGTGAAACTTTTCTGTAAATTCAGTGACGTTGAAAAAAAGCACGATAAAAGTTAATTGGACCAAAAGGGCGCAACACAGGCTTCATATTAGCTCTATTGTGTGAAAAAGGCTGCTATATTGAAGACAAGTGCATAGCGCAACAATAAAACCCTTGGCCTTCACAGTACAAAACTAAACCTCACTATACAATGTCACCTACGTTCACCTACCCTCTCCACCCCTAAGAGTCCCCCCTTACATCTTTGTCTTGCAACTGTGTAAGTCCTGCCCTGGTGTTGAACTGCAGACCTTTAAATCCCTTAACACTTTAACCTACATCTGTTAACATCAAACTAACTATCCTAAATCTTAATTCTTAGTTTGTTGCTTCATCCAGGTAGTACTCTATTGGCACTGTCCTAATTCACCTATGTTCATAACAATAATCTTAGTTTAGAACCATGGCAATCTAACTGTCAACCTCCACTCAGAAAAGGCCCCTTAGACTTGTCTGACTCTTCCCCCCCCCACCCCCCCCCCACCCCCTCATGAACCTCTGTCGCACCTTCTCACGTTGAATGTTCTCTCTAGCACTTCCTTCAACTGCAACAGACAGAGCTCAATCCTGTAGCTAAGCAAGTGAACCCCACCCACCCCCTAAAAAATTCCGCACAATCGAATTTCAAATCAAGATCTTTAACTTGACCAAAACCTTCATTCCTACAAAAACCTGCATGTCCCTGTTAATTATGCTCCTTGCCTTATCAATGGTCGAGACCTTTGTCGCCCCCTCCACTGTCCTCACAATGAATTGTCCACAGGGCGAATCCTCCGGACCACTGTAGCCTGATTTGCAACATATCCTCCTTTTTCTTCTTTAAGAAAGCCAGTCCTTTGCATACTTCCATGTCATTTTCACCCAGGTGCAGCACTAAAACATCTAGGCCTTTTTAATAACATATTTAAATATTGTTACCGCTCTCGCCATCTCGTACCACTTTTTCTGTGCTAAGTAACATTAAATAAGCGATTTGGTTTCCACTCCTGTGGGTACCGACAGCACTTTTGGGTAGTAGGTGCTTGGGGCAGATGTAGCACCCGATTTTTATATATATATGTTGTGTTTTATACTAACTGTGTCACGCTTTACATGGTGTACTTAATACAATTGTAATTGGTGAATTGTGCAGACGTTTCCTTAGGGAACACTACTACCTAAATCTTGCAGTAACATTAAATAAGCGTTCATCGAGCCATAGATTAGTGCATCTTGACCTTTCTGCAGTACTTGCCTTTCCCCCCATTTAATAAAGGAATGTCCTACGATCCAAATCCACAGTTCAACTTGCTCCGGCGCAGCAACTGCACCTGAAAATAACAATATATGTGAGAGACAACCAAAATGTTTCATATCGGCAACATCCCCCTTGCCCCAATTTCAGGTACTGACTAAAGCAGTCTGAAGCCCACACCCCAACTGCATGATCCTGCCAAAACCCCGCTGTGCGTCCTCCATGGCCACACCGATCCTGAAGGAATGGCTTCTGTAAGCCGCCTGGGGCTTCCCCCAGGCTTGCCAACCCCTTCGGCAGAACCCACAAAAGCTGGAAAGAAGTCCACCCGAACCATAATCGTCCTCTGTGTACAAAGCCTATCACACCAACAGGGATTATTCAGAAAAAAAGGTTATTGCAGTATTTCAAGTTCACAAATATAATGCAAGTTTAGTGAAAATTAGAGTTCATTTAATCTTAGAGGTTTTCCTCCAGTCCAGCCAACACGTGTTTCGTCGATTGGGATGGAACCCACGACTTCATCAGGGCTGATATTGGACGCTTGCAAACTTTTACGCCTTCTGACTGGTTATAATTCCGACCCAGCCTTACTGATGTAAATAATTAATTTACTCTCTTAATTTCTATGCAGGTAAGTACTTAATCAATAATAACTCAATCGGAAAGAAGGAAAACAGAGTCCGTGGTGTAAGAGTTTCTAAGGGTTTTATTCCTCATGAAGGAATCAGGATATCATGTTCTGACCACCACACAGGATGTCAGAAGGGATAGATGAGCGCGCCGTCGTTTATTGACAATACATAGCTTATATACTTGATTTACATCATAATGTTCAATGTAAGAGGCGTAACAGCTGAGAGAAGACAAGATAACAGTATACACGTGGTGCTAGTACATCATCAAGAGGCGTAAACTAGGCGTGTGTGCTAGAAACGTCACTGATAGGTGACGCAAGTGGGTGGCACCAAGGGGTGGTGCTAACAGAATGTTGCAATGTCAGCGGAAATCGGAAGCTTGGATGCGCGCGCAGCTGCATGACGTGTGATAGACGGGGTGCAGGGGACTTGACATTTACACTGGCGGAAAGAGACAGAAGTCTGGCATGTCAGATCAACTTGTGCTTCTATCATATCCGATATCTGATGTTTAGGAACTAAGCTATCTGGGCAGAAAGGTCTCTAGAGCAGAAGCTATTCTATACTTGCTGTGAGTGCGTGTATAAGCGCCTGAGTGTCTGTATGAGAAGCGTGGGGGCATGGGGCCTTCCATGGAAGCATGGCAACAGAGGCTATGAATTACTTGCATAAAGACAGGTCGGCCCTTTAGCCCTGTAGCTGAGGAAGGATGTTTACTGAAGCTAGCAGGCCGGAATGTATCTTCGGGGAGGAAAACAGATAACTCGAAGGTTATAGTCAATCTTGGCAGGCAGCAGGCTGAGCTGAGCACGGAGGGCCGCGCTAGAAGTAAGTCAGAGTTCACGGGTACGGGGGCTGCTTGGGCAGAGGCCCTCGCAGTCAGAAGCCAGAAAAGAGGCTCGGTGGCAGAGATTCAGGGCCTACTTTCAGCCAGGCTGAAAAACGTAGGAGTACACTTCAAAAAGACGTTGGCATAGCATACTTAGGAACGGACCATCAAACCCATTCATGGTGGGTCTGAAAGAGGACAAGTTAACGTTGGACGCAAATGTATTTGCGTCTTCATAGCTGGTACAGGAGGGAAGTTACATGCACTTTTAACTCGTACATGGAGTCGGTGGGGTACTCGCTAGGGAACACAACATGACCATAAAATTTATATTACCTCATTCCCTCCTTGTTCCCTACGGACCCTTCATGATATATCGATCCTCATAAATCGATCAGTTTGTTCTTGTAACATTATATGTTCGTCTTTCTTTCTTTGACTGTTTGAGAGGCAACTGGAATGCTCAATGCAGGATGTGGCACACAGTCCACATATCGCTGGCCCACACTGCAGGCACAGGCAACAACTGAATACTATAACAAGGCCAATGCCTAGGAAGGATAAGATCTTCCATCCCCAAGCCGTTAACGTAGTCCAGAACCAACCGGACCAAGTCCAGGTGCCTGGATTCTGATGTATCTGATTTGCAATTTTATGTAAACGGGTGATAGCTTGATAGACAGATGGTGCATTTTGTGGAATGAAAACACAGCAACTTGACCCGATGACCTTACAAGCTCCACCTCTATCTGCCAAGATGACGTCAATCACAAGACGATTTTGAAGGACAACAGTCCGTATAGCAGACTGCTCCTCTGTTAAGTTACCTAGAGCGGAGGCAGTTTCGTTCACTACTGCTTCAAGTGTTCTCGTTAATCTGCGTATTAATTTACTGTTTTGGACAGGTCCTAGGAAGAAAAAGAATCCTTTATTGAAATCAGTGTACTGTTCCCATGCCGTTTCTGTGTAGTCGACAAGGGGAATATCTCTTTTGGGTCTATTCGGTGCTAGATTCGTATTTCTATGGTAATCAGGAGGAGCTAGGAAAACAGGTGGCAGAAGGAAGGCAATGTAACAGGTACCATCCCAATCTGGAGGCAAACGTATGTATGCGGTATGACCACAAACAAAGTAGGAATGACTGATAGCTTTAAAGGACGATTTACCATGGTCACTGAACTCGACCACAGTAGTGCATTTACTATGACCTACGTGTACTGAACCTTTCTTGCTAACACATAATTCACCTGTGACTGGTAGTACTAACATATGGGGCAGAACTGGAGCAGTTTCAGATTCAACAGTGAGGATCATAAGGCTAATTGTGTAATTACCTAATCCATATACTTCATTTTCTAGATCAGTTCCTATTCGAGTGGGAAGTCCTTCTTGATCAGGATAACAGACGTTGAGCAGGACTAAGTTCAAGTTTCCCCAAACCCAGCCCCCATCGAAAACAGCAATATCAGGATCTAAAGAATTAATTATTTTAAACCATGCTCCACAGGAGCCATTGTGAGTGAATGGGTACGGAAAGAGAGGCAGAGCTCCCTTGTAATTCTGGTAGGGAGGGAGTCGGCCACATATCCAACAGTCTGTAGCATTATTTGTCTGATGGGAATGGTGTAACATACTAATGAATGTATTGTTGCGCAGCGCAAGTCTGTAAGAGAGTTCATGTGCAGGAAGTTCACTAAAAGTGTGTTCAGCAGAGACATTGTAAGCAGATTGTTCACGCCTGAAAATAGGCCAGTACATAGGAAGCAGAATGCTGGCAATAATAATTAGAATACTCAGAATAAACATGATTATTAGTGTCACTATGCAGTGACTACGAAGTGATTTGCAATATGTTCTTCTCTTTTCCTCTCTCTCTCTAACTCGATCTAGGGGATACATGTCAGAAACTATTTAACCGATTCACCTAAGGGAGGACTTAAACAATTAAACTGTCTGACTTGCTAGATCGAAGCTTCATTCGGTAAAGTTCTTGAGGAGTCTTTTCTCTTTTAGGCACAGTAACGTCTTGTGCTTCAACACAGTCTTTGGTGGGGGTGGACGAGTCAGAGTCCTGTTTCAGTCCGTTTTTTAGTTCATTGCATAGTTTGATGTGACTCGTGTGGACCCACCCCTTTCTCCCCTCGATTTTCACGGCGGTCCTAGTGGTAAGCAGAACGGTCTTTGGAGACTTCCAGCGGGGCTCCAGCGGACTTTTCCGGTCGAAATTCCGGACGACTACCAGGTCACCTGGGCGGACCTCATGCGCCTTTACATCGGTGTTGTCAGGGAAGGCTGCGGCAACCTGTGAACGACATGATTGGAGTGCAGACATCAAGGAGGCAAGGTAATCTGTCAACATGTTACAATCAATATCAGTGATCTTTTTCGGAACGGGCGTCCCCCACATATTCGGCGGTCTGCCAAAGACCACTTCGTACGGGGATAGCCCTGATCTCGAGTGGGCGACCATCCTCATGTAGAATAGTGCCACGGGCAGGGCGACTATCCAGTCGACCCCTTTTTCCTGACAGATCTTGGCAAGACGGATTTTTAGTGTCTGATTATGCCTTTCTACAAGGCCAGCTGCTTCGGGATGTCGGACACAGTGGAACCTCCACTGATATCCTAGCAAGAGGGAAACTTGTCTCATCAGCTCGGACGAGAACGGCTGTCCGTTGTCTGAATACACGACACGGGGCAAACCGTACCGTGGGAAGAATTCACGAACCAACTGTCTGGCAGTGGTCGGAGCAGTGTAGTCTGGGACTGGGTATGCTTCGGTCCAGCGGGACAGAGCACAAACAATTACAAGGACATACTTAAATCCTCTACAGCTATTCATCTGGATATAATCCATCTGGAGGACTTCAAAAGGGTGATCGGGAGGATGAAATCCACCTTGCTCAACAGGGACGCTTTTACCTGGATTGAACTGACAACAGATCATGCAAGTACGCACTTTCTGTTTTGCTGCTGCTCGTAAGTGTTTGTTGTACCAGAGATTCTGTAAACTGTCTAACATGGCTTTCTCTCCAAGATGGGCAGGACTATGTGCTGTATTTATCATGACTTGAACCATTGAGTCGGGGAGAAACCATATAGATTTTCCCTTCGTCACCCAACCTTGATCTGTCTGAATCCCTCCTAGTTCAGTCCATTTCTTTATCTCCTCTGGAGTAGCATGTGTCTGGATATCAATTACATCTAGGGCGGGATCTCTAACTGCCATACACTGGGTCTGGACTATTGTCTTTGTCACATCAGTAGTCTGGGTGTAAGTCAATGCTGTATGTTTTGCTGTCTGGTCTGCCAGGTCGTTACCCTGGGAAACAGAATCTGTGACTTTAGTATGTGCCTTACACTTCATGACTGATATGCCCGAGGGCAAATGTATTGCTTCTAACAGTGCTTGAATGAGGGGGCCATGTTGTATCTTGGCCCCATGGGAAGTCAGAAAACCTCGTTCTTGCCAGAGGACTCCGAAGTCGTGTACAACTCCGAAGGCATAGCGGGAATCTGTGTATATGTTAACATTTCTGTTCTTGGCTAGAATACAGGCTCGAGTCAGAGCGATGAGCTCTGCTGCTTGAGCAGACAGGGTGTCAATACGATGTGTTTCTTTAATTTCAGTTTCAGTGGTCACGGCGTACGCGGCCACTAATTCTCCTGTACTTGTTCTCATGCATGAACCGTCCACATAAAGTGTCAGGTCTGGATTTGTCAATGGGACATCTGTTAAGTCTCGTCTAGGCTTAGTTACTGCATTAATTATTTCTATACAATCATGCGGAGCTGGATCTGTCATAACTGTAGGTAACAGTGTTGCGGGGTTCAGGATGCTGCAACGTCTGATTTCTATGTGTGGCTGGAATAGTGTTAATTCATAACCTGTCAGTCGTGCTATAGTTAAGTGTTGAGTCTGGGTTCTGTTTAACAAAACCTCTACAGAATGTGGTACTTGAACTGTTAACTGATGACCTAAAACAATTGAATCACTTTGTCTTATTGCTAACGCTGTTGCTGCTACTGACTTTAAGCACGCAGGGAGTGCTTGAGCTACTGAATCCAATGTACTAGAAAAATAAGCACAAGGCTTATGTGAACCTGCTTGGTCTTGAGTGAGGACAGACAACGCTGTGCCATCACGTTCTGTAACAAAAAGTGTAAACGGTTTGCTGTAACATGGTGTCGCTAAAACTGGTGCTTGGCATAAAACTTTCTTTAATTCTTCAAAAGCTTGTGTGTGTTCCTGAGTCCAAGGGAGGACAGTCGAAGTCGCTGCCTCCTGTGTCGTTAACTGGATGAGTGGTTTAGCTAGAAATGCATACTGGGGAATCCATTGTCTGCAGTACGAGGTGAGGCCTATGAAGGCCCGCACTTCCTTTTGTGTCTTGGGTTGCGGCATGTTCACAATTAACTGAATGCGATCGGGAGTGAGCTGTCTCCCCACTTTGGACAGCAAGTGACCCAAGTACACAACTTGCTGAACACAGAATTGTAGCTTCGAAGGAGACACCTTGTGTCCCTTGTCGGCCAGGAAATGTAAAACTGTCAGTGATGCTTTTTCACATTCGGGCTCACTTCGTGCGGTGATCAGCAGATCATCGACGTATTGTAGTAAAGCGGTGTTAACTGGCATTTGAATACAATCTAGTTGTCTTTTCAGTGCTTGACTATAGATGCTGGGGCTTTCTGTGAATCCTTGAGGTGCGCGCGAAAATTTGAAACTGCGTCCATTTAAACAGAATCCGAAGAGATATTGGCTCTCGGGATCAATAGGCACGCTGAAGAAGGCGTTCTTGAGATCAATTACAGTAAAGAACGTTGCTTCTGAATCAATAGCAGTCAAGAGAGATGATATATCGGGGACCACAGGATACTGTGGGATAATGCATTTATTCAATTCTCGAAGATCAATCACCAGCCGATATACTGGCGGTGCATTGGGATCAGTACGTTTAAGAATCGGAATGATGGGTGAGTTACAGATATTGGAGTCGGTCTCGACGACCACTCCTTGGGCAATGAGCTCTTCAATGATTTTCAGTAAAGCCGCTACAGCATCGGGTGGTAACTTGTATTGTCTGATTCTGGGTAATACAACACCTGCCTTGAGGGTAACGCGGTATGGTGTAATGTGCATACATCCTACATCAGTTGGGCCTTTTGCCCACAAGTAATCAGGTACATTTTTCAATCTGACGTCAAACTCACGAAGGACGTAATGACCCTTGAAATCCCGCAGAAAGAGTCTAACCCCCTCCGGGGAGCAGCATATTATAGCTCCTAGAGCCTTCAGTGTTTTAATTCCTAACAGATTTTCCGGACATGATTTTGTTAGTAACAGGTCTGTAACGCGTGATAATGGACCCACAGCCAGGGGAACTGGTTCTGAGACTTCATTTACAATAGGTTGTCCTGAAAAACCAAGGGAAACATTTTGTGAGCCTGAGAGGGGTGCCCCTGGAACTTCGTCATGACTTATTGTAGTGCGACTTGCCCCTGTGTCAATTAAAAACTTTCTATCTTTCCCCAATACTTGACTGTGTACATAAGGACCTTCTTGATCTACAGGAATCTCGATAAGAGGCAAGCCACCTTCCCTCTCTAGGCTGTTTCATGTATATCGGGAATATTCGGGGTAAGCAGACTGGGCATACTGGTACATCTGTTGTGAGACTTGCTGAGTTGCAGCAATGGGCTGTGGCTGTGGTACTGCTACGGTCTGTGCTGTCTGTGCGGATGCATGCATGGGCTGTGTATTCTGTGTAGACTGATGCTGGTTATGGTCTTGTCTAGGCGGATGCGGTCTCTCTTTAGTTTTACCTGTCGCTATGTTATGTTTCAGAACTGCACATTCGTGTACGTAGTGACCTGGCTGCTTGCAATAATTGCATGTCCCTTTAACAGGAGCTGCAGCGTGACTTGTCTGGGTCGTACCTTTCCTGTGACTGTCGGATGGGACCGTCTGGGCTACTAACATTTTCATTTTCGTGTCTTTCATACGTTTCTGTTCCTGATCTTGTTCTTCCCTAATTCTATTCTGGTGATATTGTAACATTTGTAACATCTGGGATGGCGTATTTGCTTGCCATGTACTCTCGACTTTATACACTCTATTTTTAACTAACGGTAGGGAATTCTCGACTAACTTTGATACAAAAAGATGTGGGTACGACTCGCTACTTGGCTGGAGGCCACTATTGATAATAAAACATTTCTCGAATCTTGAATAAAAGTCGCTAGTATCTTCATCATGTTTCTGTTTACAGGACGAGATTGCATCCCAATCCTCCTTTCTAGTTGTCAATAATCTGGGCAGGACCTGTACTATTAAACCTGGTAATGCTTTAGTTTTGTCCCCAAGGCCTAACCCTGGAACCCGTTTCTTTTCTTCATCCTCTATTTCTGCCCAGGCAATCTTTGCGTCTCCCACCTCCCAGTCCTTTTCCTTTAATTTCTCGAATATACCCGTAGGCAATAATACTTTCAACATTTTCATGATATCATCATATGTGTAGTCCCCCATCAGTAACATGTCTTTGAGCTCTCTATGAAAACCTGCAGGGTCTTTATCATGGCACGGTACTAATTTCTTCATTTCTAACAGTTCTAATTTAGTTAGAGGCGTGTGTACATACACGCGTTTCAAAATTTTATCCTCACCCATAACAGGGTGCACTTCTCGCAAGGGGTTCTGACTTTCAATACCACCCCCGCACTGCATATGGTACATTTTCCTTTCTGGAGGTGGGGCGGGAACATATTCAGGACTTACAAAGGTGTCATATCTGCGTCGTTGTTCTAGAATTATTTGAACTAATTTAGTGCTTAGGCCTCTCCATCTATCCATCAGTAGTGCTTCTAGTGTCTCATGTAAGGGACCTGGATCGGAATAATGTTTTCTGTATTTGATGAGAAGGTGCTGAATCATATATACCCCTGCTAATTTCTGTTCGTCGGGGGAGAGGTTCAGAAATGTCTGTGCTACGGTGTCATCATTATATATGTCTGCATTTTCGGCCCATGATACCGCTGATCGGGCTAATTCTTGTTCATCCATAGAATTGAGTACATGGTACCCAACTCGATCTCGAAGCCGTTTATCAGTTTCCTGGAACTGATGTTCAGCAGAATTCGGATTCGTTAAGGCAGAGAAGAAAACTCTCTTGCTTTCTGGACGGATACCCTTCCTAAGATAAGTTCCCTTACCTACATATGCTATAGTGCTTGTAGTCGGTTCTAGTTCTTCAGATTCTTCTTCCTCCTCAGAGGGAGCCTTTTCTTTCTCTTTCTCGTGTACTGCTATCACTGCTTTCTTAATCTTTTTATACATGGCCTCTATGCAATTTTGTCTGTCATGTTTTCCATCGGCTATATTTTGACCCCACTTGTTCAATGCATCCAATTCACTCTGCTCTGTTCCGGGCCTGTCTCGTTCTCTTATTAGACAATTTATGAAAAATCGTAGTATCAGTGCTTGCATGGTAACTTTCTGTTTCTCCAGGGCATCCTTAATACTGTCGGGGTCCTTTCCCGTTTGAACGAACTCATATATTCTATCTAGGTGCTCCTTCATTCCTGCATAACATAACAAACTATCAGTAGCAGATCTTAACCGTAAAGACGCTAATATCATTAAGTCGTCCTGTCCAGGTTCTGGATCATATCTACAAACTGACATATTTTCTTTTAGTGCATCAAGACGGGATGAATTAGAAGAACGGGGGGATCTGTGCGTAAAAGGACTCTGCATACCTCTGAGATTTAATCTGTGAGTCGGTGGCGGGGTCTGGAGACCCGCGGTCGCACCTCCTGACGCGGAAACTTGGGCATTATCTCTGTGTGTAGTCAGTATCTGAATTTGTCTTTTAGTAGGATCTGATTGAAGTGGTTTCGGCAGATCAGTTTTAGGTGAGGGAAGTGGCGGAGCTGGCGGAACGGGACTAGTCTTTTTCGGTGTCGGCTGAGAGTGATCTTGGGGGGCAGTACCACCCCCGGCCCTGTCAGTAGGCAGGGCACGAACAGGCAGATTGGTGTAAGCTGGCGCTACATCTTCGAGATATGAATTTAGGAATATGTCTTTAGTAGTCTTATGCATTACTTTAGTTGGAACTAATGGTGACGGCAAATTTTTCGGTATTTCTGAAATGGCGTCAGGGGTACCATCGGCCAAAAGATACATGTTGTTCACTTTGCCATTTAGGATACGATCTATTTGTTCTACTTTTACTCGAATTCCCTCAGTAACTAATTCGTTTTCTTGGGCCTTTTCTGATTCTTTAAGCCTGTCTTCTCTACGGAGTGCTCTATCAGCACGCTTACGTGATTCCTTACGCCAAAATTCTATGGCGTCTTTCTGAGATTGTCTAGCTTTCTTTTTCCGTAATATTTCTTCTACCTTTATGATGCACTCGGCATCCCATGTTCCGTTAACTGGCCATCGGTATCTTTCCTCTAGGTGCTTGGTATAATCTGTCCATAACTCTAGATACAAGATGGCGTCTATGCCATGCTTATTATACATGAAATTACCTGGAGTGTCCCTAGGGGGGATTGGAATCTCTTCCTCTAACATCCCTTTCCTAGTTCCTATCTGCTTTAATTTGTTAAAAAACGGCATTGTGCCTACTTGATACTGAAATGCTTGATCCTTAATACTTAATTTCGCCTGTAACTATTTAAACAAAAAAACACAATAATACACAAGAACAATCACATTCATACCACGACATTAATCACATGAAACATTTAAAGACATAGCTAACTTCCCCCTACTCTGAATGTACCGCTCAACGATACAGATACACTGCTGTAACAGTGCAGAAATTCGGAATACTTTATATACTGCTAAACAGTACAGATACACTGCCTAAAAACAGTGCAGACCGGACTTGCGTACCCAAACCCGTCTAGATACGACCCAGCAATGGTACTCACCGGGAAGCACGGAAAACAGAAGGCCTCGGAAAACTCGACTGGACTCGACTCGGAACTTCGGAAAACTTCGGAAAACTTCGGAAAACTTCGGAAAACTTCGGAAAACTGGTGGGCCTCTTCACACCTCGGACCTTGCTTCCTTCGGCTGGGCTCTGGTCGGGATCCTCCGCACTCCTCACCGCCTCGTCTGGGCACTGATCGCAGTCTTCGTCACCTCCGTGTGTCAGAGGGGGATGCAGGAAATCCTGCCAGTACACGTGTTGTCCGTCTAACTGATGGCAGGGGACACGGATTGCAACGCACCTTCCGGCGCGTGAGGTGGGGGAGGGGTCCCTATTCGGGCGCCAAAATGATGTAAATAATTAATTTACTCTCTTAATTTCTATGCAGGTAAGTACTTAATCAATAATAACTCAATCGGAAAGAAGGAAAACAGAGTCCGTGGTGTAAGAGTTTCTAAGGGTTTTATTCCTCATGAAGGAATCAGGATATCATGTTCTGACCACCACACAGGATGTCAGAAGGGATAGATGAGCGCGCCGTCGTTTATTGACAATACATAGCTTATATACTTGATTTACATCATAATGTTCAATGTAAGAGGCGTAACAGCTGAGAGAAGACAAGATAACAGTATACACGTGGTGCTAGTACATCATCAAGAGGCGTAAACTAGGCGTGTGTGCTAGAAACGTCACTGATAGGTGACGCAAGTGGGTGGCACCAAGGGGTGGTGCTAACAGAATGTTGCAATGTCAGCGGAAATCGGAAGCTTGGATGCGCGCGCAGCTGCATGACGTGTGATAGACGGGGTGCAGGGGACTTGACATTTACACTGGCGGAAAGAGACAGAAGTCTGGCATGTCAGATCAACTTGTGCTTCTATCATATCCGATATCTGATGTTTAGGAACTAAGCTATCTGGGCAGAAAGGTCTCTAGAGCAGAAGCTATTCTATACTTGCTGTGAGTGCGTGTATAAGCGCCTGAGTGTCTGTATGAGAAGCGTGGGGGCATGGGGCCTTCCATGGAAGCATGGCAACAGAGGCTATGAATTACTTGCATAAAGACAGGTCGGCCCTTTAGCCCTGTAGCTGAGGAAGGATGTTTACTGAAGCTAGCAGGCCGGAATGTATCTTCGGGGAGGAAAACAGATAACTCGAAGGTTATAGTCAATCTTGGCAGGCAGCAGGCTGAGCTGAGCACGGAGGGCCGCGCTAGAAGTAAGTCAGAGTTCACGGGTACGGGGGCTGCTTGGGCAGAGGCCCTCGCAGTCAGAAGCCAGAAAAGAGGCTCGGTGGCAGAGATTCAGGGCCTACTTTCAGCCAGGCTGAAAAACGTAGGAGTACACTTCAAAAAGACGTTGGCATAGCATACTTAGGAACGGACCATCAAACCCATTCATGGTGGGTCTGAAAGAGGACAAGTTAACGTTGGACGCAAATGTATTTGCGTCTTCATAGCTGGTACAGGAGGGAAGTTACATGCACTTTTAACTCGTACATGGAGTCGGTGGGGTACTCGCTAGGGAACACAACATGACCATAAAATTTATATTACCTCATTACGTGGCATGGGTAATAGTTTCCTATGGGGTCTTGGTCGCCGTTTTTGCGAACTCTTCTAATATCTAAATATTAGTTTCCGTCGTGATCTGTATTATCTGGATCCCCGATTTTATCTAGACTGTCCTTCCTCCAACGTTATTTGTGAAGGGAAGTTGCTCCCTGCTCCCAAATTCTGGAGTCCCGGGGCTGCGAGAATCAACCGGTCTGTAGCGCGGTCTTCCGTGTTTGGATCCCCAATGTCACCCATGAGCTCTTGTAAACTTGTCCACTGTTGTCGACAGTTCTCAGAACCTGGTTGACTCACAAAGAAGTCATCAAGGTAAAGCATCGTCGCCCTCCCTTCCCGTGTGCCACGTGAAAACCCACTGCAGGAAGGAGCTGAAATGCTCAAAATGAGCGCAAGGTTTCCACACCCCGTGGAAACACTTTGTCAACGTACCAATGGCTGTCGAACTGTATACCTAGCAACTGAAAAAATCTTCTGGATATACCAGCAGTATCAGAAAAGCCAACTTAATATCACACTTAGCAATCTGAGCACCCTTTCCCGCCTATTCTACCAAGGCCACGTCCACTGAGGAGTAGGAGACCGTTGTGACCTCCTCTGATATGAAATCATTGGCACCACTCCCTGTGGCCATGACAAGTGTTGTATGAGGTGAAACTGATCTTTTTCAGTTTCTTATCACTACACCGTGGGTGATACGATCAATTTGTGCAACGGCCATGTACTAAATGGCCCTGCCATTCGGTCCTCCTGAATTTTGTTTTGTAGCTTTGACCTCGTCACCTGTGTATGTTACTGTGTTGTCTTCACATTCTCGGCCCACCTACGTGCTCTCGGACCATCCTACCGCAGCCTAAATCCCTCCCGAAAACCTTCGATCAACAACTTAGCATCCTTCTTGTGGTAGCGGGCCAACCAAAAAGCCAAGCGTTCCACATCAGAAAAAGCTTTTTCATTCCTGGCAGCAAAAGCATGGAACAGCCTCCCCTTCAACCTCAGGCACGCCCCAACAGAAAGCCTTTTCAGGAAGCTCCTGAAGACCTGGATATTCCCACAGCCCGATTCATTAGTTCTTGCAGCCATCTAATCCTTTCCTCACCGAGCTGGTTCTCCTGTATGCTCAGCGCCAAGATGCTCCTCCCGGAGCGATAGCCGTGCTATATAAACCCCAATAAATATCAAATATCAAATAAAAACATCAATTGGCCTATGAGCCCTTGCCCATATTTCCATGTGTCCTGCGCTCGCCCCTGCTTTCTGACACCTGATTAGCCTGTTGCCCACTGTAATTCCCCTGTTGTTGGGTCCATTCCCCTGCCTGCTGCCCTGTCTACTGCCCCCAGCCGTGTAGTACTGCACAAGGGAGCCTACCTGCACACTTGAAACACTTTTGCAGGAATTTACAGTACTCTTGTACATAGGATTTTTTTTGTTAAATCCCAGCATGTCCCAAGTGCTACTCCCTGTGTCTTGGCAACTGTCCACACCCCTCCTCTGGGTGGGAAAGGGCTGAAGGCCACTTGCTGTAAATGTGGTTCCATCAAACTTAACCGAGCCCATTGTCTACGGATAGAGATCAGTGTCAATTTCCCCCTATTTTGCCTCAGGATCCCATGCTATCCGCGCACAAAATTCCTCGACCAGGTGTAACCCCCATACGGGATCTGAACTTGACTCATCACATCCTTATATTTGAATAGCAACACACACCTTAATGGGTATTTTCTGCAGTATACACTAGCAAAACTTTAAAACTTTGCCGATAGTTCTTAATTGTCGTCGGCACCGTAGGCCATTTTGATGACTCATTATCCTCCCGCTTGGAAACTTCATTTTTCCTTAGCTCTCAATGGAGCAGCTTCAGCATCTTAACATACTCCCCTTTCCATATCTTTTCTTTGGTCGCCAATGTTAAGTGTGTTGCAAGGGGCTTCCTCACCTCCATATAATGCAACTTCTTAATCTTGAGTTCTCTATTCTGTTTCGTTCCTGTGTCCAGCACTCCTGTATTGTCTAGTCCAACCTCCCCTTCTACTTTCGCATGTGGAGTGATCGGTTCCCCATTTGCCCCTATTTCAAAATTCCCTGTTTGTGGTGCCTGCCCCACCACACCTTCTGACTGCACCTGTCTGACCGCAGACTTTCTCTCAGAAGGCACGCTTCTTTACCCACCCGGCATCTTTGACATACAAAGCTTTCCTTGAATGTAGGTCCCTGCTGCCCCTATCCCCCCTACATCCACCCCCATGGATACCTTTACTGTGTCTCCCTCCTTTGCCCATAACACCTCGCGCCCTTACCTGGCATCAAGGTCGACCTCTGTTCCAGATGCAGCCGCCTAACTAGTTGGAAAGGGGCACCACTAACCGCTGCCTTGCGACGTGCTCCCCAATAGTCATGGCACTCCTTCAAAATACTAGGGATAACCAGATGCTTGCACCTCTTCACCACCTGTGTTCCTCCACCACAGGGGCTACATCATCCACCACTTCACCTTTCTGCAGACTCAACTCTATCCAGGTAGATGCACTGCTGAGGCCACATCAGACCCTCATATGGCAGCATTGTAGTCATCCCACATTGGCATCTGACTGACCGCACTAGACCATGCCATCTCTTCCCCTTTTGGCCCTGGAGACGCTAAAGCCCTCCCGAGTGTGCAGGAATGCTGTGGTGATGAACCAGCAATACAAAGGGGAGGTCTGCCGTGCTGGGGTTTTATGTCCCTATCTACTTGTTTCTTGCCCTGTTCCTGCACCCTGAGCCATAGCCCCCTACTACCCTGTACCTGTCATTCTGCAACATCCTCCTCAATCCGCAGCGCCTGCCACTCTGCTGTGGAGCTCACCCCCACCCTGCCCATACCGCTCACGCCGACTGTCCTGCCTCTGCGACGGAACCGCACCCCTCGCTTGACCTTGAGGGGTATATATCCTGTGGGATGGCTTGACTTCCAGTCCCCGAATCACCCCATCCTCATACCCGCCTCCCCTTTCCCATCATCCTGCTCCTGTTTCTCTCTCCATCCAGCATGGCCGCAGCCCATGCTTTCGTGGGGCCCACCACATGTCCCCTGGTGTTGCCTGCAGTCTTCTCCAAAAACTTCCTTCCTGGCCGCAAGCGGGGCACCAGGGTGGCCTTCTACACCATCGTGATCGCAGCCTCCTGGAGGCCCTCTCTAACTATATCCCCTTCCACAATGACTCTAAGGGTCAATGGAATGCAACCCTGACCTCGCTGTCTTACCTCCTATCTCCCTGCAACCACTTATGCTCGCGCATTGACAACCCAACTGTGGCGCTCTCTCTACTACTCTACCCCTGCTAGATGGTCTCAGCATCCCTGGGGGGCTGCCACTTTCCCCTGAGCACCTCCTTTAGCACTCCCAGGCCCCCCACCACCCAGGGTTCCACTAGTGCACCATAAGTCTCCACAGCTTCCCCCAGTTGATTTCCATGCTTTCCTCCATCGGTATGAGGTACCCAAAGGTTCACCCCCTTCACCATTGCCTCGCTGTATCTCCTGCCAAGCCTGTCTTTTATCCTGCTCTGCATATATCCTGGGCACCTGCCAGACCCAGGTGCTGCCTCTCTCGCATCCTTCTTTAAAGCCACCTGCCGGGCTTTGGCCGGCTCCATCTGCTGCACACTTGCCCCTCCCTCCAGCTATAAATTAAAGAGCGAGCCACTGCACTGTGCCTTGCATACCGCGCTGTAATGCTATACATATTTTTACATTGTGAGATTGTGGTGTCCTTTCACTGTACGTGTTTGAACTGCCTCCATTTTGAATGTACATCACTTTTGGGCTCTTGCATGATTTCATTTTGTGCCTTCTTGCTGCATCAGAGTGAGATGTTTTCTTTCCTCACCGTACAGAGCAAAACAGCCTTGTTATAACACAACGTGTGGATGTGTGTTTGAAAGCGGGAGAGAGGAATGTACTTCTCTGTCTCGGAGTCAAAACATGGAGGGTTGGCCAGCTCCCGTCTTGACCTTGAAACAGACCGGTACGGTCAGCCTTGGTTTTGCAATAGCTGAAGGAAAGGCGAAATTTCGTGAAGTCTCTCTCCGTTTAAATAAAATGTATGAAAGACAGTACGTTTTGGTGCTCATACAGAAACTCGCTCGTGGGGTGGATGCATTGTCACAGGGACATTTTTGATGTCCCATCGAGACGTCCGGATGACTGAAAAGGACGTGCCAGTCAAGCTGACCAGAATGATGTGTTCTCAAATGGTGATGTAAAAGAGATGTTTCATTTTCATGTTGTGTATACATACTCTTTATATTTCAGTCTTTCATTTGATAGTGCTCATTCTTAGCATTTGACAGTGGTTGTTTCTTGCATTGGGCGTCCATTATTATCTGTATATGTTTTGCTCCCTTGAATATGACTTGTGAGTGTTCCAGTATTGCTGCTTTGCCTTCTTATAACCTTTTTTTACTTACTTACTGCACTTTACTTTTCTTCCGGTCACTGCCCTGGTCCACCGCGGCTCTGCTTCAGGATAATATTCCTGCTTTTTCTTCCTCTCCTGACTTAGCTCAAGTTAGTGTGCGTTCTTGGCTCTCTTCAGCCACTGATGCTGGTTTACCTCTTGTCTCTAAACACCAGTTTAGGACACATCCCCCTGCGCCTTGGTTTACTGATTCTCTTAATCAAGAGAAAAAGTGCCATAAAGTGTTAGAAAGGCAATGGAGGAAGCATTATTTTTCTGATGCTATATTAGAGTACTTAAAAGATTTAAAGAAATACCATTCTCTATATAGATCGCACATGCTGCCTTCTTCATTGATAATATTTCTAGCTCCCAGCAATGCCAGGAAACTTTGTTTAAGATAGTTAATCAACTCTCGGCAGCCAGTGCGTTTCTGCCTCCTCCTTCGCTCACTCAACCGCAATGTGATGTTAGCATTGTTTTTTTACAACAAAGTCCTGTCTAGCCACGCTCAACTCACGGTGGATGTTGTTCAACAAGGGAGCATATTATTCCCTACTAGTTTCTTGTCCGGTTCCGACTAATTTTCTCCCCAGATCTCAGTGTCTAAGTACTCTGAACAGATCAGCTCTTGGCCTCTCCTGGATTTGCCTTCCTTGAAGCATCATAGAGCTCTATCAAGTCTGGCTCTCCTGCTGATCCCCTCCCCCCTTCTATACTCAGTCGCTTGCTTAGCATCACCCAATCCTTCAGCTCTCCAGTCAACACTCTGGGGGAGGGTAATAAGCATTAGCAATGGGAACTCT
Source organism: Lissotriton vulgaris (assembly GCF_964263255.1). NCBI lineage: Eukaryota > Metazoa > Chordata > Amphibia > Caudata > Salamandridae > Lissotriton > Lissotriton vulgaris. The sequence continues at coordinate 418,959 of NC_141690.1, forward strand.
GGCATAGGGCGTTTGAGTTTTGGAGCTCTGTAGTGCCCATATCTATGCATATCAGAGGGACGCTATTAGTATTCCCTCCTTCTGAGGCCAAAGTGGCCCCTTAAGTGTCAGTAATAAATGTTTCGACGTTTCCCCAGGGGAGGCAGTTGGGATCTTCTGCACGACTGCTGTCCCAACAGTTTTCCCCCAGCACGCCACCTACTGCAGCTGCTCTGCCAGGTAGTATAGTCCGGGACCGCCAGATTTCCCTCATAAGTGGGGAGCTGAAGCTTTGCTAGCACTACTCTCTTCCTGCAGGTGCCGTATATTAATTGCAGGATTAGGCCATCAATGTCTTGTAACCTTTCTCTGGGGACCTTTATAGGGAGTGCAGTAAAGAAATAAAGTAGTCTAAGCAGGATATAGTCTTTGTCAGGGCAATCCTACCCATAACTGGAAGCATTAAACAAACCCAAATCGATGGGCGCAATGCCACTGCAGCCGTCCATATATTGCCCTCAAGAAGTCAACACATTATAATAGTTTGGAGGAGGCAGTACAAACATACTCACTGAAGTAGTGATCTATAGCTTCTCCCAGTGCGTCACTGAAAAGCGGGTCCTCCAACAACAGTGGATTCAAAGTTCACATTGAGATCAAAGGTCTATTCATGTCTCAAGCAAATTATACCAACAACAGGTTGTGGTTGGAATGTTTTCTATGCAAATATTCCGCCCATAGGACATTGTTCTGCAAGCGTGTGTGCATTGAATATTGTCTAAGCGTACATATACCACATGCATCCTTGGGTAATAGGAGTATTCCCTATGTATGGAGCTGTGGAGTGTCCCAATGTGTCATCCAGTTGCTAAACCACGTGGCAGTCTTGGGGGTATTGGGCAAGGGTGATGTTATCTGTCCAGAAGCGTAACAGCTACGCAGTTAAAGTCTTACTCCACCAGCAGAGGATAATTAGTGATTCTTGCCAGATGTGGGGCCAGTGTGTCAAGAAAGGTGCCTTGATCCACGTTAGGTGCATATATGTTAAGTAATGCAACGTCTTTTCCATCCAGTTACCCTGCCAGTAGAACAAATTGTCCTTCACGATATATTACCTACATGTGAGGACAGAAGGGGACCCTGGGCGGATCTATATGTGTACCCCTCTCGCGTATGCTGAAGATGTCCTGCAATGCATCCTGCCTTTCCATCGCTTATATATTGCAAGTCCCTCTACCTTAGTGAAACGTGTCTCTTGAAGGAAGGCCATCTGCTCCTTCCACCGTTTAAGAAATACCTGTACATTGTTTCTTTTATGCAAGGAGTTAAGACCTTGCACATTCCATGTAATGACTTTTACAGATGACATCATGCAAAATTAAGGTTACCTGAGAAAGTGTTACATTGACCTGCATCTCCTCACGACTGATAATATGCTAGCTCCCCACCGTGAATTTGGGCTATCAGAAGACAAAGTTATACATAATATCCCCAATGTCCTCACCCAGGCATGCGAAGCCAAAACGCTCTATCCAAACAAATCATAACGGTCTTTATGGTGCAAAAAGGGACGAGACACAAGGCAAGTCCAGACAGGTTGGGACCTGTCCCTCCATGCTGAGGGGTTAGGGACCATGTCCAATCTAGAGGAAGAAAAACTGCCCTTACAGTTGTGTATGCACTCTGGAGTACAGACCCATTCAGCCCCACCTCCTCCCCGGAACACCGCCCACCCACCCTCGATACCTCCACAATTGCCCAGTGGGCTCTGTATTTGATGTTCAGGGGTCATCAGCCAAGCGATGAGTCGGCACTTGGCCCTGCTTCTGTAGTTCATTTGAGGGACCTGATCCGCTGGCACGCCCCTCTGATTCTGAAACTTGTTCGGAGGCCAACAGATGAAAAGGATTTTTGTGAAAGTGAAGACCTTATTCACCACCTGCTCCCTGGCTCTGGCCACCTGCTCTTTGGAAGGCTGATTTCAGGCCTTTCATTTCTGCCGTTTCCTTGTAATCTTGCTCTCCCAGGAGTCAACAGGTGTTGTGCTCTACAAGCGTGTGTCAGCACCCTTAAAGATAAACCAGCTCCAATGTGTTGCATATATATCCAATTGATGCGGTTGTACGCTCTTTGGATACTCTTCAATGCCACTTGTGTTAAGACCCAGGCCTCTGCTGGGTTTTTGGTATGCCAGGCACGGTATTGATGGGGCACCAGAGATGAGGGGGGGGGGGGGCGGCGGGGATGGGGGGACTCCATCCATACTGCGCCCAGAAGGTTCGCAGGCCGATGCGAGACACTGAGCCGACTCCCTGCCCACCCCTGTGCCTCTTTCAATAGATCAGAAGGGGGGAGGTGCAGTAGCCCAGTGGTCCAGAGCGAGCCCGCGCACAGGCCCCGACATCAGCCGCAGCTCTCCACTAAGCGTCACCGGTTCGGGAAGGAGGCTCAGCTCTCACGCAGCAGTGGCTTCTTACTCAGCCAACCAACCGCTACTCGTCCGCAGTTGCAGACCCATGCCTGCCCCCTACGTGGCCATGGCGACGCAGGCAGACACTCGGAACCAGCTCCCCTGCCGAAATCACAGGCTCCCTAGTTAGTCCTGGAGAGTTCACCACAGGTTGTGCACGGGGCACCAGGGAGTGAGGTGGACACAGGATTTTGCAGAATGACAGCAAGCCTGTCCCGGGATAGCCTGCCACACATCTGTTGAAGCTGCCATCTTGCCCCTGCCCTGAATAGCTTCTTAATGTTGTCAGTAGACTTTGAAATCATGCTAATCTTTGACCATCAAAAACCAACTGCACCTGGCATCTCATTCAAATTTTGACTCATTCACCCTCCTCTTATTTTCAAAGATAGTTATTTTAGGAGCACTTGCTACATACACCAAGGAGGTGTGTTGGAGGATTGCCCAGTATTGCATCAAATGATTGATATACATGGAATGTAAAACATTGTGGAGAAATACTTGAATGCTGCACCATTGAAGCTTTTGAAATATACATATTTATTTAAGTTTTTATTGAATTCTTTTATTTAAGTGCTCCTCGGCGTGGTGCTGTTGTACAAGGTTATTGTACAGCTACATAGTTAGGATTGAGATCCCGGGTAAGACCGAATGGCTTCCGGGAACGGAAACTCTTGAAAGACTTCACTATCAAGGAAAGGATCCACCTCTAGTCAAAGTGGGTTATGCAAAGGTCAGTGCAACTGGAATTATGTGATTTTGTCCGTGGCTTTTTCCGAATAATTATGGATTTGCTGCACCTACCACATAATCCATCATCTTCTGCATAATTAGAACTTTTTAACCCAAATAACTTTCTCATCAAATGACTTAAAAGTTACTCCAAACGCTGCCACACATGTTGCCGCTCATTTGCAGACTTTCTGCTTGCAGTGGAAGTTCACCTTTCAGTTGCTGATTGCTGAATTCAGGTGTTAAGCTGACGGTAATGAAGTGAAACAGATGCCCACATTTCAAAATAGTAAAGGAATACTGCAACTGTTTCAAATTGTGGCACATTATACTACATCATTTACCTTTGATTGCCACATAAATAGTCAAACCAGCCCCATAATGTGTTCCTCCTTTATCTCCGCATAATTCCAGTGACCGGAAGGGTGAACCTAAATAGATGCAGTTGCCACAGTTGGGTTCTCTGTCGTGCGCAAACTTTAAAGCCGTAGTCCAGAGGGAGCCGTCCAGCTTGTTCCTGCATTGCTTCGACATGGGCATCGGGCAGACCATGCTTTGGGAGGGTGCACTCTACCTGTCTAGGAACAGCTCGAGGTTGTTGAGCTGATGTCCAGCTTGTTCCTGCATTGCTTCGACATGGGCTTCGGGCAGACCATGCTTTGGGAGGGTGCACTCTACCTGTCTAAGAACAGCTCGAGGTTGTTGAGCTGATGGAGGGAAGTTATTACCCTATTTAATGTTATGTGCAGTTTTGGCCACCTTTATCACAATCTAGATATGGGCACGCTTCACAACTGAAACAAACAAGGTTTTACCTAAACGCATAAGGGAAGAACTAGGGATAAGCAGGCGTAAGTAAGACATCCCATACACTGTGGACTAAGCGTAAGGTACGGGAATGTACGGTGGAGGCGATAAGATGGAGATGAGCCGAGGGAATGCTGGTGTGTAATGAGAGAAAAAGGGCAGACAGCAACAAGGAGGAGAGGAGAAAATCCAGCGTGAAGTGCAATTTGTACAGGTCTTCCAAGCCTGTGCTTTCTGTTTCTACTGTGACAGTGTTTATAATCTCGCAGACTTTTAGGGTATTATGTATCAAATCGTTTTACCCATTCTGTGTCTATATAGAAATACGTTAATATATAAGGGCTTTCGTTCTTAAAATGCCTGGGTGTTTATCCCTTTTATTTTTCCTAGTACTCTTAACACTACACTTCGGCTTGCTGAGTGGAAAGACGATGTAAGATAACGTTTTAGTTAGAATGATCCAAGTTGCTTCCTCACATACAGCGTGATGAGCACATTAATTGAACAAATTGATTAGCCATGGTTGTTTAAACGACCTGAATATGTATCTTTGTGCATGTGTTTTTTCTATTTCCATAGAAACGGACTGAAGCCTATCCAGTAGAATTTCTTCTACGTCTTGAGTACCTGGCATATGCATAGTGTAACTGTCTTGCCCTCTCTGCCATACTGCCTTGAATAGGAAAGGAAAGCAAGTGGTTTTATTCAGAGGCATTGGGTTTAACCATTTATTGCTGAACAGACGATGTCTGCCTTGGAGCCACTTGCATCTTCTTGTCACTTTCACAGAGATCAGAAATGGTGACTTTAAGTCTTGCAGAGGATAACAAGATTTATTCTGCTAGGACGATCTGAGATGTCACTTTCCATAAACCAAATGCTTCAGGAGCAGCGCTAGAGCAGACAACATTTTGCCTTATCCCCTCCCCCCCAAAAAAATATTTGGGTAACCATAGCGTCACAGCAAGCCATGCCGTTCTGTTGAGGCTGCTGTTTAGAGGCTCCTCTTCCATTCTTCTGGGGACTCTTGGAAGAGATAATACATAGTTTTGCACACGTTTTACGTGATTGAATGTAGGGAAGTTACGTTGTAAATGAGTAGTCAGTGTGGTTCGCAGCTATCATATTATCGCTTCCCAAGATGGAGTGCGACCAGTTCTTGACCTGTGCGGACTGAAATAGGATGCAGAGAATAGTCATTCAAAACAGTCATCCTGTTTTGTCAATGCAGCCGTTTCCTGGATTGTGTGGGTTTAGGCACGGCTTCTATTAAACATGCTATGAGAATGACCTTTGTGGAGTTCCAGCCCACAGATGACTGTGGGACAACCACACTCCTACATTGCGGACTAATCTCTGTGTGCCCACCCTGCCCGGGAATCAACCGATGTTGCTGTAATCTTTAAGCTGTGATCAAGTGGTTAGAACAATGTGCATATTGTTTAGGCTTTTTGTCTACCTTGATAGTTCTCACATCTGTGTTGTTTCTTGTTTTATGCATCAACGTCTGGTTGCTTGTGAAGTTAAGTGATTTTATATTAAACAATTTTCTCTGTATTTTAGTTACGCCCTTCCTCTCAGCGAGCCTCGTCTTTTTTTTTTTTCCTGACCTTTCCTTACATATAACCATAACTTGCTAACGTAGCAGCTTTAGAAGTGAAGCCGGAAGTGTTTCTCAAAGTTTAGCTTTAAAAAATCAGCGTGGACCGTTTCAAGCAAAGTCTTTTGGTCTCCCCTCAACACCAACCTCCCCGTCAAAGAATACATTGGTAGGAAAACCTACACAGCATAAAACCGACTCAAACTCTTGAAGAAAGGAAACCATTCCTATCGGAATCTGATCTGAGAACAACAATCCAAGCCCTTGTTCTCCTGGTTAGAGACAACGCCCAAATGGTGGTCTCTCAGACACCCCATTGACCCAGTAAAAGACATCCTTCATGCCTCAACACATCTCATCAAAGGTTTAGAGAAGCTCAACCATGATATCCCTGTCCTGAAGGAATGGCTCTTCTTTCAAGCCGAAAGCCGCCTCATCGTCATGATCAGCTGCATCATTGACAACGCCACCTGACATGGCTTCATGATACCCGTATAACCATCTGTGGAAAAGAGTGCCCCACTAGGAACCAGGGCTTCACCAGGATTGAACTAAAAACGGAAAACAGGCTTTCTTCATCCCAGCTGTCAATGTTGGAAACAATGTCCTCTACAATATTAGAACCAGCCTAATACCTTCTACTATTCACGAAGGAGATGAAGATCTACCTCTTCACAGAACACAATTTCTCTGCAAATTTGGAATATTCACCCACATACATTTTGCATCATTGCAATGATCTTGAAAAGTAATTCGGGTTTCTGCCCTTATTCAGTACTCTTTTTCTTCCTAGCTGGGGTCGCACTTCTAGAAATCTATATACATACTGTTGGTGGCTCTAAGCTTTTTTTAAACATAAAGTTTAATAAATGCCATCACCTAAATACAACACATTCTTGAGTGTGTGTGTGTTTTGAGTTACCTTTTGCCACTACTATATCTTCCTGCATATTTGTTCCTGGACAACCTGTGATTATCCACAGTTGGTATATGGTCAGTCATGGATGACTATGGTTTAATGAAGCTTTTGATCACGCATTACTGTTAGTAAAACAGGTGAAATTAGCTTTTCTTTTATTGCCCTTGTAACAGTCTTTATTTGTAAGCATTGCTTTGCGATGAGAGGTGCCTTTTGTGGTAATGGACATTGGTATATCCTGAAATCATTGTAGTATCAGTGTGTTAAATTCCACATTTCTTGGTAGCCGCCTAAAGGAAGTATGGTTATACCAGTCCTGCTCATCACACCAAAACATAAGCAAGCGCGCATCTACTTAGATAACCTTCTAATCAAGGCTAAGTTCAAAACATTTGCTGTGTTTGTGGGCCAGAGTGCACCTTTCATTTTCCACATCCCTCCGTACGTGTTGGGAATCTGCTGACTGCCTCCTTATCCTGCTTGTCCTTGCCACTGGGCATCCACTAGCATCTTACCGAGTCTCACCTCATTACCAGTGTAGCTTTCACTCACTGACTGCTATACCTGCTAACGTTTTGTGCATGCACTCATACAGTCTCACTCCATACACAAATGCTATCTGTTGTTTCCCCTAAGTCAGTGGTTCTTAACCTGTTGTCAGAGCTCCCGTTGGGGCTTGCAACGCCTACTCAGGGGGTCTGCGATCTTTTAGAAATTAAATAATATTAACTGATTAATAAGGTATAATACATATCCAAAATGTAAAATTGAAATGTTCTGTAAATGTGGAGAAATTTGAAATTGGAGGCTAAAAATTACACTGGTATCCTCAGATTAATTCGCAGGAGCAGCCAAACCCAGTAGTAAGGTCGATGGGTGGCCTCAATTGAATTTAGAAAAGCTCAAACCTTCCCATTTTTTTAGATTGATTTGTGAACTAAATAAAATATTTTTTTATTTGTTTGCTAAATGCTTATTTCCATATTTTTGTGTACTGTTTTGCATTTCAAATCATCAGAAATTGCTTAGGCCGGGGTCCCCAGAGTCCAACAATGGCTCGGTGAGGGTTCCCAGATTACTATGATTCATTGGGGATCCCTAGATTCCAATAATGATGAAGCAGGGTACAAAAAGTCAAAAGGGTGAGAACTACTGTTCAAAATGTTGATTGTTTCATCCCGGTCTGCTACGCATCTGCTCACTTCCTTCACACCTTATTTGCAGAATATTCTTAGTGCCTCTTGTGCATTTAGTCTGCTGCGCACCTACCTACTGCCTGCTGAGCATCCATCTTCTATCCCTTTAATATCAGCTTACTGACCGCTGAGGACTGGCTAATATCCTTCTGATTATTGATACACTGGCCCAGACTTTTCCTGCTGAGCCTCGTCCTACTTCTTGATTAAACCTGCCCATTGCCTGCGGATCATCCACTCACTTTTTCCAAAATGATTCTTGAAGAGTTAATATTTTTCACTCACTGTCTGCTGAGTTACCTGCCCCTGCCTATGCGGGGTTCTGCTTACTGCCTGATGCGCATCCACCTGCTCAATGCTTGCTGAATGTTCACTCACTGCCTTCTGAGCACCTGCTCGCTGCCCGATGGGCCTTTGTTCTTTGCCTGATGAGCACGTCCCTTCTTGACGTCTGCTCACTGCCTGTTGAATGGCAACTTACTGCCTGCTGAGCATCTGCTCACTGCCGGCTGATCGGCCAGCCCCTGTATTCTGAACAGACACTCCTCATCTTTTGGGTATCTGCTCACTGTCTACTCTGCATGCTTACTTCCTGTTGAGTTTTCTCTCAATACCGGCTGTACTTAGCATCCACTCATTACCTCTTCTCACGGCTTCTTAAACATCCACTCTGTTCTGCACCTGGTGTACTCGACCTCTGTCCAAAAGACCTTTCAGAGGCACTGATTGGCCAGGAACTCTCTCCTCTCATCTAAGCCAGTCCATCTATGCTGGAACATCTTCCATATTAAACTACTGAATCCGCACCCGGGGGCTTTACTCTCACTGTGTACAACCTATAAGAGCTGTTCCTAGACTCCAGTTTCAAGGGTGGGCCCTCCAGACTCTCATCTGGGGGCCCAGGAGCAGCCTTTGCCACTGGGCATGCATCAGGCACTATGTGTCCTGCTAGTTAGGCTAGTAGATTGACATGATTGGGTACTGCAAGTTCAGAGTTTCCAGCTGGCCTGCCTTTGCCTCTTCTCTGCTTGGGCAGGAGTTGTGAACTCACTCCCATTTTGTCCCAGATAACAATGATGAGGTATCAGTGTGTTTTGCATTTGCTCTGGAGATCTGCTTATCACAGGTATGACTCAGTCTTTTATTCTTTAAAGCTTGATTAGCCGAGTATCACTGAGGTAACATCTGCTTTTAATGTGGTGCAAATTGATATAGTGCCACAGGAAAGTCGGTTTATTGACCACAAAACCTGTGAAGAATTACCATCCTACCTCAATAGTTGGTGAGTGAGCTTAGTAGGTTAATGCACCTGCTGGAGATCTCTGCTTATAACGTATTAATCACTGGTTACTGTCCCAGTGGGACTGTGTGAAGAGCGGATGGAGGCAGTAAAAGGGTTTAAACTTATTTATTTTATAAGTTGCAGTATAAGACCCACTGGTGCTAGAGTCTAGGCATCTCTCCAGATCAGCTCCAACCGCTTCTCTGAAGTAGAACCTAGACTCACAACAATAGCATTCTAAATTACATACCTAGGAATCTAAATGGAGTAGAAGAACTACAGAACTAAAGCATAATAAAAGAACTACAACAGAAATAGAAGACATATACCACAGACTGACTCTTCTCTTCACTCTTTTGAGGATGATAAAATGAGTACAGCTGAGATGTGGAATGATGTGCTGCAGGATCAACATGAAGAACAAATTATTTATTTATTAGCCATGGCATACAACTAGCTCCAGAGAATCAATTGGATGCTTTAAAGCTTTTTTTTTGTTGGTGAAATGGGATGTATCTAGGAGCTGTACATAAAGCAGCAGGTATTGTCTAGGTGAAACCAGATCATCCAAAAACAGGATGCGAAAAGCTTTTAGGAAACAGAGACCTAACAGTGGAACCTTCTTCTGAACAGCACCTTACAGATAATAACCCCACAAATAAGTTAAAACCCCTAATTTACTAATGGGTCGTCGTGTGCACACAGAGTAGCACCCACTGCAACAGTGCTTATTCCCTCAGGAACTCAATACATTGACCACAACAGCAAAGGTGCACCACAACTTTTAACATGTATTCCATAGTGCGTTCAATGATTCACGAAGGATGATATTCCTCAATTAAATATCTTTTATTTCAAAAACACGATTGAAGCACCATACAGCCGAAGCGTTTCGTCCCAACAGGGGACTTCTTCAGGGCTTCTGCAATTGGTGTTAACTTCTGTGATAAGAACACGAAGTTGATAAAAAGAAACTGGCACCGTGAATGGCGAGAGATTAGTCTCAAGGAGTAATAAATCCAAATAGTCCCGTGAGCATATCCGATGTACTTCAAAATATACTTCTAATGTGTCTAATCAAGAATTCATCTGATTCTATTTAATAAGGAAGTCTATCTAAAATCAATATGTAGTTATCAAGCCCAATATATCATAAAGACGGAAAAGTGCAGATGTATATTCGCTGCCACAATCGGTCTGCAATGGGACCGCTCGGCAAATTTCATAAAGGTTCCCCCTGACGACCGCGATGCGTCCTCCTGAGACAAATTTCTCGCCATTCACGGTGAGGAAGGACGTGGTCCAGTCTAGGGCCTTCTCTTGGATTCCGGCTTCTAGGAGGCGTGTCTTTAGAGTGCGATGGCAGACCGTGTCGAAGGCGGCCGACAGGTCCAGGAGGATGAGGGCTGATGTTTCGCCGTTGTCTAGTTGGCGCCTGATGTTGTCTGTGGCGGCGATGAGGACTGTCTCGGTGCTGTGGTTTCGTCTGAATCCGGACTGGGACTGGGACGGGTCCAAGATGTTGTCTTCCAGGTGGCGGACCAGTTGCCTGTTGACGATTTTTTCGATGACCTTTGACTGGAGCAGGGAGATGGGCCTGAAGTTCTTGAGGTCCTTGGGGTCCGCCTTGGGCTTCTTGAGGAGGGCGTTGATGTTGGAGTGCTTCAAGCTTTCCGGGAATGACTGTTTTGAAGGAGATGTTGATGACCTTCCATAGTTGGGGTGCAATGGCTGCGTCTGCTTTGTTGAATACGTGGTGTGAGCACGGGTCTGACGGAGATCCTGAGTGGATGGAGTTTGACCTTGCAAATCTCCTCGTCGTTGACGTTAGACCAGGAGGTCAGGCGGGTGGCGCTGGTGGTGTTCGCAGGGGAGGTGGAGTCTGGCTTAGTCTGGGCGGTTGTGGTTTTGAAGCTGTCGTGGATGTCGGCGATCTTGCGGTGGAAGAAGAAGGCTAGTGAGTCGCACAGTTCTTGTGAGGGCGGGATGTCGTTGCCATTGGTGCTGGTTTAGAGAGTTCTTTACGATGCTGAAGAGCTCTTTGCTGTTGTGTGCGTTGTTGTCTAAGTTGTCTTTGAAGGAGGATCTCTTGGCTAATCTGATGAGGTGGTGATGTCTGAGGGTGGCGTCCTTGTGGGCCGCGTGGTTGTCTGGTGTGCGTTCGTGGAGCCATATTTTCTCCCGTTTCCGGCATGCGCGTTTGGAGGTCTGGAGCTAGTCGGTGAACCAGGTGGCTCTCTTGCTAGCGTGGTTGTTGGAGGGTTTCTTGAGTGGGCGAGGGTGCCGTCGATCCACTGTCTGAGGTTGCGGGCTGCCGCATCTGGGTTGGTGGGTGGGTTCTGGGCGAGGGTGGTGATCAGCCAGTCTTCGGTGACTTTGCTCCAGCAGCGGCGAGGCAGCTGTTGGGTGCGGTGGTGCGTGGTTGGTTTCTTGAAGGTGAAATCAATGCAGAGGTGGTCGGTCCAGTGGTGTTCGGTGGTGTGGTCGAAGGTGACGTGGGTGCCTGTGGAGAAGACTGGGTCCAGCGTGTGGCCGGCGGCGTGGGTGGGTACGGTGACGAGTTGTTTAAGGCCGAGGTTGGCGATCAGGGTGGCGGAGTTGGCGTCGTTGTTGTTCTCGAGGTGGAAGTTCAGGTCCCCGAGGAGGATGCAGTCCGTGGAAGCGAGTGTGTGGGTGCTGGCGAGGTCGGCGATGGAGTCGCTGAACTGAGCCCAGGGTCAGGGGTGTCTGTAGATGAAAGTTCCTCTGAGGGTGGTGTTGGGGTCAGTGTGGATCCGGGAGTGCAGGTGTTCGGCGTTGTGGAGGGTGTCGTATGCGTGGGTGGTGACCATGAGGGTGGACTTTTGGATGATGGCCATTCCTCCTCCGGTTCCGTTGGCGCGATCCCTGCGGGTGATCTTGTAGCCGTCCGGGATGGCTATGGCGATGTCCGGCGCCAAGGAGTCGTTCCACCAGGTTTTGGTCAGGAAGGCCACGTCTGGGGTGGAGGTGTCGAGCAGATCCCAGTGCTCGACGGCATGTTTGTGTGCGGAGCGGGTGTTGAGGAGTATGCAGCGAAGGTGGTTGGGTCCAGTCCTTGGAGGTTTGGTGGTTCTGTCGCAGGTGAAGCTGCAGGAGTGGCAGGAGAAGGGTACATGGGTCCGTTTCGGGGTGGCCTGGAAGCAGGTGTGGTTTCGGCCGGCGTGAAGGCTGCTGGCTTCGTAGTGGAGTTTGGTGTTGTGGCTTTTGCGGGATCCGGGGGTTCTGGCGCTGGGCGCGGTCCAGGCGCGGACAGGCTTGCCTTAGGTGCGCCTTTGGCACGCCAGCGGCGCAGCCGCGCAGCTGGCGCCATTTGAAGGGGAGCTGGGAGGGAGGAGCAGCTGGGATGCGGGAGGCAGGGGACAGTGAATGGGTACGGGAGGGCGGGGTCACAGGGGCAGCAGCGGCGGGAAATTGAGCAGTGGGCGGGGGGGGGGGGGCAAGGGAGAAACAGCACCCAGAAGGGAAGAGAGAAAGATGCTGGCACAAGCGCTGGAGGAGCTGCAGCGGGGTGACGTAAATAATTAATTTACTCTCTTAATTTCTATGCAGGTAAGTACTTAATCAATAATCAATAATAACTCAGATCGGAGAAAGAAGACAGAGTCCGTGGTGTTAGAGTTTCTTAGGGGTTTTATTCCTTAAAAAGGAATGGTCAAGACCAGGATATCATGTTCTGACCACCACAGGGGTGTCAGAAGGGATAGAGCGCTTTTTTATTAACAGTACATAGCTTATATACTTAATTCATGACATATAAAACAGTGCAGGAGGCGTAACAGCTGAGAGAAGACAAGATAACAGTATTCACGTGTTACAAGTACGTAATCAAGAGGCGTGAATTAGGCGTGTGCTAGAAACGTCACAGATAGGTGTCACAAAGGGGTGGCACTAAACAGAATTGTTGCAATGTCAGCAGAAATCGGAAACTTGGATGCGCGCGCAGCTGCATGACGTGTGAATGACGTGAAGCTGGAGGGTGCAGGAGACTTGACATTTACACTGGCAGAAAGAGACAGAAGTCTGGCATGTCAGATCAACTTGTACTTTTATCATATCTGATATCTGATGTTTAGGAACCATATTATCTGGGCGGAAAGGTCTCTGGGGCAGAAGCTATTCTATACTAACTGTGGATGCGTGTATAAGCGCCTGAGTGTCTGCATGAAAAGCGTGGGGGCACGGGGCCTTCCATGGAAGCATAGCAACAGAAGCTATGAATTACTTGCACTGAGACAGGTCGGCCCTTTGGCCCTGCAGCTGAGGAAGATGTTTACTGAAGCTAGTAGGCAGGAATGTATTTTCGAGGAGCGGAACAGATAACTCGAAGGTTATAGTCAGTCTTGGCAGGCAGCAGGCTGAGCTGAGCGCGAGGGGCCGCGCTGGAAGTAAGTCAGAGTTCACGGGTACAGAGGCAGCCTGGGCTGAGGCTGTCAGAGTCAGAAGCCAGAAAAGTGGCTCGATGGCAGAGATTCAGGGCCTACCTTGCCAAGGCAGGAAAAACATGAAAGATACACTACAAAAAGACGTTGGCATAGCATACTTAGGAACGGACTATTCAATCCTTTCAGGGTGGATCTGAAAGAGGACATGTTAACGTTGGACGCAAATGTATTTGCGTCTTCATAGCTGACACAGGAGGGAAGTTACATGCACTTTAAGCTGGTACATGGAGTCGATGGGGTACGCGCTAGGGAACACAACTTGACCATAAAATTTATATTTCCTCATTCCCTCCTTGTTCCCTACGGACCCTTCATGAAATCTCAATCCTCATGAATCTATCAGTTTGTTCTTGCAGCATCATTTGCTCATCTTTCTTTCTTTGACGGTTTGAGAAGAAACTAGAATGTTCTATGCAGGAAGTGGCACACAGTCCACAAATCGCTGGCCCACACTGTAGGCACAGGCAGCAACTGAATACTAGGACTAGGCCAATGCCTAGGAAGGATAGGATCTTCCATCCCCAAGCGGTTAACGTTGTCCAGAACCAACCGGACCAAGTCCAGGTGCCTGAATTCTGATGTATCTGATTTGCAATTTTATGGAGACGGGTAATAGCTTGATATACAGATGGTGCGTTTTGTGGGATGAAAACACAGCAACTTGACCCGATGACCTTACAAGCTCCACCTCTATCTGCCAAGATGACGTCAATAACAAGACGATTCTGAAGGACAACAACCCGCATGGCGGACTGTTCTTCTGTTAAGTTACCTAAGGCGGAGGCAGTTTCATTCGCTACTGCTTCAAGCGTTCTAGTTAATCTGCGTATTAATTTACTATTCTGAACAGGTCCTAAAAAGAAGAAGAACCCTTTATTAAAATCGGTGTACTGTTCCCATGCTGTTTCTGTGTAGTCGACAAGTGGGATATCTCTTCTGAGTCTACTCTTTACTAGATTTGTATTTCTGTGGTAATCAGGGGGAGCTAGGAAAACAGGTGGCAGAAGGAATGCAATGTAACAGGTACCATCCCAATCTGGAGGTAGGCGTATGTATGCGGTATGACCACAAACAAAATAGGAATGACTGATAGCTTTAAAGGATGATTTACCATGATCACTGAATTCGACCACAGTAGTGCATTTACTATGACCTAAGTGTACTGAACCTTTCTTTCTGATACATAATTCACCAGTCACTGGTAATACTGACATAACGGGTAGAACTGGTGCTGCTTCGGATTCGACAGTAAGAATCATAAGGCTAATCGTGTAGTTACCTAATCCATATACTTCATTTTCTAAATCAGTTCCTATTCTAGTGGGGAGGCCCTCCTTGTCAGGGTAACAGACGTCAAGCAGGACCAAGTTCAAGTTTCCCCAAACCCAGCCCCCATCGAAAACGGCAATATCAGGATCTAAGGAATTAATTATTTTAAACTATGCTCCGCAAGAGCCATTGTGAGTGAATGGGTACGGAAAGAGGGGCAGAGCTCCCTTGTAATTCTGGTAGGGAGGAAGTCGGCCACATATCCAGCAGTCTGTAGCATTGTTAGTCTGATGGGAATGGTGTAACATACTAATGAATGTGTTGTTGCGCAGCGCAAGTCTGTAAGAGAGTTCATGTGGAGGTAATTTGCTAAAAGAGTGTTCAGCAGAGACATTGTAAGCAGATTGTTCACGCCTGAAAATAGGCCAGTAGATAGGTAGCAGAATGCTGGCAACAATAAGTAAAATACTCAGAATAAACATGATTAATAGTGTCACTATACAGTGACTACGAAGTGATTTGCAGTATGTACGTTTCTTGGCTTCTCTCTCTCTATCTCGATCTAGGGGATACATGTCAGAAACTATTTAACCGATTCACCTAGGGGAGGACTTAAACAATTAAACTGTCTGACTTGCTAGATCGGAGCTTCATACGATACTCCTCTTGGGGAGTTTTCTCTCGTTCGGAAACGTTAAAGTCACTGGGCTCGATACAGTCTTTGGTGGGGGTGGACGAGTCTCGGTCAGGTTTCAGTCCACAAAACTTTTTCACATGACTCGTATGGACCCACCCCTTTCTCCCTTCGATCTTCACGGCTGTCCTCGTGGTGAGAAGGACGGTCTTCGGAGATTTCCAGCGGGGCTCCAGCGGACTCTTCCTATCGAAGTTTCGGACCAATACCAGGTCCCCAGGACGGACTTCGTGAGGCTTTACATCAGTGTTGTCAGGGAAGGCTGCGGCAACCTGTGAACGACATGATTGGAGTGCAGACATCAAGGAGGCAAGGTAATCTGTCAACATGTTACAATCAACATCAGTGATCTTTTTAGGAATGGGCGTCCCCCACATATTCGGTGGTCTGCCAAAAACCACTTCGTACGGGGATAGCCCTGATCTCGAGTGGGCCACCATTCTCATGTAGAACAGTGCCACGGGCAGGGCGACTATCCAGTCGACCCCTTTCTCCTGACATATCTTTGCAAGGCGTATCTTTAGTGTCTGGTTATGCCTTTCTACAAGGCCTGCGGCTTCAGGATGTCGGACACAATGGAATTTCCACTGGTATCCTAGCAGTAAAGAAACCTGCTTCATTAGCTCGGACGAGAATGGCTGTCCGTTATCTGAGTAGACGACACGGGGCAAACCATATCGTGGGAAGAATTCACGAACCAGCTGCCTGGCAGTGGTCGGAGCAGTATAATCTGGGACTGGGTATGCTTCGGTCCAGCGGGACAGAGCACAAACAACTACAAGGACATATTTAAAACCTCGGCAACTGTTCATCTGGATATAATCCATTTGGAGGACTTCAAAAGGGTGATCGGAAGGATGAAATCCACCTTGCTCTACAGGGACGCTTTTACCTGGATTGAACTGACAACAGATCATGCAAGTACGCACTTTCTGTTTGGCGGCTGCTCGTAAGTGTTTATTACTCCAAAGATTTTGTAAACTGTCTAACATCGCTTTTTCTCCTAGATGAGCTGGACTATGTGCTGTATTTATCATGACTTGAACCATAGAGTCAGGGAGAAACCATGTAGATTTTCCCTTCGTCATCCAACCTTGATCTGTCTGGATCCCTCCTAGTTCAATCCATTTCTTTATTTCTTCTGGAGTAGCATGTGTCTGAATGTCTATTACATCTAGAGCGGGATCCTTAACTGCCATACACTTTGTCTGTACTATTGTCTTTGTCACATCAGTAGTCTGGGTGTGGGTCAGTGCTGCATGTTTTGCTGTCTGGTCTGCCAGGTCGTTACCCTGGGAAACAGAATCTGTGACTTTAGTATGTGCTTTGCACTTCATGACGGATATGCCTGAAGGCAGATGTATTACTTCTAACAGTGCTTGAATGAGGGGACCATGTTGGATCTTGGCACCGTGAGAGGTCAGGAAACCTCGTTCTTGCCATAACATGCCGAAGTCGTGTACAACTCCGAACGCATATCGGGAATCAGTATATATGTTAACATTTCTGTTCTTGGCTAGTATACAGGCTCGGGTCAGAGCAATAAGCTCTGCCGCTTGAGCGGACAGTGTGTCGATACGATGTGTTTCTTTAACTTCAGTTTCAGTGGTCACGGCATACGCGGCCACTAACTCTCCTGTACTTGTTCTTAAGCATGAACCATCCACGTAAAGTGTCAGGTCTGGATTTGTCAGTGGAACATCTGTTAGATCTCGTCTAGGCTTTGTTACTGCATTTATGATTTCTATACAATCATGCGGGGCTGGATCTGTCATAATTGAGGGTAACAATGTCGCGGGGTTCAGTATACTGCAGCGTCTAATTTCTATGTGTGGCTGGAATAGCGTTAATTCATAACCTGTCAGTCGTGCTATGGTCAAGTGTTGAGTCTGAGTTCTGTTTAACAGAACCTCTACAGAGTGTGGAACTTGTACTGTTAACTGATGGCCTAAAACAATCGAATCACTCTGTCTGATGGCTAATGCTGTTGCTGCTACTGACTTCAAGCACGCAGGGAGTGCCTGGGCTACTGAGTCTAATGTACTTGAAAAATAAGCGCAAGGCTTATGTGAACCTGCTTGATCTTGAGTGAGGACAGACAGCGCTGTACCATCACGTTCTGTAACAAAAAGTGTAAACGGTTTGCTGTAACATGGTGTCGCTAAAACTGGTGCTTGGCATAATGCTTTCTTTAATTCCTCAAAGGCTTGTGTATGTTCCTGAGTCCAAGGGAGGACAGTCGAAGTCGCTGCCTCCTGCGTCGTTAACTGGATAAGTGGTTTAGCTAGAAATGCATATTGAGGAATCCATTGTCTGCAGTACGAGGTGAGGCCTATGAAGGCCCGCACTTCCTTCTGTGTCTGGGGTCGTGGCATATTTACAATTAACTGAATGCGATCGGGAGTGAGCTGTCTCCCCACTTTGGACAGCAAGTGGCCTAAGTACACAACTTGCTGAACACAGAAGTGTAGCTTTGAAGGGGACACCTTGTGTCCCTTGTCTGCCAAAAAATGTAAAACTGTCAGTGATGCTTGTTCGCATTCGGGCTCACTTCGTGCGGTGATCAGTAGATCATCGACGTATTGCAGTAAAGCAGTGTTAACTGGCATTTGAATACAATCTAGTTGTCTTTTCAGGGCTTGACTATAGATGCTGGGGCTTTCTGTGAATCCTTGAGGTGCGCGGGAAAATTTGAAACTTCGACCATTTAAACTGAATCCGAATAGATATTGGCTGTCGGGATCAATAGGTACACTAAAGAAGGCGTTCTTGAGATCAATTACAGTAAAGAACGTTGCTTCAGAATCAATGGCAGTCAATAAGGAAGAGATATCGGGGACCACAGGGTATTGTGGTACAATGCATTTATTTAATTCTCGAAGATCAATCACCAGCCGATATACTGGCGGTGCATTGGGGTCAGTACGTTTAAGAATCGGAATGATTGGGGAATTACAGACATTGGAGTCGGTCTCTACAACCACTCCTTGGGCAATGAGCTCTTCAATGATTTTCAGTAAAGCCACTACAGCATCGGGTGGTAACTTGTATTGTCTGATTCTGGGTAAAACAACACCTGCCTTGAGTGTAACACGGTATGGGGTGATATGCATGCAACCTACCTCTGTTGGGCCTTTTGCCCATAAGTAATCCGGTACATTTTTCAATCTGACATCAAATTCTCGCAAAACATAATGCCCTTTGAAATCCCGCAGAAAGAGTCTAACTCCCTCCGGGGAACAGCATATTATAGCTCCTAGAGCCTTCAGTGTTTTGATTCCTAACAGATTTTCTGGGCATGATTTCGTAAGTAATAAGTCTGTAACACGTGATAATGGACCCACAGCCAGGGGTACTGGTTCTGATACTTCATTTACAATGGGCTGTCCTGAAAAACCAAGGGAGACATTCTGTGAGCCTGAGAGGGGTGCCCCTGGGACTTCGTCATGGCTGATTGTGGTGCGACTTGCCCCTGTGTCAATTAAAAACTTTCTATCTTTTCCCAATACTTGACTGTGTACATAAGGACCTTCTTGATCTACAGGAATTTCAATAAGAGGCAAACCACCTTCCCTCTCTAGGCTGTTTCATGTATATCGGGGGTAATCTGGATATGCAGACTGGGCATACTGGTACATCTGTTGTGAAACCTGCTGAGTCGCGGCAATGGGCTGTGGCTGTGGTACTGCTACTGTCTGCGCTGTGTGTGATGAAGCATGCATAGGCTGCGTATTCTGCATAGGCTGTTCGTTCTGTGAGGTCTGTTGATGTCCATGGTCATGTCTAGGCGGATGCGGTCTTTCTTTAGTTTTACCTGTTGCTATGTTATGTTTCAGGACTGGACATTCATGTACGTAATGACCTGGCTGCTTACAGTAATTGCATGTCCCTTTAACGGGAGCTGCAGTGTGACCTGTCTGGGTCCCACCCTTTCTCTGACCGTCGGCTGGGACCGTCTGAGCTACTAACATTTTCATCTTTGTGTCTTTCATACGTTTCTGTTCCTGATCTTGTTCTTCTCTAATTCTGTTCTGATGGTATTGGAGCATCTGTAACATTTGTGATGGCGTATTTGCCTGCCAAGTACTCTCAACCTTGTATACACGATTTTTAACTAATGGTAAAGAATTTTCAACTAATTTTGATACAAAAAGATGCGGATATGACTCGCTACTTGGTTTGAGACCGCTATTAATAATGAAACATTTCTCGAATCTTGAATAGAAGTCACTAGTATCTTCATCATGTTTCTGTTTACAGGACGAGATGGCGTCCCAATCTTCCTTTCTAGTTGTCAATAATCTTGGCAGGACCTGTACTATCAAACCGGGTAATGCTTTAGTTTTATCCCCAAGGCCTAACCCTGGGACTCGTTTGCTTTCCTCGTCTTCTATTTCTGCCCATGCAATCTTTGTGTCCCCCACCTCCCATTCTTTTTCCTTTAATTTCTCGTAAATGCCCGTGGGCAGCAGTACCTTTAACATTTTCATAATATCATCATACGTATAATCCCCCATAAGTAACATGTCTTTAAGCTCTCTGTGAAAACCTGCAGGGTCTTTATCATGACACGGAACTAGTTTCTTCATTTCTAACAGTTCTAACTTAGTCAGTGGCGTGTGTACATATACACGTTTCAAGATGTTATCCGCACCCATAACTGGGTGTACTTCCCGTAAGGGGTTCTGACTTTCTATGCCACTCCCACATTGCATGTGGTACATTTTCCTTTCTGGAGGCGGGGCGGGAACATATTCAGAGCTTACGAAAGTATTATATATACGTCGTTGTTCTAAAATTATTTGTATTAACTTGGTACTGAAACCTCTCCATCTGTCCATAAGCAATGCTTCTAATGTTTCGTGTAAGGGACCTGGATCAGAATGATCGTTTCTATACTTGATGAGAAGGTGCTGAATCATGTATACACCTGCCAATTTCTGCTCTTCCGGGGAGAGGTTCAGGAATGTCTGTGCTAATGTATCATCATTATACATGTCTGGATTTTCGGCCCATAGTATGGCGGACCGAGCTAGTTCTTGTTCATCCATAGAATTTAGTACGTGGTACCCCATTCGGTCTCGAAGCCTTTTATCAGTTTCCTGGAACTGATGTTCAGAAGAATTCGGGTTGGTTAAAGCAGAGAGAAAAGCTCTCTTGCTTTCTGGACGGGGGCCCTTCCTAAGGTAAGTTCCCTTACCTACATATGCTATTGTATCTGTAGTCTTTACTTGTTCTTCAAGTTCTTCTTCCTCCTCGGAGGAAGCTTTGTCATTCCCTTTCTGGTGTGCCGTTATCACTGCCTTTCTAATTTTCTTGTACATACTGGCTATGCAAGCCCCCCTGTCATGTTTTCCTTCAGCTATATTTTGACCCCACTTGTTCAATGCATCTAATTCACTCTGATCAGTTCCAGGCCTGTCTCGTTCTCTTATTAGACAATTTATGAAAAATCGTAATATCTGAGCTTGAATGTCAACTTTCTGTTTCTCCATGGCATCCTTGATACTGTCAGGGTCTTTCCCTGTCTGAACAAACTCATATATTCTATCTAGACGGTCCTTCATTCCTACATAGCATAGCAAGATATCAGTAGCAGATCTTAACCGTAGTGATGCCAATATCATTAGATCGTTTTTTCCGGGTACTGGATCATACCTGCAAACTGACATGTTTTCTCTGAGTGCGTCAAGTCGAGGTGACTTGGACACAAAAGGGTGCCGCAGATCCCCGAGCTGTAACCTGTGTGCTAATGGCGGTGTTTGAAAACCCCTTTCCGCACCCCCTGAGGCGGAAGCTTGAGCATTATCTCTCCGCGGAGTCTGTACCTGAACTTGAATTTGTCCTTTAGTAGGGTCAGGTAGAAGTGATTTCGGTAGGTCAATTTGGGGTGCGGGAAGTGGTGGGGCTGGCGGAACGGGGGAGGTCTGTCGCGGTATCGGCGGAACATGATCTGGGGCCCGATTGTCACCCCCGTCCCCGTCAGGAGGCAGGGCACGAACAGGCAGATTGGTGTAAGCTGGTGCTACATCCTCTAGATAAGAATTTAAGAATATGTCTTTAGTAGTCTTATGCATTACTTTAGTTGGAACTAATGGTGGCGGTAAGTTTTTCGGTATTGCTGATAGGGCCTCAGGTGTACCCTCGGCCGCGAGATACATACCATTTACGAGATTGTTTCGGGCACGGTCTATCTGTTCTGTTTTTACTCGGATCCCTTCAATAACTAATTCATTTTCTTGGGCTTTCTCTGATTCTTTAAGTCTGTCTTCTCTACGGAGTGCTTTCTCTGCACGCTTATGTGATTCCTTACGCCAAAATTCTATGGCGTCTTTCTGAGATTGTCTAGCTTTCTTTTTCCATAATGCTTCTTCTACCTTCATGATGCACTCGGCATCCCATGTTCCAGTAGCGGGCCATCTGTGTCTTTCGTCTAGAGGTTTCGTATAATCGGCCCATAAATCTAGATATAATATGGCATCTATGCCATGCTTGTTGTACATAAAGTTACCTGGAGTGTCCCTAGGGGGGATAGGAATTTCTTCCTCCAGTATCCCTTTCCTAGTTCCTATCTGCTTTAACTTGTTGAAAAACGGCATCTTTATTTACTTATTACTGAATGCTCAATCCTTACTCCTTAATACTGCTGACAGCTAGTTTGTACGAGAAACACAATAATGCACATTTAAACAGTCACATTCATACCACGACATTAATTACATAAAAACATTTGAGACATTGATGACTATCCCCTATACTGGATGTACTGCTCAACAGTACAGATACACTGGTGTAACAGTGCAAAATTCAGAATACTAGATATACTGCTAAACAGTACAGATACACTGCCTAAAAACAGTGCAGACCGGACTTGTGTACCCAAACCCGTCTAGATACGTCCCAGCAATGGTACTCACCGGGCAGCACGGAAAACAGAAGGCCTCAGAAAACTCGACTGGACTCGACTCGGTACTTCGGAAAACTTCGGAGAACCTCGGAAAACCTCGGAAAACCTCGGAAAACCTCGGAAAACTTCGGAAACCTGGTGGGCCTCTTGACACCTCGGACCTTGCTTCTTTCGGCTAGGCTCTGGTCGGGATCCTCCGCACTCCTCACCGCCTCGTCTGGGTACTGATCGCAGTCTTCGTCACCTCCGTGGGTCAGAGGGAGATGCAGGAAATCCTGCCGGTACGCGTAGGTTCCGTCTAACTGATGGCAGGGGGCAGAGCTTGCAACGCACCTACCGGCGCGTGAGGTGGGGGAGGGGTCCCTGTTCGGGCGCCAAAATGACGTAAATAATTAATTTACTCTCTTAATTTCTATGCAGGTAAGTACTTAATCAATAATAACTCAGATCGGAGAAAGAAGACAGAGTCCGTGGTGTTAGAGTTTCTTAGGGGTTTTATTCCTTAAAAGGAATGGTCAAGACCAGGATATCATGTTCTGACCACCACAGGGGTGTCAGAAGGGATAGAGCGCTTTTTTATTAACAGTACATAGCTTATATACTTAATTCATGACATATAAAACAGTGCAGGAGGCGTAACAGCTGAGAGAAGACAAGATAACAGTATTCACGTGTTACAAGTACGTAATCAAGAGGCGTGAATTAGGCGTGTGCTAGAAACGTCACAGATAGGTGTCACAAAGGGGTGGCACTAAACAGAATTGTTGCAATGTCAGCAGAAATCGGAAACTTGGATGCGCGCGCAGCTGCATGACGTGTGAATGACGTGAAGCTGGAGGGTGCAGGAGACTTGACATTTACACTGGCAGAAAGAGACAGAAGTCTGGCATGTCAGATCAACTTGTACTTTTATCATATCTGATATCTGATGTTTAGGAACCATATTATCTGGGCGGAAAGGTCTCTGGGGCAGAAGCTATTCTATACTAACTGTGGATGCGTGTATAAGCGCCTGAGTGTCTGCATGAAAAGCGTGGGGGCACGGGGCCTTCCATGGAAGCATAGCAACAGAAGCTATGAATTACTTGCACTGAGACAGGTCGGCCCTTTGGCCCTGCAGCTGAGGAAGATGTTTACTGAAGCTAGTAGGCAGGAATGTATTTTCGAGGAGCGGAACAGATAACTCGAAGGTTATAGTCAGTCTTGGCAGGCAGCAGGCTGAGCTGAGCGCGAGGGGCCGCGCTGGAAGTAAGTCAGAGTTCACGGGTACAGAGGCAGCCTGGGCTGAGGCTGTCAGAGTCAGAAGCCAGAAAAGTGGCTCGATGGCAGAGATTCAGGGCCTACCTTGCCAAGGCAGGAAAAACATGAAAGATACACTACAAAAAGACGTTGGCATAGCATACTTAGGAACGGACTATTCAATCCATTCAGGGTGGATCTGAAAGAGGACATGTTAACGTTGGACGCAAATGTATTTGCGTCTTCATAGCTGACACAGGAGGGAAGTTGCATGCACTTTAAGCTGGTACATGGAGTCGATGGGGTACGCGCTAGGGAACACAACTTGACCATAAAATTTATATTTCCTCAGGGGGGGGGGGGGGGGGGGGGGAGAAGCGACCTACCTGGCAAGGTAGGTCAAGGTGCCTTTTCAGGGGTAGATTGCGCTTTATAAATGCAATTATAACACCATACAATATTTGAACAAAGTCTGCTCTTGGCGTGGTAGCCTACTCTCTTTAACATTTTCATGGTAAAAAAAAATCACATTTTACAAGAAGTCTTATTCATTCTTTGCAGCATTTAAACGACTGCTAACCCATAACAGATGTTCAGCATTACCACTTAATATGTAAATTAGTTCTATTAAGGTTCAGTGCATGTAAATTTATTTTAGGTTGATATCTTGAAAATATGGCATGGATCTAGTCCTCCTGGTTCTAACCTGGACACCATTAAGTGACCGTTTCACCATGGGTGCCACATTTATTAGAAAAAGATGCATGCCAGTCTATGGATTTTGCCTCGCTTATGGTTATACTATTGAAGACTATGTTTTACTTATGCAGCAGCTTTAACTCTGTTGTATTTTTCCTGTGATTAGAAGTTTTATATCTTTTTTAACTCTGGCCGAAATCTTTAGCTGTTTATGGATATTTTGAATCCCTGCATAACATACAATAAATAAGAGCCAAACAAATACTAATGTAAGGTATTTGTGTGTCCACCTCTTGTATCCGGTGTATGTGCAACTTTTTTTGCTGCGATTTAAGTCTGGCTTGTAGGTCAGACATGGCTGGAAGTAAAATGGCTGCCACAGACAGAATGAAGTAATCTCTTTGACATCCCACCTTCAGGCAGTGTGTTCAGTGTGCTTTTACTTTAGTCTATCAAGATTCTGTTTTCTCCAATTTCTGCCCCCATGGTGGTGTTCAGATATTTTTACTGATGCAACTGTTTTGCAGCCAATTTTTTGTAGTTTACTTATATTTATTCTAGGTTGCAAACACGTTTCCAGATCTGTAGGTGTTTGAGGGATGGGCAGATATGGAAAATATAAAGGCAAGAGAAGAGCAAGTATTTTGATGAACAAAGTAAAGATGAAAAGAGGCCAGGAGAGAGATGACAAAAGTGATATTCGAGCACAGCAACTAAGATGTTGATAGCTGGGTGGATTCTGTCAACTCCTCCGCAAGCTTGCGATTCAGAAATGGGGTCAGCTATACACACCAGTCTTCTTTCGCACTAGTGAGGAATTCTTTGGCACTACCACACTCGCTCCCCTAGAACGCTTTTACTATAGTTGGCTGAAACAGGATGTTGGGACCCCCACCCAGTGCTTCAGTATATTGTCAAGAGCAACTAACTACATATGCTGAACTCCTCCCGCCCTCTGGATATCTGCCTTCAGACATATCTCCTGGAACAGGCCAACATTGCTGACACAGACGCAGAACCTTCCACGACCGACGGACGCAGCCCAGAGGCGATGAGTATGTCACACCATTACACATCCCAGTATCAGATCGTACTTAAAGTGGTCAAACTTATAAGAGTCGGGTCAAACATGATACACCGCTCTGAATGTGTCATGTACTGTAGTGCTGGTTAACTTGCAATGTTCATGTATTAAGTGGAACTAGTTACTTGTGACTACTGTAATTTGTGCTGCAAAACCAATAAAGAAGAAACAAAATGATGATAGCTGACTGAATCGTCAATCCTTTATTCACAGTATGCAATTTTACATGATGTTTCAGGTCATTTTCCTGGACCAGAAAATGTTCAGGTATTGGCTACCTTCTTCTCTGTGGCCTGTGTACACCTGTATTGCCAATGGGTCCTATTCTGGTTTTGACTCTAATGATTTAAATGATATTCCTCTACATATGGAGAACAACTCTATTTATCACTAACGTTCTTTGAGAGTCTTGACCAGTAATAGGGTGTTATCTCTCTATATCACTACAGAGGACAGTCTGTTCTCTATTTGGATGATCAGTGCTCTTGGTTGATCTGTGTGAGGAAAAGGATGTATTATATGGGGTGGTCGTGCGACCTTACCATGTAGTACACTTACTAACCCATTTAAGTCCAGTAGGTTTCGTCTGTAAAACCCTCAGCTCAACCATGGGTAGCTGTGTCACTGAGCAACAAGGCTTACACAGAGGAACAAGTGTTATGCATTTAAACAACACCAAAACAATTGAAGAAGAAATGAACATGACACTCAAGAAACCTAACACCAATTTCTAATAGAAGACTGTAATTTTATAAGAATTTAGACACTAGAACGAAAAAGATCCAACTCATGGTTCTGGAGATAAAGATTTTACAAGCAATAATAAATCGGAGCAATTTCACTCACTCACGAACAAGCCTTGGCAAACAACAAATCTGACACTTGGAAATGCTTTCAAATAAAACTTCGGTAAGTATCAATGTGGTCAGTTAGAAGTACTTGGTGCTACCAACTCTGTCAGGGAGCTACACAAGCGGGCCACCAAGGTCCTCAAGAACAGTTACCTTCACAGAAGAGGCAGTCCTTCAGCAGTTCCAGGCAATTTATCCGCACTTCAATGGATTCCTGTGAAGTGGTCCTGACGCTCGGGGTAAAGGATGCTAAAGATGCTTTAAGGATGCTGTGGATAACCCTAAATATATATATTTTTTGCTTATGGTTTGTTGACTGCCCTAAAACATGTGTTCCCAGCATACCACACGACTATACAAGCTTAGCATAAATACCCATGTGCTGGAATGAGGTTTGAAAGTATTGTTGGACGACTGTCACTTACCACAATGTAACAATGCATGGTGCTTGTTTGTATGTTTATACCATACCCATTAAAATGTAAGAAACGAAAAAGATGCTGGAGATGCAACGCGCGCAACAGGGTTTTCCTTCTGCAGGGATTCATCTGCTTACGAAGATGGTGAGGGGGGTCCTGGTTGGACAGTCGATGTCCCACAGAGTCATCTCCAGTCTTGCCAAAGTCCCGTCGTCACTAAACTGACAGTCACCTGTTGTCGCGGTCACAGACCAATCCTTCCTGGGTTGATGACTCCCTTTGAGGGTCCCAGAAACTCTCCGACAGCACTCTCTGGCTCAGCAAGGTCAGGTGCAACTCTGTGTGTCAGGTCTTGGTCCTCGGTGCTGCACAGCAGCAGTGGTAGCAGATTGAAGACTTGGGCTACCATCTTCCCCCAGCTGGCTTCTTCTGCTGTTGTGTCCCTGTACTGCCAACAGGAGGCCAGTCAGCTGGCCATGGAGTTCTCTTGGCTTGACTGAGCTCTGCAGACAGCTTCTTTTGGAGCAGGACACAGCAGGCACAGTTCCTCTCTTCGCTAGCCCCAAGTGCAGCAGGTGTTGTCCTCGTCAGTGCGGCCCATCTGTGCCGGTGCAGCAGGGCAGCCCTTCTACAGTCCTTCCAAGTCAGTCGAGATCTGAGGTCTAGGTGCCAGGGGTGCCCTCTGTGCTCATATGGTGCCCTTACTGCCGGTTTTGTTGGTAGCCAATGGGCTACCAGGTTCCCTCCCAACTAGTGATCACTTCCTGTAGAGTGTGGCATCTGGCTATCCCAGGATGGCGAGACCCATCTCGCAGGTTTCAGACCTTCAAGGTTAACCCTTGAGTGTGGCTACCTCCATGGGGGAACTGGTTTGGTAACTGGTTTCACCAATGGTTTCCCCTCTCTGCTCCTCGTGCCAGCCTGTCTACCTCAACAATGGGTCAGCCCTCCCGCCTAGTGTTAAACATCTGCCCTTCAAAGACTGCTTCACCGTTGAAGCCTGCCTTTTGGGGCTAACACTCAAATGGCTTCCTGCATGGTTACACCTCCCTATCTCAATCCCTCATTGTTCTCCTTCCTGAGAGTTGTTGGCACATCTCTCCAGGGGCCAGAAAGCTGTCTTTTAGATCAGGCTCCATGTGTTCTTGGGAAGGCACAGGAATTTTAAAATAAACACTACAGGTGATGGACCGAATGTGGATCAATGTCACACACTCACCCCAGTCCAAAGATCTGGGCCCAAATCCATCGTTTTTTTTGCACTCCACACCACCCTGGGTTAGACAATGGCGATATGCAAATCAGCTCTGACCCTGTGCCCCATGGGAACAGTCCAGTCCGAACTACAAAAGCCATGTCCTTCCCAGAACGGAATCAAGCATCCGAGGACCGGTTTCGAGGTAACACCTCATCAGCCCGGCTAGCTTGACTCCAGTGGTGTGGAGTGCCTGGGACCCACGTCTGAGCATCCCCAGCGCACTTAGGGCGGAATATGCAAACACAACAGGTGATGGACCGAATGTGGATCAATGTCACACACTCACCCCAGTCCAAAGATCTGGGCCCAAATCCATCGTTTTTTTGCACTCCACACCACCCTGGGTTAGACAATGGCGATTTAAAATTTTAAAGGCAACAGAGTGGCAACTGCACACTATAATCAATTAACTTAATTTTTGACTTGAGATACAAGTCGGGCTCAATGTAACAAGTTGTTTGATACCTTGGAGTTCCCACTTTGGTTGCACCGTTCAGGAGTTAGCACTGCTGAGGGGTCAGTGTGTAACCCTATACTTGCCAATGGGGTGACCAAGTCTCTCTACAGTAAAAACTGTAGTTTTGCATGTTTTACGGTCGGGACATGCAGAATACATGCCCTGCCTTTGGTATATGTTGCACCCTGCCTATAGGACTAAGTAGGCCTGCCAGATGGGTGACTTACACAGATGTACAGGGGGTGTGGTGGCTTTGTCATTACTTTTAGTGGCAAAGTCAGGCTAGCAGAGCACGACAGCTATACCAGTCTGCAGTGGCAAACCTGGGGACTTGTTTTATTTGGGGGACCTTTAGTGTGGTCCAGCTAGTGCTGCAAGCTCTGGGGTTCCCCTCTAACTTACATGCCCTTACTACTAGAGTACCATTTGGACTTACCGATAATTTGGTCATTTCCAATTGAGTACAGCAAATTCAACATACACTTTAGGGTGAGGGCACTGGCTCGGAGTTCTGGTTATCAGGCCTCCATGCATGCTGAGTCGAAAACCAGCAGCATCAGTTGAAAAAAACTAGGGGCTGACCATACAAAAATAGGTATTTCCTTACAGTCTGCACATGGACATTGAAGAGAAAAGGTGAACACATACTTTTTTGATTTAGTGCCCCACATCAAATGCCTGTCTGCCAAAAGACAGACTAATCAGGATGGATTTTACAAAGTGTTGCAGTAGAAGCAGCTCAGGACCCCTCAGTAGTTCTGAAGTGATATCCAGTATACCTGGTGTGTCGCATAAGATTGGTCTTAATACTAAGTTGACAGTGGACTGAAGTCAGAAAAGCATGGCGTCTACCACCAGTATTAAAGTAGTGTATGTGTGACTGTTGAATGATTTGGAGAATGTGTCTTCTCTGCAGCCTTGAATTGTTCGCAAGTGATATGGTGCAAGCATTTTCCATGCAGTATCCAAGAATACTAATAGGCTACAACAGAATTTTGTCTGTATTTCTTGTAGTTGGGACTGCTTTGGTTTCCCTTGGGCTCGAAGATTATTGAAGATGCTGGCAAAAAGCGCGTGGAGTGTACAATTGCGGTCTACAATTCTGGGTCTTGCTAGTACCCTATGTGTTGGTTTGTCACCTTCATTAGTCCATTTTTCAGTCCTATGATAATGGCACTTGTGGTTCTTCAGCAGTGTATATGTGGTGGTGTTAATCATCCTCTTCAGAGATATTGTTGTTGGGAGAGGCCATGAGGACTCTCGCCATGAGAATTCTGCCTGCTCGCTTCTATGGGGGTAGCTTTTAGCTCTTGGGTGGAGATTCTGCTCTTTGTAGACTCATTGCCAGGAATCAGTTCATCCCTTTTAGCAATCAGCAGCACACTTTGTGTGCATATTTTGCCTCACAGTGGATATTAGGGGTTTTCTCTGTCTTTTTCAACCCTGATTTGTGTTCGCACTTTATCCCTTCTTGTCAACCAGTAAAGTTAGAGTAGCTTCCTATCCTCAACCTCTTTTTCTTAAAGTGGCATTCTCAGTTGAGCAACAACTCTTAAGGCATTTGGTTTTATCTTTTCTGTGCAGTTACCCGACTGCCCCCCCCCCCTCCCCAAATGCATTGTTGGCTTGTTAGATCTGGTGGCTCCGAGTCAGATCAGCTATCTGTTACATTTTCTTGTCCTCAGTAAAGAATGAAAGTCAAAACTGTCACCTTTGATGTAAACAGGAGAGAAAGAGAGACCGAAATACCCATCTGGTGAATGAATTTCAATAGTCTGATACCAGATAAACTGGAATCATTACTGGCATCCCTGCTTGTCCAAATTGTATGATCCTAGGCAACTATCTTTTTCTCACATGATCACATATGAGCACACTTATAAATACTTCAGTTCAGGGTGTGCTCTGTACAAGCAGTTATGTTTGATTTAATATACTATAATGTTGATTAATAAAAATAATCTAGGCTATGTTTAGGGTTTACATGACAACTGACTTACCTCCTAATTTAATAATGGCATTGTCGTTGGGGTAGGAGGGGTGAGTGAGCTATGAATATTTATAAAAATGATCGCTTTTAATAAATTTCTGTCTATGTGATATAATCTGATGTACTAAGTTGAAGTGCTTCTTCATGGTAAAGAAATACACTCTTTTGAATTTTTAAGAACTTGCACCATATTGTTACACGTAGAAAAAGTTGCCATGACTCTGGTCTTGCTCAGACTCCTAGGGCCAAGCCAGACCGATGGCTAGGTTCTGACTCGCCTTATTAATGTACCTGTGTGCCCTCCTCTGTTTGTGACTCTGGATTAGTACATTGGGCTGTCAGTCACTTGATAAAAGGATTTGTAAAAGCTATAGCCTTTTCGCCCACTGAGCCACTATCGATAGAGGCCAACCTAAAGCAAATCACCCCTGAACTTGTTCCACATGGAAACATCCATCCCGATCTTTGATCACCCCTCTGCCCTGCCGGACACTGCTTTTCTAGTTGGAATGTGTATGATTCACATCCCCTCCCCCCAAACTCCCTCCTGAATCTCATTTATTTAGCTGCGCCCCAGGGTACAGTAGTCGGCTTTCATCTTTGCTCCTTACTTTCACCAACCTATTTCAGAAAGCAACTTCTCTGATCACTTTGTACATTTCCTTGTGCTGGGTCAACTTATTGGAACAACACGAAGATATCCTCGCTCTCATTTGTACAGTCTTTACTGTCCGTAAGCCATCATGTTGTCATTTTAGAAAGTTTTATTCGCCCCCCCTCCTCCCAAAAATAATAGGATCAAGTAGGAGTGAATGTCTACCTGTTTCCATGGCACTTAAACTCATTTTCCAGCTTTTCTCCCTGTGAAGCATTTTATCAGGTGCGATCGCCAAACTGGGCCATTTGAAGCAACCCAAACCTATAACTCCTATACTGGGCAGATTTGTTAAATATATGTCCAGCCGCGCCCAGGTCAGCCCATGTCAAAGTGAGCGCAATTCTTTCTGACTATCCTTGCAAGAAAACGGACTGTGTGTTTTTCACGTCTGTGCCTGTCTATGTTATAAATCGTGTCCTGTGCATGACTCAGCCACGAGCAGTCTGGCGTGGAATTGCGCTTAAGCGTGTGTTTGCAGCCGGCATCTTTTTAAATTGGCTGCTAAAAAGCTCCCGGCCCTTCCTTAAAGAATGCCGTCCCTCGAGGTTAGTGTCTGCCGCGTGCCGAGGAGACCGGGTTGCTCGGGTTACAAGTGCTGTGCCTGCCGCGCGCCCTCGAGCGCAGTGTTTCAAGTGATGAGGGCGAGGCAAAGGAAGCCACGCAATAATAAACATGTTCATTCATTAATGGCAGAGAAATGGCACGAACTTGGAATCACTTGCTCGCCCAAGCATACATCATTTGTCTGCTGCTTTTTCCTCTGTCCCGCAGATTGTACTCTGAAACGGATTTGTAAACAAATAACATTTTGTTGGGGGAATAATGGGCGTTGCATAGCTAACAAAGAGGTACGTCCTGCCTCGTGCCTCAGTGGTAGTTGGAAATATTGTCGTATTTATTTAAAAATAAACTGTTTACAAATCAGAAATAAAAAGTAGCAGTTCAAATGTACATTTAAATATCTGAATTTACCAGACCAGCTTTAGTTAGAACGGGCCTTGTAGTGCACAAATAGTAAGCTAATCATTCCTCGAGGGCGAACACGAAAGGACGTCAAATCATAGTAGCTTGAATTGCATATCAAATTGATTTTTGGCATTCAGATGCAGCCATACATTAAAGTAGTTGTACAAATAGCTTCTTTATAAGGACTGCTTGTACGGTCAATGTTGTGATTACTTTGGCTGCCAACCCCAACATCTCAGTATACAAGCCATGGGCCTGTGCGACTATTCTGTAAAACAAACTTCATCAGCTGTGCCTCTAGTTCTGCAGTCCAGTTCTAGAAAGGCTGAGAAGGAGATACTTTACTCTAATAAGTTGCAAAGTGGGCAGAGGCATACGATATACTTGATTGTCACCAGGTGCAATGTGCGGAGGTGACATTACCTAATTTTTTTGGCCATCTTGCGCAGGTCCTTCAAATTGACGGATATGTATGCATAACAAGCGGTAGGTATTGGTTGTGTATGCAAAACAGATATAATGATTCGTTGAAAAGTCATAGGCCTCTACTATATATTTGGAATATTGTCGACAAGAGCATGCAGTGAGATGAACGGAAGGAGAAGCTTCACCAAACACTGCTTTCAAGTACAATTTATAATTGCCCTTGGACTCTGATTTTGGACATGATCTAAAGTGATCTCCTTTGGATCTCACTAATTCTGAAAATATCACCACCTTTTAAAGAATGTACTACTGCGCTGGTACAAGACAAAAAAAAGTGAGTTGGCCTGTGCAGAGTTGGACATAAGAACCCTTTCCTGCAGCAGGGAGTTGAAGAGCATCAATTGAACAGCTTACAAACCGATTTAAATCCTAGGATGTCAATCTTGGCAGTTTGGGTGCCACCGAAGTCCACAAAACCATAAAGCAAAGCTGGTGTCAGTTTGCCTTTTTCAGGCAACAATAGATTTGCTTGTTACTTTGACATCATGAATTGCCATTAAATATATTAGCGCATTAGTCTCCCCATACAGTGCTGTTTAATAGATGCCGAGTTAGGGAATCAATTAAGTTACTATCCAAAATGGAAGCCATATAAGAGTACTCTCAAACATGATCAATCTTTAAAAAAAAAAATAAAAAAAAAGGATCTTAGTTTTGGACATGTTAATTTCCAGGAAATTATCTTTATAAATTTGGAGCTGATTCAAACACCTCTCTAGGCCATTGGTTTTCTTTACGTTTGTGTTAAATCTTCTGTTTGCTAGATACATTAAACTGGTGGATCCTAAAGTAGGAGGGAAACTGTCCGCCAAATGCAACACAGCTAAACGATCAGTCATACATTGAGAAAAAAGCAAATGTGCTAGTACGCACCCCTGCTTAAGTCTATTTCTAGTCTGGGTCTTTAGGAAAAACCTTCTCCATTAATAAGGTTTACACTGACCCATATCTTCAAGTGCTGTTCCTCTAATAAATAGAAGAAAGTGGATCCATGCTTTCAGCTTCGACCAAAGAGCAGGGGCGACCTTAGACATGTGCAAGCTGTGCACCTGCACAGGGCCACCAAACCCCAGGGGCCACCACGCCAATATATAGCCTCAATATAATAATCCTCTGAGGATGGATACATATTTGCGTGGCAGGGATTTGGCAGCCTCCACTCTGTTCCACTTCCAAACCCCCCCCCCCCCCCCCACTCTTCACTGGCCTCCGCGCTCCGCCCCGCCCGGACACCCTCCTCCGGGGCCCCCTACCTATGCTCCCTGCCCAGGGCCGCCATGAGCCTAGAGCCACCCCTGAAAGGAGGGACTTCTTGCCTTATGTATTATTGGTTCTACAACCCACCATGCACATTAAATGTAATATGATTGGTGAAGATTCACACCTGCTCGTCCTCCCATTACATTAAATATCAGTAACAGCATCAAACGTGGCTTTAGAGCCTCTAAAACAGTGCTCAGGAACTTCGTGCTGCTCAACATGTTGCAGAATTGTCACGTTTTCAGACCAAATTAAGGTATTAGTAATAATTAGCCTATTTTATAACTTCACAGGTAGTTATGTGATACATTTGGAAAACCTAGTTATGGCACCGAAAGGTCCATATGATCCTAAACTTACACCATAACGAATGACACCTGAGGAACTTACATTACGGAAATATGGGGCTAATTGACATCCACAAGACATGCAAAATATATCTTTTTTTAACTGTGTGAATTCCAACTAAAGTTGATATGTGAGCCTTCTTTAACTGTGAAATTCCTTCACCAAAAATCTAATTTAGAATGTAAAAAAATGTCCCCTGAATTTCATTTCCCCCATTTAGCCCCAATTTCCCTGATGTCAGTCAGTTCCTTAGATCCTATTGTCATACCAAATTATAAAATCTATATAACCTTTTTTTCCCCCAGTGATTTTCTAGTTTTTTTTTTAACATATTCATCCAGCTCCTCCACTGTGCACAGCCTTCGGCCATATACTACCCACCTCTTATGTGCTCACTGTTGCCTGAGTCCATGACGCTACTCCTTCCGTCTAGCCCTGCTTGGTCCATTGTGCTGCCTTTGCCCATCCCATCTGCCCTGCATGTTCCTCTTGCTACCCCAGATCACCTCTCATCTTCCCTTCCATGCCTCTTCTCCCTCCTTCCTGCCCTTCAAGGTCCATTGAACTGCCTCAGCCCCTCTTGCTTGTCCTGCATGGTCAGCTTGCTGCCTTTGTCCTCAGCCCTCTGTTGTCCCCTCTCTTCTGCCCTCCATGGTCTGTAGTGTAGCCACTGCCCCTCGCTCCTGCCCTCTATGATCTGTTGTGCTTCCCCCTTCTTCTGCTTACCCTGCATGGACCGTTGTGCTGGCATTACCCCTAACTCATGTGTTCCATGGTCAGTTTGTTTCCCTTGCTAAAGTTCCCCTGCCCTAAGTTGGTGCCGTTGTCCGTTCCCTACTGTCTTTCATAGCTAGTTGTCCTGCTTCAGCCCCCTCCTAACTATCACCTGCTCTCAAAGGTATGTTGTCACCACTGTCCCTCCTGCCCCCTTGCTCTTGCCCTCCATGGTCTGTTGTGCTGCCACTATTTCTGCTGCCTGTCCTATGTGGTCAGCTTCCTGCCTGCCACCTCCCTCCTGCCCTCTATTGCCCAAGTGTGTGCCCCTACCCCATCCATCCTGTCCTCCATAGTCCATTGTGCTGCCATTAGCTTTCCTCTGGCCTTGCATGGTTTGTTATGCTACTATAGCCCCTCTCACTCCCTGTCTTTATGGTTGACTTGCTATTCTTGCCCACCTTCCCCTTCCTTTCCATGATCCATTGTTCTGCCACTGCCCCTTTTCTGTGATCAGTCACAATAGACAGGGTGTAGACTTGAAGAAATGTTTTATTGTAGGTGATAATTAGGACCTGATGCTCCATCTCCAGCCAGTAATTGCCTAGCAATGGAACACCCAAGCCCAGGTTATAAAAAAAATAACTGAACACTTGTAAATAAACATTCCAGAATTATTTAACCCCTTGCATGCGGATGACGGCCCCCATCCGTCATGCACTACAGCGCTCGTGTGCTGATGACGGCTGGGGGCCGTCATAAACCCGCCCACTCGCGATTTTGCCGCACAGGCGCTGAATCGTGGCAGCATGCAAGGGGTTAAGCATGCTGTTCTTAAAGCTACAGCACCCCTCCCGCCTGCCCAGCGTGGTCAGATTGCTGCCTCTGCTCCTCCCCGCCCTCTGTTGTCCAAGTCCGTGCCCCTTCCCTCTCCTTCCCCCACAGTTTTCAAATGAACAACTACAGCGTTAACATTCTGTGTATATATAACAAAAGCATGGCACACCTAAAGTCCTCTTGATAGGATTAAAACTGTAAAACCTAAAGCATTTCCTACAGAAATTAACAATGTTTTTACCAAAGAAAGTGTTCTTAGTACTCTAGAAAGCTAAAATAAAGACACATTTTCTGAGTTCTCAAATACCAGGATTTTGAACTAGTTGCTATTTGTGTTATTTTTAATCCGTTAATCGCTTGATTGTGGGTCAGATTATTGTGAATGTTTGCGATTCGCAATTAGGAAATTTTAAAATGGCATGTACAAAAGTGTGTTGAACACTTTCTGCGATTCCCAGTGGCTCGCACATTACCTACCTCATCAATATTAATGAGGTAGGTCGCACTTTGCGTCCCATTAGGAATCCCAGAAATCACAGTGTCCCGGCATCCAAAAATATTTTGATAAAATAGATAGTTGGATGAGCGAGCACATTAATAACAATGCTGTGCAGGCTCGCATTCAAGGCTTTAAGTGGACCTGGTCTCCTTGAGTCACAGACGCTTCCTTAACACCTTGGCTGCTAAGGCAATTCCCATCCTGTGCTGGAAATTGCTATTCTACTTTATTCATGACGAGCTCAGCTCGTCATAAGCACAGCTCCAGTGTGCCTCATGACGATCTGAGCTCGTCATGAGCAGGGAAGGGATAATTACAAACAGATATTGAAATGGGCCCCTATCGGGCCCTCTATTCATATTCTTAACTCAACTGGCAAATAACACTGATGGATATCTAAACAATTATGTAAAAAAAGTTATGGTAATCCATGTCATCAATTTAGTTCCTGTTTAGATTTTACATTTTGTACTTAATCCTGCACCAAAATGTTGGGGTGGCACACTGTAGGGATCACACACATTTAGCTTACATGTTTTAGCCATGTCTGTATTTACATAGGCCACGGTCCTTTTGGAGAACCCTACTTTTTGCATCCCACTCAAAGCTCTGCTCATGTTTACACCAGCCCTCTCATCAAACCAAGGACAGAAATTCACTTTTTAGGTTTCGCCGGCACAATACTTCCAAAATATCTTGTAATAAAAAAAAATCTTAAAAGGGTCTTACAGCCTGCCCAATACTTAACCTTTACT
This sequence comes from Lissotriton vulgaris, assembly GCF_964263255.1. NCBI lineage: Eukaryota > Metazoa > Chordata > Amphibia > Caudata > Salamandridae > Lissotriton > Lissotriton vulgaris. Next base: position 455,797 of record NC_141690.1, read on the forward strand.
TACCATTTTTTGATTCTAACGTATCTCTAATTTACATGCTTATGATTGGTCAGCACATAGTCTACTTTCACTTTGCACATCTTCCTGCTCTGCTTTGCCTGTCCATGCAGTGGCACAGAGCTTATCCCATGTACAGCTTCTAGTCGCTGGCTAGTGGCCAGTGTCCTTCCACTGGCTACTTACTCTGAAGGTTCTTAAAAAAATGAATTGCAATCGAGCACTTAATTTAACTGCATCTGCAGGCAGTCGTCTCTCCTCCCAGGCGCTCTTACTACATCTACTTGCTGTATACCTCCCCTGTTACTATTCCTCCCCTGCCCACCTGCCTTCTGTTGTTTGTGTACCTCTCCCAGCTCTTGTCTGGTATTGTTTTAACTATTAAAAGTACCACACATGCATTATTTGTGTTAACCCACCACCCATCACCAGCTGCTGTTTTTAACGAACGCCCCAACTGCTTTTAACCAATTTCATCCTGCTCCCTGCTGTTTTACCCACACCCCTGCAATAGTTAAATGTCGTATACTTATAAAGCACACAGCTGCCCCAGCAAAGGGGCTTGAGAGTCAGTACATATTTATACATTACATTTATGTCCTTGTTTCTATCTGTTGTAACATATAACACCAAACAAATAGAGTGTGGTGGTCATCATAGGATTAGATGATGCGTAGGTGCTCTGTGTCTTTCTCTGTCTTTCCACCTTTTTTTTTTCACCTCTGGTTCATGGGGGTTCGTATTGGTCTAGGGCTCTGTCCAGATTTGTCCACATCTCTCTGATGGGGTTCCTCCAAGGCATGTTTCTTAGTGCTTGCATGTCCGCCCTCTTAAGTATGTCACCCAGTTCATCCAGCCTTTGAATGTGGGCTGTATCTTTCCAGTTTGAGAGTACCAGTTTCGTAGCTGCTGTTAGTAGGAGGTCAATGAGGTATTTGTCATGTTTTGATTTTACATTAGCTGTTATAATTGCCGTTGTGATTGTGGCGAACTCCTCTTTGAGTGTGCATCCTAGTGTCTTATTAATTAAGGCTACTACACTTTTCCCATTTTTTTTAACTTTAGTGCAGTGGAAGATAAGGTGAGCCAGGTCTCCTTTTCCTATGCCACAGTTCCAACAGCGGTCATTCTTTTTTAGACCCACCCTTGCTAATCTTGCCGTGGTCCAGTATATCTTGTGCAATAGCCAGAATTTTGTCTGCGCTAAGGTCGGGGATATCATATTTTTCGATGGTGATGCCCAAAGGGTGTGTTTTTCTTGTTCAGTGAGTGCGGAGGGAAGTTGTGAATCCCAATACTTATTAGTTTTGCGGTTCAGATTTGAGGCTTTGGGTCGTAGAAGTCTGTAGAGGTGGGAGGCCATGTGGCCCACTTTGTTTAGATTCTCCATGTATTGGATAATTGTGGGTGTATGTCTCGTTATCTTAGATTTCGTTAGGGCAGTTTTAATTTTGAGAAAGTTATAGAGTTCTATGTCTGGAAGGTTGTGTTCTGCTTTTAGGGTATTGAAGGTATGGGGGTTGCCCTCATCTTCCAGTTGGGCTGGGACCGAGATTCCTAGTCTTCTCAAGTGTTCTATGTCCAGATGTTTCCCATTGTGTTTTATTTTGGGGTTGTACCACAGTGATTCCCAGTTTGAGTTCTTAATGCTGTGTTCGAGTTTCCGGTCTACCTTGAGTAGCGCTATTCTAGTGTTCTTGAGTATGGGGCTGTGCGGTTGTGCCAAAGAGCCTGGGTGAGTAGAGTTATAGGGTCCGTATTATCTAGCATAGCCCTCTCAACGTTGACCATGTCGGCGTGTATTTCTGGTTGATTATTATCCAGTACATCCCCTGTCTGGCTATGAAGGCTCTCTGGAATGTCCTAAAGTCGGCCATGTTTAGCCCCCCTAGTTTCTTCTCTAGTTTTATTTTTCGCAGGCTTATTCTTGTTTTTTTTACCCCTTCATAGGAAGACGTTTATCATTTTGATCTATTTTGCGGTGGAACTAGTGAGAGAGGGTAAGTGGTAACATGCTGGCCAGGTAGTTGACCACCGGGGTGACCATCATTTTTATTGTGTCTATTCACCCCCACCATGTGATAAATTTGGGAGACCATTTCTCTAGTAGCGTTTTGATCTTCGTTAGGGTTAGTTTCTTGTTATGTTCTCAAGTGGTCTTTAGGCTCTTATCGAATTGTATACCTAGGTATTTGACGTACCCGGGCTGCCAGGATAGTCCCGAGTCTCCTATTACCTCCTTGTGTTTGTGTACATTGAGTGGCATACACTCCGACTTGTCTCTATTCAGTTTGTATCCTGAGAACGCAGAGTGTCGTGTTATGCTGTCTATTAGGGCCCTTATAGAGTTTTCTGGCTCTTCTGTGATTTTGAGTATGTCGTCTGCGTACGCTGCAATTTTCACTGTCACCCTTTTGATTGTGATTCCTGATATCTTCCTGTCCGATATTACATCTTTAATCAGGGGTTCGAGTGCAAGGAGGAATAGTGCTGGGGATAGTGGGCAACCCTGCCTCGTCCCCCGCTGGAGATTGAATTGCTGTGAAGTCGCCCCATTGATGGCTAGCTGTGCTTTGGGAGCCTTATACATCACCATAACGTTCCTAATGTAGGTTTCTCCTAGGTTATAAGCTCGCATGGTCTGTTCTAGGAAATGCCAGGAGACCCTGTCAAAGGCTTTCTCTGTGTCGAGCGTGATTGCTACTGTTGGGTTAATAGTTTTGGATGAGTGCTCTCGGACGTGGCAGAGTAGTCTAGTGTTGTCGTGGGACATGTGTGCTTTCAGGAAGCCTACTTGTGTATTGTTGATCAGTTGAGGTAGAACGGTGTTAAGTCTTGTGGCTAATATTTTGGCATAGATCTTGCAGTCAGTGTTGATAAGTGAGATTTGTCTGTAGTTTTGGGGGTGCTGTGTGTTCTTGCCTTCTTTCGGGATGACTATTATATCTGCTTCCATCATTGATTTTGTGACTGTGCCCTCATTCTCGCAGTGGTTGAAGACCTTTCTCATTGTTGGGATTAGGTGGGTTCTGAAGGTTTTATAGAAGGTTGCTGTGTATCCATCTGGTCCTGGGGCCTTGTTGCCCTTAAGGGACTTGACCGCCATTTCTATCTTGTTTGTGCTTATTTCTTTGCCAAGGCTTTGTTTTTCCTCGTTTGGGTAGGTTTAGCTCTCTTAGGTAGGCTTCGCACCCTTCCAGGTCTAAGGACTCGTCTCTTTTGTAGAGGTCCTGGTTGAATTCTTTGAATGTGTGTAGAATGTCCTTGTGTTGTGTGTGTGTTTTGTTGTTTGTATCTGAGATGGCGGATATGGCGTGTTGTCTCTGTTTGTGTTTGAGGTATGAAGCTTGATTTTCCCCCACTTTGTTAGCTTCGCATAGGTTGATCTGCTTGTATTTTTTTTTTTATCCATAGACCAGCCCTTTCGCTCAGGATTTTGTTGTACTCCTATTTTTTGCTGGTGAGCTCATTCAGTGTGTTGCTGCTCTTGGTGTCACTAATGTGTGTCGTTTCTAGACATTTGATGTCTATTTCTAGTTGCTCTATCCTTGCTCTTGCTTCTCTGACTCGCCTACCCTTGATCTCCATAAGTCTCCCTCTAATTGTCGCTTTGAGTGCGTCCCATAGGCTTGCTGGGTTTGTGTCGGGAGTGTCGTTATCTGTAATGTAGTCTTCTATGGCTTGCTCTGTTTTGTTTTTCCTCTTGTCGTGCCGTGACTATATTGTTGCATCGCCATCTGCGGGTGGTATTTTCATTGTGACGCCCCTCTAGTTGTAGGCTGATGCAAGAGTGGTCTGATACCATTCTGGCCGCTATATCCGTGTGTTTAATTAGGTGTGTGTGTGAGCCGGAGATGAGGATGTAGTCTATTCTACTGTATGAGTTATGTGGCGTTGAGTAGAAGGGGTAGTCTCTGATGGTGGGGTGTTGGAGTCTCCATGGGTCTTTCAGGTTGAATCTGTTGCAGATGTTCTTCAGGACAGTGTGTGATGGTGGTGAAAGGGGGTGTGCACTTGATTGCCTGTCTAGGGTGTAATCTAGTGCAAGGTTAAAGTCGCCCGCCATGATTACCAGTTCGTTGGGAGCGCTTGCCTCCATTCTGCGTGTGATTCCCTCCCAGTATGTTGTGTCCTCATTGTTTGGGGCGTATAAGTTAGCTACCATTATCTTCTCATCCCCCCTCTTCAGATGTGTTATTAGTAGTCTTCCTTCCTCGTCATGTTTCTGGCTTATGATTGATCGTTTCGAGTTTCTGTTTACCATTGTGATAACTCCACGCTTCTTGCCTTTCGCTGGGGAGCTTGTTACCTCTCCTATCCATCTTGCTCTAATTTTGGACGCGTCCTCCGTAGAGAGTTTCGTTTCTTGTAATAATATAATGTCCCCTTTTGTTTTTGCTAGGTAGTGAAGTATCTTTCTTCTCTTGACCGGGTGGTTTAGGCCCTTAACATTCAGGGAAACTACCTTCAGGTCTGTTGATATGGAGGGGATGTTGGTCATCCCCTTGGTGGTTTTATTACGGTGTGTCATGGATTGCGTTGTGTTTGCGAGAGTGAGCCTTCGTTGCTACCTGGGCTATATTGTGGTGTGACAGAGTAGCTGGGTTATCTAATCCTATTATAATGACTGAACTAAACAAAGACATAACTAATACATTACTACGACATAAACATACAATACTGACAATACATTCCCCTCTCTCCCCTGATTCCCACCTCCCCACACCCCCTGTGTTAAACTTCCGTGCTGTAGGCGTGCGACAGCAGGATCCCCCTGCCCCACCCTCTTTCCTGGGTTGTATAGTTCGTCTTGGCGTTAACTGTTACTTATAGTTAGTTACATTTTTACATATACTTGTTTGCTATGCCCCTTTCCGCAGTCTTGCATACTTTACAAAGGATATATGGTAGAGTCACTTGGTCTGGTATCCCACCGGACTAGTCCGTGTTAGGTCATCTCGCCGTCTCATTGTTACGCTGTCCTCCTCGTTAACGACTCCGTTCTGTCTGGCCTCAAGGTCCAGTGCTCTGTCCGTGCGCACCTGAGTCACTCTTTGGTCCCTCCTGTGCTCTCTTCTTTAGTTTGTGGAGTGTACGCGTGCGTTGTCCCCATGAGGTAGATTGGTCTTTTTATTGTCTTCTGATTGTTCTTTTCTTCCGTTAGATTGAGGTAGAGTCTGTCTTTTTTATTATTCACTTATTGTTCTATTCTTCAGTTCTCTGGAGGTAGTTCGGCCCCTGTCGGTAGAGGCTCGTTTTTGGCCTTACGTTGGTAGTGATGGTGTTGGTTTTTACTCCACTCAAGAGTCCGGAGAGGCCCTTCTTTTACTTGATTGTGGGTTTGTTATTTCTATTGCTTGTTGTGTTGGTCCATTTAAGTATCTGGTTAGATCTCCTGGATTCTCGAAGAAGTGTGACCTCCCTTTGTCTGTGATTTTGAACCTTGTTGGTCCCACGAAGGAGAAAAGGATACCCTCCTTCCTAAGTCTGTCTCGCTGGTTCAGGAAGCCTTTCCTTGTGTCCACCGTGGATTTTGAGTAGTCCTGTGTGATTACAATTTTTTGGCCATTCCATTGTAAGTCTTGTGTCTTTCTTGCTACTCCAAAGATGGCTTCGGTTTGGTGTGTTCTTAGTGGTTTGCATATTATTGGTCTTGGTCCTGCTCTGTTAGTCGTTCTGATTGCTGTCCAGTTTGAACGGGGTGTCGAACGTGAGGTTAGTGAGCATCGTTTCGCTCCTGTAGCATCTCCATGCATGAGCCCGCTTTGTCCTCCTCTCCCTCTGGAATGCCTAAGATCCTTAGGTTACCTTTTCTACTGCGATCTTCCAGCTCCGCTGATGTTTTAGTAGTTTTTCAGTGGTCCTTGTTAGTGACGCGACTGTTTGTTTCGTGTAGCGGTCTCCATCTTCTATATCGCTGACTCTTTGTTCCACTATGCTTATTCTGTTCGCCGCATGTATGTCCGCTCTGACGGACGCCAGTTTGTGCTGAATTGCATCAGTTGTTTGCTTTGTTGTCTTTGCCAGCTCGTGGAATTCTGCTTACTTATTGAGTATCATATATAGGGTGGCGTTGATGTCTGGTTTACATTTGAGTGGTGAATCACCGTGTACCTCCGGTTTGGTTTTCTTGGGGAGTTGCCCATTCTTCCCCTCGTTGCCAGCCATTGTCTCCACCTCCCGGTCTGCTGGATGAGCACAAGTCTCTTGCTAGCTTTCTGGGCTTTTGTTGCAGTTGCCCGAATCTCTCTGTAGAGTGCGCTCCAGGGGGCCGCCCTCGCTTTTGTCTGCTCTTTTTTTGCTTTTCTCGTGCCTGCGAACTCTCCGTGTGAGCCCCGTTTGGGTGGCGTTCGTATCTGTAGTGTGCACCTGGTCTCCCTTGCAGCTCCTGTCACCCCGTTGTCTCAGCTAAACACCGCCTCTGTGTTTGCTACCTCTCAGCCCCTGTCTACTTTTGGTGTCTGCACAAGTGCCACCATTGCCTACGTAACATTTGTTCTTGTGCCTCATTGACTAGCATATGCTGCAGTGTATTAACTCTAGTTGTACCATGTTTTCACTTGTACCCTGCACACCTGTCACTCTTTCCTCCTGTACTGCATCGTTTGCTACCTCATGTATTTTGTTTGCTCACAATTGTCACTTTTACCTTAAGTGACTTATCACTCTGAATGCTGAGTAGCAAGAACCACTAATGCTACTTATTTGTGTGGTATAAAACCCCTAGTGCATCAGAATTGTTTGTGAAATTAAGTAATGGTGTACACAGACCACTACATTAGGGACCTAAGTATGACTTGATATTCTGTCCTGGTCCTGACAAGAGTAGGTGCCCTATTGTGAGGCGATCTGCTCAGGATGGCTGCCCTTGCTTGTGGTTTCACTTTCACTGCTTGTGCTCATTTAAGATGGCGGCCCCCCTTTGCTTTTGCGGTTTCGTTTTCCTTGTGTTACCGCTATTTCACCCCTTTTCTTACTTCGTTTATCATCAGCTTTGTTCCCGCAACTCTGTCGTTTTGTGTAGATTTGCTGCATCAATTCCTGCCCCCTCTGTGGCGTGTTACCCCGTCACTGTTCCGTTCTCCGCTGCCGTCTTCCTATGTTCCGGTTTTATTTTCTCCTTTTCTCCTAGGGCTTAAGATGGCGGCCCCCTCATATAGTTGCAGTTTCGCTTTGGTTATCGGAGCTGTGATTGCCTTTTCCTCCGTCTGTATCACGGGGACGGAACGGGGGACCTCTGCAGCACTCGTTCTTCCTGGCACTGACCTGTTCTGTCGAGGTACGGCTCCTCCTCGGGGCGGTGCGAATAGCCCCTGTCCCAAGGTGGCCGCCCTCCGGTGCTGGCTCTCTCAGGGTCCATACGTCCGCTTCATTGGGCTATTATTCTCCTTATTCTGCCACCTCAGTTCTCCGGTCGCAGCCCCTCTCGTAGCCGACACTTTCATGAATTATTTGTTAACCCACCACCATTGTTTTTACCCCCCTACTTTTAAACTACCACCATCACCTCCTCCTCGCGATCTCTATTGAATTATCGACCCCTGTACAAGAAAGAAACATCGAAATGCACTGTCCAACTCAACGACTTGACCTACAACATCACCAATGACATCACAGAAGTCCCCCAAAATGTCCCTTTTACAAATATGTACGATAAAGAAGGAATGTAGCCTTTTTTTTTTACTACATGTAAACACTGCAAGGAGATGCATAAATTGCTTTTCAGTGTAAACTGCAGCAACCTTTATATCATTTTCATGTAGCCCGTATATGTTATTTGGCACTGCAGGTCAAAAACCCCTCTACGTTTTGTGTCTATGAAGAAATCTAAGGGTTAAGAAAGGAACAGCAGGTCAGCCAGTTATATACATGTCATCTGTTGGGGCATTCAGATGTCAGTGGTACTGCAGCCTTAAAATTGCATTTAGGTGGTAGGGAGGGTGTGTCTCGCGTGAAGTGCAACTACACCAGCCTTTCGTGACCACACATTTAAGTGTCAATGGTAGCACTTCAGCTGTACAACTGCATTGAATGCTTCTGAGGATATTGAGGACTAGCAAGTAAACTGCAGCTTCCTTTCTTCATCTGAAAGTCAATATACCTTGAATACTCCAAAACAATAATACAAGCATTGACAAAGCCAATAGATCTTACGTAGGAGAAAGCTACTAACTTTGCCAATGCTTTTTTTTAGTTGCCTGCTGTGCAGCCTTGCGTCGCTCACGCGGCACAACCAGATTTATTGAGCGGAGGGAATCATGGGCTTGTGTCATTGTCCACTGTAAACTGTGGATTTTCATTGGTCAAAAGGCTTAGTAGACCCTCCTGAGTACCACCTTGTCTCATTTTGTAAGTTCCAATGGCAACACCCTCTGTTACATGTGTTGTTGTTCGGGAGGCTTTAACTACAGCCTCCAAGCACTATTTTCTCAAATAGTGTTGTCCTGCCTGCAAGCTCTCTCCAAACATTAAAAAAATATATTTATAGCACACATTTGCAATGCAATAGGTCTCACATTTGCGAGAGTTTACGCTATTGACATTGTAAATGACAAATCTGTTTTAAAAACAACACTTAAATAAAAGACATTGTCATTTGCAATGCGAGTAGCTCAAACTCTCATAAATGCGAGAACTAGTGCATTGCAAACGCTTGTTTTATGTCTGGGGCTGACCCTGTTGTCGATTCCAAAAATCTGGTCACTTTACCAATGGTTGTTTTAATTCAAAGAGCAGAGGGGAAGAGTGAACAGCCAACACTGTCAGGGTCCAATGTGCAATTAGTGACTTACTGTTGGAGGACTCATGACTTGCTCCTATATTTCAGAAGTAAACTTAAGCTCTATAAGAGTAAGTCTCAGCCAAATTTGTGAATCAGGTGCTCAGAGTCCCAAACTAAGTAACATGAGTAGAGAGGGGCAAAAATGAAACTGGGCGTCAGAGAAATGAGAAACATGTTGAAGATCTGAAAATGGAAGTCATTCATTAACACCTTAGCAGCTATGGAACGTCCAGCTCCAGTGCGGAACGTTCCATTGCGCAGGTGCAGTTGGAACGTCCAACGGCCGACGGCAGCACTCCCGAGGTAGTGGTGCCGTCGGCCGTTGGAATAGGCGCAGCACTTAAGGTGTTAAACAAAAGTCCTTCTCTGGAACTCTGTGATTTCCTGGCTCATGCTTTTCTGCGTTCTTGGAACTTGACAATGGCCTAATCAAAGGGTGGAGCTTGTCTGAGACCCGTTTCCATACGGAGACGGGTCAAGACTGATTTGTATGTGGCTGGGTTTAAACTGGAATGGCATGGGGAGAAAAAAACGAGGGTTTAGGCCCAGATCTCTGTACTGAAGTGAATGTTTGACATTGATCAGCCTTAAGTCCATCGATTGTTCTTTTTGCATTTGTCACCCCGAGTGGGATGGGTATGCCCAGATGTGTTCCTGTGCTCGCCATGCCACTTGAGTCAAGCTAGACTGGCTCATGAGTAGTGATCCCCAGCGGTCCTAGGAGGTTTGTTTCCAGTCCAGGGAAGTCCTGGCCTGGCAGTTCGGTCAGTGGACTGTTCCCATAGTGAGCAGGGTCCAGACTGATTCACATATGGCTGGGTTTAAACAGGAATGGCATGATTTGCGAAAATAACAATGAATTTAGGCTCAGATCTCGCTACTAGGGGGAATATTTGACATTGTTCGTCATTTAGCCCATTAATTGTTCTTTTTGCATTTGGAGAATCATATGGTCATCAAAACTTGCCACTGCGATATGACATTTATGCAGAAATGCTGTTTGCGGAATATTGCAGGCAGGGTTAGAAACAGATTACTTATGGGACAAAGGTAGTGGAAATTACTTTAACATTAGGCAGTGTAAAGAGCATCCCCCAAGGTAAAAATCCCAGGTGTTCTCCTCTGCCAGCTTCCTTCTTTCCTCGCAGTGGCTTCAATCCGGAGGATAAAGGCGGGGAAGACCACAGATGCTCTCAGCTTTGACGATGCTTCAAATGATTAACAATCCATTGTGTAAACTTTCATTCACAGAATCACGGCCCTGCATCTGGTCTTTCAAATGAAAACAATCACCTTATATCTTGTGGGGTGGCAAACGCACTCCCTCACTGATTAAAAGAAAGAAAAGGACAAATTCACTGTGGTGGTGGCTGATCCCTTCCCAGCTTACAGTTCTAGCGTATTGAAATGACAAAAGTGTGGTTACTGCTGAGAGAGAGTAGAGCCCAATTGCACCTGGTCAGGCGCAATTGGTCTTGCCGTAGACATGAGCCCCGCCTTCTAAAGCTGTAGGTCGTGCGACATACCTCGTATAAAGGCCAAAAGCGCTTTGTTTTTAAATCCTTTGCCATTTTATTAACCCTACAACAAAGCTTTATGGCGTCGTGTTTCTGGCGAATTATGTTCCCAACTAGCAGCTCTCAGTGAAGCAGTAGATGACTACTTGGTTAGTAATTGGCTCAGTTAGTTTCCGGTTTCAATCGTGCCAATTTCTATTTAAATTCTTATTGCTTTGTTAATAAATGTGGGCATTTAGCCAAAGGCCTCATTGCGAGGGGTGTCTTCGGCACAAGTATTAGACCCAACTGATAACATGTACTGGGACGATGACAATCTACGTTTTTATTCCAAATAGCTTGACCGCATATATCTCGGCACGCCAGTTCATGTAGCGCAGTAATGCAGCGTGGCTTCTTGGCACTGTGCTGGTGACTCACAGGCCCTTCGGGGGTTCGGGTGCCCGCTTTGATTGTGTGACTTTATAAATATGCACATTTTAGGCAGTTATCAATAGCTCTGGAAGCTTATGTCCTTTATTTATAGCCTGGGATTTTTTTATTAGATCACACTTGAAAAGAATTTGCCTTTCTTTTGCCTAGTGCTTGTTAGCACAACATGGTTGCTTCGCAGCACTGCAATTTCCTGCAGTTATTACCAAATTCAAAGATATTTATGTGCGAGTGTGCGTTAACCTGGCCACCCTACAGCCCAGAAGAACATCATTCACACAGCACAATGGTGGGTTCAAGTCAGCTGTGCTTCATTGCTTGAGTGTGAAAAAATACTCATCCCAATGCATAGCAAGAGTTGTGCACTGATGATGTAATTGGCTGAGTCATATAAAACAAAAAAAGTCGTCATAGCTCGATGCCAAGTGTCGCGCTATGATGAGCTAGCACCGCCTTATAAGAGACTACTACTCGTGATACAACCTCCACTACCAATTTCAACAGGAGGACAACTGGCCAGGGTGCCTACTTTTACAGTAACTACATAGGTTATCGTAGGCATATAACCCAACAATCCACCTCCACATCTTTGCACCTGGCATTAGAATTTCAAACAGAGTCAAGTCACACTATTTATTAACACTGGTTTTGGTTGAAGAGCTGTGGGTATTTGCATTGCTCCTGCTCCATTATTCCCTCTTTATATACATTATAAGGTGGGTGATGTTCCACTATGCTAAGCCACTTTGCGCATAATATACAATGCATGATGTTCTGATGCCATCATTTTGCCACTTTTGATATTGCAAGCATCGGTATAAACACACTGGCATGTTAATGCTTGCATTCATGCTTGTGGTAGCATCCACGACAGCAAGCAGCAGCGCGCAGGCCATATGTTTTCAAGTAGCACTCGTGCCGCTGCTTGCTCCTGCAAGGTGGATGCCAGCACAAGCACGAGTGTGCTTGAAAAGGAGCAGACCGATTTCTAAAGGTCATCTCCTAGGGCAGCGCATGAGGGCAGCCTATGCGAGACCTAAAAGTGCTCGAAATGTGGAGTTATATGACTTTTTTTTAATGAAAGGAAAAGATGGCGAAGTTAGTGGAACAGGAGTCGGATTCTGACATTGGCCTCCGGTCAGAACAATGTAAATCTATGTCTTTTAAACATAGATACAGAATTATTAAATGTTGATGGGAGAAAGATGAAATATGTTTTTGAAATATCTAATGGTGGGATAAATGTGGTGTTCCAGATTCTGGATCGCCTTACCCAAATATTAATAACGAAGTATAGTGCAATAAATTTGTTCGCAATCTTGGTGAGGATTTAGAAACACCTGACATTTCTCCTGAAACATTAACAGGAGAGGGTATAGGAGATAGTTATGCAAGTTTAAAAATGGAAAAGGCTTAGGCAAATTATATGCATCTGTTACAAGTCCATCAATTCTGGGTTGGAAAGATCAAAGTGAACTTAGCATTACTTTATATCCTAATATCCCAAAGCTGGTTTTATCCCTACAGCCTGATAAAGAATTTGAACAATCCATCATTAATTCTCATCCCCAATTTTTTTCCAGAGAATTGGGAGGCTCACTAGACTCCGCCATAAAATAGTTCCCAAACCTGATGTGGTACTGCATATACATAAGATCAGAAACATACCTAAAATACTGAGAGAGGAAGTCACTCAAGAACTTTATAAACTACAAAGTTCAGAAATAATAAAACAAGTGGAATCATCGGAGGGGTTGCTTCTTTGGTTACAACGTACAAATGGTAAAATGAAACTTTGTGTAGATTTGAGGGATCTTAATAAAAACATGTTAATATATCTGTTCCCTCTGCCAAAAATGAATGAATGAAATTGTGTTTTTAACCAAAGGTATTAAGTGGTTTAGCACTATGGGCCTTAAAGCAGCATACCATCAGATGCCATTACATCTGAATAGTAGGGCTTACACAACTTTTGTTACACCATTTGGATGGTTAGGCTCTCCGAGAGTACCTTTGCGACTCCCATGTTCCAGGGGTTGATGCTCAGTTGTTCACAGGTATCAGAAATGTAATCTTTTTCCAATATGATCACCTTGTTATGGGCATATGACACATTATGTCAATTGGAAACTTGTGGGTAGATGATTCAAGGCAGGATGTTAGGGGGAGCAGAGCTACGAGGAGGCTTCACCATTCACATGTATTAAGTTGAATAAATTGCTCTTATTTAACAACTAGATGCGTCAGTCCTTACAGACTGAAGCAGTAAAACAATTGTATGAGTCGTTTGGTAGACTTGAAACATTTAAGTGTAGTTACACACAATATAGGAACTCAGGCACGCTACTCTGCAGTCATAATTTTAATTTTTTCCAGTGATTGTTGTCGCATCTAAAATTTACTAGTAGATTTTGCAGATTGGTGAATATCTTAAATACTTTATCGATCATTGTCATGCATCTAGTTATTTTCAATTAAATACGACACATAAGTGATTACAAACCACTGGTGGAGGAAGTGTGTCATTTAATCTGAGTTTGCACAAGATGATACATTCTGAAAGCTATGTTTAAGGTACACACCATGCTGCTGATGGTGTTTATGGTAGTTGAAGCGACTGATTGTTCTTAGTTTTGGACAGGTGTCTTTTTTTGGCTATTTTGATGTTAATCATCGAGGGAGCCCCACTAAAGTAGCGATTGGGGCATTCTACCTTGAATCATGATAAGGCATGGGGATAACTGTTCAGGCTGAGGGTTGTGGGTGAGTGCACAGAAGGTGGATTGTGGTGTAGAGGAAATTATTTGACTACGGTCAAGAGGATAAGGCCAGGGACAGTTAGCAATACCAAGCAGTTTGTTTTGCAGTAGGTCAGCCTTCTTGGTAATTGTAGATGGAGGTTTGCAGTAGGTCGTGGGAGGAAAAGGATACATGTTGTAAAGCTCAGGCATTTCTTTGAGGGTGTTAAAAAGTAGTGAGGTAGAGGTCGGAAGGTTTTAAATGCTTGAAATTAAGGTTTGGGCAGATTGTTTCTGGGAGTAGATCCTGTAGGTGACAAATCTCATTTTATTACTAAAGTAACTCACTTGGTTTCGGGTGGCGGGTAAAGAAAGCATGTAGTCTAGCAGGAATAAAGAAGGCAAGGATTGGAAGTGGGTGCTTTGAATAATTCTATGTAACCTGTCTTGGTATTTGTTAAGTATCTTTGAGTAAGACATGAGAAGTGAACTTATATTTTCAAGTGTACCTGGAGAGAGGGAGAGGGAGAGAATTAATATATATATTAAAATGATTGCGTCAAACATTTATTAAAACATGCGAATATTTATTTTCAGAGTCATCTTGAATGGCTGACCGAGATAAATGTGTGTTTTACATCGAAATTGACTGGACTGTGTTATTAGTAGTAATTTTGAAGTAGGAAAGACCTAACTAGGCCTCTGTTTTCTGCTTCTGCTGTTAATGTTCCATTGACGTGAGGTAACGGACTTTGCTGGAGGATATTGTTACAAAACCCACTGAGTATAAGGAGAGACACAGAGAAGAATGGGTATTTGCCCAAAACAGACACTGGCAGACTCAAAGCCGCTCCACACCTCCCTTGTTGACCGAGTTGAATGGATAAATTAGTAATATGGGAAGCGGTTTTCGGGTTTATTGAATAATTTCATCTCTGCTAAAGACAGAAGGATAGAGAGAGACATTTAAACTACAACAGAGATCGAAAAAAAATAAACAACCCTGTGGAAGCCACAGGCCCATCACACATTTCCAAACATCACTCCAAAAATAACTCTTATACCCCAGAATCCCGCTATCACAGTTAGAACATATTTTCAGTGAGTACCTGAAAAAAGTTGCAAGCTGCCCACTTAAGCTGAACGAACACAATCCATGTCACACCAAAGACATGTAACAGGAAAGAACTAAACAGGAATAGTTGTTATGGTGGTAAATGGAAGAATGAGTGATTTATGCAAAGTTGTGTATAGTGATGGATTATTAACTACAAAAGTGGTTTATTGGCCTGTGGGACAAATGCATGAGTAATGGTGGAGGTTTGATCTTTTATAGAATGAGACTGATCTTCGCTAAAGAATTGGGAAGATGTTTCACTGGCAGGGTGGAGCTGTAGGATTACCAAGCAAGAAAATGGGAGATTAGCATTTGAATGGGTCGGGTGCAAAGTATTTTTCTGGAGAGGAATGTAACAGATGGTATCAAAAGAGGATGAATCAATGATAGCTATACAAGTCAAGGATAATAGATATCTCAAGGTTGTGGATGGATAGTGGGTATCCAAATGGATGTAGGACATTCATATTTGGTGTAGAAATTAGGGTGAGAAGCCTTGGTGAAGGACTAAGGCGTTTTTTTCTAACTTCAGGGAGTTGCCAACTTATTTGGGATTTCTGTCTTAGAAAGTATGCTAATATGTGGTTAGATGAGTGTTTAAGGGTGATGCTACAAAGAAGACCAGTGTTAAGGGCTAGAAGGAACAGAGAGCTTCGCGGATTTGAGGATTTCACCCCGAGGTATGAGAGATTACTTTTTTCATCCTCTATACCAACTGATGGTGGAGGAAACTGCAGCAGGTAAGTGTCCAAGGAAAAAAAACACTGCCAAGGAGGGGAAAAAGTGGTGATAAAAACCTTCCAAAGACGACAGCAGTGTACTAAACTCCAGAGCAAAACCAGAAGAACCTAAACTAGGAGGAAATAGCAACACAGAGCATCAAAAACACTACTAAGCATAGCAGGAGCAATACGACGTAAAGACCAATCCCCAGACTCCACTTAATTAGACCTATCTAACATGGAAGGGAAAAACTCTACACAGGAACTACTCTCCTCCTTATTGGATTGTGTGATTCCTATCCTGGAATGAGGGATACAATTTGCACCAATTTGAAAGCGAATCCATGATGGCGCTCGTACTTGCATTGGGACACAGGTACCAGGCGTCCCAAACTCTTTCCTACTGCTGGGGATAAGAGGCGTCCTGCTTGCACCCGATTCCTACCCTCCAGAGACCACCAAGGTAAGCGGCGACTCCGCCTGATGCCCTATCTAATGGAATACATGTGTGTGCCAGGCGGGTGGAGTGCTGAAGCCCAACAGCAAGATGTGTTGAAGACTGAGTCTACGGTGCTGTTGGTGGAGCCAAGATAGCAGGGGTTTGGTTAGGAAAGTGGTGATATATTGTTCGGAGAGTAAAATCCAGATATTTAGGGATTGAGTTAGATTGATATTTGTTTATGCTCTGAAAGGAGTTTGATGATCAGAGAGACTGATGGGAAATGGAGACAATTGAAGGAAGGTGAAGCGGAGTAAGCAGATAGTTTACACAATAGCAGGTCTATAGACTGAGTTAGTCATTGTGACACAATGTTGTGCTGTGGAACAGAGCATTTTCACATCTGCTTGGAAAATAACCGCTAATGGTATAACCGAAGTGCGGTCTTCACTGCGATGAATAGGTTAATGTCCATTCAATTTTTATTGTATATGTATTGTGTAGGTCTGTCCTAACCAGGCCTGACAGCCGGAACTGGATGGTGGCGTTCCCATTGTTCTTTTTTTTTTATGACACTTGTGTTTTGGGCCTTATTGAATCTATTCTGTACTGTGCCACTCGATCGGGATGAGGATTTGGAGAGACTACCTGGAACTTTTCTAAAGTTAGGATGTTCATTCAGCCTTCGAACCCCTGTTGAGACAAAGGGCAACCTCTTTATTCAGTTGAAAATATTTGTAATTGGTGAAAAATGATTTCTACTAGTCGTTTCCACGTGTAGCCTTCATTGTGCCCTAGCTTCCATGAAAAGTGCACTTTTCAAATTGTAGGGCACAACTCGCCACCTTTTGCTGCACGGACGGGTTTTGGATGCCGCCTGAATCCTTGCCTTACAGTGTTTCTATATTGTCGGGCGACCTTAAGAATGTAAGGTGCTGTGGACTGACCCTTCTCTGCATCTTTGATGACCCCCAAACGTCTGTTTAGCAGTGCGTGGATTGTTAAAGCAACCTGTTTATGATCTTCGTGTTTCTGAGTTACTTTGTGGTACCCTGTCACTGTGAAAAATATCATTTTAAAATTCTTTTTATGTAGAATATATGTGTATTATTGTGAGTCTGTTTTGCTGTATAATCCAAAAATACAACGCTTTGAAGAAAATAATAGTGTGTTTATTATGATGGCCTGGAGATAGCGTTGTTTACTTGTCTCTGAACTGCTTTTCTAGGAATACCAGAGCTGCAAATGGTTAACTTCAAAAATATGCGAGCGATTTGGAAGCCTGCTGAACTGAGCCCTTTTAAGGAAATCCATGCTTTAAATGTCGCCGGTTCCCCAGCCGCCAGTAAAGTGTGTTGTCGCTAGTGGTTGTATATATTTTAGCCCCTGGTCTGCCATGCCAAGCTGTGCCTCTTGCAGGCATGCGGTGGTAAATGTTCTGTGAGGGATTACTAGAAGCCAGCAATATGTAGCTTGCAGGCGTTTCCTGACTGGCTGCCCTGAATGTGCCAGATTTCCTTCCATACCTCTTTTTGCACATGTTTAGGACTGTTTATTTGGTTAGTCTTCGTGTTTTTATTTCTGAATTTGTAGACTTGTTGCTTCAAATAGCAGGGGTCAGGACGTCTGCGTGATAGTGGCTTGCTTACATTTGCTTACATTTGTATTGAGCTGTTTCAAAGCGCTCCATGCGTCTCCGTTGGGGTCTTCACACTCACAGCGCTTAACCGTTGGGTGGCCGGACACAGAATGATCGGCTGGGGGGGCAAGGATAGAGTCCAGGGGGTGGCTATTGACTGTGTACGGCACACTTTAGTTGGCAGCCCTGTTCTGCAGTGAGCTTCATTGAATGCTACTTTGGCTCAGAGAGCTCTTGCACACTGAACTACACAAACTTCGGTTTAGTTCTCCATTTTGGAGTGCATGTATTCCAAAGTCTCGGTACATCTTCCTTCGTGTTTTACCCTCTTGAATCTTGTTAGATCCCATTTGCGGACAATGAGTCGGGCGCAATAATTGTGGCATTGTGTATTGCTTTGCTGTGGACAGTAATTCTGGTGTCCTTCTTATAAGGTCCTGGTTTGTCATTTTAACCCATGTTTCTTACGCAAATTGTTTTCTTTGTTTGCTTTGCAGAGAAAACATTCAGAACAGAGTTTAATCTGCACAAGTTTTTGAATTTAGAGCTTTCAGAATAAATCAACTTTTTTTTCAATTTGATATGTGAATTTTTCGCCACCAATTTTGGGAACTCTGTTGCCAAGGAGGGGTATCAGGAATAGTCTTAAAGTATAACGCATTGAGAACGTGAAGATGTGTACTTATAACTGTAGTGTTGGTGCTGAATGTGTGAGTGCCCCTCTTTCTATCTCGTCCCTTGTTCTGAACTTAAGTAAGTCCCCACCCCTGAGCTTGGGTTGTAATATCACTGTGTGCTGCACATGCAGACACGTCATCAAGTAGTAGGCCTCTACAGGAGTCTTCCGGCTTGAGCAAGTTGAGGAATCAAGTGGGTTTCCCCAAACCTATCTTGCCCTCGGAACTAGCTCACGGATCATGAAAGTAAGCAGTCCCAGAGCAACGATATGTAACCTTCCTGTAGCCCCAACTCACAAGTATGGTAAGATAGTAAGAGAAGCACTGAACAGTGTTTCACCCCGATGTCGCTCAAAAAAAACGAATTCATAAGCCTACAAAGGATTCCAAATAATACAACTCATGGTCAGGGAAATGGAGGGGGGGCAACACCCATCGATTTACCATGTTCAGTTCTTTCGAATCTAGGAAGGGCTAGATGTAACCAATTGTAAGCTAAATCTGTTAGCCGACCAGTGATTTCCTAGATAAATAGAGAGCCGATGGGGGCTGGGCAAACTGATGTCCCAAGGTTGTTCACCCCTACAACACTCCCAGGTATCTACCATGATGCAAATTTCCTTAGAAAATGGATCAGTGGCTATCTTTATTCCTAAATCCCTCTTTTGATGGCTCACAAGAGAACGTCACCCAGAAAACAAAGATTATAATTAAAACAACACCGGCACAGCTGGTAGTGGTCTCTGCCGTAAGGCCCGTAGTAGGATGAGTATTGTGATTGAAGTGTTGTTTTACTCAGCTGTATGGGTATTCATGTAGCACAGCTATAAAGAAACGTAGTGCTGTGTATTGGAATGGGTGTACACAGATGGGTTAGGCTATATTATTTTCACTGTGGTAAGCAATGAAACTGGTTACTTCTGTACAAGGTGTTCCTTGAAGAGTAGGCGCGGCTGCTTCTCTTAAGATGTTTGCTACATAATAAAAAAAAGTTCTGTCAACTACTATTTTTTGCTTTCATTCCTTATTTTCAAGCCTGATGATGGTCTGGTTCATGTGTTGCATTCACCACTAAGGAACGTGATCTCTGTTAACACCTTAAGTGCTGCTCCCGTCCAGCGGCCGACGGCACCACTACCTCGGGAGTGCTGCTGTCGGCCATTGGACGTTCCAACTGCACCAGCGCAATGGAACGTTCAGCACTGGAGCTGGACGTTCCATAGCCGTTAAGGTGTTATGTAAGGTCATGTTTTGGAAGCAGCAGCCTTGAGAATGGGTGACCGATCATGACAACAGGACTGTCTAGGTGTGACGCGACCGTGGCCTGGATGGCAGTTCTACCGTTGTGCTCCTAGTGGTATGCTTTTACTTTATGGTATTCGCTTCTAACGTGGTAGCTTGGTGTTTGTTTCTCGCTTCATAATGATCTTGTTGGAGTGGTATGTGCTCTGTTGGCTTATGTATAAAACATAGCAGTGCCTGACTCACAGATGATTGTTGTGCGTTCTCTGTTCTTTTCAGATCTTTGTTATTAGGATAGTAGACATGCTATATAGTTTTGTTCTTCCCACACTGAAGAACATCCAACTTAAAATGGTGTAGATCATCCTTTCTTGGTGGTGGTAGATAGGCAATGCAGCTCCAACCCCCCCACCCCCTCAAAGTAGCAAATATTAGTGCAGCCCCATTCACTGAGGGTGGTCCAATGTTCCTGTTCTTTGACCATGGGATTGTATTTGATTTTCCCTGCTATTGTGTGATCTTGATGTTAATTTTCTAACCACTTTAATTGTATCCACCAACATTATTACTCTCCTTTCTGTTAGTGGTCCCTGGAAGGGAGTCTACTAGGTGGTATTGTAAGTGGGCTTGTTGTGGGCCGTGTGAGTGTGTGTGTGAGAGAGATATGTAGTCACCGTGCTTACACTGTACGCACGCCCATTTGCTTTAACACTGGTTGTTGTATCAGCAAACGACCCATCAATCCCCAACTCAAATTGTTCCGTTCATTGTTCTTGTATTGTAATCCTGAACCGTGATGACGATATCTCGAACATAGGAATTGTTTTTATTTCAAAGGAATAGACTGTGTATACAGTAAAGCCTACAGAAAGGGTTCCTTCCCACTTTTGTTGGGAAGAAAAGTGGCCTTCCCGCGCCATTTTCTAATCCGCCGCTATGCCTAAATGCAGCCACGGTTGTAAGTGCCTCGGTGACTGTGCCCCAGCCTAGAATGTGATGAGTGGTCCCGTGATTGTGCATGTGCGCGCCTCGAGCCGCTTCCTAGCTGTGGTTTGTTGGTGCGCAGTGCCCTGGACGAGCCGTTTTTGTGGATCACAGATGTTTCTGCTGCGACAGCACTTCTCCAGTCTCGGAAATGGCTAAACACGAAGGCGTGCGTAACCTTTCTTAAGCAGCAGGCCTGTTTTTCTTTCACATTCCGCTTTCTCTGGGCACAGCTCTGTGACATGTTGAAGGCTGCCGGTTGATCAGGTGGGAGAGAGAGTGTGGTGAAAGGAGTCGCCTGGCTGCCCGGGCCCAGGCAGTTTCTGTTTATTCAGGTGCACTCCCGGCGTGACTGCTCCAAGCCTACATGTGGCGGCCTTCAAACGAAATGTGAAACGCGTGTTCTGCCTGTCTACCTGCTTTCCTATTCTGCTGATTGTGTAATAAGCAAGCATAAGCCGCTAGCTCCCACTTACACAAAACTTGTTTGGATTTCAACAGGTGTACACGTACTTAAGTTAGAATGCTTTCTTATGTTCTCCATTTAATTTTTCGTGCACGCTACACTCGTTGAGAAAACCAAAAGAACCATTCCCTAAAACTACACAGACCAGGTTATGTTCTGCTCATTTTAGTTTCATCATTTGCTAATCATTTGGGGCCAGCTGCTTCTCCGCCTATGACATGCCATATTTATTTACCTTCCGGGTAAGTTCTGCAAAGGACGCTCACATCTTCAAAGATGCCTGCTGTCATCGGCAGTGGAAATTGCACTTGACACTGTCAAGGTATGTATGTTTTTTGTTGGTCCCAGTTGCAGAATATGTGTTGTCTCAAGTACAAGGGAACTGGTGGTGTTAAATAAAAATACAGATTGAAATCACTGGACAATAACCCGCTGCGGTGTGTAACTGTTATTATCTCCAAGGTGATTCACAAGGGACCCAAAACCTGATAGATGCAGCATTATGGTACCCGTTTGTAAGTAAGCAGTTGTAATGTCCACAGAGGGCGCGTGAAACCCATATTCACTTGTTACTTTGGTCAGTACATTTTACTGTGGTGCTTTCCAGTTTTTTTTCAAGAGCCATAACATTTGGATTTGAATTTCATCCTTATCAATGGTGAACCAATGAAGATCACCAAGCTGAGCTGAAACCGGGGCTTGTTTAGGGATGTGACACAAAAGGCAGGCCACAGTATTCTCGAGAGTTTGAAGTCTTTACAGAGAGGACTTCGAGGCACCAAGGTAGGGCACATTGTCTTTTTAAAAAAAAGATCTTTTTAAATTATTTTTGCTCAAATGACCATGCATTACAATAGTTACAGTAATTTGTACACAGTTGACATCTCAACATTACCACATTTGGCTCCCAGGGGGATATAAGGACACTGGTAATACTTATTTCAGAAGATCCAACCCATTGCAGTTTATACCTACAATCGTCAAGTTAACCTCTTTCAGTAAAACAGGGCCACACTTTCTCCTAGCCTCGCTTCCCTGGATGCTCATCCTCTGCTCGCAGCCCCACCCTATACTTACGCCCTGGTGATAATATTTTCTCCCACTTTTTGACGCACCCCCTACTTTTATATACTGTTTCTTCTGCCCGTTGGCACCAATCAAGGTCGCATTAGCAGTCACCCAAAGAAGGTGGCGAAGGAGCCCCCCACCTCCTAGCTATCTATGTTCCTTTTGGCAATCCCGGCTGCTGGAGCAAGCCAAATTCCCATATATCTGGGAAAGTCTGAGTTGCCTTTGATCATTAGGAGGAGCCATTTGGCGTCCATAGGGACCTTTACACCTGAAAAATCTTGACATTACATCCGTTACACCCTGCCAGTATCTAGCTATCTCCGGGCACTCCCACACAATGTGAAAAAAGGTGCCCTCCTGCTGACACCCCCTGACGCAGAGCGCGGTTTGTGTTTTCCCCCAGGTGTGTAGGTGCGTGCGCTGGTAGTATGTAGGGTGTAGTATCTTAAGTTGCACCAACCTAAATCGTATCCGTACTGCAATCTCTCTTGGACTCTGCACTGCCTCCTTCCAATCTGTGTTATCAATGTTCCCCAGATCATCTGTCCCTGCTGATCTCAAGGCCATTAAGGGGTCTGGTATATTATTCACAAGCTTACGGTAAATTGCGGAAGTTGGTTTTTCCAGGATAGGGTCACGGAGTAGTCTGTCTTCCAGAGGTGAGTAATCCCGAATGGGGGTACTATGCTGAATGTGCCGCTGCAGGTCGTGCATTACCCTAAGAGTAGGGCACATTGTCAAAGTTCAAACGAGAAGTCCCTGACCAGTGGTTCTATGGACCGAGATTGGGAGAGACCAGAGGAATTGCCTCAAGCATCTAAGAGACCGAAACAGCTAGTAATACCCTATATACAAGGGCTTCCTGTCCAGATAGACGCCAAGATTCTTAAGAACCTGTTTGGGCACTGACAATGGTCCCAACTCCTCCGACTACGATGATGGACCCCAGAGGTTGGGTTGCTTTCAACTTTAATGCCTCACTTTTACTGCCATTGAGTTTTAGGCAATTGTTATCCATCCAGTGCATAATAGCTGCAGGATGAGGTTTGAGCTTCTGTGGAGGATTGACAGATTGTGGGGTCAGAGTGATGATAACCTGGGGATCATCTGTATAGGAAAATATTGTGAGCCCGAATGCTTCAAGAATGTACGCAAGAGGGCCGACATAGTAGATATTAAACGCTGGGTTCAAAGAAGAACTTGAGGAACCTAAAAAGAGATGTTTTATGGTTTGGAGGCAACATGAAAGAAACAACCATTCAGGAAAGAGAGAAACCATAGGAGGTAAGGGCTGTGAATCCCATGTTCCTCGAGACTCCTTAAGAGCACTGAGTGGAAGAATGTGTCAAAAGGGGCACTAAAACCAAATCGAATAAGTGCTGCAGTCCCAACATTGTACAGTGTCATTCTAAGATCTTCCTTGACCCCTAGAAGCTCAGACCCTGCACTGTGGCTGGATCTGAAACCTTACGAGTAAGGATACATGGGAATGAAAGATTCAATTTATTCTGAAAAAAGACAAATTTAGGTCTGTGCGCCTCATTTGTTTAAATTAGAGAAACAGGCCTGAAGTTCATACCCCAAACTTAGCACTAATCTGTAAAAACTGTTCACAATGCACCCTCCACAGTTTCCCCCTACCTCCTCCCCCCACCCCCCCTCCATCCCTGACCACCCACGCGAGATCAACTATCCAATTCTGGTTATGGACTAATTCAATCAATCAATCAATCAATCAATCAATCATAACACTTGTATAGCTCGCTACTCACCCGGAAGGGTCTCAAGGCGCTTGGGGGAAGGGGGTCGCTACTGCTCGAACAGCCAGGTCTTGAGTTGTCTCCTGAAGGCGAGGTGGTCCTGGGTCAGCCGAAGGTGGATGGGGAGGGAGTTCCATGCCTTGGCCGCCAGGTAGGAGAAGGATCTGCCTCCGGCGGTGGCTCTTCGGATGCGTGGTATGGCGGCGAAGGCGAGGCTAGCGGATCGTAGCTGGCGGGTGGGCGTGTGGAAGGTCAGGCGGTCGTTGAGGTACTTGGGGCCCAGGTTGTGGAGAGACTTGTGTGCGTGGGTGAGGAGCCTGAACGTGATCTCTTGTTGACGGGGAGCCAGTGCAGGTTCCTCAGGTGGCCGGAGATGTGGCTGCGTCGAGGGATGTCCAGGATGAGTCCGGCGGAGGCGTTCTGGATGCGTTGTAGTCTTTTCTGTAGCTTGGCTGTGGTTCCGGCGTAGAGGGTGTTTCTGTAGTCCAGCCGGCTGGTGACGAGGGACTGGGTGACCGTCTTCCGGTTTCGATCGGGATCCATCGGAAGATCTTGCGGAGTGTGAAAGCATGAAGAGGAGACGGCGTTGACTTGTCTGGTCATCGAGAGGGAGGAGTCCAGGATGAAGCCCAGGTTGCGTGCGTGGTCTGTCTGCTTGGGGGCGTTGCCCAGGGCTGGGGGCCACCAGGAGTCGTCCCAGGCGGTGGGTGATGGCCCAAGGATGAGGACTTCCGTCTTGTCTGAGTTCAGTTTCAAGCGGCTGTTCTTCATCCACTCGGCGACGTCTTTCATCCCTTCGTGGATGCTGGTTCTGGCGGTGTCGGGGTCTCTGCTGAGGGAGAGGATCAGCTGGGTGTCGTCGGCGTAGGAGATGATGTTGAGGTTGTGTTGGCGTGCGATGGCTGCTAGAGGTCTCATGTAGACGTTGAAGATGGTGGGGCTGAGTGATGATCCTTGCGGGATGCCGCAGATGACTTCGGTTGCCTCAGAACGAAACGGGGGGAGGCGGACTCTCTGTGTTCTTCCAGCGAGGAACGAGATGATCCACTTCAATGCCTTCTCTTGGATGCTGGTGTTGCTGAGGCGTTGGACTAGGGTGCGGTGGCAGACAGTGTCGAACGCGGCGGAGAGGTCCAGGAGGATGAGTGCCGCTGTTTCCCCGTTGTCGAGAAGGGCTCGGATGTCGACGGTGGCTGCGATGAGGGCGGTTTCGGTGCTGTGGTTGGCTCTGAAACCGGACTGCGAGGGGTCGAGGGATCCATTTGTCTCGAGGAAGGCCGCAAGCTGTCTGTTGACGATCTTCTCGATGACTTTGGCAGGAAAAGGGAGGAGCGAGATGGGGCGGAAGTTCTTGAGGTCGGTGGGGTCCGCTGTTGGTGTCTTCAGTAGGGCGCTGAGCTCGGCATGCTTCCAGCTCTCCGGGAAGGTGGCGGTGTCGAAGGAAGTGTTGATGACGTCTCGGAGTTGGGGTGCGATGGTGGAGTCGGCCTTGTTGAAGACGTGGTGGGGGCAGGGGTCAGTCGGAGATCCGGAGTGGATGGTGTTCATCGTGCGGGCTGTGTCTTCGGTGGTCACTGCGGTCCAGGTGCGGAGGGTGGCGGTGGGGTGCGTTGGTTCGACGGTTGGATGCGAGGATGGTGTGCCAAAGTTGTTGTGGATGTCGGCAATCTTGCGGTGGAATAACGAGGCGAGGGAGTCGCAGAGATCTTGTGAAGGGGCGATGTCGTTGTTGCCGGTGCTGGGGTTGGAGAACTCCTTGACGATGCTGAAGAGTTCCTTGCTGTCGTGGGCGTTGTTGTCCAGTCGATCCTTCAGTGATTTCTTCTTGGTGGTGCGGATGAGCTGGTGGTGCTTGCGGGTCGCGTGTTTGAGGGCGGTCATGTTGTCAGTGGTCCGGTCGAGGAGCCAGGCTTTCTCGAGGGTGCGGTAGGTCTTCTTGGAGTCCTTGAGTTCGTCGGTGAACCAGGGGGCTTTCTTGCTTCTGGGTTTGCTGGGAGGGTTCTTCAGTGATGCGAGGTCGTCGGCGCAGGCGGTCAGCCACTGCGTGAAGTTGCGGGCTGCTTCGTTGGGGTCCGGTGTGCTGGCAGGTGGGTTCTGGCTGAGGGAGGCGGTGAGCTGGTCGGCGGTGATCTTGCTCCAGCTTCTGTGAGGAACCTGTTGCGGGTGGTGGTGGGTCGTGGTTTTCCTGAAGCTGAAGTGGACGCAGCTGTGGTCGGTCCAGTGAAGTCCGGTGGAGTGGCTGAAGGCGATGTGCTTGCTGGATGAGAAGACTGGGTCAAGCGTGTGGCTGGCGTAGTGGGTGGGGGTGTTGACCAGTTGCTTGAGTCCGAGGTTGTCCAGCAGGGTGACGGTGTTGCGGTCCTTGTTGTTCTCCAGGTGGAAGTTGAGGTCCCCTAGGAGGATGTAGTCGGCGTAGGGGAGGGCATGTGGGCTGATTAAGTCCGTGATGTCTTCGCTGAATTGTGTGCGTGGTCCCGGGGGTCTGTAGATGAGGGTTCCTCTGAGGGTCGTCTTTGGGTCGGTGTGAATCTGGAAGTGGAGGTGTTCGGCGGCGGAGTAGGTGTCGTCGGCGTTGGTCGTGATGCGGATGGTGTTCTTGTGGACGATGGCGATGCCTCCTCCGGTCTGGTTGACGCGGTCCCTCCTGATGATCTTGTATCCATCCGGGATGGCGATGTCGGAGGCTGATGAGGCGTTCATCCAGGTTTCAGTGAGGAAGGCGACGTCTGGAGATGTTGTGTCGAGCAGGTTCCAGAGTTCGACGGCGTGTCTGTGGACGGAGCGGGTGTTGCGCAGGATGCACTGGAGGTCGCAGCTGGGGTTTGGCTTGGCGGGCGCGGTGCATGTTCGGAGGCAGGTGAACTTGCAGGTTGTGCAGGTGAAGGGTCCGTGGAAGCGTTTCGGGGCGGCCCGGCAGCAGGCGGGGTTCCGGCTGGCATTGAGTACGTTGAGGGCGGCGGCGGCGTAGGTCTGTCGGGTCGTCTTGCGTCGGTGGGGGCCAGGGGTCCTGGCGCTGGGCGCGGTCCAGGCGCGGACGGGCGCAGACGGGCTTACCTTTGGCGCGCCTTCGGCGCACAATCGGCGCACCCGCTGCGCGTCTGCGCGATCGCCATTGATGGCGAAGTGGGAGGGAGGGAGGAGCAGCTGAGAGGCTGGAGCGGGGAGGGCACAGAAGGAAAAGGAGGCGTGGCCGCTAGCACGGCGGCGGGGAGCGGGCAGGCAGGCAGGCACAGGGGGCAGAGAGACAGCACAGGCAATGAACAAATATTCAGCAAATGGAAGCAAAAATAGATTACCAAGACGCAGGGGAAACAAAAAGGATACAAAATTACAACAACAGAACACGCAAATACGGCGGGGGCCGAGGCAGGCTCAGCGGGAAAACAAAAGGATACAAAATGACAACAATAGAACACGCAAATACGGCGGGGGCCAGGGCAGGCTCAGCGAGGCTGCGGGCAGCAGCGGGACGGGTTGCACACGCAACAGCTGGTGGCCGTGCGGCGCGGGGGTGTCCTGGAAACAGGTCACACTCCCCTGCGCCGCGCGGTCGCATTTATGGCCAAGTGGGAGGGAGGGAGGAGCAGCTGGGAGGCGGGAGCGGGGAGGGCACCGAAGGAAAAGGGGGCATGGCCGCTAGCACGGCGGCGGGAAGCGGGGAGCGGGCGGGCAGGCAAAGGGGGCAGAGAGACAGCACAGGCAATGAACTAATTGTACTCCTTATTTTCTTGTCCATGTATTTACTGTTCTTTGCATTTTGTTCTTATTATCTTGCACTTTTCCTTTATGTTCAAATGTAATATTGCAATTTGTTCCACTCCCAACCCGTGTGAAGCGCTCTGATACCTTCGGGTCTAGCCAGCGCTATATAAAACCGTTTAAATTAATAAACAAATGCAGTTATGTGTTTTTCATATACTACTTATTTGGTTAAGGGCTTGTATATTTTTTTTCTGCAGTGTTGTTGGTTAGTTGAATTAGCCGAAATGTGTCCAAAACACCAGAAGGCAACACTTTCACACCCTTTTGTCTCCTTGTTCATATGGAATATAAACTTGATCTCAATCAATATATTCTCTGTATTACAAGAGCCAGGATTGGTTGCTTTTACTGGTAGATTTTAGCTGATATTTAGATGCATAATATACATTTCATTAATTCTATCGTTTGAAAATGCACGTTGTTTGTTTAATTAAAATGAATATATAACACGATGACACTATATCCATGCGCCAGACTATTCTGTGGTCAGCCCTGGCATTAAGCCAGCCTGGCACCAGACACACAGATTGTTGTGTATTTGTTGGATTGTGCATCGTACCTCAGTATAGTGCATTGAAATGTGGAGTTCGGTTCCTGTGAAGCTGTTTTCCTCAGTTAGATGCCTCTGTGCATTCTGCTGCTCAGAAGTTGTCTGCCTGCTAAGCGGTGTATAGCTATCCACTGGACGAAGCCCAGACCGCCCACCGTCCGAAAATGGATGGCAGACAGGCATGAATGGGGGGTGGCAGCGGAGAGAGGATTACGAGCAGTGCGCACTGATGAGAATTCAGAAAGGGACTTGGAATTGTAGGGGGGGATATACTGGACGGCTTAGCTGCAGTGGTATTGCTGTATGATGACCCCCCTCCCCACCCCACCCCCATCCTCCACCATGGTTACTCGGGTAGGAACCGGGGATCCTGTTGTGGATGAGTAAGGGGTGCCCCCAGGGTGTCCCCAGAGGAGTGCTGGTGTGCCTGTGAGTGGCAGGTTGGCGAGAGCGCTGATGTGGAAAGTGCGACTGTTGCTCCTTCCTACACTCTCCTCCCCCCATGTCATCTGCTTGCTCACCTTTGTGATTAACTGCTGATGTTTTGTTTTCTTTAGTTTTATAGTTTGTTGAATGTATGAACACATGTTTTTTCAATGGGCGTGCTCGTCTACCATTGTACTGGTTGTCCCCTAAAGAGATGGGTGCAGATATGATGTCTGCGATGGAGATAGGCCAAAACTTTTTATAAAGGGCGTATATTACTTCCTTGTATTGTGACATGTAACATGGTTGGATTGTTATGTAATACCATGTTTTGTAACTCAAAACATATTTTTTAAACAAACAAAAGAAGTAGTCTGGCTGCCTTTACCCATGGATGTACACATGAGTGTGGTCTGGCTCGAGCTTCTGCTATTGTTGATTTGGAATATTAATGTTTGTTAGTCTTCTGTTATCCAATGGTGATCGCCGCACACAGGAATGATCTGATAAAGACATCTAGCCGCAGATTCATTACCTTTGAATTTCCCAGGCGGAAGATTTTTTTTGAGGCAATGCCCCTGCACGCCGGTAGGTGGTGTTGGTTGGCTCCATGTGACGTCATTTGCATCGTCTGTGGCATTGTTGCATCCACGTCACTTATACAGCACCACACTGGCGTGCTGACGTCCGTTCTTTGCTTTCCGCACCGACCAGCGCAGATCCGTGAAGAGAACTACCCACTGTTACTTTTTTACTGACGTTTTTCAACGTTTGGTTGACCGTTTTTTGGGTGTGTAGTTTTCCATTATGTTTAAGAAGACTCTGGTTTCAAACCAAGCAGCGCCTGTCACCGCCCCATATCAGTGACAGACTTCCATCTGGTTTGCCTCTGGTGTCTGGAGCACGATAATGAAACAAAGTTGTGCTCCGATGGCCGTGCCATGGCTCCGAAAGCTTTGAGGGAGTGGTCCCTGAAGTTGCTTGCAGCCTGGTGTTTGGCACCACGTCGCTCTCCCCGGAGGTCTCGTTCACGGTCCTGGTCAAGAGGAAGGTATGGGCACCGCTCTGGGAGTCTTACGTCTTCGACCTCCCACTTGAAGTTGTCGACTCGGTCCGGTAAGAAGCACAAAAAATGCAAGTTGAAGGATGCTTCAACTTTCTCCTGTCCATCTGCCGCCATGACGGAGGAATCGTGGCATTCTAGACCTAGTTCTTCAGAACCTTCGCATGGGTTGGTTTACGGGAGCCTGAGATACCCCTGCTCAGCTTAAAGATTTTTGTGATGTCTGTACCTCCTATTTGGGCGGCCTGACCCTACCGGTGTGCCTTCGGACCCTGGAGGCTCATAGGGGGCTCCATCGGGTTAAGCCCCGGCAGCTTCAGCTCTGCTGAATCCTACCATGGATCCGGATCGGTGCAGCTCATGCCATTGTGACCTGCACCGGCCCGACACTGAGATCCCAATGCCGTTTGGCGCCCCTGATGGAGTCAGCCCCATTGTTATTCCCAATGACCTGGAACCGGATCAGCACCAATATCTGCACCAACAGAACCCTTAGGCCTAGGTCTTTTCCTCAGCCTTAGTCTGAAGGGCTAGAAAAAGATGAAGATTAGAAGGTGTCGCTGGACCCTTCACAAAACCAGCCTTACCAAAAAGTGGACTGGTATAGGAATTGGGTGAGGCCAACGGGCTGCATACCTCTCCAGATTCTGTCCTGCTTTCTCCCCATACTGTGTGCATTGAGGAGGGAGCATCATATGCTATGGTGGTGAAAAGGGCTGCTGAGGTCCTGGACCTTCAGCTCCCTTCCGCGGTGGTCAAGACTAATATCGTGACCCAGGTCCTGTAGCTAGGTGTCTCCTCCTCAGAACTTAACTGATGTCCTGCTGAGAACATGGTCCAAGCCCAGCATAGGTGCTCCTGTGAATAGGACAATCGCCCACTGTCATTGCCCTGCATCAGACAACCCAAATTTTCTTACCAAACACCCTACCCCAAGAGCTTGGTATTCAAAGCCTCTTCCTCACACGGTGCGTTACCTTGCGCACCCCCGGACAGGAAATCCAAGAGGCTGGACAGTTGGGGTAAGAAATGCGCAAGTGCTGCCACAGGTCCCGGAGGAGGTGCGGTTCATCCTCTCTCGAGCAGTATCAGACAGGAGATATGCTGCAAAGTTTACCATTTGTTGTGGTCTTGACATGACCGACTCGCTGGGCAGAGCAAATTCATAGACAGTGGCTGCTTACCATGTCTGATTGAGGACTTCAAGCTTTCCAGGGAATGTCCATGCCTCTCACATGGACATGCCCTTTGACAATACTTGTCTTTTTGAAGACATGTCGCTGGAGCGCTTTAAGGACTCATGGGCAATGGTCAAGTCCTTGAGACTCTCAGTGGTCACACGTCAAGGTCTGCTTTACGCCCCCTTCATGGCTGTGGAAGGGGCTTTCAGCCGTGCCAGCCATACTCCAGCCACAAGGCTGCACAAGTTCAGCAACCTTTGCGCGGCCGTGTGCGCGACTTGTTCGTACTCAATGGTCGGGTAGCTAGAGGTCGGCGTCAGACCCTCTGTGTCACATGCTAGATGGCATATGCGGGTTCTGTAGTGGGACTTGAAGTTCCAGTGGGCACAGCATCAGGGCAATCTCTTTGACATGGCCCATATCTTGGAGGGAACTGTACAGGACCTGCAGTGGCGACTGACCAACTGTAAGTTGGACACTGGCAGAACGCTCTCCCTTCCACAACCAGGCCATACAATATTGACAGATGCGTCACACCTGAGATGAGGTGGCCATCTGGTAGAGGTGGAGATCAGATGACCCTGATCTCCGGCGAAATCCGAACTCCACATCAACTTGCTGGAACTCTGAGCAATTCGTTAGGCATTGAAAGCCTTTCTTCCATCAATCAAGGGAAAGCTTGTTCAAGTGTTCATGGACAACACCACTGCCATGTGGTACTGCAACAAACAGGGTGTGTTGGGGTCATGGACCCTTTGTCGATAGGTTCTGCATCTCTGGACATAGCTGGAACAGGAGAGGCTGGTATCCCAAGCTTCTCTAATTGAGCATCGATCCTCCGGTCAGGCTTCCCCTTTGGGAGTATCTTCTTTTGCAGGGGAGGGTTCTCCACCCAAATCTGTCAACTCTACGCCTTCTTGCGTGAAGATTGAGCAGAGGCAGTTGATAGCTTTCAACCCTCCTCCTGAAGTTTGCTATGTTATTTTGGCAGCCTAGCGGCCCTCCACCAAGAGTGTGTACAGCTGCTGGTGAAACACATTTGTAAAATATTGTACAGAAAGGTTTATTGATCCTCTTTTTGCTTCCCTCCCTCACGTTTTGTCATTTATTTTGACTCTTGCCCAGCAGGGCTCTGCACTGGGCACTCTCAAAGGGTACCTTTCGGCCCTGTCTACCTTCCTGAGGCTGCCAGACCAACTGTCATTATTTAAATCTCCTATTGTAAATAGATTCCTCAAAGGCCTTGTACATATGTTCACACCTTCCCCTTTCATTATGTCTCAGTAGGACCATAATTTAGTTCTTAACTTCCTGATGTGTGCTCCATTTGAACATTTACACAACTGTCCCCTATGGCTGCTTACCATCAAAAAAGCTTTTTTAGTGGCAATCACTTCTGCCAGGAGGGTGAGCAAATTGTAGGCTTTGTCTTCCAAGCCTCCTTATCTGACAATATTCCCTGATAAATTGGTGCTTCGCACTAGGGTATATTCCTTGCCGAAAGTGGTAACACCATTCCATGTGCGCCAATCTGTCAGCTTGCACACTTTCTACTCTCTCCTTCATCCTTTTAAAGAAATTAAGGACTCCACCATCTGGACCCAAGAAGAGCTTTGTTGTTCTACCATGACCGCACTAAAGAGTTCTGGGTGGATTTACAAAAAAAAAAAGAGTTCTGGGTGGATGACCAACTCTTCTTGGGGTACGTTGGAACAAAGGTTGTGTGGTGCAGAATAGGACTATCTCGTGATGGGTCATCCTTTGCATCTAAACTTGCTACACTCTGGCCAAAAAACAGCCTCCTGAAGGCTTAAGGTCTGATTCCACCAGAGCTAAGGCTGATACCATGGCATTGCAATATGGAGTGCCAGTCCTCAACATATGTCAGGCAGCAAAGTGGGTATCCCTGCTCACGTTTACCAAGCAGCACTGCCTGGACAGTCAAGTCTGCAGGGACGGCCTTTTTGGCTGCTCTGTTGTGCCGGACTTCCTGGTCTAAACTTGTCCGCATTCCCTCCTCCGGGGATGATATTGCTTGGGTATCTATTCAAAGGTAAGGAATCTGCAGCTACATGTCTCTATCACATGGGCAAGTTACTTGCCTTCAGTAACGCCTTATCTGGTAGAGACATTTACTGACCCAACCATCTTTACCGCACTGCAGACAGGTTTTTAGGGTCAGGGCTGATCCCTTTCAGGGCCATAGTTGTTCAGAAACACACCAATTTCAGTGAAATCCATGGCTCTGCGCTTCTTGCTAAGAAAGTCATGAAAAGTAACTTGCGTCAGTGCGCCGAGGTGGTACCTGCATAGGTGATGCGGAGCTCGCAATGGCGCAGGCGATGGCAACATCACGTGGAGCCGGCCGCTGCCACCTACCAGTGTGTAGGGGTATTGCTCAAACAAAAATCTTCCAGATCCACTCTGACGCCTGAGAAATTCAAAGGTAAGGAATCTGCGGCTAGATCATGTCTCTACCTGATAAGGCGTTACCGAAGGTAAGTAACTTGTCCTTTAATGCACACCTGAGCAATCTGTTTATTGAGTAGAGTATCTAATCTCTGCTGAAATAATAATTTTAAAAACAGTAGCAGGGATACACCTAGTCCGTTAACTTTCCTCTGGAGAACCAAGACAGATTGTGAGATCAGTTTGTCAATATCCTCCCGATTTCAGAACCACAAGCCCTGCTCTTGATGGAGTCAAGGCTCTGTTTAACAGCCTCCCGCACACCACTTTGGCACCCATGAACGGCATCCAACTTTCTGCAGCACATCTTCTCGAGCGGTAAAGAAGGAAACAACATCACTCAACGCTGAAGCAATCCCACTGTCTCTCCTTACAGGCCCATATAATCTTCAAGATCATCTGCATCACCTTCCCAGCTGTCAGACATACCTGGCCAAGGCACTAACCAATTTAGATGGAAATTTCCACACCAATAGAGAGAACAAGCGACAGAACATCGTCATAGCAAAGACGAAGCGGTACCAGCGAGGGAAAAAACAGATCGTCTTTCTCCACCTACGCGCTCAGGATCTGAAATGTATCCCTTCTGTCATTAGAATTGCTTTGACTCGCATGCAGTTCAGAAATAAACTGATAACAAGTAGTATTAACTATCTAGTTAACTAGTACTTCCCTGTAGCCAGTTTCTTATGAACAGTTGTGTGTTTCCTGGACTCCCTCTCTCAACCTTTTTCCAATTTTTTTTTTTTTTCAAATCCTTTTTAAGCCTTTAGACTCAAATGAAAAGTAGTTTTTTTTCTTTTTCTTTTAAGAAATCTAAAATTGCACATAAAGTTCAGCATCAAAACTTATATTTACTATATGAAGTGGGACTTTGTTTAATAACATTGCCCTAACAAAGACAGAAATTGAATTTTTTTTTGTGACTTAAAGGAGAGGACCTCCATTCCGTTATTCCATCAAAAATAAAAATAAAAAACGACACGTCTGCCCTCCTGACACCTTGAAGAAACGCCACTATTAGAAAAAGATGCATTTTGTGAAAAAAAATACATATTTAGGCTCAAATAGGTCGCCGGCACCTTTTATTAGCCTCACAATCAATATTGTAATTTTTCACAAGCTCCTGATTGCCAAAATAAAATAAAAAATGTCTACCCAAACACTTTCTGAATTTGCAGTGTGCAGAACAGTTTCTTATGGGAGCTGTTGTGTTTTACTGAAATAATGTGCAAACAAATTTGAAAATTCAAATGTGCAAAAAAATAGGTCTTTTCCCAAGTATTTGTGTTTAGCACGGATAGTAGTTGACCTATTTGACTTTAGACTCGCTTCTGCTTTGCCAGTGTTTGGAGCAGAGAGCCCTCACTGGCAAGGGCACAGTCTGTACTACTTTTGTTTTTTCCATTCTCAAAATTGATTTTGATTGCTTTCCTACTTTCATTGGCTCTCTGAAGGGCAGCTGCATGTCAACGTTTGGTGCTTCATTCTTTGCGGCTCATTTCTCAATGATTGCCATTCAACAATTCTTAATGCTGAATCAAAGCAAGGCCTGGTTTAGATGGCTGCATTCCTAGCAGTATGGCGTTGGGTGGTCTGCAGGGTGTTCAGCTTAGTCTCCCCAAGTGAAATACGTTGGAGAATTCTTGTAGTGCAGTTTCAGCACCTCGACCGTGCACCTGGCTCCTCCCTAACGTTGAAATCACCTGTTCAGCCTGAGTGGTACATGAGGCATTATTCCATTTCAACCGAGGTTTTATGTGTGTCTCGTTTTTATGCCGGAGCACCTTAATGTCAACACTGTATTAACAATCTCTCTAGTGCTTATTGTTCGGAGATATGACTGTCTCAACCCTTAGCTGGACCCTAGCGCTAAATCCCAGTTGCCTATTTGCTACTGAGACCCAGTGGGTCCAGATGGATGCCCAAGCTCCCGTGAGTGCCCTAGCAAACCCAAAATGTCAGCTATGAGTTACTCAGGAGGTACAGCCCACTTCACTTCCTAGCACCTGTATTCTCCCACTTATGATTTAGCCTTTCTAGCCCGGATACGCAATACCTGGTCTCCCTCGAATGTATCCAGTCTTTTCACCCTCAACGACCACTGGATCTTGATGGCCATGTAAACTGGAATCATGACGCTAGATATGTGGTATTGGCATCCTAAATCCATCCTGTTTGCTGTGGGTGGAAATGGTAGTTCGCATTGTACCATGGGTATTTGGGAGTTTGTACTTTACAATGAGTTTCCCCTTCTCGCACCAAGAGCGGCCGAAGTGGGACATGGGGCAGACGTATCATGGTAACATTCAGTGCTTTCCATGGAAATATAGAAGTGCAGATACTGACTCCTTAGAATACCTGTTTACTCTTTAGTTGTGCCGGTACTCTCCCATTAAATGTATTCTCATTACTCGGACAGAGGCCAAAGTTTTCCCAAAGACAGCCGCAATTTCCAGAAGATTTCTCTAGAGGATACTATTGCTTGTTGGACCCTATGTTAATTTGAGTTTTTCACCTTATTGTATATAAGTTATAGATATGTTTGGGGTCACAGTTTGGTCCCAGAAGACGCAAGAACATTCTTATGCTGATGAAAACTTTAAAACAAATAACTGCCTCACATTCTCAATATGTAAAGAAATAGCTATTAGGTCACAGCCCACCAGACAACACAGCTGCTTGGTTTGACAAAGACATCTTGGGGAAATTCCTATTTGCTGGCTTTGTTTGCCTCTCACAAGGATCAAAGCCTTTTCAATCTACCTCTCCAGGAGTGCTCCTTTCTGTAAACAGGCCTGCACGTTTTGTTCTTCTATTGTCACATTTGGTGTGCTTTCAAAGACCGAGGTCAAATGTCAGGCTCTGTCTTCAGAAGGAGCTTTGTGTTGACTTTCCTTTCTCGGACTTCAAACTGAGAGGAGTTATGTGTCAATCATGCTGGCAACTTGGGGTAGGAAAGTTTTTTTTCTTCTAGCTTGTAACATTTAAATGAACTGTGCAAGTGTTTCAGAATATATCAGAATTAGGAAAGCCTAAATGAAGCAAATGTTTTGTTAATTCTGAAAGTCTGTTGGAAATAAATAATTTAATATAAGCAAAACAAATCAATACACTAGTGATGCCATTTCTTCACTGTATCATTTGCGCGCAGTATAGATTTATTAATAAACCTGAATGTCTGTGCAAATGTAATGGTCATTTCAATTGAAAATTTGATACCTGTAATTGGTGTGTGCTACCGCACCATGCATACCCCACTTTGCCCCACTCCACTTTAATCACTCCACGCCATTGCAGTCTGCGCCACTACATTCTACTGCAGTCTGCACCAATCTGCTCCATGCCACTCCACTGTATGACTCTACTGTACACCACTCTATTCTGTGCCACTACACTCTACGGCATTCTGCTCTATACGACTGCACGCTTTACCACCGCACTCTTTACCACTCCAGTCTATGCCACTCTACTCTGCACCCTTGAACCACTCAAATGTACAACGCTGCATTTTACGGAGCTGAATTCTATGCTGCGGTAGTCTACTTCACTATACTCAGCAACACTTTACGCCAATGCACTCTACTCTATGCCACTGTACACCACTCCATGCCACTGCACCACTGTACTCAAAACCACTGCACTCTTTTTCACTCTACTCCACTCTTTGCCAATGTATTCTACGCCAATGCACTCTACAACACTCTACTCTGCAACACTGCATCTATGCCACTGAACTCTACGTCATTCTATTCTACTGCATTCTGTCAATGCACTCTGCGCCACTGCACTCTGCGCGACTACACTCTGCGCCACTACACTCTACGCCACTACACTCTACGCCATTCTGCTCTGCATCACTCCACTCTGCTGTGCATCACTCCACGCCACTGTACTCTGCATCACTGCTCTTGATGCCACTAAACTCTACAGAACTATACTCTACACCACTCTGACACTTAACCCTACTGTGCTCTGTTGCACTCTATGTCCACTATGATCTTCACCATTCTACTCTACACCATTCCACTCTACACCACTGGCCTCTACTATGAAACACTACGCCACAACATTCTACGATGCTTCATTGTATGCCGCAAAATGTTATGCCGCTGCACTATGCCACTGTACTCTGCAACACTCTTTGTCAATGCACTCCACACTAGTCCTCTCTACTCTACGTCACTCCATTGTACCCAACTCTACTCTATACCACTCCAATACATGACACTCTATGCCATACCACTCTACAACACTCTTCGCAATTCCACTGTACGACCCTCCTCGCAATTCTCCTCTATGCCACTAACTTTTAGCTATGCTGTACTGCTGCCACGCTGGTGTACAACATGACTAAAACACATTCACAAAGCTAATAGCTCTTGCATAGTCGAGACCTATTGACTTTGCCAATGCTTGTTTTAAAAGCAGTAGCTTTGACTTGGCTGTTGGTTTGTTTGAGATTACAGTCCTACTGTATCTTAGAGCTAAACTATTACCACTCACTGAAGTAAATTGTTTTATTACCTGAAATAGCTATGACGAGGATGTGAAACTGAAGTGGATTTGTATCTGTCGCCCTGGCTCACCAATGGTAAAGGACAGCTCAGTTGATACCTCACAGTAGTCACGGACTGCTGGAAGACCCAGAGGAAACACACCCTGCTTTCCTATAAGGAAACCGGGCTGCAATTTTTTTTTGAAATGCTGTTTTGAAATGCAATCACAGACATGGTTGTATGCTGACCCCAGTAGGCCACCATCACTGTGATTTTTGCAATTCCCAATTGGTTGCACAGCTAGACCTACCTCCGTTAATATTCATGAGGTAGGTCTATTTGCAACCCACTGGGAATCTCAAAATGTGTTGAACACCCATTTGTACATTGCTGATTGCAATTTTCCAAATAGCTAGTCACAAATCTTTGCTATTCGGATACACTTGCCTTCGTACATCTTGCCCAAGGTCTGAAGCAAAACACTTGTTGTGGAAATGCCTGAGTCACATTCTAAAAGCTGTGTGTAAGGTATTCAGTTATTGAAGGGTGTACTGTGTGATAGTTGTGAACACTTTAGTTGCTGCTCAAGAGTGCATTGCATTTGACTGCGGCAAAGTGCAGGTCCTGTATTGGTGAATACCATGTTTTCTCCCCGATAGAATTCCAGTGGTGCTGTATTTGTTAGCATCATGTCTGTGGGGCTGATTGGTCTATATGCAATCCTACCTTTTTAGGAAGAGTCTAGCAGCGTGCATGTGCTGCTCTGCGAGTCTTCTTGCCTCTACTCTGTGTGGGTCTGACTCCTCCCCCATATTGGATTCGCTTTTGCATGTGTCTTTCTATAATGGAAGCATGCAAATGGCTAAAAGTGGGTGCCTGTCCCACCCCTTTTGAAATTTTAACTCCCACTGCACTTTGCTGCGGGAGCGAGCAGCGGCGCACAGGGCGCCAGCTGCAGTGCTTCCTCGTTTATTTCCTACTTTGCATTAGGACCACTCCCCACACCCTCTGAGCACAAAAACTGAGTTTCTCCCCGCCCCCCCCCTCACTCAACCAGTCCGTGTGCATAGAGTGAGGCAGCACAAGCCCCGGGCACCCTCAGCAGCGTTTATTTTTTATTTTGGTGATGGCTTGTTAAAGAGGTATCGCTTTTATATGACATAATGCGCACAGACCATGGCGTCACATTCACATATGGTGATCTGTGGCAGTTTACAGTGCTTAAGGTCTATTAACTTTGTCAACTTCAGAATTCTTTCTTGCACAAGATAACATCTTTGAGATTAAAGCGCCAAGCAGCCTGGCTGCTACATTCTTGCAACAGAGTTTTGTTTCCGTCTTCTCACCTTGAGGTGGTAACTCTGTGATGTATTAAAACAAGAAAGCACTGTGTGATCTTGTGTAAACTTGAAAGAAATGAAAATTTTAAATGCTTTTTAAAAGATGTACATTTATTTCTTCTTTTTCAGTATCTGTTTTGCGTTTTGGGATCCTAGTATGTTTGTGGTCTGCACACATTCTTGGGAGGGCTTTAAACACGCAATGGAATAGGTCTCGCATTTGCGAGACTTGGAGCTACTGGCATTGCACATGACAACACTTTCATTTATGTGTTGGTTTTGAAAAAAAAAGATAAATGAAAGGCATTGTCGTTTACAATGCCAAGAGCTTAAAATTTCGCAAATGCGAGACCTATTGCATTGCAATTGCTTGTTAGTAAGAAGGTCAATGGTGCTTAAAACATGGCCTGTCTAAATGTTTTGGGTGGCTCACTGACTTGTGCCTGTATTATGGTATCAATAGCTGTATCTCCTTTCTCCTGTGGCATGGTTGTAAGAAGGGAGACTGCCCTTTCTCTATCTTAGTCTCTGGTACCACTTGCAGGAGTTCACTATGCCTGTCACTCTCAGGGATGTGATGGCCGGAGCTTTGCATTGAGCAGGTGCCTGCATAGGTCATTGTGGCCACATTTCGAGTGAACGCATGCACAGTGTGGCGAGATGAAAAAGAAGCTAGGATTAATTACGATTGCTGATCCTATTCAGCTCGGGGATAACTTCAGTGACCTTGTGTTTTATGTATCTACTGGAGAAATCTTTGCATGACCTGCAGAACACAGATTTCTTTATCCTAGCAGAGCGGATTTTTCCTTCCATACTATGAGATCACAAAATTAGTGCCACCGAGTTGGATTGTAGTGCATATATTTATTTTGGCGCGATTACACAATTCAGGGAAGGGTTTGTGGAAAGTCAATATTTTATATGCAATTAAATATGTCTGCTTGTGAAAGAGTAGGTTGTATGTTACTTCATCACCTCAACACCACATCGCTTCCACTATATCAATAATCATATCATTGTCTTGGCCGGGGTGGCGGGGTCCCCGCACTGCATTTATTTTAAATTTTCTCAATGTGTTATCCTCATCCTATTCTTTAATGAAGTCAACCATACCATTAAATGTTTTGTTAGTAGTTATCTTTGACATTGCAATGCCCACAGTGTAATGTGGTATCCTGAAGGGTTAACCACTGCTCCTAGCACACAGATAGGTAGGAAACAGTTGTGATGAAAGGATCAAGCAAGAAAGGTAGCTACCTTGAGAGGAGAACGAGTCCATGAGAAGGTGGGAGATACACTCCTAGTTCAAGTTGAAGAGGATCAAAGGGAGTGAGATGATGAAAATAAACAAGAGAGAGACAAACTTGTGACAAGATGGAGCCTAATTCACATTCAAATTTCGGACTACTGAAATTCTCAAAAGAATCCGTACTTTTTCAACATTAGCAGGTGTAAATTTCTACATGCGCAAATATAAAGAAATTCGTTTTTTTAGTTTTAGAGGGAAATCTTTTCTGCTATACCCCCATTGAATAGGAGTGTGTTCACCGTAAAAATTATTTTGCTTCTGCGAAGAATACATTTACATATATTTTATGGGGTGAAACGATCATCACGTTGTTAGTAAATGCCCATAAGCGTTTTAATTTTTGGCTGGTCAACAACTTGACTGGTGGTCCCACCAAGAAACTGTCAAAAGCCTGCTCAGTACTAGATTTGTTTAGACACAAATGCCACCATGTTGGTAGAATTTACAGTGAGATAATCCTATTATTCCTGATGTGTGAGACGGGTGAGATTTTCCCTTGTAAATTACATTTTTGCTGTACATTAATCTTAGTAGTATATAATTCATGTAGGAATCTGGTCAATACGGCCAAAACTGCCCAGACAACCCGACATCACTGTGTGCCATACCTCATGCCTCTTTGTGATCCTTGTTGCCGGTCCCATCGGCAACCCTTTTTTGTAAACTGTTTTACCCGACTCTTCCTATGCCCCATGCAGAGACTGCATGCCTCTCTCCTCTACCTGCGATATTTGGATTTCTTGTACCTCTACCATCATTCTCTACCAGTGAAATTCCTTTACTTATAAGTTACTTTACCTACACTCCCTTCCTGTCCCACTCTCCCCAATACCTCTTTCCATCGTGCCCCCTTGTGCGCTACACTTTTTAGTACTGCTTTGTCAGATGGCACCCACACACTGCCGAACTAGTGGCAAAAATCTTCTTTCATTGAGGCTCTGCCACCTCCTTACTATGTCGAGTGTCACCTCAACCCCAAGGGTGGTGTTTTCTTTCCTCTGTAGGTTGCATTCCTCTGCCCATGTAGGAGGCAATGCCAAGTCTGTTGGTGTAATTATAGAGATATAGACTCAATCTTCACAGCATGTGGCTTGATTTTTGTAACGTGTTTGTAAGATGTATCTTATGGATTCTCTCTGGAATACAGTGCACCGCAGAACAATATTCGAAGTGTGCCTATCTACTTTGGTCCACTGGTTGGAGATGCTTGACACACTTTGAACAACTATTTAAAGCCTATGTCCATATGATCAACAAGTTGTGTGATCTACATCATAATGGAATTGAAGCTCATATGTCACAATACTGCTATTGATGTTTATTTCCAAAGAAATAAATTACTACTTCTAAACCTGGTTCTTTCTTAGAGAGGACATCCAACTTTGAATTTAGATCTAAAACCACTCCTTTTCAGTTTTTTTTAAAATGCCAATTCATTTTTGCCCTATTCCCCTTACCTCAAAACAACAGACCTCTGAAAAGTTCTGTCGGACCTACAGGATCAAACATTATCGCGACCTGCAGTCTTCTTCAGTTTGTTCCAGTATCTTTGACAGAAATGCACAAACTCTTTGTGATTAAGTATCATCGAGATCTCATCCAATCACGTTCAAGGCTCATTTTCTGGATAAAAAGTAACTCAATTTAGGGTTTTGCTAAATGCTGACTGTGTTTAGGTGAAGTTAAATGCCCAGGACATTCAACTCTGTTTTTAAATCTATATATAAATATGTCCACAGTCTAGAACTAGAGACACAAGTGACCATTCCACACACCTTGGATAAGAAACTTGAACCATCTGGAATAGATCATCCTTGAGAGCTATAACCACCTAGCAAACCTCTTGCTCTATAACCACCTAGGAAACCTCGTGCTCTAGTAGAGAAAACGTAGTTTCCAACCATTGGGGATGCAGGGTCTTAAGTATGCTGATTCTTATTACAACAAAGACCAGATCAGGGTAATCTGACACCCAGAGAGAGGTCTTGTTGCCAGTGAAAGTAGAAAGTGCATTATATATAATTGTATTTTAAAGAGTTTTATATAGCGCAAACTTGACCCAAATCGGGTATCAGAGCGCTTTACTTAGCACTAGTTGCTTTACATGAGGACAAATTCATTTTTGTTAGGCAGGGGGAGATTAAGTGATTTTCCCAGAATCACAGGATGTTCATTGTCATTGCCAAGACTTGAACCCTGTTCCCCAGATTCGAAGTTGACCACCCTGGCCTGTGTGTGACATATATATATATATATATATATATATATATATATATATATATATATATATATAGCTGCTCCTCTTCACCTTTGGTAATCGGAGCACTTGTATGGCAGGTGCTTTTCACACAGTGGTGCCCTGTGTTAAATATCCGCTCCAACACTCTCTCCCATCCGGAAAAAGTACTAGCACTCGCTGGGATAGGTTTCACAACGCGTTTGTTTTGGAAGCGCTGTAAATTGGATTAAAACGAGGTTGTGATACCTAACCCCGCGAGTGCTAATACTTTTTCCGGACAGAGCGGATATATAGCTTTCGATCTCCCAACTTCCATCTGACGATGAGAGAGATCCAGACTCCAATAGTAAGTGACAAAAAGGTTTTTATTTGCTGAAGAAAGCTGTTACAACGCATTTCGGACAACACCGTGTCCTTGATCACACGCGGAAACGCAGTCCACGTTACTTTTTATATTTTTAACATCACCTCCCATGTGTCACGTGTTACATAGACATAGACAAAATGTGTTCATGCACCATGAGTAGTCTCTTTTCTTATTGCCGATTGCTGACTTTCATCCAAGCGTATTGCACATAAACTTTAAAGCCGAATATATATATATCTCCTGACCGCCTGGTGCTAGATGGACGATTTGCAGATGAGGACCTCTTGAATACTCCTTCCAAATCACGGACCAACACGGGAATTTAAGGTGCGAGCAGTGCAAAGTTTTAATTTGGCATTTGCAAGACAAGTGTCTTCCCTGACGCGCTTCACTCCTCGAAGGAGCATGATCATATATATATCTTGGCTTCCTGCTGCTCCGCCTTGGTCACATGACGCATGGGGGAGGGAATGCACTCACCCAGTGCATTTTTGGCTAATGAGCCCTTCGACCAGGGTCTGAAATGTAGTTAACATAATTATTCAAAAATAGCTTGTAATCGTAAATCCACCATTTCATTAACTTGCGCTTATATCCTATAATACGATGTTCTCTATATTTAAATTAATTTTTAAAAGAGAAACCCTATCCTGTGACTTCCCTGTTATGAGCACCACTACTGTAAGCTCAATTACAACCAAAAACGATTATTCCCTGAAGGGTGATTTCCTACCAGTTCGAACGTTAACTTTTGGGTGTGCTACCAGGACAGAGCACTGGTCAAGCAGCACGCTGAACCTTTGCGCAGGAGTTGAAAAGGATGAAAACAAAGAAAATGGAGTGCATGATCTCAAATGTCACCTTTAACCAGTGCTTTTGGCACTTTTTGATTTTGAGAAGGAGAGTACCAGCACTTCTCAAGAGGAAATGCTACAGTTTTAATTGGAGAGTACCGGCACTTCTCAAGAGGAAATGCTACAGTTTTTCCACTTCCATTTCCAGCACTGCCTTTAACTCTCTTCTTTAAACGATAACTTTATGGGCAAAATGAATTGGTCACCATCAGTTTTGCTGTGACCTAAATGAAATGACAAATACTCGAACGAAGGCATGCCTTTCAGTAACAGTGTGGATATCACCAGATCCTCGCTATCAGCTGACAAATGTGCCTCCTAATCCCTAGTTGATTCCGTCCTGTAGCTTTCAGCATCAAAGAAGCTCTCCTCCTGCGGTGGGACGGAG
This sequence comes from Lissotriton vulgaris, assembly GCF_964263255.1. Classification (NCBI taxonomy): domain Eukaryota; kingdom Metazoa; phylum Chordata; class Amphibia; order Caudata; family Salamandridae; genus Lissotriton; species Lissotriton vulgaris. The sequence goes on from NC_141690.1 coordinate 499,830, forward strand.
CACCTATTGTGTGTGCTTGCTAGATTGTCTTTAAGTAAATGTTTTTACATCTGACTCTTTTGTTACTGCTGGATTTACATTAAAGTATTCCAGGCATTTAGGAATGGACTAAATGAAGCACAATATAAACAGGGTACATGCTCCTTTCACTGACTTGCTTTTTCCATTCCAGGTTGTGTAGATTGTTGCTGTGAAGAACCAGGGCTTGGCAAATCGACGCTTTGTTAACGTGCCCTGTTGATATACACAGGCTGGGGAGTCCTCGAGTTAAATTTAGCCCCAGCAGCTCTGCTGCTTCATGGTTTGTTTAGACATCTTGAGTGCAGTATATTCTGAAGCCATGCAGCAGATTGTTGAGTCTGTGTGACAAAGACTTCTGTCTGAAAGAGTTCAGCCAAACTGCGGAAATACAGTTGTCCTTGGCATTGAGAGAGTCAAGCCCTAGGGATTTCCCCCCCTTTTCCGGCCTTTTATTGGCGGGGGGCAGGATGGGGCTGGGGGGTGTGAAACAATTTATAGATCACTGTCAGCAACATCTGCCTCCGTGAACTTCTGCTGCAAATATCTATTCACAGTTCGCCAGAGCCAGCAACATTTGGCAGATGTCTTCGCGTTCTCTTCTGTGCTCCTTTGTGTTCACTGATGCTTAGTTTGTCTCTGTTTTGTTGTTTTGAATCTTCTACCTAGCTTTTTTATCGAATCTAGCTTGAAGACTTATTCGTGAGCACTCTGTTCTGCTTCACACTCTTTGTTAAATGTTTTCTTTCCATGTTGCTGTCCATACTTGTGCTTGTTTTTGAATTTCTGCCAGAAAAATGTGCTTGGCAAATTCCTGAGATGTTTTGTTCGGCTGTTTAAGGGAAAGTTTTCCGAAGATTACATCTTACTCTTTTTTTGCATTTTAGTCTAATCCTATAAATTGATGTGTTGCATGAAGTTACAGAAACTGGATAAATGCAATATGTTTAAAGACAAAGTGCGTCATGGTTGCTTTGCACTTTATTATTACGCTTCATAATTGCCTGGTATGTAAACAGAGGAAGCATAATCGAAATCCTACAGAACTCGGTTGGACTTTTGACCTTCCAAATCTCAACTGAGTGTAAGTGGAATGTTATGGGTCGTCCCTGAATGTTCAGCTGTGGTAGAATGTTTGTTTTATGGTCCTGGCTGATTACTAGAATGCAACAGGGTTCAAGCCTTTCCTTAAGGCTTGAATTAATGCGTGTTTGAGTATTAGTTGTGAACCGTGCTTGACTCAGCTGTAAGCAGGGCCGGACTGGCTATCGGGCATTTCTAAGTAAACAATGCAAAACTAAATGGTTTTAAAGTATGCTTTAAAACCATTTGTTTTGCTTTCTTTATTTAGATGTAAATAGAAGTCCCCATTCATAAAATCAGCCCCCACCACAGTGAAATCGTCCCCCAGCTTGGCAGCCGACTAGAACGCTGGGTAGCCAGTCCAGCTCTTGCTATAAATAGTATTTGATCTTTTGTTTACGATCTCTGTCCAGGTGGTGGGGATTGTGTTGTCAGCTTGCATTTGATTTGATTGCATCTGACCGGTTTACTCTTGATTTCCTTGTTTCTAGTGAGTTCTGTTTCTTTGTAACAAGGCTTTTCAATTTGAGATTCCTCTAGGTCTCCTTCTGCAAGGAGCTTCCTATTCCATGCCCCTATCCTATGTCTCCACTTCTCTTGTTCCATTCTACTAGTTTGCATGTTTCCCTACTGCCTGTTGTCCCAAATAACGGCTGTTCCCGCCTTTTGTTACCCAGTTCCCCATCTCCATGGATCTTGGGGCTTGTCAAGGTATTCAACTGTGATTCGTTGTTTTTCTGTAGTGTGGGATAGTCCTTATTGTTTTGCAGTAATTACAGTACTGCCGTCCTTGTACCTATAGCCTTGTACTAGAGGAGCATATGCATCAAAAAGACAAAAAGAATCCTGTGTCCTTCTCTGCTATGCACCTTACAAGGCTTCTCTATTATAGGGCCTGAGTCTCTCTGCCATATCTGCTTTTGTTCTTGGCACGTCTGGGCCCTACCTTACCCTGTGTGATTGCCATGGTGGGTCATTCATTGCTCCCTCTTTCTAAATATCTTGAGTGTCTCCAGACCTGCGACATCCTCAACTCTCCTTGTTTAATGTGGTGAGTGGAGGAAGGGCATGGTGAGTGAGGAAGGGCATGGCAAGTGGTCATTGGGGGTTGCACGGTAATTTGAGGCAGCAGGTAGGGGTATTGTGGACGATGGGAAGACAGAGTGGCAACGTATGGTAGGCATGATGGGAGATGAGGAGAACATGGACCATGAAATAGTTGTTTATATATATTCCATATATTTCATACATACTCGTGGATGCTGTAATATGCACTTTTTGTATGTGTCGAGTAAAGGGTAGGATCATGAATCATGACATGTGGGTCTTTCTAAGTCATGAAGCCACACTATCCTGCCTAAGGCAATAATAGACATATGATACTATCCCCTGTTGCATATGTTGTTGCCAAGGAGAAAATGTTAAATGGCCTTGAAACATGATGTTTTTTAAATAATAGTTTATTTGGGCATAATGCCAAACTGTGAAGTTTGTTAGAAAATAATAATCCAAAAAGTAACATATTTGTACATTGCGCTCATCTTCCTCCAGGCTCATGGAATGTGGACTACCTGCAGGTTGGAAGATTGATGCAAATTTTTGATGCACATAAAATTTGAAGCTCAGTTTCTAATGCAAGTGAATTAATGCCAAGCCCCCCTTATAAATTATGCAGCCACAGGCTGTCATCCTGCATACCGTCTCCCTGTTAAGTCAAGGTTGAATGTGTTTTTTCCCCAATAGCATCTGCTCTAGTCTTAATTGTTTTTTTTTCAATACTGTTTTTCAGTCATCACGTTTTTTCCAGGTACTGTACCTTCATTGTGCACCTTCTATGTCTTCATCATGTTCTACAGGCTATGCGTCATTAAGAATAAAGTGATCTGGAAACCGTAACTTATATATTGTTGAGACAAACACTAACTAAAAATACATATTGGTAAATCCTATTTCCATAGCAGTGGGCAAACTGTATAGAATTATTGATACAACCGGGAGTTTAAAAGAGATCTTATTTCACAAATTTACATCAGGGAGAACCAGAACTGCAGAGAATTTACAAAAGTAAAATGAGATGGGGAGAGCAGGACATCTGCGGGAAAGAGTCCCAGAACTTCACCTGATCGATCCCGGACAGTGCATACACAACGTAGAACTTAGTTGTCTACGTATATGTATACGGTTTATTTTGAATTACTTGGAAATCCAGCTATATGATCATTTATGTATTTTCACTGTTCAGAAATTATATCATCTAAACATTGAATGTCCAGGTTTAAAAAACATAAACTTTACTTTAATTCTTAATATATTTAACGAAATGGCAATACAATAAGCAAAACAAGTATGCCAGAGCTGCAGTGTGTGTCTTCCTGCATTCCCTTATTATGTGTGCTATGTGTATTTCTCTTCTAGCAAATGCTCTGACAGAGCTAATGATCAGCCTCACCATTGTCCCAGTTGTATCTCCTGGCCCAGATTAAATAAGGCTGGTCTTCCCTTCTCCTAGGGGGTGTCGGTCAGCGCAGAGAGGTTGAACATGATGGGTTGGAAGGAGATCAGATGATCACTGTTTTGATATTTCACATCTTGAAGCTTGATGTCCTTTTGTCACCCCGCTGTGACTTCAACGGGGTGACCGGGGCCATCTGAAAGTACCCACCAATGCCCTCTAAAAAGACAAAAGAGAATACCTTCTGTGCAACCAGATGTTTCCTGATTGAAAGCTGCATAAAATCATATGTTTTCATTCAGTTTACAGTCTTTTTGATTAGTTGAAGCGGATTGCCTTTCAATTCTGTTTTCTCATTCCAAAGGTTGGTTAGGAATGTTATTGCTGTCTAGCAAATCTCATTCGTGGTATTATTAGATATACATGGGTGATGGTTTTCACCTCCCCCTTAGATAAAAAGCAAAATTCCTGGGCTGCTAAAGAAGGAAATCTCTCCCAAAGTTTCTGCTAGGCTAATGGGAGTGCTCCAGTCTGGTGGCAAGATCTAAAAATTAAATGTGGCCTGAGTTGGCTGACTTCCAGTCCGAGCTCCCTGCTCTTGGACAGAAAGTGTCCACTGCAAGCACGGCAGAAGCTGGGCAAACCATTATATGCATGGCTCTGCTGTGAATTAAGGACACAGCGAGAAGGAGGATGACTAAGCGAGCAGTGCTCCGGCTTTCCGTTTGATGGGCAGAGATTGCTAGTCACGTTTAAAGAAGAGCACATGAAGAACCATGAAAGTGTAGTTGTGACTGCAAATTCCTTGGTGATCATCTGGTCTTTCACCTCTTCCTCGTGAAACTGTTTCATCTTACAGCATCTTTTGGAAAGTCTGTCATATGCAGATGTTTTCAGATGCTACAGTGGCCTTTCCTTTTGTTTTAAATTTCTTTATTAAAACGCGAAGGGACATAAATCATGCAATGACATCATGACCATAGTAGGTATACACATGTTCTTCAATGGAGGGTAGCGTAGTACCCGAAGTACATATGGAGGTATGACACTGTTTTCATTTATCAGATTCGGGTAGATCGCAGCCATGCATCAACCCTGTCCCTTGCGGCTTCTGCAGGCATACAGCGCCCACCATGTTGGGACCTGTGAGTCAGCTATCCTAGTCAGCACAGCATCAGTCTGGATTCTATCCCCCTTCTCTTCTCGCATAACCTTTTCATAAAGTGGCTCTACCACTGGTCTGTACCCCACCATGAAAAGCGTAGGCCCCATTCACCAGGAAAACAAGCACAGGAAGATAGTGAAGAGTGTTTTGGCTTTGGACAAAAGTAGCAAAACATAGCATTACGCCTCTTGAGTGAGAAAGAGCTTTCTTTTTCCACAAGATTCTGGATTTGGGGGTGCACAGTTGCTACCTTTGTTGGACATCAGATGGGTGTCTACTTCCACTTCTTTGCAATGGTCCAAGTACTATTCTAGACCTCCATCTCTTTATCTTGTTGTGTCGGAAAAGGCATTCTCTGACAGAGAATTTATCAGTATTTTATTTGTAGAACAATTTCTGTGCTATCAACTTTAATAACACCTGCTTCTATATCCCACTCTGTGCCCCTATTACATCCAGGCTATATCCAGGCTATATAATGGTTGGCAAGTTTCCGGTATAAAGTCCCCTCATTTGAGTTTGGTGTGCTCGGCCTTTGCCTCTGTAACAGAAGCAGTGGCTGTCTCTTTACAGCACATAACTGTCCATGTGTATCTATATGTGGATGGCCTGACTGGGACTCCCTGGACCCAGGGAGCTTTGGCGGTCCAAGCTAGGTGACCGGCATCCTTTTCGACTCGGGGCTTTCAGTTAATAAGTCCAAGTCCATTTTGACCACCTAGTTGCACCTTCCATTCACAGGAACTATACTGATATAGAAACAATTTTCTTACCTCCAAGACAGAGTGAGGGTGGCAAATTACAGTCATGTCACATATGAAACACATCATGTCTATTAATGCCAGGCTTGGCCTGAATGTTCCAGGCCTGGCCATTGACTACTGATTGACCATAAATACCAGGAATGGCCTTCGAATGTCCGACATCGCCAGACAAGGCCATGAGGATCATTTTTTCATCATATGCCAAATATTGCTACATCAGTTCGCATCATTTGGTCAGTCAAGTTTGCCCAGGGTGGTTTTCTTCTATATTCCTACCTTGCACTTCATTTTATCATTCATCTGTGTGGCCATCGGCCCACTGAGCACAAATTGATTCTTCTAATTGTATGTATTTACTTAAGTAAAATGCTCTGTCATATGTTTTGACTTTGTGGTTGTTTTTACGAGGGCAACTTTTGTGCTTTGAGTGGATTATTTACTATCCGATGGTTCCTTATGATTATTTGAAAATAATACTTGTATCAGCTGTTGTTTTGATGTTGTATTCTACGATGGCCCAGGCCTCCTGGGAGGTTCACCATGAAATGCTCAGGTTGCATATTTGAATCTGAAAGTAGGCCCACGAGTCACACGAGCAAGCAGTAAAGTGATGACCAGTTATATAAGTGTGGGGGAAGAAAATGTGCATGTTGAAACAGTCATCCGTTTATAAGCTTGAAATGTTAGAGAAAGAAAATATTATTCTTAGTTTCAGATGGTAAAAATACTGTACTTCAATTCTTTGCTAATTTTATGATTTAATTTTTTTATGTGCAGTTTATTAACCGAGCCACAGCAGAGATGAGCTGAAACCTTAGTAACGGGGAACATTGTGACAAGTGAGACAGCCTCGCAAGTGCTGGCAAGGTAAACTATAAAGCCCCTTCTACTTCTGATCTGTTCAGTGATGTTATTATTGCAGTGTTACTGTAGAAGTGATTCATGATCACTCACTAGTGTTTTTTTTAAACTGTGTTCATTGGCATGTCTAATGTAGTTTTTATAACCATTTGCTCGCATTTCAGGTGTGGCTGCCGTGGCATCAACGGTATACCACAATATTACTTAGTCAAACAGTTACAGCATACACAATCCACAATCCTGTAAACCTTACCTTTTAGTATATAGAGGATCTTACTTGTAGTCTGTGCCCGCTTTACCACAATTAACGGACCCACGGGTCTGGCTTATAAAATGTGTCCTGTGGTTTCCTCTAACAGGTAGGCAAACAGTAGTCAATCTCTTATGGTTCATGCCAATGAGTGTCTTTAAATAGCCAACTAAACAGGAAAGGGAAAAAGAAAAGCAGAGAAGGAACCAATAGGTATGGAAAAACTCCCAAACTGCTGTGTCCAGTTTACTGTGGCCAACGTCTTTGGATAATTATATGTGGAGGGGCTACTTAGGCTGCCTCGCGGGAAGCAGCAGGGCCATCTTAAGTTAGTCTAGCCATCAACAGTTCTGGGTAGGGGTCTCGGGCACTGTTCCCCACTCCGGTACCTAAAGACATATCTCCTCATTGCCCAATTGGCTTCCGGGACAGCCTCACTTGACGTGTAGTGTCTTCCGCTACCAGAGTCTGCTTCGTCAATGAGGTTTTTCCATACTTCCAGGACCCCTTCCCACAGTCCCGCTACAAGGTCAATGGTGCCAAGAGTCTTTGGGTTTAACCCTGACTGTATTACTCTGCCAAAATAGGCTAACTGTAAATACTGTATCAAGAGTCTGGTCAGGTACCATAACACAGTGACGTTTCTTTAGTGAGAGCGAACCCAGAGTCTCGCCATTGGAGCCACTTACACCCCAGTTGTTGTCAAACAAGCAAGATGGAATTTATTGAACCAGAAGACATGATTTTTATGAATCAGGCCTAATCTTGTGACAAATTGTGCTCTCTTGGGCAATCACTTTTGTAGGTATTTCTCTGCTTCGTCTTTTTACAGAGATAGGAAGAACCTAAATCAAACTAAACACTGCTAGTAAGTATTTGGTATAAAAAAACAGGACTTTAACCCAATAATAATTTGTGTTTACCGTTGGGGAGAAAACACTCAATTTCATAGTCCATTACTGAAATATTGTTTATTGAGAAAGTTCTGGGCCTTGAAACGAGGAGTCTCACACTGTGGTGCGGTTGCTCCTTCTTCATTAGATTGTTTGGTCCTGGTCAAGTCATTTGGATCCTATGCCTTTGTCCCCTTAATTGCCATGATTATGTGATCCAACAGTTTGTGATGGACGCGGAGCAACGCAGAGGTGTTTTCTGATAGAGCTGGTACATCATTCACTGAAGATTTACCCAGCTGAGCACACCAGGATATATTATAGGGATGTCACTGTTGCTACGGCTCAGAGCGTGATACACTTTGCCTCTGAAACGGCAACAACATATAATCCAATACACATAATATGTATTGATAATTTGATATACATCGGCGCTGGGGATCCATAAAAAAACTTAATAAGTTATCTAGAAGCTAACACTCCACTTGAATTAGTAGCGGACTGTTAGCCATTGGTTACACAGACTTTGCTGTCCAATTTTTCTTACACTGGCTTTTTAGGGAGAATGGGCATAATTCCCAATTGAAACAAGTACCCCGTGACACTGTATTATATTTGGGCGAGGTCCTGATGAAGGTGGCTCACGGTGTGTGTTACCCCACCGAAAAGCACGTCGACCACGTGTGCCTAGACCTGTTGGCTTTGGTCATCGAAATTGTCCATTGGAAACATTTTACATCTGTGTTCCTTATACCCAAATGTGTATATGTGTCTTGTATGACTGTGAGGAATTAATGTGTTTTGATACTAGATGTATTTATTGGGGGTTGATACAGCCGTATCAAACTTTATATAACTATTTGTAGCAATCTTTGTACTAAGCAATTGCTAACATTTTTTTTTAGAAAATCTAATAAATACTGATTAATATGTATTGATCACAAACCGAGAAAAGTTAATAAGAATGAAAAATAAAATGAAATTTAAAAAAAACATGCATATGTGCACTTACATGTTATAATCATGTAATTTTGCACTTGCACCTTAACCCATACTAGATTTAATCTTCAGTAAAGAAATATAGGTCATAGAGGAGTTTTCTTGCTCTATTTGTCCCCTTAATTCCCATAATTATGTGATTGAGGTGGGAAAAACAATGAAGGATCGAGCCAGATGGCTAGCGGTGCCTCAGCACAAGGTTGCCTTAGGTCCTCAAGCCCAATACAAGCAGAGCCTTTATATGGCTTCCGTCTGCCACCCACCCTCTAACTTAATGCATCAAGAACTTAAGAAAAAGCTTTAACACTTGATGTAAAACGAGAAAGCGATAGCCATCTAGTTACTGACTTGCACAATGTGAAACCAGGGATAAATCCCGTCTTCCCCTTAAACACATCTGTGTGATCCTGGGCAATTGTCTTTCCCCTTGCCTCCTGTTTCTTCATTATTATCGAATATGAGGGCGCCATGAAATACCTATGTTCAGGATGTTCGCTGTACAAAAACTTCTCTTATGTTTTATTGAATGGACTATTATAGTTTTTGATGTATAATAACAACCTCGGCCACATAGAAGGGCGGTGCCCATGACACCTGACTTGCCCCTTCCTTTATTAATGACCTTGTCGTTTGAGATGGTGGAGGGTTTGAATGTTTCTAGGTTCATGTTTGAATGCTATCAGTTCGGATAAAGGCCACTCCATATAGGGCTATAATCTGGTGCATTAATAGGAAACGGTTCACATTTTTGAGAAATGCACTTTTTTGAATTTGAAGAGACTTTACCATAGTTTCGCACATTTATCCCACGATGTCTGTAATCGTGAAGGTTTTTCTAACAATAAGTAGTGAAGAACACCTTTTGCACTTCAGTAAAGTGTAAATGAACTCGTGTTAGTTTAGCATGTTTCTGATTGTTAGTTCCCAGTCAAGTAAACAGCTGCCCAGTGTTCTTGTTCTCCAGGGGCCCATATGCACAGATCAGACAGGTCTCGCCATGAGTATCCCTGGTTTGATTCGTTCTTCACATCTACCACTCAACTCCCTGTTAGACATGTGTTCTGGAAGGTTTTGACGGATGGGTATTGTTTTTGAGTTTTGAGTTGGTGTTGCGTTTTTAAGCTGCAGTAACCCAAGAAATGCAAAAGGGTGTTTGCCCGTTTAGAGAATATATCTGTGTTCAGTGGCCTCTGTCAATTTTATAAAACATTAAATGCTATTCCTTAAACAAGTACACTGCAGGAATGATAACTAGGGCTCCTAGTTTATGGTATTTCTATAAATGTATACTCTTACTTCACTGCCTGATAGGTGTTGCTGCCACAGGTACATATATTTTATACATCATTATGAAAACATGAGCTATCGCACAGCTATTGGCTAAGCAGCCATGACTGACACCACTGAGAAATCATTCAAGAAATTTCTTTTTGACGTCTTTTACCATATGTAAAAAGAAATACAAATACGGATATAGATGGGTTTCTGCTCGTGTTTATCTGTAGAAATCTGCAAAAAACGAAAACTGAGAGGCTTAATGATGGCAACACTAATCTGGCCTTCAGAAACAGGAAATACATTGGATACTTTTAAATCCAGTCATGGTTGAAAGGCTCCCGTTTCCAGGAGAATAGGAAATAGTGTAATACATACTTTTAAAAAATGAGTAAAAAATGTGTTATGCTTTTTAAGCTGCACGGGGAATGTCAGCCTTGGATTTAGCCTGCTCTGAATAAATGCTTTATATGGGTGCATGGGTGTCCATTCTCACACTGGCTCCTTACTAGGGAAGGAGAAATGCCCCATAGGGGTTTTCCTGCACATACCTTAAGTGGATTATAAAACGAGACCTACATAATAATGTAGAATATATGAACAGATCGTTGGTCTGCTCGAAAAGGTACTGAATCCTGCCTTGATTTCTGGATTCTAACTGCGGCTGCTGCATGCAGATGTGAGGGGCTTGGGTACTGTTTGAGATGAGAGTTGTGCTGTTATCTGCTGTTGACATTCCTTGGATGTCGCCCTCATTTCTCTGCAATGCAGTTATCTGCTCGTCCAATTATCCTCCATCCATTTGGCAGCCTTGGGCAGACGACGTGCTGAAAATTAGTCTCAACAAAACGGAAAGGATGGCGCTTTGTTCAGACAGGAGGAATGAAGCAACGGCAATAAAAAAACAAAACCTGGTGCGTGTCCAAAGCCTCGGAGTGCTTCGACTACTTTGTCAGTGAGTGACTCGAGCAGCCCAGCTCAGCCGGGCATTCCAACGCTGCTCTGACGCGGCCAATGAGACCGCAGCATTCATGGCACTTCAACTCAACTCACTCACGGAAATGACGTCTCCTGAAAGCAGCTGTTCGCATTGGCCAGAGAATTACAGCGAGCACCAGTAACTAATTTGTAAAATCGAAGTACCAGGGCCCTTGTCAGGTGGCCAAAGCAGCTTGCATTGCCCATTGCCACTGCCAGCGCTGCTAATGACTGTACCAGCACAGCTACTAACCATCTCACTCCTAAAAGTTTGCTGCACAGACTATTCCAGGCCTCTAAAAGCTACAGAAATGGCGCATGCAGCAGGTATTTGTCATGTTTAATGTATATTAAATTATTAAATAACTGCTGTTGCGCTCATTTCAAAAGTAAGAGCCTGTGTGGACTAATAAGTGTTGATGCTGAGCACCGGAAACTACGGGCACAAATTAGGCATGTTTCATTTCTTCTCCAAGCATGTTTCCAAGGCTGCCGAAGCTCCGCAGACGCATAACATCACACTGATGAACTTATAGCGGGCTGCATTTAAAATAGAGGTGTGCGTAGTTTTGCCTTTACACTATATTGTACGTAATTATGTGAAATGCGAATCCATCGTTTAGTGCTATATGTAAGTGCAAAATACATCCTTAAGTCCGTTTTAGATGTGAGGATGCTTTTTGCTGTAAAAATGCGTGAAAGCAACAGCCCTTTGTGGTCGGGATGATCCTCTGAAGGCCACCCACCAGAAATCCAACTACCCACCGAACAAGCTAACTATCTGCACCAGAAGATGGAAGCAACTGATTCCTAAGTAACTAAGGCAAGGATACATTTGATGTGGTAGGTGGTAACTACATGAAGGAAACAAAGATGGACAAGTGGAGTTACTATTCGATAAGAATTGGAAATTTTAGAAAGGATGTCGATGAAAAACAAAAGGTAATGGTGCAATCAATACAAGGCAGACTTGTGTTGCAGAGCTAAAATACTTAAGACCTAGGGACAATGTTCTTAAAGCAGTGAACCCTTGAAAGGAGAAGCCGTTTCTCTCTGGGAAGTGAGTCCCTCCACTGATGTGTTCCGAATTGGCTCAACAGAGGAGCTATAGTTGACATTGAACACTTGCTCTTTACATATAAGGGAAAAGTGTAAGTTAAAGATTTTGTCTGATTTGTTATCTCTTCACTTTGTATTATGCTCTAAGACAGCATGGACTGAGATCCAACTTTTGCGTCTTCCAGAAATGTTAAAAGTAATCGCTATATTGGATACTGAATCAAGATTAATTCTTAATGATTTAAAGGATGCTTGGTGTTTGGAACTGAGTAAATGTCAACAATAAGGATTTTTGGAGGGAGAGGTTCTTGTTCTACTGTGGACTAAAGACTGACTTATTCTAAAATCGCCTTTTTATTGGAGGTTTTGGTGGCAGCAAACTTTTATTAGTTGTACTTGGTGATAGCCACTTGTGGTTATTGAGCTGCTTGTTGATGCATATGTTTTGGGATTCTAAGGTTTTCCACGTTTGGTGAAAGTGAATGAAAATAGTATTGGAAGGATAGAAGCAAGCCTATTAGAGAGATGGTTAAGAGGCTACGCTCCAGGGGAGGGATAAACACTAAAAGGAAAAGGAAAGCCATTGAGAAAAAAGCAAGCAAAGGAGAGTGACAATAAAGTTATCCAATGGTAAGCAGTGGGCAGGTCGTGAGTCCCTGGAAATTCTTGGTAATCACACAATCGGTCTTTTGCACCCAGATTTGTGTTGTCTGTCACACTTGATGTAAACATGCCACTGTGCCTACTGTTTTGGTACTGCAGCGAGTCATTTGATAGCATCAACAGAAAGACTCTGGAAACCTATAGGAGATAACTATGGAACAGCTGTTATTGACTACCATCTTTAATTTCTGTTCTGATTCGAGTGAGGATAGGTCTTGCTGGCGAGGTGTTAGATAAAATTGTGACTACTAGAGGAATAAAACAGGAGTTTCTTGTATCTTTTGCCTACATCCTTTTAAGTTTATGTATACCAATGATCGTACCTCTTCTTTGCTTGTGACAACCAACGCTTATTTGTCATATTCCTAAGTAGCATCTGCTGTAATTACCTCCAGGATAAAGCCTCCCCATAAGCTGGGATTTTTATTTTATCTTTTCCAGTTACAATTCTCAGTCTGTAGGAGAGTTCTGCAGAAAAAACAACATCTTCTCCTTGTTTCTCTGTCTCACTGGGTTTCTGTTCTCTCCCCCAGTCTCCGTGAGGCTCTCACTTGCCGTGTGCTTCTTGCAATTCTCTACCCCTCTTGTGTTTCTGTTCCCTGTGTTGCTTCCCTCCCTCCATATCCCCTCTTTTGCTCCCTGGCCCACCATCATCCTCCATTTTGCTTTTGCATCTCTCCCTTCATTTTTTTTTCTTTTTAGTTACTGATCCAACTCAGGTTGGTAACTTGAAAAACAAACACGCTTGTGCCATTTTATAGACACATGCATGTTGTGCGCTCCTACAATCTGATGCTGCTGTCTACCTCAAAGGTAAGCAAGACCTATTGGCTTTGTCAGTGCTTGTTTTTAGTCTTGTAATACTGCAGACTGATCAGCAAGCAATCCAGAAGAACTATGTCCACTGCTAATGTTTCATTTCCAGCTTACTTTCAGTCGAACTCTTTCCCTCGATAGATTATGCACTGAACGTAACTGCATAGAGCATTTCTTACTGGTATTCACACCTGTGCTCAATCTATGTAATGTTCTATTATGATCACTTCATCTAGTGCATGTTTTGCATTGGTATGGCTTAGCAGTGTTTTACCATGCTTCAGGTCTCTCCGCCTAATAGAGATTTAGGTCAAAATATTCAGCCACTGGGGCTGACGCTGCAAATTCTCTTTGAAGTGTTCGCCTTCTCTTGTGACGAGCAGTTTTTCTGTGGCTTCAGCATTGTAGCTTCAAATGTGTATCCTCCTGTGCCCTTCACCAATCTTCAGTTCTGTTCCTTTTCTACCTGAACTCACGCGTACCGCTGTCCCTCTAATTGTCTGCTATGGATTGGACGGATGCGATTTCGGGTCCTGTAATGGAACCACCCCTCGACACTGGCACGCTTCGCCGACTAGCCAACCAAGCTGAGATACAAACACTGTACACACTGGACTGGGTGCAAGAACCCAGATTTGTAGACAGACCGGTCTCTTATGCTTCTGGAATACACTCCCAACAGCATCTCAAATCTGAAGGAGTGTCCGCAAGTTCTGATGCATGGCACCAGCTGCCATTTGTAAGTTGCTGACACCTCTGAAGAGGGGCCGCTTCGCTGTTGATCTTCTCCAGACACGGTTCACCATTTGCTGAGATTTTTAGCATATCTGAATCTGCAGAGGTTTGAGTATGGAAAAACCTTCCACGGATCAGAAGAGTCCTTTCTAGGACCATTGCCCATCAGCAACGGCACCCATGACAGAGCTCGGTGGAGCACATCTACCCCCATAGCCTTGTGACTATGGCACAACGCTCTGCTTTCAAATCAGGCTGTATAATCTTAAGGTTTTACATTGCACTAGTCCCAGATTTCTCAACGACCTAATCTCGAAATATGCCCCTACTCGCAATCTTCGTTCTGCCCATCTTCATCTTCTGTCCACTCCGTCGATCAAATTAAGACGTCTAGGTGGGCGTAGGTTTGCCTACTTGGCCCCCAGACTCTGGAACTCATTTCCTCTATCAGTCAGGAATTGTGATAGCCTTTTAGCATTTAGGAAAGCGTTAAAAACCTGGCTTTTCGGACAAACTGTTTAATCCGGCCCCCGCAGCAGCTCATGTAGGAACAGCGCCAACAGACCTATGGTGTAAGTGCGCTTTACAAATCCCCTAACATAGAACATAGAACACTATCTTGCCTTTTAAAAGCAGGGAGAGTGCCTGCAGCAGCTAAGCAACAGAACAATTGGATCGCAAGTTAAAGCAGGTAACAGGAGCTGAGCCTAGGCAGCCATTTAAAGGATCAGATTTCACTCGCTTCTGCTTGGCTGAAGAAGGCTAATTTTGAGCTCGGTTTTGCTCCCCAAACCCATCTTTCTTGCTGCTGATGGCGGACAGTCCTCAGGCAGGTGGGCCCTAACTGGCTCATAGCTGTGCCGGACACATTTTTTATCATCCGGTGGAAAGCTAATGAAATTCACAAGTTTCGCATTCTGCAACTTTCAAGAAATGTAATGTGATTTTTGTCTGCAGAAGACTGGTTCGAGCAGGAAATATCTCGCACAGTAAAGCCAAGAGACAAGACTTTCTCCTCGAACCAGTTTGCTACCAGTATCTTAGTGACTTTTGAATGCGAGATATTTGCATGTACGCTTTGCACTGTGTAAAATCAGTGCATATAACTTTCACGTATTATTGTGAAATTTTATAAAACATTGATGATGTCACTCACCCCTAACCATGGCTAGAAAAGTGGCTAGACAGGAAAACTGAACATGTGAAGCGAGTCACCAAGCGGCTAGTAGTTTGATTGCCCCCCCCCCCCCCCCCCGAAAAAATACCGAGTAGCCACACCCATGCCACCCTCCTGTCCGTTATTTTATTTGATCTACGTCATGTGAAAAGTACGCTGTATTGCTTCCTAAAATTGTTTCCCAGACATGTTCACTTTCATTTTAGTGAGGAATGATATTTCTGGGTGAAAATACAAAGAGGTAAATAAAGTAGACGGCGTTGTAGTGAAGAAGACTTGCCCTGCTTCCATTGATTTAGGGTAAAACACCAGCATATGCAGATTTGGTAGAAATTTTCTTTAAAAAAAAAAGTCTTAGCCCAGCTATTCACTCATGAAATCAGCCTGTTCAGTAGAGTAGTGTGCACTATTATTCAGAGCAAGAAGTTCAGTTGATGTTCTCGGGGCTTCGGAAAAAGATAATTCTGAAGTTGAAACTCAGTCAAGAAGAATACTTGATAAATTGAGGTTATTCCCAACATTTTTCAATCACGTATTCAAACTGCTGAGTTGAGTATGCAGATGTACTTATTAAGATATGAACATAAAGACCCAATTTCCACTCTAGCTCCTCCAGATGGGTAAAACAGATGTGGTATGTAGAGAAAAGATATGGCGTGGACGTTCTGTGCAAGAAAATTGCTTTGAGCTTTAAACATTTGGCAAAAACTATGCAATTGTAAGCCAGAAAAGTATTCATCCAGTCTGATGGCAGTAAAACAAGACATTCCTTTGGCAGTGGTAATATTCTTTAGCGTGCGGTTCCTTTCCTTCAGTGATTTTTTGAAGTTGATCCTTGGTGCTGCCACAAGAAAAAAATGTGACTCGTTCGACACTACAAGTCTGCAGCAGACTGTTGCAGTCACTCATATTTTGGCCACATTAAGTAAATAAGTAAAATCTTAATAAAATAACAATATATATATATATATATATATATATATATGTGTGTGTGTGTATATATAATATATACAGCATACACCGTCTTGGAAGCTGCTAGGCAAAAGACGAGACAAACCCTTAACTGGTGCAGAATTATTTATTCAAGCCCTGACACCAAATCGACATGTGTGTATATATATATATATATATATATATATATATATATATATATATATATATATATATATATATATATATATTTACAACATTTATAGCTCAAGCGAGGTTGACCACGTCAGGAAGTACTACGGCCCAGTGAGATGAGCGCAACAAATAACTGAGTTATTTTGTGGGGCCAATTCAAAATCATACAACAGGAGGTGGTGATGGACGGAGCATCTGAACCAATCAAACACTCACACCCAGTCAACAGATCTGGGTTTAATCCATCACCGTTTTTGGCCCACTCTGCCAACCCAATTCAGACATGGCCATATGCAAATCAGTCTGACCCTGTGCCTCATGGGAACAGTCCAGCCCGAACTACTAAGCCATGCGATCCCTGGACCGGAAACAAGCTTCCTAGGACCGGTTTCTGGCATTACAGCCGTCTTCAGGCAGGCTTGCTTGAATCGAGTGGCAAAGTGAGCAAGGGACTCACGTCTGAGCATACCCTGCCAACTTATAACGAACAAAGCGGTAAGAAGGTTTTCTTGGATATTTTCTGCGTTTTTGCCAGAAACGCTGTTTGGAGATCCCCGCTCTACAATTGGACCCGGACTGTTCTGGCTTTTGCTTCGGCTGTTTTGACTCCAAGGTATTGGTTCTGCCTGGGTCCGCCAAGAAGTCCAGGCAAGTTTGCAGCGGAAACGAGGACACTGTTCCCGTGTTGGGCAGCATGCACAGACATTGCAGTCCCCGTGAAAAATTGAACTGTGACTTCGGGGTGAGAGCGGTAGGGGACGTAAGGAAGCATTGTTCACACTGCAAGCAGGGTCTGGGGTCCCATTCATGCAATCCTGCTTTCCGCCTGACCACAAGGTTATTATTCCAGTACACTACCTACCTGGAAGCACATGGCTGCATTCTGGGAGTTGCAGTTCCTGATGACGCCTGGAACTACAACGGGTGGGTCTTCTACATCGGAGGCGGAGGAAAGGTCACATGGCTACTTCAAGCAGCAGGACAGTATCGCTGCATGATGGGCATTTCACCGGACACTTGTGGCGCTGATGAAGGCAGACAAATGCCGAAATGCATTCGCTAAAGCTGGTGTGAATAAAGAGCTTCCATCTCGTTCCCCTGGTGTGGTCTCCACTCTCTACAGGTGTAGGAGGTTTTCTTGGATATATATATATATATATATATATATTTACAACATTTATAGCTCAAGCGAGGTTGACCACGTCAGGAAGTACTACGGCCCAGTGAGATGAGCGCAACAAATAACTGAGTTATTTTGTGGGGCCAATTCAAAATCATACAACAGGAGGTGGTGATGGACGGAGCATCTGAACCAATCAAACACTCACACCCAGTCAACAGATCTGGGTTTAATCCATCACCGTTTTTGGCCCACTCTGCCAACCCAATTCAGACATGGCCATATGCAAATCAGTCTGACCCTGTGCCTCATGGGAACAGTCCAGCCCGAACTACTAAGCCATGCGATCCCTGGACCGGAAACAAGCTTCCTAGGACCGGTTTCTGGCATTACAGCCGTCTTCAGGCAGGCTTGCTTGAATCGAGTGGCAAAGTGAGCAAGGGACTCACGTCTGAGCATACCCTGCCAACTTATAACGAACAAAGCGGTACAAAAGGGGGAAGGCATGGCTTGGCAGTTCAGGCTGGACTGTTCCCATGAGGCACAGGGTCAGACTGATTTGCATCTGGCAGAGTGGGCTAAAGAACTGTGATGGATTAAACCCAGATCTTTTGACTGGGTGTGAGTGTTTGATTGGTTCAGATGCTCCGTCCATCACCACCCCCTTTTGTACCGCTTTGTTCGCCGTAAGTTGGCAGGGTATGCTCCGACGTGAGTCCCTTGCTCACTTTGCCACTGGATTCGAACTACCCTGGCTGAAGACGGCTAAAATGCCAGAAACCGGTCCTAGGAAGCTTGTTTCCGGTCCAGGGAAGGCATGCCTTGGCAGTTCGGGCTAGACTTGGCATTGTGCTGCCTTTTGGTGGCATTGTGGGGATTACCCTGACCTTGGATGCACGAGACCGGGATGGGTCTCCAACGTATTTGGTGCCAACAGCTGCGCCTCAGAGTCGTAGCAGCTGCCGGTTGTGTGCCCTGTTAGGGATTCTTCTTGTTCCTGTGGGCATTGTGGTGCGAGTCCAAGACCGCCCCGCCTCAGTTACTACGATGGCTGCACCACGTGTTCGTGGGCAGCTGCCGCTTACTAGTGGGGGCAATTTGGTGCAAAGGAATGTACTTATGTGCCCTGTGACAAGTGTTTACTATGGTGCACGGAGGCCGATGTTTTGCATAATGTGCGATGCGAAGTACCATTACTGTGTTTATGCCTAAACGCTTTGTGCTAAGTGCAAACTTATCAGTAGTTACTAGTCACCCTAATTAACTGTGATTTATGTGATTATAGCAGTGGCCTGTTTGGCCTAGTGATTTGTGTAATCACTGTGACATCATGACAAGTGCCAGTGGGACAGTTTAATATATGTAATTGTGTTCTAATGTGTTTTTATGAATAATACAAAGGCTATTTTTATATCACCTTGTGTGGACTTTCTTTTGGGGTGTGCCTAGTATGTGGCTGCTGTGTGAGTGTGTTGTGCAAACGCTTTACACATTGCCTCTGGGATAAGCCGGACTGCTCTGCCAAGCTACCAAGGGGGCGAGCTGGGGTTATCTTCAGTGTGCAACTCCCTTACCCCGACTAGAGTGCTGGGTTCTGCCTGGCTTAGGTGCATACCCTAGCCAACCAGAAACCCAATTTCTAACATTTATATATTTGGTTGCTTTTCGCTGTGAAGAGATTGATTTAGCATCTACCAGCATGATGAAATTGCCATGTTGATCTCTTTTAGAGTGTTTATATTAATTATTAATCCCTATAAATGTAGATTAAAAATATATGCACCATGTATTTTAGAGGGTCTATTATGTATTCTTAATTGGGCAAAAGGCACTTTGTATTGGTTAAGACTATTTTACTTGTGATTAAAATATTTGCCTTTGGGTATTTTGAATAAGAACATATTGCGTTAGCATGTACAATATTCCAAAGATTTCTATTAAAATGTTTGTCATCCAACAGATTTGTGCCTGTCCATAGTGTAGTTTTCCTGTATCTAGGAAATGAAAAGGAGCAAGGCCAAAAACATCCTTTCTGCCATATAGTCCGTTTATGGGATAAAGCCGTGCCCAGTCTCCTCAGACTGTCACGAGAAATGGAAGCACGCCAAAGTAGCAGCACACATTCTATTGTTCCCTGATAGTATTCACCCCTTCAGGCAATGTAGACCTGTAGTGTCTTCTATTTGCACTTTATACTGCTGATGAGGTGTCGAAGCAAAGTAGCAAATGGATAGCATGCTACTCTACCAGGGAGTGCTTGGTTGGAAAAGTGTTGAATTGCAGTCATTCCTATGTAGGAAGCGGGTTGGTGTTATGCACGAGTTACCACAGTTTTGCTCTTATATTGTTCTAGGTCGTTGCGCCTAGTCGTGTGATGACAGGAATAGGCGTGAAAGAGGGAATGTGTTCTTGTTGCAGCCGATTGAGGTAGTCACTTTGGAATCCACCATGAACAACAGAGGTGCAGAACATGGCATGTACTGGAGATAGGCAGTAACGGCAGATGCTCTATATATTCCCCCATGCACTAAATACACCCAGTCATGGTAAATGGTCTGAGTCCATCCAGGAGCAAAGAGGAGTAAGCCACAAACATGCCCAGGAGAACTTCGGGCTACCCTGGAGTGACCGAGCAGCAGTCCACAGCATGCATTGGTTACAGGCAGTCAGTATAGAAGCCACCACTGAGAGCGAGAGGAGCGGTCCGCATAAGTGCCTTGGTTGCAAGCAACCATAGGAAATGCTCCACTGAGGAGTGAAGGACAGCACCCAAAGGGCATGCAGTGCATGCAGTCAGGAGCACTGAAGCGTGGCCTACAGGCATGCAGCCATTGGAGATGCCCAACTCATATGAATAACATTCACTCCTGTGGCCTTAACAAAGAATTAGCGGAGACGAGACCCAGGGAAGGCCACAGATGCCACAGTGGTAGGTCTTTGGAGTCTACCCTGATGCGGAGGAGGAAGCCCACAGGATTACCGCAGGAATCTAAGTAAAGGATCTACAGGTTCCATGCAGAGGCAGGGAATGTGCAGCTGAAGGAAATCAGACCCCTTACCAGATGGTTCATTCTGTGCCATCCAAGGCAGTCATTGCATAACCCAGTGGGAAACATGTGGAAGAAATATAGTTTGTCTGAATGACACAGCAAAGGGACGCAACATAAGTTTAAGACTATAGGGGGGGAATGGCAATGATTTCAGCCCTATGCTTAAACAGGGAAGTCTCCACAGGAAGTTATGTTAAGTTATAACAATTTATACAGCACACAGCAACTCTGAAGAGTATCCTGGCGCAAAAAATATACGGCATCCGCTTGTAAACCTAAACAGTTTGTGTGAAATGCCACGTTTTTGTTTTCTTTTGAGGTCGAGCCTAGAGCAGCGCATGCGCTGCTTTCTCGACTGTAGTAAGGGGCTTTTCAAAGTGCTACCTGCCGCCCACCAGCATGCGGTTACGTGCACAAGCACGAGTGCCTCGCTCCGCCTCTCTAATCATTCCTGCGTGCGCATCCCACGCGTGCTTAGCATGTCATCGCGATCACTTTCACCGCAATGGCGTGCTAAGCACGCGAGGGATGCGAGCCCAGACCCAAAAAGATGGAATCTGTTCTTCTGCCAGCTTCTTTCACTCGTAACCCCCAAAGTATAATTACTCCAAGAATCCGCGCTGAAAGAGACCAAACACTTTATTCATATCTCATAATTCCACCATGAACTGCAGAGTACATAAAGCGATAAGACCAATGAAACAGATTTTCAAGTTTAAGTGGGCATGACATACCTTACTCCCAACAGTTGCGGTGTGACCGCCACATGTTCTAAGTTGCGTTGCTATGCTCAGGCAAGAACCCATTGTATCAATAGTGTGTTAAGGCTCAACTATGAATTGCCCTTTTAGCCATATACCGGTTATGTTTTCAGGGAGCTTTTTGCCCCCTCACTCAAGGCAGCTCAACCTTCGAATGGATGGAGTCCCGCAACTTAGACCCACCTGCGGTGGCACATTTGAGTTGCATAGGATGTCTGCTCCAGTTTGCAAAGTTCTTATTGATTGACCTACAACTAGGAAGTTAAATGTGGACTGCCAGGTATGAGGTATTGTATCGGGAGAGGTTATCTTCTGTCTGCTAATCCCGCAGTCTGATGATGCAAGCATCTGCTTTTAAAAACAGAATTCTATTTTTCGTGATATGAAGTACCGGGCTTGTTTCTGCCTTTATGGTGCAATCATCCATATGAAGGTTTACACAGGAGTGGTCCATCCGTATGAGAGTACTAGGCAGTCACCTACGACACATGGTAACTGGGTCGCCAATATATATCTATAGAATCCAGTTTCAGAAATTAAGAGACACGAAAACTGGGGCACGTACTGCGTGGTCTGCCGAAGGCGACAGTAGCTGGCAGCGAGTCTGGCGCTACCCCTGCAACTACAATGGAAAAACCGGCACCTTAGATCTCGGCCCGTTGCACGCACCGTTTAGAAATAGTTGTATTTTAATTAACCCTGTATGCTAAAAGACAATTGCTCGGCAAGGTGCGTGCGCTCGGTTTGATAGGCTAGTGCTGCCATTGGAGATACGGTTCATTACCATGCACCCATGTGTGGGCTACACAGAATGGCAGTGAGTGGAGCGGCCACACTGAAGACTGCCGAAGGGCATCCGGACTCCTATCCACTCATCTCCACATGACCAAAATGTGGGCTATGGAGCAAAGAGCTAATCTCCCAGCCCCCAATTCTCCCAGCTGCAAAAAAACCACATGGGAGCACCTAAACAGTATTTACCACCTGCCAAGCCACCCTCTTCATGTGTGCGCGCAGCAATGTCCCCTGAAAAGTAAAATTTTTACAAGTGAACGTGTACTTGCGTGATAAACGTGTATCATGATCACCAGGAGTACTCCTAGATAGTGGCATCTTTTGCAGTTTTCAAGCCTAAACTCTTGTGAATTCCTTGTAGTCATATATCTGGACTTAAACATGGTGATGATAGACCTGCGTTTGCACAAGTTGTTTTTTTTTTTAAAAAAGACTAACAGTTGTGTCAAACGATCGGGTTTATTCTTTCCACCAATGAAAGGGAGCCGTTCGACAATATAAAGCATTTCGCTGGTAGCAGCCGCCCACTATTTTGTCAAAAACACCACTAAGGGACTGGTGAAATGAATGATTTATTTGAACTAAGAAACGCACAGTAAGGAAATCAAACTGATCTGACCAGTTACACAACACTACACTCGTATGTGCACTTGATTAAGCATTGGACCTGCTACAATAGCACTCCGTTGTGGAATTGTGGCTTGGCTTGTATGTGAAAGTCACATCTCTTTCATTTACAAAAGCCAAATTGCTAATGAAATAATCCAAATAAGTGAAAACTGTTGCCTTTTGTTAAATACTGCTCCATCGAACAGTAAGTACTTTGTGAATTACATTTAAACAACGTCTGATGGTTGTAAATGTTGTTACTCGACGTGCCGCGTTCCTATCACACACCATCAACGAACTAACAAAATGAAAATCTAATCTGTAAGTAACAGATTTGCACAAAGATGAAACGCACCAGTAGGATGATGCATTTGATGGGCAATATTTCTTCATTTTAGTATCTTTTTTGTTTTTTTACAGTACTGGCATACCACCTTCTAGCATTTAATTATTGGTGTGAGAGCCATTAGAACGCAACAGTTGCATTATGTAGTGTAGTTCGTCAGTTCGGAAGTGGCCTCATGAATATGTTGAATAACATGGGATTGTAAAAATGGGACTTTAAATACTGCAAAGGGGGACTTTCAAAGTCTAAAAAACAAAATAAACAAGCATTGGCATAGCCAATAGGTCTCGCCTTTGGGATCTTATAAGTGTTTAGTTATCCAGCACAATATGCTTGGTGCAACAACATCAAGTGGTGCATGGCTAATTACTTATACGGTCCCAAAGGCGAGACCTATTGGCTATGCCAATGCTTGTTTATAGGAAGTGGCCCCGAAACCTCTTTCTCTTGCGTGCTGGACACCTTGGTGGGTAGGCGAGGAAGGGCCAGGAGGGAGAAGACTATGTCAGCATGGGTTCTAGCCCCATGGGGTCGCACAGCACCTTATACTCTTCTTAGGTGCCGGGTCAGGGAAGACTAGAACCACACAGAGGTTCTAGCCTCAGACTAAATCACACACAAACCTCAAGGCAACGCCACAAGGGCAGTGCAGTAGAAGGCACCAGACGAATAAACAAATGTTGATTCCTTTCTGTTGCAAAGCTTCCAGCACACAGACGGCCTGCTAATCTTTGTTCTGGAACAGATCCTGCACAGAGAATCTGATGCTGCTCACGGTAACATGCATAGTCAAAATAGGGCGAGCTGAACATTGCACCCGAATGATGCAGCTGGGGCCGAGCAGCACGTCCCCTCATCCACTGATAACTGGCTCTTACTATTGCTTATATGGACAATGAGAGTTGTGCATAATAAAATATGTTAATGTTATGTTAATGTAATGGAAATTTGTATAGCGCACGGCTGCCCCAGCCAAGGGGCGTCCCGGCGCTGCGAGCAGACCAGATGCAGAGTGAAGGTGCACAGAGAAGACAGATTATTGGAAAAGATGGGTTTTGATGGCCTTTCTAAAGGCTAAGAGGTCTTGCATCCCCCGTATGGTTTCAGGCAAACTGTTCCATAGCTTGGCAGCAAGGAAACTGAAGGAACGGCCACCAACTCTGGCAAGTCTAGTGCGGGGAATGATCGCTAGATGTTGTCCCTCTGAGCGGAGCGATCTTCTAGGGGTGTACTCAGACAAAAGGGGACTCAGCAATGGGGGAGAGGCGGTTTTGAGGATTTTGAAGGCTAAACATAGAGCCTTGAACTGGATCCTTTTTCCCACCGGGAGCCAATGCAGTTTTCTTAAGGTTCCTGAGACTGAAGAATGGCGAGGGAGGCCGACCAAAGCCCTGGCAGCCGCATTCTGGACTCTCTGCAGTCTGGTGGTTTCAGCCAGATTCGCTCCCAAAAGGAGAGAACTGGCATAGTCCAGTCTAGAAAGGATCGTCGCCTGGACAATAAGCTGGCGGGTGCGGCAGTCAAAAAACTTCAGAATGGGCCTGATGTTGCGTAAAATGCCGAAGCACGTGGCAGCCACTTTCTTAGTATGGATGGTATACTTTAGAGCCGAGTCGACCCAGACACCCAGATTTTTAGCACAGTCTTTTGGCTTGGGGGGTGGACCCAGGATGTCAGGCCACCAGTTACCTCCCCAGGATGCGGTATTTTTTCCCAGGAGGAGAATCTCGGTTTTTCCGGCGTTTAATTGGAGAAAATTCGCCGTCATCCAGTTGGTGATGTCCATAAGTGTCTGTTTAAAGTGATGGGCTTCCAGACCACTGTTGTTATTCAGAGCCACCACCAACTGGGTATCATCTGCATATGATACCAAAGCCATTCCATTCCTTCTAGCCACCTCCGCTAACGGGCGAACATAGACATTGAACAGGGTAGCAGCTCTCATGAGGTTATTTGAATACACAAAAGGAGGAATGACTGGCTTACTATGAATGAACGGGCACCCGTTTCATGCAGGGTAGTAAGTGCTTTATTAATACTTCGAAGTCATGGTTTGAGTGGCACATGTTTATTCAATATAGCTTGGCCAGTGAATAGCTGTTACAGAGATCTGTGTCAGTTGCAGGAAACAGTTCTGAAACCCAGCAGGGATAACTTCGCGCTTTATCATGCCCGGGTCTAGAAAACGAGGGCCAGTTATTTGGTCCATATTAACAGCTGGTATTTGCAGCGATGCGGAGTTGCAAGACTGTAGCTTCAAGTACTAAATGGACCTCGATTTATCTTTTCCTTTGGCCATAATAAATACGCTGATTATGTTTCTACAGTGGTAATAGGAGTAGTTAGACTTAGTTGTCCAAGCATTGCTGCCTGTCTCTCTTAGAGCACCTGTTTAATGCATGTTCATTACACACCGGCCGCGCACGGTCTCTCGCCTTGCCCTTACTTAGTACTGTCTCCTTGCTTTGCAAATGAAGGGAAATGTGGATCGAAAATGCTAGTCCAGCTGAGATGTATGACACACCCACACATGCCTTTATAATACGTCCTAAACAACCGATATGCCTTTACAGCGCATGTCTTTCCCATGCAAAACTTTACCATGCATATGCCTCTACCACGCATGCTTTTACAACATAAATGTAAGTATTTTGCAGGTAAGTATAATGCCTTTATACACACACACACACATACACACACACACACGTGTGTGTGTGTGTATATATCTATATATACTTGTAAATAAGTATATGTAGATATAGATTTAAACGCTCACACTCGTGTGTGTATGTATATTACCTACTGGTCGCCAGTAGGTAGTTATAGTTAGGACCTAGTTACCATAGGAAATCCGCAACATTCTATTGGGAATAACTTTGGTGCCTGTTGAGGAATGAATGTGAAATTTTCCAAAATTTAGGCCAGTTCCGCTCCGCTCCTTCCCTGGAAGTTTCGGTGGGATTTGTCATGTGGGGGCTGAGAAAAAAGGGGGGTCCTAAGACGTGTTTTCCCCCTGTTATTTTCCATAGGACATTTAGACACGGCTACAGCCCGAACCGCTGAACTGAATTACAGCAAACTTGGCAAAATTGTAGGGACTTGTACGCAGAAGTGCCTTTTCTATATTTGGTGAAAATTGCTCCAGTGGTTTTTATGAAAAGTAAGTTCAAAAACACATATATATCTATATGCGCGCTTCGAGCGCTTACCGGTATGCGTACCGGGGAGTGCACCGAGCGCACCACGGAAGTGCGCGAGCGGAATGCTGATTGGCTCCCAGGTGTCTGTCAACATTCCAAACAGTCCGGAGAGTCCGCCATCTTGTGTCTCGGTAGAATCGAGACACAAGAGGTGAAAAAAAAAAGGGGGAAATGATTAAAAGGGGGCAGGGTAGACACCCCCTGACCCCCCTAGGTTTTCTGAGGGGGGCCTGGAAGGACCACGAAGGGCAAAAAAACTTTTTTTTTTTCGGGTGAGCGTACATGTACGTGTACCACGGGGAAAAACAGAGAAAAATATTTAGTTTAAATAATGAATTTAGAGTGTTTAGAGGTAGGGTAGCTCTGAAAAGAGCTGTTGTGTTATCTGGGTGAATTAAGTACCTACAAGTAGTATTTTTTACAATGACGTTTTACTTGATTTTCGGAAATGTGTTTAGAGTCAAAATACGGTTTATATGCTACTGAATGTCTTGCATTATTATTTACTTTAAATACATAATTATATATTTTTTCGCTCGCGGGAATAGCGCTCTCACTACGTGTACGGGTGCGTTTACGGGTGCGCGTACCCTGAGCGATCCGGGGTAAAAAGATTTTTTTTAAAACACAGAAAAAATACATTGAAAAATTAATGTTAGAAAAATAAATATTTTTAAAATAATTTTATTAAAATTATAATAATTAATAGCTATAAAAAATAGCTATTAAAAAACGTAATAATTCACTTTAAAAACCGTAGGTTACAAACTCGTTATAGTTAGGAATTAGCTTTTAAAAAAACCTTTGAAATGCACTGAAAAGACCATAGGTTTAACACTCGTTATAGTTAGGAATTAGCATTTAAAAAACCTTTGAAATTCACTGAAAAAAAACCATAGGTTTCACACCAGTTAGTTAGCTGAACATTTTACCCATACAAAACCATTAAAATTCCCACGTTCTAGTTAGTTGGACTCACTATAACTCGCGCGCCCGCAATGCACTGCTGATGATGTCACATAGTACATTCAAAAGAAATTTTGTTTCCCTGTTGTGTGAAAAGCAGATTTAATTCGCTAAGTTTGTCATTAATAGAAATGGTTTAGCTTCTGTAGGGTCTAACTATCTATACCCATGTAAATTAGAGACACGTAGGGCAAAGTGGACAACTGAACCAACGAATAAATTAAAACCTTAAGTAAATATACCAAGCAAACAGTAATTATAAAAAAGGATACAAGAGTTTATTTGTACCTCCCAACCGGGTTGCAATCTAAAACATAATCAATAACGAAAATTAAAAAGGTTTAAAACAACCACCATTGGTGGCAATACAATGAAAAACTCAAGCAGTCAAAGTTAAAACAGTCGCCGCGGCGTTTCGGTGCTTTTTGGTTCTTGACACCTTCTTCAGGACACATAGTACACCATTCATGACATGGTCAGTGACATCACTGATGACATCACTGATGACAGCACTGATGACATCATCAACTGACAGCACTGATCACAACACTGATGACATCATTCATGTGATAATACGATGCACCTCCTCACACTCTAATCTAATCTTTGATACACCCAGTGTTAAATACATACAGTCACTCATCAATACAACACGATCATATCCAATCATTTACGCTCCCATTTCCTCGTCTATATAGTTATACACACAAAACCTTACTTAATCAAACATATACTAACACATACTTAATCTCTTTTACAATCACTGATACAAGTACACATTGATCCATACAGCCACTTGCACAATCACTGGCTCTCATGTATAGTCATTTATATATGCCTACTCACACATGCACAGTGTTTTACATATGTACTTACTTGAACATGTAGCACTGAGATATCCATTCACTCACCAACACACCCATGCACACAGTCAACCGCCCATACAGCTGTTTCCACATGCACTCTTGAACCTATACACCAAGTGAATCAACTGCTCACACATCTATGCACAGTCACACACCTCCCAGCCACCGACACACACTCACACACACACACACACACTCAGCCTCGCATACAAATACTTGGGCAACCAATCAATAACCCATATAGCTACTGATCAACACATGCAACAGCTTACACAACAACAGACTTAATGATGCACACATTCAGACAGTTTAGTCACTAACCCATGCATTCAGTAAGACGCATTTAATCACTCACTCATACAGTCAGTCACGCACCTACTAAATCCTTCATCCAGACACTTATACATCCACTCATTCTTCAATATGTAAAACATATTTAAACTTTACAGAAACACACAGACACTGGATGATGTCATCAGTGATGTCATTTGAGATGTTCAGTGACATCACTGATGACATGTCATGAATGATGTGACATCAGCAGTGGATTGCGGGCGCGCGAGTTATAGTGAGTCCAACTAACTAAAACGTGGGAATTTCAATGGTTTTGTATGAGTAAAATGTTCAGCGAACTATAACTGGTGTGAAACCTATGGTTTTTTCAGTGAATATATATGTGTTCGTGTATATGTGTGTGTGTATATATATATATATATATCTCCAATTCGACCCTAAACCCAGCCACCCTAAACTCTACAAATACCCTTGCCACCAAAATACCCTTACTCTAAACCCTAAAAATGCCCTAGCCACCCAAGACACTCACCCACCCATAGGCCCTAAAAATTACCTTTCCCTAATATATATATATATATATATATATATATGTGCTTTAAACTTACGAAATACTTTTTTGTTGTAAAGGCATGCGTGGTGAAAGCATACGCATTGTAAAATTGTGCCTGTTAAAGGCATATGTGGTGGAATGGATGCGTGGTAATGGTATTGCAGTTTCCGTCCAGCCCTGCTGTAGGATTTTCACCGTGGGGTGCCGAGATGCTGCAGAGGCGTGCGGTGCCGAGATGCTGCAGAGGCGTGCGGTGCCGAGATGCTGCAGAGGCGTGGGGTGCCGAGATGCTGCAGAGGCGTGGGGTGCCGAGATGCTGCAGAGGCGTGGGGTGCCGAGATGCTGCAGAGGCGTGGGGTGCCGAGATGCATCAGAGGCGTGGGGTGCCGAGATGCTGCAGAGGCGTAGGGTGCCGAGATGCCGCAGAGGCCTAGGGTGCCGAGATGCTGCAGAGGCCTAGGGTGACGAGATGCTGCTGTAGAGGCGTAGGGTGCTGAGCTGCTGCAGAGGCGTAGGGTGCTGAGCTGCTGCAGAGGCGTAGGGTGCTGAGCTGCTGCAGAGGCCTAGGGTGCCGAGATGCTGCAGAGGCCTAGGGTGCGGAGATGCTGCAGAGGCCTAGGGTGCCGAGATGCTGGAGAGGCCTTGGGTGCCGAGATGCTGCAGAGGCGTTGGGTGCCGAGATGCTGCAGAGGCGTTGGGTGCCGAGATGCTGCAGAGGCGTTGGGTGCCGAGATGCTGCAGAGGCGTTGGGTGCCGAGATGCTGCAGAGGCGTTGGGTGCCGAGATGCTGCAGAGGCGTTGGGTGCCGAGATGCTGCAGAGGCGTTGGGTGCCGAGATGCTGCAGAGGCGTTGGGTGCCGAGATGCTGCAGAGCCGTAGGGTGCCGAGATGCTGCAGAGGCGTAGATGCTGCAGAGGCCTAGGGTGCCGAGATGCTGCAGAGGCCTAGGGTGCCGAGATGCTGCAGAGGCCTAGGGTGCCGAGATGCTGCAGAGGCGTAGGGGGCTGAGATGCTGCAGAGGCAGGGCTTTAAGTGGGCCGGGTCTCAGGGGGTCTGAGCACCGGCAGTTTTTTTAAGGGGCCTCAAAACGGGTCTCTATCGGGCTCTGTTTTGAGCCCTGGCACAGGCGCTCTGTTTTTTTTCCGGACAGCAGTGACAGAACAGTTTGCCCGACAGAGACCCGCTTCGAGACAGCAGGCACATCGATGTGCGCTGCCCCTACTGCTCACTTCTCACAAGTGGAGAAGTTACAGCATGACGTCATGCCAGGTGAGCGTTGTAGGGGAAGGGAAATCCTTTAAAGAGAGCCATTTTCTCTCTGGATTTCCCTTCTCTTTCTGAAACACAAGAGCAGCAACATTATGGTAGGGTCTCCAGGGCTTTAATTTGAAGCTTTATCAATATTCTATGCAACAAGCCGTAGTTACAGCTTATTTATCTTATGCAACTAATAACCATTGACCAGGCCAATAGTCCTGATCAAAAATAGTGAAATACAAGTCGGGCTGCACACTATGCTAAACACGTATTTTTAGCCTAAAAAGTATTTTAAAGCCACGCCCCGAATTACACTGGCCACACCCCTTTGAGAGACCCCCTAGTTTTTTCATCCCACTTAAAGCCTTGTGCAGAGGCGTAGGGGGCTGAGATGCTGCAGAGGCGTAGGGTGCCGAGATGCTGCAGAGGCGTAGGGTGCCGAGATGCTGCAGAGGCGTAGGGTGCCGAGATGCTGCAGAGGCGTAGGGTGCCGAGATGCTGCAGAGGCGTAGGGTGCCGAGATGCTGCAGAGGCGTAGGGTGCCGAGATGCTGCAGAGGCGTAGGGTGCCGAGATGCTGCAGAGGCCTAGGGTGCTGAGATGCTGCAGAGGCCTAGGGTGCTGAGATGCTGCAGAGGCGTAGGGTGCTGAGATGCTGCAGAGGCCTAGGGTGCCGAGATGCTGCAGAGGCCTAGGGTGCCGAGATGCTGCAGAGGCCTGGGGTGCCGAGATGCTGCAGAGGCGTGGGGTGCTGAGATGCTGCAGAGGCGTGGGGTGCTGAGATGCTGCAGAGGCGTGGGGTGCTGAGATGCTGCAGAGGCGTGGGGTGCTGAGATGCTGCAGAGGCGTGGGGTGCTGAGATGCTGCAGAGGCGTGGGGTGCTGAGATGCTGCAGAGGCGTAGGGTGCTGAGATGCTGCAGAGGCGTAGGGTGCTGAGATGCTGCAGAGGCGTAGGGTGCTGAGATGCTGCAGAGGCGTAGGGTGCTGAGATGCTGCAGAGGCGTAGGGTGCTGAGATGCTGCAGAGGCGTAGGGTGCTGAGATGCTGCAGAGGCGTAGGGTGCTGAGATGCTGCAGAGGCCTAGGGTGCTGAGATGCTGCAGAGGCCTAGGGTGCTGAGATGCTGCAGAGGCCTAGGGTGCCGAGATGCTGATGTAGAGGCGTAGGGTGCTGAGCTGCTGCAGAGGCGTAGGGTGCTGAGATGCTGCAGAGGCCTAGGGTGCTGAGATGCTGCAGAGGCCTAGGGTGCCGAGATGCTGCAGAGGCGTGGGGTGCCGAGATGCTGCAGAGGCGTGGGGTGCCGGGATGCTGCAGAGGCGTGGGGTGCCGAGATGCTGCAGAGGCGTGGGGTGCCGAGATGCTGCAGAGGCGTGGGGTGCCGAGATGCTGCAGAGGCGTGGGGTGCCGAGATGCTGCAGAGGCGTGGGGTGCCGAGATGCTGCAGAGGCGTGGGGTGCTGAGCTGAGATGCTGCAGAGGCCTAGGGTGCCGAGATGCTGCAGAGGCCTAGGGTGCCGAGATGCTGCAGAGGCCTAGGGTGCCGAGATGCTGCAGAGGCGTAGGGTGCCGAGATGCTGCAGAGGCGTAGGGTGCCGAGATGCTGCAGAGGCGTAGGGTGCTGAGATGCTGCAGAGGCCTAGGGTGCCGAGATGCTGCTGTAGAGGCGTAGGGTGCTGAGCTGCTGCAGAGGCGTAGGGTGCTGAGATGCTGCAGAGGCGTATGGTGCCGAGATGCTGCAGAGGCGTATGGTGCCGAGATGCTGCAGAGGCCTAGGGTGCCGAGATGCTGCTGTAGAGGCGTAGGGTGCTGATATGCTGCAGAGGCGTAGGGTGCCGAGATGCTGCAGAGGCCTAGGGTGCCGAGCTGAGATGCTGCAGAGGCCTAGGGTGCTGAGCTGAGATGCTGCAGAGGCGTGGGGTGCCGAGATGCTGCAGAGGCGTGGGGTGCCGAGATGCTGCAGAGGCGTAGGGTGCCGAGATGCTGCAGAGGCGTAGATGATGCAGAGGCCTAGGGTGCCGAGATGCTGCAGAGGCCTAGGGTGCTGTAATGGCCGGATTTTCCGCTTAGATGGGATCAGCCCCTAGGGGCCCCTTTAACCCAGCCAAAACGTACTCACCTCCCTCCTTAGAACGTATTCACAATGGATATGGATATATATATATATATATATATATATATATATATATATATATATATATATATATATATGTCGTACCTAAGGATGGGGAAATAGCAATACACATGCATAGATTTTCTACTATATCTTATTCACATCAGTTAGTCTCGCGGCCACTCCGACCCAGACTGATCTACCCCAGGGCAGATATCACACACAATCCGGTGCGTCTACACATGGGCCTGCAGAAACCAATGCTCTCTTTTCCAAACGGTTTACAATACGGCAAACCTACACGCCAGTCATCCCCCCTGACGCTCTCACTTACGCAAGCCACAATCCTGTGGGTATACACGCTGGTAATCCAACCCAACGTTCTCACTAACGCCGCATATCAACGACGACCACATTCCTATGAGCACTTATCGGAACAATTTCTCCTTTGTCTACTTGGGATAAAACTATAATAATAGAATTTAGTGTGGTTTCCAAATAGTTTAATGTGCCTACTATCCTTGGCATCGAAGGTCCACGTTACTCCCTATTTATGTGATCACCTCTTACCTGATTGGGATTACTCGTCCATTCATATAAATGAAAATCACCTAGAAGCACTGTTTACCAAGATTGAACAAGAATACACGGCACATATTAGTTCACTAGAAACTAGGGTATTTATTGTCATTAATATATATATAACACAATACTATGCAACACGAATTATGCAAAGAAAAGGTAAGGGTTAAAAAGCGCGCTTATCATAAAGAGGGCAGATATCACCTTGTTAACGTGAAGTCGGGACTCGGCAGTCATCTAGGTTCCCTTCTCGTCTCTGTGTCCTGGCTCGCCTCGCAGTCACACCCCAGCCGTCACAAGTACACGTCTGCCCCGCTAGGCTCAACCTCGTCTGCTTCCCTCCAGGCCACTGGAACCTTGCTGGTTATTAACTACGGTCTCTCTCTCTCTCTCTTTGTTTCAGTGCGCTCCGCGCTAATTCTCCTTCAGTCTTTCTCAGAGAGTTTTGGTCTTAAATCTTTCTCGGACTTCAAAGATGGCGACTGTCCGCCATGAAATAATTAATGGCAGAGATGCTAACGGCTAGATGCCGCCTACGAACTAACTGTCGACTAACTAACACCTTCGCTAATATCAAAGCCTGTTCCTTCATGGAAAGCTACGGCCAGCAACCTGCCGCCCACCAAATTCTTGTACCTCCCCGTACCAAGGACACGTTCCCAGCCGGCCGGCCTGAAGTTGTGTCTTCGGAGTGGAGAAAAATACATTCCTTCGATAAGGGCCAGCCTGAGCCGGTTCTCTCCAAGCGAACAACAGCTTGAAACTAAAACATTACACTTGACCTAGAGGGCCTCTCGAGCTACCCGGCAGAGAGCAAGATGGAGTCTGTTTCGTTTAAGGCCTACAGGGCCCGCAATATGCGTAACTCCATGGAAAATAACCTAACACGTTAGCAAATGGGCAAATCATGATTAATACTTATGTATCTATCCCCTAACTTAAATTCATAAGCCCTACTCCAAGGAAAGGGACACGAAAATACTCTACTATATAAAAGACAGGGATCCTATCTATAGTCCTAATCCCTATGCTATAGGGGTGATAGGCTGGAGTCACTCTCCATCATTCTCCCTCTTAAAGGAGCCAGAAAAGATCAGCCATTACAGGTGCCGAGATGCTGCAGAGGCGTAGGGTGCCGAGATGCTGCAGAGGCGTAGGGTGCCGAGATGCTGCAGAGGCGTAGGGTGCCGAGATGCTGCAGAGGCGTAGGGTGCCGAGATGCTGCAGAGGCGTAGGGTGCCGAGATGCTGCAGAGGCGTAGGGTGCCGAGATGCTGCAGAGGCCTAGGGTGTTGAGCTGAGATGCTGCAGAGGTGTAGGGTGCCGAGATGCTGCAGAGGCGTGGGGTGCCGAGATGCTGCAGAGGCGTAGGGTGCTGAGATGCTGCAGAGGCGTAGGGTGCTGAGATGCTGCAGAGGCGTAGGGTGCTGAGATGCTGCAGAGGCCTAGGGTGCTGAGATGCTGCAGAGGCCTAGGGTGCCGAGATGCTGCAGAGGCCTAGGGTGCCGAGATGCTGCAGAGGCGTAGGGTGCCGAGATGCTGCAGAGGCGTAGGGTGCCGAGATGCTGCAGAGGCGTAGGGTGCCGAGATGCTGCAGAGGCCTAGGGTGCCGAGATGCTGCAGAGGCCTAGGGTGCCGAGATGCTGCAGAGGCCTAGGGTGCCGAGATGCTGCAGAGGCGTAGGGTGCCGAGATGCTGCAGAGGCGTAGGGTGCTGAGATGCTGCAGAGGCGTAGGGTGCTGAGATGCTGCAGAGGCGTAGGGTGCCGAGATGCTGCAGAGGCGTAGGGTGTCGAGATGCTGCAGAGGCGTAGGGTGCCGAGATGCTGCAGAGGCGTAGGGTGCCGAGATGCTGCAGAGGCGTAGGGTGCCGAGATGCTGCAGAGGCGTAGGGTGCCGAGATGCTGCAGAGGCGTAGGGTGCCGAGATGCTGCAGAGGCGTACAGTGCTGAGATCCTGCTTTCAGCGCTAAATTTCATTATAGGGAAAATTGCAGTCCCAGAAGCCAGAGAGGCAAAACTGCTCTTTGTAATAGAAAGTGACACTGATGTTTTATGTTCCCTCTTATCTCCCCAAAGCTTAAAGTGTATTTTCCTGCACAGACACTGAAATCGCTTTAGAGATATATGTGCCACAAAGCAGAGTGCGCCTGCCCACCTCGGCTGGCTTTTCACAAAGAGCGCCACTCTGGCGTTCTCCGGAGCGCGGTGGGGGGGGAGGGGGGGGGGGGAATGGGGGTTTGGTGGGGGGGCGTTGTGTCGGTCGGGGGTAGGGGGTGTTACACTACTCCATGGTCCTAACAGCTGCCCCAGTTCGTGCTTTGCAACGCAAACCTGTGCGATCGGGAGAATCGAGTATTATGTTCCTAGGATGCCTAGATGCAACTCTGAGTGCAGGAGAGCGAGGCACTGTCTAGAGACGTTCCTGCCAGGGCGTACATGTAAGTTACTGAAACGCCACACTTGACACCATCAACTACCTTCTCTCTGTCACCATGAAATTAGTAGAAACAAAGTTAACCGAATTCTGGGATAAAGAAGTCCTCAACACACACAAAACATTAACTTGTGTGTCCATAAGCCCCAGTGTTGAAGTCTTTCGTCCTGGTCTCACCTCGATTAAAACATCCTGATAAAAACTACTTTCACTCCAAATTGTCAGCTCCTCTTCTGGCACAGGAAGCGTCTTAAGATAGGGCAAGCGTTATCAGCTTGAACACACATAAGACTTAGAGCAAGCTGATACTCCAGCCGAAATCACTCCAACTACAGCCCTTTCCCATCCTTCCCGTTGTTGTGCTAGAGCGCAGATCCGAATACCGAAACCTTCTTGACCATTGTCAGTCAGGTCTGACAATTTATTAATTTTTTTTGAAGAGGCGATATAATTGGTCACTGTGAAATATGGTCCAATATTGCCAGTGAAGGATTTTGTGCCATTATAAACCACAAGTTTGACTTGATCCTAGCCAAGAATTTTCTTTCGGGCCGCATTATTCAATAGAATCTATGGTCTATGTGGAGGCTCGATATTTTAGCCGTGCATGTGTTATCGGTGAACATGTGAATGAACCATGGCAGGCTTTCTAACTTGATGCCACATCTTCATTGCACCAGGAATCGTGCAGCTTCTCATACCAGTGAGGGTTCTTGTACTCCATGGCGGATCCTCCGTTAAGGCGGTGGAGTGTCGCCCCACACTGCTTTGCAGCAGTGAAAGAAAGGAAAAATAAAATGATAATAACTTGATGTTATCAGCTTTGCGGGTGGGTGTGCTCTGCTCACAGAGGAGGGCAGGGGAGGGGTGGTAGGCACACTGAAGTGCGCATGACGCTTTGGCCGGCCCTTTGGTGCGTCATTGCACATTTAGCATGTTCTCCACCCAGGCAGCATTACAGCCTGGGTGAAGCCAGCCCGGTTCCCATTCCCTGGCTGAGCGCCAAAATCACGGTACTCAGAACAATCAGAACGCTGCATTACAGTGTTGTGATTGGCTCAGGTGAGCCTGGGTGCTTACCAATCGCAACGCTGCATTGCAGCATTGTGATTGCCTCAGGGGAGCCTGGCTGCTTTGTGTTCGGCCTGATGCGAGGAAAGACGATGTGGGAGAGAAGTGGCAGGAGTTAAGTGAATTTTTCTTTTCTAGACCCCTCCTACCGACTACCCCCAACCCTCTCACCCCACCAACCCAGTTCCATGCTTGCCACCGCTGCTTATACTTCCACTACTGTTAATCATTATAATAAAAACCTCACTAAAAATGTGATTTAAGAAAAAATAAAAATAATTATATAACTGCAAATTTCAACCAAGTCCTGCTGTGCACAGAATGTTATCCATGCTAAGAAGAGACCCATTGTTGAACAAACTATAGCAGTGAAAGATAACCAGCATTGAAAATGCAATAGGTCTCGCCCTCATTTAAGTTAAAGCAATTCTGTTTGTAATTAGGTGGCTTTTTAGCTTTGCTTTCATTGGTGTTTTTCAAACTTTCATGTACATAAAATGCATACGTGTGCATATATGTATAAATATAGGTATGCATGCATTTATATTTGTACTTGTAAAGATATGCAGATGTGTGTGTATATATAAACGCTTATGCATATATATGTGCATATGCCTGCGCATAGAGAGAGGTAGAGAGGTAGAGTACAGTGTAGGGTGTATAGTAGGGAGTAGAATTTAGGGTGTAGAGTGTGTAGTAGGAAGTAGAGTGTAGGGAGTAGAGTGTAGTAGGGAGTAGTAGAGTGTATTGTGTGTAGTAGGGAGTAGAGTGTATTGTGTGTAGTAGGGAGTAGAATGTGTAGTAGAGTGTAGTAGTGTGTGTAGTAGGGAGTAGAGTGTGTAGTAGGGAGTAGAGTGTGTAGTAGGGAGTAGAGTGTAGGGAGTAGAGTGTAGGGAGTAGAGTGTAGGGAGTAGAGTGTAGTAGGGAGTAGAGTGTGTAGTAGGGAGTAGAGTGTAGGGAATAGAGTGTGTAGTAGGGAGTAGAGCCACAAACTCTTAGTATGCACTATTTCTTAATGATCTTTTTCTGGTGATCACATAAGACATCACCAACACCTTTACTGTCAAACCTGGCATAAAAACGAATGCATTCTCAACAGGGTCTAACATGGGTAACCAAAACACTTGCCAATTACTGTATCTGTGGGAAGCCATGTTAGAAAATGCTTGTCCAGATACTATAAGACAATGTAATAATTCACCCATAAAACTATTGGCTTTAATACGTGCTTTTCACAATAAATAATTCAGGGTCACTGCATTTGTCATAACGTTTCTTAATAAACCGATCAGGCCGACAACCAGGATTAGTAACTTCTCATCACATCCAACTCAGTCCTGCAGTATTGAGTGCAAGCTTTCAACAAGGCAACAAATGCAGTACAAGCACTCTTTAAGTGGAGCCGTACAATGCCTGACCACTCTAATGCTGTATTCAACATGTAGGTGGAGTCCATGCCTGTCTTCTCAGTAGTGCTTCTTAACCCCTCCGCTACGCCGAACGTTCCGCACTGGTGTGGAACGTTCTATTGCGCGGGCGGGGCCGGAACGTTCAGCGGACATGCGCAGCACAACCGAGGTAGTGCACGCGACGTCTGCTGAACGTGTGCCGCACTGAAGGGGTTACAGCTATTTCTGTTTATTACAGAAGGTCAAGCCAGATATAAACAAGTTTGAGTTATTGGCATTGTAAATGACAATTTCGTTTATTTAGGTTTTGGTTTTTATAACCTAAATAAAAGGTATTGTCATTTACAATACCAATGGCTTAAACTTGCGTAAATGCGAGACCTATTGCATTGCAAATGCTTGTTTTCAAAGCGCAGCACAGCTATCAAATGGGCCAAATCCGCTGGCAGCGTCTCGCTGCATGGAGCCCAGAGTGCTGTGAGAGTTTATTGCAATTACACGGGAGGTTGTCACGATCAGAGATAAGGTATGTGTAAGGGGGGGCACAGCAAAGGGGTGTTCACATGAGCTACTGAGGGTCCCCTACACGGTTTATAGTTTTGTACTCATGGGGAGGTTTCTACAGTATGCCCAGATGAGAAGTGAGCACATTGTATGTGCACAGTCCGTTGTCGCCGCACTTCAAGACAGAAGGGGTCACTGTCCACACCAAGCACGAGAAACACAAGGACCGACCCGAGTATGTGCTCATAGTGCATAGAGGTGAGTTAAGCCCCACGCACTAGATTAGTAAAGCCACTCTTTTGCCATGCTTTCTTTATTGTTGAATATTTTTCTCTGGAAGCCAAAAACTGCATAGTTTGTATTCTTCAATAAAACCAAACGAGAATGACTGGGAATAGTTGTCTTTACTGCCCACTTTCGCTGTATTATTTGTTGCAACGCGATAACTCGTCATGTGTGCATCGTAAGGAGGAAAAAGGAACGAAGAGCCGATCCTGCACGAATATATGCTGTTGAGTTAGTTTGTTGTGTTGTTTGGAGGGGTGGGGGAGATTCTTAGTGGATAGGAGGGATGTAAACGTTTTCACATCAAGGCAATATGTGCTACACTCCCTGGTGAACATTTCACAGGATCTATCACCTAAAAAGTATAATGATAAAAGAGGTAGGAGTGAAAAAAAACACGTTTGATCCACGTAGGTCCCTAGGCACTTATTGTTTGTTCCTTCAGACCTTACTGACACAGTCTGGTAAAGCTATCTACTCTTTTTATGGCCAAAACATCCCTTTGCAAATTTTGGGGTAATTTCTCTTCTTGAAGTCATATTCAGCAAGTTGCTGCTGATTCACAAAATTTAAAAAAGAATGAAAAACATGACATCAATTTTAAGCACATAATGCGTGAACTTTTAGAGACATGTCCAAAAGAGAAACTGTTTATAACGACTGTAAAT
This sequence comes from Lissotriton vulgaris, assembly GCF_964263255.1. Classification (NCBI taxonomy): domain Eukaryota; kingdom Metazoa; phylum Chordata; class Amphibia; order Caudata; family Salamandridae; genus Lissotriton; species Lissotriton vulgaris. The sequence goes on from NC_141690.1 coordinate 539,021, forward strand.
AAGTAGCGTGTTCATCATTTCAAAGCGAAGTATTACGCCGAGTTTTAATAATTCAGTAAGGATTTGTTTTAGTTTTTTACTTTAGCTTCCTTCATCCAGTAGTTAGTAAGAGGAGAAATGGATATGAGCATCATCTTCAATGCATTCGGGCTCCTTATCATCTTGTGATCTCACCCCCTCCCCCTTCCCCAGGGATCGCCACTGTTGCTGCACTTTAATGCTGTGGAGAGTGTATGTGGCCGCGCTGCACTTCACTCACTGCTATACTACAGAGCGGGTTCCTGGCGCAGTGCGGCACTTCAAGCCATGCTCACCAGAGTTGTGCACCACAGAGCATGTTCACTGTGTGCAGCTCTGAACTTCAGCTGTGCTCACAAGGGTTGTGCACCGCAGACCGGGATACCGGCGGAGCCCTGCCCTTCAGACAGCACTCAGCAGGCTTGCGCACCACAGAGTTTTCACTGTGCCGCGCTGCACTTCAGCTTGCTCACAGGGTTGTGCACTGCAGAACGGGATCCAGGCGCAGCCCTGCACTCCAATACTTGCTAATCAGGTTTGTGCTCCTCCGAGCAGAATGCTGTTTTAGCGCTGTAGTAACACATTAGCTAACCCACTCACAGGAGTCCAGACTCTGCAACATATTCACAAGGGACACACATACACACACACTGTCAGACGCATTCACCACGACTTAAACCACCAACACTTTTACGCCACGCACACATGGACTCACATTTCTGTGCCCGCTCTGCAGCGGGCGCTCACACCCACCTGCACAGATGAAAGCTGCTTCATTCATTCAAGTACAACAAAGAAGGGCTTAGACTCACCTGCAGTAAAGCAGAGTCTGAAAGTAGAATAAACAAAAAGAATGCTAGTACTGAGTCTTATTCAAGAATGACCATTGTATCCAAAGCCGACAAGTATTCAATTATCAGCAGAAAAATTGAATCAATCCATCATTATTTATTTAAATTTGGTATAAAAATACTTTTGGACAACGCAACCAGACAATTACAAAACTTATAATATATATATATGTGTGACAAACAGGGTGAACCAGAACAACATTTAGAAGGAACCGAACACACTTTTTGGACGTTAAACAATAAATAGACACATTTCAGTCAAAACACAACCGTTCTTCATTCATTCTCACACTCCTTCAGCTCCATAAGACATAAAAACAATCATTTACAATGCAATGGTCTCGGCATTATTAAAGGTAGAGCCATTGGCATTGCTCATGACTTTTTTTTTTTAATCATAAATAAATGGCATTGTCATTCACATTGCCAATAGCTTAATCGCTCGCAAATGCATGACCTATTGCATTTACAGCCACACACACAAATCCACCCACGCACACATAGAGCCACCCACACAGAGCCACCTACAAAGAGTAACCTACACAGAGCCACCCTCCTACACAGAGCCACCTACACATAGAGCCACCTACAAAAGGACCTTCCTTAACAGCCTCAGGGTGCCGTAACAACTGGCAGCAAGTTTTTTTGTTTGGTGGTTCAGCTACATCCCAAGACTCTCTATCAAGCTTTGTGAGGAAGGCAACGTACTGTAGAGGGCTAGTGAGATTTCTGTAGAAGTTGTTGCCCAGCTGCATAACTTCAGTTTTGTTCTCGTTGAATTCACACCCGGCCATCCAGCTGGTTACTTGCTGAAGGCAGGGGATCAGAGATAAGTGGCTAGAGCTGGGGTAAGAGGAAATTGACATAACTGAAAATATGGTTCGACTTTCTGAGATGATTTTCCTGATAGCGTGATTTAGTGAAGCCCCTTAGCTGACGCTGAGCCCTTTCTGTTCGATGTACAGCCACCCTGCAACACGTTTCCCCACCAATAAGCGCGGGTTCATGGTTTGCACCCCCATCCAAACCCTGCAACAAGTTTGTACTTGTGGCAAATTTGGCAGACAAGAAATGCTTTTCGACTTTTAAAACTTTTTTTTACTTTAATCAAAGGGGGAGCATTTTTTTACGTCCTATTCAAATGACTTTTACAGAAGCGTGTAACAGAATACTTATTACTTTAAAATGCTACCATCTGGGTAAGTTACTCGTAAAAAGTAATTTCAGCTGGACATGAGCAGAATGAGAATTTGTTCCAGAGCAGTGCCAGGAGCGCCAGTGTGACAAATATCTAGGTTTAGGAATTTGTCTCAAGGGGTGGAGCGGCACTAGTTAGCAGATTACACAGTGCCTTGTGAACTTGTGTGCAATTTTCATTTTTCTTCAGGAAATACGGAGAAAGATGTATCTGTTTGGCATGGCAATCTAATATTATGTTAGCTTTTTAATTACAGCATGTTTCACTTTGACATAGCAGTCAATCACGTTTGGGAGGTGTGCAAAGCTAAAAAAACAATTCCCTTATGACTTTTACATAATTTTTGCAAATACTAGGATTGCTATAGGCGTGCTGCGCAATATTTTAGTCATGTGGATTTTCACATTGAATTCAAGACTTTTTAAAACCTGGCATTGAGAAAGCCAGGAGGTTTGGCTGCAAAGGGAGTGTGACAATTTAGTTTTCTCACTCATCTGGCGAAGTACACACGGACAGAGCTCCAGACAGACTGACAAAGGCTCCGACAGCTGCTCAAAAATCATGTCTCACAGAGCCCAGAGATGCTACTGGCTGCGTGCCGCACACTCTGTGTACCTCGCTGCACAGTGTACGTACCTCACCCGCTATACCCTTGGTACCTCAGAGTGCTGCCCCTGTAAACGACCCTGCTGCTCACAGCGCTGCTCCTGCTCGCCTCTCGGCGCTATCCTCGGAGTGTTAACAACCATACCTCTCAGTGCTGCATCATGTGTGTCACAGCACAGGCTCCCTGTGCGTAGCCCACAGGACTACTGCATACACCTCACATCTGCTCTGTACCTCACACAGCGTGCTACTGCTGCGCTTCTCGGCTCTATCTTCTGCGTAATTCGTCTTTACACAACTCGGCCTCTATCATACACCTCCCTGGAGGTTGCCTTGTTACCATCTGTACCTCACGGCGCTACTCATTTTTCACGCTCTGTGTGAGCCACAAGCTGCTCCACGTACCTACTTCACAGGACAGCTACCTGGACCTGGCCCTGATGCTCCCGCTGTATTTCACAGCACTCCTGCAGCACCTATCAGCGTTGTCCTCGGAGTACACCGTCCATGTGAAACTCTACCTCAAGCCTGCGCCTCACTGGAGGCCACAGTGCTACCCAGGTACCTCTCAGAGCTGCACCATCTATGACACAGGCTTCCTGTGCTACCTCACAGGTGTATTGCAGGTACCGCGCACCCGGGTTCCCGCTGCCTGTACCTCACATTGCACTACAGCTGCGCCTCTCGGTGCTATCCTCTGGGCGCTTCTTCGAGGTATATCTTTGACACTTGCTGAAGGGTTTGATGCTTTTTCTGTACCTCACAGTGCAGCACCATCTACGCCACAGGCTGCTCTATGTACGTACCTCACAGGACTGTTACCTGCACTTGGCGCTGCTGCTCCCTCTGTGCCTCCCAGCGCTATACTCTGGGCGCCTCCTCCATGAACCAGTTTGACTCCCATTGGAAGGTGCACTCCTCTCTCTGTACCTCACAGCACTGCTCACTGTGACACTGACAGAGATGCTCCCGTACCTTAGATGACCACTGCCAGTAGGTACAGAGCGGCTTGCGCTGCCTCGTAACGCTATCCTCCCAGCTCCTCCTACATATACAAATCTCACAGCAGGGGAGCTTAATTTCTTTCTCTTCCTCACAGTGCTCCTCCGCCTGCCTCGCATCGCTATCCTCTGAGTACCTCCCTGAGATGAAACCCTATCCCTCACGGCGGGCAGCAGTGTTTTTTCTGTACCTCACAGTGAGGTATCCTGTGCTTGAATGTTTACAAATGATTAATTCTGCCCACCCCTACAATAGAGTTTTTGAGAAAAAAGTGCCGGTGCTTAGCAGCGGCACAAATTAGGCATTGCCGGTGTGGCGACCGAGACACTATAGCCGGGCAGCCCGATAGCGTTTGCGGCCTTAGAGGGTTGCAGAAGATTCGGCCTGCTTTGCTTCCACTGAGTCCTGACGGTAACAGCGAGAGGGAGAAGGAAAGGAAAAAGGAACGCCCCATCCTGAGCCTCGGAGGACTGAGCCTGCTGCGGCCATGGCAGAAGAGTGCTGCACCCCCTCCCCTCCCACCCGGGGACCCAGGAGCTGCGAGTGCAACAGTGGGTGCTGTCCTCTACTCTGCGCAAGTTCAAAATGGGGGCTCGGGGGGGGCTTCTCTGCGTCCTGGGGCTGAGGTGTGTGGTCCAAGGCGTCGTGACTGCTGGAGTGAGCTAAGTAGGCGAGAGAGATGGGAGCTCCGTGGGGAGAGAGTGGGGGGAGGTGAGCAGCGGAAACGGGGGTGCGAGGAGAGACGAAGGGGGGGTAGTGTGCGACGAGAGACGAAGGAGGGAAGGGGGGGTTGGGGGAGATAGACAGAAACTCGGGATCAGTCTGGATGCACATGATAAGAAACAGCGAGGAGCAGCAAGGAAACAGGGACGTCTGGATCAAAAGTCGGGAGCAGCAAGAGAACAGTGTCATGTGGGCCTCGGAGCTCGCGCAGCTTCGCACGGCAGCAGACCTGAACGGGGGGCGGGGGGGAACGAGGAGGGGCTCAAGCGCCGTTTGCAAAGGCCGGGGTAGGCAGGAAAACGGCTCACCTTCACTGTGGTGCTGCCTTCAGGCTCGCAGGAGGCTCTCTGCACTTCAAGACTCGGCGGTGGACAGGCAACAATGGCGGCCAAAAACTTCTGAAAAATTTCGGATTGGGGGCGTGTTTTGCTGTTCTGAGTGACGGACGACGTCACTGTCTAAAGAACAGCAAAAATGACGCCCCCAAATCCGAAAAAGACGGGGCTTATTTAGAGGGACGGCTCTCTCCTCCAATGGCTGGCCTCTGTTTAGGAAGCCAGCCAATGGTGATGAGACAGAGCAGGGAGGCGGGTTCTGAAGCCTTACTACACAACATACGACTCCTCCCGGAAGCTGGCAAGCCAGCATTTCCGGTCCTCGACCGAAACATGTGGCACAAGACAACAACAAAGGAATAGAAAATGGGTCAGTGATGAAGTGCAGAACAAATCACATTAATGAGGAAATAATTATTACTTCGAATACTGAATATCAAACAATTATGTCAAAGTACAGAAAAACAGTTATTTAGACCCAAGAGCAAACAAAAGATGAAAAACGTTAATAAGGTCGACGCGTTTCGAATCGGACCGAGCAGTCCTGCCTCTGAATGATGGCGCTTCTGGATTCCTGAGCGACCCGCGTTACACGCTTGGCGAGATTGACTAAAGCCCGCGGTGAATGCTGCCGCCCTCGTCCCCCCCTCTCTAATCGAATCTTGCTTCTGAATGACGTCGCTCCTGGACTTCTGAGCGGCCCGCGTCAAAAACCTGGTGATACTTACTGAAGCCCGCGGTGAACGCTCCCTGCACCTGATCCCTCCCTTAATTGAACCCGGGTCGCACGCAACTTTTGCTTGGTGACAGGAACGACAACCCCTTTGTACCATACCAGTTCCCTGAGCTTGGACGCGCCACACAAACCTTTTTGGATCTACGCTTGTGCACACAGCGCACGCAGATTCTCCACTCTGTCTGCATTGTAACTGTCTTCACACTCCGATTTGACGGTCTGGTCCTGATGAGAATCGGACAAAGGGTCCGATTCGAAACGCGTCGACCTTATTAACGTTTTTCATCTTTTGTTTTCTCTTGGGTCTAAATAACTGTTTTTCTGTACTTTGACATAATTGTTTGATATTCAGTATTCGAAGTAATAATTATTTCCTCATTAATGTGATTTCTTCTGCACTTCATCACTGACCCATTTTCTATTCCTTTGTTGTTGTCTTGTGCCACATGTTTTTTATGTCTTATGGAGTTGAAGGAGTGTGAGTATGAATGAAGAACGGTTGTGTTTTGACTGAAACGTGTCTATTTATTGTTCAACGTCCAAAAAGTGTGTTCGGTTCTTTCTAAATGTTGTTCTGGTTCACCCTGTTTGTCACACATATATATATAATATAAGTTTTGTAATTGTCTGGTTGCGTTGTCCAAAAGTATTTTTATACCAAATTTAAATAAATAATGATGGATTGATTCAATTTTTCGGCTGATAATTGAATACTTGTCGGCTTTGGATACAATGGTGATTCTTGAATAAGACTCAGTACTAGCATGCTTCATTCATTCAAGCGCCTCCCTCTCCCCGTCCTCTGTTTCAAGCTGCGCTGTTTAATGAGTACGTGCGAGAATAAAGACACAGCCATTGACCGAACATTGCGTTGCAAAACAATATATGTCACAATATAGCGAGAAAGCCAGCTTCGCGCAACAGAGCGTGGAACAACGGAACCAGGAGACTTACCTTGTAATCCCGACTTACCTGCAATGACATAAATATTGCCTAAAAACCATAGTAAGTCCCCATCGGTCAGGCGCTCTTTCAGCTAAGGGCGGACATGGGAAGCCCTGTGTCCAGACATCACACAGGCCTGGAAACAAGACACAAATCCCGAAGAGCAGTGGACAACAAGAGGCCCGACAGTCGTCTTCGCCATTACGCCGAGTTTTCTCTTTGTCTGCCGTCCCACTTGGATGGCCTCGGCCTGACTTCATTCAGCTGAAAAAGGTTTATTATCTATATGGGGCCATCTGTTTGACTTCCATAAAGATAACAAAGCTATTGCAGCAGAAGGAAGTCAGGGAAGTCTGTCCAAGTGGGACGGATGAAAAAGAGAAAACTGCATGTTCTCCACAAGCTCTTTACCAATGGCCGGCCACTGTTTAACATAAACGGAGGCGCCGGCCAATGGAGAAAATGGGCGGGGCTTAAAGCCCGCTAGAGAAAGCTCCTCAGATTATTAGATCTCGCCAGCGAGACTGCGCATGTGCGCAGTCTTATGCTAGGCTTTGACCTAAAAAGAGCATAGTACACAATCCTTGAGGTAATGCTCTCAGCTTCCACAGCACTTCTATGGTGGCTCATGGGGTCAGCCGCAGCTCTTGTTTAGGATACTGACAAATTCTATACTCGTATGCTACTCTGTTGGTTTCAAAGAACCTTGCACACTCTAAGGCTCCTGATGTCAGCTTGATTAAACAGTCTGGCAATCATAGGAGTGGAGTGTGACTGCAGCGCTCGGTTTATGTAGCTATGAGTAGCTGTATTTGGTGTTATTGTTCAGGAGCTCACATCCTGCTTCTATTTTTTTTTTTTTTTTTTTTTTCCTTTGCCTATCTTTTCCGTATACTTTAAGGGCATCACGCTTACAAAAAAATACTGTTACACATTGCTTGACTATATTTGAGAACTGTAATAGCTTTATAAATTAAATTACTGACCTAAGCACTTTCATTACTAATGATTTTTGAGTCTACAACTACACTTTTCAAATGAGAGTCTAGACTTTGGCTGCATACAAAAGTTTACCTGTGGTAATAATGGCCCAGGGTCACAGTGGTGTAATTCTGAGGACTGTAATACCTTTGCCAATAAGACTGAGGTCTAAATGAAGATGGAAGCAGGCCTGAGACCTCAACCCTTCACACTGAATAGTCCATTCTGCTAGTTATGAGGGATGTATGGTTTAACAACTACTGCCTAAACCACGAATTGCTTAACTACGAAGGCTAAACAACGAGCAATGTGAAACAACTACGTCGTAAACGAGTTCCTAAACCACGAAAACATTTTTTATTGCTCATTACCCATTTACCCATTTACACAGCTATGTCCTTGCCCATCACATTAACCACCAGCACACATTGGCTGACGCCAGAGCATTCCCTGCACGCTTTGCCCCGATGTGCTGCCAAGCTGAAAGGATATAGGTAGTCTGCAGCCCCGCTCATTCGAGCCCACCAGCCTGGAGGCTGCAATGCCAAGTAAATCATGCCAGGGGGCGAGAAGCATATCAGATCAGGGGGAGCAGAAGGGTGAAACCCAGTCACCAAACATCCTCTCACATTGTAACCATTGTAGCATGCTTTCCGCATGACACCCTGTACCCAGTCACCACACATCCCCGCATTCTAACTACCCAAATAAGCATGTGCCACTGGCAGGATGAAGGCAGGCTGGTACGTAATTTTTTTGTGAGCCCTTCCTCTGTTTGTCCCAAAATTTTATGCGTGTCACTTCTCCAATGGCTCTGTGCCCTAGGGGGAAGTGAGGTATTCAAAGAGAGGTTCGCAGTGTAACAGAGCTGGAGAAGTTGGGGGCGGAGTCGTGTCCGTCTCCTGCTTTGAAAAAAAATAGCTCTGCAGCCAGCCACAATTCAGTCTCTCTCTCTCTCCGTGTGTGGGAGAGACCTTGTTAAAGCTAGAGATGTCTTCTAGCGCAGGAGAGAGGCCTGTAAGAGCACCATTTGTACCCTCTGGGGTGTCCATGTCAACTATTCCCTATGTCAGTGTAATTGTATTTGTGACGCCTCGGGCGCTATGGAGGTGCTCTCTCCTAGAGTGCCGTGTGAGCTGGTTAGGAGTAGTAAGGGCTGGGTTGTCTAATGGACGGGGGAGGGTATTAGAAACATGAGACTGGTTGGTCAGCATCGGTCGTAATAATAGTATGCATTTTATTTTGCAGTTTTATATAGCGCAAACTTCACCCAGGACATTAGCGCGCTTTACATGAGCACTGGGTTACATAACAAGAGGTCAGATAGATTTTAGTTCTGAGTTACAGAAAAAAAGTATTGTGAGTTTATGGTGGCGGTACATCCCACCCGTAGTTTACCTGTGGGTGCTAAGGATGCCTGGCTTCACCCTGGGGTGCCCGGGAGTGGACACTTCACAGGGAAAGCCAGGAAGGGTTCCACAGCGGTATGAGTAATAGCGCCAGGAAACCGCTTGGTGACAGTGCGCTCTACAAATACCTTGACATTTCTTGTCACTTTATTCCCCATCTCCGAGAAATTGGATTTGTGACTCCTCGGGCGCGGTGCCCGAACAGAGATGCACTTTGGAAACTTCTCTCCCTACGCTTATTTGCTAGCATTTACCTCATTAAAATCACGTCAGAGCCCGCATGCAGACGTGTTTTATGTAAGTCGTTGTTAAGGATGTCGTGGTTAAATGATTGGTTATAGTTCGGGATTCGTGGTTCCGGTTATTCGTTGTTAAGGATGTTTCCCAGTAATGTGTTCTTTCATCTGCCAGTGATGTACTTACCTTTCCCACATATACATATTTTGTTGAGAACGTGGGCGGTATTGCACAGAGTAACAAATGGATATTGATGTTTTAAGGCAACTGGAGTGCTTAGCCAACGTGCAGCTTGGTACGAAATAGTCATGAAGAAAATGTTCACATGTATTAATCATATAATATTTCGGGAAAGCTCAACATACATGTCATATTGGCAAATCTTTTCACCAACAAAATCATAACCGGGCTTTTACACATCATTAGGTAATCTATCTCTATCATTCAAATGTGATTTTTCCACATTATCTATTTTTTAGACTGTTGTATATTTAGTGTTAAAGTACTGTAATGCCGAATACTTCAAACCGGCGCAACCGCATTGTGGCACCTAAAGTATTAGGAACTGAAATAGCAAGTATGGAGAGGGAATGCTCAGTGCATAGCTTCATACCCTTCCACCGATTCTTGTTTTCCATTCTTTCCTTTCCCGTAGCTGTTTAGCAAGAAATTAAAATTGCCCTTTTCACCCATAATGTACCAAGGCACTGTGTTGCCTTTCTTAAGCATATTTCATTCTTTTCTTGTGATTTTTGTTTGCAAACAACCACTAACTTGCCTCTGCATGTGTCTCAAAGCCGACTTTCAAGGACTGAGAGCTGTTTAGGATTTCTACTTCATGGCTTCCTCCACCAATTCTGCCTGTCTTTCTTGCATTGTGTGGCACACACTGCTAATAAAATTGGCCGTAAGCCCTTGTTGATCACACATAGTGGGCCATACTGAACATACATCTGAACAGGCTTGTGGTGATGTTCTTGACCCTCCGACGTTGCATAGAGAGCAAGGGCAAGTAAATCATGTGTCTAAGAGTATTAACTGCCAGTTTTATTGGGTGCTGTTTTTTAAATGGTCTGGGACATAAGATGGAGGTACAATAATTAAAATCCAGACATTGGTAAGAATGCTGACTGCACACTTGGCAATGGGTTGGGGAGAATCCCAATTCCTATTAGCCAAATAAGTTAACATGCTGCATTGCATACATAGTGTACCTTATAAAGCTTACCCAACTGGGTGTTATAGTTGTCCCTATAAGGGCATACATGTGGTTCAGGGATGCAATATGTGAGCACAATCAGTCAAACAACGAAATGACATAATGGAGCATGCCCCTCTTCACCTATGAGGACCTGGCTTGAAATGTGAGGTATGATTAAAAGTCACATGCCTACATCTTCTGCCTAGCACATTTCTATTTGGCCACCTCTTGCCAATTCTGCTTGCTAAATTGTTAGTTGCTGATATAACAATTCCATCTAGTAAGATCAGTAGATGTCATTTTCAGGTCGCAGCCTACCGGGCAGCGCAGCGGTATGCAAAAGACATCTTGGGGAGTTTCATAAAGTTGATCTGGGAATACATACTACCTTTTGCTTGCTATTGGATTTGTGGTTTGTAACTCACATTTTCTGGCTTTCCATGTGCTGGCTTTGTTTGCTTTAGGCTGTCAAGCTTGAGTTCATACCTCCCCATGCCAAAGCTGTGTTTACAGTATTCTTCCACAAACTTGTTTTCTGTAATAAACAGGACTGTAAATCTTGTTCTTATTTCATCATATGTGCTGGGCATTCAGAGACCAAGGTCAAATGTCAAGCTGTCTTTTCGAGGGAGCATGGTGTTTATTTTGCTTTCGACTGACTTCAAAGTGAGATCGCTTACAGTAAAGAGGAATGTAGCATACTTTCTCCATGAAGCCTGCTTGTGCCCTTTAGATTTTTTTTTATTTTGGACCGCCATTTCAAAAGGTATCTCGATCTTCAGCTGTGCAAAACATTTGACTTTCATTCATGGGGCATGAAGTTCAGTGTTGGCATTGTCATGGTGGGTAAAGAAGCATGAATGTTCCTAAAATCATGTTTGAAAACTATTACTTACAAATGAAACTTGCACTGATTTTTGTCTGATGTACTCAATTAACTTGTAAATAAATGCTTGCCCTTTTTCAACGGGGGCGCATGAAAAGTTCAGGAGGAATCTTGCGAACCCCACTGGATCAGTCTGATGCACTAGTACTACTAAGATGAAATAGTTCTGCTTGTGATTTAATTAAATGCATTTTTGGAATTTTTGTAAAGACTTTTTCACATTCAACGAGTTTTTTTGCAAATTTCACCTTCTTTGGTGAATCCATTTAATTTGTGAAATAAAAAGTATAAAACTGCATTTCAGTCTCTGCGTCAGTCTAACATATGGTGATCTTGGGCAATTTACTCTGTTTATGGCCCACTCACTGTCAGGCACAGGATAAGGTATTTTTCCATTATTAATACAATTTAACACTGCTTGGTTTTCACTTTGATGTGTAAAGTATATGCTTTATTTATGACTTCTGTGGCAACTAGTTTTGAAGAGTTGGTGATGGAGGCCATTTTGGAATCCACGATTTGCCAGTTGAGCATTTTCTCTGCACTAACGGTGGACAAAGTTAACAATCTGTTACTAGACACAAAATTGGGCTCCCCAACTGATCCCTGCCCCCCACAATAATGCTCTTAAATCTGACGCAATTACTATCACACTAACTCCACTTCTGAATACTGTCATTAGTTCAGGAACCGGTCTTCTCTCTTGGAAAAAAGCTTGTATTGGACCAATTAAAAAAAAAATCCTCTCTAGACCCACTTGACATGAAAAATGATCGACCTATATCCTCTTTGCTACTGGCGGCAAAAATATTAGAAAAGTCAGTTAACCAAGATCCAATTGGCAATTTGGATGCCAATGATCTTCTGGATTCAACTCAGCATGGCTTTAGACCACGGAACTCCACAGAGTCTGCGCTCATAATAGCAACAGAGAAAATACGTAAACAGGTGGATGGAGGAGGTAGAGCTGTCCTGGTACTCCTAGACCTATCAGCCGTGTTTGACACAGTGAACCATCAGGTATTGATGCCATGGCTGAAGGCAATAGGAATCCAAGGGACGGCTCTAGCCCTTCTCACCTCGTTCCTTACCACTAGAAAACAGAGGGTGTGTTGGTACAATTTGACATCAGAGTGGTTTTCCCTTCCCTGTGGAGTTTCACAGGGCTCAGCCCTGTCCCCTACTTTATTTTACATATATGTTATGCCATTGTCCAAGTTAGCGAGGGATTGCAGGTTCTTGTTGGTGACCTACGACCACGATACTTAGATTGTTATAGCCATCTTCTCAGATGCCGAAATGGTGGCTGGGAGATTCCATAACTGAGTGAAGCAAATCATGGGGGGAATGCACCAGAGCTATCTCAAACTGAACACAACCAAAACGGAGGTCATGGTGTTTGGTAAAGGGCCTCCACTTTAGATCAATCCTAGTGGCCAGCAGAAGCAGATCTCTGCCCAAATCCATCGTTAAAGGTTAGGAACCTAGGAGGTCTGTTTAGTGCCCAACTAAACTTTGCCGGACAGATTAACCAATTTACATCTTCCTGTTTTCTCCTCTTGAAAATCTTGTGTAATATCTTACCGTTCATACCATTAGACCTCAGGAAAGTGATCATAGTTGCCACAGTCCTCTCTCATCTCGATTACTGTAATGCACTCTTCCTGGAAGTTGACAAGCGTCGACTGTCAAAACTTCAATCATTGCAAAATACAGCAGCTCGAGTGTTGCTTAACATTCCGAAATATCAACATATCTCAAATAGCATTAGGGAGCTGCACTTGTTACCGATCAAGAAACGCATTGAGTTTAAGGCTTTGTACTTGATGCACAAAGCACGGTATGAGGAGGGTCTGAGGAACTACAGAAGCTTTTTCAGTGGTATTCACCAAATCAGAAGATTAGATTGACAAACAAAGGATTAGTTCTGGTCCCCAGGTCTCCAAGGCCAACTGGGGTGGTAGAAGTCTCTCATACCGAGCAGCAAAGCTCTGGAATGAGCCACCATCCATCATCCGGTTCCAGCATTCCAGAATACGTTTTAGGAAAATGGTAAAGAACTGTTTTTTCCTGGATAGGTAATGAAGCCACATTTTCTAGTCCGTTACCCACTCACTGGCTACTCATAGCACCAAGACGGCTTGGCATTCGTTGCGCTCCACAAGTGTTCTACTTACTTACTAAAGGCACTTTATATGAAATCTTTTTTGTTTGTTTAGCTACACAATAATTATGTATTCTGTCTGCAACTGTGCCTTTTTTGGAACACATGTATTACAGGATATAAGCAATTTCCTCATATGTCCTTGCAAGCACTGGTTTCCTGATTTTGAAAGGTGCAGCAGGTGCAGTGGCACAGAGGTCAAAAGGTCTAGTCAGACCACTGAACACAGATTATTGCTGTACTTTATTACTATCAAACAGTCACAAGTGTAATTACTTTGCAAGCACTAGGGTCATGATTTGAATGGTACAGCAGGTTCAGTAGCACAGGGGCCAAAAGCTCTAGGAAACCCACTGAACACCGATGAGTGTTATATTTTACCACTAAATAAGCAGTCAGAACTGCAATTAACTTTTAAACATTGGGGTCATGATTTGACTGGTGCAGTGAGCTAAAGAATGATGATGGATTCAACCCAGATCATTGACTGGGGGTGAGTGTCTGAAAAGTTTCAGCGTTCCGTCCAGCATCTCCTTGTGTTAAATTTTTATTAGTCATCTGCACGTGGAAGAGCAATGAAGATGTACAAAAAACACGGACAAAGTCAACTGATTTCTCATGGGCGAAACCTATTGGCTTTGCCAATGCTCGTTCTTTTATTATTTCATATATGTTTCTGAAATACATACCTTCAGGATATGCGCTGTACGAAAACGTCTTCAACATTTGTTTTCACTAAAATGTTGTCCATATAGAATAACAAACCAAGCCATCTAAAGGGTGTGCGTAACTGACTTGCTTCTTAGTTCACTATTGACATTGTCATGGTGGGTGGAAGCATGAACATTTCAAAATTCATGTTTGAGAACTATTCTTGAAAAAAATATACTTCCACTCATTTAGCTTGATGTACTACCAAGATGAAACAGTTCTGCATATGAATAAGATAACTTCTTTTTATTTTTTAAGAGACTTTTAAATATTCTACACATTTTTTGCAGAATGTTTTTAAAAATGAAGTTGGCCCAAAAGTTAACTGTGGTGGGGCCTCCTTTTTACTTGCATTCCTTCATGATGTTGAACAGTTGGCCGCATGCAAAGGTCAGGAGTGCGCTTGCGCCCCATACTATTGATCTACAGGAACGTTATATCATAGATTATGCATCAGCCCTGGCTTCAGTGCAGTTTAGCTGCAAGTTAAAAAAAATAAAAAAAAACTGTAGCTCAGTCCGAGCTGGCTTAGTCACAAAGGTTATTTTTTTCTTGACTTTCAGCTATTTGCAACATGGCTAAAAACATTGGCAAAGCCAATAGATCTCGCACAGGCAAGACCTATTGGCGTTGCCATTAATGGATATGGTAACCAGATGTGCAAAGCCCCCAAGCCAGGCATGATTGAACAACCCTGATTTCGTCAACCCGGATGTTTTGCTGATGCCTTCGGTACTCGAGAAGGACAGCTGTATTAAAACGTTAATCTTGAGTTGATACCTTTTAACCCTTTCTATGCTGATGACGGAACCGCTCCGTCATCAGCTGCGGTGGCGCTGTGCTGATGACGGAGCGGTTCCGTCATGGCCCTGCCGCCGCGCCTGCGCGGCACTGATTTATTTATTTATTTATTATTGAGATTTATAAAGCGCATACGTATGCCCGTGGGCGTCTTGGCGCTTAGATTACTGTTAGGATCTCTGTAAGTGGCCGCAGATTGGTAGATGGGACTCGCTACTGGTTAAACAACCACGTCTTCAGCAGCTTCCTGAACTGGAGCAGGGAATGACAAGATCTGATTGTGAGCGGAAGTGAGTTCCAAAGTCTGGCTGCTGTCACTGTGAAGCGCTTGTCTCCCCAAGTGACTGTCCTGGTGCGGGGTACTGCCAAAAGGTGTTGTGACATAGATCTCAGTTGTCTGGATCGACAGTAGGTAGTGAGCTGTTCTCGCAGGAACATTGGGCCTTGGTTGTGAATGGCCTTGAAAGTCAAACAGAGGGATTTAAATTTGATACGGTTCCGGATTGTTAACCAGTGATAGTTTCTGATGGTGTGACTGATAGATTTAAATTTCGGAGTCCTAGATAGTACTCTTGCTGCCGCATTTTGAATCAATTGCAGCTTGGAGAGTACCCGGTTTTGTGCATTAGCAAATAAGCCGTTGCAGTAGTCTAAAGTGGAGAGCACGAGGGTGCTCACCACAGTTTTGCCAGCACTTTCAGAAAGGAGTGGAATAATTTTGCGGATAAGCCTGAGTTTGTGGTGGGCATTTGCCGCCGGTTGGTTGGCATGTGCCATAAAGTTGAGCTATTCGTCAAAGACTATTCCCAGGTTTCTGACCCTGGCTACTGGTACTGGTACGGCTCCTAAGGATGAGGGCCACCAGTCTGCTGACCATGGGGGGGGAGATCTTTCCGAAGACAACCACCTCTGTCTTCTCGGAGTTCAGCCTCAGGCAGTTGGTGTGCATCCAGTCTTTGATTGCTGACATGCCTTCCTGGAAGCGTGCTGCCACCTGATCTCCATTATTGTTTATGGCAAGCACTAGCTGGGTGTCATCAGCGTAGGAAGTAAGGCTCATCTGGTATGATTTAATTACCCTAGCTAAGTCCGACACATATATGTTAAATAGTGTTGGACTTAGAGATGAGCCTTGAGGGACACTACATGGTAAGGCAAGTTCTGGTGATTTGAAATGTCCCAGCGTCACTGCTTGTGTACGGCTAGACAGGAATGAGGCCAGCAGGTCTTTGGCTTTGGCGGCAATGCCCATATTTCCGACACGGTCAATCAAGACAGAATGATTGACCGTGTCGAAGGCCGCTGAAAGGTCCAACATTATGAGGACAGCAGTCCCTCCAAGGTCTCTAATAGTTATGATGTCATCAGCCGCCTTAATAAGGGCAGTCTCGGTTCCGTGGAGTTTCCGGAAACCGAACTGCGTGTCATCAAGCAGGTTGTTTTTCTCGAGATATTCAGACAGCTGACCATTTATTGCCTTCTCGACCACTTTGGCTAGGAAAGGCAGACTGGCAATGGGTCTATAGTTCTTCAACTGCTCTTTATCTAAACGTGGTTTTTTTAGCAGTGGTTTTATAAGAGTGTTTTTTAGGGCATTTGGATAAATCCCCGACCTGATTATCGTATTACAGACCATCATAATAGCTGGGCTGATGGTATCGATAATAGGTAAGTAAACCTTGGGTGGGCAGGGGTCCAAGGCGGATCCTGTCTTTATTGATTGCATGATGTTACTGATTTGGTCCCCCTCAAGATTCTCAAACTGAGTGAGCGAACAGGAGGAAGGACAGGTGTGCGTGGTAGTTGAAACTGGTAGGTCGCTCGTCGAGAACTCCAAGTAGATGTTGTTAACTTTGGAGAAAAAGAAGTTTGCCAGCGAATTACAGAGGGCCTGCGATGGAATAGGTGCTGTGTCGGCGGGCTTCCCAGCCAGTTGTTTCACTACCTCGAATAGCTGTTTGCTGGAGTTTTTGGCACTGTCAATTTGATCTCCCAAAAACTTTTTCTTGGCCTCTAGAATCATTTTTTTGTAAATGAGCTGCGTCTCCTTGTAGCTGAGCTTGCGAGCTTGATCGTAGGACTTTCTCCAGTATCTTTCTTGTTTTCTGCATTCTTGTTTTTGCTTCCTAAGTTCTTCTGTGAACCATGGAGCCGAAGGCAGCTTTCTATTTCTAGAGAAGATCTTGGAGGGAACCAAGAGGTCCATGGCATTTCCTATCCAGTCAGAGAATTGTTTTACGGCATCATTGGGCTCCAGGGGTATAATAGGGCAGGTTTTGATCAGGAGGTCTGTAAGAGCTTCATTATCGATATCTTTCCATACTTTGAAAGGCTTGTGATTTAAATGAGCTTGTCTGGTTAGGGGAGGTCTTGTGATGGGAAGGGTGCAAAGTATGGCATGATGATCGGACCATGTAAGGGGAAGGATATCATGGACTGTTATCCCTACAATGTTGGAAAAAATGCCATCCAAAGTATGGCCAGCCTCATGAGTAGGGGCATTAACCAGTTGATGCAGCCCTAGGCTGTCTAGGTCCTCCCTTAGAGCTTGGGAGTCTGTATCCTCCAATTTCTCTAAGTGGAAGTTCACATCCCCTAGAACCATCGTGGAGTCCTCTGTCACCAAAGACTCAATCAGTGAATTAAGGTTGGCCAGAAAGGCAGCACGCGGGCCAGGTGGTCTATATATGAGTATTCCTTTTAAAGTAAATGAAGGAGTTACCTTAATGTCAAATTGAAGGGCTTCACAGCAGTTGGATGCTATCGGGAAGGTTCTAACAGAGAAGTTGTCGCGAAGAATAATTGCTAAACCTCCTCCTTTATTTCTCTGTCTATCTAGTCGATGTATCGTGTAACCCTGCAGTACCGCGATCACTGTATCTGGACCTGAATCGGCGTCCATCCAGGTTTCCGTTATAAATAACACATCTATGTTTTTATCTAGGATCAAATCTTGAATCTCCTGACAATGTTTTCCAAGAGACCTAGCGTTAATTAGTGCGGTTGTAATTAACTTGGCTTTTGTTGTGGTATAGGGTATGACCCCTATTTTGCTGGTGGGAAAAAGTAAAGGTAAGGTACAGTGCGGGCAGTTGTGTGTTACCTTCGTATCGATGTATTTAGGGTCAAATATGGGGCAGGCGTAGGTTTGTGCAGGTCTTAGCTGTAAAAGGTCATCAGCCGAGTAGCATAGCAGCGTACTTGTATCTGATGGACCAGGGATTGTGGCCCTGGGCCCGGTCCTGGCGCAGACGGGCTTGCCTTTGGCGCGCCGCCGGCGCGCCCGCTGCGCCGTCGGGGATTCGTGCACATTTTATAGTAGAGAGGTGAGGAGGGTGGGAGGCAGCGGCGACTAGCGCGTTACCCCTTCCTCACCCAAAATGGCGTCCACCCACGGTCCCAACAGCGTCCAAATCGGCTGTACAGGGTGTGAATGCGGGTCAGGCAATGTCTGTCAGTCCAGGTAGGTGTTGTCTTAAAAAACACTATCTATAAGCACACAAATAACAATTTAAAAAGAGCGTGTGCAAATTGCTCCAAATGAAGGTGAAACACAATTTTAAAAAGGTGCAATGAACAATTTAGTGCTGCGAGTCAAATACAGCCCCCGGCTTCTGCCTCAGGGGTGGTTTCACATGTAATCTGTGTGACTGTGCACAGGAGCGATTTAAATGGTGAGGGAGGGCGGGAGGCAGCGGCGACTAGCGCGTTACCCCTTCCTCACCCATAATGGCGTCCACCCACGGTCCCAACAGCGTCCAAATCGGCTGTACAGGGTGTGAATGCGGGTCAGGCAATGTCTGTCAGTCCAGGTAGGTGCTGTCTTAAAAAACACGCCTGCGCGGCGCTGATTTCACGCCTGCGCGGCGCTTTCTATTGAGTGGGCGGGGCCATGACGGAATTGCTCAGTC
The DNA here is from genome assembly GCF_964263255.1 of Lissotriton vulgaris. Classification (NCBI taxonomy): domain Eukaryota; kingdom Metazoa; phylum Chordata; class Amphibia; order Caudata; family Salamandridae; genus Lissotriton; species Lissotriton vulgaris. The sequence continues at coordinate 557,736 of NC_141690.1, forward strand.
ATGAGCACAGTCCAACCGCGGCTGATGACGGAGCGGTTCTGGCATCAGCATGCGGCCGCCGAGCGGCCGCCCCGCCCAATTAGCGCTGCGGCGGAATAGCCGCCGCAGCGATGTGGTTAACACTGCAATTTGCTTCAATTGAAATAAAATGTGTTAATTATGTTTTTAATCCTGGTCACAATAGGTCCTTCTTATGAAGTTGCTACTACTTGTTATAACACAATAATATGTCAAAATAAAATATTTGATTAAAAAAAGAAAGTAATAATACACACTTTTTGTTTGATTTTCCTCTTCTTACGGCCATCTGGAACACCGCAGTGCAAGATCTGCCGTGAATGAAAGGAAGATACTTGTTGCACCCATAAGAATTGGACCGTTTTGGAGCCCATCCATCTCCTTCCGTTATTAATGTATTTTAATTAATTTAATTACCATTCTTTATGTAGAGTAGAAAACCACAGAGCCCTCCAGCCAGCTGGTTTTCTAGTGAGCCAAACAGATACAATACACAAAGTGGTGTTTAATTCTATAATAACTAACTGTGGATTTGTGTCTCTGATTAAGATTTTAGTATTTTCATTCTGAATCTCAGAAGACTGAATTTCCTGTTGGCGGACATGAGTAGCAGGAGCTCCCTGCTCCTAGATACACGAGGAAAGAGAATTGCGGTTGTGATCGAAATAAAGCTTGCATGAGACCAGGAGCGGCCCGTGGAGGTATGAGCGGTTGGGTGGGCGAATTCCACGTACGACCACAAGGGAAAATTAAATGATTAATAAATTTGCCCTCGTCATGGTCTGTCAAAATCCCTCCCCCCACGCGGCACCACCGCTCCTACCTGCACGGGCCGCTGCTGCATGTCACAGATTCAAAAGGACTTGAAAACACAGGAAAAGATCACTTGTCTTGGCAAGACTCTGGTTGTATTCTTGTGATTTTCATGAGGTATTTTGAAAGAGATTGGAGATTTTGCATGGATTGAAGCCAAGAGCTCGGTTGTTCCTTGCCTGCAAGGAAAATGCTGAAACAGAGAAATTTACTAATGTGCAAGTCCTGTTGTGAAACAAACACAGAAAGCACATTTGCTTTCCTGTGGTTTGAAACTTCAGTAGGGTGGAGATCTTTAGGAAGTATGGCTAGTACAATTCCTAGTGAACTGTGCCAGAGTAGGCGGAAACACTGATTCTGCATTTCATTTCCTTTTTGAGCTCTGTAGAAGAGAGCTAGCTCACACAGGACTTATATTTGCTGTGAGATTGTTCTTAAGGAGAGTGAATGTCAGTCATCTTCATTGTACTTCCATGTGTAGAGAAGTTTGTGGGACTTGAGCTGAGCTGTAGGTTTTATTCTTCCTTTGTGAAGTTGCAGCCACCCAGAAACCAATTACACTGGCCATGGCCAGTTAACTAGCCCCAATTACAGAGATGCATTTATGTCTCACTCTGATATGTTAATACTGCATTTGTTATCACATGAAACCCAGGCCTATTGGCTTTGCCAATACTTTTTCCTCTTTACATTATCCAAGAAATCACACGCTACTTCAGGTTGCAACCAAAAACATGAACTCATTGGAAGCTTCTTTCAAGTCATTCTGTGTGGCAGAGGGATGACCCCTATGTTAAAGGTCATGAACTCCAATGTGATATTCTGTATTTTTTGTCATCATCGCTGGGTGGTTCTTTTAAAGTCGGGTAAAACGACAATTTGTTGCTGGCATACTGAATCCCTTAATTCTTTCTTGGGTATGTATGTAATGCTTGAGCCTTCTTTTCTGGCTACCAGGATCTGGATTGCTTATGTAACCTTTACCTTGAGTTTTCTACATCAGGAGTTGTTACATCACAGAATTTACATTGGGCGTCATTGTAGGAAAGTACCCCTTTTTGTCTTGGTCACCCCCACTTTTTGCAACTGGTACTTTTGCTATTTTTCAACTGATGTGCACTGGATTCTTGTTAACCGGGCACCAGTACCGGTACCGGTGCTCTCTCCCTAAAAACAAGGTAACACTGTCTAAATGTGTTACAGTTGGCACACACTGCAAGTTCCTAGTAAATGGTACCACTGTTACCTACGGAGTGGGTACTAAAGAGGGTCCCTAAGGGCTGCAGCATGTATTATGCCACCCTAAGAGTACCCCCTTACGAATTGTTTGCAGACTGTCATTGCAAGCTGCGTGACATGGTGCGAACCATGAGTGACAGTACGACAGGCACACTTACTGTGTGCCATGACAAAGTCACTGCATAAATATATTTCAATCACTGCTACAGCAGGCCTTGTAGCCCTAGGGCAGGGTGCATTATACTATACATAAGGACATATCTACATGATCGGATATGCCCCTGTGCTGTCTAGTTTAATTACTAGATGGTGCAAGTGAACAGGAGAACCATCTTAATTATATGTACTGGGCACTGTTCATTACGAGTTCCCCAGCTACAAGATGGCTTTACTGAAACCTATAGTATTTGGTCTTAATAAATCATACTGTTACCAGTACTAGGTTTATTATAACATGCACCCAGAGGGCACCTTAGAGGTACCCCCTGAAAAGTCTACCAATATCTAGTGTGCCACAGACCAGTTTCTGACCCCCTGCAGGTGGGATCTCGTGCTCTAGGAGGGCAGAAACAATTCTTTCTCCAGAGGAAGGTGTTCACACCTCTTAAAGCGGGATGGCTAGTAATTAAGCATATCAAGGCCAGGGTCTTCAAAGCCCCTGCCACCTTTGATGTGTGACCCCGGCTTCTCCAGATCTCGGAAAAGCCACCCCTCTGCCCTGAGGCACATTTGGCACCAGGACAGGCAGGAAATTAGCTACGCAGGTGGTGGGTTGCAGCGCCAGGCTAGTCACAGCCCAAAGGTGGGTGCCCTGGTTTGATCCACGAAAGGAGGATTCCACCATCTTCTTTTTGGTGGGATTAAGAACTCTGGGACAGGGTAATACCAACTCCCAACAGGAAGTGGTCATGTAAGGGGTATAGTGACCCCAGGAGTAAAAACCCCATTGGCTACTGCCCTTCACTCCCTGTATCGCCCTTAAATGTAGTATTTAGGTGGCCCCCTGACACCAGGAACCTGCCTGAAAGAAGAATGACAAAGAATAGGCGAAGACATGATAACTGTGGACCAGCACCTACCTTGCTGAAAAAACCCTGCCTCGCTGCTGCTCGCCCGACAGTCGCTGACACTGACTCGTCCGGAAACGAAACAGCCTCCCCAAACCATTGGAGGTCTGCCCAGCACTTAATCAACCCAGCAACCTATTTCTTGATGTGGAGGAGCCACTTCACTGCACCAGCAGGCACCGACTGCAGCTGCCTGGTACAGCGTTCTGTCAACCTACCGGTTCAACAATTTGAGCAGCATCCCAAACACAGGTCTTCATTGCTCCAGGAGGTCAGATCTGTCTCTCTGCCAAGTTTGGAGATGCCAGGAGTCATCCAGTACCAATACCTGAGGTACTGGAGCCAGTTGCAAACAAGACTTGTTTAATGGAGTGTTGCATTTGCATTTTCTTGAACCCGGTCATACACATCTGCCAAAAATCAGAACTAAAATTACAGTCCCTATGTGGTACCTTTTTTTTTAATTTTTATATATAAATAATTTATATTGTCATGTCGCCTCTATTTCAGATTGTTATGCCAGTTGCTTACAAATAACTGAATTATCTTATTCAGAGTGATGTGTAATCACGTATCACACAGGCAATTCTGTATGAACCGTATTTACTTGCACAGTTGCGCTGGTGGCAGGTTGAGCCTGCCAAGAATGGTCTCTCATGGATCTACGTGGGTTTTACTGTGATTAGTTATCAGTCTGCCTCAGAACAGGCCTACTGTAAGTAATTTGTTAATTTAATTTCAATATTAGCATATTAGTTGGGAATGTCAGGGTATTATCGCTGATCAAGACTCTAATATGTGCCATTAGAGCCCAAAAGCGGCCCGGAGCAACTTTAGTAATTTATATTTAGCCATCTGGAAGTGAAACCCAGAGTGGTTACCTGTGCCCTTGGGGGGCTCTCGTTGGTTGGCATGGCCTCCTTTTCACATGTACTGTGGCACTTGATGCATACAAGTTGTATATTGGTATAGCTTTGAAGACTGCTTCATATAGTAGATTTTGCACCCTCTTCCTTGAAAAAAAGACTTATGAATAAACTTCTTTTCCATGTTTGTACCTAGTGTTGGTTTGCAGTATTATTCTGTTGCGGTCTAATGCTATCCAGATTATCTGATTTTTAGAAATTTTATATTATGCTACTTTTTCTTGTGTAGATGGCACTGGGGTGATTTTGATGGCTCTGAGGTCAGCCGGATTAGCAATAGGCCAAAGCCTGATCACTGTGTATTGTTGGGTGATGTGTATAACACCAAATTGCATGACCATTGTTTGTGATGGTATAGTTGATGCACTTGACCAATGCCTACATTCTGCGTGTCTGGGACCGTCATGGTGCCATCTGTATGACCTGAGGCTGTTTGGTGTTCTGCACCAAGTATTCGGAATGGTCACTTGTTTGTAGGTATTACTTTGACACAAATAGTGCCAACCTAGCCAGAGAGGCAACTGAGCACCATGTTATTTTTTCTGTCTTTACGCAGTTTTATATAGTGCAAACTTAACCCAAAGGTATTGCAGCACTTCACAGATATGCACCATTTACAATACACAGGAACACATTCATTTTTTTGGTCTGGCTTGACAGCACAACTGTCACCAGACAATTATATGAGCATCACTAGAGGGGGGATTTGGCTTCGCCCACATGTTGGGAGCCAGAAGAACCTGTTTTTATTGAGCAGGTGTGCTTCCTTAAAAAAAAAAAGCGCTTGGACACACCTCTGTTCATTAATCCAACTGCCTAATTTACGTTGTTTTTGTGTGGGAGCAGCACCGATGCGAGGAGGGCCGTCATTAATCAACTTAGATTTGTAGGTTTTGCTTGACAGTGAAACGGTCACCTAACCTTTAAATCTATACCAATATTATTCTACAGTTTTACTTACACAAATACATATCTACTCCCATGATATTTACGTGTAATGCTCCACATTACCATGATGCATTCCTTTACTGTCTGTTAGCATTGCTAATGCTGGTTTATTTATTTTAAGGCACAGGGAAATTAAGCGATTTACCCAGAATCACAGGCTGTTGAGCCGATGCTGAGGCTTGAACCTGGTTCCCCAGTTCCGAAGTCACTAGCTCTGGATAAGCCACTCCATGTCCCTACGTGATCACACCTGTTGCTTCAGTAATCCAGTTGGTGACGATTAGAAACTTTGCAGAGCACCGATTTCAAACTTTGGTTAATGCACCCAGGTGTGCAGCCATCCCATCGGGTCATGGGTTGGTGAATGTGTCTAACACTGGGGGTTTGTCCTCGGCACTAAAGCTTGATCTACAATCACACCGCTCTTGGAAGGGCAGGCATGACGAAGGTTCTGCATGTCACAGGGACTCATACAGTGTAACTGGTGGTCATATTCCATTTACAGATCTCACCGTGTTTCCAAGGAGCCTAATAGCCAAACTCTCATGCTGCTTCCAGAATTAAACCACACATTCTTTAGTTTTGTTGCTCTTTTGTGATGAAATTGCTGAATGATGACGGGCCTACGACTTGTGTTCCTTCAGAGAATCTAATCGCTATGGTAGCAATCTCTTCATCAAGTAGGGACCCTGTTCCATATGTGTCTGAGCATTGCCAAGAATAAGAGGGCGGGGGGGGGCGTCTTTGCTGAGGTATTAAGCTTTTTAGATACTTCTGAGCTACTTCTGTAAATAGGCTTCTCATCTCATTGCCATTCATAAATGGTAAACATGACCATTCTGTGCACTACCCAAAGGGACATTATAAAGGTGCTAACAACAAACTATCACACAAACACTTTTTCTCATTGAAGAAAACGTGCTATTGAGGCCTAGCTTGGCAAATTAACAATAGAAGTCCCAGTGATTAAACTCAGTGATTAGCGTGTCCTTGTGGTCTGTATCCTTACTCAAATCCTGAATTGTCGATTTCCAGTGTCTGTGCTCACAGTTTTGTACTGTTATATCTGCTATGCCTAAATTCGATAAGGATGAAGGTCTCGCTTCATGAAGAATGTATGTTTATTTGGTTAAGAAACGTGGCTAACATTTCAGGCCAGTTTACTGTTTCTCATCCTTGAGGACCCAGTTGCATATCTGGCCAGATTCTTGTGCAGGATCTTAACCGATATGTTCAAGTTGTGGCATAATGTGTAGACAACCTAGATGAAAATGTACTGCCAGTGTAATAGGACTGGTTTTAGGCTTGTAACCCAGATAGTACTTACCTGTTTATTAATTCAGAAATGTCTGGCACAACTTGTGCTTGAATTGCATCCTAATGTTATTGGGCGTACCAGTATTCTTACTAGGCCTGGGCAGAAAACTACGCTATGCTCGCGTAGTTTGCGCAACTACACGCTATGCGAATTGCAAATAGCACTGTGCAAAAACACGTAGCGTGCATTTTTTGCTTGCTCGCGGTCCTCAACGTCAAGTTGGCGACCGCGAGCGGGCAAAATGACATCCCGGTGAGACTTTTTCATCGTTCGCGATCAGCAGCATCAAGTTGCTGATTGCAACCGTGTTAAATAAACCTCCTGGCAAGATTCTCAATGCGGGGAGGTCAGGTTTCTCATTGCGAGTGGCTGCGTATGCTCGCGACCTCTCTCAATGAGAAACTACCAGTCTGCGTTGAGGAAACTGCTGCTCGAGTACAAATCTAGTCGAGCAGCAGAAAACGACCGCTTACTCTGTGCAAGCTGCCGTTTGCAATGATTGCACAGTGCCGACAAGCATCCGGCACTGTGCAATCATTGCGAACAGCATTTCCCTACTGCATTACGCAGTTCTCGTAGTGCTACGCGTAGCTCGCGAAGTGCTACTACGCGAACTACGCCCAGGATTAATTCTTACCACCCTCAATCACTTGATTCCATGTATACAAGCTGAATGCTAGCTCTAAAGTGAAGCTGACTCGCATGAGTCCAGTCCACAAAAATATTTTATGTGACTGACCGTGAATGGAGTTATAGATGTGTAAAGAAAAAGCTTTTTTGTCAGTATCACGCTGACTAATGTTTAGGGTTATTAAACTCCCATTACTAAGGGCCAGTGAAGCCTTTGCCCCCTATCATTTTTAATGTTTGCATGCCATAGATTCCTCTCGGAGTAAGAGCTACTGTGCTGTCCATTAACATCACACTGCGCTCCCTATGCATTTCCATGGCCCAGCAAACGCCCACTCACCCTACGTTGGCACCAATCCCTTGTATTTTGCCTATGGAACATACAATATGCATGCAGTAAGGCTATCGTCAGCAGAGCTTACTTAGATTCTTTCTTCTTCTTCTCCTTCATTTTACAGCTGTATTGCAAATCTGGATGCCCTGAGTGATATTGGAAGACCGGTAGAGTCCATGCACACTGTGACACTTTTATACACTCACCTAGAACCGCTCACAGAGTTGACCTGCTCATTTATAATCCATACCCTCCTTTTCGACCCAGCTTGTAACACTGCAATTAGCCACATTGCAATTATAATCCACGCCCCGTTCGCTATTCATGTGCAGAAATGTATCAGTCCTTCCACTGATTCATGGGACTGTTGGATCTTACTTCAAGGACCTTCATCTGAAGTTGGTCTCTGCACATATTCTACTCCTCAAAGTTCTCTTCAACTTCAAGCTTTACCAGAAAATGTTTATTCAAGCACTCTTTCTGCCTCTGATATAGTCACTTCCATTTCCTTGACAAAGCCATATGCCTCGTACGCTTATTATCAATGCTTCCCACAGGGTCAGACTGGGCCAGAAAATAGGCGTGGGCACCAACATAAAAAGTGCCTGTCATTAGCGAATCAGATATCTAAAAAAGTAGCCCACATTTGCAGATTGGGGTAGTTTTGGATTATGAAGACATGCTGTAGAGGGCTTTGCAAGGTATGGGAGACCGCATGCATTTGTGCTTTCTGCAGGCAACATTTCTGGTAATGTCAGGGAAATCAGCAGTAAAAACCGGCTCACCAAATTGACCCACAAACAAATACAGCCTACAGATTGACTTGACAGACCAGCCATTTGGCCGCTGCCAGATTGCTCTATAATCTAATCTTACCCGGCTTCCTCGCTTTTCCTGTGCTGTCAATTTCTCAGCTATTTGTCTATGCCTGAATCCACATGATTGTGGACGTTCTGTCCTTCTGCCCCACTTGCAAAGACCACTGTCGAAACATAAATTCACATCCTACTCCATCCTAGTTTACCTATAGCAGATCCACCACAACTGTGGCTCTGCCTCATACTTATCCTTTACTAATGTAATTCAATTGGCTTTTTTCTTAATATCCCCGCCAAACCTTCACTGTTCCCTAAGCCATCTACCTTGAATGACGCCCTATCCCAAGACACAGATGAGTACCTTCCTTTTCAACCAGAGGATGTTATGAGCTCAACTAGACACCTAGTGACTGTACAGCAAACCTAACAATCCTCCATTTCCCTCAAACCAAAACCACTCGCACCAACATCTCTGCTAGCCACTTCGCCATCTACTTCGCCTCTAAAATTTCAATCATTAGGAGCACTAATCACCCTCCTTGCACTCTCCTTCCCCTGTACACCTTGCTAACCTCACCCAGTCCGCTCCTTGCTAAGCTGATCCGCACACTCCAGTGCATTAAGCTGCCCTTAAAAAAAAAAGTGAAATGTCCAGTAAAAGCTGCAAGCTAAGAAGCAAATTTGACCTATTTCTCAGAACACCTAATTTTGAGCAACTGTTATGTTATGTTATGTTATGTTAAAAAAATTTGTACCGCGCACGTACACCGAGACGGTTTCTTGGCGCTCATAACAGACATAACAAACTGAGGCAGGGAGCATTACTCAAAGGCCAACTTAAAAAGGTGAGTTTTCAGGGTTTTTCGGAACAATTCATAGGTGGGGCAGTGACGAAAGGAAGCAGGGAGGGAATTCCAAAAAGTGGGACCTAGAAAAGAAAACCGAAGGCCACCGTGTTTTTTTCGACGGATCAGTGGAATGCAAAGAAGATTGTCGGCAGAAGATCGAAGGTTGCGGGATGGGAGGTATCGCTTGAGTTTGGAAGAAATGAACTCAGGGGCGTGGTTGTGAAGGGATTTGAATAAGGTGCAACCGAGTTTAAAGGAGCACCGTTTGGCCACAGGGAGCCAATGAAGGCTCTTCAGGAGAGGGGAAACATGCTGATGTTTGGGTTGACGAAACACCAGGCGAGCAGCCTGGTTCTGAATTAGCTGGAGTTTTTGAAGCTGGTAGGCGGGAATCCCCGCATACAGGATGTTAGAGAAGTCAACCCTGGAGATGACCAAGGCCAAGATAGTTAGAGAAACTGTCCACCATCAAGCTCCCTGTTAGTGAATGCACCTAGAATCTGCAATGCCTTCCAATCCACGTACGACTTGCTCCTTCATTGCAGTTCTTCAAAACTGAACTCTAGGATCACCTACTAAACATGCCCTAGCATTGCTTACTTTGTTCATGATTGCTGACGATATAGCCTTCTCGGTGTTTCACTACTGTTGTGCAGCTGCTGTCCTCAAATGTATAAAACCTGCACCGCTACTAGAAGCATTGTCAAATTCTTACCAGCGCCCAGAGGTTCGAGTGAGCTGCATATTTCTTTCTTGTCTCCTCAACCTGCACTCTTTCCCACAACTGCTGTTAGTCACAAATGTATATATCCTTTGTATCGTACTGTTGTACTGATGCTCACTATATATGTTTAACCACTGCATACTACAGATGTATATGAATCTATTAAATGGCCTATGTTCTGTTGATGCCAACCACAAAGGTATACTGCACCCACTTGCCACACTAATGTATTTGTTATTTTAGTTCTCTTCCCATTTTAAATGTTTTGCAAGTTCTCATCCAAATACTCATTCTTTGAAAGCGCTGTCTCAGTAGGGTGATTAGCACCTGATCAAACCTCTAAAATAAATAAAAAGAAAGCCTAGTTGTTTGATATCCTCGCTCATCGTTGAGCTTCAGCCTTCTTTTATGTCAAGCCATAAGACCCTCGACTTAACTGCCTGCAGCAGATGAAGCAGCATGTTCTTTACCCTTGCCTAGGAAAATCGGACTACTGTGGCCGCCAATCCTTTAAAGACTACTTTGCTTTGGCCACCACATTATTCTTTCTTATCCTTATCTTGACAGTCTGTGACCCTGAATAGGAGGGTAGAGAGAGCCCAAGCACTTAAGGTGTTTGCTGAGACCTCTCTACTTATCCTAAACATGTAGCACTGAAGAAGTGAAAGGGACTGCCCTGTGCATTAATTAATAACGTATCATGTGTGAGGAGCTTCGCGGGTAAGCTCGGAGCTCCGGAGCTCCGGAGACCCTCCGATCCTCCACATAAATCCTGATGAGAATCCTGATCCACGACAGTGGAATATTGTGGGTGAACGGTTGCTGAGGCGGGACTCGTTGTCCGATTCAAAATCCGACACTCCTAGGTGGAGTTACACCGTGTAGAAGATTCATGCCAGGGACGTGCCACGGCCTGTGCGGTGGTTGACGACGGCGACATTGTCGCACGGAAGCGGTGTGGTGTGAGAGTGACTACTCCGCTGGCCCAACGAAGCACGCGGAGTTGCGGAGTGGGACGGTGCTGATCAGCAACTGGTGTTCGCGGCACCCGATAGTCGCATCGCAGAGCCGGTGTGGCCCCGGTGTGTGATCCATTGTGCTGGTCCCCAAAACCATCATGGCGGGCAGAGGCGAGTCGGACAAGGCGAGGGTCCGTGGGAGTAGGAAAGCTACGTATTCCCAATCGAACAATATGGATCGCTATGCCCAGCAGAAGAGCTCGCCGGGTGCAGCTGCCCGGCGTAAGGACTCAAATTGGGACGAGTCGCCAGACACGTCGGACCCGACACTCCGGGACGTCATGGGCGCCATTGCGGGCATCAAAACGGAGATGCATAAACAACATGAGGTCCTGACGCATAAAGTCGACACCCTGGCGATTGAGGTCAACTTGATTAGAGCCGATCTGGGTAAGACCAACAATAGGGTCAAATCGTTGGACATTAAAACCGCGAGCCTCACAACTGATGTATCGGACCTACAAACAGAGGTCCGAGACTTGAGATCGGCCAACAATCTTTTCGCAAGACGGCTGGATGATTTTGAAGGACGGGCCAGGCGACAGAACGTCCGAATCATCGGCGTACCAGAAGGGGCAGAGGACTCGGCCACCGATCTTTTCGTGGAAGACCCGATACAAACTCATATGGCCCCTGCGTGCCTCAGCCGTTTCTTCTCAGTGGAACGAGCTCATAGACTGCCAGGTGAACGCCCGAAAATGGGTGCCCCGCCGAGGCCCATTATAGCACGGCTGTTTAAGTTCAGGGATCGGGATGCTATCCTGCAGGCTTCAAGAAGAGACGGGCCGCTTAAGTTTCAAAATGTGGACATAAACTTCTATCCGGACTTTACTCGGCCGGTACAGCGGCGGCGACAAAGCTTCACGGGGTGAAGAGGCGACTCAGAGAACTGGGGATGAAGTACTCGATGATGTTCCCCGCGAAACTGCGCATTGAACATGATGGCCGTGCCATATTCTTTGATTTGCCTGAAGTGGTGAGCGAGTGTTTGGACACTTTGCCGCAGAGACATGATGAACGCGAGGAACAATCGGAGGGCGCCTCGGGAGGCCCTGAGCAACGGGAGTAGAGTCTATCTTCGGAACATTGTCGGACAATTGGACTGCTGGTGACAACCGGTATCATATTCTTGCATTGTATAATGAATATCCTTCACTTGGTTATGGAGGGTGGCGGGGGGGGCCTGCGTGATCTCCATTCTCCTCTAGGGTCTTTCTGTAGCGTAGTTTTCTGGGGCGACAGGCACACTGCTAGTTGGGGGGGGCTACTTAGTCTGATGCAGGGGTGCAGGGTGGGGAGTGGTTTGGTTGTATGTTTTTTCCTTTTTTCCCTTTTTCCCTTTCTCTTCTCCAAGGCAATGTAAAAACTGTAATTCTTCTGGTTCTGTAACTATGATGCCTGCCGGGACTGGCGAAGGCCCACAATTCGACGATGGGGGGTAGGAACCTAAAAGTATTGTGTTGGAATGTCAATGGGCTGGGGGATCGCATAAAGAGAGGTGTGGTTTTGCAACTGTTTAAAAGATGTATGCCCGACGTTATTTTGCTACAAGAGACACACTTGGTGGGGAACACGTGCCAAGCACTTAACAGGAAGGGTTTCAAGATGGTGACGCACTCCGGGTTCTCTTCGGGATCCCGGGGGGCGGGGATCATGGTGCGCGTGTCTGTCCCATTTGAGATTAACTCTAGTGTTGCTGATGAGAGGGGGCGGTACGTCGCCGTCTCTGGGAGATGGGAGGGACGGTCCCTGGTTCTGGTTTCGGTTTATGTTCCCCCTGGGTTGCAAAACAACACGTTTCAGGACATTGGGGGCGCCATTTTAGGTCTCCCTGAGGGTCTGCTTATTATAGGAGGGGATTTCAACGCAGTTTGTTCGGGGACCCTAGACAGTCATCCATCCAGAGATCTCCGAGGTTCGCAATCCTGGCTTCCCGACTTCCTGGACTCTGGGACTTATTGACTGCTGGCGGCTCATGCACCCTACCCAGAGTCAATACTCATTCCACTCAGGGGCACACGGAAGCCTCTCCAGAATCTATTATGTTCTGGCTCTAGCGGCCCACGCGTCGGCAGTCTCTGAGGCCCGACTACTGGCTAGGGGCATCTCAGACCATTCTCCGGTCTGGGTGTCCTTTGACTTCGACATCGTGGCGACCGAGAGGGTGGTATCAATTAATCAGTGGTACTTCCGCAACCCCAAGACTCGTGGACTCATGGCTAAGGCTATTGAGCTTTATTTTTCTGAAAACTCTGTGTCAGTTACATCGGCTATCTCCCTATGGGAGGCCTTTAAGACGGTCTTGAGGGGTGAGGCGTTCTCCCTTATAGCTGAGGTTCGGAGACGCAGGGACGCGGATGTGGTGCAGATTGAATCTGAAATTGAAGATCTGGACTCCCAATTGGAAGTCGACCCGACACCGGACCGACTCCATGTTCTCTCACTTAAACAGTCAGAGTATCGAGCTACTGTTACCGATGCTGCCAAGGTCATGGGTAGAAAGCAACAGGGTAGGATCTATGATGTCTGGGACAAGGCGGGCAAACTCATCGCTTGGCTAGATAAAAAAGAGAGAGCCAGCCGTGTGGTCCCGGAGGTGCTGGGGGAGGACGGCGTGACTGTCACCGACCTGAGTGCCATTGTCATGGCATTTGCAGACTATTTCGAGACCGTTTACACCTCGGTCTCCGACATGTCCGAGACTGACTCTGGGGAGCTCTTGGCAGAAGCGGAGCTCCCGTGCCAGTTGGAAGCGGAGCGGGATGACATGGATAGGGATATTACCGCCGATGAGATTGCCCTCGCAATACGTTCCCTGAGTTCTGGCAAAGCGCCCGGCCCCAATGGTATACCAGTGGAGCTTTACAAGATTAAGCCTGATGCCATCTCCCCGCCCCTGCGGAACATGTTCCTGGAGGCGCGGGAGACGGGCATGCTTCCCTTGGACCAGAGACTGGCCACCATTGTGGTCATTCATAAGGAAGGGAAGCCCAGAGACCTGTGTCGATCATATCGTCCCATCTCTCTGTTGAATGCTGAACCCAAGATTCTGGCTAAACTGCTTGCCAACCGTTTGGTTGGAGCGATTAGCGACTTGGTTCACCCGGGCCAGTCGGGCTTTATTCCCCACCGCAACACTGCCCTTAACCTCAGGAGATTACATGGGGCCCTCTCGAGGGTCCATACGCTCAGGGAGCCTGCCGTCTTGGCGTCTTTGGATGCTACGATGGCGTTTGACTCCCTCGAGTGGAACTATCTGTGGGCAGTGTTGGCGAAGTTCGGATTTGGTCCGGAATTCATAGGATGGGTCAAGCTCCTGTACGCTAGCCCGCTTGCCAACGTAACGGTTAATGGTCGTGTATCTGCGTCCTTTGCTCTCCGCAGAGGCACCAGGCAGGGTTGCCCCCTGTCGCCCCTGTTGTTTGCATTGGCGCTTGAACCGCTGGCAGCGTGGCTGCGACTCCACCCGGATATAAACGGAATACGCTGGTCCCCTGGATTCGAGGACCGTGTGTCGCTGTATGCAGACGACATCTTGCTATATCTCACCTCTCCTTGTAAGTCACTCATTGTGGTGTGTGATGTGCTACGTCTTTTTGGTCGGCACTCTGGCCTGGTTATTAATTGGTCGAAGTCACACCTATACGTGCTGAGAGGTGGGACACCTCAGCTTCCAAGGAACTGCAACATACAGGTCGCGCGGCAGGGATTCAAATACTTGGGGATCTATATTTCAACGGACCCCAAGGTACGCTACACGAATAACTTGCTCCCCCTTCTCGCACGTCTCCGACGTGACGTAGAGGGATGGCGGAAGCTCCCGCTTTCCCTGCCCGGGCGTGCGGCACGGTTTAAAATTATGTCCCTGCCCAGATTCCTGTATGCTCTTCAAAATACCCAGGATCCGGTCCCATCCAGCTACTTTAGGGAGGTCGAGGGTTTGCAGCGGGCCCTTCTCTGGGATGGCAGACCACGCATCGCTATTACGAAGCTTACGCTCCCATGGTATGACGGAGGCATAGCGTTGCCTGACATCCGGAGATATTATTGGGCTTCTCAGCTAGCGGCCCTTAATCACGGCCTCTACGGTCCAGCAGTAAGCCCAGGTTATGCCATGGATCGGTGGCTCCTGGACGACGGGAAGTATCATAGAGCGCTATACTCGAGATCTCTGGATGGTAGGATGTCGGGCCGACGAAGACAGCTGTACATATATGGCGGGCAATCACAAAGGCACAGGGGTGGAAGGGTAGGCTTACGATGGCAACTCCTCTCTTTGAATCTGAAATACTGGGCAAATTATGGCACACAAAGGGATTCGACAGGTGGGACATGATAGGCATATCAAGATGGAAGATATGATTGTGAAAGGGGAGATAAAGTCCTTTACTCTTTTACAGACAGAGTTCCAGTTGGGTGAAACTGAATATTTCCGGTACGCCCAACTGCGTCATGCCATTCTGGCAGTGATGCCGGAGGGCGAGAAGATCCCTGAGTCTTCCCCGTTGGAGGACAGGGTGCTGAACGGCCATATGCCGGACAGTGCCATTTCCTTAATATACCAAAAACTCATCAATGTCCGTACGGACCTCCTCCTTGGGGTGAGAGACCAGTGGGTGCGGGATGGGATTGAGCTGGATGATGAAGACTGGCAATAGGCAGTGTCCTCCCACAAGGAGGTGGCGATCCCGGCCAGGTTGCGGCTGGTTCAATTAAAGATTCTCCATAGAGTGTACGTGACGGGTCCCAGGCTTATACACATGGGTCATTCAGTGGAAGGCCTCTGCAGGCGTGGCTGTGGTGCATTGGCCACCTTCATGCATATTATCTGGGAGTGCCAGGTGGTCGCCTCCTACTGGAGGCGTGTACATATGATCATGAGCGAGGTGACTGGGGTAGACATGATGGCAGAGGCTCGGCGCTGCCTCCTGAATGTGTGGGGTCCTACTGATTATAATAGTGCACAAACACAATGGGTCACTTTGGGGAACATGGTCGCGAAACGAGATATTGCTCAGATGTGAGGTGCTGTTACAGCCCCAAAGGTGGTACAGTGGAAGGCCAACATGGATTGGTGCATATTCCGAGAGAAGACGGTGTACATGGCCAGGGGTAAACCCAAAAAGTGGCAAAAGATATGGGGGGCCTGGAACGAGTTTAGGGGTGATATTTGCCTGCCGCCTGACATCGCCCCCCTGGAAGAACGAATGTCCCCGTAGCCTATGGCTCCAACATACGTCCAATTAGCTGATGTCTCCTGTATCCTCCCCCCCTCCATGGTCTTGCAATTGGTGCTGTTCACATTGTTTTTATGTTATTGGGCCTAGCTTTTCCGATGATCGGGCTCTGTTACACAAATGTCTAATTGCCTTGTTTCTTAGCACTAGTTTGGTGCTTTTTCCCTTTTTCATCTTAGTTATTTTTCAAAAATTTTAAATTACGATTTGGTAATATGCTTATTGTACACCAGCCGATTGACCGATAATATGCTGCCTAGCCTCCGGGATGTAAGGCTAAATAGCTGTGTGCACTGATTTGAAAATAAAGGTTTTCCAAAAATAAAAAAAAAATAATAATAATAACGTATCATGTATCCATATAAGTGGGATGCGTTGTCCTTTGACTCTTGGAGGAAGTCCCAGCACTCAATTTCGTCCATATGCACTGCGTTTTCAAGATACTCAATTTTGTTGCCCTACTCTTGTTTTTCAGTGAATACACTTTTTCTTTTTTTTTTAGGTTTGCAGAGATTTGCTCTTGCTTTGTTGAAGCTTTGACTTTCTGTTTCAGTGTCTTACATGTTTTTTTCTACTACTATATCAAATGTGTTCAACTCCCCCCCTCCCCCAAGTCATTCTATTCTTCATTTTTCTGTACATCTTGTGCCAGGCATGAATTTCTTAGGAGTGACTGATCCCTGGCTTGTGGCTTGATTTTTGCCGTGTGCTGGGTAGAGAAATCTATGGTCTGTGGTTTACTGTTTAGGTTTCGCCTGAATGCCACGCATGTGCTGTCAGGGAAATATATTGTTAATAAAAAAAGATCTTACAAACGGGCTTGAAGCTTGCCCATTCCTTACCAGTACTTCCCATTGGTTGGCTTCCACATCACTCTTGTTTCCTTGCTTCTTACTGGTCACACCTCCTGCTTCCTCTCGGCTGCTCACCTCATCTGGATTTCTTCCCGGGGCTTCTGTCCCAGCCATGAAGCATGGGCCTATCACAGCTTCCTGTTTGTGGCCAGTGCCTTTCACTGGCCTTGCACTGCTGTTGGTATTTTTTTTCTACTTTTTGCCATGCACTTTAGAAAGTGCAAGGTAGTTGACTGTTACCAACCCCCCTACCCCCACCATTCTCCAGGTGTCTGTAGTGGCTTTTCCCTCCCTCTTGTTACCCCCACCTCCTCCAGATACCTCCTCCTGCTGTCCAATGCTGCTCCCTCCCTCCTCCAAGGCACTTCCCTTGTTTTACTTTGCACTCCGTCTGGTGTCTGTATTTTCTGTTCCCTCCCTACTCCCCCCTGACCCCACCCCAACTCTTTTTTGGACAACTTGCACAGCAGCATGGCCTGTTGTGCAACATGGCTTAAAGCACAAAAAGCACTATGACTAGGTCAGTGCTGGCTACGTCTTATTGTTTTTTTACTTTACTGTAAGCAATGTTGTACAGCAGCCCGTGCTGCGGTGCAACCTGTCTAAAATATATAAAAAAGCATAGCCAATAGATCTCTTCCATAGGTTGAATCTATTGGCTTTGCCAATCCTTGTTCTGATCAATTCAGGTAAAACAAACATAAGTCAACAGTGATGACTTATTTTCAGTCATATGTGCCAAAAAGCCTGGTGTGCCGTTGAATGATCTGCTCTGCTCCATGCCTGGCCACACTTGCCCAGTTCAGACACCTCGACTGACACCCTCCCTGGTCAGACCCCTGGACTATCTTCTATCTTCTGCTTTCAAGTCCAGTCTGCCCTCAAAGCTCACAGGGCTCGAGGACCCACACAGTGCACCCTTTCATGCCTGCTCCATCTGGCTTACTCGATTATTACTATAAGCCACATAGCCTCTGCAACCACGATTAATTATTGTAAGCTATAATATATATATATTATCTATGTATACATGTATCATGTATCAAATGTATAGTGGGTTTGTCTCGCTGAACATAACTCGCATGTGAATCCTATAAACCCACCACCCATACATCTGCCTACCCTCTTATGTAGTGCTACGACGCTGCGCATAACATGATGCTAGAAATTCTTCCCACACAGTGACAAACCCGCCTGGTAGCTCCGCAGTAAAGTGTCCCTTGGTGGCCTCTGGGCTCCGAACAGAACCCAGCCTGCTTGCTCTCAGGCAGAGGCTGAAGATGTGACGTGCCCTTCAGACTTTCAGGGCACATTAATAATGTTTTCGTTTCTTCTGCTGCCCCCACTCCCCGCCAGTCTGCGCCGCGCAAGAGTGCCATTACAGCTCATCGATGTAACCTTTGATCTATTTCACTTTGTAGCGTATCCATAGGAGACAGGGAGCACACAGAGGCATGAAGGACAGAACCCTCCGATCCAACCTATAACATGTTTATGGGCACCACGCCATATGGGCCGGGGTCCCTCCGCAGCCCCGCAGCCCGTGCCTTTCTCCTTGGGAGGAATTATCTAAACTGAGCATTTTATTTGACATTTTTATTATACTTTCTGTCGAATCTACGCCACCTCAGCGAACACAACCCGTAAAACTTTTTTTAGCCTGTGCAGCACTTTTTGCTGCTGCACTAAATATCTCATAAAACGCACTCGGCTTCATCAACGGGTTCTGCCACTTTAATAAGACTATTATTTCTTACTGGGCGGCAAGAGACTAATGAGAAATACTTTAAAAGGTCAGAGAGGTATCATGTGGAAAGTCAAATTACCAACAAAGGGTATCTGTAGAACACCAGACAGGTTATAGAGCAGTCCAAGAAAAATAGCTGTGATTTGTCACTTTTTATGTATAAAACAGGCTGTCTATTTTGCACAGCACAACCTCTCTGCATTTCAATCTTTTCATTTGGCGTGTATGTGAAAACGAGTTGCTGCGGACGCTATGTTAAACAGTGTTTTCCAAACTTTTCATGTTGGTGACACACTTTTTAGACATGCATCACTTTGCGACACGTTAATTGAGTTTTACTAGCAAAATATGATTTGTAGAATATTAACATACATACATTTCCAAGACTGCTGTCATTTAGGAGTAACATTATGTAAATATGTTCAAGACTTAAAACAATTTAAATATAACCAGCAAAACTTACTATTTTAGTGAGGTGTATGAGGTTGATAGTGAGCATGTGGAACTTCAGGACCCACGTCACTGTCGATGCTGTTGTCGCCTCCACCCTGTGCAAACTTGAATAGGTCTGCGGGGGTGGCCAGCAGCAGCAAGCGCTGCAGGAGCCGCAAGCATGTGGAGCTGCATCACTGGCGATTCTGCTGTCAGCCCCCCTTTGCATAAGCTTGAAAGGGTCTGCGGCGGGCGCGAGTCTGTGGGGACGGCAGCAGCGAGCGCCGCCGCAGTCTTTACTCACCGCCAGAGGTTCCACAGGTCTGCAGGAGGGCCGTAGCAGTGAGCACTGGATGGCCGCTGGCAATGGTGCTGCCTGTCTCGACCTGCCCTGGATTGAACTGGACTGCAAGGGTTGCGCAGAGGTCTGCACTGTAGGAGCCCCCGGCAGTCTACTCACTGCCACTGCCGGATGCTTCAACGGGTCTGCAGGAGGATGGCAGCGAGCAGCAGCGATACTCTGACAACAGCTCGCTGGCCGCCGCAAGAGATGACGACTCTTCCGCGTGCGCAGTACTGTCCTGCATGATGCTTAGACCGCGTTGCCTAGACCAGGTTGTGTGAGGCACCTACAGACAGCAGCCAACACACTAATGTGTCGCAGCACACTGTTTGGAAAGCACTGCGTTAACCCCTTCGCAGCTGGGCAAATTCCCATGCTGTGCTGGGGGGTGGGGGGCGCGCACAGCGCCCCTGTGCTCATGACGAGCTGAGCTCGTCATGACCACACCCGTTTCTTTAGAACGTTCGCACAGCAGGGGAATTAGCCCAGCGTGCGAGCGTTCTAAAGGTCATGACGAGCTCAGCTCGTCATGAGCACACGAGCGCCGTGGCTCATGACGAGCTGAGCTAGTCATGAGATTCGAAGGGGTTAAAATCTAAAATGTTTCAAATCTTTCATGACGGCCAAGAAAAACATTACTTTTTGGAGGGGTGGGAGACATGGTTGTAGCTAAGTTTAGCCGAGTACTATGCCGTATATTCCATCACTAAATAATATATTTCTCAGCTCCAACTTTGCCGGTCATTACCATGAAGAGCCAAGCCAACGAGCAAGCTTGGCTCTAGAGCCCGTACACGAGCCGAGCACTGGAAATGACTGCCATGGAAACCACAGCATCACCTAGAATATGATCAAATCGAATACGCTATGTTTATACAGTTCGTATTCTGAAAGCACCTTTTTGAAGGTGTTTTCATATATGATCATGTAGAAAGACAATTGGTGAAATATAATAATTGCATAAGATCACACAGTTTGTTTAAGCTGCTAAGCAGAATTCTGACTGGGTTTTCAGGTTTCACTTTGTACAAATCATCCTCTAAATTGTCTGTTTGTGTAAACTTTTAAACTCAAACGGCGATGTATTGTGTTTTACTCGTTCATGCAGAAGCCACCTAAAAGCTCGGCTCGTTTGAGCTCATGGTTCAAAGGGCCTCAAACTGAGCCCGGCTCGAGTTTTCAGTGGCTCACCCACCTCAGCTATACAAATGCATCTAATATAACATAAAGAAAAAAATACATTGTGTGGATGGTATTAGATAAACTGGAAGAGGTGATATCTTTCTTGGTTATGGAATTTGAGATGACCACACTTGACTCTAACACGCTACGCCTATGCACTCTAAAACAGCCTACTCCACACTGCTCTACTGTACACCACACTACGCGACTCCAGTTTATGCCGCTCAAGACATGATGACACTGTATGCCACTCCACCTTGACACTCATCGGCATTACACTCTACCATACTCATGCCACTTTGGACGTTGCTACCTTTTAGCCATGCTGAACAGCAGCCACACTGGTGCACAACATAGCTAAAAGCCAATAGCTCTTGCATAGGCAAGCAATACCTATTTGCTTTGCCAATGTGTATTTCCTTTTTTGCCCCCTACACGTTTTCTTTATCAGTTCCTCTTTGTTTTGTTAGCCTCCCAAATCTGAGCAATGCGCCGTCCACCCATCTGCCTGGCGGTCTATGACGTGGCTGTGCAGCGAGCCATCCGCTCGCGCCTCTGCACTGCGCAGTCCAGGCAGCTGCTGACCGAGCAACGACCCGCGTGAACCTTCACCGGACCGCAGCCCACAAACCCAATGTGGTTTTCATCTCGCCGTCTTTGTAGTGTTTATGAATAACTGTGTGTTCTGTCTGCACTTGGCTGTGTCCAATGTTTTATGGTCAGAACATGCCTTTCTCGTTTAGGAACATTATTGCTCTCGAAGCACATCATATTGCGAAAGACGTCACGCATTTCGGTGCCTTGTGCCTCATCCACTGGCTTAATTGTTTTATATAATACGATTTTTTCTGACATTTACAGCAGAGAACAAACTCAGGGCAAAACCATTATTTTTGTTTTTAATGGAGTTCTACTAAATATAATATAATCCGACCCACTTTATTCTCTCATTTTATGTTAACCATCGGATTCGTACCTCTCTGAGACCATGTCAAGCGACTCTTCCTGTTGACTTGGTGAGTATTGATAGAACTCGTATGAATGTTTGGTGTGCTCTCCTGGCAGTGAGGCGGGCCCTGGACCACATCAGGAGTTAACTGTAGGAATCCTTGTTAGCCAACTAGTGGGCTGGTGTGTGGGAAGTATCATGATGGAGAAGATACAGCGATGATGAGGGATACATCGTAACAATACAGATTAAACTGGATCTCTCATACACACGAAAGTCAGTGAATATGTAGTGTATTGACACCCAGACTGCCATACCTTGAGAGAACGTGTCCCTGTCACCCCCACACAGGATCCAGCTAACTGCTCCCAACTGTGATCCCTACACATTCCATGTAGAATTGCATACATTCTTGAATTAAATCGTTTAGCTACAAGAGCACCACAACAGCATGAAACCCTTAATAAAAGTGACATGTGAAGCATAAAAAACACAATTACAATGACACCTTGGTGGGTGTTTGGAGTGGTTCTAAGGATCCTCTCGGGCCAATCAAAACAATAATGATAAAAGTGAGGTCCAAGTGAGACATCATTGAATATCCGCAAACAACAACCCCGTATTAGCGCAATTCGCTTGGAAGTCCTACAATGTAGTAATTCTCAAGGAATGGGGTAAATAGATGAGGAGCAGTAGAGCATAGATGCGGGATTCACTTGGAGAGCATATTGAATAATAAGCTTATCAAGGAATGGTTACAAAACGGAAAAAGCAAGTACACAACTTGAATAAATCAGTTCACAGATCAGGTGCAATGTATAGTAACTTACAATTGCCCAAGAATAGGTGCCAAGTGAAAAAAAAGACTGTGCATCTAGGTAAAAGAAGCTCATTCTGCGAGACTGAATCGATAAAAAACATAACATCAATCTGCAACCTCATCTGAACCTCGAGGCACTGTCAGGAATTGGTCACAGTTGACCAGTCTATTTTACTGTCAATAGTAAGAAAAAAAGGTACATGCTACATTAAGAAGCTGGCCTGTGTGAATGTGATGCTGCATGCAAACTGAATTATAATGCTTTTTTAACATTGTAAACAGTAGTCTGAGCCGCATGTGATAAGTAACTGGGTGTCGTCGGCGTACGATACGGTTTCGAAGTCGTAAGAATTGATGACATTAGCCAGGGGGGTTAGGTACAGGTTGAACAGCATAGGACTTAAGATTGATCCTTGGGATAACCCTACGGTGACTAGGCGGCTCCTGGAGATCAGGGAATCAACTTGAACTGTAAGATAGTTTTCCAACCAGTCGAGGGCTTTTCTTCTGATACCCATCTCCCACAATCGATGTTTCAGGATGTTGTGGGAGATGGTATCAAAATCTGCCAATAGGTCCGAAGGGACCAGCATTGCTGACTCCCCTTTGTCCAACGTAAGCCTGATATTATCCACAATCTCTATGACTGCAGTCTCTGTGCCGTGGGCGGCACGGAAACTGGATTGGGAAGGATCTAGAATCCTGTGTACCTCCACAAATGCAGTAAGCCGCTTATTCACTAAGTATTCCAATACTTTCCCAAAGTAGGGCAGTAGGGAAATGGGCCGATAGTGAACCATTTGGGTAGGGCCATTTGAGTTTTTTTTTTAGAATAGGCCTAACTTGGGCATGTTTCCTTCGGTAACGATATATCTGTAAGAAACATTAGTTAGTTAGATTCCTTACCACCCCACCCATCATCCCCGTTCTACGAAAAGATATCTAGGGTTAAGGTCACCCCTTTTAGGGCCCTAGTTTCATGGCACCAGTGTCGGTTTCTTGCATGGCTCTGCGTTCCTGGCGCGGAAAGCAATTTACAGAACTGACGTCCGCGCGCGAAGGCTGAGTCGAAGTACTCAGACGTCATTACGCCGATGACTGACGCGGAGCCACAGACCACGTCTACCGACGCGCAGGGGTACAGCTGAGCACTTTCCAGATCCAGTCTGACGCCTAGAGGTTATTCTAAGGTAAAGAATCTCTCTAACTAATGTTTCTTACAGATATATTGTTACCGAAATAAGTAACTTGTGCATTGTGCAGAGTAGTTGGCCTAGAGCGCAGTGTTTGAGAGCAGACTGTTGTACAGAAAAGTGACGCAGAGTGCAGTGTTGCAGAGCAGAATGGAATGGAGTGGTGCAGAGTAGAGTATAGTAGCACAGAATGCAGTGGTGCAGAGTAGATTAGAGTGGTATTGTGGATTGGCACAGCATAGAGTGCATTGGCGTAGGGTGCATTGGCGTAGATTCCAGTGGGGCAGAGTGGAGTGGCGAAGAGTGCAGTGCTGCATAGTACCTAGTGTTGGGTAGAGTGCAATGGCATAGAGTAGAGTGGTGCAAAGGGAAGTGGTGCAGAGTAGAGTGCAGGGATGCAATGTGGAGTAGTGTGGAGTGGCGTAGAGTGGAATGATGCAGAGTATAGTGCAGTGGCGTGGAGCAGTACAGAGTGGAGGTAGAGTAAAGTGGAGTATGCATGGTGTGGTAACGTGCTACAATTGCAAACAACACATCTGCAATTGAGTTTTACTGATGAAAGTGTACAGTGCACAAAGATATTGTTTGGAAATGTCATCACCTAGTGTATTGATTTGTTTTGATTGTAGTAAAATATTTGTTTTCATCACACTTCAGAATTATCCAAAAATGTGCTTCATTTCTGCTGTTCAAATTCGGATACATTCTGAAATGTCTGCACAGTTAATTTACAGACATTTAAAATTTCTTGTGTGCTAGAAAAAAGTACAATTTTACAGCCTTCCAACAATCGCACACTCAGTAGCTAGCATGATTGTCACAAAAATCCTCACTTTGAATTAAGAGAAAGAAAAGTTAACACCAAACTCCTTGGAAGACAGAGCCTGACATTTGACCCCTGTCCTTGGCTGCACAAAAAATGGGACAAAATAAGAATCAGATTTAAAGCTTTGTTTACAGAAAACCAGTACGGATGGAAGAAAACAGTTAATAAGGTTTGGGTAAGGGAAGGGATGAACGCAAGCTGGACAGCCTAAAACAAATACACCCAGCAAATGGAAAGCAAGCAAATGTGAGTTACAAAGCCAATAGTAAGCAATGGGCAGAATGCATTAGCAGGGAAGCTTTCCGATTTTCCCCAAGATGTCGTTAGCAAACAAGGCAGGTGTATTTGACCTAAAAAAGAGTAAGAAAACGGTGACAGAAGCCGAAACAGCGATAAAAATAACCTTTAAAAGCAATGCATAGTGCGGCGTAATCAAATGGTATGAGTTTCGAATTATGCGTAGGCAGTCTTGATATTCTGCGATTCCTGCATACGGCAGTGCTGGCGGCAGACACCTACGTAACCATTTTTTAAGGTTTTCAACCCACTGTCGCCCATAAATTAGTCCTCCAGATTCTGATTTTCAAGGTTTGATCTTAAAACTGGCAGTTCTGTTAATTGGATAAGGCATTTATCTCAGGGCATTAGTTGGTTTGTTTACATTTTTGAAGCGCCTTGTTACATGAATATTTGAAGGTTTTGTACTCGGAGTGGAAAGACACTGTATTCAGAAACCTGCTAACTATGGAATTCCCAGAGTCTGATTCCTGTGCTAGAAAAGCCTCCACTTGCCAGCCTCGCTCTGCCAGCCAGACCGTGTGAGTGTTCCAGTTATGACATTGTTATATTGGGATCACACTTCCAAGCTGCCAGCTGCTGCACGACCTATAGCTCATTTCCGTTCAGAATATTACTCATCAGTTACAAATAGAACTGGAGTGTTTCCTTTCCCATTTTATACAGGAAATGGGTTGATCGCCTGCCTCTTTCAACTCACTGAGAGTTTGTCGGTCCTCTATCCCATATTAAAACAATGTTTGTTGGTGCCCACTGTGCACACCATACGGTTTGTGCAATCAGAATATCACTTTAAACTTTAATTTTAAATGGTAGTTTGGAAGTGTTCATTGATGGTTAGTTAGGAAGTCATAGGTATCACCCTAGGCAATAGTTTTCTTGTGTTGGTATTTTGAATGAGGGTGCTTGTAATATACTGCTATACCCCTAAAGCTTTACCTGTTTCGGTGCATGTTGATGCGATCTAAGGACCACAAGTGACCTACAGTTTTCAGAGTCCCAATTCCTTTGGTCACCTCCAATCCACTCACTCGCAGCAGTCCAGCCTCGGTCTACTTTTCCCACATGCTCTAACCTTCATGCCCTCCTTCACACCTTTCACTTTGACTCTTTCCCCAAATTCCCATGCCATCCCCAATCTCACGATTTAGGAAATCAAAAGAAATTTCACTAAATTATGAGGTACCTCTGTGTAACTTGAGTGGCCTTTCGTTTTCGTCTCTTTTTTGCTGTTTTGTTTAATTACACTTCTATAGTGCAATACTCGGACTCTTAAGATGTTTCTTCGTAAGGGAACCTTTAATATTCTCTCTCTCTCCTACTTGTTCTATAGATGCGGAAACCACCACACATTACACTAGAAGAGAGTATTTATATAAATACTTATAACAAGTCATTATCTCACCATGCCTCATGCTGCTTTCTCTGGCACAGTCGCAGTGTAGCACTTCAAAGAAACACCCATAAATCAAACGTTATATTTTATTAGCATTCTTTTTGAAAAAGCGAAGAAATGATTTTTTTTGGCTGAAAAAGTCAAGAAGTCCCTGAAAGTTTAAGGATTTCAACTGAACTATCGATGGACAGTGGGAATGATCACCAGACACCCAAGAAAGCCTAAGGCAGGACATTACACTCTGGCCCAATCCCAGCACAAACAGAAGCTTAAAGACTGAGTTTTTGAGCGATGTGGAAAACACTGAAGAAACTAAAGTGGCACAAGGAGAAAGCTCCAATTCTAAAGAAGTCGGCAGGCAGGAAAAGACGCAGAGGAAAACATCAAGACCGGGCGACAGCAAGAAATGTCAGATAATACCACAGGGGCACACCGAAGCCATACCCAAATCTTCAGACTTGGATCACGTTAAGGCATCCTAGATGGCGCAAGCAACGACAATCAACAGGAGGCAAAGGCAAGACGGCTTGCCTCCGATGTAGTTTTTGCTCTCGAACTGTGGCGTCCGTCGGAACCCGCCTTGACTTTGAAAGGTGATCAAAAGCGCAGGAGAAATTAAGAGCCCCAGAAAATGAGGCTTTGATTTTCAAAATAAAGCCTATGATGTTAGGCATCAAAAGAAAGAAAAAGTGCCTCAAGGACACGATGGAGGCCCTGGTGAGGAGGAAGGACACCAGCAACTTGTTGAAAATCTTTAAATCCCAAACATACCACTGAGGGAGAAGACTAGCAAAGAAGAAACAACTGAGCTGGAGCCTCTAAACACACCAGAAACCTAGAAAGAGGTAGATGATTTCTTTGAACATGAAGAGGAACCCCAGAGAGGGGTAACTTGAGCATGAATCTTTCCGGGAGGGTAAGCTATGGGAAGTGGCAAGATCTTTACATGGATTCCACCAAAATAGGAGTTGACTCCTACTCATCCAAACCATCGCCACCAGATGACTTCGCTGTATATAGTGCCCTAATTAAAAGGGTGTTGCACTGAAGAATTGCTTGAACCAATCTCAACCACTGTTAATTACTTGGGCCACATCCCAGTCCATTGTTCTTTTGTACACCATGCCACCTCAATTTGAACCCAACCATATATCAATCAGTCTTGACCTTGACCCTGCCTGAATTTGAACAGAAAGTCCGGGTTGAACTGCCAGGCCAGGTCCTCCCTGAACTGAAACTCAAGCAAAGCAAGGCCAACTTCTCCTTATTAGAGCTCATACGTTTGGTTATAGCTTGGCTCCTGTGGCATAGTATGCATTCGACCCACATTTGGGAATACCTGTTCCGCTTTGGGTGTCTCATTGAAGTATACGAAAACGTGATTGATGGGATGCTTGAACTAAACTCAGCCACTTGTAGTTTCATAGGGGTGCATCCTAGTCCATTGTTATTTTGCACACCATGCTACCTCCGTTTGGACCCAGCCATATGCAAATCAGTCTTGACCCTGCTCCAATTGTAAGAGTCTAGCTTAAACTGCTAGACCAGCTTGTTGGAAAGTGGGTTAGTGGTAGGGGTAAGTATGCACCTACCACTAGTAATAAGGCCACCAAAATGTAATAGGGTCCAGTAAAGGTCTCAGTAAATTAGCCCCTTTCTCAATCCTTGGTAGCTGACAACGAGTAGTCCGGCCTAACTTAGGAGACAGACGTGTAAGCATTTAAAAACATCAATACATCACATAAGTAAGACACAACACACAATAAAAATCTTACACCAATTTATAAAAATAGGAAATATATTTATGAACAAATAGACACCAAAACAGCAAAAATCCAATTTAGGGAACCGGAGATATGAATTTTGAAAGATTAACCCATTTATAGTGCTTAAAAACATATAGCGCCACTCTGGGACATCTGGTTGCGCTTGACTGGGACAAAGTCAAAATTTGAGGACGACCGCGAAGGAGCCCTGGTTGGAAACACTAAGTGGGGGGCCCCAGTCACAATTTTACCTTCACACTTAGAAACTTTTCTGGAGCTTTTTCTTCCGACCCCCCCTCAGCCCTCAACAGGCCGGATTCGATAAGGGTTCGCTGGCTTGACTTTCTGTGAGTCCCTGATCAAAGCCTGTAAGTCTGGA
Organism: Lissotriton vulgaris; assembly: GCF_964263255.1. Classification (NCBI taxonomy): domain Eukaryota; kingdom Metazoa; phylum Chordata; class Amphibia; order Caudata; family Salamandridae; genus Lissotriton; species Lissotriton vulgaris. The sequence continues at coordinate 585,859 of NC_141690.1, forward strand.
GCCCAAGAGCCTTCAGTCAGACAAAACTGAAATCCTGGCCCGGTAGCAGTTGAAGGTAGTCTGCTAGACCCTCAATGTCAGGTCGTCACCTCTTGGAGCTTTTTCACAAAAGTTCTCCAAACTTCAGGAGGTGTTTCCTGAAGGTCTTTTTTTCTAGGCTTAAGGTGTCCAAATCACAGATCCAAAAGTCTTAAATCTTCTAGATGGTCTCTGGGATGTCTGGACTACAAACCCCACAATGCACTTGGCCAAATCCTTAAAGGTCCACTGGACACACTCCAAGATTGGGACTCTTGGTGGAGATGGGCTATGTGAACCTGTAGCTTGCAGGGAGTCAACTCATTAATCCTTCTTGAAGCAAGGCACTGTCCCCAGGGTTGTATCACCAGATCGTGCAGCAGGTGTACTCCTTCAGAGTTCAGTCCTTTGGGTGAATATCCAGATTCCAGCAAGGCAATCCTTTTCCCTGGAGTTTCAGGCAGCAGATTTGAGAGAGTTTGAAGCTCTCACATTTATTCAGTGTTCTGGGGTGACAAGCAGGGGGCATGTCTGTCCAATTAGATGCTGGCTGCCACCCAAAAGCATGGCAACTTCCTCCAAAGTGTGGCATTTTATTGTCCCACAAAAAACTGCACTTCCAAAATCCAACGTGCATGAATTCTCTCCAAAAGAGTAAGAGCTGGCTAAACCAACCCACAATGTGGCTCATTTCCATAAGCTCTCCTCCCCTGACCGCTGCAAATTACTGTCCTAAGCCTGCCGTCGAACTGGGGCCCAGGATGTGGGGGTTGGATACGCCTGCCATTCCTTACTGATCTGTTCTCTTTGAGCTCAGTTTGGTTTACCCAGCCCTCTCTGGAGGAACCATCCTCAACTTCCGAGCTCTCCCGTTCAGATAACCTCTGCTCTGGCCAAGCCACTTATCACCTAATGAAAGCAGCCTGGCTAAGCCTGTTAAGGCTGACCAATTATCAGGGACCACTAGAAGGATGGATTTTGGCATACAGAATAGAAAGTTCTATAACTTTGCTTCTGTAATAGTTATCACAAATTTAACAGTGGCATGTTGTTGACTTATCAAAACCTATCGTTTAAGTCTATGAATGATATTTTACTCCTTTCCTAGCAATAGTTATACCTAAATAAAATATTGCAATGCTAACCTATGGAGCTGGGTATCTACAATGGGGAAACCTTAACTGGGCAGTTTTCCCCTCACCAGTTCATATGGAACATCTTTTATATGTCTCTGCTTTCACTGCTTACATGGCACCCACCCCTGGGACACCTATGGGAGAACCTGGGGTGCCTAAAATGTAACAATAATGTGGTTTTAACTTTTAAAGTGCCTGTGCATTAAAGTCGAATTTGCACACAATAGAAGACGATATGGAAAGCCAGCCTGCCTTTATAATGACAGGAGGCACTCAGCAGTGAACTCTGCTGGGCCTCTAAACTTCCATGCCCTATTATATATTTGGAACTTACAGGGAATTTGAACCCCCAGCCCTATTATATACTTGTGCCTTATAGAGTCTGTCAATACCATTTGTGAAAATTTACTTTTAATGACAGGCTGCAAGGCAGGACTGCGTTCAAAAGGACAGCAGGCACAATGCAGCGCACACATGGAAGTTAAGGAAATCTGTTGGGCCTCTAAACCTCCATGCCCTATTATATAATTGAGACTTATAGACAAATTGCACCCCTTGGCACTATTACCTATTAGGAACTTATTGGGTCTGTCATTTCCAATTGTAAGTGTACCATATTACATGTACCTTTTTTAAACATAGTATTGGGCCTTAGCCTGGTTAGCAGAACCCATGGTACTGTCAGAGTCAATTACCACCAGTATAATTTAGCAGAAAATAGGGGTGAACAGAGCAAAAGGAGGACTTTCTAACTCAGGTTCTCTCTGAACCAGAGCACAAGCAACTCGAGACCAATTTAGGCTCTTATTTGGGCTCATCAGTTGGGTATAGCTTAGTTCAACCAGATATGCACAGATCACATAATTTTAGTAGTGCTGTAATTAAAATATTATGCTCATGGCACTACTTAGATGGAACTTGGGGTTTCGGGATTTCTTTAGGGCTAGACGGAATTAGTTGTATGATCCCCCTGCACACTAATGCACATTCAGGGTGTAGACACTTTTTTTTGTCAAATAGAGGATGTGTGGTGTAAGTCACTGTCTTTCGGGGCATCATGCAGCAGTTGGTTGAATTTATGGTGATCTTGTGAAGCTGCAAGCATCTCAAGATCACAGAGTACTTCAGGTGTTATGGCACAGCTATAACATATGCCCTGGAGAGTCTATCTAGAATAGCATGGGCATCATCATAATTTAATCTCAATATGAGAGCCGGTTAGGTCTAGTCACTGTATCATAATTTTGGAAAGAGTCAGGTCTGTAAAGCCTTCCTGAATTCTCTGTACTTATCAGTGGTTCATATCTTTGCTGAATGAGAGTACCAAACATCGGCAACTACTAGAGAAGGCTGTCCCACCTATGCGTTTCTTCTTCGAGACGCAAGTGGACAGATGAGGTGCCATCTTGGAGCACAGTCTTCTGTTCTGGAAGTATTGTTTTAGCGTTACTTGGATGAGAGCTCGGCCATAGCTATTGAATGCTGTATGAATAATGCACAAGGTCTGCAAAGATGAACATCTAGCAACAACTGGCTGTGCACACTGTGTCTCCTAACCTCCTTCCTTGTTCTCACACAACTCCCCAATCTTCTGTTGGTTTTTATCACCTTCACCAATTCCTCTGTTGTTGTGCAACCCTTGCTCTCTGCTCTTTTTACTTTTCCCCCTCTCATCTTGTCGGCTCCCCACTTTTACTCCCCTGTGCGTGTTGCTTTCCCAATTGCTCTGCCACCTGTCCTCATTCCATTGCTTTTCATCCTTCCACCGCCAGAAATTCGCCATTGCACAACTGTCTCTCTCTTTTTCCCGCTTTTTAGTTCTCTAATTAATTTGTTATTTTTAGCTGGCTTCGGCAGTTGCAGAGTAAATAAAACGTAGAAAAAGCTACCACCAGTGCCTTATGATGCATTTACATGTGCAATACTGACAAGACGCTTGCGCACAGAATAGCGGCCGTATTGGGAAGCTTTTTGTTTTTGAAAATCAGTTTTAAACATGGCCACCCGTGTAGGCACATGTTTTATGATGTACTGGCAGTCATCTAATGAAGACAAATCATTCATGAGCGGTGTCCAATGTGGCTCTATGCAATGCTTCACCGGCCATTTCACACTTTACAAACAAATATATATTTCTCATTATGCATTACAACAAATCACTGGCAAAGTCAGCAGCTTAGACCTCACATTTTAAAGTTGAAGCCTATTCAGTTTTCCAGTGTTTCTTTTTTGCCACGTAGAAAATCTTTCCTAGAGGAGGAATTATCTGAAATTCAATCCCTCTTTTTAGGTCTCGCCTAGCGAATGCAGCACATGCATAGTTTCGCTTGGCGAGACTCTATTGTTGTGGGTTTGGTGAGCGAAGGGAGACAAACCATGTGCGCACACGGACAGGCGATGTGCGAGTGCAATGCGTCTCCTCTGACTCACATGCTCCCACTGCGCGCTCACACTACAAGGCAGGTACACACTTGTTGCTTACTGAAAACCGTGACTTGAAGAAACGGTTCACAACCTCTCTTTCCTTCTTTCATTTAGTTGCTTCCCTGTGAAATGGATCCAAAAAAGAAAAACACTCTTGCAGGAAATGCCGTTTTTCAGAAATTTTTCTATTCCAAAGTACAGCCTCAGGATGGAGAGAAATAAAAGGTTTTAAATATGAAAAATAAATACATAACTAAATAAAGCAAGACAGAGTGGTTGCAAAGTGGCCAGATTGGGTTTATTCAGATCCAAACACATCAGCTTCACTCTACAGACTTTGCAATGAAGCGCTACTTTTGTTTTCTCGTCTTTCTTTGAACAGCATTGTTGTCCCCAGGTGGGGAAGTGTACCATTCCTGGATGTATTGCAATACCTGGTTGATGGGTGGATTGGAAAACAAAATGCGTACTATGGCTCTGTGTTTATGAACGTGGTCTTTTTAAACCATACTGCTTACGTTTTGTAAGGATATAAGCAATGTACATTGAACCGTTTCCCTTCAGGGCCCTATAGTCATGTCCTTAACTTTTCAGGTAAAACCACTTGCTGATTTCTGAATAGTGAGTGAGAGATTGTTAAGGTAACCATGTTGTTTCTGCTTACATTTCACATGCTATACTTAATCTTGCACTCCCTACGAATGTTTGCTTTTACTTTTTTTTTTTTAGGCAGGATAGAACTCTTAATAAGTGCATAATTTGGATTGAGCCACATCCAAGTGTTTATAGCAGGCACAATTTGGTTGTAGCTGAAGGCAGTGCAAGTTTCTCTCAGTGGGGCAGTATGGTGTTCAGTGGGGAGAGGATGTGGCACTATGGCCAAAGCTGTCGAATTTGGAACTGGGGAAACGGGTTCAGCCTTCATGACCAGTCCACCAGACCACTCTACTGAGGGAGCATATTCCCATGCTCGACCTTTGAAGGCCCCGAAAGACCTTAGAAGACCTGATCTCTTAGCACAAGCAGGTGTACCCTAGTGGTTTCAATTGTGGGTTAACCTTGAAGGCCTGTCCACCACAATCCATACTGAAGTTCATCTCCAGTCTTACGGGCAGGCCTACGAAGCAGCACACCCTAGAGCAACAGAATGCACTGTCACTGAGGTCACATGAACCTTCTTGAGTATCTTTGGGTGACCTACTAATCACTGCGCATATAAACAGAAGAATTGCAGTTTGCTGCTCTTTGTAAAAATCATAAGTTACTATTAATGTTTTCGCCCAGCTTTAAAGCAATTACAAATTATGAAGGGCCGATTTATAAAGATGTTTTTTATGTCTCACCACTAAGGTGTTACTTCGTTCTGAATTTCTAGGAGTATGGGACTACCTGGCTGGCATTGGTTCGGAGTTCACTGGACCAAAGTCACACATTTATTCATAGAAATAAACTTTCTGAATGAGAATAATGATATTGTATTATGCAGTGCCTCACTTTAATGTTCTATCTCGGCAACTTGTACAGGGCATTACTGTAGATTGCCCGTTTCACAATTCAGTCCCCATTGTGCAAGGGTACTCTAAGAAGCGGAGCAGTTATGTTTGTGTCCAAATAGTTAGTATTTAACAATGTCCTAATAAGCAGCCATGTCAATGGGATTCTTGGGTTTCGCTGACACATAGCTTTCAATTGTCTGTTTGCTAAAGACCGGTTAAGAACTATACCAAAACCTTACAGTGGGCATAGAGCCAGCCCACTGTTTACCATTGGTTGGATTGATTGTCACTCATTTGCTTGCTTTTCATCCAGTGTCTTTTCTTCCTCTGCTTGCATTTGGTCCTCCCCTAGAGGATGGCTCCTTTACCCTGCTTTTGACTAGACGACTTGTATGCTTCCATTGCTCACATTCAGAGAACTACTTTTTTCTTTCAGCACTCCAAAATAGTAGACATGTTTTCTAGCTCGCTGCCTTGCGTTCTGTTTCCCTCAAATCACACCCGCACCCTCTGTGCTTGTTTTCCATGTTGCTTCCTCGTTCCCCATCCCGGAGTATTCATTCCTTTCCTCACCACTCACTGTTTTTTTTCTTTTCCCCCCGGGCCAAGTCTTAAGTGCCTGCTTTTCTCCTACTCCCACGCCCACTGCCAGTTGCTTCCCCCACACCTTCTGCCCTTACTCTCTAATCCTTTTCAGTCTGTTCAATGAAATGTATATTTTTTTAACCTTTTTTGGAGGACTCAGCAACTGTCATTTGCTGCCGGACAAAGATGACCTTTCACTTCTTTTTCTTTCTTTTTGATGTTTTTAATTTAATGACCTAAGTAGTGTCTGCCATCTTGGATCAGTATATATAAATAAAAAAGGAGAAATGGCACCATCGTTATTCTCTAGGCGTGTGCATGTGTGGTGATGCCTAGTCGCGTATTCAACATGTGCATGCTTATGGTCCCGTCACTGTGCCTTATAATATTTTTTTTCAATGCAGCTTCGCATCGGCAAAAAGCTTTGATAAGGTAAACTGGTTATCTTGGCAACTGTGCGTACTCTCAGTTGGCTTAAGTTACACTTTCTCCTTAGAAACGATATCCACCTGCAGATAGGCACTTGCTGAAATCAAGCTGGTCCTTCTTATCTGGGCTCCAGCGTTCATTTTGGCAGGTGAGCACATGACTGCTGTTAGGGCCCCCACCCAGTGCATGCTGCCATCTCAACAATACTCAGCAGAAAAGATGTTATGTTATCTTATGTTATGTTAACCTGAATTTGTAAAGCGTACTGACACCATAAGTTTCCTGGCTCTGAGATTGTGAGAAGTCGATGTGGCGAGACGGGCTAACCGGACTTAGAAAATAACCAGGTCTTTAAGGTCTTTCTGAAGCTCAGTAGAGTGCTACTGTTCTATATCGCCAGGGAGTGGGAATTCCACAGCTTCGGTGCCAAGTGGGCAAACCTGCGGCCTCCTAGCTTTTTGAGTTTGATGGTGGGGGTGATCATTAAGTGTAGATAGGCCGAGCGGAGATTGCGAGCTGGGCGATGCTTAGTGATAAGGGTCTTTAGGAAATCCGGGCTATTGCAATGAAGAGCTTTGAATATCAGACAGCCAGCCTTAAAAGCAGCCCTTTGTTCAATTGGTAGCCAGTGCACTTGACGCAACAAAGGCCTTGCTGATTGCCATTTCGGAGTTTTATGGATTAGTCTTGCTGCCTGATTCTGTACAATTTGAAGGCGGTTAAGCAGTGACTTAGGTAGACCTAGGTAGAGGGAGTTGGAGAAGTCGAGCCTGGATAGAACCAGGGAAATCACTACTTGCACCAATGCAGCATGCGGGAGCAAGTGGGAGATCTTACGGATTTTTCGTAGCTGGAACATGCTCGATGAGATCGCTGCCCCTACATGAGTTTTAAGGGAAAGATCGGAGTCATGAGCACCCCTAGGCTTTTAACCGAGCCTGAAGGTGTGGGGGAGGGGCCTAACTCAGTAGGCCAAAACTGAGGGCCCCAATGTGCTACGCTGTTTCCTGGCAGGATGAGTTCGGTTTTCCCGGGATTAAGTTTAAGTTGATTGTGATTCATCCACTGCTGTATGTGGAGCATCACTGCTTGGAATTCAGTGGCGGCATCGGGGGAACCTAGAGGGAAGATGATCTGCAAGTCATCTGCATAGTTGAAGACCCTGATCTTCCACTTATTCAGCGAGTGAATCAGTGGCCAGAGGTAAAGGTTGAATAATAAGGGCGAGAGTGAAGATCCCTGTGGGACTCCGCATGTGACAGGCGCTCTGGACGCAGTGAATGGACCTAGGCAGACCGTTTGCACTCTGCCTCAGAGAAATTACTTGATCCACTCGAAGGCAGGGCCCTGGATGCCAGCCTGCCCGACACGGTGGAGAAGGATGTTGTCATCCACCGTGTGGAACGCGGCTGAAAAATCCAGGAGCACTAGTGCCTGTGGGGCCCCCTTATCGGCGTTACCCCTTAGTGCATCTAGCACTGCCAGAATGACGGTCTCGGTGGAATGTGCCGGCCTGAAGCCAGCTTGGTTGGGTTCTAGGAAACTGGAGCTTTCAATAAATTTTTAAAGACACGTGGTTACGTGAGCGTCAAGAAGCTTAGCTAGATAGGGCAGAAAGGAGATGGGGCGATAGTTGGAGAGGATGGCGGGGTCCGCACCAGATTTCTTCAACAGGGGGACCAATATGGCCTCCTTAAGGGGGCTAGGGACCGTGCCTGTGCTGAGGGAAGCGTTCAGTAGGGGGAGGATACTGTGTGGTAGGGAAAGAAAAACGTCCCCGAGGACAGAAGGAGGGCAACAATCGTTGGGGGACCCTAATTTAATATGGGTTGTGAGTTCGACAAGGATTCTAGGGCTAATGGCAGGGAAGTGAGTGAAAGAGAAGGGATTGGATAGGGCAGGATCCGGCAGACTGACTGGAGTGGAGAAAGGGATGGTATTCTTAATATCCACAATTTTCTCGATAAAGAAGGTGTTAAACGCGTTACATATCTCTTGTGTGGGGGCTTGGGCTGGGTGAATTCTGTCATCCGAAGAGAAGTCGTTCATAATTTAAAAAATGTCCTTAGATTTGTTGAGGGCAGAAAGGATACTTTCTGAGATATGTGTGGTCTTGGCCTGGACAATCGCGCTTTTATATTCTTTGCGGGCTGCAACAAAAAGAAGTCTGTCGGAGTTGGTGTAATTGCGTCTCCAGTTCCATTCAAGTTGGCGTAGCTTAAGTTTCAATGCCTTGAGGTCGCTCGAGAACCATCTGTGTACGTTGCCATGCCTGGCCCGCACGTATTTGGTAAGGGGAGCGAACCTATTACTGGCTGTCTGAAGCCAATTATCAATATCCCTCTCCATCAGATCGACATTGGAGTTGGAATCAGTGGTGGGGCAAGTGGCGACCAGGGAATGTAAGAAACCTTAGGAGTCATAAGAGCTCCATTTGCGGGAAAGCCCGCCTGCCTGTGTGAGGGGCTTTACCCTGCCTCTGATTGTGATAGTAATACAATCTGGTGGGGATCCGACCAGATGCAGGGGGGAGATGATTGGACTAGACAGTGTTAGATTGTGTCCCCAGATGTGGTCGGGATGTGACCTTTAGAGTGGGTGGTAGTAGTGATTTGTTGAGCCAGATTAAGACTGGTTAATAGTTCAAATAATTCAGTGGCGTGGGGTCCCGCACGGTCGTCATCAAACCAGTAATTGAAGTCTCTAAGGAGTGCAACTCTGGTGTGGCAGGTCATCAGGCTAGCCATTTGTTCGCCCAGAGAGATGGGAAACAAGGGCATAGGGTGGGGGGGGGGAGGGGGTAGATGAGTATGAGCGCAAGAGCGCCTGTATCCGTTTCAAGATTGATAACTTAAGTTTTCCACCTCTGGTAGGACTAGCGAGGCAGTTGCAATGAATTTGAGCCTCTTTTGTATGATAGCTGCAACCCCACCCCCAGTTCGGCTGGATGGACGGTTTACATTGAGAATATAGTAATCTGGGGGGGGAGAGCGGCCAGAATGTCTGGGTAGGAGTCTGCGGTAAGCCACGTTTCGGTGAGTAGTAGTATGTCAGGTTTTTTAGTGGTCAGCAAGATGAATATGTCTAGCTGGTGTTTCACCTTGGAACGCGTGTTAAGGTACAGGACCCTGAGAGACGTATCATGGCTAGGCGCATGGGGGGAGTGTTAACAGAGGGGGTGGCTGCATGCTCTCTAATGGCAGGAGGGCTCAGAGTGGTGCGCAAGATGGCTAAGGACGAGGTGATCTCGCGTACGCCAGGAGGGAGCAATATAGGTGAGGACTGCAGCTCTCTAAGAGCTTTGGAGGTGTAGGAGAGAAATTGCACAGAACTCGAGGCCCCTGGGCCCGAACTGGCACGGACGGGTGCAGACGGGCGTGACTTTGGCACGCCACCGGCGCACCCGCTGCGCTCACGTGGGAAGATCTGCATTTGGCCTGAATGTCCCGCCCCGTCAAGGCCGATTGGCTGAGGCCTGAGGGAAGTGGGCTGGGGGAGTGTTAGGTAGAGCTTAGGGATCGCAATTCGAGAAGGGTGAGTATAATAGCAAGTTTTAAAAAACACCGTTTTTAAAAAACACACACAAATTCAGTTTCAATTTGTCCACAATCGTGCCTTATTAAGTCAAAGCAGCGCGGTATCAGCGAGCAGCGCGCACAACAAACAACAATGATAAAACCAGAACAGCGCTGCGCACTGTTTTAGGAGACCTGCACCCTAGGCATATTCAAAAGAAAGAAAAAACACTCCGTGCTTACTTGCTTTGCTGGTCTGTCCCTACTACTCGCCAAGAGGACGCTTACACTACAATGGAAGGCCAAAAGCACACCCCCATTGGCAGCTTGGTAGGGCGCAGTGCGCAAATGGTGGCCGGCAGAAGGGGCAGCCCTCCACCACAAAGAAGCCTGACATCTTCTCAAAAGGCCCATTTCCCAAGAGTGGGACACACTTTTTAATCCATTCATTTACCTTATGTCTCCAGACGATCCCTCTCCATGAAACCAATACGACCACACGCTAGCCCTGTACCTCCCACGTGTGCGTCCACCCCTTGGCGCATCATCACCCTTAAATGCCCCTTGGCCCTCCTCACTCCCTCCCCCCTCATGATCACACAGAAGAGACGCATAAGGATTGCTCCGCCCCGCCCACACAGTTCTAGGATTATCATTTGAAATCGTATTCCAACTCTTAACCACCTAGGCTACATGCCTATGCCTGCCCCCTTCCCCCTTCCCATTTCCCAGTTATCGCTGTTACATTTTGGAGTTATGTTTGCATACCTGTCACTGCGGGGCTTGATAATACGGTACCACTGTACAAAATGTATACCCTATGTTTGAGGCAGCAATCAGCGAGTTACCATCTATTATGCACTAATGTTTAATTTCATGATTCTCTGTCCAGGCATTCTCTTGTCTCAACTGAATGTTTGTATACTGAAAAACTGCAATAAAAACATTGATTAAAAAAAAAAAACAGCCTTGCGTGCTGTTCTTTTTAATTATTTTTGTTTATACTTTAGTTTATTTTGCAGTTCAGTATACATGCCGCTCATACAGTGCCACATGTTTTATTGTGTGTGATGAATGTGCTCATTTGATGATTTGCTTTTGTTAAATAGTCATTCGATTTGAGTGTTTGTATTTCTTTTTTGCACAGTAAAAATACAGGACGGTTTGTGTGTCCTGTGGTGGTGTATTGCTCTGTGTACTGATGTATAGACATGCGTACAGACAGTTTATGATGACACGCGCTTTACATATAGTTAAATGCCGTACTTCTGCCACTTCTAAGCTCTATAAATAACAGATGTTGCCTTTATCCGATTGATGGCGCTACAGTTGAAAGTGATGGCTTGTTTTTTTTGTTTTTTAACTCCGATAAAGTTGTTTGATAGTGTTGCTAAATTAACGTAAGGGGAAAGTTGTTTGATAGTGTTGCTAAATTAACGTAAGGGGGGTTGGGAGGATAGTCCTCTCAATTGAAGACCAATGCATGGGTAGCTGTGCGCCTTACAAAAACAATTTAACATAACATGAATAGAAAACACATTCCATACTTATTTTGATTTAAGTGAGTGGTTGATGGTAGAGCTGAACTTCTATATGCCACTAAGTAAAAAAGTAATAAAGAATTGGATCTCCCCTTTGAGGATTTTTTAAAAATAAGTTTACCTTCTTAGAAATGCTTGGAGTGTTTTGGCATCTATTAACGTAGCCATTTTGATCATGTGCAACACCAGAGCTACATATATGATACATGCCTAAACATACCACTGAATCTATCACAACCCAAATTCCAGCAAGTTATTTTTAACATTTGTGTACAGTCTCTTGCTAATTTGTCGGTAGTTAGCACACCTTCCATTAGTAAACATTTCACGCAGTAGTCCCTTGAGATAGGGAGACATTGTACACAGAAGAGATAGTGTGAAAAAATAGCTTTCATAGTGGGGATGGTGGTAGAGTCATTGGTGTGTTTATGTATTCACATTAACAAGTAGGGCTGTTTATATATTTTATGTCATTCTGTTGTAGCAAGGAATACTCAAGATTTAACGTGATGAAGGCATTCTGAGCAAAATGTACAGTTCGCTCTGAGGAAGGAGGTGAGAGTGTGGAGAAACCACTGAAATGCCTCGTTGACATTTTAGATGCTCCATTCTGTCAGGAAGCGGGTGGAAAATGTTAGAGGGTTCCCTCTTCACTTATAACAGTTGAGCAGGGATTTTTGTTTTTGTGTTTTTGATATTTTGTATGAAGAAATGTATGCGTTTAGAAAAATGCAAATATTACACAACAAATATAAAAAATAATATGCTTCATCTTTTTTTGTAATAAAACAGTGCGTTGCGGGTCTCGAAGTTTAGTATTCTGTGATTAGATGGCTTTTGGTAAAAATTAAAGTAATGGCCCAATTGGGCTTTAGACAGATGGGTAATGCTGACATATGGTACATATTACTGATGTCAGTTACCAGTGGCAGTCTTTTGTTGCCCTGCACCTTTGAGTAGAGGAGCCCCTTGGAGTCTTGCATAGAGAAGGGAAGACACATCCACCAACACTCCACCTGATTGTCTGCAACCACCCTAGCTGCTATACTATGTTAAGTATTTCTGCCCCTAGCCTCTGCAAATGAATAGATGCATAACACTACTACCCCTTCCTTCCTTTACTAGTCCTGTGGATGTTTTCTTTTGATCAGTCTTTTTACTCAGTGAACACTTTGTTTTTTCTTTGAGGGTTTCTTGAGCTAGATTACAGCAAGTGTAGGATGGGCTCTGAGGCGATCTTCTCAAAAGAGATAAACTCAGTCAGTTGCCCTGTTAATAATGTAACCTCTTTTTATCCATATTTATTTAACAGTTACAGTGCACTCATGTTCACAGCTGTAATGGTAGTTGAAAGATCTAGATGATGAGGGTTTCAAGGGACGGGTCTTAGCTAAACTCGGTTGTGAAAGTCCTCAGACCGAAATCCTGCGGGTCCTATTTCTGTCTGCGGTAGGTAATGTCGAGCGTGAGAAATAAATGTAGATGGAAACTCTGCTTACTTTATTAAGATAAAGGTTAAGTGATGATTAAAAAGCAGGGGCACCTGCATGTCTTGAAGCTTCTCAAATTGAGGGACTAGAACATGAGATCGGGCGAAGATTAATGATCACATAGTTATGATTCTATCATACCTTTGCTTTGGTTGTGCTTTTTTAAAGTATAGCAGAGGGCATTTAGCACTAGGTAGGAATATAAACCCGGATGTGTTCTGATGTGAATGTGTGAGAGGATAGGGTGCATCGTCCACTTATTGAGATTGCTTTGACACTATTATTAATGGACCCACTTGGGCACCTAGCAGGCATCCGTAGAGACCGGTGCAAGTTGTAGAAGCCCTGGACACCAGGATTATTGACTAAAAAGTCTGTTTTCTAATTTAGTTGTAGCTTGATCATGCTGGCTCTATTGCCTGCTGTCACATAGCAACAACAGAAACTCCATAGCAACCATCTGAGGCAAAAACGCCTGCTGATATTAAACTCAAAATTAGTTTTGTTGTCCACAATCTCTGAATACAGAGGGGTAAGAGGATTCTTTTGGTACATAATGTTATAGAGTGACAAAATCTATATTGTCCATCTGTAAATGTAAATGTAAATGTATTTGAGCTTATATAGCGCACAGCTACCCACAAAGGGTTTCCCGGCGCTTGCTTAGGGAACCCGTCCTGGTATTCCCCTGTGAGATAACCCCGGCAGGGTATCCACAAGGTGAAAGCCAGGCATCCCGCCGCGAGGGGCCGTTGTGGAGATTAAGCAAGCTATTGCCCAGAGTCGCAGAGTGTGAACCCGTGAGTCGAGAAGGCACCGGAGCGAGAATTATCGAGTCCGTGGAATTTTTGAGCCCAAGACCCGCCGAGGCGGGGAATTGAACCCTGGTCCAGGGCCGATCTCAGCTTCCGGGTCTGCCGCCTCTAACCCCTGAGCCACACTTCTCCACATCTGTAGGCTAACCCCACAGTCCACAAGTTAGTACTTCCAATCAGACTGTAAAATAATAATGCCCATAAATCTACAGTGAGTCAAACATTCTTCTTGATCTTCATTATATTCAATTTGCCCATAAAAACCTGAGTGCAGATGGCCAGTCTAGATTGTTTAACATCTTAGATTTTCAAAATCCAGGATTATTGGATACTGAGTAGCCCCTAACTATTTTAGCAACTAACTGCAAGTTTGATTTCAGTGTAATTGCTTGACATTGATTCCTTGAGCAATTCTGCGTAACTTGTAGATTGTATATTTTCGTTTTTGTAAGTGACAACTCTTCAAGAAATTGACATAGCCCCTGTTCACAGGTATACATCACCAGCTTTCCTATGCAACGAAAACGAGAACCTACAAGATAGAAAGCATCAAACAAATTTAAAAAGAGATCTAAAACAGCACAGGGTAACTTAAGAAAGAGAGGTGTTTATAGAGCACAAATGTAGCATGAGAGCCCTAGAGTACTGAACAAAGGGCATGGCCCCTCAGAAGATGAAGTCATGGACAGGAGGTCATCATGGCTAGACTGTCATGTCAGGGATTTTGTTCCTTGAAGAGGTGCGTCTTCAAGTTTTTTCCCTGAACTATGAGTCTGTGTTGATCTGATGTCGATAGGACATGGCGCTTAGTGCCTTCATAGTGCACCTCTCATCCACCAATTTGCAGTTAATAATTTTTAGGTCGAGCAGTGCACATGCGCTGCCCTAGGTGAGGGCTTCTTGGAAACACTCAACTTTTTTTTTTATTTCTTTTTTATTAAACAATACCGGTGGAATGGTCAATGCATACAGTAGATCACATTACAGGTGCATCACATTTACACAAAATGGAGGTCATAACATACAGCAGTACAGTGAGAAAGAATATTCAGGATAACAGTAGTATTTATCACGGAGTCAGTGGTTCGTCAGTGGGGGGAACATACAGGGGTTCACATATATTGCCACGATAAACGTTCCATCTTGTCCATAGCGCTATCCACTTCTGGGGACAACCACGTGACACATAGACCGTTTTCCTGTACCATACACCAGTCCATGTCGGTTTTCCCATGCAGTGAGTGTCGAAGGTGTCGGCGCCCCCCATAGCTGGGCAATATTCCGTTTAGCTACGATTTAGCAGAGCGTTGCCCAGAGTTTGCCTTTAGTGTTGAGATCAGTGGGCTCCTATACATTTAACAGACATCTTTTGGCTTTGAGCCGTAGTTCAACCCCCCATACCTCACTTATACATTTATGTACCTCCTTACAATAATTGTGAATTAGAGGACACTACCAGATAATATGCAGAAAGGACCCCTCTAGGCCACAATTCCTTCTACAAATCCCACTTCACGCCTGCCCATAAGGACTATTCTAGGACCCGAAAGATACACACGATGCAGGATTTTTAATTCGACCAGCCTCAATTTTGTTGAAATGGCAACCTCTCTCTGAGAGGAGAGCACTTCCTGCCATTCCTCGTCATCCAATTCCAGGCTGTCCCGCCCCCACTTTTCCCTCATTGCTGTAAGAGGTTCTGGGGGGTTCCAGATTTATTTTTTGTATGTGAGTGAGAACTTTATCGGAGAGGTGTCCGTCCATCAGTCTGTCCTCGAGCGGGGAGGACTCAGGTAGTTGGGACCCAGCCGGGATGTTAGCCTGAAGGGAGTGTCTGACTTGCATGTATCTGAAAAATTCTGATGCAGCTAATTTGTATGTCTGTTGTAGTGAACCAAATGTGGTCGTTCCGTTGTGTCCCCAGAGGCCACCTATTTGTGAAAGTCCGATTACGTCCCATTTGTCAAATCCCTTAGTGCGACCCAGCGTGCCCAAGTATTCCGAGTCCCACAACGGGGTGGCTAGTGTGAGTCATTTCATTTCCCCCACCCAAGAGTACGGTTTACTGTGTAACAGATGTGCACTGAGAGCGGGTGGGGCCTGTCAGCAGGAATTTATCGGGTCTGCAATATAGTGCCCTCGTGTAGTTACCACCCGGGAGTATCCACCTTTCCATCTGGTATCCGGAGTCTTCACCACCACGATATAAGCACTGATTTATGGCTGAGAGGTGTGCTGCCCAGTAATATTTTTTTATATCGGGTAGAGCTATGCCTCCATCATACCAGCCAAGTGTTAATTTTTGAAGTGATATACGTGGATTACCACCCCAGAGGAGGTCTCTTTGGGTAGATTCGACATCTTTGAAAAATCTTTGGGGAACTTGGTCTGGGAAATTCTTGAGGGCGGAGAGTAAACGAGGCAGTGCCATCATTTACTTCACACTTTCTTAAAGCTTGTGTGTGTTGTTATCACATTTTATTGGCCTTTCATTGTAGCTTTCAATAATGAAAGTACGTAAATGGCCAAAGATGGGTGCATGTCCCGCCTTTTCTGTAAACGTTCACTGCCATGGCCTATGGGCCACGGGAGCGAGCACAGGGTGCCAGCCTAATTCTTTCAATTCTTGGATCATGTTACTAATTGACCTAGGCTTTCTTTTTTCTCAGCTTTCCCTTATCTTACAAACTTGTGACCTCCACTTCTTCTCTCCCCTCTATGTAATGGGCCCCTTTCTCTGGCCTCTTCTTTCCTTCGCATGCACCCCCTGTCTCCACGCCGTGAGACACCCTCGCTTCCTATTTCCTTTCAGCCTGTCCGTTTTTTTTTTTAAACAGTCCACTTCTCTTCCTATTTCCTTTTAACCTCTCCGTTTTTTTATTTTATAAAACAGTCTACTTCTTCTCTCCCCTCTACGTAATGGGCCCCTTTCTCTGCCCTAACAGTTATTAAAGGCGGTGACCCCTTCACAAAAACAGTTGCCTTTGCTTTATATTCTAATATGGTAACCCCTTCATAAAGCCAATAGCCTCACCCTGTGTGTTATGATAACAATTTGTCATAATAAAATATAATTTTAGATTGTCACCAAACGTGATTCTATCTGAGTATTGCAAATATTTAGAAATTACACCATAGTATTTATTAGTGTGTGTAAAATAAAGGTATTTGCTTTTTGAATGCAAAAAAAATAACTGAGTCAACTTTTTTTTACTGTTATTAATGCATAATAGTAGTAGCCGAAAAAAGCTCCCTTTAATAGGCCTTCAACTACACAACAGTAAAACAGTAAACTGCTACAGTTGGGTACTTATATTTCATTTACAGAACACTTTGCAAATTATAACTTATGGGCTGCTCCAATTCAGCAACACTACTTACACCTCCCAAAGGCGAGACCTATTGGCTATACCACTGCTTGCTTTCTTTTGAATTCTCTCTGTTGTAGATGATGCACCAGTCTGTCCGGTTTATTACAGATGGTTTTACAGCTCCGAGGTAGTCTCATACATCTACTTCACTTTTTTCGCCATTTCGAGTCAGAGTGTTGAGAGCCACTATGCCTTCCATTGAGGCGAGCAATGAGGAGGAGATTGCGTATGGATGTGGGAAGTCTCTATTGACTGCTCTAATAGTGTATACATTGGTGGAAAGGATTTGATTCCGCATGGAAGAAGGGATCTCTTTGAGCCCCTGATGGTGGACATATATATCTTGGTTGCTTAGAACCTCTCTGAAGCAGTGAATTGAGTCATCTGTAAAGGACCAAAAAAATTCTACCAAATTAATTAACAGCTGCATGTCTAAATTTCCTGAAACAGGAAGTCGATCCTCCCCATGGTACTTAAGGGGGTACCATATTGACAATGTTCACCATCCCACCTGAGCAGTGAGTTGTTTATAGACTCCTCGCGTTTGATTTCTCAGTAGCTCTCCCCATCTGGCACGGTTGTGAGGACTGCATCAGAGCAGGCCTTGCTTCCTAGTAGGGGAACATAATGTTTTCCTCAATTTCATCAAGGACCCTTGGTTTCGACAAGATGCTAAGTTATGAGGTGTAGAAAAGACCTGTTGAGTGGCCAGGCTTGAGTCCACAAAGTATCTCTAAGGTTGATTCAGGTTTGGAGTGGTAATATCTAGTACGCACTGAATAAATGTGTATGCACAAAAGTAAGGTTTTTCGATGTAAAAAGAATTGTAACAGTTGTATTTTTGAGTTGTGGTTGTAATAAATACAACTTGAGAGTTATTCTCAAAACCAAAAATATGTGGTCTTGGGTGAGTTTGTGTGCGGTCCTTGCTCTTATGCTCCCTCGCTTGACGAGTCCCCTCCTATTGTTCTCGTCGTCCTTTTTTTATATATATTTTTATTCCACAGTCGGAATAAGTTACCAACACATACAAAAACAAATGTTTAACAAATCATATAAATTCATAGTAGCACATTTTATAAAAGAACAGAATTCGTTATATCACGATTCTAAATGTTCATTAATTAGACCCACAATTAACATGCCACGTCTCCGTTTTTTAACCCCCTTTAAGGCATAAAGACTCCATTCTAATTCATAGAGGTTGTATAATTTAGCTCGCCAAAATTCAAAAGCTGGAGGTTCCTCTTGCAACCAATCTGATGCTATACACAGACGAGCTGCAGTCATAGCCACAAATACAAAATACCTACATTTATATAAAGCAGTTCCATTATCCACATTTTGCCCTATACCTAATAACATGAGTGCAGGGGAAATCTTCACAGTAGTGGGAGTAATCTTGGTGAGAAACTTTTCTATACTACTCAAAAATTGATGCAATTTATTACAGCAAAAAATATGTGGAGACTATCAGCACTATCACTCCCACATCAAACATGTTCTCGTCTTCCTTATCGTGGTGAGGCAAGAACTGTACACAGAGATGAGGTGCACTTTTGTTTTTTGTCTACCTATGTTTTTATGCTAAGGCGAATGGTGACATTCTTTTGTGCTGCTTGTGCTCATTGTGATGCTAACAGTTTTTTGGGAGTTTGAACATTGTATTTTGCTGTCTCTAATTTTTGTTGATGGTGTTTGCTTGTTTCAGAGACCTGAGACTATGCAGCCCCATTATCTCTGGCACTTAGACTCTCCACGCTATTGCTCAAGGTGTTTCGAAATTAGTATTGATTATTCTCCACTTCCGAGCTGATTAATACCTGCTATTCCTTCTACATTTGCTCAGTGTGTGTCGTGCAGACAGTGCAAGAAAGCAATAAGCACAGATAAGGGCACGTTTCAGGTAGTTTGATATTCAGAATTGTCTTCACAATAATTGAGTCTGACTGAGATTTGTAACTTCAGTTGTTAATCTTGGAGCCTGAGGGGGAGTGTAAAGGAGATTAACCCATTCATTCACATGTTTTCCTAAATTTATTCTCACAGTAATGATCATTTCCTGAACCATTAATACTGAATTAAAAGAGGTAGGATTGTATGGTGTTTGCTATCACATTAATCTCCTCCTGGTTCTAGTCTTCATTCCAACGATGGACGTGGCAGTCTCTGGTGATTCTGTGCAAACATCTGAATATTACAGCATTATTAATTAACCTAATAAGTATTAAAACGAATGTATTGTTCTGGGAGTAATCCATAGAGGGTAAGCTTTGAGTTCAAGATGTTGTACATTACCTGAAGTAGGCAATTCAATTCATAAGCTTTTATTCGATTTGAAAATACAAATCATACAAGCAATATTAAAATACAACTCAATATATATACAAAATAATTCACAATATTCACATTAGTAGTGCAAAAAAAGGAAAATAGGAAACATGTACAACAGTTAGTGGGCAACAGTTAGTAGTTTAAAAATAAAAGCGATATGGGGATATATACAAAAGAATCATATGTGTACAGACAGGAAATCAGTATATTTGTCACAACAAGTGGAGTTTCCTGGCAGCTGAAGTAGGCATTTGTCATAATTAATTGAATGTGTCTTTCTGTTTCTAGCTGAGACTGTCATCTTAGCACCGTTAATTCTATCACTTGAACAGGTTTGCAATAAGTGACCATTCCACTAGAAATACCGTAGTTGGGGTGAGATGTGTTGCGCTTGTCTTCTTTTGTGCCTATAAATTTAATCTGAATATATTACTATGACGAGTGGGTACAGTATAAAAAAAATCTGCACATTTCCAAAATGTAACCATTTTGAGCTACTTCTAATTCACCCAGATTTCTCACTGATTGTATACAAATACATGCAGAATCATATTGGCAAGATTAGTGATTTCATTTGAAATAAAATGTAAGCAATAAACTGCACATTAAAAAGGTTTTACTAAACTAAGGGGCAACTTTAAATACCATTTGTCTAAGGCATCATTTACTGAAACATGTTGGATATATGCTTATTTGTTAAAAAACAAAAACATTTAAAAAGAGAATGTCGCCATAGTGGATTTGCAGGTATTCGTCCTTGCATTAGTGCAAATTTACAACTTTTAGGAATTCACAAGGGTTAATACATTCCTACAAACAAGACAAAAAACATGGATGGAACATCTTTCTTTATTCAAGCAGCCAAACTATGGAATTCAATACCTACACACATAAGGTCCACTGACAACCATCTCCCATCATTCTATCCCTACTCTAAACTCAACTAAACACACAAGAAATCAAGAGCACAAACCTAACACAAATAATGCTCAAAGAAAAAAAATATTAATTCACTATTAACCTTTAATCTTGGGTTCCAGAGTAGCGTGCTAATTGCCGCGAAACGCTTAAACACCTCTTTTGGGATAGTAAGCACTATAAAAATACAGTTTACATTTAATGTACCAGCCGTTAAACAAGCCTTTAACAATTGAACAGGCATGGAATAACTGAAGAAGTCTGTCAATTTATGCTGACCAATTGGAGAAACTCTAATCGATTCCATTGTTGCAGGTTCCAACTTGCTACACACCAAGACTAATTTCCTACATCTCACAATGACATGCAGTCATGGGATGATAGTAACAAAATCCATCTCGGCAGATCATGCACCATTTCCCTCTCCTACCATGCCTGCTCAAGGCCAAGAACTTTAAACCACATATCAGGTTGGACAACTAAGTGCAATGACCAGCTAAGTATACTGTGATCATGCGAAATACCATACATGGACCTGCAGAACTGCTCAAAGCTGTCAGCCTACTGAATAAACTGTGCTGCTGCCTCATACCTCACCTTCCTCCATCAAACCTCTAAGCTCTAATGAGCGGCTGGTGACATTTAAAAGTGGTGGGGCGAAACAAGAGCAGCAGGCTGCCCACATCAAACGCAAAAAAAGTCAGATTGCCCCAGACTGTACACGAGCATGCACGATTCATCCAGCCATCACTGATATCTCTACAAACAACACATCTTCAAAACTGCTGAGTGGCAAAATGGAGTATAAAGGTGAAGTGCTGCTAGAGTGAGTAAGGAGTTCAATGAAGAAAAAAGAGCATGTATGCGCCGCCAAAGCCATGCTGCTTTTCCTGGTAGTGCATAGTGTTTTGTTTCAGTGTGCACAACGTTGTGTGCTCTGAACACAGCACCATAATACACAGTAAGTAGAAGAACTGGGTAAGATAATAGCATGGCCCTTCATACAGTGCAGACCCGTAACCGCACGCTCACCTTCGCGCAAACTGGGTCAAGGAACAACCATATCAGCGTACAGCAAAATTAATGCTAATGGGCGTCATCCCACCCAACACACCGTGATCCCACAACTAAAGGGCCAATTGTACTCCAAATAAACAACTCACCGATGGCGATTCATCTGGCTAGAAGGCACCCTACTGCCCGGCTCCCAGAAAACCATGGAGCCTGTGACAAAGAGCCAAAGATCCCACCCAATCCTGGAACTGCTTACATGCATGAGAGCAGTGCCTTGATTGGTCGGGCGGGCCAACACAGTGCTCCCTTCCAGGCCAGGAGCTTGTGCCTTCATTCCAGCAGCTGTCACACACCTAGTACATTAGTGCGGGCTGACGTGCCCATTTCAGGTCAGCCGTCGCAAGACAGCTGGCCAATTTGACATGCCACTTCAGGCAAATAATTTCGGCTGTGAATCAGCAGCTGGAAGGGCCCACCTGCGACGACATACAGTAAGTCCACCATTCCATCTTCAAATCTGTCTGCTGCAATTGCTTCGCTCGCAGCGGGGCGGGGCGAGGCGACGCTCCTCCACCCAAATGGAGAAACTGCCTCATTCAATACCCTTTCAACCATATGCCCTACATGAAGTTTGCTGCCCATGGGGGGGACGTGGCTTGGAGGCCGATGGAGCTGGCAGTGTGAGCACCCGGGGGGCTGCCCTGTGGTCCCAGGGTTAACGTTGAAGGCTCCTGGAGCTCAGATGTTCAGTGTTTACAGTGGGGGAGGCGGCACAAAATGGCGATGATCCAAGGAGGAGAGCCCGGGTCCTCGGGGATTGAATGGTGAAGCCTCGGTCTGTCCAACACTACAGCTGACAAGACCTAAGAGGGGCGCCGCCTGGGACCTGAGTCGGGAGTGCAAAACAGAGGCGCCAGTTCAGAGCGCGCATGAGGAGCGGCGCTCCCCCAGCGATTCGGAGGTGAGCGGCCAGCCGAGTGCAGGAACGGTGGTTTCCGTACGGGGGCGCCCTGCATTCTGGAGGTTCGGGCCCCCCGAGGTTAGCGGTGCCAGCGACTGCGGGGGATGACGGACGGGGCCCCCCTGAGGGGACTCCTGAGCAGCTCCGTGACGGCACTGGAGGTGGTGAGACAAAATGACAGCCAGTTAGGTTGCGGCGCCTGAGCCTTGGGGAATTGTGCGGGGAATCGTGCTGCGGGGCTGCTGCCCGCCGTGCGCTGGCGCTACTGGGGCACTCGAGGAACGGCACCTGGGACTTTGGGCGGGTGCGGAGAACCCAGGACGAGAGTGGCGGATCGGCGAGTGCGGGGGTAGCGAGCTGCGGGAGCGGTTGCTGGGCAGCTCGGGGGTCTGACATTGGGCCCCCGCTGCCAACGGTGATCAACGGCTGTGGAGTTCTGAGAGCGGAGGCCCCCCTTTCCACTCGTGATCTGGAATACGCCGGCGCTACAGCTGTGTGTGGGGGGCCTGGCGAGCAGGGCTCTGGTTGTTTGAGCACAAGCGGCTGCTGTGCTTAAGGAGAAGGGGGGCACCCTGGCAGGAACTACGTGGTTCGGTGAAGACTGAGCTGCATGGGATGCCGGGAGAGGCGTGCGTGCTGAGAGGGGCTGTGGACTGTGAGGTGGAGCAGTCTGAAAGCCCAGAGAACTAAAAGCTGGGGCGGAGCCCCCTGTTGCGGCGGTAAGAGCAGGAGCCTGGAATAACGGATTATAGGGAGGGAAACCTGTACCTGAACACCCTCAAAAAATGATTAGGGATGGGCTGTCCCCACGCTGCACTATTGGATGACTGAGAGTGGCCCTTTCTGGCGGGTGGCGGACCCGGACTCTGGCGGATCTCGGAAGACGAGGGTGCGAGTCTGAGACCCTGAGCAGCGGAAGCGCGCATACACCCAATCCCCTATTGTCTTCCGCCAGGGGCCATGGGGAAGCCAAAAGGGAAATGGGGTGGAACGGCCCAACAATCGCAGGGAGAGCAGCAGGCCCCGGGCGATCTGGAGAGAGCAGAGGAGGCCCAAGATCCGCAATTACGATAGCTTGATTGTATCCTTGCTACGATAGCGGAATCCTGTACAGCCTTACAACAGGACATTGCGCAAGTAGCGACAGGGCGGGGGCTACTGAAGGCGGATCACTCCAAGCTGGTGGTTAGTGTGAAACAAGTGGAAGGGGCATTGAAGGAGGTAGGACCGGCCCAAAAGGTATTGAAGAGTAAGACAGTGGATGTTCTGGACCGGATTCAAGCGCTGGAGAAACGGGCTGAGGATGCCGAAAGCCGTAATCGGAGAAATAACATTCGCATGGTGGGGCTGCCGGAGAAAGTGGAAGGGTCGGACATGGTGCAGTATCTGGAGTAGTGGTTGCGGACAGTGGTGGCACACGAGGGCTTATCTTCCTTTTTCACGCTGGAGCGAGCACATACGGTGCCTGCCAAGCCCTCGCTGACGGGACGCCCCCCCCGCCCCCTGCCCTGATGTGGCTAGGCTCCCACACTACAAAGACAGGGATCGGATACTACAGAGAGCACGGACGGAAGGGCCATTTGAGGTGGATAACAGCAGAGTGAACATATTTCCGGATTATACCTTGGAGATCCAGCGCCGTCGTACGTCATCCCTGTCGGTGAAGTGGGAGCTGCGATCAAAAGGCATCCAATATTCGCTATTGTTTCCTGCGAAGCTGAAAATCATGCTTTATGGTAACACTCTTTTTCTTGATACACCAGAGGACGCATGGGCGTGGCTGGAAAAGTATAGAGCTGGCGCGGACCGAACGGAGGGGCGAATACAGGAACTCGTGGAGGGGCTACCGCAACGTAAATCGCAGGGCCTTCGTCTTAAACGACCAAAGGTGAAGACACACTCTCAAGCTCAAACTGCTCTGGGTAAACGAGATGCGCTGGAAGCATTGTCCGCGATTCCTAACAGTCGAATCATGCAATCACCGGAGGGAACGGACTCAGAAGGTGAAAAATCATGATCGGAGACGACGGAGGTTGGAAGTGTTCGGTTGCCATTGGTCACCCCGGTCACAGCAGATGGACTCCTGGATGAGTGACAGTTCGTATGTATGGATGTTGGAACCGGAGTGTGGTAGTGGGGGGTTGCAAAAGGTTCTTGTATGAAGAGGTGATGACATGCTGGCGCTGAGATGCGATTGGGGTTGGGTTGCTGGGTGGTGACCCAGGGGCAGGGGAAGGTTCTCAGATGGTGATGCTTTGTTATTTAGCAGTCAGGTGCGCAGGTGGAGCAGAGGAAGGGAAATTATAAGGGGGGGCCTCAGCGGAGTTCACAAGCGGGAGCGTGCGGGCACCCGTCTGCACCAGACCCCCCCCCTCTAACCCTTAAGGCGAGCCTGTGGTGGCTACCGCTGGGCCTAGGAGTGTTTTGTGTGTGGGTATGGTTTTGATGGGGACTAACAGTTTTATTTTAGGACCTGTTCTTGGTAGGGTGGGAGGGGAGTTGGGGATGGGGTTTGGTTCTGGGGGTCACCGGTGTGATGAAAGCTGTCGATGGAGAGAGGAAGGAATCAAAAAGTGATAATGGGGACAATACCTGATTTAAAATGTATCACCTAGAATGTACAGGGTCTACACATGATGACAAGACGTCATAAGGTGCATGTGTATATGATTAGGAGGGGGTACACATAGCGTTGCTCCAGGAAACGCACCTCACGAAGGCGGAAGGCCTAGCGCTGCAGCATAGATATAGGGGCCACGTTTTTAACACGACATATTCGGCATTTGCGAGGGGGGCACTGATTTGGGTCAGGGCCGGGGTCCCCTTCCAGGCGCTTAGGCATATAATAGATGGGAAGGGTAGGTTTGTTACGGTCGAGGGGTGCCTATATGGCAGAGAGGTGACTTTGTGCAGTATTTATGCTCCTAATGTGGACCAGGCGCGATTCCTGGATCGAATGTTGGGTGCCCTTGCACAGTTCCTAGCGGGCCCAACGATAAGTGGAGGGGATTTCAACTCGATTGCAGACACACTTCTGGATAGGTCTCATCCCCCTCTGGCGGGCTCCCCAGTTCACAGGCTGTCCAAGTATAGAGTTGAGTGGCAGGCTCGGTGGCATTTGGTAGATCTGTGGAGGTTCATCACCCGCAGGATAGGGACTATTCCTATTTCTCATTGTTGCAGGAACTTCATGTTCGGTTCGATGCCATTCTGTGCTCCCCATCGGTGGTGGCTTCGGTGACCCAATCAGAATACCTCAAAAGGACTCTGTCTGATCATAACCCGTTGTTGGTTACAATACATTGGACAAGGGATAAAGCTGCAATTCCCACATGGCGGCTGCGCCTGGAGGCGCTAGAGGATCCGGTGTTTCGTAGGGAGGTGGCAGAGGGGATAGCGACCTACTTCTCTGAGAACGTGTGAACGGCTACTACTAGGCCGATGGAGTGGGACGCCTTTAAAGTGGTTGTGCGAGGGTTGTGTATTAGCAAACATGTTGGGGTAAGGAAAACCCTGTTACAGGTTGTTGAAATGGCAGAGGATCGGTTGAGACTAGCGGAGCGGGCGAGGCCGGAGCATCCGGAATTACAGTCTGAAGTTACTGAGGCCAAGGAGAAACTGGCCGGGGTACCCTTCCACTTTCCGTGATGGGGAGGATAGCGTTGCTGAAGATGGTGGCCCTCTCCCAGCTGCTATACCTTTTTAGAACACTGCCTATATGGGTACCTTTTTCGGTGTTTTTCCAACCTGAAGGCCATGATGGTGGGGTTCATCTGGGGGTCGGGAGACGTAGAGTGGCTCTCAAAACATTGATGAGTCCCAGGGCTGGAAGGCAGCCTAGCAGTGCCTGATTTTGAATTGTATTATGTAGCAGCGCAATTGCAGGTCTTTACACTGGTGGTGGCCTTGGAGTTTAGGGTCCCGGACTCTGCCAGAGGGGGAGGCATCCCGAGACACGTCCTGTCCTTTATAGCACTGCAGCAGAGGATGGACCTCACGTTGGAAGAGAGGACTTTGAGGTTGTGTTGGAATAGGTCCCCGAAGAGGGCGGGAGTACAGCACCCTTATGCGCAGGAGATGCCATTGGGGATACTGACGGCATTACCTCATGGAGGGGACTCGTCCTCATTGAGGGACTGGGAAGAGGCGGGGATCCAGGTCCTGGGAGACTTGTATGAGGACGGGGATCTGCTGTCCTACCAGTTGCTGCAGGGGAGGTTTGATCTTTTTAGGGGTGCTTTCCTGATACATGCGGCCGATACAGAGGCATTGGAAGGAGGGACAGGTTGAGCCGAAAACCACAATGGGGTGTCAGTATGCGATGGTGGCGGCTGGCAATTTTAAAGCAATTACATTCTTATACTCAAGGATGCTGCATGAAGGTTTGGCCACATTAGATAGACTGTGCCTTAAGTGGGAAGGGAGCATTGGGAAACCCATACCAGAGGTCACGTGGGGGCACATACAACGCAGGGCGAATGCCCGGTTCGAGCTGGTCCATTTCTTTATTCTACATAGAGATTATTTAACACCGGGGAAGATCATGGAATATTATAATGCTAGCAGCGTGCTGTCCTCGATGTGCCGCAGTGGGGGCAAACTTGGACCACATGGTGTGGGGCTGCCAGTCTCTGGGGGCTTATTGGACCGAAGTGGGCGATCTCCTAAACCTGATCACTGACCGCCAGTTGGTTTTCGACATGGCCACTTGCATATTACACTGGTTTCCCCACACCACCAAGACGAAGGTGACTAGTAAGTTTGTGGAAATGGGCCTAATATTGGCAAAACGGGAAATTACGATGCGTTGGAAATCGAAAGAGGGGCCCAGTGGCAGGAGATGGAGGGTGGAACTGCTGAAGTGGGCTGGTTGTGAGGGAGCGGTTTGGTACAAGATGGCGTTACGACAGAGCAACGAAAAGGCGATAGAAATGGCGAGGGCTTCGGGAAGGATGCTTCAGGATCTGATCACCCATACAACCGAGCAGGGGATAGTACAGGAGGAAGGGGGTGTACAGGGGTAGATGTCGACCCTAATTTTTTCGGACTCAATTATAGCAGAACCTCATCTTTACGTTTGCTTAACTTAGCAGACACACCAGTGACGGGGAGGGGGGAAGGAAGAATGGGGTGGGGGGGCTCTATTTTTTGAATGTTTAGTTGGTTAAGCATTGTGTTAATAGTGGCAGTAGTTCCCGTACTAAGAGGGATTAGCTGGATGCAGATGTTATTCTTGGACTTCCACAAGGGATCAGTTCGAGTTAGACCTATAATGGGATGTAGGGCAAGTCGGTCCCGCATGATGTCACTGGGGGGGAAGTGGAATGTATAACTATGTACTTATGCCTTCTGGATGCTAAACTGAACATCAATAACATTTGTTTAAAAAAAAAAATGAAATGAAGTTTGCTGCCCATGTAGACAAACACTTCAGTGCCCCTTGTAGGGGTAGTGAGCGGTATATAAATTATGCAATTCAGTACCGTGCAATGAAGATAGTTTTTGAATAAGGCCATTTGCTCATTCTTTCTATATCCCAAGACAATTATAGGAAAGCAATAGCATGTATTTTATAGTGGCAGTGCTATGCGGTACAAATTAGGAGCAGGGCTGCATTTTCTTATGTAATACTTGAAATCTAAATTCCTGCAATTATTAATATTTCTGCTCACGTTCAGTACTTATGATTCAGTAATTCCTCTAAGATGTGCAGTGGCCTAAATTTTGTGAAAGATAATATGAATCATTTGTCCTAGAAGGCAGAGAAAATAAATTTGACTGCTTCTTGAACGTCATTGACGCGTTGGGCTAACAATAAACCAAGTCATAATACAACTTCTCAATCAAGGATAAGTCTGCCGAATAAAAGTCGTCGGAAGTTCGTATTTTAGTATAAAACAACCAAAATGCCGTTCTTTTGGCTTTAATGTCCTGCAAACCTATATCTTAATCCTCTAAATATGAGTTTTGAAGTAAGATTTCTTTCAGCGGGAGGCTCTGAAATAAACAATCCAAAAACACTTATAAACCCAAGCTTTGTGACCCACAATCGAGAAATTGTTTGAATACACTAGCAGTCTTATTTCCTACAAACTTCGAAATGCGGCGTCTTGCTAGCGTAGCATTTATTTGGATAACGTTCACATTGGATAAAACACAGTTTTGTGTGCTAATTAATGTAATATCAAAATCTAATATGGAAAACCTCTTTGGGTAAAGTTGTTTCAAAACTGATTTTTTTCGTGAACATGGAAACACTTTCTTGGAAATTATTTTTGAAAGATCCGTTCAGATGATATAACAGTTATTTTTAGGTGTTATAGCCATCTAGCTCCCACCATCCTGTGATGGTTTGATGAGGGGAGAAGACTCATCAGAACTCGGAGACTCATGCTTCCATCACTACTGTATTTTTCTTGGTCTTTAGTGACTTTCTTGATTGAATCGTATGTTTAAGTGGAATTAGAAGATTCTCCAATAGTACCAAAGAAGGGGCAGATTGCTTTTATCGGCATTGTGAAGTCTAGTCTCATTCCGGTAGAGTTTATAGCAGCTGGAAATTTACTTCATCGAATTACAAAGGTGAATCCAGGCATTTTGTGACGCATTTTTGGACAGTTGACTGTCCCTGAGGTCTCGTCCTTACTTGGGGGATGATCTGTGTTTATATTAACAATACTGATTAGTGGTGTTGGTTCACTTGCTGCAGGTGAGTTTCATAGCTTTTATGTAGGAATATTTCTTGCAAAAGCTGTGATGTATAAACTAACTTGCTCATTTTTAAGTCGAACCTACTGAACCATGCACGCTCTGTCTGTTGGACATATTGTGGGCTTACCAAGAACATATAGGGACTTGGAGCCCGCACATTGCTTACCTTTGTTTGGCTTTCCTGTAACTTTCATTTGTCTACTTATAGTTGTGTCCCCGCTCCTCTGTGGTGCGCACACACCACTAGTTGTTTTTTGACAATAGTGATCGCGACGCGATCTCTTTCAGTGCCGCTTGTTTTCTTTACTTTTGGTATAATCGCGGCACCCACGCTTTACTTTTGATGTTATAAGTAAAGTGCGGGTGCCCCGATACCAAAAGTAAAGAAATAGAAAAAAACAGCTATTTCTTTACTTTTGCTATAATTGCGGCACCTGCGCTTTACTTTTAACATTAAAAGTAAAGCGCGGGTGCCGCGATTATAGCAAAAGTAAAGAAATAGCAGTTTTTTTCTATTTCTTTACTTTTGCTATAATTGCGGCACCCGCGCTTTACTTTTGATGTTATAAGTAAAACACGGGTGCCGCAATGATACCAAAAGTAAAGAAATAGAATTTCTTTACTTTTGGTATCATCGCAGCACCTGCGTTTTACTTATAACATTAAATGTAAAGCGTCGTGCCGCGATGCTTGTTTTTATTGCTGATATGTTGTGTGCATCTGGTGAAATACGCCAAGTTAGAAACAGTTGAAGGGAAGGTGCAATTTAACATCTAGAGATTTCAGACTAACGAGGCAAAGATACTTTCTGCTTTTCATCCTACCTTTACTTGTTTCCCTTTCTTTTGGATATGGTTTTGTGCTGTAAGAGAAACTTGTGCCTGGACAGTGCCTGCTGAGTCAGAATATACTGTCATGTTGCTCCTCTTTGCTGCTGCAAAAGCTAATTGAGGTATGAGAAAGCTCATCTGAGCCACTAGATATTAGATTGTATATATCATTGGAATTTTCTTCAGATTTTTTGTAATTCGCTTGGCAGCGCCAAATAGGGTGATTCTTTACTAGCTCTCCTTACTTCACTAGTAGCTAATTAAGCATTTCTTTTCATTGTTAAAAGTTTTGGAGAACTGACAAATGTCACCAAAATGCATTTGTGGTTATTCTTCAGCGTGGTTGTCTCAATTACAGTAAAAAAAATATTCACCTATTGTGCATGCCAACTACACAGAGCCTATTTATGCTAACAAGCAGTAAAACACTTCAACTGGGCTCGGGTTGTTCAATCACTAGAAGAAGGTGCAGAAAGCCAGAGCATGAAAATGTACACAGCAGAGGAAAAGCTTTTTCAAGCCATGCATGGGACTTTGGTCCTCAAGTCTGGTAATAAATGCCTGTAGTCACGTCCTTGAAAAGTGAAGGTCAGTAAAAGGCTAATAAGTTACCTGGAAGGTGCTTTGACTAGTGAGAATGAAATATATATACTCTGCCCTCTGGCATTATTCAGAAATTATAGGGTTGACAGCGGTGGCAGTTGGAATATTGCTATATAACCTGAAAAGTCTTTCTCTTTTTGCATTTCTTGGACCAGTGGAAAATGAATTTTTATGACTCAAAGTTTGGTTATCATTTTAAAATAGTGTCCCTACAAATGGGTTCTTCCTTACCGATTTTGTGGAATTCTGTGCTGTAGTGACCCTCTCTCAAAACTTTCCAGTAACATACAAGCACATCATAGTACTGCCACATGGCTTGTAGCCTCTGAAAGAAGTGGGGTTTTCTTTAACTGGAATGCCAGGAGCTGCAGCACTGCAATGTTCTTTTAACCACTTATGAGTTCTCTTACTGGACGACTTTAAAAGTGGGTACGGAATATAAACAAACATTGACAGAGCCAATAGGTTTCCCCTTTTTGAGGGGCAACTGCACTCTCTCCTTACGCTTTTTAAATTTTTTTATAGCAAGGGTGCTGGCATTTGCATTGCAATAGGTCTCGCAATTGCAAGAGTTTAATCTATTGGCATTGTATATGACAACATCTTTTATCTGTTTTAAAAACAAAATATAAATAAAAGGCATTGTCATTTACAATGCCAATAGCTCAAACTCTTGTAAATGCGAGACCTATTGCATTGCAAATGCTTGTTCCTTTAGGGTAAGCACTCTATGGGAGTGCATGTTTTTCCCAGCTGTATTCCTCATATACTTTTTCTTCCTCTGCACTCCATGTTGCTCTCTGTCCCTCGTGCAGCACTCCCACCCCCTTTCATATTCCACTTTCTCTAGTGTACTTCCCCCTGTTGCTTTCTTGCCTGTGCTTTGCCTCACCTGCTACACATTGCTGTCTCACTCGTTGCTTCTCCAACCTATCCCACCTTCTGTGTAGCTTTCCTCCATGCGAGCCCTCCTCTCTTGCCCACCCTGCCCTCTGTGTAGCTTCCCCGGCCAGCACTCTACTTCCGACCCATTGCACCTCCTCCCCACACTCTATGTTGCTTACATTCCCCCACGTTGCTTACCCCCCCACCCCCATCCATGCCCTGCGGGTTTGCTTCGCCACCCCAGCCTCTATGTTACGCTACTTAAAAACATTTTGTAGCCACCCTCAGTAGGTGCAAGAGGCTGTGATGTCCTTTTAACAAACCACACAAACCTTGTTCATTCTTAAGTTTGTGGCTGCTACCTATATCATCAGTAACAGCCTGGGAGATATTTTAATTTCTATAACAGGGTATACAAATACAGTACCCAGCTGACTCCAAGGTGGATGAAAAATCACTATTCACGTTTGAGGACTGAAAGTAAATGCCCCTTAAACTGCACTGTATCTTAATCAGAAGACTGTTATTTCTGCACAGAGTGAGCAGGTGAATTATGCCTCCCCACAGTAAACCTAAACCTCGCTGAAGTTGAAATTAAGAACTTCTAAGACGGTGTAGTAAGTTTTCTGTTTTTGTTTTCAGCTCAGCCGTTCCCTCGTGATCTTTGACAACCAGTTTCTGCGCTAGGTGATGCGTTAACGAGGCACTATGGGCAGACGGTACCCCGGCTCCTACTATCGTCCCAGCAGCTCATGTACGTATTTTAATGCTTCATTCATTTCCAAAGTTGTATAACATTTTAGCACCATTACTTTTTCATCTGTTCTTGCTACATTTGTACTGAAAGAGAATCAACTCCACGAGTATGAGTTTTAAACGTACATGTTATATTGCACTGTTGTTCATGGTTAACATTTATTTTAAGCCAAGCACATTTACACTTTTGCTTTTCCTCATTTATGTTATCTTTGACCATCAGATCACACTTCCTCACTACACGCTGCTTCTTTCACTTACCTTCACGTCCCTCCCGCTATGATATTTCTGACCGGTTTGAATAGTCCTAATCTTTCATTTTTTCTTCCTAAAATCCCAGTTTCATAGTGTATAATCCGAAGATTTTATTATTGCCTTTATAACCCCTTAACTTTTGGCCCCGACCCTCAACTCCCCCCTCCCCTAAAACCCCTTCAAGGTTTTTCCAAAGAAACTAACTTTTGAAATAAAGAAATGTTGAAAATGATGGATTTGTTTCTGAATTTGTGGGTACCCATATCATGTGATTCAGAGGGCATTTTTTCAAAAGTTTTATTTCTCACACACTGGTTTACATTTGAAAGGCACAAAATATGCATTGAAATCCCATTGGTAATAATAAATGTTCTACTGTTATATGTTCCCACATGTCTTCCCATAAAAATGGTACCTCTATTATGTGGGAGGCCTAGTGCTTGTGACAGGAAATGGCCCAAAATACAGCATGGACGCATCATATTGATACACTGAAAACTCTGTATTTTGGAGGCCAGTACAGTCAGCATCGAGGGAAACCTAGCAAAGCTGTACATTTTTTTAAAACTAGACACCTAGTGGAATCTATGGTGGAGGGACTTGTGTGGCTGTCACCAGATATGTTTACCTAGAATCCAGGGCCGGACTGGCCGTTGCGAGCACTAGGCATTTCCCCAGTGGACCGCCAGGGTTGGGGGCCGGTTTTGAGCCCAGGGGGCCGATTTTGTTACAGGGCCGTGTTTGCAGCATAGCTGCAATATCGTCTGCTGTAACGAAATCGTCCGAAACCGGCCGTGGCAAACAGCTCGGCCGCACCCCATAACCCTCAGGAAGCCAGCCGAGCACTTTGCCAGGACCGGTTTTGGTTCCCAGTCCGGCCCTCCTAGAATCCCTTGCTAACCTTAAACTTGCACTAAGATCACATATTCGTCTCACATTCTGTGATAGAAAGTTGTAGAATCTGCAAGATGGCACAAATGTTCTAACATTCCCCTAAGTCTTCTGATAAAAATCGTATCTCAGTTGTGTGGGTAGGCCTCGTGCCTGAAACAGAAAATGGCACAAAACACATGGACACATCACATTTTTCCAATGAAAACCAACTTTTTTGCAATGTGCGTAGCTGTTGATTATTGGGCCTAGCTTATCCAGCACCTAGGGAAACCTAGCAAACCTGTAATTTTTTTTAAACTAGATACCTAGAGGAATTCTGGATGGGGTACGTTGTGTGGCTCTTACCACGTGTTCTAACCCAGAATCTCTTGCGTACCTCAAAATCTGACTAAAAACACATTTTCCTCACATTTCTCTGGAATCTGTGGGATGACACAAACCTACTAAAACCTAGCATTTCCGCAAGTCTCCAGATAAAAATGGTATCTCACTTGTGTGGGTTGTGCCTGTGACAGGAAACAGCCCAAAACGCAACGTGGACACATCACATTTTTTCACGGAAAACCTTTGCAAAGTGGGTAGCTTTGGCCTTAGGTCAGCTGGTACTTGGGGAAATATACAAACCTGCACATTTTAAAAAGGTAGACACCTGGGGAAATCCAGGATGGGGTGGCTTGCGTGGTTCTCACTAGACTCATCATTTTTTTACCCTGAAAAATGACCCTTTTTTGGAATGTGTCTAGCTGCAGATTTTGGGTCCTAGCTCAGCCGGCACCTAGGGAAACCAAGCAAACCTGCAACTTTTTTAAAACTAGACAAGAGAGGAGTCCAGAGGTGTGGCTCTCGAAGGTTTTTACTAATCTCAATCTTCGATGGAATCCAAAGAAATCGACAAAATTCCTGTTCACAGCCATACCCCACTTGTGCCAATAAAAGCGCTGTGCCACATGTGTAGCTGGGTCCAGTCCCATCGAGAACTCCCATTGAGTTTCTTTTGATCTGCTCCTATTGTGGGCACTAGTCCCAGCCACATATGTAGCACAACATTTTTATCTGCACAAGTGGGGTAACTTTGGGTGGTAGGAAATGTGTGGAGTCATGTGGAATCCGGAAGTTTTTAATCACTGAAGTGTAAGGAAAATGTGTGGTTTCTGGCAAATTTTGAGGTTTGCAGGGCATTGTGGATTAAAAAAACCTGATGGGATCCACAAAAGGCACATCACCCTTGAATCCCCTGGTTGTCTAGTATTCAAAAATGGCTATGCTTCATAGGTTTGCATGGGTGGTGCCACAGCACAGCCCCAAACACTGCAACTACCCCTGTTACTTATCTCTCATTGCAGCACTTTAGGGTATTTTGTGTCATGGTCTCTTCGCCCACCCACAGATACTGGTACCCTTCTTATCAGGAGACATTTGGGCACTCAGGGTGGCTCCCGCATATTCAAGAACTTTCAGTCACAAAAATGTGAGGAACATGTATGTTGTTTACTAAAGTGTAACGTTTGCAAGGGCACTGGGTGATATCACCTAGTGAGAACCACACAGGTCCGGCACCCTGGTTGTCATGTTTTAAAAAATGTATGGATTTGATTGGTTTCTCTGGGTTGCAGGTCAGACAACCCACAAAATTCACATCTCTCCTAATTGCGAAAACAGTATTTTTTTGTAGAATACTGTATTGTGTCTATGTTGTGCATTTAGCTCTCTTTGATTGTGGGCGCTAGAGCCATCTACAAAAATTGGGTTACCATGTGTGGTGGAGACATGTGGAAATGCTGGATGGTTGAGCCACTTGTGAATCGCAAAAGATTTCTGAAATATCCATCACAAAATTTAAATAAAAGATTGATCTTGGCCATTTATGCAAGCTTTCAGTTTTTGCAAAGCATTGTGGGAAAATGTGTAGAATCAATGCAAGTTATACTACCCTGCACCCCTGCAAGTGAAAATGAGGGGTTGAAGACTCCCTACGTTTCCTGAAGAGTATGTCCTCCTAATCTACAAAGAAAATTTGTTTTTGACACACACAGGGTAATCAGTGAGAAAGTGGCATATGTCCCATCCCCTGTTATTTGTTGTGCTGTGACTGTAATGCACTTGTCATGCGGCAAACTGATCATCCTCAAAGTTCTGACTGAGGATGAACATGGCAAGCACAACACATATGTCACCCATACGCGTAGCGTTGGGTGCAGAGTTTTCTGTAAAGTATTGTTTGTTTGTAAAGCACGATATCACCTGGGAGGGTATCTTGTCGCTGATGTAGGAGCAGTCGGGGCTGATCCCTGGATTCACCTAGTTGAGCTAAGTGTTCAGCTTTGTGTGGAATGCAATATTTTTAGAGGTGGCGTAGATGTGTAGGGGCTGGCCATTCCAGCCTTTTGGAGCAAGTTAGGATAAGTCAATTCGCCCTGATCTGGTGCTGCGTATGATTGGAATATGTACGAGTCCAGTTGAGCAAAGGTGTCTGGTAGGTTTCTAAAATATAAAATAGGAGGCGGTTTTTAGGTATGCTAGGTTAGTGCTGTGTAAGACTTTGAATGTGTGTATCAGGAGCTGTTTGAGGTGCATGGTGTGTGCTTGATTGGTAGTAAAGGGGGAGTACGGTTACTGCATTCTGTAACGTTTGGAGTAATCTGCTTGGTTACGTGAGGGAATATTTCAGTATCAGGGTGAGTGTGATGCCAATGGGGTTGGGTCTGTTGATTTAAAAAAAAAGTGATGCCAATTGTATCTGTACCTCTGCACCTATCTGCCTTCTTCCTATGCGATATCATTGTCAAAACATGTCTCTTTCCCCTTCAAAGACACTACTAATTCTGTATACTTGACAAATGAACCTTTACGAACGCCTTCTGTTGCTAGCTACTTGAAGCTCAAGGGAACATGCCCTTCATACACATTCAGTGTACTCACTGTGCTAAATCTAACTACTTCCAGTTTGTGGGTGCAGTTTGGGGGTTTCAGAGACTTCCTTGCAAGGCACACAGTCCTCAAACTGAGTGAGCATATTTACCTTTAAGTAAGGCAGACACACTGGGGATGACTCCCTAAAGAGCACTTCAAAAACTAGTGAAGACCCTATGTTATGCCACACATGATACTGTGACAATGTGGCTTATGTTCTGTCCACCATTGTGTGTAATGTGTGGACTATTATGTACCTGTCATTCAGCGAACAGAACAGCTACCATGTTCTGATGGCTTATAAAGTTGTTGAGCAGGCCATAAGCAAGTTCATGTGTTCCTCAAGTAGAGGAAAACTATTTCTATGGCTGCTTGCCTAGTGAAGTAGTGTCCCACGAAAGGCATATATCCACAGGCATTTAAAAAGGTATATGTTACAGCAGCTCCACCTCAATCAGTTTTCCAATACTTCACTTTTGTATATTACAACATAAAGCTAATAGGAAAACACAGAGCTGGCTGAGAGGAGCACTGGATGCAGTAATAACGATTCTCCTGCTTCTTTCCTTACTTAGAGCAGATGCTGGAACAATGACATGGTCAAGTCTTTTTAGCTGTCACAGGAATGCAGCCTGCAAAGTGCCGATCGTAGTACTTGCCACATTCTCCACAGCGTATGAAGTAGATGCTGCTGCTTCACTCATATACTTATTGTAATCCTGTGTACTGGTGGGCTTGTGAACTTTGGCCGTCTGGCCCCAAACTGTGACAGGGGAAGTACTCTCATCATAAATTATAGTGAGCACATAAACATCAGGCCTATCAGAGATCTTGACTATGTGCTGGTCATTGGACGCAACAGAGAGCTCTGGAAATATTGGAGCTTTTTATGAAGAAGCCCCTGTGCAATCCTTTGCAGCTCTAATAAACTGCACTGCATGCCACAGTGCCAGTTTTGAACAGCTCACGGAACAGCTTTACTCCTGTATAGTAGTTGTCCTCCTAAAGGTTACTCCATTTTGAAGGAGTGGCTGGACAAGCTCCCATGCAATGTTTCCCATGATTCCTAGCGTGTGAAAGCAACGTACAGGGTTTAGAGTGTAGTCCTTGCCTTTACACACTCTCAAGCTGTATACATAGACTGTAGATTGCTCACACAGCTTGTACAACTTGAAGCCATAGCGAGTTTTTTTGGTCAGAATGTACTGCCTGAAACAGCAGACACCCTGTATACAGGATCAAGGACTCATCAATAGCTAAATTATTTCCAGGGGTATACATCTCTGGAAACCTGGCAGACAAATGTTCTACAACAAGTCGAATTTTGAATTACCGGTCATGGCGTGGATGGCCCCAGGGAAATGCATCAGAATTATAATTGAAATGCAGCATACGCTGCAATAGCAAACGGTCACCTCTGCTCATTTGCGGTGCAAAGATGAGTGTTGCACAAAGCGAGCGAGTAAACCAGTAGGACTTCAGTGGTTTGTGCACTAATCCAATTTTGAGTGTAAGACCCAAAAATGTCTTCAATTCCTCAAGTGAAGTGGGAGTCCATTGATGTGCCCTAGAATGAGGCTCTAGAGTGCTGCCATGCTCCACCCAAAATTGTTTGCATGCAAATTTGTTTCCTGCACAATTTCCCCAAGGAAGTCAATATCGGAAAAGAGATGGACGCAGGCAATCGGCAAAATATTTGCTGTATTGACTTTACATCCAATGTTGCCAGTGATTGGGGGAATTTGTGGCTCACTAAACTGGAGGGGTGCCGAGAGACCATGTCATCTGTGCTTGCTGCTGCACATGCTTGCTCTCTGGTTTGATCTATCCTTCTAAGGTCATTCCACTGCACAGAGTGTGCTAGCAAAGGGACACCACGACTGCCCTCAATCATGTCTCTCAGAATTGCTGGAGGACAAGTTGTCGAATGGAACTTTGGCAGATTCTGTTCCATTTTCCTCTCTCTCAGGTGCTGTCTCAGTATCTGATCCTGCCTCAGAACTGTGCTCCATAATTCGAGTTAGAGCCTGGCCAGCAGTCATATACCGAGAAGTTATCTCTGCTTATTGGCCCATACCTTTCTTCTAAAACACTGTCCTACGTAAAAGGAAGATGTATTGTTGTAAATCAGTCAGTGGGTGTGTGCATCTGTGAGATGTGTGCAACAGTAAATAAACAAAAAAGGACTTGCCTTTCTAGATGAAGACTGCAGGTTCTCCAAAGACACTAAAAAAAGACAAAAAAGGACATAGTATTACTTCACTTTACCACATTCACACACCACAGCATACCTTTGTCATGGCTTATGCAAAACCTTGTTGTGAGTGTTTCTTCGATATTGCAAGTATAAAAGTAATTTCCTGAAACTAAAAATCTAGCTTCTCAAGAAGCACACATTCACATAGTAGTACCCCCTGCAACTTTCTGTGCAGGGTGCACCTTTTGAAAACTTGCAGTGCTATCACCAGGGTCACTGGAATTATGCGGTGGGAGAGCACCTACTTATGCCACAGGGTTGAATAAATTATGCAGCAACAAAAAGCAAATTATGCAGCACAATGCAGCACTTTTTGGGACATTATTACTTCGTTATTTTGTAATTTGAAAACTTAATACTGCCTGGAAAAGATAAAAGAGAAGAATCAACTGAATGATGACCATTCAACCTTTGCGCAGGGTCTTCCACTGCCTGCGAATACATATCTCCTCATTTCTGGTCAGTTTTGATCCATTTGAGCTATATAAATCTGCAGAGTTTGCAGGGATGATATATTATGTGCCATTTTTATTTTTTTACATAAATGTGTTTTTCCCTGGTGGGAGCAATGGCTCCTCCAGCGAAAACACACATTTATGTTACAAAATGACACATAATATATTACTTCTGCATAATCTGCAGATTTATATTAAAAAAGAAAAGATGTAACAGGTCTAAAGTCACACCCTGCCTACAACATTTATTTTCTTTTTTAGGAAATGTGTGGTTCCCCATGGGGGTTGCGGTCAGCCCCCAGGGAAAACACATATGTCCCAAAATATTGGGGCCCACAGTGGGTCATCCCATAAGCCAGGAGGGCAGACCGCTTAACAATTTCTTTATCCAGTAGTAGGGTATCTTTCATAGATTCACATGCTTGAATCATTTCCCGTAGTCGAGATGCAAGTCCCTGGTACATTTATAAAGGGAATGTCACAATAGACATAGAAGTTAAAAAGACTAAGGCCTCATATTTAGTAACCTATCTAAGTCCTTTTTAAAAAAAGGACCAAACTAAAGAGAACAACCAATCAGCTGACACCACCCTCTAGAACCTTCCGGAGCTCCAGTCTCTCAGATTTTCTATCTATCGCATGTCGTGCATAGGGAGTCTCCACTGAGCTCTGCTCAGTTTTTTCATCTTAACTTCTAATCATACTTTTCTTCAGTTTTTCTCTTGGATACAAGGTATTTTACATCTATAATTCTCTTGCCCGAGTGAATTCCACTGATTTTCTTTGTCGGGCACACCTAAAAAAGGCCTTTTTTAGGCCCTGTGGTACCTGCAGAAAGAAAACACTGCATAGCGATGACCCTCATAAAGACTGCCTTTACTGCCTTTATCCTGATCATAAACCAAAGGATTGGAAGTTATGTCACACTTTTTCTTCAAAGACTTTAAAGGACTGTGAGGGGAGGCTGTTATTATGGCTGCAGAGGCTTAAAGACAAGGAGGACCCTGTATCTTCTGAGGAGAGCGAAGATCCCTCAAGATCCTCCTCAAATACGACTAAAAAAAGACCACTGGACATCTCCCTAGGTCACTCCTCGCAGCAACTTCCAAAGAAGACGCTCAAAAAGTCTTCAGAGGCTACAAAAAAAACCAAGATCTGCCTTCCAAAGCGTCTCCTTTGCATCAGGGTGTGATTTCTGTCAAAAGATTCTGTAAATCAGCTTCAGACCCTATTACTCCTCCTTTGAAGGTAAAATATGGTTTTAAAAATCCTTCATTAGCCCCGTCGACTGACAACTTGTCGACAGCGGTACTGATGATGAAATGACCTCAAGTGACTTGTCGGAGTGACTTCGTCGTCGACAACCGTCGCCACGGTTTCAGTTTCATCTGCGCCAATTTAATCGTTGACGATAAAGATATTCAGAAAGTTTTCATCGAAGAAAGGTTCCGACGACGACCATCCCGACGACGAGTACTGCATCGATGATGTTGCCTGCGTCAATGACAAGTCCACTTTCGACGACGATTTCTCCCATTGCTTCGACAGCCTCAACGACGACGAGAGATGCATCATCAACGACTGTATTGTCATCTACTCCAGTTACGTCTGGGATATCCATGTCCGTCGACGGTTTTTGACGACGATGAGATTCGGAAGAATACAGCTTGTTTGGGGCTTCATGGAGTTGAATGTTAAATATCAAGTAGACTCCAATGATGAGGACCAATTCAGTGACCAACATCTGTACCACTCTGACCAACGACGTCAACAGCAACTGCATCCAGAGATTGTTTGTTTTCCTTCCACTCTAATAACTGATCTATAATTCATGTTAGTGGACTACAAGAAGAGGTTTCCT
This sequence comes from Lissotriton vulgaris, assembly GCF_964263255.1. NCBI lineage: Eukaryota > Metazoa > Chordata > Amphibia > Caudata > Salamandridae > Lissotriton > Lissotriton vulgaris. The sequence continues at coordinate 626,323 of NC_141690.1, forward strand.
ACATCCGCACCATCTCCTGCTCCAGTGCTTTCTCCACCTTTTGTGCTGCAGAGTCCACCTCCACCTGTTGCCATGTCTCAAATGCCTATGCAGCAGCTTCCATCTACAGATGAAGACGAGGAGCAACAAGAAGGGGACATCCAGGATATACAATCACATCCAGACAAATGGGATGATTACATTATCCTTCCACCAGCATCACCATCTCCACCTCAAGTAGACTCCCCTCCGGAGGATATTGGAGAATTTCATTATCTCTTGGAGAGAGCAGCCAGACGTTTTGAACTTACAATGCCTACTCACCAACAAGACTGTTTCCTTTACAATTTCAGAGAACCTTTAATTTCAGAGAACCTTGTTACCACAATGGCCGACACCCCAATCGTAGATTTCTGGTTGCCTACTGGTTTTCCTGGCTGTGGATCGCAGCGCAACCGTGATCCACAGACAGAAACACATTTCAGAAAAGCATTGTTGGAAAGGGGAAACTCCCCTTCCCAACGATGCTTCCCTGAAACCTGGGGAGGCACTGCGGTCCCCTAAAATAACATCTGACTGTAGAGCAGGAACTCACTACTGGTCTCCGCCGATGGGACTCAGGGATGTCAGCATGTCTTGCGGCGTGATGATGCCACAGATGGATGGAAGGGGGATAGGGGTGACATGCAAGTGATTGCACATCTCACCCGCACTTTAACAGAAAATGAATTCTCCTGTGCAAGCACCATAGGATCCTTTCTAGCGTTAAAAGAACCCATATAATAACAAAAAGATCAATTTTATTTATTAAGAACAATCTACACAACATTAAATAGTGTAAAACTAACTACATCCCATACTTGTTGACATTCTAGACTTTTATCAGATTGACGATGATTATAGAATCAGAGGTTTGAATGAAAACCGCGTTGATACCAGAAACCATGTAATGTGGAAATAGCTGCACTTTTGTAATACAGATTATGGTCCAAGTATGGCTGGCATGCGATCTAAGAAGGTGAGGAATTTACTGCCTTGCAGTTCCAGGTAGCATTGTCCAGTAAGATGGCTCAGTGGTTTAAACACTCGCTGCGATATGTGCTGTGATCAGCAGGTTATTTGTTTCACCCCAGAAAAAGTTATTTTTAAAATTCAAAGTGTGTTAATGGGTATAATAAAAAAATAACGCAAACATTGCTATTCTCTTAGAAAAGCACAAAGTTTGTTCAAATACACACTTCCGCCATATATTTCTGGGGTTTCTTTGTGCTGGAAGATCAACACTAGTAAGTGTGGTGGGATCCTTCTGTAAATCCACATATTTTCCCTGGGACTTCTTGGGGTCTGTGTGATTCCCAGAACAGTCTGAAATGTACTCAGTGTAGGAACAAAACTGCCAACTTAAGTTTCTGACTTTTTTAAAATAATGTGTGAGCCTTACACTATTTAAGAAAGATGAATACAAATCACAATCTATGTCAAGTTTATGTTTATCTGTTGATTTTGGTGTGACCGTAGGAAGTAATCAGCAGGAAACAAGCAGTGGGATTTTAATTGAATTTTGAGTTTTTGTTGATATGGTAGCTCTTTATAGTTCAAACATTTTTATGGTCCCAAGCATTCACTTTCTTTCCAGAAGATTAACTATCCACCTGGCAGTTTTGCAAGAGATTGGCAGGGTAGACTAATTTGGAAAGTTTGGCATTTATTTGCCCTACATACCATCATTTCTTCAACATTCCTCCTTCATACCGCAATACATGTGTCTCGATTTGTTCGGCATAAAATTCTGGTGAAATATCACCTTGCACACAGGTTTCCTGTACTTGAAACTACTTCGCATTTAGTAACATCTCCCCATAGCCTCTGTCACCTAGACAATGCATCGTCTGTCCCCAGGTGTTCCCACTGTACATTGAAACACAGCAGAAGATAATATCCGGGCTTCTGTGGAAAAGTATGGTGCACAGAGCTTTTCAGACAGTGTTACATCTCTAGTCCCAGCACCCTTATTACTAGGGTCAGTAAACAGTCTCCGTTGAAAACAGTGTAGCCTTTGCATTTCATCGGAGTATTCTCATTTGCATGTTTCAGAGGACTTACTCTTCCCCTTTTGGAACAATTCCCGAAGCATTTTACAATCTTCCTCTTTCTATTGGTGGAACACGTCTCCCTAAAATTCAGGGGCAAAGATAGGATTATTCAATTGTGCTCTACAGGACTATAAGATAATAGGAGGGTTGTCAGCAGTTGCCAATGTATCCCAGACCTCTACGTGTTCCGCGTTACCTCTTGCACACATGCCACTGCCGTTCTAGACTTTTTAGGGGGACAAACAAAATACCCGGGGTGCCTTTCCATGATTGCGGCGTCCATGTGGATCCGTTGCTTTTCTGTTTCCCTTAATGACCCAGCCGCGTAGCTAGGGGGGGGGGCGAGTGGGGCGGTCCGCCCCGGGCGGCACTATTCTGGGGGTGGCAGGCCGCGTGACCCGTTGCAGTGGCCTTTTTAAAAGTTAAATCATTAAGAAAGTTCTGAGTTCAGCTTCCCTGATTTCAGCCCTGGGTCCCAGTAGTTTAAATACTGAAAGTCCCTGACCTGACCTCTGATGACGCACTGCAGCCTCGCTGATTGCAAGCAGCCTGGGTGCTTTAAGCAGAAGCCCAGGGTTTCCAAGGCTGCTTGTCAATCAGCGAGGATACACCTCCATAACCCCACCCCATACTGCCTGGGAAGAGCTGCTGTGCATCCGAGGCTGCCTACGAGTACGACCGGGCCTGATCTGCAGCACACGTGCTTTTTGTAAAAACAAGCAGCAGACTTGCTCGGATCGGAGGAGGCTGGCACTGGCAGTTCGTATCAGAGCAGAGGCAAGTTTAATTTAATTATTCTACAGAACATTTGCGTTCTCTAAAGCAACATGTTTGCATCAAAATACATAGGTGGACATGGAGACACCCATGCTGCACTCAGCACTCATAAAGCGTCTCCCTGATGCATAGTAATGCAGGCAGCACTATGCACTGCCTCACGTTTCTTTAAGTTGAAAACCCCACACATAGCCTCGCAAATCTTGATTTCCGTGGCGCAAAATCCAACAATGATTTTGCACTGGGGGGCTGCACCAAAGAGGGGGGAATCTGCTGCAAAATCTCAGTGAATCTGGACCTCGAGCCCTGCTGAAGTGTGACACACAAAATGTGTAGCGCGCCTGTCAGAGGACTCGTGACGCGGATCCTTTGCACAGCGCATGTACCAGGCCGAGCAGAAAGGTGCTAATGTGCACACTTTGCACGTCTCTTCATACATTCACGAAGCGCTTTACGTGTTTCTTGATTCATTTATTCATGCCATAATTGACATGTTCACCCATTCAAGCCATGCTTTACTTGTCTCTTCATTTATTCACATAACGCTTACGTGTCTCTTCATTCATTCACTTATGCCACACTTTACATGCCCAGTTATTCATGCCATGCTTTATGCCTCTTCATTCATTCAAGACGCGCTGTACGTGATTCTTCATTCATTCACTCATGCCACATTTTCATGTCCAGTAATTCATGCAGAGCTTTACACGTCTCGTCATTCATTCATGACATAATTTAGATGTTTCTTCATGCATTCACTTACGCCACACATTATGTGTCCATGTATTCATGCCATGCTTTACACGTCTCATTATTCATTCACTTATGCTACACTTTACATGTGCTCTTTGTTCATGCCATGCTTTACACATCTCTTCATACATTCACGAAGCGCTTTACCTGTTTCTTCATTCATCCATTTATGCTGGAATCTGGGACATTTTTGCCCAGTCGAGGTCACTGCAATTTGGCACAGCATTAAGTGAATCCGTAAACCACAAACGCTCCTGATGCCAGCACTCTTGCTAGGGCTTGGTCTTGCTTGGTCTCCCCTGGGGTTAGTGCCTACCGTTTGCACAAATGTGCCAGCAGCAGGCACTTAACACACACTGCGATCTTTCGACAGCAGCATGCACTACGTACTGTGCCCGCCTTGTGCTACAGGCGTCACTGACACTGCAGCAAAAGCTGCTTCAGGCTCTGTTGACAGAGCAATTTGAACGAGTCAAATGTGCAGCGCTGCAATATTTGAATTTAAGTTTCTTTTCCGTGCTGTTATCACCAGGAACAGCAAACTATAGTGTCTTCTTTCTGTGACATCCATTTATAAAAAGTAATTGGTTAAAATATGGCATTTATTCATTACCAGTGTTCACTCTAAATTTAAATTGAATTATGATGTAAGCAAAACTAACTGCCTCCTGGCTCCGGTTAGCTCCTATCAAAAGTACTTTCATTTCAAGGACAACGACACGAGTACACCCTGCTTTATGTAAAAAAATAAAAAGCAGCAGACTTGCTCGGATTAGAGGAGGCTGGCAGTTTGTATCACATGCAAGTTTAATTTAATGATTCTACAGCACCTTTGTGTTCTATAAAGCTGCATGCATTGCCCACTCGAGGTTGCTGCATTTGCACAGCATTTGGTGAATTGGTAAACCACATAACCTCCTGATGCCGGTAAATAATGCTTAGGCCATGGGTGACGTAACTGGTGCTCTAGCAAAGCACTCAGAGACAAATGGGGTACTCTCATAATACGATGTATGTCTGTTTGCCAAAGAAAGAGCCCCACGTGTTCTAGAAATTTATATGGATTTACAAAGAGCATGACACTGTATCACGGCATTACTGTGAAAGGATATGGGGCCTAAGTTAAAGGTTCATTCAGTTTTATTACAATGGCACATAGTGCTCTTTGGGCTTGATATGTACCCAATATGATTTAATTTCAAAATCTTCCTGCAGCCTGCTTCAGTGAAAGGAAATGTTTTGCTCAAGATATAAAATGCTCATTTGGATGGTACTTTGTTTTGATACTCTTCTCATGGCCATGTTGTTTCAGTAGGGGGGACGAGCTGCCCAATATCTGGTATTGTATCATGTCAATTGATAAGTTTCAAAGTAACAGGTGGTTATGCGTGCCTGGCCCCCCTTTTATCAAAAGTACAGTTAATTTCCTTGCATTTAATGCATCACATTATATCTCCTTGGTGTTAATGGTGCACAGAATGCGTTCAAGATTTTCGTATTATTTTCTTAGGGCTTGCACTAGATCTGGAAGGGCAGGAGTTAACAGACGGCCCTAGGCGCTGGGAGCTCAAGCAAGCCGACCATGGGTATTGGGGCAGGAATGATTATGTATTATGTTATTGCTCAATAATTGACCCATGTATCCTGCACTAAACAGAGTGGGGGCCAGTCCTGCCACATTGTGTAGCCATTCGCAATGTCCTGAGCTGAGCAAGCAGGCAGGTTGACTCAAAAGTACTATTACTGCTCAACTCATTATTAGCATATACAAATTATGAAAGGGCATGTTGTTGTAACCAGAGACACACGAACCACTGACTGTCAAGTTGAGCAGCAGGCGCATGACCCGCTTGAGCTTTCTTTCACAACACTCGATGTCACTGTTGCTCTTCATGCTAAATTAACCTCAAATATATTTTGCTCATGGATTTTTGAGCTATCCCTCAGGTGCTAGCTCTCCTGGCTGTTTGATAAGAGTGTACCGTTAGTTTACATTTGAAGGAATTGTCGGTTAGGTACAAGAGAGCTGCTAATATCTGTGTGTGGTTTGAACGTCACGACTTTGAACCCCTGCGGGGCCAACAGGGCCGTTCAGCCTGATGACATCCAGAAAATGAGGTTTATTAAAAAGAGAGAACATAGCGCCTATTTCCAGGGCTTATAAAAGCAATATATCCACAGGGTTAAGTGGCATATAATCTAGTGTTTAGAGCATTATTGAAAGTGGACAAAAGATCATGGAATATTTGAGTTTCTATAGTTGGAGAGGCAGACACTGAGTGCAAACAACCACTGCAGTCATGTTGAATTAAACCAAGCAAAGATAGATTAGAGTGTTTTTACTTTTATTTCCCGGGGAAAATATCACACTTCACTGCAATTTTACTGTAAAAATGTGCATGGGGACAAGGGGCCTGCATGTTACTAGTGAATGAGAGGGGGCATCCATCCTAAGGGATCGCAAAAGAGAGACAGGGTTTTACACATTACTCATGAGACTTTCATGTGAGGTGAGGTCTTCAGTGTATCCTCGTTCCAGTAAACCAGTAATAATAGCAAGTGTCTTCTTGTGATCACCCAGACACATTTAATAGTGATGTAGGTGCGTGGTATCGGTGCACAGGGGCATCAAGGGCTGCTGAAACCATGAGTATTGCTCTACTTTGCTATGCATACACCTGGCAGGGACCAAGTGTTCCTGACTGCACAAGGATAATTGTTTCCTTGTCAATCTCTTTCTTTCACCTCTCGACCTTTTAGCGATATTTTAATTATTATTGCTCTTTACTGTTTATTTATCTACCTATGCTTGGACCATAGGTATCTCGTCGTTCTTGTTAGTTCCTGTATTCCCCTAACAGTTCTGGTGGAGTTACGAATTCAGGGTGGACGCAGCCTATGCAAGGGTGAGGCTGATAGTGCTCCAGGAAGCATTTGACTTATGCCCTCGGATTAGATCTATGCACAGGGGCTTAGAAGCCTATAGGTATCCACCAAGCACCCTCAGAGATAACTGTCCAGAACAGCTCTTAATGCGCTCATAGGTAATGCGAATAATGAGGTCTAGAACACGCAACAGGGATACCATCCTGAGGGCCAGTTTGCTTCAAAGAGGACCTGTAACATGGTCATATCCCAGTCTTACTTTTTAAATTGCACCGCTTTTTAACTGTTGCTGTCTGCCAGCCACAGAGTCTTTGGCTCAGTCTGTCGAAGGGGACCCCGGAAGCTTCAAACAGTGATTGCTTACACTTTTCTGTCTCAGCCTGACTTGGCAGAAGTCTTCATCTAAGTCTTTGCCTGCTCCCCCACTCAGCGCAGGGCAGGATGCTCGCATCCACACACCGACCTGATTGAAATGTAAAACATAAGTGTGTCATAGGAGCTAAATACCTTGACACTAATGTACAGGACACAGCGAGTTGGAGCACCACCACTGTATGGGCCAGAGCTGAGCCACATGGCTGCTCCCGGGTAAGGATTTGTGCCGTATTCTCAAGAAGTATAACTGCAGACACTCTCTCACACATAATTTCTCACCTGCGTTTACAACTGTGTAGCCCTGGACTGTGTCATGTATGTGCATGTAACTTGCATGATCGGGTTAAACTATTAGCAATGATACTAAGTGTCTCTCGGACCTCTTTCAAGTGCTTGCTGTCCTTTTTCCCAGCACACCTCCCCTAGGGGCGGCAATCTGAGGGATAGCCCCGGGCGCCACAAGCTCTAGCTACGCCCCTGTAATGACCATTTGAACACCGTGCGCTAATAGGTCTTCTGATGAGCCTAAGGAAGGCGCAGCCCATCAACGTGTCTTTGCACGCTTATCACGTTTCTAGGAACGCAAACCTTTTTTCTATCTGATATAAAAGCAAAAGAATATTGCAACGCACTAAGGAGGTCTGTGGCGATATTGTGGAGTGAGAACAGAGGCCACATTTCTTTCTAAGGTCCCGTAACTCAATCTGGACTTGCAACATCCTTTTAACGGAAGGCAGATCATTTTTCATGCCTTAAAATATCTGATCATACAGTTACCCTTGGCTCAATAATCTGAAATCTTTTGTTTCTTGCCCTTTCATATGAAAGTGATATTGTTGCTGATATGTACAATAAATGGGGACTCTACAGTGTAGAAATAAATACAACAATATGAAACTAGCAGTTTGTTGGAAAAGCATAATTAGGGGTAGTTTAAAACCCAAGGCTGTTAAGAATTTGTAGTAGTAGGGTATATATTATTTCCTGTGTTTAACTCTAGTACTGCAAAAAAGATAAATGTAGTGATATAAATGTAGTGATATAAATGTCTCCTCAATGCTAATGACTCTTCATTCAAAGTGCAAAAACTTCATGGTGCTGAAAAGCTGTTTTTTCACTTCATCGCTTAAACAGCAGTTGTAATTCTGATTTGTCACTGTCCTTTCACACTGTCTGCTGACTTTGACAGCATGCATTGTGATGAGACAACTCGACTGTAATGAATGTTACTTACCTTGAGTAACGCACTTGGTGGATAAGTGGAGAAGTGTGACTCACTGGTTAGAGGAGGCAGACCTGGAAGCAGAGGTCAGCCCGGGACCAGGGTTCAATTCCCGGCTCGGCGGGGTCTTGAGTCCTAAAATGTCCATGGACTCGACAATTCTCGCTCTGGTGCCTACTCGATTCACGGGTTCACACTCTGCGACTCTGGGCAATAGCTTGCTTAATCTCCACAACGGCCCCTCGCGGCGGGATGCCTGGCTTTCACCTTGCGGATACCCTGCCGGGGTATCTCACAGGGAAATACCAGGACGGGTTCCCTAAGCAAGCGCCTTGATGCCTTCGGGTGATACGTGCGCTATATAAATCGCAATACATACATACATACATACATCTAATGGCAGATTCCATTCCTTTGAAGTATCCCTGGGTGCCAGACTGGATATGGAAGATTTTTAGGTCTCGCACCTTTTCTATTTTGCAGAAATAGAAACCAGGGGTGAGTCCTTATGTCGCTGATCCAGTTCTTTCCCCAAAGGCTCTCTTCAGGCAGCTGATTGGCTCTCAAGGAGGATTTCCAACAGTTCATGTGCAGCCCAATCATGTGACCTGCTCTCATGCACGAGCCTTCAAAGCCTCAGCCATTTGCTTCCCAACCAGCGCTGCAGGCTTATTCACAGCCGCAGGCCGTGACTTCAAAAGGTTCCCCTCCCCGCCCCCTGCTTCACGGCCATCTGTTCCCCAGCACCTCCCCTCTCTCTCCCCTAATTATTCACTGCTGGCAGGCCAGCACATCTAGTTTTCCACTGCTTTCGTTTTCCGCTTGATTGGTTGCTTTGCTAATGCTTGTTTTCTTTGCTGCTTGCATTTCCACATCTGGCAGCTTCCTTAACTTACCCGACCCCGTTTATTTATTTACGTTTAATTTATTAATAATTAAATCACGCTTAAATGATGCAGCCCACGCCGAGGTTCGAACCCTGTTTTCCTACTCCAAAGTCAACAGCGTTATTTGTTGAGCCACCTCCTCGCACAGTTTTTGTACTTTGTTTCAGATGTTACATTTGTTCATCTCAGCCGTGTTTTTTTTTTTTTGTTCTTCTTAGCCGTGTTATTTTAAATTGTATCTGTCTCCCCCTCAGTGTGTTATTTTTTTTATTTGTTTCTCCCCACCCCCACTCCGAGATTGCTGTTTACTTGTTATCTCCATGCTTTCTTTCCAGAGCTTCGTGTGAAACTAGTGACGTCTGAATATGATTTGGGTGCGTGCATCACGTTGGTTCGCTTTAACGAAATAGACTCTGTGCCATTGTTAATGTCTTGTGCGTTGTCCTCGTTTGTTGAGGGCTGGGCTGAGCCCTTCTGAAACCCCCGGCTGAAGGCGGGCTCCCATATGTGCTGATCGCTTAGCCTGTGACTGGTCTCTTCCCAGCGCTGTGGCCATTTCATATCCAGAGTGTGAAACTCTGGTGGTGCCTTTGAGCGTATACCTGGGCGCGTGCTTGACGGCCCTAGCTTTGTTTATTCTCCTCCCTGACACACAGCACCATCTAGCGAGCTAGTCCGATTTTAGGCACGGAGAGATTAAGTGAAGTGTCCAGAATCACAGGATGCTTGAGCCTCCCGCCATATTCGAACCTGGTTCCCCAGCTTTAGGGTCTGCCGTTCTAGCCGTTAAGCCATATGATGACCGCATTAAGCTGTTTGGCACTGAACATGCAAACGGAGCGCAGCTTTTTGGTAATGCTTTCTGAGGATAAAGAGCCTCACTGTACCATTCATCACTCGCTTAGACTTTGTTGCTCATATTTAGGTTGTGTTCGTGCTGGTGGCAGTGATTAAAAAATCGAGCGAAATTAGTTTCATGCTCATCGGTCTACTGTATTAATTGAACGACTGGAGATGTTTTTAGGTCTAGGGTTTAGATTTAGCACTAAAAATATCCCGCTCTTATAATTGCACTACACTCTGAGCTTGGAAGGGTTCTATTGATGTCATTTTTTCAATACTCTCATGCGCTTCCTAGGCACAGGCATTGTTTCTAAAGTGACTATATTTAGGGTAGTTTTCTTATATAACCACAATTTCTCGTGTAAAAAGTCTTCCTTTCAATTGTTTAATATGTCTTTCAATCCCTCCCTTTTCTTATTTCTTACCGCCCACAGAGCAGCGCCTAACTTCTGTTAACTTTCGCCCAGTGCGTTGAAGTGTTTGGTCTTGGAACCATAAGAATGTGCTGTGTAGGGGTGTGCGTGCGTGATTTAATTCAATATTCTGAAGAAAGCAAGTTGGGGTTCGTCACTTTTAGTGCAACAACATAACGCCAGAGTTTCCATCGACGAGACACCGATTTGCAAAGAAAACATTAACATCTGCGTTTGAGAGGAAAAAGTTTCGCCTTTTTTGTGATTATTTTCGATATCTGCTGGGCACTGCAGGAAAACTTATTTATGCAACATGACTGTATTCGGGCAGAGGTATTGTGGCTGCCTCCCAAAACGCCTCCAGAGTCCGACCAGGCACGAAGGAAGTGGCAGGTCGAATGCAATGTTTGGTAGGTGGAGTTAAATCGGACTTACCAAAAGTCGACATAAATATTTAACAGACACGCAGTTTTGGAAATCAAAACTACTGCTACACAAGACACTTTCTTTATGCACTGCCAGCTAAAATAAGGCTGTTAATAAAGGTGGCGTCTGGCCCACATGATAGGCACTTCAGCTTTGACAAACAGGCGAAAAGTGGATAATGTGTAGTGAAACTCCAGTTCAATTCCGCGCGGTCAGCTGGAGAAGCACGCACCCCTGAGGTCATGAAGCGGCTGTGGTGTTTGTTGTGTTCCTGGCAAGCCTCAGGAATGTCTGGAAACCCCCATTGCTGCGCACCTGAGCTGCCACTTCGAGTGATTATTTTTGTTGTTGATGTATTATTTATTAATATCCCCTTATGTAGTTTAATTTTTCCATATCAACCTTTTTTTATCTGCATTTAGTCGTTTAATTGTTTTCTATGCCCAAATCGTCAATCACAGAGTTTGATTTTTTGTTTTTCCCTGATCATTGCAATATGGGAGGTGTGGCTCACTGGTTAGAGGCGGCAGACCTGTAAGCAGAGAACGGCCCGGGACCAGGGGCCCGGGACCAGGGTTCAATTCCCATCGCGGCAATGCGAAAGTTATAACTATTGGCATTGTAAATTAAAAAAAGCCATTAGTTTAGCTATTTTCAAAACCAACACATAAATAACAAATGTGTCATTTACAATACCAATAGCTCAAACTTTCCTAATGCGAGACCTATTGCATTGCAAATGCTTGTTACAGCGCTTCTAGGTGGTGCCGTATGGCTCTGCGTTGCCCTGGAAATGACAATGGAGCCACATACAAGCACCACACATGCGCGCTAACATCACTTTCTGTCTTGACTATGTCCACTCCCTCTGTTGCTATGCCCTCCAATAATCAGAGGTACCAGTGTGCTGATCTCTAAAGTAAGACCATTCGTCTGAATAAGAACAGGGTGGCCGCAGAGCAGTGGAGATCTGCAGTTAGAGTATACGCCAGAAAGAGCATTTCTGAAGATAAATAACTTATTCTTCTGAATAATACTTCTGACCGCAGGTTCCCTACCTTTAGAATAGTTACCAAAGCAGTACCTCCAAAGCTGGTGCATCTGTGAAATGGCTCAGACCAAAAAGTACTTCAGGACGAAATGGACAAAATGCTCTTCAAATAGAACCTCACTATCAAAGAAGTAGTGCTTTGTGAATGTGTGCTCTGACGCCAATGTTGTGGCCTCACAGATGTCAAGGACATGCACGCTGCACACCAGCATATTGGTAGCAGTCTTGGGTCTGGTGGAATAGGCTCCCAATCCCCACAAGAGGCTGCTTCTTGGCCATTGTGTAGCAGATCTTAATGCAGTGGACTATCCACCGTGGCAAAATCTTCCTCTGCATTGCCCTGCCTTTCTTTGCCCCAGAGAACTCCGCAAAGACTAGCTAATGTTCTTTGTTGTAATCAATGTAAAAAATGAATGCTCATCTTCGGCAGGGCAAAGAACATTGAGAGAGTATTGGATTGGGAAACATTAAAAGTACTCGTAACTTTAGATCAAAAGACTGCCTTAGTCCTTTGTATGGTAATTAAGTTGGTGTAGGCCTGCAACAGGAAACAACTAACTCGTGTGGCGAGCTGAAGTCACAGTGACTAGAAACACAATCTACAGAGTCAGAAGAGTTAATGGCAGCTTTGCATAGGTCCAAATGGCATACACATAAGGAAAGTGAGGGCCAACTTAAGATTCAATTACAGCATTGCAAAGGGCTTGGGGGAAACAAATGAGTCAAACCTTTCTGATAGAGACTTCTAACTGCATATTCCTCACTTTAGAATATTGCCCAGGCACTAGACTGATACAAAAATCTTGAGCAGTACCTCTGCGCACTGGTAGATGGCTCTGTGTCAGGGTAATCTGCGTCGGAAGAGATATTGCTGTGCTATATAAGTGCTACCCTGGTGTGCTGACAGTTCCTTTAGTTCCAGCGCGTATACAGAGAGCTACCTCAATCTCTTTTTGACCACCTTTTGAGACTTTTTGTTGATCCCTTTTCAGTTGAAGCCTACCAGACTGCAGTTTTCTGATTTGCTCAGGACATCTTGGGAACATTCTCAAAGCTTCTCTGGGAATACATTCCGCCGACTGCTTACCATTGGTTTTGTGGCTTGTAACTCACATGTACTTGCTTTCTATTTGCTGGCTTTATCTATTTTAGGCTGTGCAGCTTGAGTTTGTCACTCATGTGGAGCATCATCTATTCACTGTATCCTTCCGAGTGCTCCCTTTCTGGAAACGGGCCTTTAAATCTTGTTCTTATCTTGTTACATTTGCATTCAAAGACATTGGTCAAGTGTCAGGCTCTGTCTTCTGAGGTAGCTTGGTGTTTATTTTTCCTTCTCTGAATTCAAAGTCTGAGGATTTATGCGACAATCGTGGTGTGAAAGAGGATTTTTTAGCTTACAAAAAAATTTAAATGCCTGCAAATTAACTGTGCCGATATTTCAAACTATATAAGAATTGGGAAAGCACAAATAAAGCCTATTTTTATGTAATTCTGAAGTGTAATGGAAACAAATATATTAATACGGTCAAAACAAATGAAGACATTAGGTGATGACATTTCCACACATTATTGTTTGGGTGCTGTATACTTTTAGCAATCAAAGTTTATATGTGCAAATGTAATGGTCATTTCAATTGAAAAGGTGTTGTTTGTAATAGTAGTGCAATATCACACTATTTATACTCCACTTCATGCCATTCCACTCTGCTCTACTCCATTCTATGCCACATCACTCTGTGTCACTACACTCTAAGCCACTTCACTCCCGCCTCTGTATGTTACTGTGTACCACTCTACTTCCACTACACCCTACTCTGAAATAATCAACTCTACACCACTTCACTCTACAACACTCTACTTAAAGCTAATGCACTCTACAAGAATTTACTCTGCAACACTCTACTTCAGTACACTCAACTGCACTCTACTCTACTCTACACCATTTCACTCTATGCCTCTCTATTCTACGCTACTCTAACCTGCAACATTGCTTCCGCTATGCACCAGTCTACTCTATGGCACTCTACATCACTGCACTCTAGGCCACTGCACTCTACGCTACCGCGCTCTGCAGCACTACACTCTATGCCACTGCACTCTAGGCCAATGTAGTCTACTCTGCACCTCTCTAATCTATGCTATTGCATTCTATGACGCTGCAACACGGCACTCTATGGCATGCCACTCTCCAACACAGTATGCTACTCCGTGCTACTGCACTCTACATCACTACACACCACTCTGTGCCACAAACGTTTAGCCACGCTGGTGTACAAAATGGCTAAAACACATTGGCAAAGCCAATAGTTCTTGCAAAGGCAAGACTTATTGGCTTTGCCAATGCTTGTCCAGCTATTGCTCCCGGTGTGCTAGGGACATGTCCCCTTCCAAACCTACTGGGTTTAAGCCTTGTGGGGAATGTCACTGATGCATGTCTGTGTCTGAGCCCCCCATTGTCTGTCTCTCGTGCCTGGGGTCGAGTCTCAACGTCAAGGCCAGCGCTAAGTGCAAGTTGATGCACCACAAGGCGATTTGAGAGTGGGTGATTAAATTCCTGGTGGTGTGCCTGAAGAAGGCTCTTCGCCATTCCTGGTCCTGTTCTCGGAACACTCACAGGCCATTCTCTGAGTTGTTCCTGTGGACGGTTGTTTTCTCACCCAAAGATTTTTTCCTCCAAGTCGGGTAAGTCAAAGAAGCACAGAAAAAGAAGTAAAAGCGTTCTTGAACTTTGCCCTCAAAATACCGTGCTTTTTAGCCCTGCTCCCTTACTCCACCCGAACAGCCGGTCTCAGGGCCTGCTCCGACCTATCCCAAGTTCGTGTACAGTTGAAGGAATTATACAACGCCGTGCATTCCATCGTTGGTCTCCCACCGGAATGCCTTTAGGCCATATAGAGCGGAGAAGTTCCCCCACTGGTTTACCGTCCGGACGTTCACCCTCGATACCAGCCCACCAGCCCGGCCCTCTTGGTCCGCACCTGTATCCGGTCCGGCGCTAACATGGAAGCCTCCACTCTTCTCGCACCGCCCGACAACTAGCCGGTCGTCATTCTCAACACCAATCAACACCGCCTTTGTGCGGCTCGACGCCTCTGCCAGTGCCGTCCAGGCCATTCTATCCCCTGGACTTTCCCACTGATCCCTCCATTCTTGAAGGAGATGATGGAAAAACAAGTGTGTGGTCCATTTGAGGACCCTGATGATGACAGCTGGCCAGAAGAGCTGGGTTATGCCAGTGCCCTGGATACCTCTCCAAACACTGGTATGGTTTCACCTTCAGGCCAGGTATCAGAGAAAAGGGCAGGACAGCAGAGGTCCTTGATCTCCACCTGCTAGTCGTCGTCCCCTTTAACGACCTTTAGAAGATGATATTCTTTTTACATGGTATAAATGATCACATCAGCCACCTGTCACAACAGAGGCGGAAGGTCTGCTAGCTCGAGAGAGAATGCAAACACAAGGATATGATGGCCAGAGCTCTGAAACTTTTCAGACCCTCACCCCAGTCACAGATCTGGGTTGAATCCATCATTGTTCTTTAGCTCACGTCACCACCACAGTTCAGACCCTGCCATATGCAAATCAATCTTGACCCTTTTCCTCATGGGAACAGTCCAGTCCAAACTGCCAAGCCAGGTCTTCCCTGGATCACAAACTAGCATCCTGGGACCGGTTTCAGGGTAACACCCCTCATCAGTCAGGCTAGCTTGAATATAGTGGCAAAGTGAGCAAGGGTCCCACTTCTGGGCATACCGTGCTAATTTAGGGCGACAAAGCAACACAAGGAGATGATGGACGAAGCACTGAAACTTCCAGACACTCACCTTTTTAGGTCATGCTAGCGAACGCAGCGCATGCACTGCTTCACTAGCGAGACTCTATTGTTGCCGCTTTGGTGCTGGAAGGGAGATGTACGGATAGGAGATGTGCACTCTGTACGCCTGCACATCTCCTGTCCCCGGAGGCTGGCAGCATGCGCATCGTGCACTTTCAGTTTCCCTCCCCCCGTCGGCTCCTCGGAGCCAGCTTGTTCATTTTTGCCATTGTGCAACAATCTTGCTGTAGCATGGACTGAAACAAAAAAAAGGTTTGCTCCGTTTCGTTATTACACAAACAGCAAAACGATGCTAATGTATTTCACAAGCCAAGCGGAGTTTGCTAACGCCAGCAGTAACTGTTCCAACACAAAGTGTTCTGCACACCACAGACTTTCAGAAATGGGGGCCGAAGTTTTTAAAGGGAAGACTTCTTTACAGTGCTTGTCACGCACAGGTCAAAGCTTCAAAGGGACAATACGATGAAGGGAATGATATTATTAATCCCAGCTTCTTGCCTTTGCTTAAACTGCATTGCAGGTCATTGTTTTTCACACACTGTGCCATTCTAGACAGAGACCACACATATGCAAATCAGTCTTGCCTAACACGTTAGAGGCTAGAATGTTTGACAAATAACATAGTCAATAAACCTGTCAAGAAGCGTACTAAAGCAGAGAGAATATCTAAGATTTAATTTGGGGGCAATGGTGATTAAACTAGTCAGCAGATGTAACTGATCACCGGAAGTCAAGGATGTAAAATAGATCACTTTAAATATATTTGGGATTTTAGACATCTTGGTTTTTTTTTTTTAGCTCGAGAGAGTAATGCTTAGCCACTAGCCAGGAGTCAGCCCCAACTAATTAATAACATTTCAATACACACAGTGCCTGTTTAGTGTTGGTGGCGCCCGGTGCCACAATAATGTTTGGCGCCTCTAAACCCCATGACCACCTCCTCAAATTCTTTCACTACCACCGGGCAAAAGTGCCCCTCATCTCTCCAATCATAAATTATTGCTCCGCGCCCCTCCACAGGTCAGCGTTCAGTGCGGCCGCACTGGTCACGCTGCCCTAAAGCCAGCCCTGAAAACCCAATCATCTGTCATTGAGCATGTAGGCCTTCGGTGGTGGGATACCTAGGCACCTCTTAAAAAGGTGCTTTATTATTGCATGTTTGTTTCTACTTAAGCGGTTTTGTAGTTTGTTTTTCATATACTTCTGTTACCAGTTAACAGGACTTAACTCTGTCCGGCATGAGTATTAAATAGATTGCCACGAGATAAGTTTATTTAATTTATTTATTAGTATTACGTAAAATCTTCCGATTGGAAACCTTGCCCGTAATTACCGGTGGTGTGATGAATACTTACCCTGTGCAAGAATTGCGCAGGATAGGACTTCAGATATTTGCTGAGATTTTCTCATGAAAAAGTTCAGGAGGTAAATGGAGCTGAAGTGTATTGGAGGAAATATGTGGCACATGTCAAAACGTGTGGATACAGTTCCACATTGTCTGGTGAAAAACTCTGACTTCCCCTCTTCTACAATGATACGCCCGTGTACCTCACCCTTTCCCGCCAACTCGTTATCAGGCAGCCATGCCTTAGGGCTATAACCTTCCTTAAAAGCACAGAGAACCGCGTGGTTTATGCTTTGCAGAACAGTTGCATTCATCGAGCAAAACGGATTAATAGAACGTTTAATCCCTCGAAGAAGTGCGTAGCTTTTTAGGTCTTCTGAAGTTGCAGGCATTAAAACTGGAAAGTAATACAGTATTTTAATTTCTGTTCCTTAGACTAATTGGTGCATTTAAGCATTTTAAGGACATGGTCTGTAAACAACAAATCTATGCGGTGACTCACCAGCCAGTTATTTATAGCGAAAGTCAAACACAACCCGTGAATTTCCTTCCAGCTCTGCTCCCTCGTGAGTACTCCGTGTTGTTACAGGGATGCGGGGGAGGGGCTCGGCTCTGACTTCTCCTACTGCAATGTTGGCCTCCAAGAGGAATCAGAAGGACTGTCCTGTCCATGGCTGGAACGGGTCTTCTATTTTTGACGGAAAAAGCGTGTTTGTTCTTAATATACTCCCTGCCCTTCCGTTCTGTTGATGATTGACGGTTTATTTGCGTCTTGTGGATATGAACAGTGACAAGTTTACACCTCTGCTATTCCCGGTTACCGATCTTCCGCAGTTCGGGGGTTCATATAAACTTCATTTTAACCTGCAATTGAGGTAAGCCAACCCGATTGCTAGTTATAGACAGGAAAGGAAATGGTTCTTTGAAACACTCTATTATCAAAGCTTAAACATTTTTTTAACCAAGGGTGTGCCTAATGAAATAAAAAGTGGAAATGCATTTGATTTCTCTTCCTAGCAAAAGTTGCGCCAGAGAAGCCCTTCGTGTTTATCCCAAGAATTTCAACTAACTCATATTGAGTCCATAGTGATCCTAACATAGCTCCTAAAGTTGTATTTAGTTTTAAGCACTTTGCTTCACAGGCAGATGCTGTCCTGAAACTAAGGGCCTGATTACTAGTTTGGCGGTCCGACCACCGTACCGTCGCGGAGGCGGTCCGAAGAAGACTGTCGTGCCTCCCGCCTACCATATTACAATGTCTCTGGTGGGCGGTCTTTCCGACAGCGGTGAATGTGTTTTTCATATTTATCGATGCATGGATGTATATTCTGACTGCACAAGTGTTGAGTGTACACAAATGATGAAAAAATAACCTATTACACATTGCTGAAGTCTGGACCATGTGTGCCCAGTTCAGTCAAAAGGTAAATACTACAAAATGGACGTACCTGGATTTTAGCACCAAAAGGGTTGTTTTCTTTGGGGTCAAGATGCTGCTGTGAAGGGGAACCTAGAAAAAGGTATACGTGTCAGAGACTGAAGGGAAGAAAAGGAAATGGGTGATTATGCTAGGCCTGGGTGGAATTTGGGTAATTTCGCGTTCCGCGGAGAACAAGGAATTGCCCAAAATTCTGCGTTTCGCTGCTTCGTGACATTTTTTGCTTGTTCGCGTTCTCAAAATGCTTGTTCACAAGATATTTCCTCCCGAGCACGCAAACAGCGATCGCAAACAGGAAAAAAGCATTGCGAATAAGCAATTCCACGTTTTCGTGGAATTTCTGCGTGTTTGCAGATATTTTTTGCCATTTCACAGAGCTTTGCGCAGTGCGACTACGCAAATTCTGACAACCCCTAGATTATGAACCCCAAATCCTTTGTTTCTGATTACTCTAAGCAGGCTGACCCACTGCCACGGTTGGCTCATCAGAAAGCCAACTCAAAATTATGACGGCGGAGAAACTTCTCTGTATCGCCATTTGGCAGCTAATTTCCCCCAACCGATGTCGCAGCGGTCAGTGAATGGCTGACGGTGGCCCCGGTGCTCAAGCAGTTTCTTTCTGAAATCCTATATCGTAATATGGCAGGCGGACCTCTTAATCGCCAGCGGTGAATTAGACGCCGACGTGACTTCAGCAGTAGAACTGCCAAACACATAATCAGGCTCTTAGTTATTAGTGATGCACCAGACCCGTAAGCTGGAAAAACAAGAGTGCAAGGGCTGTTCCAACAATTTTGTAATTTCCACAATACATAAGCAGTGCTGTACTACTGTCTGGGAGCACTGTAATAACAAGCTAAAATAGTAAAAAGATCTATGAAAAATATTTCGGTTTAGGAAATACCAAAACGGGTGCACTCAGCTCCCATCTAGAGGTCATCATTTGATACAAGATCCTCCATTATCAGGGTACATGCTATTTGCCCATGGAGGTTTAGCAGCTTGTCGTTGAGATTGCTGGACGTTATTGTAGGAGATGGAAAACGTAACCTTATGTAGCTGATCTTCGTCTTCTTCACATATGCCTATCGCGGCTTGATCAAATATTTTCCTTGTTCATCTTTATTCTTTAAACTTTCTAAGTGCTTTAATCAGCCACGAGGGTGCATAACATAGCTCTTTTTATATCCCTCTCTAATGACTGCTTTAAAGATTTTATCTTCTTCAGAATACTCAGGAAGATTGACAAAGTAATTATTGAACTGCAGCTATTAAAAAAAAATAATAATAAAGTCCTACACCATAAGCAGTATTGTTTGGAGATCCTGAAATGTGATAAGTTCTCCGCACTTGAACAGTTCAAGTTCTTTTATGATAGCAGTTTCAGACACTTGATATCCTACATCAGTGATTGTCTGGGTTTCTGTGGCTGCGCTACAATTGTAGACCGCCTACAAGCAGAGTGAACTTTATATGCCATATCATGCTTCCGGTTTAAATCAATTGATTTGAACACCTGGGTTTTTGGAATTTGCAGGCAAATTGCAGGGCTCAGGCTAACTTCAACTAGCTCCTACTTCCCTGTAGCTTGCCACTGTTCTGTATTGCTAATGTGGCAACAACTCTGTCACACAACAATGAAAACGGTGACATTCCTACGAGATTCCTTTCGCTCTATTGAGGTTTCCTTCCATTTTACCATCCAAAATTTAACTGTCAGAAACACTCCTCTATATAGCACTGATCAGTAGTTTTTGTCTGGGAAATAAGTGTCAAAAATTATCTGTTTGTCACAATTCAAATGACCACAAAACAGCCCCATTAATTTCGATACACAAAAAAAGAGAAGGGTCTGTGTGCCCAGTCGACTTTTCAATCCTTTCGAATCATCATCCGGACAATTATAAATAATTGCCTGAGGTACAGCTAAATGGTCCTAAATTTCATTTGTTACATAAGCCTGTCAATATAACAAGGTATATGATGATATTGACAATCACTTTCGTTTGAGCCAATTTAACATCTGAGTAGCGACCAACAAAAGGGGCGGGCATGTAAGGATTTGTGTAATACTCTCAATGGATGAAGGTGCAGCCTTCAATGTTATGCTTGCTGGTG
Organism: Lissotriton vulgaris; assembly: GCF_964263255.1. Lineage (NCBI taxonomy): Eukaryota > Metazoa > Chordata > Amphibia > Caudata > Salamandridae > Lissotriton > Lissotriton vulgaris. The sequence goes on from NC_141690.1 coordinate 646,764, forward strand.
GGGGAGAGAAGGAAAATAAATCCACTAAACGGCGTAGTGTAACACCAGGAAGTCTCAAAATGCGTCTAACAAGGACGCTAATACAGGTTGTAAACACACCTCAGTTGGGAAAGGCTTAGCATAGAATATTAGGCTCGCTAATGGAGAAAATCAAGACCGCCAAACTGCCCAGCGTAGCCCCAGGAGGCTTCAAAATGCATCTGCCATGGACGCTGATACAGGTTGTAAACACACCTTAATGGGGAGAGGTGCAGCATACAATATTACGCCTGCTAGTGGAGAAAATCAAAACCCGCCAGCACGCTCTGCGTTTGAAGACTAGAGATCGTTTTATTTCCCTCTAAACATCCCCCTGTCAACCTTTTCTTTTACTGAGCGATTTCTCCCTCAACTCACTTCTTCTCTGCTCTCATCCTTCAGAAGACCTTAAATCGCCATGTTTGTCTGACACGATCTTCTATGTAGATTTAACCATTTCCAGTAATACTTAAGGATCGCAGTATCCTTCCTCCACTACAAGCTTTCATCTTGATAATTGTACTCCCCTGAATTTGGGCTATTTCTGCCCGCCCTTCAAACGGTTTAGCATGAATATCGCTAAATTGACGCCTTTGGAAACGTTTATTTTGGGCCATGAAAATTATAATTGTTTTTATTCAATTTGGTTATTATGAAGAAAATTGGAAGTCAACAGAGAACTTTAATGTGGAAGGTGGAAATGACTCAAAGTCTCCCCTGTGAGGTTTGGATTACCAGACTGTCTGTTTCGCATTTGTTAATGGGGAAACAACATGCATTTGGCATAATTTAATGAGTTGATTACAGTATCCACCAAGAATTGTAATGCTCTCATTGATACCAGTCATAGGAGGATTTTCCAGGGAAAGGGTTGGAAATCAACAATTGTTTAGGTTTGTCTATGTGACATAGGTAATTATCTCTAAATGTGTTCCCAAGATAATGTACATCAACAGCAATAATTCGTGTTCACACCTGCCCAACACGTAGTTTATTCAAGGCATCCATAATTTAATACCTTGGGTTGGTGCCATAATGTCGGGGTGGGAGGGCAGAGAGGCGAGGGAAGGTGGCAGTGTTCACAGGTGTCATCCTGGATCCCATCGCCACCCTGGGTAACGCTTGTCCGTTGGCAGCTCTGGATCCTCTCCACCAGATTCACTGAGGAGATCAGCACAATGAGGGAGGCTGTGAGACTGAAGGATAACACCGAGAACCGGGCAAAGATGGAGCAGAGGTGCTTTCTCTCCATCTGCATCCAGACACCAATTCCTCCTGGACCTAATTGCTACGCACACTTTCAGATATGCTGATGGAATATGTTCTAATCTCGTTTTGTTGCTGATTAATCAGAGATCAGCTTTGTAGGCTCTCCGCTCATTCAGTCCTTTTTCTAAACCGCCAATCAGATAAATGGTGTAGGAAAGCTCCCATGCATTTTCCCAGTGCCATACCATTACAGTAATATTATCTTTCACATGAGACTATGTAATCTGTTGTCATCACTCAAAGCCAAATTACCGCTTTGTATATGTAGCAATGAAATACCCTTGCATAGTGTGATAAAAATTACCCACCCCTGGCATATAATGGTAATGTTACCACTGGTATAGGATACGATAGTATTTAGCTTTTAATGACAATTATGCCCTGAGGCTAGACATTAGATAGCCATTTGATATTCTGGCATTTATGGGTGAAAAGAGCCTCATGCATACCGTATTGTGCAAATTTTTTGAAAAATACTTTCTGACGTGCTGCAGCAAAACCCTTTGGTACATTGTGGCAAAAATACATCTAAGCTTATGATGCCCCCAAATACCGCCTTGGGTGCAAAGCTCTAATATCTCTCGCATTAATAAATTGTATATTATGTAAAGCATATAATGCAATAGTTCCCTTTGATGTTTCATGTTCCGGCAGATATTGAAATTAATTGTTGCCAAATCATGTGCATAATATCTATAATTTGATATCTATACCCTGTGGATTATGTGGTGATATTACTCGCTACCGTAAATGATTGCAGTACCATTTGTCATATTTAATTAAGTACCCTGGCGTATTTCAGGACAACTTGTGGCATAACTGATTAACAACCTTCTCTGTAATACATATTGAATGATATTTGCTCTTGGTTAAGTGATCTTTTTTTTATCACACTAAGCAGATATATTTCTATCACTCCATATTCAACGTTATTGGTATGACTTATGCTGTGATCCTTTTAAATGCCATTTTACACTTAACTGATAATAAAATTTGACATTTTCAAGCTGTGCTTTACACCCTCATTTAACTAAGTGATTGAATTTCCTCACACGTAACTAGTTGATTTTGTGAAAATAAACCAAATATCAGGGGACTTTTCTGCGGGCTTGTCATTTATGTCTGTGCCTGCTGTACAGTGCAATGGGGCAAAAGTCGAAAACATTCACCGGTAGACCTACGTATATTGTTTGAAGCAGATTTCAGAATTGTATTAGATTCGCAAATAATCCAAGGCGTACTCTTGAAATCCATGCTAGTCGTAGTTTACTAGGAAGACCCAGTGTAATATTTACACATGCATAATTCCCTCCATGGGCAAATTTAAATTGCTTTTTTCTGCTCTAGGGAAACTATTTTTACCTGCGGAGAAGAAACCCTTTCAACTAGACCCCCTTTAAATATTGAAGTGATCCTTCCCAATTAAAGCCCTGAACCTACACTTCTTCCATTGGCTGGAGTGAATCGAAATTTGCCTAGCTTATGTAACGGTAAGTTTCAATTCTATTAAGGACACGGAGGCGAGGATTATGCTATATCTTCCTTCGCTTTATTAACATAAAAACTCCACAGCAGCTTAGGAAAATATTCAAACAGTGAATGAAAAATGCTTTAAGTCCCAAAGCATTTGAAGGAACGTTTTAACAGTCCAAAACCACAACTCCCAAGAGTCTCTTGTGTCTTGCTAGTCCATAGTCCTTTCTTCATGTCTATCACAGCTAGAAAGCCAGTCCTCTCTTCCTCTTCCTCCTCTTTCTTCGCGCAGATCACGCATTCGCCTCATTGATCCTGTTTAGCACCCTCGTTGCCTGCCGAAAAAAAAGGACCGCGTAAGCGAGGCGGCATAGGAATTCAATAATAAGGCAAAGGAGTACCCAAAGACTAGCCACAGTACAGGCACTGTATAAAGGAAAACGCTTTACTTACTGCCATACGGGTGGGTAGAGAAACCACTGTGCATCCAGGGTGGGATAATCCTCGCCTCCGTGTCCTTAATAGAATTGAAACTTACAGTTACATAAGCTAGGCAAATTTTGATTCTATGTCAGGACCGGAGGCTTCAGATTATGCTAGTTCAAAGCTTACTTACCACCAACTGGGCTAAATCCACCACGGGTTTAAAATAAAACCTCTTAAAGGTGGAATCCGAGGACCAATCCGCAGCTCGCATTAGATCCTCCAAGCGAGCACCCACAGAGAACGCCTTAGAGGCAATGGCCCCTCTGGCAGAGTGTGCTCCAAAAAGATTCGTATTGATGCCTGCTTCTTGCATGACCCAACGCACCCACCTAGCAATAGTGGGGGAGGAGACAGCTTTGTGTGGCTTTCGCAAGGCAATTAACAATTGACGCTCGCCCGTGGGGCGCAATTCTAAAGTTAAATCCTCATATGCTTTGAGGCATTGCACAACACACAGCTTAGGAGTGTCTAGAAAAGCTGGATAGGAAATGGATCGTGACGACGTTTTAGTGCGTCGACCCACGGTGAAAGTAACCCCATCCGGGGAGAAGATGCGTGCAGATATATCCAGGGCACGCACGTCAGACACACGTCTACAAGAGACTAAACATAACAGCATGGCCAACTTTGCTGAGAGTTCCTTAAGAGACAGATAGGAGTTGGCCGGCCATGAAAGGAACAAATTCAGGACCAAATTGACGTCCCAAAGGACGGAATACCTGGGCTCTGGAGGCAATGCGAGTCGAATAGCCCGCAGAAGCCGACAAACAAAAGGATGCTCACCCACCGGAGAGCCATCGATGTTGTCATGGCCTGCCGAAATCGCTGACCGAATCGCATTAATTGTTCTGTAGGCAAGGCCCTTGTCGGCTGGTTCAGCCAGGAAATTTAGCACGGGAACGAGGCCCGCGACCAAGGGATCCAAATCCCTTCGTAGACACCAATGCATCCACTTAAGCCAAGCGGATCTGTAGCGCTTCGTCGTACTATCGGCCCATGCTTTGGAGAGAAGGTGCTCAGCCGACCCCGAAAGGCCTGGGAGCGTCCAGCGTCTCCTGAGAGCCTCCATGCCATGAGGCGGAGCGAGCCCCGCACGATGAGAGGATGCAGTTCCTGATCCGGATTCCTCAGGAGCAGAGGAAACAGGGGGAGTAGGATTGGAAAATCCCAAGAAAGTTCCAGAAGAACCGGAAACAATACTTGAGACCTCCAAAGCGGCGTAACCAACACCAGCTCCGCTCCTTGGCGGCGTACTTGGGCCGCTGTCCGCACCACCATGGAGAACGGGGGGAACGCAAACGGTTTTTCCCGACTCCAATCCTGCAGAAAGGCGTCCGTGGCCTCCGCAAGAGGGTCCGGCCTCCAACTGAAAAAACGCGGCAGTTGGTGGTCCAGACGGGACGCAAACAGGTCCACCGAGAAGGGACCCCAAAGGCTTTGTAGCCACCGGAAGACTTCCGGATCCAGCTTCCACTGACTGGCATCCCTGAGGTACCTGGAGTGCCAATCCGCTACCTGATTGGCCTGACCTGGCAGGTACTCTGCCGTCACAGCAATGTGGCGCGACAGGCAGTAGTCCCAGAAGTCCTTCGCCAAATTCGCCAGAGCGCGGGAACGAGGACCCCCTAGATGGTTCACATAACGAACCGCTGAAACATTGTCCATTCTCAGTAAAACACAGGCTTTGACCGAATCCTTGGTCCAGCAACGGACCGCGAAGGAGCCCGCCAGGAGCTCCAAACAGTTGATATGTAACCGTTGTTCGTCTGAAGACCAGGCGCCGCCGGTGGAGAAATCCCCGCACCGAGCGCCCCAGCCCGACCTGCTGGCATCTGACTTTATGACCAGATCTGGGGCCGACCCGAAGATCGCCCGACCATTCCACGCCTCCATGTGAGACAGCCACCAAGACATTTCCTCCTTCACCTCCTCCGTGAGAGGAACCCACGGATCGTAGCTCATCCCTCTCCGGAGGTGCTGAGCTTTGAGGCGTTGAAGTGCCCTGTAATGTAGGGGCCCCGGAAAAATCGCTTGGATGGAGGACAGAAGTCCTACCACCTTGGCGACATGCCGTAAAGACGTGCGATCCTTGGTGATCGTCTGCCGAAGCAGATGTCGGATCTTCGCGATCTTCCGGGTCGGAAGGCTTAGAACCGCCTCTACCGAATCCACCACGAAACCCAGGAAGGTAATTTTCTGAGTGGGGGTCAAAACCGATTTCGAGCCGTTGATAACGAACCCCAGTTTCTGAAGAAGTTGTACGGCCTGTTGCAGCTGCCCAGCCAAGACCACTGGACACTGTCCCATAAGGAGGATGTCGTCCAAGTATACCAACATCCGCACCCCTTGACCCCTGAGGAACTCCACCACCGGATGCAGTACCTTTGTGAAGCACCAGGGGGCCGATGAAAGGCCGAACGGCAGCGCCGTGAACTCGAACACCCTGTCGTTCCACAAAAACTGAAGGAAACGACGATGCGGCGGGTGGATAGGAACGACCAGATAGGCATCCTTGAGATCCAACCTCACCATCCAATCTCGAGGGAGGAGCACGTCTCGAAGGAGGTGGATACCCTCCATCTTGAAGTGTCGATAGACCAACCACCCGTTGAATTCTTTGAGATTGATCACCGGTCTCTTGCCCCCATCTGTCTTGTCCACTAGGAAGACATTGCTGAGAAAACCGTTGGGGTGGCGCGTTGAGAGACGGATGGCCCCTTTGCGAAGCAACTCTGAGACCTCTCCGTCTATCAAAAGCGCGTCGGACTCCGAAAACACCATCGGACGTGGGAACACTGCTTGAGTGGGTTGGTCGTAGAACTCTATGTGGAACCCACGTATGGTTTGCAAGACCCAAGCGTCGGCAGTGAGCAATTCCCACTCCTCGTAAAAGGTTGCCAACCTCCCTCCTATCGGAACCTGATCTAAACAAAGTACACTCACCGGAGGTATTTCCTTGTCCGGAATTCTTCCTGAATCCTCTGCCGCCGAAGCGTTGCCCTCTGGTGGGATAGAAATTATTGAAGTTTGCAGAGGTCTGGTACTGGCCTCTGCCGGAGCCTTGCCCTCTATTATTGGCCTGTTGGCCACGGCCGGTCGCGCGGCCCCTACCGCGACCGGCCCCTCCAGAGAAACGCTGGTGAAACACGCGTTTGATGCTGGACTGTTCCTTGTCCAGCGATGTAAAAGTGGACACGAACTTGCTCAGCTCTCTGATAAAGGGCTCGCCGAAGAGGCCTCCCTGGGCTACCGTGCCCGCCTCCGACGAGGCCAGATCCCCCAGCTTAGGGTCCAATTTAATTAGCTTTGAACGCCTGCGTTCGGTGGACAGGGCGCAATTGGCATTACCCAGGAACACGATAACACGTTGTGCCCAATTCGAAAGCACCTCTGGGGAAATGACCGTGCCATTCGCCTTCGCCTCCTCCGCCATGTCGAGGATCTCCGTGGACGGCCCTACGGCATCCAGCAACTTATCCTGACAGGACCGCCAGGATCGGTCAGTACCCTTCCGGGGATCTTTCATGAATTTTGCCAAGAAGGTGGCCATTTTCGCATCCAACTCGGGGGTCATAGCCACCTTCCCTTCCAAAGTCGGCCGCGGACATTCCCCTCGCAGACAACCTCTGGCTTCCTTCTCCAGTGGCTTGCGCAGATGTCCTGCAACGAACTTCGCCACCGTCTCACCCGATGTCCAAGCTGCGGATCGCGGATGAACAATCTCGTCCGGGTCCAACATGCCCGATTCATCCCGAGGGAGCTCCGTGGCTGAGCTTGATGGGCGCCAAGAGCGTACTGACTCCCCGTCGTCGTCAGTGTCCGGTGAATCATACACTGGTGAAGCGGGGGCTGTGGCCACGTCCCCTGTAGCGTGTGGGTTCGTCAGGGGAGCAGGGGGCGCAGTTGTTGCCTTCGCCAAAAAGGCGTCAGGGAGACGCTCAAAGGCGCCCCTGTCCACCCCCTGTGCCTCCGAGGACGGGCCTTCCCTGCAGGGTTTCTTCGGTGCGGGCGGTTTCCCGCTCGACGTTCCCGGGGGGTCAGTAGTCGCCCCCACATGCGCGGACGCTAACTTCGCGCATTCCTCCACAATGCGTGCGGAGAGGCGGTCCTCCATGGGCCCCACCTCCTCCGTCACACAGCGGTAAATGGAGCTATCCACAGCTTGGTAGAACTCATCGTCCTGTAGGTATGAATAGGGCTCCTCTTCATACTCCCCTTCCATCATGAACTCACAGAAACAACCCTACAGGCACCCAAGAGGGTGTTAATCGAGAGGCAACTCGAATTTGGACAGACAAAACTGACTGCGATTACTTTGTGGGCCAACAGGCGTGGCAGGTAGGGCTGCACCGACCCCCCAGCGCGCGGACTCTCCTCACCGGGACCGAGTCTTGCTACCCCTCAAGCGCGCTATGCCACACACAATAATTGAGGTGCACAAAAGGCGCCCGAAGGCGTTTCACGCGGTCAACGCCGCAATACAGACCCCAGCGGGGCGTCAGAAACAAGGGTTACAGACCCGGGGAAACCAGGTGTCAGAGGGGCAAGCGAGGGCAGGCTCCGGCGCAGGCAGACTCCTCAGCGCGGCCCCCGTAACTGAGGAGACGCGCCGAAGAGCCGGCGAGACGCGTGGGCGCCCCCTGGCGGCTTTATCAGTCACCGCACACAAATGGGAAAAGAAAAAGTCGCGTAGGAACGAACAGAACGTTCCCGCGACCGGGGACTCTCCAATGGAAAAAGCAAATCATGTGACTAATCGCATATACAATACAACCAGTAAATATCACATAAAAGGAAACATGAAAAGCACTTATCTGGCTGCGGGAGCAGCGAAGAAAGAGGAGGAAGAGGAAGAGAGGACTGGCTTTCTAGCTGTGATAGACATGAAGAAAGGACTATGGACTAGCAAGACACAAGAGACTCTTGGGAGTTGTGGTTTTGGACTGTTAAAACGTTCCTTCAAATGCTTTGGGACTTAAAGCATTTTTCGTTCACTGTTTGAATATTTTCCTAAGCTGCTGTGGAGTTTTTATGTTAATAAAGCGAAGGAAGATATAGCATAATCTGAAGCCTCCGGTCCTGACATAGAATTTGCAATTGTTTCCAGAGTGAGAAAGGACATCCAGGGGCTATGTGAATACCCACAAACATAAAATTCTCTGGGTGTTAACTTAATCTTGCAGAAGTTGGGGCACTCTGAACTGCACCTGAGTTCTCTTGAATTCTAATATATTGGAGGAATTTTTGCATGCTTTTTGCTGGGTAAAATTCTGAAATCCTGAATCTGTCAACAAGGATGGACAATGTTTCTTTCTAAATGTGTGCACCTTTGTGGAACGTAGGTGCAGTATAACATCTGTGAATCGTCCTAACTGTTTTGCAGATTTCTGCAGTAGTTAGGCTCGTGGTGTGTGTGTCAATGTGGACATCTATGTCATAGCAGTCAGTCTATGTCTAAACGAGGAGGCTGTAATGTTTTGCAGCTTAAGAGGTATTGAGGCCTTTGAGAACATGCCAGAGGCAGACACTTAGTGCAGGATTGCCTTCCCTGTTCGCTCCTCGTTCTTAAGCCGGTAGGTGACATGGAAATAATTACAATTCTAGTTTTAACCTTCTTGCCCTCCTCTCATGATGAGGCGTGTTCAGCCAGTCTCCCTTGGTCACATCCTCTCTACAGCACAAGAACTGCACCAATTTTGAACTGGTGCCTGAGGCTAGAACCAAAGAGGTTCTATAACTACAAGGTGCTTCCATTTGAAGTATACCACAGTTATCTTTGGTTTGACCTGCCTCGGCACTAGGACAGGCCCATATATGGTGCCTGCTGACTTCCTGGTTTGCATCCACACCTTTGCTAGTTGAAATAATCACTGTTGTCCCCTTAGCCTACCCAGTTGCCATAAGATAGTAAATAAAATCTTGTAATTTTGGCAGGTACCTGCAAAAGCACCTATCCTGCAGCTATCGGTCTACCTCACCCCAGGCTCAAGCTAAAAACTCTTCCCATTTGATCTCTCTAAAATAATACTTTGCCAACAATGCACAAGAAACCGAGTAGCCTCTTTCTCCTACATAAGAGGCACTTAAGGGCCTCGTAAATGGAAGGGAAATGATATACAGTACTATGCACATCAATGGGTAATGCTTGTGTTGGTCAATCCCTGAGACAATTCGAGAAAAGAATCTTTACATCGATTTTAGTTAATTAAGTACTGTAATTCTTGAGAGTTAAACATGTCCTTATTAAAGCCTATATGAGAAGAAACCTAGCATAACAATCTAAATGAGCCCCTGTGGTAAACTTTTCAGCCACAGTGTGGCGTGTGGCAATAACTGAGCCATTTCCTTTTAGAGAAGGTAGAACCAAGGTAGATTCAGGAGAACTGGATTCATGCTTGATCTTTAGGATAGCAATTGACTTCATCAAATTAGTTCAGCGTAGATTATGTTATGAAAAATAAGGTTATGTGAATAACCTGAAAGTCTTGCCTAGATCTCACTCTCCTGGACCTACGTTGGGCACTCAAGTTATTTGCAATGATTGGCAAGTTCTTAGGAAGCTATTATCGATTGCAAGTAGTACACTCTTTCTTCCTTCCGCAATCCACTTGTATTTAATTCTTACCCTCTTTGCTGCCAGACGTTTTCCGTTCCAGTTTGTTGTCATTCCACCCCTTCTAATATACCTTTTAAATGTAGCTGTGTTCAGGCATCACAGAATGATGCTCTTTCTTAAGGCATGATCTAGTTTATTTGAGATGGTATACCTACAACGCGGACCTATAAAAGCTGTATGAAGAATACATTTTTACAGCATTTGAGATATTCTCATTGCCTGTCAGAATTCACATTTTTCATATTTGAACATCATAAAGCAGGGGTCTCCAAACCGGTCCTGGAGGGCCGGATCCATGCCAGATTTGTTGGATATCCCCATTGAGATACATGTAGTAATTTTAAAAATCTGGTATGGATCCGGCCCTCCAGGACCGGTTTGGAGACCCCTGTCATAAAGCATTCCCTGCGGTATAATATTTGTCATTAAGTGGGCCAACTGTACCAGTCAGTACACTGCAAATCATCAATGAGAGCAGGCTAGGTGCCTTTACAAGGCACCATACTCTGAGGTGGCTCCTCCCCAGGCTTGAACTATCTTCGACGTTACATGTCTGCTTTGGATTTTAAATTCACCAATGATGATGGCACTAAATGGACCCCCGAATGGCCGGGTATATTGCGATAAGTGCAGTATCTAAGCAGTTTGGTGACTAACACTGAAATCCTGCAGCATTTTCCAATACATTTCGATAGGTCAAAACTGCTGGAGCTGATTTGGGGAAAAATGCCTGGCAATTGCCAGAACGTGCAGGTTTTGGTGCATCAAGCACCAGAATCTACATTGTAGTCGACATTATCCAATGGTGGTGAGGGGGCGGGGATGCGTGGGGGGGAGTCATGCTTTATTTATTCCTACCTCCTGGAGTTGGATTTTATCTGGTCTGATAAATATCAATCCTAATATTTTATTTCTCGGACATACTGCGACTTTCACACTATTTGTAAACATAAGGTATTTTAATATGTAGTGGAGAAGTGTGGCTCAGGGGTTCGAGGCGGCAGACCTGGAGCTTGAGTTTCGGCCCTGGACCAGGGTTCAATTCCCCGCCTTGGCGGGTCTTGGGCTCAATAATCCCACGGACTCGATAATTCTCGCTCCGGTGCTTCTCGACTCACGGGTTAACACTCTGCGACTCTGGGCAATAGCTTGCTTAATCTCCACATCGGCCCTTCGCGGCGGGATGCCTGGCTTTCACCTTGTGGATACCCTTCCAGGGCTATCTCACAGGGGAATACCAGGACGGGTTCCCTAAGCAAGCGCGGAGATGCCCCAGGGTAAGTCCTGCGCTATATAAGTTTCATACATTACATTACATTACATATGTGCCAAGGTGTTATCCAAATCTCAAGATGTTGTGATATTAAGCCCTGATTCAGAGTCCAGGGGAAATTACGAGCCCTGTTCAGCTTTGCACAGGTATCAGAAGTCTTAGTTGTGCAATAGTCATGGCATCCCGCTGTTTTGCCCTGGCTACTTTTGCCAGATAAAGCCTATTCAAATGTATCTGGGAAAATCCCTTTAAAAAGGCAAAACTTGCAGGTTTACGTGATGTAAATACCAAGTCCTCATGTCGTGCAATATTCCACAGTGTTGTAATAGTGTTTACCACATAGACGCTGGACGTAGGGCTGCAGGGGTTGCTGCAGCATCCCCAAAATAATTATGCTGCAGTTCAGAAGGTGAATGAGAAATAAAGATGACGTTAAATTGAGTTTTTATCTTGTCACATTTGCCAGTGCGTTCAAAGATAGAGATAAAATGCCACACTCTGTCTTCTAATAAATTGCTGCTCGGTCTTTTAACATTAAGATGGGTGTTTACATTTCTATTTCTGACTGTAAATTGATAGGATTTTGTAAAGTGAACTTGCTAGGTTGCAATGAGTGTGAATTGAAAGGCTGTAGGATGTCATTTTTATTGTGACTCAAGCCACATTTAAATATCTGTAAATAAATTATGCAAATATGTCCAAATATATCAGCCGTTAGGAAAGAACAAATTAAGCACTTTTTTGGTAAATGTGAAGTGTGATAGAAACAAAGATTTTAATAGAGTTAAAAAAATAAAGATACTTTACTTGGTGATTTGCAAATGATAAATATTCACTGAAAGCCAATTTCCACAATGTTTGTGTGCTAATGTGCCATTTCAATAAAAAATGTGCTGTCTATAAAATAAGTGTTCTGCCACACCATGCTTTAGTAATATATTTGTAACAGTGTGCTAATAAATGTGCCACTGTCTACACACTACACCCTTAGCATGCTTTTACTCAGTGGCATAACAAAACTTAAGGGGGCCCCCTGCAAAGTGCATGGAGGGGGCCCCACACTCTGGACCCAGTCAGGAGCTCTCAGGGCTGCCCATGCTGGGTACACTGAGGGGGCCGCCCATAGATCTTGCCCCCCCCCCCACACCGCAGGGGCTGCGGGGGCTATTGTAGGGCCACTTCTCCTACTGAATGGAAGTGACGTATTTGTTATACTTGTTCTTTGTTAGACACTTAGATATTTTGCAACCTCTATGACTTCAGCGATGTAACCTTGATCAGAGCACCCCCACTATGAAAATTGTTCCAGCATTATTGATAGACAGAGTGTGGCAAGTACCCTCCACTATATGAACCAAGTTGGAACAAGACCCTTAGTTTTTTTGCCAACTTTTTGATTTTAAAGTAAACCCACCCTCCCATCAGGTGAAGGGATTTCCTGTAAATGTAAAAATGGATCCTGTTTTTCACCTTTAGGCATCAAACTGTTTGTAACCAGTGCGGTCGCGCTTCGGGATGCCAATCGTAGAAATAGCAGGTGCGCGTCTGAAAGCCAGGTTTAATTCTTGTTCAGGTCTTCAAGATAAGAATATTGTTTTAAGATCAGATAGTTACAGGGTGCACTAAAAGAGTATGGCGAAGCTCATCAGTCTGAGCTGCATACTTTCTCGCTGTTGAGGACACAGTTGTACCTCAAATAGCCTCCTAGTGTGGGTGTTTGTTAAATGACCTGTGTCTTTGCACTAAAGAGGTGTCTTCTTTTCTGAGAAAATCCAAGACCGTTTCTAGATAAATCATCCTGTCATTTCGGTGACTATATTCTCAGGGCTCTTCTACTGTTTTCTTGTTTGGTTGCTAGACCTATTGCTATGTAATTTCTTTAGAATGCCTTAATTTGCCTTCCCTTGTCAATTATCTCAAATGCCTTTTACAGGATGAAATATTTCATGTCACAATCACAATCCTATGAAATCCGTCTTCTGATACAGTACTGCATCAGATGGCAGCATAACTCAGCGCCTTCATTGAGGACAGCAACTACCTTGCACCCTGCCATGCGGGCTTTCGCCCCCGCCACTCCACTGAGAAGGTGGTCATCTCGGTCATGGACCAACTTAGGGAGGGGCTTCATACTAATACCCCTCAGGCCCTTGTCCTCCTAGATTTGTCCGCCGCTTTTGACACGGTGGACTATTCCACTCTCTTGTCCCGTGTCGAGGCGGCGGGCATAGGAGGACAAGCATTGGCCTGGATAGGCTCCTTCCTAGCAGACCGCACCCAGGCCATCCACTTGGCCGAATTCTCTGCCCCGCCGCGCAGGGTGCAAAGCGGTGTCCCCCAAGGCTCCTCTCTTTCTCCCCTTTTATTCAACCTTTACATCTTCCCTCTTATTTTTGCACTACAACAAATGGAGGTCACAGTCTACAACTACGCTGATGACCTCCAACTTATTTTTAATTTCTCCTCTCCCTCATCAGATGTCACTGCCTTCCAGTCGGTCATGCTTTTTATCCGGGATTGGATGAATGCTAACCATCTGAAACTCAACCCGGATAAAACAGAGCTGATTTTGACTGGTGGCAGTGGCAACCCTTGGTCTTCTTCATTCTGGCGCCCCTCACTTGGCTCACCCCCCACCCCCTCTCATTCCGTTAACACCCTTGGCATCACACTAAATCATCACTTGACTCTGCACTCCCACATAAGTTCTGTAGTTTCTTCCTGTTTCTTTACCCTTCGCATCATTAGGAAAGTATCTCGGTTTTTCTCTCCCTCTGCACTTAAACTAATCGTAATGGCCATGGTCTTATCCAAAATCGATTATGGGAACATTATTTATAATGATGCTCCCTCCTTTGCACTTCCAACGCCTTCAGCTGGTGCAGAACCAGGTAGCCCGCCTGGTACACGGCCTTTCTAAATTTCATCACTCGTCACTGTTACATTATCTCTGGTGGTGTTTCTTTAAACCATTGGAATGTTAATACATTCATGATCTAGGCCAGAATGTTATGTCACTTGGATAATAGCTGTTCTTATGTGAACATCTTAGGGGTCGTTTTCCTGCAAATAAACTTCAATACTCAACATTTATTCTGCTGTGATTTCTACTTTCAAAAGTGGCGACGAGGATGGGATCCGAACCCACGCGTGCAAAGCACAATGGATTATCTGAATATAAAACTGTGTGGCCAGAACTGTCTTATAACGTGGGAACGGGTATTGTTAGAAGAGCAGATAAACTTGTGGTACCGTCTAGTTTACGGGAAAGATTGTTAGAACTTGTTCATGTGGGGCATTCAGGAATGTCTGGTATGAAGAGAAGATGTAGGTGTGATTTCTGGTGGCCAGGTATGGATAAAGATGTGGAAAGGCGTGTTAGGAATTGTTCAGCATGCACTTGCAGTGATAAATCTCATGTTTCTCAAGAATCTAACATTAGTTCAGTTGTGTTTCCAGACAAACCATGGAAAAGATTAGCTATGGACATTTGTGGTCCGTTTAGCATTGGTAACATTGCCGGGAAATTCGCCATTGTTTTAATGGATTATTACAGTAAATGGCCTGAAGTAGCGTTTGTGAGGGAGATTAAAGCTTCCAATATTGTCAATTTTTGTGATGAGTTGTTCCATTGAGAGGGTTTTCCTGAAACTATCACTACAGACAGTGGTCCACAATTTGTAGCTAATGAGTTTCAAGGATATTTACGCTTGTGTGGTGTGAAACACATTACTACTGCAGTTTATTGTCCTAGAGAGAACGGTATGGTTGAGAGATTCAACCGTGTATTGAAGGAAGGCATACAATTGGCTATGGTTGAAGGTGCTGATTGTAAAGTTGCGGTTAAGGATATGATTTGGAGTTATCGCAATACTCCACATTCTGCAACTTTGGTATCACCTTTCCATCTTCTTAAAGGACGTTCTGCGGGTAATAGGGTAACCCCTGCATGGATGCTCAGAACTCCTAAAGGTCTTATTCAAAAAGAAAGTCTCAGTGAAAGAATGCATGTTTATCAACAGAAATATGTGGATAGACACAACAATAAAATCAAAAATTGGAAAGATCTTTTCATATAGGTGATCTTGTGAGATCGTCTCGTTTTGGTTTGTCAAAGGATGGTTCTTCCAAGTGGTCTCATCCTAAGAAGGTGTTGGAGGTTATGGGAAATTGTGTGCTGTTAGATGATGGTCGCAAATGGAATTTGTGTAACATTGTTTTATGCAATGAGTTGGAACGAAAGTTATGGTTAAACAGAAATAACAATACTTCTGCAGCCAAACCCAATCCAAATGTTATGTCACCTAATTCCTGCCCTATTCCTCCTGTGTCAACAGAAACATCTCCTAACATCTCCTGTTAATGTTCAACAAATGTCTTCCAATTTTATTAAGAGAGATGTTCCTAGTTCAAGGAGATTATCTGGAAGGATTGTTGTAAAACCTGTCAAGTTCAATGATTATATGTTATATTCATGATTATATGCTATGTTCATAATTATTATTATTTTTTTTGTTTATTTTTTTAAATTAATTTTTGAAGGGAAGATGTGTTACATTATCTTTGGTGGTGTTTATTTAAACCATTGGAATGTTAATACATTCATGATCTAGGCCAGAATGTTATGTCACTTGGATGATAGCTGTTCTTATGTGAATATCTTAGGGGTCGTTTTCCTGCAAATAAACTTCAATACTCAACATTTATTCTGCTGTGATTTCTACTTTCAAAAGTCACCCCTCCTCATTGCTCTTCATTGGCTTCCTATCAAACAACAGGCCCTTTTCAAACTTGGCTGCCTTACTTTTCAAGCCCGGATGGGCACGGCTCCTGCGTTTATCAATTGTGCCATCACCAACTACTGCCCTTCTACAGATCTTCGCTCATCTACCAAATCCTTACTAGTCATCCCCGTTTCAAGAAATCAAGATCGGGAGGCCAGAAATTCACGGTCCTTGCGCCCACCTTCTGGAACACCCTTCCGCCCCACATCAGACTCTCTCCCTCCTACATGGAGTTTCGTAGGGCTCTCAAGACTTTCTTGTTCCAGCAGGCGTTCAGCCTATAGCCCTCTCTTTTCTTTCTTGCCCAGGAACCCCTCTAGCGCCATGAAACTGCATTGTGAACGCGCGCTTTACAAATGTCTAAAAATTCAAATTCAAATAACTGTATAACAGTTTACATTATTTCTATATATACGAGTAATCGGGTTATCTATCAATCTATCAATTGGTGTTGTCAATATACAATGACGGAACCGCAGTAGCAGCCAATTTCCAAATGGGAATGAAGGCAATAAGCTCCTGGATGTCATCCAACTGTCTTAAACTCAATTCTGATAAGACAGAAGTGATGACATTCGGGAGGCTTCAACCCACCTGGTCCCCTCATTGGTGGCCTCACCAGATGGGACAACCGCCAGAACCTGTGACGAAGGTACGCAACTTGGGCGTTATCTTCGATAACAAATTGACATTCCAGCAACATGTCAATGCTGTGGTTTCCTCTTCCTTCCACGTACTAAAAAGGATAAAAAAACTAATCCCATACCTTCCGTCACATGCAGGTAAAACCTTGGTCAGTACATTAGTATTCTCCAAAACTGATTACTGCAATGCACTGCTACTCAACACTCAACAAAAGGTTCTTAATAAACTGCAAACTGTCCAGAACGCTGCCGCCAGAACACTTCTATCCATCCCTAGATTTGCATCGGTTTCCCCTTACATCCGACAATTACATTGGCTACCGGTGAGGAGCCGCATCAAGTTTAAGGCTTTATGCATTGCATATAAGGCCATTCATGGCCAAGGACCCCTATTCTTAAGAAAAGCCTTCCGTCCGCTTGAACATACTAGAACTCTGCGGTCATCCTCAGCGCACCTACTCATGGTCCCCCGTACAAGAAGGGCCAACTGGGGCGACAAACGCTTTGCTGTGGCCACGGCCATACTGTGGAATGCACTTCCTCTAAACATCAAGTGCGCTCCGACCCTTCTTAACTTTAGAAAACAACTAAAGACATGGTTGTTCCCTGCCTAAACTCCCCCCCCCCCCCCTCCCCCCCCCCCCCATGAAAGATCTGCTGAGGTGAGGATTCGCCAGTGCTTATTGATAATTTTCTTGACCTGATTAGAAGCCGGACTGTACGTTGTAACACAAGTCATGAGATCTTCTTCTTGGTTTGCACTGGCGAATCCTCACCTCAGCAGATCTTTCATGGCCAAAACCAAGATTCTCTAATAAACGAACACAGAACTTAAAGGACATCCTAGTACATACTAGACCACGATTGGAACAGGGAACTAAACAAACACGTCTCTGGGACTTACCTCCTGTCCAAGGTCATTTTCCGTGTGGGAATTGTTCTGTATGCCCACTAACAATGCCCACTAAAACGATTCAACTATTACCAGATCTGAAATGGTATTTGAAATCCCATACAAATTGCAATTCCAGTCACGTGATCTATATGATCACGTGCCCTTGCAACATGCAGTATATCGGAATGACATGCAGGAAAATACGGCAAAGAATCTGTGAACACAGAAGCAATGTCAAATGCAAGAAGGCAACAACCAAGATGGCCAACCACTATTTGGAAAAAGGACACACTGTGGAAGACCTCAAATGGGTCATTTTGGAAACACTGACCATCAAAGACCATAACGCAGAACGCATCCTGTTCGAAAAAGAACAGAGGTGGGTTCACCGTTTGAGGACAGATCAACGGGGATTGAATGATGGCGTTCCATGGCTAAGCCTCTGCAAATGACTTATGCTTCCATGATTCTCAAGAAAAGATCAAGAATCACATGAACGAAATCCTGACAACACCTAGTGAATAGTTAATTCCAGTGTCCAGAGTATGAACCTAGAACACTTCCCCTCCCTTCCCTACCACACCTCTAATTTTAATGATAGTGCCCCAAATTAATCAAAGTACCAGAACTAATTAGCTAGCTCTCACATATACTAGATAGACCCCAATACGGAAGTCTGTTTTCTGTTAGCGTGACTCTCCCGTTTGAAATCACCACCCATTTCTATATGGAAATTATAAGCGTAATTTATAATCCAAGAAACTATCACACTCTTGTGATAAAACTTCGTATTTATGTCTAAACCCATTTCGATTTATCATTGACTGACTTAATGACTATCGTTAGTCTTTTCTCTACCTCTACGCGGAACTCGGTCATTTAAACCGGTACTGCAGGCTACAGCAGTATCCGGGACCGCGAGAGGCAGAGACAGCACAAGCTGCCGGTTTTTCGAGTGGAGCTACAAGGTATGGCGCGTTGCAAGGACGGAGGCTCGAACCACCTGATAGAGTTAAGTACTCGCTAGGCACCATAACTGTAACCTTGTTATCTTTGTAGGAGCCCCTCTTCCAAGCCTCTGGGTACCCGAGGAAAGTTACAAAAAGCTAATGGAAGGTATGTGTTTCAAGGGGAGTGTTCTGGTTTTTGGAGGTAGTATAAAGTAGCGTTTTTTAACACAAGCGTTCTTTAACATTATTTCACATACCTGGAACCTATGCAGGGAATTCCTACAGTTACCTTTAACAGAAATCTTTGCGTTTTTCACCAATTTACTCATGGCCAAATATACTGAAAGGTAGTAGCATTCAAAAACCAGCACCTTTCAATGAAATACCATTTAAAAATTCCCCATTCACACCTAGTTTTTCCAGTACTGAGTAGGTGGTTTTCGTCCACCACAGTCAGGGAGTCTGACAGCGCAGTTTTAATCTGATAAAATACACTGCATTATTTTTTCTTTTATTTCACCATTTGTTATGACCCACACCCTAGCAACACTACTTCTTTTTTACTTATAGGTCCATTTTCGACCGACAAGAGAGAGTAGGCCTTAGCCACCTCCTTCACCAAACTCACTTGGTCCTGAAGAAAGCCGCACCGACCCCTAGGGCGAAAAAGGCTGAAACATGTCGACCATCTTTGTACACAGGAGGATTGAATATGTATGAATCCTAATAATTCTTCTTACACGTATTCAACTGTATCCTCCACTGTCAATTCAATCCCGACTAATAAAATTATCTCTTCCTCGGCAAGATTGGATTGCTTTTAAATAGAGCACTGTCACCTCACCAAAATCACTGATCACTACTGTTTTAACCTAGGGTGTTCTCCTCCAGGTGGAGGGTGCATACCAACTGACCCCGTGATTCTGCACAGACGTGTAAACGAAGGCGGAGAATCAAGATACACCGCCCATACCACCATGATTGCACGTGTATGAGGGTCTTTTAAACAAGGGTCATTCTAGTTAGAACTGTGCCCAGGTTACACAGGACAAGTGATCTCCCCCCCCCCCTTTTTGATTAACTCTAAATCCAATTGTGGCAAACATTAGGGACTTGTAATATTTCTCCATGATCTGCAAATCAACAGAATTGCTGCTAAAAGTGTTGTGACTTACACACATACTAAAGCATCACAACTTCTTGCTGGAAGTGGTGGTAGGTTTCTGTTCTCCTGTGGGCATCTACATGGGCACGTCTGTAAATTTGAAATGTTAGAATTTATTGTTATACACATGAGCTAGGATGGTGGAACGACCACAAAAAGAACCTAGTTATTTAATCGTAAGTTTCTATTGCCCTATTTATGGCAAGTAGTTACCAAAAACCCAGGATCCCCTAGCGTACCTACAGAAAGCCACACCACTTAATTACTTACTATCCATGGGCGAGACGTTTTCCATACTGATTGACTGCCCTTGTAAAGATCTCAATTCATAAAGCTGCCTTCGTCCACATTGTTGTACTGGGCGGCTCCCATTTGCCCAGCGTTCTAACTTCATAGGATATTTGTCATATGGGCCTTCTGTGATTGGTAGTGGTTACCAACGTGTAAAAAGGTGACATCAGTCTTTCCTTGCCTCAAGGAAGATGGACATGAAGATCAAGACAACAAACAGTTACTATTTTTATCTATTTATTACCCATCCAATTTCTATTGTCACAAGTAAGGGTTTTCCTATTTCACATGATTGCTTCCATCAGTGTTGCATTGTAGTGCACCGATAATGGACTAGTGTCCGGATGTAGAGGCTGATTTACCTTGGGTGCTTTAATTGCAATTCATTTCTTTATTGCTTTCCTCCTCGAAAGGTCCAGCATGAACATCTAGTGTTAATTGGAAAATTCAATCTGTTGATTAGGTAATTGAGTGTAAGATCGATTTAGGCCTTTAAAAGTTAAAGGAGCAAATGCATAAACGGAAGAAAGGTAAGCATAGAAAGTACGAAATAAGACGCACCACATAGTAAATAAACTTTTTATAGTAGGCTATGCACAGCTGGATAAAACTGAAAAGATGATGCAAAATTGCGAGGTAGATGCTAGGGAAAAACCTGCAAATTTGGATTAACTCTTTTCTAAAATATTCATGGACCCATGGATATATATTAATGTTTTCTTGTAAAAAGAAGGGTGGGGTCAGTATTTGTCAATTTCAGGAAGTCAGGCTGGAAATCGAAAACTAAACCTGGTGAAGGCAATGTTGTCCAATAGTGTGCACGATAGGATACAGAGTGATCTTTAGGAGATCTCTGTGCCACTACTTTCAACCTTTTACCTTGCCCAGTGTTTATTGCGTCATGGTTTGTAACTCGGCAACTATCAACTCCGTTGCGGTGGTGTGAGGTAGCTGATCCCCTGTACGGTGCTGTGTACTGGATTTGTCTGCTAGCGTGACTGATCATTCAGGGGAGTAGCTCTGCCAGAGAGGTCTAAAAGTCACTATGTAGTGAGAACAACCTTTCACTATGCCCTTCTTTTTGCCGGCATCTTCGAGTTTGGCTAACCTCCATCTTGGGCTTTGACCTGCCCTTTTTTCCTTGAGCACCTTATGGGTGAAAGATTGTTTGCTCAGGACTAAATGACCACATTAGCCTCGAATGAACATGTACACTGCCCCGGTGCACTCTGCAAGGAAAGCCTTTCTGATTGTTTTAAGTTGGAGATGGTAATGAAGCTGGTTTTGTTCCTGTACCCAGCAATTGCTTTGTGTGTTCATTTTACAACCTTCATCATGTGTAAGATCTAGATGCCCTGCGAATATTGTGTTGTCGGGATTTCTCTGTGTATTTATTCTCTGGTTGGTTGTTATGTTTTCTGACTAGGATAAGTCTTTTGAGGTTGGGTGTTCAGTGATCTTGAGGCAGGTTATGGACCTACTCAAATGTGCCTCCCTCACACTGCTAAAAGAGCTGAACCACAACATTAAAAAATGTAGTAACTTTTCAGGGTTAATATGAGTGGTCTGTCTAAAGTTGCTTTATGTGTCAAACACTATGTTTAGAGAAATGCAACAACTTCTCATCTAATAATTATGCAGACGAGGGTGCGTGCTGAGACTTTCTTCAAACTGAAGGGTTGTGAATGATAGCATCATGTCCTGACTTGTATTAGTTGTGTTTTTTTTTTGGCTGAACGAACTGACTGATTACAAGGGCTTTGCTGATTTCTTTATTCACTATTTGATCCATAGCTTTCCATCTTTTGAAAGTCGTAGGGAAGATTGAGTTTTAGTCTTCATGTTGGAAGTGTTTTAAGTTTTCTGACGTCATAAATAAACAAGGAATTAAGACAATTAAGTGTTCATCATTCCATACTCTCAAGACCCATATTTCAGTTCCAGTAAATAATAGTCGGGGATTGTGCGACATTAGTTACCATATGGTTTGACTCATGCTACACATCCCTTAACTTTACTAGCCTTTGGCCCATGTTTGCGCACTTATCCTGAGCCTTTTAAAATTACACATTAGGTGAAGATACTGAGGTAGAAGACTTTTAACATAGGGTTTTATCAGATTCTCCTTCTTGTAAATTTGCAAAATAAAGCGCACTAGAAGGAGGTGACTGGAGAAAGCGCTTCTTTCTGCTCCTACCCAAAGAATTGATATGACTCTTATGACGATCTTATCTGCACTGGTTGGTAGCATCCACATCAGTGACTTAACCTTTTGCTACCCCAGAAAGTAGTTAAGTGTATGCAGGGCACAAGTCCTATAAAAAGAAGTGGGGGGACTGATAGTATGCAAATGACCTTGTGACGTCACATGCTAAACGTGTCCCGCTGTCTGAAATTTACACCGGGACACGTTCAGCATGTTTCTGTGGGGCCCAGCTTCTAGGCAGGGGGATGGCGTTCACCCTGTGAAAAGAGTGGGGGATGCCGTCCACCCGCGTGGACCCCCGACTCTAGCCCGGAGTGTACGTTCGATCCACTCCTTCAGTTCATCTGGGCTTTATTCGTTCCTGCAGGGTCAGGTAGTTCCAGTCCTCTAAAACCAAGAAGAATCCAGTCTTCCAAGATGAATGGGTTAGTACCCTAAAACAATGTGGGAGTGGGAAAGTGAATATTGTGCAAAAGGCAGTTTTCAACAATACATTTTGGATGAATATAAGCATTTTGAAATGAGCTATGATAATATAATTTGCAAATGAAGAAAACTGTATTAAAGAAAATAAAACTGAGTCGTCGAAAGACTACCAGTGTGAGCCACTGTAATATTGGTGACAGAGTTGACCATTCGGAATGACGTTTGTTCCCAATGCTGGCCATGAAATCGCACCTGTACTGGGAACAGCACATTTAAGAAAGGTCGACTGTCATTTTTAATCCACCGGACCACTTGTCACTAAGGCTTCAGGCCTGGCCTCACATTCAAAGGGGGAAGGGTTACCCAAGCAGGGCGGTGCAGTTAGTGACTTCGCCTGCCTGCACGGGGGAGGTCCCTTGAATTCGTGTGCTCCCAAGGGTGCATTGTCAAGGGGGGCACTTGGTCCTCTTTTTTGTGGTCCATGGTCAGACCACCTCCTGGTTACATTTCTGCTTCTGTATCTGCATTGCATGGGTACAAAGGATTTTAAAATGTCTGCCTCTGTATCTGCATCGCATGGGCGCAAAGGATTCTTACATTTCTGCCTCTGTATCTGCATCTAAAGGGCGCAAAGCATTCTCTTTGCAAGGGGGCCACACCCCCTAGCAATCATACCAGCCGGTACGATCCATACTACAGAAGGGGCTGCGCAAGTAGCTGCAACCCCTTCTTTAGTGCCGAAGGACCACAATGGAACTAAAAGTGGGTGCTCATGGCCATTGCCTCCTGGGATGCTTTGTTTAAAGCAGCCCAGTTGGCTCAACACTGCCTCTAGGGGTTGCTGCGCCTGTCTGTTGTGGGTGGATGCTGTGTAATAATCACTGGTGGTTGAGCAGTGATTCAAGGGTTTGGCCTCTGTCATCCCATGATTCACTCACACAAAAACCTTCATTGAGTGGAGCACTTGCTTTGTCCTAGCATGGGAGCACCGAAAAAGAACAAGGATCATGAACCGTGTAAAATTTATTTTCAATAAAAATATTTTGAAATAAAAAGAAAAAAAAAATTCGGAAAAGCAATACCTATAGTACTTGCATTCAATCTGCCAGTACTTTGCCATTTTGTGCACGAGTGACGTTTGCACAGCTGCTTCACCTTATTGTTCCCATTCTGTCTGTCTAGATGTTTTTGGACTGTCGCGTGTGTGTAAAGGTGCACTGCTGTTGCCCACATGGTCCCCATTTTGTGTGACCTGCTGAAGCTTAAGAAATCTCTTTTACTGTACATAAGCAAAAGGAATTGAATTTGTCTTTTTTAATCTTATTTTAAAATATTTTCTCAGACAGCTGCGTTGCTTCAGTTCCTTATTACTGTGGTCTGTGCCCATATGGGAGTCTGTAATAAACGGATCACAGCAGAGTTTCCATTGTTCCAAGAATGACACATGATTGATGCTTGAAGTCTCAGGCAAACAGTGAAAACTGCAGTTTCCATTCCTTGCTTTCACAAAGTGACCATTCTTGTAAGTGAAGCTTCATTGGCTATCCAGTGTAACACGTTTTTCTATGAAGTAATTGATTGATAACTTCCATACCAATGCTAACCTTTGTATTAGTTGGTCATAGGGCTAAAAGCAGGGAGTGATGGGCTAGGTGGGTTGAAGGTCGTCAGGGTGAGTGTGTATATGTCGCAATCATCTTCTAAAGTCTGCATTTCAAGAGTAAGTACCAAAGCCTGGCACTTCTTTCCTGCTAGCAAATTATATGACCAGTGTAATGGCTGCAATAATTTATTATCTGGAACAATGCATGGAGCCACTGTTGACAAACATGCCTCAATCTAAAGTGTTCCCCATAGCTTATTCTGTACAGAATGGCTCTAAGAAATATTAACGTATCATTGTTATTAGAAATGGGGTCTCTAGCTGGCAGAGTTTTGCACCCTGTCCTAATAGGGACCAACACCCTAGTCAGGGTAACTCAGTTGGCGTCGAGCCGCGCCGGCTGTAGAATTGCTGTTGTCGAGCGGCTGGTGCTTCGGCATTGAAGGTGATGTGTCAGTAGCGATCAGCGCAAAGTTATCGCTGCGTCGAGCTCAATGTAGGGAAACCTGTCAAAACCCACTTTGGAGGCCCAGGACTGCATGGGCACCTCAGGCAAGGGTAGGACTCTCAGGTGGCAGAGTCCTGCAGCAGGATTGCAGGAAGTATTTTGTATGCCTGAGACTTAAGAAAACAGGAGGCAAGCCAGCAAGTCCTTGGAGTCACTCTGGGTTTAAATGAAGTGGGTCCAGTCCTTGTCCTCAGCAGGGCAGAGATCAGTAGGCTGCAGGGCAGAGAAGCAAAGCAGAGAAGCAGTTCCTCTGAACAGTCCGTCTCAGCATTGTGGCAATCCTTTCAGCACAGCAATCTTTACTCCAGCAGAGTTCCTCCCAGGTCCAGTAGTAAACTGATTTCGTAGGGCAGGAGCCCTAGTACTTGTATCCAACAGTGACTTTGATGTAGGGGGTGACTTCAAAGGAATTCTTTGAAGTGCGTAAGGACTCCTTTCAGGCCAGCCCTTGCTCCAGACTTACCAGTAGGGGGTAAATGATCCCTTTGTGTGAGGGCAGGACACAGCCTATTAATATGTAAGTGTAAAACCACCTCTCCCCCTTCCTGCAAAGGAATGCTATCAGTATGCAGATGACTGCAGATGACTCTCCTATCACACTCAGCCCTTCCTGTGTTGTAGCTGTGTAGAAGGACTGCACAAAGTGTAGCTGTCATCCAGCCTAGACGTTTATTGGAGACAGTCTGTCGGGCACAAAGAGTTATAAGCACATAGAAATGTCCACTTTCTAAAAGTGTCATTTCAAAAATAGTATTGTGAAATCAAACTTCACCAGTAAAGAGGATTTATCATTACAATTCTAAACATATCAAACATGTAAAAGCTACTCCTCTCTGAACAGGAATTACAGCTTAAAAGTATATTAAGGAATTCCCAATGCTGGTCTATGAGAGGGGTAGGCCTCACAGTAGTAAAAAATGAAATAGACTTTTTCTCGCTACCAGGGTATGTAAAGCATAAAAGTACATACCCTGCCTTTTTACTTACACAGTACCCTATCCTTAGGGCTACCTAGGGCCTACATTAGTGGTGACCTATGTATAATAAAAAGGGAGTTTATGACTTGACAATTGGATTTAAATTCCAAGTCAAATTGGCTTTAAACTGCATACACAGGCCGTGCAGTGGCAGGCATGAGATATGATTTAGGGGCTGCTTATGTGGGTGGCACAATCAGCGCTGCAGGCTCACTAGTAGTAAATTAAAAATGCCAATTGGGTATGAGCCAATGCTACAATATTTTAGGGAGAGAGCACCTGCACTTTAGCACTGTTTAGCTGTGGTAAAGTGCCCATGGTCTTAAAGCCAACAAAAACAAGGTCAGCAAAATAGGAGGAGCAAGGCAACATTTTGGGGCAACCCTTCAAAAAGAGCCATTTCCAACAATTGCCCTTCATTGACAGTTCTGGAGATGTTACTATGTTGATTTCTCCCTGTGCACCCGCTTAGTATGCCACCAGAGACTCCCACGAAGACTGAAGGAGCCTTTAACTGCATCAACCTCCTGATGGGCTCCAGACTCCCCTCAGAAGCCAGGGGGCTCCTTCAGAAAAATCTGTAGTAGACGTTTGAACCCTTTTTTGATCTTTCTTAGCAGCGCCCTTGCTTTACTGGTTTATATATGGTTTAGTGCAGATTACAGCTGGTCTGAGTCTCCGAACTCATTTTAGCTTGGTGTGAGCTGATGCTGTGGGTGAATGTGTTCCCTTCCAGTAAGTAAATGCTCTTGTTACCCTCCACACAGGGCAGATCTTGTGATGTCACATCAGAATATTCAGGCACAAAAAAAGATTTTGTCCCAAAGGAAAGGGAATTGTTGTTTTGGAGCGGAGAAATGAAGGAGCCATGGTGTTCTGTCAGATATTGGTCTGTTGAGGGCCCGCTAGTGATTAATGTGGGAGTGGTCCCAAGCTGCTCGTATCATACCCAATGCAGTAGAACCTCCACTTGAATCTCTGCTGGAAAGGAGAGGCTTTGGCATCTAGGTGAACTCTCAAGACTCTAAGAAGTGGTTGCGGGTAGGAAGAATGGTGGAGAGAATTTGCAAATGCTGAATGCGTCTTTGGAACTTGCAGACTACATGTGTCCCGAGTCAGAACAGGTGAGCCAAAAGGATCAAGCAGGAGACCCCTGTACAGAGGGTAGGAAGTTTCTCACATTTTTGTGCCAGTTAGTCTTGCTACATGCTTTGGCAGAATATATTACAAACTCGACAAGGAGCACTGGTTTCCTACCTGCTCAGCCCTCTTGTATCTTGTCACCGCTACCTGTCAGTGGTGGTACATCGCCCTTCTAACATTATAGCACTTTTAAGCTTTGAGCGGGAAGCCCAACGGACACTAAAACACTGCCCTGCCACACAATATTGTGGACAAGACAAATGCTTCATCCCATATTGACAAATTTGCACATAAGTAATTATTCTTGTTCCTTTCACTCAGCCTGCAGGAAAATGTGTCATTTTACGACGATCTGTAGGTCCTCCAGCCCCCTGAGAGAAGCAGTGCAAGTGGTAGAGGACACCCCGACAGAAAGGACATGGACGATGACAGAAGGCTACCTAGTGCATTACATCCTGGCGGTAGGAAAATAGTCAACCAACAAGTGTCGCCTTCCTAAATGCCAGATACAGATCCACCAACAGAACATTAAAGACACCATTGACACCGGAGCTTCCATCAGGCTCATTTCGGCAAGGACACCCAGTCCATAAACCCGAGCACACCTCTGCAAGAGGCGAGGATCCGCATGTTCGCATATGGCCAAAAGGCACCCATTCCTTTCATTGGGTGTTTAGGATTTCCACCAGGTGCAAACAACAAAAACCATGGTCTATGTAGCCAAGGAGCAGCAAGGTATGCTTGTAAGCTGAACCACTGCAGAAGCCCTCTAGTTGATATTGTTTGCCTTTGTGGTGCAGTAAGAGGAGATCATGACGATACTAGAAGAATTCTGTGAGGTCTTCCAAAGCATAGAATGTCTCCAAGGCAACAAGATCTCTCCTCACATGGACAAGTCTATCCAGCCAGTAGCGCTGAGGCATCGCTTTCCACCTCTGGCCCAAAATCGAGGAAGAACTTGAGACGTTGGAACGACACGGCATCATTAGAAAAAGTCACAAGGCCCACTCCATGGGTCTTCCCAATAATGGTCGCCAAGAAACCTAATCAACCAGGGCAGGTGCGCATTTGTGTTAACCTGCACCTCCTAAATGCTCCCATCAATCGGGAGCTCCACAGTGTCCCTCCTATCAACGATATCCTCGGAGAGTTGAACGGTGCACTGTGGTTCTCAAAGATGGACCAACTGCCACTCCACCCAGACTCGCGCTACATCCTCACTTTTTCGACCCATACTTGCCTGCGGTGATACAAGCCCTATATTTTGGGATCTCCAGTGCCGCTGAAGTATTTCAGAACACCATCTGGGAAGTGCTCAGTGGATTGCCTGGAGTTCACAACATGAGTCATGATATACTGGTTTATGCGAAGCCTCTCAAGGAACACCACTAACATATCAGAGATGCAAAGCTTCCTAGGCATGGCCAATGTCTGTGGCAGGTTCATCCCTGACCTGATGAATCTGACACTGCATCTTCAAGATCTCACAAAGTCGACTGCAACCTGGAAGTGAGGAGCGGACCAAGAGCAAGCCTTCCCAAGGACCAAATAAGTACTCACATAGGACACCACCCTCTCCTACGTTGACCTCGCCAAGCCCACCAACGTCGCTGTAGACTCCAGCCCGTACAGGCTAGGGACCATCCTAATGCAACAACAGCCAAACGAAAGCTGTGCACTAGATGCCTACGCCAGTCGCTCTCTGATGAAAACCAAGAGGTGGTATTCCCTGATTGAGCGAAAAGCTATCGTGATCCACTGGGTGTGTAGTCATTTCCATATCTAAGTCTATGGCCATCCATTTACCACCTCAACGGACCACAAGCCACTCAAAACCCTCTTCCAAGGGTCAGCTTTAAAGCCTCCACTACGGATCGAGAAGTGGCTCCTTATTGCAAGTTTATGACTGCAGGGTCGAAAATCAGCCAGAGTTGTCTAATCCGGCAGACTACCTCTTGTGGCCCCCTTGGAAGGCCACTGCGGAGGAGAGGGCCGAGGCAGAGGATACAGAAGCATATGTGCGACTTGCGACTAAGCGATCACGGTTCTCTCGATGGAATTGGAATTGCTGATTGACCTGACGAAGAAGGATGAATGCTTACAGCTCACGATAACAGGCATTAGATCGAAAGATTGGCACCCAGTCATAATGGGCCTGAAACGGCGAACCCTGCAGGCCCACGAAGTCCTAGAGTACCTAATACATGTGCTGCAAGAACTATCTACCAACAACAGTGGCTGCCTTCTGAGAAGCCCAAGGCTAGTCAGCCCCTTGAGTCTCGCATCCCAATTTGTGCAGCTAACCCATCCTGGGCACCAAAGTGTATTGTCAAGACGAAAAGCAGACTCAGAGCAAAGGTGTAGTTTTCTGGAGTGGGTGAGATGGTAGAGCAGGCAATCCCCTAATGCTGGTGGTGCCAATTGTAGGGGATCCCTGAACAATCACCCCCTCTGCTCACAGTAGACAACCCAAAACATCCCTGGGAGAATGTATGCATGGATTTTGGACACCTCCCGGACGGGATGTATGCATTTGTCATCATCGACGACTAAACAAAGTATCCAGAGGAAGAAATCGCAGGGACCCAGACTGCAGAGGTCATCACCAAAGTCATCACCATGGTTTCTTCAAAGTAGTTAAGACAGACAAGGTCCCTCCCTTCCACGGACAAGAATTTGCGGACAACCTCAGTTCCTGGGGCACCAATCTTTGCATGGTAACACCAAGGTGGCCCCAAGCCTGGGGGAAGTCGAGCGATTCATGAGAACATTGAACAAGGTGGTCCGCATCTCTCATGCAGACACTTGTCTGTTGAAGAGAGTATCGGATGACACCCCATGTAAAGACTGAGCGAGTGCCAGGGTTTACAAGCATGGGGTAAGTCATACAAGACACCAATCCCCAACATCCCACGTGGACGCCGAAGCCTATTGATGACCCCCAATTCACAGTAAAGGTCCCACACCATTGACCAATCCAGTGCAAGGCGAAGAGCCAGGACCTCTTGATCAGCCCAGGAGACTTAGTTTACCTGAAAGATCATCATCTGGGCAGCAAGTTCCGTCTTCCCCTTGAGCACAACCCATGGAGAGTGCGGAGTCGGAACAGTACCATGGTCACATCGCGCCAAGTGAAGGATGAAGTCACCCTGTTCTTCAAAAAAGTCTATGACTCTAGCAGTGCCAGACGATCAGGAGGGAGACCTCTCCAACTGTGACTAGTACTCTCCTCTGGAGTCCCCTGTTTCCATCCTCGATCTCGCTCAAAGAGGCTCCCCTTCCAATAAAATATGCCTGGATCTTCCGATGCCACCCTCAGAGCACCCAGGGGAAGTGTCGATGCTGACTCCCAGGCACCACCCCAGTCCAGCAGGAATGACCGTTCCAGATACAACTTGAGACAACTCTGCCCCACCCTCCTGTCTGACTGGGTTCCTGGTGTGAGGCAGGCGAAGCATGTGGCAGCAGTCGGCAAAATGGTAATTGTATGAACTCCAATAATGAACAGTGGTATCTCTACTCTGTTGATGAACATGTCAGTAGTGGCGAATATGTTTGCGATGTTTTGATTATGTTAAAGGTGGGGAGGAATGTAATGATCCACTGTTAATGTGGAACTAGGGGTGCACGGGAACACATACCCGCTTGGTTGCAATTTGTGGTTTGCCCCAGTATGACGTTATGCAGGGTGTAAAAAAATAAAGGCGGGCCCATGAGGTGGTCTTCATGAGGCAACCCAGTAAACTACACTCCTGAGTTGGTGTATTAATAGCTAGGCCGTGCTGCCAACTCAACAGCTGTGAACTGAACCTGGGGCTCTGGCTTGCATAGTTCCTCGAGTGCTCCGCTGCTGTTGCCGCCTCCCTGGCGGAGGGGGGTGGTCTACCACCACAGCGCAACCCCTGGTGCTTGCTATAAGAGAGCTAGTTCTGCAGGTCCTTTGGAGCAGGGCGCATAGGAAGAGCACTCAGGCAACCTGTTACACCAAGCACTATGGGGGGTTGGGGGGGGGGGGCAGTAGTAGCAGCAGTAGCAGCAAGGTCTCCAGGAAGGATGTAAATCTTCTAAAATCATTATTTTACTTTTTTATTCCTTGAATAATTATCGCGTTACTGTCACCTAGAACGTTCCTGTTAACAGCATAAAAAGTTTGAAAACAGTAACTCCTGCAGGCCCATGTCAGTCTTAAAGTGTCCACCTGCTTTAAGCCAAAATTCTGCAGCCCAGAGGTCTGTAGGGCACCTCCAGTAAAGTCCCCAACTAGTTCCTGGAAATCCTCCAGCGAGTTCAGGGACAGGTTCATTTTAACTACATCGTGCAATCTTCTCTGGCACCTTCCAGCAAATTGGCTCGCAAATTAGATGTCTATAGCAAGAGCTTTTGCAAACAGAAAATAAAGAGACAACATAAATCTTCAAAACCCACGCAAATTAAACGTCAACATTTAAAAAAATTGCTTCAGAAACATCAAGAATCTCCAATTAACTCTCTCAATAAAGACGCAGATAAAACCAGTCTCACGATAGCCAATTTTATTTCTAATCACTGCAATTGAAGATCAAAATCACCTGACCCTCGCTCTTTTCTGTTTCAAGCGAGCACTCTTCTCAAACCTGCCTGATGCAGGGAAAACATTTGAGGTAGGAGCGCAAATGCCTCACGGTGGAGTGCAGAGCCAAGATCACGGTCATTGAGGTACTTTCTTCATCCCCTCTTCAACCGATATTAAAGGAACAAGCGCCAATGGCGGCCAGTCAACCCAACCTAGGGTGCCCAGACGTCCTGTCTTCCCCAGACAGTCAGGGCCGGACTGAGACCAGCAACTAGCCCTGGCAGGTTGCTTCTCCACCGGCCCTGGTAACAGGAGGGGAGGTGGTTGTTACCCGCAAAGCACTGCTACAGCTTTTCTTACAGAGGGCCGATTTTGCAGCGCTGCCACAAAACCGCCCCCCCCCACCTCTCCAGCCCACCGGGGAAATGCCCGGTGCCCGCAAATGCCAGTCCGGCCCTGCAGACAGTCAAGTTTTCAAAGGGCTGTCCCTAATTTTAAACATATGTCCCGGTTTTAGGAACACAGGTCAATTCGTATTGAAAGGAGCATTGAAAGCTATGCTCTAAGTAAATTGTTTCTTTATTCCAGACAGAGCAGGAGGAGTTCGGCTGCATGCATGTTGTAGCAGCTAGGGAGACAGAGTGGGGATGGAGGACGGGGCTCAGGGTCGCTAATGTTATTTATGTGTTGCTTGCAAATGTTTGCCAAACATTTACTATTTATCTGTGTGTCTATTTTTTTAACAAGGCTACACAAAATCGGGACAGGCTAGGCATAAAAGTAAGGCTAAAGGGGTTAGTCCTACTTTTATGTCTGATCTGTCCCGGTTTTTTCTTCTCAATCTGGTCACCCTCAGCCACCCAGATAGTTTCGTACTAGACAAATCAGATGCTGATCACATGGACGCTTTTGGTCAGCTTTGTTCAGTCAAACAAAGGGATGATTCTCCCTCGAACAATAGTGTTCCAGCCATCACCCTTGCTTACTCATTTTCGAATATAAGTCCAGTTCCCTCAATTCTATTAACCCAACGCTAGCCATGGCAATTCAGGTTATAAAATGCCGATCGCACAAATTAGAACTTCAAGTTTGAACTTTTACAGTCACTTTCCATCTGCATCACTAATCTGCACCAAAAATTGCCATTGTGTAACGCAAGGCGTACTCCATACAAACTCTTTTGTTAGCCAATTCTCCTTCTTGTAGGTGGACCTGTACCCTAATTTTTGACAAGCTAAGCACCTTGCCAAGGTTGCTAAAACAACTCATAAACGTCCTTAAGTCAAACGTAACCTCAGCTACTCCTCCCATAGTAAAACATACCGACATGGGGCCTTGAATCTAAATCCATCTCTCAGATCTCGGCTCGACCTATTTTTCCAACCTGTGCAAAAGGATAATTACGGTTCAAAAAGCGTTGCCAGAACAAAAGCTAATAGCAGCAATCATGTTTCGAGCCAGCCAAGCAGTTTACAGAATTATTTTGGCAGCAGTCCAGTCCCAGCAACATGTCCACTAAGTAGAAAAGGAAAGAAAAAAGCGAGAAAAAAATGCAAAAACCCAAAGAGAGAAAACAATCACTCTTGGATCAACTCATGGGTGCTTGACAACCATTCCCTCTCCTCTTGCCAGTCAACTAATGCAATTACCAAGGAACCATCAACATAAGGCGCCCCATATTTCAGAAACAATGGAGCACCACGATTGGTTCATCACCCCAGTTGAAGGACAACATTTCCCACAATTGCTTGCGACAGAGCAACATCTACAGAAAAAGCCTCCAAGAGGCCACGCCCATTCTCTATAAGAATAAACCCTACAAGCCATCAAGCCAAGCCCCCTACTAGTAACCAATCTCTCATTACACCAGATCTCACTTTGGGCCTCAAGCTACCTGACGGTCGTCGAGCACTACAGACTGCTGCTGTTAACCAAAACCAAAGAACAAAAAATATTGAGGTCAAAGGCGGTACCTACATTCATCCTTAAGTAAAATCATCTACCAGAGCGTCCGTGGCAGTGGATAATAATCTGGATTATGAATCCGGCTCAGTTATAAGAATCAACACAGTAACCATCTGAAAGAAGATCAACTACAGACAAGGGAACTTCAGTAGCGTGTGCTCTTTGTAGGCTCAAGGCATAGCCCTACATCCCTTCAGCAAATTTGATTTTGAATGTAACCAGAAAAAAGGTGATTCCATTTATGGCATATGGCCACCAGTGCTTTCCAGGTAGTTTCCCTCCAAATTTAGACTGTAGACAGTACAACACATTTCAAAAGTTGTTTCGTCTTCCTCTGAGCTGTTCCTGCTCACAACTTCGACTGGAATTCGGTCTAGTTCGCCAAGAGCTTGTTTGTAAGGCAAACATTTTAACGCACTGCTCACTGGTCAAAAAAGCAAAGCCGAGATCTCTATAAAATGCATTTAGGTCTTTCCTGATAAGTGAAGACTCTGGTGCATATCCATGAGCTATGTACAGATTGGCTTCTGTCAAGGACCTGGAGGCACGGTCAATTTAGGAAAACCACCTCCCACATGTCGGCCATAACTGTCTTAAAAACACAAATCCTGTTGCTTAGCAGGCTTACTGCCATTCTGGACCAGGCCAATGACAACTCCTGCTACACCACTGAATTCTATATTAGTATGTTTGCTCAGCGATACTTATAAATGCCATTGTATAAATCAGTTAGATGATTCATCATTCGCAGGTGGTTCTTATTACTCCCAATAAAAGTACTTAGGCTATCCTGGCACAGCAAAAAATTCCAGAAGTACAGGTGCAGGCTTTGCGATTACGAGCAAGAATCTCTTGCACACATCACTTCTTGCTGTCCAGGCATGTGCAGGGTGAGGCAAGTCTTACTTAGGCAGATTTTTCTAATGAACAACATCAGCCATTGTAAAGGCACACTGAAGCATTGCCATAACTCCCAGAATATCTCGGAGCAATGTCACGCTGCTAAATTCTTTAGTGACGTTATTAGTAAACTTAATTCTATGTGTTAATACTGCTGCCTAGGCAAATATTTGCATATGTCTACATGTTTTATGTTCATCTAGTCCGAGACAAGGTTACACTCCCTGCGTTAACTTCACAGGCCGCTGCCGGGTAATTAGAGCTTTGCCGCAAATTTTACCCAAAAGATTGTTTGCGATTTTAACTTAAATTTGTTTTTTTGGCTTTTTAACTTTATTATCGTTTTCCTCCAAGTTGATTGAATGAAATAGTATCATATAGAATCTGTGTGTTTTATATAAGATTTTAATTAATCAAACCTAAATGTACCTACATAAGTTATTGAAATAATGCCCCGAACTTTCCTAGCGTTCTACTTTTTGGAGTACAGAAAGCTGTTCATAAATCATAAAAGTAGCAAATCTCTATAATTTTCATTTATATATTGAGCAACTTTTGCATGGTTAGGCAGAGGCATCTTCTCCAGATTGCGAGAAAATGAGGAGAGGCGAGGTGTGAGACCGTGGCAGAGGGAAATGGTAGAAGGTGAGAAGCAAGGAAACGGGGACAAGGCGGAGAAAAATGCCCTTAAAAATTCAGCATCTTACAGTACTCTTTAGATTGAACAAATGTTACAGAACAAATTGTTAAAAGTGATACGTGAATTACTAAACTGAATGTTCATTAATTAGAATGACGTATTTGCGAATTTTGACACAAGCGATGGCTATTAAGCATACCATGACCGTAGCAAAATACTGCCTTGCGTAGTACATCTAAGAAGGTCTTGCCAGCATTTGTAAGAGAAAATTCATACAGGGAACTTTTCTCACATTATTTCCTTTGACTCTCTCATCTGCTAGTCCCTAGTACTATATAAGAACTTTGTTTTTTTACAGTTGCAGCCCTTCACTCTCCACATCCCTTGGAGGTTGTGATGTCTCTGGTCCACCCCTCATTCGTCCTTCATTCTTTCGTTCTGTCTTAAACCATAATGTGGATTACCTGACTAGTTAAGACCATAGGAGAATACGCTTTCCCTCATCTTTACATAGATAGTAGGCACAGTCTTTTTGTGTTGTCAACAGTAAAGTCGCCGTCAGTCCCTCCAGTCTCCTGTGGCTAAGCGGACCTGTGTACTTTTATTATTGATGTAGAAGTCTTTGCAATAATAGAAAATAGTAAGATTACCAAAGATCCCTGTTGTATTTATATCAATTTCCAGTTTATACAATTAAAAGCTGCAGCTTACAGGAGGTGTCTCTGCTTAATCCTTTAACCAAGTGCTGTGAGGGTGATCTTTTCATCTCTTAACTTTCTGCACCACAGGAGGTAACCAGGCATCAAAACTCCAGCTAGGTATTTACTAATTTTCCCTGTTATATGTCATGCCTGGTCTTTGGATAATTAACTTAGTATCATCTGCATAATAGTAAAAATAATTCTGCTTCATTCAGGAGGAGGAGGTAGAAAGTGAAAAATGGGTGACCAAGTTGCGCCATGAGGGACGCCACACTAAACAATGGTTCCAGAGTAATAGCAAGCATTGACAAAGCAATAGGTTTGGTGTTGGCTTTGTCAATGCAAGTTTGTTTTTTTGCAGAACTTTATTGTTGGGAAAGCTACTCCGCAATGTTGTGCTCTTCTCAATGTAAAAGAACACTGGGCCTTCAACTAAAAAATAATTTTGGCCCTCAAAAGGACATATTGCAAAAGTAGTCCTAGGGACCGTTGGGTGATACTTTTTGTGCTGATGTGTTTATTGTAAAATCCCAGAATACCATCACTCACAGCAAAGTTAACCAATGTCAGAAGTGGGCGGCCCAGTTGCCTCATACTGCATGCCTTAGTGGGCGCAAGAAAAAATTGAATTACACAATAAACATGAGGATGAAGAGGGATGACTGAACGACCCAACAAGTAACTGTTACACTAATAATTTTAGTGAAATCAAAAGGTCTAGGCTAATGCCTGACCTAAAAAGGGGAAGCATCAGTCAGCCTGGAATCTCGAAGGTAAAAAAGAATCCCACTAGGCTGAGACCGATTTACAAGTCCAACATTACCATTGCTTAGGTTACTTAAGTTTTTGTGAGCGACAATGTTGGAAGCTGCCGACAGGTCTAATAAGAGCTGGGCTCATACGCATCCATCATCTGCAATCAGTCAAAGATTGTCCATGGTGGCAATTGTAACTGACTGCAGTGTAAAGGGTGGAAATCTGCCTGTGATAATTTAAAACCTGATTAGTGTCAATAAAAGATTGTAGCTGTTTTCTGACTAATTGCACTACAACTTTAGAAAACTAGAGAAGATCGGAGATTGGTCTGATATTTCTTACGTTTACTAGAACAGTTATTCAGATCTTCAGTAGAGGGGTTACCACTGCTTTTTGCAACCAGGTAGGGTTGATGGAGGTACAGTGCCCTTTGACAAGCATTAGTAGCTGCAGTGATGATAGGAGTGGCTGTGAGTAAGGGAATTTTCTGTTTCATAAGCCGGACATGTGTCTAGTGTAGAGCCCAACGTTTTGCACTGCTTTATTAACTTTGTGGTGTCTTGAAATGAGCTTTGCTTTAAAGTACTAAACACACAAGAGGTATCTCATTGATTATTGTCTATGTTCTAGCTTGTCTATGCTCTAAGGTATGATATAAGGCGTTAAGAACAGTTCTGCTAACACAGGAGAATTCAAGTACCTGGAGTAAAAAGTCACCCATGGGCCTCCAAACATTATTGGACCACATTGAACATTTTTTCATAGCACGGAGCCATGAAATAAACGTGGCCAAAACCAAATTTATGGTAATAAACCCCGGTCGCACATCCAGGGCAAATGCAGATTTGGCAGGAAAACCCCTGGAGAGAGTGCAGACATTCACCCATCAGGGCATTACATTAACAGAGCAGGGCCGGTGACAGGCACACATTATGCAGTGTAGATTAAGATTAGAGCAAGTAGCAGGAACTATTTCAAAGCTGACCCATAACTCTGTGTTCCTACCAGCACAGCCAGCACTACACATCTATTACCATCAAGCACTGGGGATGGACACTTATGAGGCAGAACTGTGGGGCCATCCAGACGTCTCTTCGCTAGAATGTGTGGAAAACCGATTCATGCAAACATTAGTGGGTGTCCCTTTAAATACGCCTTTGTTGCCACTAAGGCTTGACTTGGGGTTAAGACCCCTTTCAGATAAAGTTGGTCTCCTTCCCATTCTATTCTAGAGGAGGATTTGCCTTTCTCCAGAGCTGCGCCCATACCAAGATGATATAGAAGAAATACTTAAGCTGGTGGATTCAAGTAATATACCTCGGATTAAGCATAATAAAGCCACCTTGGGGGAGATCTGGCTACATTCGTTGTGGAGGGCCCCAAGAGAGGCTAGGTCAGTCTCTCTTAAGAGCAATATTACATTTGTATATTGGCAGCATCAAGAGTCTTTAATACACTCAAATGCCCGGCACAGCTCCAACTGATGCTTTCCTCCTAATTAAAGGCTTATTCGCTAGAGAAGCTTTCATAGATCAGATCGAACCCCTCCCCCGCCCCCCAAGTGAGGCTCTTATTGCTGCTATTTCGTTATGGACCCTGCCCCTCCGTAGGTTCACTACCAAATGGGTTAAATCTCCCCTGGCAGATGAGCAGCTGTGCCCAGGTTGTGGGGCCACTAAGTAGTCTCTAGAACATTTAATGTTGTTCTGCCCAGCCTACTTAACTAGTAGGCGTCGTTGGATCCTACCACTCAGACGGAATTTGGGGATTAGAGAATATAAGTCTACCCTAAGGATATTAAAAACTGACTGTAGTAACCCGTTGGTTTTTGCACTCTCACGCTACTTCTTAGCTGTGTGGATAAAAAGGACCAAATGTAGCGCCTTAAACAACAATATATCTGTATTCTTCTATTAATGAGCGTACACGCTTCAAAAGTGCATTTTCAATGTTGTTTATTTTGAATCCTTATTCTCTGTTCACATGACCGTTTTAATATTGTTTTAGGCTTCTTTACTTTTAGACCATGTATTTATTGCACTATGTTTATTAATGTTTTACCATTGCTTATGTATGTGATTTTATGTCCTTGGGCTGAAATAAAGCTTGAACGAGCGTAGTATTCTGCCCTTCTGGCCACACAAATTGGGCCTTACTGGTGCCTGCTGCTGGCATGGCTGCTCTGTAAACTCATTTAAGTAAGAAGCAAGAGCTTGGCACATGATGAAGAGCAAAACTCCTGAGCTGGAGTGTATTTTTAATCCTATGTATTAAAAATTGAGGCCCTAATCATGAAATGCTTTAAAACAATGCAGCATCCTATAAACTTGATTCCTTGTTACAGTGGGAGCCTTTAATTTGATTCTTTGTTACAGAGGGAGCTAATGGAGGTCCCTCAGCAAGGAGGTTATATAACCCCTTAGACAGTTTAAAAATCAATCTACTTGCCTGATTCTGGTCCGTCTGTAATCTGTGAAGTTGGATATTCGGTAAGCCAATATATATGATATTGGCATAATCGAGCCATGAAATTACTACATCCAATACCACTGTAATTAAAGTATGCTGTGTGAGGAACCAAGATATCTTTTTACTCTATCTCGGTGTACGAGAACACGCTGAGATCAATGTTTCTATTCAGGGTTTGTTCCATGGAGTGCTCACGGTCTATGATGCCTCCTAGACTTTTAACTTGTGTTTTTTAAGTGTGCAGGCCACATCCATTTC
The DNA here is from genome assembly GCF_964263255.1 of Lissotriton vulgaris. Lineage (NCBI taxonomy): Eukaryota > Metazoa > Chordata > Amphibia > Caudata > Salamandridae > Lissotriton > Lissotriton vulgaris. The sequence continues at coordinate 685,732 of NC_141690.1, forward strand.
TTAAAGCCAGTAAAAAGAATTCCAAGGGTCAACTTTATTATTCAAAAACACGATTTCAGTTTTCTCTGAATTGAGTTTTAAATATTTACTGCTCATATATTCCTAGATGAAACACATGACAAATTTAAAGTTTTCTGGAGAGGCAGAGGAATTATCTAGTCTAAGTTTTAATTGGGGGTAAACAGCATAGTTGTATATTCTGCAATTAATTTTCGTTAACGCCTGGATAAATGGTCTAGTACAGTGCGTCCCAAACTTTTTAGAACAACGACCCAGTTTTAAAAAAAACAAACGTTTAGCTTTAATGGAGAGGCGGGCAATTTTTAAATGTAACTAAAGTATTGTGTGGTAGTCGCACTGTCATTTACAAAGAGCTTATTTTCATTTTTTTAAATCTTTTTAATTAATTTCAAGCATGGCAAGTATGTCAGCACTTGGCAAACAGCAATTTACCATTGAAATGGCCACTAAATTTGCACAGACCTACAGTTTCACTGATAAAACTATACTTCACACAAGGTTTGTGTGAAAATCGTGTTTCAGTGAATAATTAACATTTGTGCATCACCAAGTAAAGTGTCTTGATTTGTTTTGATCCTGTTATAATCTTTTTTTCCATCAAACTTCAGAATGACCTAAAAATGTGCTTAATTTTTGCTTTCCTAAGTGATGATTGTGTACTGTTTATTAACAGGTATTTAAATTGTGTTGTGTTTTACAAAAATGACACCCACCAGCCTTTCGGTTTACCTTCAGCCTTTCCTGTACTTCAGCAAGATTGTCACATAATTCACTTTACTTTTCAACCTCTGACTTCAAAGTGAGGAGTTTTTAAACACCAATCCCCATGTTTAACAAGCATTTGGAATGCAATAGGTCTCGCATTAGGAAAGTTTGAGGTATTGGTATTGTAAATGACGATTTTTTTTAATTAATGTGTTTGTTTTGAAAATAGTCAAATTAATAGCTTTGTCATTTACAATGCCAATAGTTTTAACTTTTGCAAACGTGACAGCTATAGCACTTGTAATGCAATATGTGTTGTATTTACATGACTTAGATGTATTATTATTACAAATAACAATGGCTGTTATTTTTTTAAATAATTAATACAGAGTGGCAAAGCGTGCCCAGGGGCGGCACAGACCTGCTCTTCGTCCCGGGGGGCGGCGCCCCCGCTCGCCTCGGACAGTCGGGCCGCCCCTGGGCACGCTTTGCCACCCGGCATTTCTGCCCGGAGCCCGCACGCTCCGTGGATCAGACACACACAGCGCCTGGCCTGCAACACAAGCACATGGCAGGCAGGGCAGGGGCTGCTGGAAAGGGAGTGGCAGAGCAGCAATGGGGCAGCAGGAAACCCACAGAGAACGGACAGCGAATGACCACTGCCCCCTCCCACGTCTGTCCTAGGCAATAACAAGGACAAATCTATTCAATACATCAGCCTTACTCCAACGTGGAAACAGCCTGCACCAACAATGAGGGGTAAATATACCACAATGTGGGGGAAAAGATGAGGACTAAATAATAAAAGACAGAACCACGCTGCTTAACCTACTAAAAAGACCTACAAAACGCTGTCAATGAATGTAGAAAAGGCGGTCAAATAAATTACTAGTGAAAGTAAACGATGTAAATATTTATCAATTAATAGCACGATTCTCCATAAAAACAGGGTAATAAAAATACTTTCAATATGTTTCTCTTGCAAAGAAACGGGTTCACAAAGCCAGCAGTGTGTCTGCGGTGCAAAGTGGGCTCAGCTCACCACGAGGCATCACTTCTGCAGCAACGTTCACGGTGACACATAAGGTCAGGCTTGAGGAAATGCCAGAGCCAGCAGTTTAGGAACTATAAAATATTACTCATGATGCTGCGAGAACAACTGATAGTTAAGAGGAGGCATTCATTTGAATAATGTATGTTGGGTGGAGGGGGGGGGCGGGCAGTGGGGTTCAAATACCCTGTAAACCAGAGGCTGGACCAGTTATTAGCAGCTGACCCGGTTTCCTCTTTGCTAATTAGCACAACGGGATGAGTGACAGGGAGGGAAGAAACCATGGGAGGGACCCCCAGGGGTGAGGAGGGAAGCTTGTGATGCAAGGCAGGGGGGGGGGAGGGGGTTGGGCCAGGGAAGTGATGTAATCAAGGGGGGGAGGGCTGTGACAAGCCTTGAAAAATAACAATGACCTTCAAGTCCTAGTCATTGAACCTGCACTACACCCGCCACGTAGAGAACCTTCCATCTGTTTACTACAACCATTAAACCGGTTACATACAGCACCGCCTCTCCAGTGACCCACTGTCAACACAACATGGGAAGGTATCACCGACTCGGGGCCTGGCATCCCACAGCGCTACGGTGCCTGGGAGTGGCCAAGAGTAGCCCAAGTGGACGACAATCACCCCACACCCAATGGATCTCCAAACGTCAACTGCTGACCAGCGCCCAATCGCCCCTCAAAGCCTGCCCGGTACCCAGACCTTCATGCTGCGCTTCTCTCGACAGCCAGCCCCCCTAAAGCAGCGACCAACAGCTGGGGTAGAATAGATGTCTAAAGGAGGCAGTGGGCGCAGTCTGTAACAGATCTTCGGTCATGAAGCCTGCCACTCCAGGACCAGAGAGATGGGCATGTATCTTCTAGAGCACACGTTAGTGGTCAGCCCCCAGAACCCTGAAAGGTCACTATTCTCTGTCCTTTCCCCGAGCAGCCATTAGAGGTGTCGCCCATGTAAAGTACAAACTCTGCAGTTTGCCTGTGCGGTCGGTATGGACTAGAACCAGGAAAAATCGGTGCTGAACATCCCTGGTAAAAAGAACGCTTGCAAGCCATTTCAGAGTACATCGAAAACACTACCAGAACTGCGGCGGGGAGCAATAATCACACGGAAAGGTACCAGAAGCGTGGCAGGGATTTAGTTTCACTTCCCAACAAAGCTTTAAAACGTCACGTTGAGAAGTCAATGCAAAGTAGGTGCACGCCGATTTAAACGAGTCATCATCTTGAAAATAAATAAAACACATCTACGCCTACGGAGCAGTGGATGAATCATTAAAGCGCTCTCCTTCAAACGTAGTTGTTATTATATCCCGGGCGGAAGTCAGGCAGGCCGGGGGGCGGGACGTGAAGACACACCGGAAGCCCGGGCGGGCTCCCGTGAGGTGAGAGCCTCGCACGCACAGAAGGATGAGACCGCCGCCTGCAACGAGCCCTCGCCTGGAGACGAGTACCGGTGAGTGGGGGCCTTTGCTGAGCTGCGAGGGCGGGGGGCATGTGTGTGTGTGCGTGGGGCGGCGGGGGGCTCTGTATGTGTGTGTGTGAGCGTGCGTGTGTGTATGTGTCTTGGAGTCTGTGTGTATGCGTGTGTGGTGAATGGGGGGGGAGAAGAGTGTGTGTGTGTGTGAGCGAGTGAGTGTCTGTCTGTGTGTATGCGCATGCATGTGTGTATGTGTGGTGATGTGCACAGTGAATGTGGACGGAGCCGACGTGCGCGTGCACAAGGTCAAATCCACAGGCTAAAGCGCGTGGCACCCTCTTGTCCTAATCCCCCTGAAGTCGATCACTATAGTTCTCGAACTGGACTGGAGCATCCTACGGATGCTAGTCCAGCTCGACCTAAAAAGCAGCAATTTCTCAGAAGAAATAACCTGACATTTTACCTCTGTCTATTGTGCCCATCAAATGAGACCAGATAAATACAGAAATTCAAGGCATCTTTATCTTTTGCTTTGGCTTTCATGACCCACCAAAAAACAGCTCACGACTCACCATTGGGTCGCGGCCCACAGTTTGGAAGCACTGGTCTACTATAAAGATTGAATGCATGGGGTGATAGGGAGGAGTCCTGGGGAACCCAACTTTCCACCTGTAATACTATGATCTTAACCCCTTTGATGCTGATGACGACCTGAGCTCGTCATGTTACTCTGGATTTTCGAAATCCCAGCACACAGCGGGAAAACCGTTAGCAGTCAAGGTGTTAAAGAGAACCAGATGGACAGATTAGGTGCGCTTGTTCAAATAAGATCTAACCCACTCAAGGGCAACACCACTTAAGCCGCAGCATCCACACTATTCATCAATAACCTGTGATCAACCATATAGAAGGCTGCTGATTGTCCAACAAGACCAGAGCGGATCTGTCAAACCTTTAACACCATTGCTGCATGTGTCATCAAGCACAGAAAAAAATACTGATTTGGTACAGTGCGCGGGGAGAAAACCAACTTTGAGCAGATTTTAAAATTGGGACTTTTCAAGATGAGAGCGTAGTGTCTGCGCCACGTATGCATTTCATATATGTATCATACTCACACTAAGCAGAAAAACACAATACAGAATGTGTGGATTGTAATAGATACATGGCTCGAAAATTGAAGGGCCTAGTGGATGATCATGTGTGGCTGTTAGGACTGAGTTCTAGAAGATTCATGCACTGAATCAAGAGAAGTGAAAGAAAATTGCATGTTTTTAAAAGGCAGTTTCTGTCAATGACGAGTTTTCAAAAATCGCAGCTTCAAGATGTTCTACCCAGTTGTCATCCCTCTAACAAAATTGGAATTTAGAGAGCAAGAATTTGGATTCGAAATGGTGACAAGTCGTGAGTTTTCTGAATAACGGCATGCATATAAAATTATAAAATGCCTCTAGAAATGGATGCGATTGTGGTGAGGTTGGAGAAGTATATGCTTGAGCAAGGAATGGGGGGTGGGGGTGTGGGGAGTCTTTTAATGCAGTAGGAGATGTTCTGCTAAAATGATTTAACCTACTAGTACTGAAATGCCTGCCATGACTTTGAACTCGTCTGGTTAATGTGCCTGACACATTTGTCAGGCTCAGAAATACAAGAGAAGTAAATAAACTGTGGTTCCCTGTGGTTTCTACATCATCCAGAATGGACCCCGTGCCAATTTCAAATCCATCCCTTCATCCAAATATGGATTTGGCTAAGTGGGGAAGTTTTATGGTTTAAATCTGTATTCATAGTTTAAATCGGTTTTATTGGTAGTGGAGGAGTTTTAGTGAGTTAATCTGTGTTTTTAGTTTCTATAATTTTTTTACCCCAAAAAACAACTTTCCGGCAGGGGTTTACAGAAGAAAATTACATCACAATTGTTTCAACTTTGTTTCTCATACTACCAATCAGTGGTGATCTACCCTACTTGGCCTAATGTCCCAAACTAAGCTTAATTTCTTTAATAGGTTTACTAAGTAATTTTCATTTATAACATTTGTTAGAACACACAGATATTCTCTTGCTTAGGCATTTTTATGTTTCTTCAGTTCCACATCTATTTACCTATCTACCTTAAAGATGCTCCCAAATGAAAAGTATATTCTTAGCAGCCAGTATAAAAAAATATGAGGAGAAGGGAAGGAGCCAGGGACCCTTCAAAGTTAATAGGAACCCACCCGACACAGCCTTAACTAAACTAATGACTCTAAAGAAACCATAAACCAAGTGTAGGGGGATTCTGGGGCTATGTAGCTCTTACTGGGCCACTGTCATCTCCCACTTTGAAAGTATTCTGTCCCAAGCTCTTGCAACCTCAATTTACCCTGTCCCCTTTTGGCCTCGCTAAAAAAGCAAGATACCTCTGCTCCTGGCCAACCTAAGTAAATCCCTTTTCCAGCCTTCATATATAGACTTCACTGCTGTATTCCATTTCAGCATCTTGTCTCTAACCTATAAATTTAGTTTTGAGTTTACACTTTCTAGTGCGGGGTTATATACCCAATAGACACATCTCAGGAGAGGTTATGTTTCGATCAGTTACCTCATTAATAAGATTAATAATCTCCGACCAATGTCCCTGCATTTGATAAGTGTGCCTATTTCCCCACATCTAGGGCGTTTAGCTAATGCGCCTAGAAAGCATTTATTAATTCTGCTCTGGATATGGTAGGCCCCATGAAAATTGTAAATATGACTCAGTTTCCAGCATGCATCGCTAGAGATTTTGGGGGCATTCTCCAATCTTGCACATAGTCTTATTCCTTAATTGGTATTTACAGGTCTGCCGCCCAATTATCCCTAAGTGCATCCAAGTACACATTAATGTGGTTCATCAGCATGTGATATAAGAGTTATGGCCCTACAACTGCCCGAGGTGGCATATATTGTATGGGGCCCCAGGTGCACAGGAAGTTCACTCGTCCCTCCATATGTCTTTCAGTGCTGCTATTTACAGAACTATACAATAGAAAATGCCCCACAGGCAAATCCGAATCATTAATCAACTCTTCATACTCCCGGAGTGCCCTTTACCTAAATAGAGCTCTAATTCTGTCAACCCATGATCTACCTCTGTACACAAGTTTACCCAAATGCCTTTGTAGGACAGGGCAAGCAGGCAGGTAATGGGATGGGATGTTCAGTGTATAGGCTGCCTAGGGGACTATTGTTCTTGTTGTATTTCAAACATCTGGTCCATCAGTAATATTTTCACTTTTATGAGGCCCTTTATTTCCGAATTTCTTCTGTTGGTACTAGCGTGAGTTGGGTGGTCCATCTTGCTCCAGTAACACGGCCTGTCTGTGTTGGCAGTCACCTAGTTACCCTCTGAAGATATCTATATCTTCAGTGGGTATACGTCAGGACCAACGTCAATAGGGTGTTACAGGATATATATATATATATATATATTTTATCCGTAACACCCTATTGACGTCGGGTGTCCATATGTGTTCAAGGCATGAATGGTCTTTCATGGATCTGGCTGCTTATCCTTAAGGAATAATACCATACCATTTGCATATTACGATATGTAGTTTGGCATGTCTTGAGTTATTAATCCATAATAAATATTCTCCTGTCTCACCTTACACGCTAGTGGTTCTAACACTATGTCAAAAAGCAGGGGGAAAAATGGGCACTCTGCCGCCTCCCACTTTCTACCATATATGAATCGGAAATGACTCAACTAGTTTTCACACATGCACCGGGTGTGGTATAAAGGAGTCTTGCCCATTCACCAAATCCCTGTCCCAACCCCTTTTTATCTAGAAAAGCATATAGATATAGCTATTCCAGGGTGTTGAACGCTTTTTCAACATCTATTGTTACAATTAAGGCATCGATGTTCGTGTCTGAGGGGTAGTCTAGTATTTCGATTGCTGTATTTCTTCCTGGGATAACCCATTCTGATCAGGATGTATAATACCCTGCATATAGAGTGGAGTGGTGTGGCTCACTGGTTAGAGGCGGCAGACCCGGATGCCGAGAACGGCCCGGGACCAGGGTTCAATTCCCGACGCGGCAGGGACGTGGACCAGGGTCAGCGGACTCGATAATTCTCGCCTCAGTGCCTACTCTAACCAGGGATCACACTCTGCAACTCTGGGCATTAGCTTGCCTCATCTCTACAACTGCCCCCCACATTCGCCAGGGATGCCTGGTTTCACTTTGGAAAAACCCAGTAGGGACCATCTCACAGGGATAGCCAGGACTGGTTCCCCAGCGGTCTACAGCGCCACGACGCCTCAGGGCAGCAGTGCGCTTTACAAGACACATAAATACATACATATAAGGTAACAACCTCACAGCAAGTAGTTTATTTAAGATTTTATAATCTACATTAAGATTTGATAATGGCCTTCATGCAGACACATATGCTTGGCTTGAATAATGGAATCACTAATGCTGCTCCAGTAGGCTGAGAGGGTGGGGGAGGGGCGCACAGATCTGTCTCTTTGATACACTTCCACTAGCTTTGGGGCTGTTAGAAGTACGGTGAAGTAAAATTCTACTGGTAGGCAATCTGACCCAGTGACTCTCCAGTTTGCCATCCCTTTCAGTGCTGCTATTAGTTCTGTTGCAATGTTTTCTCCACCGATGACTCTGCTTCCTCCTGCGACAATGTTGATAATAGAACCTCACCCCAAAAAACATCTAGCACTCCACCCAGTTGGTCCACCTTTTTGTGTATAACATTTTGTAATATTGTTCAGATGTGCCAAATATTAGTTTACTAATGAGCTAAACCACCCAACTGATTTATATTTATTTTATGTACCACAGCCAACCCCCTTCAACTCTGATCCTTTCTGCTTTTGGAGTGTAAAGTGAAGAGAGACCTACAGCAGCAGGCTAAGATCATATATACTGTGGACACCTACTAAAGAATATAATCTGATGATCTTGGCGTGAATCTGGACCTGCCCATTTTTCTTTCAGAGTCCAGGGCACTATAAACCGTCCCATGGCTAGTATCCGTTCTGAATGCTTGGGCTTCACCAAGTAAACCTCCAATTGGGGATTCACTCCAGAGTATGGCAGCAGCAACTCCATGTTCTCTTCCTTTAAGGATTTGATCTCTCAAAGGACAACCGTGTCACACTCCAGGGATGTTCCTCCTTCCTCCCTGCGTTGACTGGTGCCCTAGTCAGCTCATTCTGTCTTTGTCCCCATTTAATTGACTCTCCATCCACTCCCAAAACTCAGGGTCTGTTAAGAACTTGTCTCCTGTCAGTTATCGTTTTCAGTTTTGCCAGAAGCAGCATAGCATATTTTACCCCTTATTTCGCAGTTGTCTCTGAACCGCCATTAAGGATGCTCTGTGTTGTTGTACAGTATCCGTGAAGCCCTGGAATATCATCACATTGAGATTTTCGACAGTAACCTCACCTTGGTATGGTGCTTGTTGCAATATGTATTCTTGGTCTCTGTAGTGGAGAAGTCTAGACGGAAGGGGTTTTGCCAGGTTCTTGTCAGCTCGCTCTAGTGCGAAAAGGGACGAGAGTCCCTCAGGGCCATCACTTGCCTCAATCAGGTACTTTAAACTGGTAATCCTACATTTCCAGTTCATTCTGGGAGGCCCATTATCCTGATGTTTTTCTTTCGGGTGTGCCATTCTGTGTCTTCAGTCTTGTATCCCAGGAATAATACTAATTTCTTTCAGTTGCCTCTGCAGGTCCTCTGTGACAATTTTGATATTGGACTCCTCCTGTTAAGTTTTACTAATCTGCTCTGCCATCCTGCATTGATCATCTTGCAGTAGTCCATCATCCACCAGATAGTGTCGATTTAATGTTCAAGAGTTCTTCTGTGGCTTTTATGAGGGTGAAGGTGGAGTCCAATTTGTCCCACTGATTTTCTTCCCTGTCTGAGGTGGTAGATGGTGAAGGCACCTTTGCAGCCATTTACTTCTGTTGTATATTATGCACCTCCATTGCTTTCCATTTGTTGTGTTTCCCCATCACTGTGTAAATTGCACCACCTAACTAAAGAGTCTTTAAGCCTTTTGTCAAAAAAATGTGAGCAAAAACATGCATACCTGTGACAGTCGGCTAAATTATAATGGGCAAGTTATCGGGTCTTAGCAAGCAGTTCGGTAAACCATCCCCTGCCTCAAGTCCAAATATCCTCACCATGCCAGTAGCGAAGTAGTGTGGCTCACTGGTTAGAGGCGGCAGACCCGAGAGCAGAGGACGGCCCGGGACCAGGGTTCGATTCCCGGCGCGGCAGGTTTCTGGACTAGGGTCAGCGGACTCGATAATTCTCTCGCCTCAGTGCCCACTCTGATCAGCGATCACACTCGGCAACTCTGGGCATTAGCTTGCCTCATCTTCACTAACGGCCCCACCAGACCGCCGGGGATGCCTGGTCTCACCCTGGAGATACCCATTAAGGGACCATCTCTCAGGGAAGCCAGGAAGGGTTTCGCAGCGGTCGAAGCGCCTTGGGACCCTACGGGTAAGTAGTGCGCTATATAAATGCCAATACATACATACATACACCTATATCTACTGTCCATTTGCAGGACTCCAAATTGCTGTGCTGAGGTCTGAGTTTTCACCAGTAGAGGAAACAGCCCAATCTAGGCCCTATTACACCATCTGACGCTTCTCCCTTCCAGTTTTGTACTAGCTGCAGAGGGACGACTATCCCTCAGTCTCAGGTTCCCTCTTCCTGGCCGGGCACAGTGTGGTACATATGTTACGTGATATCCTCTCTCTCTACCTCTCTCAATACAGGTAGAGCTATTGATTCTGTAGCCTCTTTTTCAAGGCCTCACGCTTCACCTTCACAGGAGGGGAGGAATCTCATGGTAATCTTTTTACTCCCCTGCACGTTTTCTGCTTCTCTCAGCCGTAAGCAGCCAACCCACTATGCACAGAACTTCCATCTGGTACGACAGGTATGCAGACCAGGGGGACCTAGAGCACAAGCAACTGTAGGAAACGCATCCAAGCTCCTGCTGGGCACAGTATTCACAGTTCTGACTTCATAGTAGCCACCATCTTACCTTGTTTGTTCTACCAGTCCTTGTCACTATAATAGAGCAAATCTGCTCACCAGCTCGATATGCTTACCCCCGATTACCTCACAGGACATGAGGGAGGGTTCCGGACACCTGTAATGTTAATTTCTTCGCTAGTTACCGTTCTCAAGATGCCCATAGAAGCTCTGATTATTGGCTGCTCACCAGTTCATGGTAGCTGCCACCTTGAATTGGCTCTCTCGCCCAGAGCCGTGCTTGGCTACAAAGGCCAATAACCGCTCTGGGTGGAGAGCCAGAATTGAGTCTCCTGCATCAGCTTAGTCATGCTAGCTCCACCTATTAATCCATGTAGAGCTGGACACTAGTTTCTGCCTGGAAGACGTTGTTGGATGGTGGGAGCCTGCTGGGAGTCGATCGACCTGCATGTTATACCATCTGTGTCAGGCCACGGCCCTGGATAAGTATCTTTCTTGCTGAGGATGTTAAACACAAAATAATTTGTACGGTTGTGTGGTACTTCTCTGCTGATTTGAAGTCAAAAAGCGCGTCTTTAGCACTAGTTAACACCATTGTCACTTGTTAAAGTTGGAAAGGGGTGGGTCTGAACCACTGGTCGCTGTCTATGAATCAAGAGGGGAGTTTAGTCCTAGATCTACAGGAGGCTTTATTGACCGCTAGAAATAGCTGAATAGATTGTTCAGCGTCCTGCAAGTCAAAAGGCAAGAGGCTGTAGTTGAGAAGTGTGATGTGATCGTGGAAGTTGTGATATTACGCATTTTAGACTCCACTGAGCGGTGAAGTGAATGCATCAGGTTTTGAACGTTGTCATGGTGACTGTGAAGGCTCACATAAGTTTTAGACTTAGTTGCAAAGTTTACAAAAATATATATTGGAACTTTACTATAGAGATCTACTCTTGTATTGAGTTTTAGGAAATCAGGTGAATTATTTTATATCCGGCTTGCTATCCAGTGTGTTTTCTGGCAAAAGCACATGGTGCCTCTTCCTTTCCCTCAAAACCACTGCTGCAACAATTTCCATAATTGCATCCAATCTGCTCACTGCCACGATGCATGATCCATTATCATTTTCCCTCTTTTGCACCATTGTTCCTTTTTATTTCCTTTCTTTAAGCTACCTTTATGTTGTGCAATTATTATTTGTAACCTATGCCAAAACTTGTTATTCTTTGTTTTAATTTATGAAATGATCCCTTTTTTCAGATTTCAAATTCTAACCTTTTCCCTGCTTCATTGCCGACGCCTCGTGATCCATGTCAGAAGTACTTCAAGGTCAGATTCGCATTGACATATTTCAGTAACACAAAAAAACATTGTACCACATTGTACGTCAAGTCCCATCATTATTTTGTAAGCGTTTGAAAGACACATTTCTCTCATTTACCTGCATTAAAGGAAAGTTACACATGCTCACCTGTAAGTAGAATCCTTATTGTGTATGTTTGCGACTATTGAAGCTTCATACTTATTCTGCAGACTCACAAGTATTTATCATACCACTGTGTGAATTATATTTGTATGCCTTCAAGCAGCTGATATGCAATTAATGAATTCCTGTCTTCCAGAACCTCTATGTTCCAACTCCCCTTATTCATCTTTTCTCTGTGCTAATGGGGTGTGCTACACTGAGGAATTGATGGAGAAGCTTTATGCACAACATAGAAATGGTTTAAAAATTCCAGAATATCCACTTGTGTGTTTTTCCTTATTCTCTACAGTGTGTCAAATTAGGCAGGATGTTTCTTCAACAGTGAACGCTTTTGCCAGGTGTAAGACCTTTTTTCCAGTTGCCTCTGTATCCTTTTGTAGTCCTTATGTTGCTTAGTGGACTACTGCATAAGTCACATGTCATTTCTTTCTTTATTTTTAAGCACAGGTATGCTCGTAGGATTAAAAAGCTGACTGATTAACGAAAAATGAAAATCCGCTGAAAAGAGAAGCATTGAAACTCTTACAAAATTGTCCAAAATGTGAAAGCGGGTGGTGATCCAAAGGAAGTGAATACGAGCTGGGATATCAAAACTATGAAAGATCTTTGCAGCACTAGGCCTCTTGAAAACAAATAACTCTGAGTAGACATTGATCTTCCAATCTTCAGGGGCATAATGCAAACCCCAGCCCTGCAGGCATGGGGCTCCCGTCAGCACACAGTCTATCAGTATCTGTGAGGTATAAGAGAGTGAGGAGTACCTCATCATGTTCTGCAGGTGGGCTTCATCATTTTTTGGTTCAAACTACTGACGATCTAATAGATCTTCCTCAAACATACGTGGAGATGATATTAGGCTATGTGGCTCAATCCATATCGGCTTAAACTGCACCTATTGCTTTACCGAAATGACTGCAGAGACGGGATCAGATGCGCGGAGGCCACACAGCAGCCTGACCCGAGATTCTGGAATCTTGGAGTTTATGCAGGTTGCACCAAATATGTCATTACAACATCACAACAGTGCAAGTGTGGTAATACACAGGCCCCCAGTACTCTGCGTTGTGGGGGTAAGGTAACACTTTATGCAGAATTTTACGTTTTCTACCTGCAACCCAAACCTTTAACACCTGGGCATAAAAAAAGCAAGAACTTTGTTGGTCAAACTCAACTCCAGGTTTTTCCAATGTCATCTTAAGGATTTTTGGTGCCCCAGACAAGGCATATTTTGTGGCCTCCTGTTTCGAACAACTTCGTATTTCATTATTCATTCTCTACTATTTCAAGGCTGCATGATGCCAAACAATATTGAATTATACGTTAGGCGTTCAAACCCGGGCTCCACTGAAAAATGTATTTTCCAGGTCACAAAAATCCTTAAGATAACACTTAGCATAGAGAGCGAGAGTTAGAGGTGAAGGTAGACAGAGAGAAAGAGAGAGGATGAAGTAGAGAAATAGGCGGAGATGAGCTATAGAGAAAAAACACTTTGCCATGGGGCCTCTTGAAAACAGGTGTTCCTGGGCAATTTTCCACTTTGCCCATATTTTAAACCATTTCTGGCGCTTTTCACTGACCCCATTGTCATAGGCACTAGTCCTAGATGATTAGGCCAGCAATAACAGGTTAACAATTTAAAGCTCTATCATTACTTAAACACTTAGTTGTCCATAGTTGACCCACACAGGTTGTAAAGTACGTTGGTCTCCAGCACCCATTATATACATGCTATACCAATAGTACTTGTAGAGCACATGTGAACCATACAGAAATGGGGTTATTTATTTGGGGAGAGGGCACCCCAGACTAATTTTCTAGTCCAATTAGTTCAAAAAATGGGCTAACCTAGAACTAATTGCAATACAATTTCTGTGAGTGGATTCTTATTGAAAATTTTCCGTAGAAAATGATGGTGAAAAGTCTACCACTCTATCATGACTCGTTAATCCAATATGGCGAATTTTTCAAAATGGCCGCCCATTATTTGAGCTATAGGGGATAACTGTTTATATGCCCATGTGTGGTATCATTTTATATGTTTTTAGGGATGGGGAAAGTCAAAAATACCATCAAAAATTGTTTCTGATGACCATAATATCAAATAATCGAGGAATATGTCAGATATGCACAATTTGTATAATTTTTTTCGTTGACTTATATGACAAAGTGTGAAGGAATGTAAATATTACAACAACATTTTAAAATAAATAGTTTGCTATTGTTTGTGTTTTGTTTTGTAACTTTGTAGTTATTGTTTTTTGTTTGTTAATCAAAAATGTTTCATTTAGGTGTTACAGGTACGTGCGAGTTGCTGTGCGATACAGTGAAAATGGACTTAGTAAAGTTTTTGATTTGTGATGTGGTGTTTCAAGAAGATGACGATGTATCACTATGTACTCACCGAAAGGGGAGTAACTGGAATTCAAAAAACATGCAAGGAGAGAAAAATATCTAAGTTTCACGTTTGTGTTGGGCAGAAAGTTCACAAGACATGTAGAACGCGTTTTGTTAACTTGAAAACTCCGTTCCAGGAGAAAGAATCAGATCCCACAACTACTCGTGGGAAACTTGTCTATCTGACATATTCCACGATTATTTGATATTATGGTCATCAGAAACAATTTTTTATGTTTTTAGGTCTCACAGAGAGACCTATTGCAGTCAAACCACAAAGCTGACTTCACGATGAGGATTTGTAGAAGTGCACGTGCTTGTGAACGCGCTTCTATCCCCCTGCCTTGCTCTTCAAAGGCTCCCCTTACCATTTGCTTCTGCCTCCCCGCCCACTGCTTCACACTTCACGGCCGCCGGGCTGTGACTCGCATTTCTGCCCAGCCATCTGTTCCCCAGCTCCAGCACCTCTCCTCTCTCTCCCCGCACACAGCCTTACTCGGATTTCTCCTCCCCTTCCCCAGCCAACTCCCCCCAGGCCGTGTTCCCTCCCACCTTTCCTCCTCTCTGTCCCTCTCTCTCCGTACATCCAGCGCAGAATCCACAACTGTCACGTCAGTGCCTGCCACATTAGGCATTCCACCACATATCCGTGTTACGAGAAACCATGTCAATTTTTGAATAAGTTGCATTGTAAATGCTTGTTCACACCTGCGAGCTGTCTGTTTAGATACATGTTGGCCAGCGAATCCTGCTCAGAGAGCTGTAAAGCCAGCAGGTTTAGTTTGTCATAGTGGAATTGTATCTGAATTCATAAATAGTAGTGTTTCCTGCCATGCGTGTTCTCACGGAATACATTTTTAAATATGCATGGTTTCATTTCATCCTTTATTATGTAGAATCCAGTCTAACAGATGAGTCGTTCTGGGAAACATGTTACTGAAAACGCCACTTTGACTACAGGATTGTAAAAGAAAGAAGGAAACGGGGTGTGGTGTTTCAGTACTTTCTGCTAAAACAATGAACTTCGACCCTGCCACTTAAGAACTCCGCACGTTGCTCACTCCCATCATGCAGTGAAGCAGCTTGTGTTCCCCCCCCCCCCACTCACTTAGGAAGAACACTTGACACTTCTGCCCCTGCTTAGTGATGTAGGTTTTACTAGAAATACATTTCCCATGTGATTTTTACCAGCACATAGTTTTCTAGGACCGTCTGTTGGAAGAGCTGCTTTGATGCTTTTTCTAATTATGTTTTTTGATTCAGTGGCTTGCCTTCAGGACTATTAAACTGTTAAGGAATGTGGCCATTGACAGAAGATGCCATACAGATTCATCTCAGTCATAATAGCAGTAGTCACGTGTTCCTGTATAGTCCATTTCATATGAAGCAGCAATACTGCTCATGCTCCCTCCCAGAAAAAAAACGAGATCGAGGCTTGCTTTGATCTCTCTCCCCCACATCAACCGCTAGTGAAAGTCAGTGTTTTTGTAATTAATCATGGCATCATAATAACTACATGAGCCCAATGTTGTCTTGCCACACCTATATAATCAGACTGATAAGACTGGTAATGATTCTTGCTGCCTTTATTTGGGAAACAAATGTGATCATCCTCAGCCTTTCTTTGTAATACTTTGGATTTGATGTTACAGTTTAAATCGCTTTATTGGCATTTTCATATGAAGATGGCAACAGGTAGAGCGCAGCACTGCTGAGTCCCGGCCTCTGTCTCATCTCGGACCCCGACCATCGCCGGAGACTCGACCTCCGGCGCACTCACCCGCCAGTCACCTCTGAGTCAGAGCGCACTCTGCTGTCACCGTCCCTGCACTCTCGTCTCAGTGTCAGACCTCTCTTACTCTCGTCTCAGTATCAGACCTCTCTCACTCTCGTCTCAGTGTGTGTCAGACCTCCCCCCTTACTCTCTGCTCTCATCTCAGTGTCAGACCTCTCTCCCCCCTCACTCTCTGCTCTCTCCCCTCTCACTCTCCACTCTCTCTCCCCTCTCTCTCCACTCTCTCCTCCCCTCTCTCTCCCCTCTCACTCTCCACTCTCTCTTCCCTCTCACTCTCCGCTCTCTCTTCCCTCTCACTCTCCGCTCTCTCTTCCCTCTCACTCTCCCTTCCCTCTCACTCTCCGCTCTCTCTTCCCTCTCACTCTCCGCTCTCTCTTCCCTCTCTCCGCTCTCTCTCCCATGTCTAGGCTGCTCTCTGATTGTCTCCAGTGGCCTCTGTCTGTCTCTGGTCACCCCTCCTCACCAACACACACCCTCACATCCACTCACCCTCACACCCTCACCCTCACCTACCCTCACACCCTCACCCACCCCCTCACACTCGTACCCTCACTCACCCTCACCCCCTAATCCTCACACACCCTCACTCACCCCCTCACAACCCTCTCACCCTCACTCACCCTCACACCCCCTCACCCCTCCTCACCCCTCTCACCCTCACACACCCTTACCCTCACCCTCACACCCCCTCACTCACCCTCACACCCCCTCACTCACCCTCACTCACCCTCACTCACCCTCACTCTCCCTCACTCACCCTCACTCACCCTCACTCCCCCTCACTCACCCTCACACCCCCTCACTCACCCTCACCCCCTCACACACCCACTCACCCTCACACACCCTTACCCTCACCCCCTCACACACCCTCAGTCACCCTCATACCCTCACCCTCACACCCCCTAACCCTCCCCCTCACCCCCTCACACAACCTCACCCTCACACCCCCTCACTCACCCTCACACCCCCTCACTCACCCTCACACCCCCTCACTCACCCTCACACCCCCTCACTCACCCTCACCCCCTCACACACCCTTACCCTCACCCCCTCACCCTCACACACCCTCAGTCACCCTCATACCCTCACCCTCACACCCCCTAACCCTCCCCCTCACCCTAACCCCCTCACACAACCTCACCCTCACCCCCTCACACACCCACTCACCCTCACACACCCTTACCCTCACCCCCTCACCCTCACACACCCTCACACACCCTCACACACCCTCACCCTCCCTCACCCTCACACCCCCTAACCCTCACACACCCTCACTCACCCTCACACACCCTCACCCACCCTCACACACCCTCACCAGCATAGCATAACAAAACCTAGCATAGCATAGCAAAACAAAGCATAGGATAGCAAAACCAAACCTAGCATAACAAAACAAGAAATAGCATAGCAAAACACAACAAAGCGTAGCATAGCATAACAAAACACAACAAAACATAGCAAAACAAAACATAGCATAACAATACACAACAAAACATATCATAAGATAAAACATAGCATAACACACAAAAGCATTGCATAACAAAACATAGCAAAACGCAAAGCATAGTATAACAAAACACAGCATACATAACAAAACATAGCATAACAAAGCATATCAAAACATAACCTAACTTAGCATAACAAAACAGCATAACAAAACAACATAGCATAGCATAACAAAACAAAGCTTAGCATAGCATAACAAAACATAGCATAGCATAACAAAACGTAGCATAACAAAACATAGCATAGCATAACAAAGCATAGCATAGCAAAACACAACAAAATATAGCATAACAAAACAAAGCGTAGGATAGCAAAACTAAACAGAGCATAGCATTACAAAAAAAAGCATAGGATAGCAAAACAAACCAAACCATAACAAAACATAGCATAACAAAACACAGCATAGCATAACAAAACAAAGCTTAGCATAGCATAACAAAACCTAGCATAACATAGCATAGCATAACATAGCATAGCATAACAAAACATAGCATAACATAACATAGCATAGCAAAACAAAGCATAGCATAATAAAACACAACAAAACATTGCATAGCATAACAAAACATAGCATAGCATAACAAAGCATAGCAAAACACAATACCACCCAGTGCCACATAATTATATGCTACATAATTACACTGCACTCAATGCAACATACTCTCCAAACAATACCACTCAGTGCCACATAATTACTCTACTGAATGCAAGACACACTCCACACAATACCACTCAGTGCCACATAATTACATGCCACATAATTACAATGCACTCAATGCACATACACTCCACACAGTGCCACAAAATTACACGCCACACAATTACACTCTACTGAATACAACATACACTCCACACAATACCACTCAGTGCCACATAATTATATGCTACATAATTACACTGCACTCAATGCAACATACACTCCAAAGGCCACTCCGAGCCACATAATTACATGCCACATAATTACTCTACTGAATGCAACACACTCCACACAATACCACTCAGCGCCACATAATTAAATGCTACATAATTACACTGCACTCAATGCAACATACACTCCAAATACCACTCACTGCCACATAGTTATATGCAACATAATTACACTGCACTCAATGCAACATACACTCCAAATACCGCTCAGTGCCACATAATTACACACCACATAATTACACTCTACTGAATGCAACACACACTCCACACAATACCACTCAGTGCCACTTAATTATATGCTACATAATTACACTGCACTCAATGTAACATACACTCCAAACAATACCACTCAGTGCCACATAATTACACGCCACACAATTACACTCTACTGAATACAACATACACTCCACACAATACCACTCAGTGCCACATAATTACACGCCATATAATTCCATGCTTCTCAATGCAACGTAAATACACTCCACATAATACCACTCAGTGCCATATAATTACACACCTCATACTTACACTGCTCAATGCAACATAAATACACTTGATCTGTCTATCTATCGCCCTTACTCTCTATCTATCGCCATCACTCTATCTATCTATCTATCGATCGCTCTCACTCTCTCTATCTTTTGCCCTCACTCACTCTATCTATCGATCTATAGGCCCTCACTCTACCTATCGCCCTCCCTCTATCTATCGCCCTCCCTCTATCGCCCTCCCTCCCTCTATCGCCCTCCCTCCCTCTATCTATCGCCCTCCCTCTATCTATCGCCCTCCCTCTATCTATCGCCCTCCCTCTATCTATCGCTCTCCCTCTATCTATCGCCCTCCCTCTATCTATCACCCTCCCTCGATCTACCTATCTATCGCCCTCCCTCGATCTACCTATCTATCGCCCTCCCTCGATCTATCGATCTATCGCCCTCCCTCGATCTATCTATCGCACTCCCTCCCTCGATCTATCTATCGCGTTCCCTCCCTCGATCTATCTATCGCACTCCCTCCCTCGATCTATCTATCGCCCTCCCTCGATCTATCTATCGCCCTCCCTCGATCTATCTATCTATCGCCCTCCCTCGATCTATCTATCTATCGCCCTCCCTCGATCTATCGCCCTCCCTCGATCTATCGCCCTCCCTCGATCTATCGCCCTCCCTCGATCTATCTATCGCCCATACTCACTCTATCTATCGCCCATACTCACTCTATCTATCGCCCATACTCACGCCCATACTCACTCTATCTATCGCCCATACTCACTCGATCTATCTATCGCCCATACTCACTCGATCTATCTATCGCCCTCCCTCTATCTATCGCCCTCCCTCTATCTATCGCCCTCCCTCTATCTATCTATCTATCTATCTATCTATCTATCTATCTATCTATCTATCTATCTATCTATCTCCCATACTCACTCGATCTATCGCCCATACTCACTCGATCTATCGCCCATACTCACTCGATCTATCGCCCATACTCACTCGATCTATCGCCCATACTCACTCGATCTATCGCCCATACTCACTCGATCTATCGCCCTCACTCACTCTATCTATCGCCCATACTCACTCGATCTATCGCCCTCCCTCGATCTATCTATCGCCCATACTCACTCTATCTATCGCCCATACTCACTCTATCTATCGCCCATACTCACGCCCATACTCACTCTATCTATCGCCCATACTCACTTGATCTATCTATCGCCCATACTCACTCGATCTATCTATCGCCCTCCCTCTATCTATCGCCCTCCCTCTATCTATCGCCCTCCCTCTATCTATCGCCCTCCCTCTATCTATCTATCTATCTATCTATCTATCTATCTATCTATCTATCTATCTATCTCCCATACTCACTCGATCTATCGCCCATACTCACTCGATCTATCGCCCATACTCACTCGATCTATCTCCCATACTCACTCGATCTATCGCCCATACTCACTCGATCTATCGCCCATACTCACTCGATCTATCGCCCTCACTCACTCTTTCTATCGCCCATACTCACTCGATCTATCGCCCCCACTCACTCTATCGCCCTCACTCTATCTATCTATCGCACTCACTCTATCGCCCTCACTCTATCTATCTATCGCACTCACTCTATCTATCGCTTCACCACAGCATCACTCAGCACCACCACACCATCACTCAGAGGAAATGCAACATTACTAGGCGCTTCCACAGCATCACTCGTCGCCGCCACAACCTCACTCAGCACCACCACAGCATCAATCTGTGCAACCAATCAACAACAACTGGTTCAAATATGTTCTCTCAATGTTTCAAGCTTTGTTACAAATGTCACAAAAAGATGTTATTTCACTTCTGTGCTTGGATTTTCGTCACAATAAAATACAATTAACAAAATCTTCACAAAAATTATTTACAAAAGTTTAAGCTATTGCCATTATAAATTACAATAACTTTTATTTAAGTATTAATTGTTTAAAAATGTAAAAACCATTGTTATTTGTAATATCAATACATCTAAGTCACGTAAATACAACACATATTGCATTGCAAATGCTATAGGTTTCACATTTGCAAAATTTAAAACTATTGGCATTGTAAATGACAAAGCTATTAATTTCGCTATTTTCAAAACCAACACATAAATAAAAAATGTGTCATTTACAATACCAATAGCTCAAACTTTCCTAATGCGAGACCTAATGCATTGCAAATGCTTGTCTACTTTCCAGTCCCTAAAAACATTTAAAATGATACCACACATGGGAATAAAACAGTTATTCCCTATATCTCAAATAATGGGCATCCATTTTGAAAAATCCGCCATATTGGATTAACGCGTCATGATAGAGTGATAGACTTTTCACCATTGTTTTCTACGGAAACATTTCAATAAGAATCCACTCACAGAAATTGTATTGCAATTAGTTCTAGGTTCCGCAACAAATTGACTAGTCCAAAACTTGAGAAACCCACGCTGATTATGCTAAAATAAAATTCTGCTCCCCTTCACAGCCAATGTCATCAAGAAGGCCATGCCAAGGTCATGAAGAAGGCCATCAACGCCCAACTCTCTGAGTTCATCAAAAGCCAACCATGTCCTGCACTCCTCTCAGCCTGGGTTCTGAAGCAACCAGAGCACAGAGAGCGCCCCCTCCTCGCTGCCACCAATTACGTCCACTCCCTCCTCGACCGGGGAGTAACAGCAGCCCTCATCCTCCAGGACCTCCCGGCCACCTTCAACACCATCTCCCACCACACCTTAAGCATGAGATGAGACTCCACGACAAAGCACTAGACTGGATCCGTTCCTTCCTCACCAGTTGAACACAGCGTGTCAGACTACCACTGTTCCTCTCAGGACCCATGGAGACCGGCTGTGAAGTCCCTCCGGGCTCCTCTCTGAGCCCAGCCCTCTTCAACATCTACATGGCCCTGCTCACAGCCATAGTCCGTAACCATAGACTCAACATAGTCTCCTACGCCGACAACACCCAGCTGATCCTTTCCCTCACCAACGAGCCCACAAGGGCCAGAAACAACTTCCACAACGGAATGAATGGCCGTCGCTACCTGTATGAGAGACAGCTGCCTCAAGCACAACTCGGAAAGGCCAAAGTCCTCATCCTGGGGCCCAACACCTCTGCCTGGGAAGACTCCTGGTAGCCCCCCACGCTAGGTCCTCCCTGTCACCCACGGACCATGCACAAAATTTCGGCATCATACTGGCCTCCTTGCTCACGATGAATCCCCACATCATTGCTGTCTCCATCATGCTTCCTCACTCATCAGCAGCAGACTTGACTACAGCAACACACTCTACACAACTGTCAGCCAGAAACTCCTACGGAAACTACAGAACTACAGAACGTTCAGATCGCCACAGCCAGTCTGTTCCTCCACATCCCCTGCAGCAGCCGCATTTCCGAACACCTGTGAGAACTCCACTGGCTCCCAGTCAACAAGAGTCCTCCCATTCAAGATTCTCATACAGGCCAAAAAAGTCCTCTACGACACCAGACTAGCATACCTGAACCACCGCCTCTCATTTCACGTATCCACCAGACACCTCTGCTCTGCTGAACTGGCCCTTGCCACTGCCCCTGGGATCCGTAAGACCAAGACTGGAGGAAGGACCTTCTCCTACTTCTCTGCCAAAACCTGGAACACCCCTGCCTCTCCACCTCAGGCTATCCGCGTCACTGACCTAATTCAGGAAGGATCATAAGACCTGGCCTTCTACTGAACCTCAGCGCCCCTCAGGACCTGCAGCCTGCCGCTTCAAGTGCCTTGAGACACTCTGGGTGAGTAGTCTCTCCTAACAAACAAACAATGATTGATTGATTGATTGAGAGAATCTCTGCTTAACCCTTGGTTGCTGTGGCTCAAGCAACAGGCAATCCCCAGGCGAAGTGTGTGGTAAGTTCAAGCAGTACTAGCAATATCAAAGTAAAGATCAGAACACAATAAAACTTAAAACCAACTTAAAAAAATAGACACACATTTAAAAATTCAGGAAAAAATTAACCACTATAGAAAAACAACAGTTCATGGTGGACTGTGACCCAGGCACAATTTCAGGCCAATGGCGATGGAGCAGAGGTTGGATACACCAAGTGGGTCGACCCAGTCAAAGGTTGTACCTTTAGAATTACTCTCCAGCTGCAGGAAAAGCTTCTTCTAGTCAGCCGTGCAGCCCCATGATTATCAGGACAGGATTCTGGGCACCAGGTGTCTCACTACTAGGCCTCCTACAGGGTCTAGTCCTCTTTAGTCATCTGGATCTTCTTGGTGGCAGGAGGCCGTCTGATTTTGGTGTCCCTGAAGCAGGTAACCCGGAGGCCACCCGCTTGACCCTTGTAGGGCAGTTCTAGACCCTAGGTTCCAGCAGGATTCAGGGGTCCTTGAGTTCTTGTGTAAGTCGTCTTCTTCCAGCAGGAGCCAGAGCTCAATATTCTTCTTACAGGTTGGCCTTCTTCTTCAGATAAAGCCTTCCCAGGTGCATGGATGTTCTGAGGACGTGGAACTACCAGATTTATCCTGTGCACTAACCAGTGACTGGAGTAATTCTATCACCAAATCCTAACCCATATCATGAAGCCTTCTCCACATTTTGCCACATTTACTCTTTGCCTACCTGCACATGTAACCCCTGTTTCAGGATGGTGGAATCCAGCTGCCAGGAGGGAGGCCTGTCTTCAGCTTCTTGAGCCCTCTTTTACCTGACAGGATCAAAGCTGGTTTTCCCTCCCACTGTGGCCCGTCTATCTAGGAGGTTGCAAGGGATGAACAGAAGAATCTATTCCTAGCATCTGCGAGTCAAAAGAAGCTGTTCTAAATCTGCCCATTGTTCTGCCGGCTGTTCATGGGGCAACTCCAAGATTGCTAATTCATGCTAAGTGCTCATTAGTTAACCCTCATTGGTCCTTCCTGGACCCAGAGGCAAGCCACTGTCATCTGAGGAAGAGTAGTTAACTCTCCCAACCAAAGATGTGTATTCCAGCTCCGAAGGTGAAACAAATTGCAGATCTGGATTTCCCCACTATGTGACTGGTGATAGGCTATCTAGGAGGGTCCTGGGAATGAACAGGATAAACCATCTTTGGCATCTCCAATTCAAAAGAGGTGTTTGTCTAGTAATCTGCTCCTATCCACTCCCAGACAGCTAATTGGTGCTAAGTGATCAACAGTTAACACCCATTGACATTTCCTGAGCCTACAGGCAAGCCATTGTTCTCTGAGCCAGAGTCGTTAACTCTCCCAGCCAATGATCTTTATTTCAGCTGTGGAGGCGGTTTTAAGCAATGTCTGACTCAGGCAACCTAAAGTAAATATTTACAAAGGTACTTTTATGCATAGGTTAACAAAAATCCTACTTCACCATGACTTTGAAGCATTTTTCTGTCCCTTTCCTATGTGGAGGTTGAAAATAAAGATTTTAATCCCACCTAGGCTTAAAATGTCTAGCCTGGCCTACACCATAAAATAACTTTGGGCTCTGCTTCACTGTGAGGGTACACTAACCCCAATATGTAACTTGATGTATTTTTAAGCTCTATGGGTTTTTTAAGGCACAATTTAGTAGTGGCTTACGAATATATGGAAATTGCCTTGTCTTACATGGCACGGGGATTGTTCCCAGCCTTGTATCACTGCAGTGCATTTAAACTGCAGCCTAGCCAGAGCATAATGGTGCTCCTGCTAGAAACCTATTTGTTTAATACCTTTGATTGGTGTAAATACTCACTTTAGCCCACCTATGATATTGAACTTTCAATGCTATAGGGTCGCTTAATGTACCATTTACAGTGGACTTCTAGGGAAGTAAAAAATATGCTAGATAGGGAGTTACAATGTAGAGCGTTTGTTTTAACAGGGAAGCTCAGGCGCTTTACTGCTATGTTAGAAGTGATAAAGAGCACAGAGTTCTAAAGCCAGCTAATCCCGACATGCACAAACTGGGCGACCATGACGAAAAGGGTTCATTTCGTACATTGACTATTGCTGTTCAAGAGTTGTGACAGAGAGGCAAAATGTCTCTGAAGATGGTAGCAAAGCCCAAGTAAACAGCTAAGTGGTTGGATCACATGCACATACCGTTTGCCTGTCATGTGTACACATCTGTAAAATTGTCAAGATTCTAACCTTAGGTTTCCAGATCTGGAAAAGGTGTCAAGAAGTGATCATCTTAGTCAATACCTTAATCGGCCACAGCAGCACCTGCATGATTAGTTCCAGTGTCCAAGACACAGCAGTCAATCTTGCATGGATCTAGATTTGGACTACTTGCTTTCCTGCACCTAATCCTTAACAGTCTCCACTAGTGTTTTAGGTGGGGGTAAGAACAGTTTTGGACCTGTGTTCAGCAACCAAAACCTTTCACCTCTTGCCGCGGTGACCCTGATTTCCCTGAAACCTACCCATAGGAAAAAAAAGCTATTAGCAAAGCAAAGGTTCTGTCTCTCTCCTAATGCTGCCTTCAGGAATCAGCCCATTCCCACAGTTCTGTGACTGAAAGTAAGAACTCCGCTTCCATTAAGTTTGTTCTATAGGAATCTGAAGCAAAGTTCATTACTTTATGTATGTACGGTTGAAGCAGACCTCTCTTGCATTAACTCCAGGTGAACAAAGATGCTGGTCTAGCAGACTCCAACTCTGAAATGTGGAAAAAGGTAACTAGATTCCAAGTCAACCTTCTTCCACATAGGCCGATGCTTGTACGGGGCAGAGTAATTCTCACTTTTCTTTCTTATTCTGTCAGAACTACATTGGCACTGCCACAAAAAAGGTATGTATGTGGGAGTTTGACTTTCCTGGCTGTCTTGGACACAATATTATTTTCTTCCTTGATGTTCAAGAGAAGGCGCCTACTTTTTTTTTTAGAAGTGATGGCAGCTGTATCTGCAATGTTAGCTTTAGCAAGATGGCACCAAAGAATGGGCTAGCTTGAATCCAGTGGTGTAGTGAGCACGGGACCCTTCCCAATTAGGGCGACATATGCAAAAGAAACAATTTATGGACGGAATGCTGGATAATGCAAACATTCACCCCCGGTCACAAGGATCTGGGTTTCTGGGTTTAATCCATCATTCGTTTGCTCACCACACCCCCCAGTTTGGACCCAGCCATATGCAAATCAGTCTTGACCCTGTTCCTTGTGGAAACACTCCAGCCCGAACTGCAAAGCCAGATCTTCCCTGGATCAGAAATGAGCATCCTGGGACCAATTTCAGGGCATCACCCTTCATGAGCCAGGCTAGCTTGAATCCAGTGGTGTAGTGAGCACGGGATTTGATGGGCGGAATGCTGGACAATGTAAACATTCACCCCCAGTCACAAGGATCTGGGTTTAATCCATCATTCTTTTGCTCACCACACCACCTCCAAGGAAGGTATTTTTCAGCTCTTCTGACATTGACCATAGTCAATAGAACTGACACCTTTAATCGGGGACCGTCCTTTCTCACTGTGGAGAAGAGTTTCATCTTATCTCCTGGCTTTGTGGTAGATCACACAAGCTGTTTAAATAGACGAGAGGCTCCTTGAAGTGGGAGCCTCCATAGTTTCACTGCAGCCTCTTTTTTCAGAACAAGTCTTTCAAGATTAGTACATTGCCCCAGGTTCCCTTAGCCGATCAGCTGGGCACAGGGTACTGCCTTTGTGGCACAGACCTCAAAGTTATCTAGTTTCACTTCACTATTCAAAGATTTTACAGCAGATATCAGATGGTTGTGGCTTAGGTGTATGCTCCCATTGTATTGTGCTCTTGAGATGACGCCTGGGCCCAAGTAAACATCCCCTGAACCATGTATGCCACAAGGGAAACCTTTAGTCACAGTGATGAAGGCTGATTATTCACCTTGTCATCTATCACTTCACTGAACCACTAAGCTTTTGACCAATATGCCTTTAATCGTGTGTGGTTAAGTAGCCAGTAAACAGATGATCAGGTGTCAGTTGAAGGGCAGATGGCTCAGGTTAATGCTTTGCCTCAGAACTAGCTAGATAAGGTATTCAGGTCATGTCCTGTCGATCCTTAGTTGCTGGAATCTGTGAATGCACAAACTCCTTTCAGAAAGTTCTTGTTCTGAAATGACAGCATATTGAGTGTCTGCTATGTGTTTCTTACACTTTTGTAATTGTTATATTTTGTATGGTACTGAAGCCTTTTTAACCCATAGTCTCAAGTCACATCAAAGTTAGATCTTCCTCGTGGTTTTCTTCCTGCGCCCTTCTTTAAACCCACAAAGTACTGTACACAATTTAGATGTTCCTAGGGCCCTCCAATGAAATTGGATGCAACCCTCCAATGAAATTGGATACAAACATTAAAATCATATATAGACCCTTTTGTTAAGTATAGGGGTGTATCCTGGCAAAGAGTCATTTCAAAAGTGGTACCGGTCGGTGGGATCCCACTTCTGGACAGCATTTGTGTTAATGCAGTCAACATTGTTTTTAGTGGCACTTTCTCCTGGATATGATCTTCAAGCATGAACTTGGGCTACACTGTTCCTTCCCGAAAGCCTTTGTATTTGAACTTTGCTCCAGATTGGATGCTTAATTCGGCCCACTTGTCTTGAAGAGCATGGTATACTAGGCCTCAAGAGTTTCCAGGATAGCTGGCCGCCTTCCCAACTCCGTTTCCCAATAAGCATCTATCAGCGCTTTGTACCAATAATTTACCAAAGGGACAACTGCAGAACCAGTACAGTGTGAGTTCCAAAGGACGTGGACCCAAGCCAAGTAAAGAAAACCTAATCTAAACAAGAATCAAAGTCCAAATCATGAGGGTTTATTCAAAATTAATAATCCCTACAAAAAGGCAATAGGTTAGTCACTTCAATTCACCACACTACTGCCGGGCCTACCTGCCACCTTTAAGAAGGGGATTATCCAGATCATCATGGCTGGATTTGATAAATTTGAACCCTTATTGTGGGACGACTTCTTGAAATATTTTGGAATTTTACTGTGAATAAACCTTGGATTATTTCACCTAGCACATATAGCCCTGATGAAGTTCCTTTGAAAGGAACGAAACACGTTGGCTGATGCCTAATTGCTTGTTTTACCAAGAAGAATAAAAGAAACTTACAGACTTACTTGAAAGTTTGTGACTTCTTTCCTGGTGCACCTTCCATGATCTAAAATCTTCTTGTCTGGATTCCAGTGGAGCCCAACTGCGGCGAGTTTCGGAGGCGGCATGCACAGGACTCTTATAATTATGTATCAGGGATTGATGTGCTGAACCAGTGGTCAGCCACGGTTTGGAGTTTTTTTGTAATTCCAAATAGTTCATAATAAGCAAGAGGTTTAACATAAGGTCGACCTCCAGAATTTAAAAAAAAGCTAGAACCCAACACAGAGTCAAGTAACAGTCTAATGCAGAGGCTGCTCGATATGAAAGTAAGGAAAGGTACAAAGTCATCAAGAAGATCCACATGAGAAGTCTACCTAGTCTATCTCCGGAGAATAGGTAAAAAGCTTTGCCACACATCCCACAAGAAGCACATTTTATAGTTTCAGACTAGTAGAAAACAACACTCTTTGCATGGTGTGAAGTGGTATGGTACCATGTTCCTTAAGAATAATAATTACATGAAAGAAACCAATCAACATTTTAGAAATTGTGTTACATAAAAGTGGCTTACTCTAGGGGGCCGCCTAAACCTAATAGACCAGTATCTTCTTTGAAGTACATACAAAGGGGAAATTACATTACACTGCTAAATAATGAACCATCTAAATGAATAAACAAACAGTTGTGGCTGTCCGCATCAACAGCCTTGGTTATTTGCCATATTATGAGAACATATCCGGCATGACTTTCTTCGAAGCACAAGATAGTTTCATGAAGATTCACCACAATACAGATGCCATTTCAATTAAGCTTTTGTTAATGGAAAATAACTACAGCAGGTCTTACAATATGAAAAATAAAACCGTATTTATTTTATAGGCATTCAAAGGCCCAGTTATGAACTCGAGGCCTGTTCATGCGCACATAAACACCCTGATGAACATTAGACTTTTAATTACATCTAGAAGTAAGAGTTTTGGGACATAATAAACTGTACATGTTACTCACTACAGTGACATACTTACTCTTAATCCAACTCTTCTCTTCTTTATCACAACTTACCTACCATCCTTATTCTCATTCTACATGTCTTTTTAGTGTAAACTGAGACAAAAGGAATTGAGGTATGGAAATAGCATGCACGTTGAGGTGAGAGACCAGGCACACACCATCTTACACTGGAACTCTTTGTACACTGTTCATAAAGTGCTCTTATGCCCCCTTATGTTATCTTACTTTTATGCCATAAGAAAAGCAGCCACAAAACATTGTCCTATTATTGTTGATTAATAATATTTGTTCCGGGTAATTTAGAGTATGATTTAGTTTAAAAAAAAATGAGCACTGCACACAGAAACAAATTTGTGTTTGTTTAGGTGAAGGTAAATTTTTATTTTATTTTACGGAATGGTATCTCAGAGATATCCTGGTTGGTTACATGAGGGTTTTATATCGGAATCACGCAAGCCATTACAATGCGTGGCTTTATAATGCGGTCTTTACAACAACCCGTTTTACCACTACATTCAAACATCACAAGTCTTTACAACGAGCAGCGACTTGCCTTACAGGAAAATATTAGACTTTAGAGCGGTATTGGTTACTATAATTTGAGTCTTCTTGTCTGTTACATAACATATGTTTTTGTGCGGAATTTTGTGTGTGTCTTTAAGATTGCCTTGCTATCCCTCCTTCCTCTTTTTCCATACTGTTCCTTTGTCCTTATAGCTAAACCAGTGAGTCACTCCCACAGAGCCCTGTTCAGCCAAGAGAAAAACATAGTTGTCCTAAGATTTAGAGACTTGCTGAAATTCTCTCATATGCACCTGGTCTGCACCAGCTTCTAAAATAGATATCAGTGTCATCCTGAGCTTTTTCAAGAAATCTCCTCCCTGGGTGATCTGCAACACGAAAGTCGTCAACCTAGGCTCAGGGTTTTGACACGGATTATAACCAAACTAGCTAATTCCTCCCTCTCCACAAGAGTTCTCCCCTCGAGCACTAAACATGCAGTTCACACCCATATCCTAAAGAAATGAACTGTAGATCCTGATAATCTTTCTAATAATAGACTCCTCTCTGGCCGATCTTGTGTGCAAACATGTTCGAAACAGTTTTCACCTGACAGTTGTCCACCTGACATTGTCCACCCACCTGAAAGCAAATGACCTCATGTGTGACTTCCAGTGAACCTTCAGACTCCATCTGGGCTCACACTTCTAAACATCAGGGAAGAACTACTGAATACCAGCGTCCTAGGCCACCCCTGCGAAATGATCCTATTTGACCTCTTATCTGCTTTTCATACTATAGACCATCGGGTACTTATCAACAGCCTTTCCACTTCAATCTACATTGGTAGAACTGCGCTGGGCCAACTTGTGTTTTTATAAAACCGCACCCGTCAAGTTAAAGCTGGCTCTTTCCTCTTAGAACTTCCAACATCTAATGTAGCATTCCAGAGGACTTGGCATTCTCACCAATAGTATTTAGCTTACACATGGGCTTTCTACACTGTCAGCTAGAACCCCAAAAGATAGGATTTTGTATGTAGGCGGAAGATGCTAATGGTCGTTGTACATCATCCAGATTTTCATAGAACTATCCTAAAGTGATCTTTATATATACCCACAACCCATAATGCTCTGCAGCCACCCAAGGGTTGGTTGCAGTGCTTTAAAAAATCATAAAATACAATCAAATAGTTCCATTAGGAGCTTCAACAGCTGGAAGTCGCCCAGGCCTCTGTGACCTTCCTGGATGGACCAGGGCCCTGTGCCATTACCTTTTTTGTCATGTTTGCCCTATTACCACATGTTGGCAGTCATCTTTGTGTACCATCCTGTCTATGTTCCACCTTTGTTCTCGGTCTGACCAGCCTGCCTCATTTTGTGTAATGTGGGTGATGTTAACATATATTTAAGACTACTCTAGTCTGTCTTGACTGACTGGCTGACTAAAATTTATAACGCGCAAACAATAACCCGAAGGCATCAAGGCGCCTAACAAAACGGATCAAAAAGAGAAATCGCTACATCACTGCAAATACGCTTGCACAAAAAGGTGTGTTTTTAAAGCCCTTCTGAATGCCTGAAGAGTAGGTAGGGATCTTATTTCCAGAGGGAGAGCATTCCACCACTTGGTCGCCAGAGTGGAGAAGGCCCTACAGTCTCATAGGTCTTAACCTATGAGACTGTATCTGTACGTCGAGGAACTCTGCTTCAGCTCCAAGTTAACATCAGAGTCAACTTTAAGGTCCCCGCTAAAATTCCTGTCTGGGAAGTCATTGAACATTCATGTTTGTATATAACCGCATACCATCTCTTGGCCGCAATCTAACACATGCTCCAATAAATTCATTAGCTCACCAAATCTTGAATGATTTCAAAATAGTACCTGAGGGAGAAAGTGTTAGTATGATCCTTGTGCTAAGCCATTCTCGGTTACATTAGCTTCAGTGAATTAAGACACCGCTTAAAGATCCAGATCAGTGTGCATTAAGCACTCTATAAATAATTAATGAATCCACTCACAAGCCGCTAAGCTAGACTAGTACAGCTCCGGTCAGTTCATATGTCAGACGCAATTCCTGCAATTGGAATGTGGGTTCTGCAATTAAAATATCGGTTGTATGATTGTAATGTGAATTCTGCAACTAAAATGAAGTTCTGCAGATATGTTTTCAGTTCCATCTGCATTTGAAATATCTTCAGTCGAATTCCACATCCGCAGTTGCAGGCTACACTCAACTGTTGCAGTTCTACAGTTGGGACCTGCAGTCTGCAATTAGAATCAGCCTTTTACAAACCAGCGTTCCCAAAGTCGGCCCCTCTGTCCTACACTTGGGACCTGTGTCCTGCAATTGGAACCTTTGTCCTGCAATTACAATTTGCATTCGAAAATTGGAGTCAGTGTTCTATAAATCGAATCTGCATTCTAAACTTAAAATGTGAATTTTTCAATTGCATTAATAGTTACATAGTTTGAAGGAGAGCTCCCTGTTTGAAAAATGAATGTGGATATGACACCAGCCACAAAGCTTGACCATAACTGGCCAGGTGAGTTTACGCATGTTTCAGTCTTGGAAAAAAAGCATGAACGTCTATTGATGTTCCCTAAAAGGTAGTCTTTCACTTCAGGCTTCTCTCAGCCCACCCTCAGAACACACCCTTGAAGGTTCCCAAAAAACTGTAGGTTACTTGTCACAGCATTTGTGGAAGGATGTTGGAACATAGTTGATTCACAGTGAAAACATAGGTAAGCATCACAAGCTAAATCTTATTGGTAGCAAGTAGAAGAAGGTATTTACAGTTTTATGTTGTGAATAGATTACGTAGGTAGCAGGACACGTCTTTAGGTTATTAAGATATATTTATTAAGTTAGATAGCAGAGCAGTAAAACCTCACATCTGACCAGACCAACTGCCAAGGCTGGAATCCACATACACCAGATAGAACACTCTTAGGTTAGAAGATAGAAACACTAAGAAAGGAATACAGACACCAAGTAGCCATATTGAACCAAGTAAGAATATACAACACATCTTCTCCCCTTACAAGCAATACACAAATGAAAGACTCAGACACATAGTAAAAGTTAAAGCATGGAAAACACGAAAAAGGAAACCTATAACACTTAGGAGGTCTAGGACCTCATGAACTTCCAGAACACGAAGGAAGAGAATCAGGATCAAGATGAGAATGATGATGAAGATCATAATGACCACCTTCTTCCCTACGATTGACAAAAAATAAAGAGCCGGTCCACTCTCTACAATCCATCATTGTGGCCATCAAAAACGGAAATGGAGAGTTCACTTTCTCCTAACACTATTTGTCTGTCGCAGCTTCTAGCTAATTCTTGAATATAGAACAGTTCTGGAAGAATGTTCCCAAAGATAAATTTGGAGCCAGATTTCTTATAGTCCAAAAACTAGTTCCGGACCTGGTGTCTAGATTCTGGATCTTTTCCTCGGGTTGTGAGCCTCTGGTTGTTTTTCGGGCTTCAGAATTTTCTTTAAAATTTCATTTCTCTTGTGGACAACTTGCCTCAGTACTGTGGGCTAAAAGTCTGGTTCTAAACGCAGAACATTTATCCCGGTTCAAAGAACCACCTTGTCACAACTTTGTCATGGTACTAGAGCTCTTGTCCTTCACGAACCTCGGTCGTGAACTCTGCCTGTCCTGGGACTCCCTTTGTCCACTCCCGGTACCGATTGTGGGACTTTTGTCCTCCTCCGGTCCTGGGACGTCCTTTGTCCTCTCCCGGTTCTAAATCTGGAACCTTTGTCCCCTTCCAGTCCTGGGACGTCCTTTGTCCTCTACCGGTTACTTTCTGGGATCTTTGTCCCCATCCGGTCCTGGGATATCCTTCATCCTCTCTCGGTTAAAATCTGGAACCTTTGTCCCCTTCCGGTCCTGGGACATTCTTCGTCCTCTCCCGGTACTAATTCTGAGATGTCTAGTCATCTCCCGCTGCTGGTTCTGGAACGTCCTTTGTTCCCTTCTACTTCGACCCTCGTTGCCAAAATGTTTTAAATAGGTTACGTAGGTAGCAGGACACGTCTTTAGGTTATTAAGATACAAAAACTAAGAAAGGACTACAGACACCAAGTAGCCATATTGAACCAAGTAAGAATATACAACATTTTCCATAAATGTTTTATTTGGTTATTTCATTGCCATTGGGCCTCGTAGCACCAGTGCATGTTTCCTCATTGGAAGGCAGTAGTCCTTCTGCAGCTGACGTGATCTCATGACAAGAAAGCCCTCTCTTACAATTACTGATTTTAAAGATGGGGTTGGCACACACTTAAAGCACTCTACCGCAGCACCATATATATTAGTGCGTGGGCTAGCAAGCAACCCATCCTACTAACAATACCGAAAATCGATGGGAGACTGAAATCACAGTGAGAGGGGAACTTGCATTTCAATGAGAAGATTTGTATTTCTGAATATTAAATGGCAAAAGAAAATAAGTGAGCGCGGTTTATTAATTTCCAGATCCACTGCAAGAAGGGGAACCAAAGAAGATGCCATCCATGTTTTAAGAAGTCAGGACATGGTGGTGTATTACTCAGAGGTGTTTATTAAGCTGCTTACAACGACCCCTGGCCAGCCTGATCCTCAGCAACTGTCTGCCACCAGCCTTCTAGAAGCCACTGCCTGGATTCCAATAGTAGAAGCATCATGTTGCCTAGGAACAGGAGCAATAGCCAGGAACATTACAACATAGAATACAATACTATGGTCATGTCAGACAGAGCTTCGCTCACTCAGGAAGAATCCTTACTTATGGTCAAACTCAAGGAGTCTAAAATAATGAGTCAACGGTATAAAAGCCTAAGTGAACTATGTGACGAAGCAGCTGAAATGTTTGCTAGGCAATATAGCATAACTTTAAAAGGATAAGTAATGTGTTGACAGGAAAATGGCCATATTGAAAACCAAGATAAATTATACATAGACTCGATGTGGCCCTGCAAGACCCTTGCGTGTCGGCCAATATATCCACACACTGGAATACAGAAGAGCGCCCTAAAGTTATTTTTACTCTACTCTGTCCAACAGATGCATATGTTTTATGTGATCATGCTTGAAGTGTCCTAATTTATAGCTATTCAAATACATTTTTCATTAGCAATACTCCACTTGATAAAGGAGACAACCACCCACTACAAATTACATTATGCTGTTTAAAAAGAATACTGTGGATTGGTAATTTTTTGTTAAGAAATAACAATTCCTTGATAGTCAAAGCAAATATCAAGTGAATAGGGCATCAGCCACCGCTTCATGAGTGGGAATCCTTTTTGTGAACAGTACCATAATAATCGCATAGTAAACACTTCAACTTGTTAAAATTGAAAAACTCTTTCCATATGCTCAAGTGACATTTGTATAATTAGTAGAAAGCAGGGATTGTAATTCCCGACCCTTAATGTTCCTATAAGCAATAGCAGGACCTCTTTTGATTGGAGACAAGAGGTGTTGTCTCTTCAACCATTTTATACGCTACTGCTGTTCTAACCGCTTAAGGGGATTGTGTGGTAATGACGCTCCCGGACAACGTAGTGAAGACCAGTATCTTTATTACTTGAGGTAATCACAGAGCGTGAACGCCACCTTTGCCAGCCACACAGCACCTGCCGCTCGGGAAATCTTGGCGCGGGGCGAACAAACAGATAGAACATTGGTGGAGAGAAGAAAAAGCACTGCTACAAGCAAGTGCACATTACAACCCACCCCCTCCCTTCTACCCAAAATAAAATAACACAGTGCAAGTAATGGAAAAGATAAAAATAAAGGAGAAGAAAAACAAAAGAAACACGTCAATTAAGAAGCACAAGAAAACTTCCTTCAAGTTTGAACAAAATCCTCCAAAAAGCGAGGAGGTCTGCGAGGCCTAGGTGAACAGGCAACTCTGTTGTCCTCATCAGAAGGAAGAACAGGTGGAAGAGAACTGGAGGCATCCCCAGATCCAACTTCACTCCTGACTACAGACTCATTGGAGGACAACTCTGCATCACTCATCAACATTACACCATTCAAGCCGTCATCACACCGAATAGACTCGAGTACAGACACCAAAGAGCCTCTCCCCTTTGCGATACAACACAACCTTGCGTTTGTTCCATTTGTTGCCATTATCAATCAGCACATAGTTGTTAAAAATCTGTTTCACCCTGGAGGGACCTCAGAACGTAGACAAACCTTTCCATGGTCTGCCATGTACAACTTTGACCCAGTCACTGGCACACACACCTCTGCCATTAGACTTGACCCCTGGTTGGAGGCCAGCCTGGGAGAAGCCAGCCATGCAGGTACAAGTTTGTTGCCAGGCTTCCTTCCACACATCTTTTCAAATGGGGTGGACCCAGTTGCACTGTTGACTGGTGTGTGATGTGGCCAAACCATCTCGCTCACCATCACCCTGACAACCTTCCCACTCTGTAAAGCCAAGGAAATTGTACTCTTCACCAGGCGATTAGCCCGCTACCCCATGCCGTTGGTTTGTGGGTTATAAAGAGACGTGTGATGGTGAATGATTCCGCATTACCTTAAAGTCCCTCATCTCATGCGAAACCAATTGTGTGCCATTGTCTTTGATGAGGATGCGGGTAGACCCATCTCGTGAAAAATGTCCTTCAACTGTTCAATGGTCCTCTTGGTCGTAACATCAGACATGAATCTGACACCCAACCACTTAGATTGTGCATCAGTAAGCACCAAGGCATTTTTCAACGTCCCCTCCACACCCTGCATAGGTCCAATAAAATCAAGACTGACAGTACTCCAGGGTACACCAGGATCTTCGATGTGACCCAACATGGCATGAGTACCCGCCTTGAGACTTATCACTCTCCCTGCACACATCACACCCCACCACCCAGGACGTGATCTGCTCATCCATGCAGGGCCACCAGAAATACTCACGTACACAATTCTTAGTCAAGGTTTGGCCAAGGTGCCCTTTATGCGCAAGCTTGATAATTCTAGGTCTCAAGCTGTCTGGAAGGACAAACTTATCGTTCCTCATGAGAACTTTAGAAGCACTCGTGCTCAGTTCGTCCAACACCTTGACAAACAATCTGACTGGGAGAGCCAAAGCACTTTCCCTCTGTTCCCCGAGAACTAGCATACGTTCCACACACTTGAGAACAGCATCATGATCCATAAAATGGCACCACTCATCAGAGGAGAAGGCACAACCAATGCATTCCCCAACATCACTCAAAGAAGCCACAGCCCCCTCTTGCTCTCAAGAAGAACCCAGACCATGTTCGCCAGTGCTCTTCATAGACAGATGAGACAAACAATCGGCCTGTACATTTTTCCAACCATGAATGCAAGCCAACCGGTACCGATATTCCTGTAGCGTAGAAGCAAGTCTGGCTAGTCTTGCTGAACCTTTACCCGCACCTTCAGGGCTCAACACCTTAACTAAGGGTTTGTGCTCAGTGCAGATACAAAAGTCAACACCCCACAAGAAGGTTCTGAAATGCTCCACTGACCAAGCAGCTGCAAGAGCTTCACACTCAAGGACCGAATAGCTGTTCTTGCATTCGGACAAGGAGCGTGCGGCAAATGCCACAGTTCTCTCTACACCCACTTGCATCTGGGAAAGAACAGACCCCAAACCACAAGCACTGGCATCCATGGTTAGAAAGGTCTTAAGATGAGTGTCAAAGGCGCGCTAGAATACCTGCTTCGCAAATGTCCTTCCTAATCAAATCGAAAGCACGATATTGAGCATCGCCTCACACGAAAAAACACCCTTTCCTCAAGAGATACCGGAGAGCCTCGGTCTTGGTGGCAAAGCCCTTTACAAATTTGGCATAATACTCGATTAAACCCATGAAGGACCATAACTGGTCCTTGTCATGGGGGCATCCCTGATTCCTTCTTAAAGATCGACCTTAGGACGGACACCCTGACCAGAGATGGTATGCCCCAGATATTCAATTTCCTCCACCCGAAACTTGCACTTATCCTTCCTCTGGGTTAGACCTGCCTCCCTCAATCTGCGAAGGACCTCCCTCAAAGTTCTATTGTGCTCTTGAACAGACACACCGAAAACCAGGATGTCATCTTGGAAACATTTTACATGGTCCTAACCCCTGAAGACATGGGAAATAATTTGCTGAAAAACGCTGGCAGCAGAGGACAATCCGAAGGGCAACTTTGTGAAGTGAAAGGTGCCCTCCATGGTAATGAAGGCCTGAGATTTTTAGAGTCCTCTTGTAGCTTGATCTGGTGGTAAGCACTTTTCAAATCAAGCTTGGAAAAGTGCTTACCACCCTTGAGCAAAAGCAACAGTTCATTAACCCCTCCCCTGCTGGTGACGGAACCACTCCGTCATCAGCCGCGGTCGCACTGTGCTGATGACGGAGCGGTTCCCTCACGGCCCGCTCGGCACGCCTGAGCGGCGCGGATTCCGCGCCTGCGCTGAGCGTTCCATTGAGCGGGCGGGGCTGTGACGGAACCGCTCTGTCATGAGCACAGCGCAACCGCGGCTGGTGACGGAGTGGTTCAGTCACCAGCATGGGCGCGCCGCGCGCCCCCCCGCCCCTCTAGCGCTGCGGCGGAATAGCCGCCGCAGCGAAGGGGTTAATGTTGGGGAGGGGAAATGTATCAGCAACCACATGTTGGTTAAGGCTGCGAAGGTCCACACAGAACTTGAGCTTACCATCTCTCTTCTTTGTGATAACCACCTGAGAGACCCATTCGGAGGCCTCAACCGGTTCAATGACACCTTCCTGAGAATGTCCTCTAAAACATTTTTGACCTTATCCCTCACAATAACAGGGACCCTCCACAACATGTGCTTGACAGGGATGGTGCCCTCTTCCAAAACAATCTAGTGAGTGTACCCCCTCAATTCACCTAGATTCTCCCTGAAAACATCCATTTCGCCCAAAACGTGATCAGTGGTAACATCAGTCACGGACAAAACTTGACTTGGGGTGTGGGGATCAATGACAATACGAAGGTCAAATTGGTGTGCCCAACCCAAGATCGGGAGACCAACTTCTGCCACGTAGATCTTACCCACAATCTGCCTTGACTTAAAAATAATAGGAGAAGAAAAGTAGCCAAGAACAGTAATTCTCTCCCCTTGGTAATGCCTAGTATCAATGTCCTTAGGTGAGAGCGGAACTAGAGGCCACTCTTTCTCTCCCACATCCATCTTGGAACAATAGTGTATAAGGACCCACAGTCCACCATCAGTTCCACTTGTTTGCCAAGAATCCGAAAGGACGCTTTAACACCGCACCTTTTCTCAATTTGACCATCGGATGGAAGGACCATCAACACATGGTCCTCACCGTCCCCTTCAAGACAGAAATCCTCTGTCACAGCAACCCTGGATTTGTTGAAGTTTTTGCACATATGAGCGTAACGACTTCTCCGCCCACACTTCCTGCAATCGTGCTTTGAAGAAAAGCACCACTTAGAATCACTTGGCTGAAAAGTGCTACCGCACCAGGTACAACCTTTGGACTTGGTAGACCTTGGAGTCTTTGGATTGGGTTTGCCAACAGAAACTTTGGTGGTATCCTCCTTTTTCCCAATTGCAGCCACATTACCTTCAGTGCCCTCTTTCTTGCTCATTTCCTTCATGCAACGTTCAGACTCTTCGTCAACCTTAGCAATGGAAATGGCATCCTTCAAGAAAGGATTCTTTGCTGCCCAAAGACGTTCTTGAGTTTTCTTGCAGTAACAATGCACTATGAGTTGGTCCCTAATAAGTTGATCATTCATCTGTCCAAATTTGCCTTTTATTGACAGCTCCCGAAGAACAGAAACAGATTCATCCAACGTTTCACCTGACTTTTGTGGTGTAAAACTTGTAGCAAGACACTGCAATATTCTCCTCCTTCGCAAACCTTTTCTACAGATGCAACTTGGCCTCCTTAAAGACATCCTCCACAGGCTGATTATCATTTCCCAACATTTGAGGTGAGTATTTGAAAATATGATGCGCCTCTTTTCCAATAGTGCCTAACAACAACGCTTTCTTCATTTCAGGTGAAAATTCGAGGCCATCAAGAGCAATAATGTCATTGTCAAATGAGTCAATCCATTTCTCCCATTGCATGGACGGTTGACCTGGTTCAGCAAGAGAAGGAAGAGGTAGCACAATGGAAGAAACAGCCATAACAGCAATCAAAAACAGTTCAAAGAGGCACAGACTGGGTATTCGCCAAAAATAAAAATAGCCAGCAGGGG
Source organism: Lissotriton vulgaris (assembly GCF_964263255.1). Taxonomy (NCBI): domain Eukaryota; kingdom Metazoa; phylum Chordata; class Amphibia; order Caudata; family Salamandridae; genus Lissotriton; species Lissotriton vulgaris. The sequence continues at coordinate 725,340 of NC_141690.1, forward strand.
AAAGTGTATAATTTCACAGTGTAGGAGGCTCCACTTGACAGACAGCAGACTCCTTTGTTGAGGGGAGTCACATGAACAGAAAACAACCCGTACCGGGAAAGGCAAGGTAAAGTGCGAGGGGAGGGCGTCTAAACAAGCCTCTCACGCCTCACACAAAACTCTTCTGCAGCGGGGCACAAACGCGAAGTTGAGCGCTGGGGCGTGACTCACCACAGGCGTCCGGACGATTGAAAGTCTCAATGTCGTACACACAACATTGGCCCTCTGCTTGGAGCCGCACACGTTGATAATAACTTGAAAACAGCGGGCCGCACACGTCGCTGCGAGCAGGAAACTGCTGTAGGCACTTGATACGTCTCAGAGTGGCTGGAGACCGTCGGCAGATAAGGCGGAGCAGCGCTGAGAGACAGAGAGAGAGGGCTTTTCACCACAGGAGAAGATGAACAATGATAACGTCAGACTTGAGACATCAAACAGCAGGCAGCCTGACAGCCTGACAGTTACAGGTAGGAGCTTCTTGTGACTCGCGCTTCACGCTACAGTGATAAGTATCACCACATGCAGCTGGCGATCGTCGCCAAAAATGTGGTAATGACACTCACGGACAACTTAGTGAAGACACGTATCTTTATTACTTGAGGTAAACACGGAGCGTGAACGCCACCTTCGCCAGCAACACCGCAACTGTTGCCCGTGGAATCTTACATTTGCCTAGCACTAAAGTTCCTTCAGCACCCCTTTATAGTCCTCTGTTCTCTGTCCACTGGCTCCAGACCTTTTCCCACTTTTTAGGGCATTCCGACTCTTGTAGATCACCCTCTCCGCTTATTGGCACCAGTCAAGATCCTCTTTCCTGTCCGCAACACTCGAAGGCGGCTCAGCACCCAGGTCCGTACATTAATTCTCTTGGCCACTCCAGCCACCAACATCAGCCATATTTTGGGATATGTGGGCCAAGCTTCCTCCCCAGTTATGCATAGGATGAGCCATCATGCCTCCAGGGGCACATCTAAACCGGACATCTTGACATCACCTGTACAATCCCTCTCCAATAGTGGTGGATTTGGAGCAAGCCCACAGTAAGTGAAAGGTGCCCACCTCGCTACATCCCCTGCTGCAGAGGTCTGTGACATATCTCCCAATACAGTGCATAAGCGGTCTAGAGGAAGAGGATCTGTGAATTATCCAGTATTTGGGTGTCTTTCATAGATTCACATGCCTGAATCATTCCCCGTCGTCGAGACGGGAGCCTCCGGTATATAAAAAAGTAATGTCCTAAGACATACATAAAGAGATTAGGTCTAAGGGGCTCTCCTTAGTAACCTATCTAGGTCCTTATGCAGGAAGGACCAAATAGAGTAGGCTCCAGGGTCCCACCTTGGTAGCCTATCTGGGTCCTTTTGTAAAAAAGGACCAAAGTAAAAGAAACAACCAATCAGCAACTACCTCCCTCTAAAACCTTCCTGTGAGGAGCCTCAGTCTCTCAGATTTTCGTACGCACCAAGTTGGTAGGTGTAAACCTGTTAGAGAGAGGTGAGTCCTGCCAGGGGAGGCGGGAGGGTGCATGTGAATCTATGAAAGACACTAATACTGGATAACTGCAGTTACAGGTAAGTAACGCATTTCTTATCCAGTATTTGGGTGTCTTTCATAGATTCACATGCCTGAAGAAACAACCAATCAGCAACTACCTCCCTCTAGAACCTTCCTGTGAGGAGCCTCAGTCTCTCAGATTTTCTACCACACGTTGTGCTAGGGAGTCTCCACCTGAGTTCTCCTCAGGAATTTTGGATTTTCTTCAAACTTCACAGTTTTTTCGACTTTCTTGCTATGGCTGATGTCAAGAAGAGAGCACTTTTCCGTCCCTGTGCCTCCTGTGGTAAACTGAGGCTCCACGTGGACGACGAACATGAGGAATGCCTATATTGCCTCTATCCTCACCACAAGTCTATAGACTGCAGGATTTGCCGTAAGTTCTCCGTCAAGACCCAGAAAGACCGGGAAGGGAGACTTCTAATTTGGCTGAACAGGCTTAAGGACAAACCGGAAGGCGACCTCATTTCCGAAGGTGAGAGCATGTCTGGCGCCTCACAGTTTTCCCTGAAGAGGCCTAGGGCTTCCTCGCCTGGCCGCTCAGCAACCCCTCCTAAGAAGTCCAAAAGGTCTTCAGAGGGCAAGCCTGCCGTATCTAGCAAGGACCTTCCTGTCCCCAGGAAGCAACCACTGCTTACGGTGACGACGGCGCAATCGGCGACCACCTCATCGCTTAAGACCGTCTCTACATCGACAACGACGGTATCGACGACGATGGCATCGTCGGCGTCCTCCTCATCGACGACTCTAACCTACTCGTCGTCAGCAGGAAGACCGCTTTCATCCTCCGCACCGAGGACGTCGACGACGGCACCGTCGACGAGGACGTCGACGACGGCACCGTCGACGAGGACGTCGACGACGACACCATCGACGAAAGTCACACCGTCGACGAAGCCGTCGACGAAGGGCACTCCGTCGACGAAGGGCGCTCCGTCGACGACGGCGCCGACGACGAAGCAGTCGACAGCGGAAAAGCTACCTAAGGCACCGTCGACGAGAGCGTCGTCGACGGACACACCGTCGACGAAGACCATATCGACGGCTGCTGGTACCTGGAAAGAATCCGAGCTCCTGTCACATGCAATGGACGCTCAGACATCCCATGTCTCCATCAGAATCACCAAAAGGCCGATTACTCCGGAGATGACTTCGCCTAGTAAGGTCCAACAGCTGACGCCATCCTGCCTCTTACAGGACCAGGAACCGGAGGAGGAGATGTTTACCCAGGCCACTAGCCCCTCAGACTTGATTGTCAAGTGCCAGAGTACGGACGAAGAGCAGGAGGTTGAGGAATCGGTTCCTCCAGTTGTGTCTACCCAAGTTCACACCCAGGTGACCCCAATGGTGTGCTTGCCAGCCTCTTTAGTTTCAGACTTGCGCTTTCTCGTTCAGGACTACAAAGAGCGGTTTCCACAGAAAGCCACCCCTGCTGTTCCGCCAACCCCGCAACCAGCTGTGACCGTTCCTGCGCAGGTGACAAGACTTAACCCCCCTCCACTGGTTCTTCCTAGGACACAGGACCCTGCTCAAGACCCCGTCTCGTCCGAGGAAGAGGAAAGGGAGCATGAAGAAGGGGAAGTCCGAGATGATGATACGGACGTGGATGCAGACCAGGACTATGTCACTCACTCTCCAGCCTCTCCGGAGCCGCAATCCTCTGAGTCTCCACCTGCAGATATTGGAGGTTTCCATAACCTCATGGAAAGGGCTGCCAAAAGGTTCCATATGTCCATGGAATCTCAGGAAACTGAATGTTTCCTCTATGACTTTAAAGAACCAACTAAGAAAACTACTAGATCGATCCCGATCATTGATTATCTACTTAAACAGGGCAAGCAGCTCATGCAGTCTCCAACCTCCCTGCAGGTAATCGTACCCAGACTGGACAAAAAATACAGAGCTACGTCGTCAGCTCCAGCATGCCTTACGGGTCACCCCAAGGCGGACTCTGTGGTCACCCTGGCGGCGCAGAAGAACTCGCGTAACCCTGCATCACCTTTATCGACACCACCAGATAAAGAAGGCAGGAAGTTGGATGCAGTTGGGAAACGTTTTTCCACTACCTCTGCGACAACGGTGAAGATTGCCAATTCCATCGCCCTTCTCGGGCGTTACAACCGCCAACTCTGGGCGGACATCGCGCCCTACATTGCCGACCTGCCAGAAGATCTTAAAGCGGAGGCACACTCGCTCCTCCTCGAGGGCCAAACATCGGCTTCAGAACTGATAGACTGCGCCATTGACGTGGCCATGACTGGATTCAGACAGCTGGCAGGCATATGCCTTATGATGGTGATCATCTGTTCGGCGAGAAGATTGACGAAGCCCTCACTACAATTAAGAAGGACACCGACACAGCCAGAGCCCTAGGCACTCTGCAATCTCGCACTCAGTCCTTTCGTACCAACAGGGGGAGGGGACAATCCTCCTATAGAGGCTCTTATCAAAACAAGTCCTCTTACTCATACTCACAGGGTAAGACGCAATTCCAACAGCGCCAACACCAGTCGGGACGTCAGTCCTCCTTCAACAAATCATCCTACAGAGGAAAAGGGCAGAAGAGACCAGCAGGCAATCGCCAATGACTCTACCAATTGGCCAGCCCCTCCACCATCGCTTTCTTTGCGACTTGGAGGAAAACTTTCTTTTTACCTTCAAAATTGGCGGCAAATAACGACGGACCGGTGGGTTCTACAACTTCTTCAATTCGGCCACTCTCTGGAATTCCTCTCAAACCCTCCACGGACACCACCTGTCAAGCGTCCTCACAGACACCTACGGCTGCTTCTACAAGAACTAGCTTCCATGCTCCAGAAGGGCGCAAAAGAAAAAGTTCCACACGCCCAGATGGGGGAGGGCTTCTATTCCCACTTCTTCCTCATCCACAAGAAGGGGAAGAAATGGCGACCGATTCTCGACTTGAGAGCTCTCAGTGTGTTTCTAAAGAAGCAGTCGTTCCGGATGGTCACGCTACAAGAGATCCTGGGACTCCGGGAAAAAGTCGACTACATGACATCACTCGACCTACAGGACGCCTATTACCACATCCCTATCCTCAAGGGACACAGGAAGTTCCTAAGGTTTGCAGTCGCAGGGGTACACTACCAATTCCGCGTCCTCCCCTTCGGCCTCAAATCTGCTCCAAGGATCTTTACGAAATGCCTTTCTCCTGTCGCAGCCTATCTCCGCCAGCAGGGTCACCAGGTCTTCCCTTACCTGGACGACTGGCTGGTAAAGGCTCCGTCGAGAGCAGCCGCAGCCGCATCTTCCAGCGCCTGTCTGCATCTTTTCCGCCGCCTCGGCTTGACCCTCAACAAGGAAAAGTCATCCCTAACACCAACCCGAGTCATCACCTTTCTAGGAGCGACCCTGGACACGGAATGCACGAAGGCCTTTCCATCACAGGAGAGAAAGTCGAAACTCGTCTCCTTGGCCAGGTCAGTGGCATCCAAAAAGACTCTGACCGTCCGTCTCTTCAAGTCGCTCCTCGGCATGATGTCGTCATGTATCCTACTCATCCCGCACTGCCGCCTAAAAATGCGCCCCCTGCAGGAAGAACTGTCAAAACAGTGGACACAAGCGGCGGGATCCTTCGAGGACCGCTTACGAGTCACCCAACCTATGATCAACAGTCTACAATGGTGGAGATCAGACAAACACCTGTCGCAAGGACTGCCGTTCCTGCTTCCGGCGCAACCGCATATCATCACCACGGACGCATCCTTGGAGGGCTGGGGTGCAGTCCTGCAAGAACTACAGACCAACGGAAAATGGACGCCACAGGAATCCAAGCTCCACATCAACATTCTGGAGCTACGGGCAGTCTTCCTGGCGCTCCAGTCGTTCCTCCCGCGCATCAGAAACTCCCCAGTGCTAGTCAGGACGGACAACACCACGACTATGCACTACCTGAACAAACAGGGAGGGACGCGCTCTCTCTCTCTCTCTCGAGAATCTCAGAGGGTTTGGAACTGGCTTCTACAATATGGCATCACCCTCAAAGCCGAATACGTTCCGGGCAAGGACAACGTCCTGGCGGACGCCCTCAGCAGAGAACAGTCCCTATCCCACGAATTGGAGTTAGACGAGAGTGCATTGGACTACATCTTCATGAAGTGGGGGACACCACAGATAGACCTCTTCGCCACCAGGGAGAACGCCAGATGCCCAAGCTTCGCAAGCAGGCTTCCCCAACCAGGAACACTAGGGAATGCATTTTCCATAGCTTGGCAGAACGTGTTTGCTTACGCCTTTCCGCCATTCCCACTGATACCCAGGGTGATCAGGAAAATGAAATCGGAGCCCTGCACCCTGATCCTCATCGCCCCATCCTGGCCGAGGCAGCACTGGTACACGGAGCTCCATCGTCTATCAGTCCATCCGCCTCTTCGCCTTCACAGCCACCCGACCCTACTCACGATGTCTCACGGGCAGGTTCTCCACCCGAACCTGGGCCCTCTGAAATTGTCAGCCTGGCTCCTGACTACCGCGAGTTCAGTCATCTAAACATACCACAAGAGTGCAAAGAGGTCCTGTCCAACGCTAGAGCTGACATCACAAAAAAGACTTATACTCTCAAGTGGAAACGCTTCTGCGTCTGGTGTGAGAAGGAAGGTCTACATCCCTTCCAGGTCACTCAACAACAACTCCTGCCATATCTTCTACACCTGGCGCACTCAGGCCTTGCCCATGCGTCCATCAAGGTCCACTTGGCAGCAATTTCTAGGTTCACTCGAACTTCTAGGGGCCCCTCCCTGTGGGCGGACAGGCTCATTAAACAATTTCTAAAAGGCCTTTTTAGGTCCTTCCCTAGACCAAAACCTGTCCCTCCAACGTGGCAACTCAACGTAGTTCTTCACCAGTTGATGAGGCATCCCTTCGAGCCTATCCACAAGTCGGACATCAAATTCCTGTCGTGGAAGACAGCCCTCCTACTTGCTCTGACCTCGGCCAGAAGAGTAGGCGAATTGCAAGCCCTATCCATCCAGGACCCATTCTTACAATTCAAAGAGGACAGAGTCATCCTGCGTACTAACCCACGATTCATACCCAAAGTCCCTTCGGACTTCCATTTAAATGAGCCCGTGGTTCTTAAATCATTCTTTCCGAACCCATCTACTCCGGCTGAGAGATCACTGCACTCTTTAGACCTTCAGAGATGCCTAAAATTCTATCTTGATAGGACGAGACAATTCAGGAAGTCATCCCAACTCTTCGTCGCATTCAGCAGACCTAGGAAGGGCATGCCCCTATCAAAGCAAAGTATATCAAGATGGATCTCTTCAGCTATAACTCTCTGCCACGAAAAGGCAGGACGACCCCTGGACTCACGGGCCAAAGCCCACTCCACCAGGGCCATGTCCACGTCTGCGGCACTGTTTGCTGGAGTGCCACTCCTGGACATCTGTCGAGCGGCGACCTGGAAGTCCCCGCATACCTTTACCAGGCACTACTGCTTGGATGCCGAGCTGACGAAGGACGCAGCAGTGGGCAGAGCAGTGCTTCGCCATCTATTCCAGTGAGGTGAGCCCTCCTACTTCCCACCATCCTTGACTGGTATGCACATTTCTTTATTACTAGATTCTGCATGACATTGTATACTGTTGCTTATACAGTCACAAATGTTCCTTATTTGCAGGTGTATACGTTCTGTATCAACACAGGATGTGCATATTGTATTGCTTGCTACTCTGATTCAGGCATGTGAATCTATGAAAGACACCCAAATACTGGATAAGAAATGCGTTACTTACCTGTAACTGCAGTTATCCAGTATTAGTGTCTTTCATAGATTCACATGCACCCTCCCGCCTCCCCTGGCAGGACTCACCTCTCTCTAACAGGTTTACACCTACCAACTTGGTGCGTACGAAAATCTGAGAGACTGAGGCTCCTCACAGGAAGGTTCTAGAGGGAGGTAGTTGCTGATTGGTTGTTTCTTTTACTTTGGTCCTTTTTTACAAAAGGACCCAGATAGGCTACCAAGGTGGGACCCTGGAGCCTACTCTATTTGGTCCTTCCTGCATAAGGACCTAGATAGGTTACTAAGGAGAGCCCCTTAGACCTAATCTCTTTATGTATGTCTTAGGACATTACTTTTTTATATACCGGAGGCTCCCGTCTCGACGACGGGGAATGATTCAGGCATGTGAATCTATGAAAGACACTAATACTGGATAACTGCAGTTACAGGTAAGTAACGCATTTCGTATCCGCAATTGTATCCAGCGGAAATGAGCACAGATAGCTACTTCTCTGGAACTCTGGATTTCTTCCGCCCAGTCATAGTCTTCTATTAACACCAGATCTGTTTTCCATGTCTCCCGCAAGGGGTCATGGGACTTGTTCTGGAGCTTCCTATAAGCTAGGGAGGTTTGCATAGGGTCTAGCAGGAGCCGATCCTCTAACTGAGATTATTCCGGAAGCTGCTCTCCTTGCAGGATATGGCATCTAAGCGCATGTCCCAGCTTTAGGTATTGAAACCTCTCCGATTCCACAATCTCATACTGCACATATTTTTTCCAGGAATTCAATGCTTGCTGCCTGTTCATATACTTATTCTGCATGTACCGTTGGGATTAGCCTATAAGAAACTAATTGTACCGTATTTGTACCTGTTTGACATGGAAACCGCGATGTAATTAATTGCAAATGCTACGACTTTTGAAATTCAATTAGGTATGTGGATAAAAAAGGAGAACGAGGCAACCAGAAGACTTTGGGAATTGAAACCCGTTCAGAGGGATCTAGGGGCCAAAGTTTCAGCCTTAAGGACCCCTGAGGCACATGTGAAGCAGAAATAGAAAATATCTGATAGGAAGTGCTGGAGATAAGACCAAAACCAAGAGCTGCAAAGCCAGTTCAAAGACCTGAAAACTGCTCCTCACAGGCACAACATTAGACTCTGTGGATTGCCCGGAGACACAGGGATCAATGACATAGTGAGAAGGTCAAAAAGTTATTCTGCTGAATCCTACTGAGTCTGAAGGAAGAAGATATCATATTAGACAATTCATTGTGTGGGTGCAAGATCCTACGGCTCAGCCGCTCCACCTGACATTTTGGCATGTGTCCATTATTTTAGAAGAAATCATATTAGCTGTGAGACATACCCACAACAACGTTCGAAGACATCGTAGTATACATCTGCCAAGACCTTTCTGCTATCACATTGCACAAACACTAGGCATTTCGCAAAGTAACTGACTTCATCCTGAAAAAAGAGGCCAAATATAGATGGATCCACCCCTTTCGCCTTATATTCCAATGGGACAACACTCTTTACCAGCTGAGATCCCTCATCAAAGCATCACAGTAGCTGGGCCTGAATGATCCCCAGAGTTGCCTCAAGACTGCGGACCTCCTGCCAGTTGGACTGCTTCTCTCTGTGGTTTAGACCGAGGGGTGGACGGGACACTCCCAAAAAGAAGTGTAAAGTGGTCGGCTGACACAATAACACAGAAGAAACAACACTGATAGACACCCTGAAGCAAACTGGAGCGGCAGCTGTGGAGAAGCAGTCAACCAGCAACATTGAAATTGTTGACCTGGCTCCATTCATGCTGCTGGAGTATCCCCAATGTGGAATGGTCGGGTGAGACAACGCCTCCTCTTTTTGCTAGTCATACGAGGGTGGGAGGGCAGGGACTGCCTTGTCTAAAGGACTTTGTCAGGGCATACAAGGTCCAATCAAGATTGACATTGACTCAGTTAATCATATCCTCATGAGAAATAGTTTGAGTATCTGTTTTTAGTTGGTGAGATTGAAGTTAAGTTGTGGGAGGCTTTTAACAATGTGGTAGGCTTTTAACAATGAGGATACCGCAGAAGCATTTAGACCTAGTGCGATGGCTGAAACCCTGGATAGCTCTTCCGAGTTAACTTGGGCCCCTAGACATGTCACACTGAGTGTTAACAACAACAAGTCAGCAGACAGACGAGACAGTTTGGAGTTAAATGTTCGAGGCCTGAATGCTCTTGCTAAGCAGTTGGCAGTTATGTCAGCCATGCAAGATGCTGACTGTGAGATCTGCCTACTGTAGGAAGCACACCTCCTTAAGAAGGACTGGACTTATGTGAAGTCTCAGTGGCTCCTGAGACAGTTCCTCCCCTCGGGCCCAGCTAAAAAAGGTTGGAGTTGCTATACTCTCAACCAGTACCTATATAAGTGTGGTGGAGGGGTTGATGATGCAAGTATCTGGAAGGCTTCTATCGATGAGATTCATGATAGATGGGCAGGGCTTTACTGTGGCTTCCACATGTGTGTCCAGTGAGGGCCAAGAGAGGTTCCTATGGTCCAACATTCATAAAGTACTAATCTCACAGGATGAAGAAATCCTGGTGGGGAGGGTGAACTTTAACATTGTGATGCACTGCAACTGGGACACATTGGGCAAAAGGTCAAGGCAGACCGGGATGATGTTCTCTGAAGGGAAGCAATGGCTGTGGGAGGTGAGCCTATTAGACATACAGTGTTGACACTAACTTCACGTTAATTTTATTAGACATTTTGCCAGACCATTGCCTCACTGTTTGCTAGACTTTTCATATCTTTTGCTGATTCTGGGGAAGTGGCTGGCTTCATACATGAGGCTCCTGTCTCAGTTATCCCTAAGGCCAGCAAGGACCTGCAGTCATGCTCTTTCCATAGGCCCATATCATTGCTCAACATGGTTGAGCTGTTCTCTCTGTGCCACAGTCTACCCCATCATATACAATCCACACTGAACTTGGAGTAGGTTTTATTTCAGACATGATAAAAATGGCCCCTCTACTAGCATGGCTGAAGATCTGGTTGAATCAGGAAATTCCCCTTAATCATATTATTTTGAAAGACTGCTTACAGCTAGATAGATCTAACAAAATTATGTGGCTAGCATACATTAAAGACAGTGTGCCAAATTAGGGAGACCAGAGCTTTTTTCATCCCCAGAGTCTATAACAACAAAGGACATCGCTCTGATTAAGGGTACACAGGGAGAAATGCTAAGTCTGGAGAGGGAACAAATGGAATTTAAAAAACCTATGGTGAGGGTGAACATCATTATGAGTACCCAAGAAGGCCCTGAATTGTATTTAACCATTGTGAATCGACCATATCACCGGTTCCTTCTAACTCGATTCCGCTTTAACTTGATCCACCTGAACCTTGGTCATTTTCCAACCTGGAGTACCCCTGAAAACGCAATGCTGTGTTCATGTGACAACTTCTCCACCCAGAACACAATGCACTTTCTGATGTTCTGTGGTCACTACACGGTTATAAGGGCGAAATATCTGATCCCTATTCTAAAGGAGGCTGGGTTTATTCAAGTAAAGCCAGCACTTTTGTTTCTACAATTACTGCAGACCCCTAGGATTATGTTCCATGTTGCCAGTTTCTTAGTGGGATCTGCTAGGATTAAGAATAGGAAGATGACCAATAACTCTCATATTGTTGCTTTATAGTGGATGAAATAGAGTACTATGTTTACATTACGGGAAGGTTTACTGACTGAGAATGAAATGCCGGAATCTATAACGTTTGTTACTTTGTATTCTTTTTAACTGACCTCTTTTTTAATGTATTTTTAATGTATTCCTAAAGGGTAATATTTTTTTTAAAACTTTTGTACATATTTCCTACTGTGTATATTAACCCCATGGCTGCTAGGCGTTTTCCCGTCCTGCGCTGGGTTTTATTGTTTTATATTGTTTTATGACGAGCTGGCCTTGTCATCCGCGCACGGCAGGTAAGCGCCATGACGAGGCCAGCTCGTCATTAGCCTTGAAGGGGTTAATTGTGATTTTAGCTTGTATATATATTATGTATTTTAGTATATGTAAATTTTTGTATAGTGCTATTGTTTTTTTATGATATTGATTTATCGAAATAAAGTATTTTGACTGACTGACTGCTCAACATGGACACTATAAACGGTTCATTGGCATTCTGGCACAGAGACTAAACTCACATATGCCCTCATTGATTGACCCTGACCAAGCAAGGTTTATACAATTACGGAGCTGCCTGAGAATACCCAGTGCCTATTACATGTCATGTATAACATGAAAAGAATCGGGAAATGTGCACTGCTTATGTGTGTCAACGATAAGAAAGCATCAGAGTTCATTTGCCCTTCTTGGAGGAGAAAATGTAAAACTCAGCTTTGGCCCTAAATTTAGAACAAGGGTATTTAACAACTATAAAGGACTATATGACAGGGTTAAAGTGAACAGGATCCTCTCAGCAGCATTTCAAATGCAGCTGGCCAAGAGGCAGGGTTGTTGCCCCCTTTCTTCATTACAGTTTGCACTGTACCTAGAATCCATGGTCTAGAGGGTGAGTACTAAACATGACATAGAAGGCGTGAATATACAATAGGATACATATAAGATATACATTTACGTACGTGAATTGTCATTTTGTCACTGACTGACCTGACCCACTCTGCCCCAACGGTGCTGGGCGAGTTGGCAGTTTGAAAGCGCTTCGGGCCTTTAAAAAAAATCATTTTTAGAAGACTCTGATCCTGAATATCAATAACCCTCCCCAACCAAAAGAATGAGATACTGGGTTGGTTTGCAGTCTAGTGGGCAACAGATAGTATTCAGGACCTAGACATCAAGATCACAGCCTCCCCTTGCACAACATCTTAAGTGAATTACAGAGACCTCCTCCGAATGGTTCAAAGAGATTCACAGTGCTGGCAATAGGTTGGACATGGTTGGACAGACTGGCAGCAATTAAAATGACTACCTAACTTAGAATTCCATTCGTGATGCAAGCTTTGCCTCGCCAACCCTCACTGGGACACGCTCAAAACAACCGAAAACGTTCAAGTCCTTCCGATGGGGGAAAGACACCCGTGTGGCTAGACTTACTGCCCATAACACACCCAGATAGACAGGGGTTTGGAGTACCAAATCTGACACAGTACTTCCTAGCTCAGATACATCCTAGAGTCGAAAGACCCAGAGTCTGAGAAATATTGGTGCTTTACTAACTAAACAAAAGCTGGCATTCACATGTGGAAGAATCCCTGGCTGCCCAAGAAAGTCAGGAACTTAATTTCATTTTGCATTTCACAGGCCACGTGGCTCAATGGCGTACGCACAATCAGCCATCCCTTGCTTTTCACCCAACAGCACTGGGCATTGTGGAGCTCATAGTTTCGCTTTTAACACTTTCAGTTTGGGTTGAAAACCCCAGATGGCAAAGTGATGATGGCAAAAATCCCAGAACTTGCTGAAGATGTTACACATGTCATGGAGCTATGTTTTAACATTTTACAAAGTCTACTAGTCCGTTTCAAACTGCTTGTTTTACATAGAAAACTCTGCTGCCATATTGTATGAGGGTTCATTCTTATTCACTGCATGCATTAGAACCAGCATTGGCAATGCAAATGGTTTCATCTTTTGTGTAGTAGAAGGTTTTATACTGAGGAGTTTCACAACACAACAGTACAACATGAACAGCTGCAGTGCAGCCTTCCCTAAAACAGAATAAGCAACGGCCAGCTGCCAGCAGCAGGAGGAGCATCACACGATCCTCTCACACATACACAGAATGTACGGACCTAATATATAAAGAGGGAATGAGGGGAGTTAAAGGACTGTAAACAGATATAAAAATACAAAACCCCTAGTATAGACATCCTACAACCTCTTATGGAATTACCAGACTTTCATATACTCCTAGATACTGGCTCCTCACCTATCCAGCGTGGTATGCTTCGTCAATGGGGTCCTCATTTATTTATTTTATTTATTTTGAATATTTATTAGCACTGGGAAGCATCGGATCCGTGTGTACTATTGTATAGTCTCCTACGTGTGGGTTCCCCAGTATAGCTCAGATTAGGGCTCTTCACATGTCAACATTTACATTCTCCCTATATTTAAATTGTCAGACCTTTATTTAAATTGTGTGGGTGAGCTACAAATGTTTTTTACTAGAAGTTTATACACGGGAGGATTAGGCATGTTCAGTTTATTCTTTGTTTTTTCATAAGATGGAGCAACAGCAATGGAGTCACCCCTTCTTCGTACAACAGGTACCCCTTGAGCGCAAACAGTATAAACGCCTCCCCTTCAGAGGACAGGTACATGGAAAGCAGCAGCAACACCAGGGTTTCCCATCACAGGACACGGACACATTATGCAGCAGCATTGCAAGAGAACAGACAGCATGGCAGTGGGAAAGCGCCCTTCACTCTTCCACAGGAGGCATAAAGTGCACAGAACAGATCCAGCAAGACAGACAAGTGCAAGCTTTCATCGCACACAGAACATTCACACTTAAGGCATGGTTGACATGTACTTTACAGACAGAGCCCTGGAGCAGGTGCTTAACTCACTGAGAGAATTGTATAGATAGGTGAGTGAGTGAATTTTTAGTCTTGGCACCATTCTCACATAAACGATATTCTCTGTCAGCAGGATATCCTGAAAGCCCTGCTGTTGTCACTCAGACTTTCAGGTTCTGTTGAGCTTTGATTTTTCCAGATAGTGAGAAGTAGCCATTACCTACTAGGTCATTGATATTTGGATCAGCGTAGCCACAAATTAAGTAGCAATGCTCTAGACAGACGCACAGGTGCCAGCCTCTTTGAAATGGTTTGGAAGGCACACGCTCCCCAGGCTCAGTGGACCCCAGCCCCGGTACTGCACCTGTTCAAAATGTTGAGGGCCGCCACTGATTGCAAACATTGTAAAAGCTCTTTAAAGAGTGGTAACTAACTTCTGTCCGAGCCTCTGAGTATGCAGACAACTGGAGAGAGAGAATGGGAAAAAGACACGTCTGGCTGTTTTTCTCTCTGTCCAGACCCCAACATATGGAATGAGAGCAAAGCATTGTAGCTGGTCTTCAGAGAGGTGCACACATCTCTCTCCCTCCAAAGAGATGTATGCAATCACACTAGTAACACATGAAAACAGCTCAAGCTCCTATGAAATGTGCTGGCCCCTCCCTCAGAAAATGTACCACAGACCCAGGACAGAAATTGATCAAAATGACCTTGGCGAGCTTACTCTTTTCCAAAATAGCATGATCGTTTCCAAGGCATCTTGACGTGGTTTACATTACATGAGAGGAACCCCTTTTTCTCTTCAGCCTGACTTATTTCAGTGTGCTTACACCGCCAAACTGCTTATTCATTTTACATTACCCATGTTATGCTGCTTAAGGTTAGACTCTTGATGCCTGCCTTTGACTTATATTACATGATAAAATATTTTAAGCAGAACTTATATGTCTGTCATTGTAATTAAACTAAATACCAACACTCATATCTGCATTGAGATGCTCCATTATTTATTGCACAGCTCTAATATATTTCAAATGCTCGATGCTCTCCAAACATCAAATGATCTGTAAACAAAGCAGAGCTCCTTAAAAGGGTGGACAAAAGCTATGCTGGTGGGTGGTCAGGCAAATGGATAGCTGAATTATTTAGGAAGATGGCTAAATGAATGGGTAGAGAGTGTGGGGTGAATGAAAGTGTAGATGGTGGATGGTTGCACAGTGTCCAGATGAAAATAGTTGTGGATAGACAGAGTGTGTAGATGAACATAAAAGGTGTAGATGGTTAAGTGGTGGATGGAATTGTGTGGTAACATGTCGATTATGGCGGATGTCAAATTGTGCAGATTTTAGCGCGTTTTTAATCTGTAATTACATCGAGTTACATATGAATGTTTGCTCAATACTGCTGAGAGTTATACAAATCAAATAACCTAAATCTACTTTGACTTGTACTAGCGTTGGCAGTCTGTTTACTTATGGTTATTTTATTGCATGACTTACACAGATGTGTCATTAAAATTGGCTTTTTATCGTGAGTTTTTGTCCTGAATTCTGACCCTTTGTTCTTCATTTTTACAGTCCCTGCCCAGAATGGACTTCTGTGGCAGGTGGTCACCCTAGCTTGACTTGTGATGGTAGAGCTAGGGTGGGGTCATGAAAACTGCTAAATCCTTGTTAAGGCACTTAGGGATTGCGCAACTGGTCATTGCATGCCTGCGGAAAAAGATAGAACCTCCCTCTGTGAATCAAAAGCTTTGGAAGCAATATTAAAGGGGAAAATAACAAAAGCGACACGATTTGGATACCATTACGAGATAACATGTCAAAAGGTTGCCCGTGCTTTGCATGGCTTCCCAGACTTGGCCTCTCACAAATGTGGAGATTGAATGATGTAATCATATTGATTTCTTCAATCGTGTGGATCAGACTACCGACATAAAATGGATTATCGGGAGAGTGGGCGCCCCAGGAGGAAGGAAAGGTCCGTTGTGTAAAATATGTATGGCAGGCTAACACTTAAAAGGCAAATATGGCTGGAGGGATCAATTATCTAATTTGTTCTTTGTTATTTTGAGATGCCTATTGTGAGGCACGGTGTCACACAGGTAAGCCACTATTTGATTTGTTATCTCTGTATATTTATTTTAAACTGTAATAGACATTTATAAAAAAATAACCATTAATAAACACAATCGTGAAAGTTTTAGGGCACTTTGAGAAAAATACCTGCAGAATGCTCAACCAATGGAGATTTAACCTGACTTCCATCTTATCCTTGTTGCAGCTGGCTTGCCTTAAAAGAAGGCAAATGGGCTGATTTCGCGCAAATTGATTTTCTTGCATATATAAAGCAGGGAAATACTGTCAGTGAGTAACTGTTTACCTGCTTTGACTGGATACATAGGAGTGCCTGCACGTCTTTTTAATTTCTATGTCCCAGATGTCCAACCAAATTCTTTCAGTGGCAACAGAACTCCTTGTGCTACTATATTATGCGAAAGAAGGGGATCCCCTAGTACACAACGAGGCCACCCAGAGGTCAGGTGACTGGAATAAATCATTTTCTTCTCCACTGATTTTGGGAAGGGGTAATTTATGATCAATCTGGCATAAACACAAACTAAGTTAACACAAGGAGATGATGGGCGGAGTGCTGAAACTTTTCAGACACTCGCCCTCAGTCACAGATGTGGGTTGAATCCTTCATCGTTCTTTAGCTCACTTCGCCACCCCAGTTCAGACCCAGCTATATGCAAATCAGTTTTGACCCTGTGCCTCATGGGAACAGTCCATCCTGAACTGCCAAGCCATGTCTTCCCTGGACCGGAAACAAGCATCCTGAGACCGGTTTCAGGGTAACACCCCTCATCAGCCAGGCTAGCTTGAATCCAGTGGCAAAGTGAGAAAACCGGTCCTAGGATGCTTGTTTTCAGTCCAGAGAGGACCTGGCATGGCAGTTTAGGCTGGACTGTTCCATTTGGGAGCAGGGTAAAGACTGATTTGCATATGGCTGGGTTCAAACTTGAATGGCATGGGGAGCAAAACAACTATGGATTTAGGCCCAGATCTCCGTACTGGGGTGAATGTATGACATTGTTCTGCATTCTGTCCATCAATTGTCCGTTTTGCATAAACACACAAACTCACATTCACTCTGTCTCCCCCTCTCAAATGCGTTTTATAGTGCATTCTAGCCAAGCCTTTGGTCCGAAAGCACTTTTAAAGTCCCACCTAAGTAATATTTTGGGAGATTGAAAATGAATACTGAAAAAAATGTGTCATTGCAGTGTCCTAATACATATGCTTCTTTAGCTGCGTGTGCATAACACGTTCGAGCGCGTGGCAGATGTTGCAATGCATCAGTCTTCCCAGTCCCACAGACCCCTCTGCAGGGATGTTGAGAACCCTGACAGCAGGCATGTCTCCACCCCGTGCCATTAATCATCTTTGCTCTTACCCTAGGGAGCGCTTTCTTCAAGGTTGAGAAGTAGCATCTCAGTGGCAGATTGCTGCAGGCCTCGGCACACAGGCCCGCCACAAAGAAGAGTGTGTGCTCTTCTGTCAGCCCTGTGACCCCGGCTGCCCTCCGGCCTGTCGGGCGCGCGGAGATTCTGCGTCAACACGTATGAACGTTCGCCCACCTCCAGGAACAGGCTGTTCCTCAAATCTCAGCCGCCATAGACCCAGTAATGAACAAATCAAACATTGCGTTCTGAGCCAATGTTTGTACGGCGAGCAGGTACTGTGCGTGAAGGTGTCTGGCCGAAAAAATATGCACAGATAGTACTCATGTTATTTCAGACTCTTAAAGGTCTGCTCCTCACGCCCCCCGTGTTCAAACTCCCGTTAATGGGTTACGTGACGTTCACGTGTTAAATGCTTTCGCATCTCCTCACTCTGGTACCAGAATCCTACGCGTGCCGCCTCGGCTTCCGTCCTGAACTTGGCTGAACTGGGGTCTGCCATTATGCAGAACGCCCTTGATGTGCCAGCACGGACACTAGCTGGCACCTCCACCCTCTACGACGTGGGCAGTCGTTACAACTGGGCCTGCTGCCAGGATTGCCTGCGATGGTTACAAGTGGCCTGGCCATGCTAGAGGAAATTGTGCCACGTGAGAAAAGTGATGTATGACTGAAAAAGTACGAGAAATCTCACGTAAAAAGGTATGCTGAGACGAAAACATGAACATTCGAACGTCTAGATGTCTTTATGAAACATGGGTACCTGTACAGGTAATTAACCCCTTGTGCCCATGATCTGCTAGTTAGTCTCCACCCAGTAGCACTACACAGGGCCAAGAAGTCTGGCTCCACACCGGATGTTTGGGATAATCACTGAATAAGTAAATGATTTCATGTTGCTTTCATTGATTGTGTGTACATTTTATTTTACGTGGATATCCGGAAAATCAGGCATTCTACAACCGGGGACCTCATGGCCTGCACCGGAAACTCCCGTTCTACACAAGTGAGAAGGTTGCCCAAAAGGTGGCCGCGGTTGGACCTGGGTGGCATTTTGTGAAGGACTTCAAATAATCACAGGGGCTTCTGATGGGGGACCTGCGGCAGGGAGGTGAGCGGAAAGTAGATCACCTGCTCTGTGTAGGTAACAAGGTCATAGGCCCGTTGAAGAAGTATGTAAAAGGAGAAATGCGGGTTATCGGGTAAACTGTGCAATCCTTCTCACATTGTGAACTCTGCTTACCCGATACTGGCTTGTCCAGAACTCCCTTGTCGTCGTCAGGCGCACAGCCTTGGAGAGGGACTGAGATAGGAGATTAGAGCATCTGCCTTAAAATAGAGAAAACCTATTGCTTTGTAGTCTGCATTTAGGATATATTTATTTTTCAGATCATTTTAGTGCCTCTCCTGCTGAGTCATAACTCCAAGCCAATAGATGGGCATATTAGCAGAAAAAGGGAGTTAAACAGTTTCACAGCAAAGCTTAAATAGCTACAGATACTCACCTGACCTAGAACAAAAAATATAATTTTTTTCTGATGAGTCCATTGGTTTTCTCTACATGGTGCACTAAAACCCTGCAAACAACCAAGTGCAAGTGTACAGTTAGCAGTTAAATGAAAGGTGAACTATACTAACTTTATCATAATATATTCAACAAAAAGAAAATACGGATATATACCTGTAAAATGAGAAAAACATAAATATCCATTGACCGAAATATAAAAAAAACTGGGAGCATCAATTAAATATATATTTTTTTTGTTTGATATTGGCGTTTCTAGTATTAGGTCCTCAGGAACTAAAAAAAAAAACCTTGATGGGCAAAGATTATCATGATGTGGAAAAAACATCTTGTAGCAACATTATGTGTTCATATTGTCTCCCTGCTGATGCATCTAATAATGTTTGTGAAATCCGTTTTCATTCAGTGCTGTTGGAAGAAGTGGGGCCTTCCCTGTGTTCTCTCATGCTGATGCCTCTCTTCTTTCTTTTTTAGTTGACTCCAGTGTGGAAACACTGGCACCAGTGTTTATGGCAAGCCACAGCGCCACAGATATTGCAAACCGAAACAGCCCTGTGACTCCCCCGAATACACTCAGCCTGCGTTCATCCCACAATGAACTGCTAAACACAGAAGTCAAGCACACAGAGACCAAGAGCATCACCCCTCCAAAATGCAGGAAAAAATATGCATTAACCAACATCCAGACTGCTATGGGACTGAATGACCCTGCAGCACAGCCCCTGTTGGCCAATGGCTCCTCCAACATAAAGTTAGTTAAGAATGGCGAGAATCAGCTCAGGAAGGCAGCCGAACTGGTCCAGCAGGACCCAAACAAAAACATCAGCTCCACCACTGCAGCCATCAACATTATCTCTGAGAAACTGGAAGGCAAGGAGCCCAACCCCCATGACTCTTCCAGCTGTGATATCTTGTTGCCCCAGCCCAGGAGAACCAAGAGCTTCCTAAACTACTATGCAGACCTGCAGACATCGACGAGGGACTTGGAACAGACTGTTCTCAATGGCGAGGCTGTGAGGGAAGAGAAGGCTGCTCTGGGGAGCAGCGAGCTTACTGCTGTGATTGCCAATGGCGATCATCACCCTCCAAAACACAATAAGCCGACTAGCCCGGACGATGGTCAGGTGGCCACTGTCTCTTCCAGTCCAGAAACTAAGAAGGATCACCCAAAAACTGGAGCAAAAACAGATTGTGCATTACATCGGATTCAGAGTTTGGCTCCCAGCGATGAAGATTCGAGTTGGACAACATTGTCGCAAGATAGTCCATCCCCCTGCACCCCCGATGAAACAGGTACCACAATAACACATCTGTAGTTAATTTGTTTAATGTGCGAATCATTCCACATCTTCAGGGAGTCCACTGTTAAGGCCTATACCGCGAGCTATGCTTGAAAAGCTTAAAGTAGCCTACGTTTGCACTATATTTGAAGATTATGATCAAGATGGAAACTGAGTAATTCATGTTTCGCATCTATTCAGACGTTGACATATCCTTAAATTTTAACTCTCAATTGTCTTGGCAGATGAATAGGAAAACACTGCTATAGAACATTTACATTTGTAGGTGTGCCTTGGAGTATGTGGTTGGTTTGAGTGTAAAGAATGTGTGCTTGTTGCAGATAATTCTCTACACCTAGCTGCTCTTACTGGTTGTGCACACAATTGTGCCTCTGTTTTTATTTTAAAATGAAAGTTAAAATGTTTGGCATATCTCAATTCCATTTTATATGCTCAAACACGGGATGGGCCAAAAATAGTTTTCGATAATAATCGTATCCGGGCTCACCCTACCATATGCTTGATGCATAACGTCGCTCTGGGGTGCGCCTGACTGAAGATCATATGCTTTAGCGAACCTTTGTAAAGACAAGAGGGACTGAGCGCAGGGGAGTCGACAAAATCTATGCGCATAAAAAGTTGAATACGTTTTGCGTAGGTTCTGCTCATGTCAACTACTGTCACTGGACCTGATGCAAGATCATGTGCTCTTTTAGTATGTGGCATTTATATAGCGCAAACCTAGCCAAAAGGCAGCGGAGGACTGTAAAGGGTCAAAGGCAAGGATACAGGTGCTTAAGAGGTCGCTGATGTATGGGCTGTTATTACATCATGATGTAGATTTCGGTGCATCTTCAACTGTTTCTAGAATTGGAGGAGGGTGTAAACACTTCCTTGTATGTTTGTGCTAACAAGATGCTTAATGGCAAGTGAAAGCCCTTAAGCAATGTTGCCCTCTTGGCTTTATTTTAACTAAATGATGCCTACAAGAAAGCTGGAAGTCTAAAACATGTGTCACCATGATATGACACACAATCATCCAGTACTACTCTAGCACCCTGATCACCATGGCACTCGAATCTCCTTCTCATACTGATACCAGTGCTTAGGCTTCCAACGAGGAGGAGAGAAAGATGGACAGGGAGACGTGAGCGACAATCTACAGTTGTCAGGGCCGACAAAAGAAGTGACCCGAAACACAAGTGACACTGACCGCAATAGCTGCTTCTTTTTCTTTGTAATTTTCAGAGTTTGAATATTAAGTTCTAAATCTAGCCAACTTCATGTAATCCAAAAAATCATTTAAAAATACATACATACGTGGAGTGGCTTTGGGCTAGTTCTCTTCATTCATTGTCCTGTTGAATTGTTATCCACATATTGCTTCCACTCACCTTAGCATACAGCATGGTTCAATGAGTCAGCCCACAGTGAAATCCACATTTTTCCTGATCAGATTAGTATGTCTGCCTAAAATGAAGTGCACTGCAGTACCACAGCAGGTAAAGCAATACTTTGCCAGTAGTTCAAGTTCAAAAGACCTTTATTCAAATTGCATAAAATTCATAAAAGCAACATACAATAAAACAGTCCCATAATCTCTTTTACAGTTCTATTTACAATAGTTAAAATTTGTTGCAGCTCTCATACATCAAATATAGGCGGGCTTTCCATCGTTTTACGTGCACGAGTTATCAATCTCAAAAAAGTGCTGGTGCGAAAAACCAATTCATCGGTGTCAAGAGAAATCAACATTAGATAAGAATCCCTTAACCCCTTCGCTGCTCATGACGAGCTCAGCTCGTCATGAGGCACGGTTGAGCTGTGCTCATGACCAGGGCCGGACTGGGAACCAGAACCGGCCCTGGCAAAGTGCTCGGCCGGCCCCCCCACCCCCCTCCGGGAGGGGGAAGGGGGTGCGCGACAGCGCTCTGTGCCAGGGCCGATTTTCGGCCGTTTTTGTTACAGGGCCGTTGTTGCTGAAAAACGGCCCTGTAACAAAAACGGCCCCCAGGGGCCCAAAACCGGCCCCCAAACATGCGGCCCACCGGGGGATTGCCCGGTGCCCGCAACGGCCAGTCCGGGCCTGCTCATGACGAGCTGAGCTCGTCATGAACAATGGGGATTGTGATTCTGCAGCACAGGAGGAAAATATCACTAGCAGCCAAGGTGTTAACCCCTTCCAGGCTCATGACGAGCTGGGCTCGTCATGAAGTAGCCTCCTGCCAGGCTGATGACGAGCCCAGCTCGTCATGAATAATGGACTTTTGAAAATTCCAGCACAGGAGGAAAATATCACTAGCAGCGATAGTGTTAAAGTAAGGGGTCTACGTTTTCTAAAATATGATGATAAAAACCATTTAATATACTTTAAATACTATTTACAGAAAAATAGGAAATGCAGGTCATTTTGTGTACTTATCCCGTCACAAGGGCATGGTTTGAAATATGATGTTTGATGGTAACCCAAGGGGAAACCCAATAAAAATGTTACAGTACCGGCCCTTAAACAAAACAGCAACGATCTTTCCCAGTTGATCATGGGGGAGGGTAAGATATAGTGGGAGTGGTTGCCTAATCAAATCATTCCCCATGTAAGTCACAACTGATGATTTGAGTAATTCCTTTTCCATTCTTTCGGAAACATATTGGTCAGTTGGGCCTTCCTCCGCCAGGTCTGCGGGAGTCCTGACATCCAAATATTGAAATGTCAGTCAGGGCAGCAGACATTTCAAGGATTGTCAAGAACTGCCATCAAGGTGGTTCCTGCCAATGTATTGTAAATTTGCTGTACTGCTCCGTCAAACATGATGAAGCCGTATGTCAAAGTACATTTTTTTCCCCCAGAAACAAAACACCAAAACAGAATTTTGAATTTGAAAATTAAAAGAACAATACCCCCATTACCTTGGCAAGGGGGGCATTTTGCAGTTTTCATTGCCCCTTACCACCAGAGTTTTCCTAGAACTTGAACAAATGCATACAATTTGGGAGCTTATCAAGGCCTGTTATCTTGCGAGAAGGTAACATTGAAAACTTTATTCATTACTGCGGGTGAAACACTTGGGTATTCTCTTTTGTTATTCACTACCTCGATGTCCACTTGTTCATTATACTTATTGACAAGGTGCTTCCTTTTGTGCACCTCACCTGATTTTTGATGTGGTTGACTGTTTTTTTAAATTCCTTATGATTGTCGCTATTACAGTTTATGGCTTGAACAAGTCGTGGTTGTGATGAAACATTTGTTAGCTGCCTTTGATGTAACAAAGATCACAATCAAGCTACATGTGGAATTTGGATTGAATCATGGACCATATTTGGAATAAATGCTACTGATTTGTCTTCCACGAGATTTAGTCTTTTGGATTTTTCTGTGTTTGGACTCTAACACAAATGGTTCGCTAACATTTGTTTGGATTGTATAATCATGAAACCTTTGGTTTATGATCCATGTATACCCGTCTTTGGCAGGGTAGCAGATACCATGTAAGCACCAACACATACTAAGGGTTAGTTTTCTTACTAGACTCTTTAAGCATATGCTTCAGGAGTTGCTATTGCTACACCAAAGCTACTCAAATAGTCTTTCCAAAACCGACCTGTATATCCGCCGTCCCCTTTGCGACGAGTACCCTATCCGCCAATATATAAATCTGCTCCTAAACAACCCAGAGCGGTTGAAATTTATAAAGAAATTTGATATAATATGTTGCCCGGAGACAAGGGCCCAAGACTCTTTTCATATAGAAGAATATAGTACCTTTTCAACACCTGTTTTACCTTCTGCAGCAGTACGGGCCATGGGGGTTTGGTGAAATGTATTGCAGGTGCAAGTGCAATCAAACTGTCCAGGATAACAACTTTCAGCTTTTGATCATGAGAAGTCCATACTGTCAAAAATATTAATAACAATTTTTATCACTGCAATTTTGATTAATGCCACGTTGAAATAATTTATGACTTTGAGTAAGATGTTTAAAGGTATTTAAAAGTGTGCCCACCCAATAGTCACGATATGGGTGGGTGATTTTAATATATCTGTTTACTACCTCAGTCGTGTGGTGTCTTAAATGCAAGAGAAGAAGGTAAACTCAGTTTACATACACCCCTTTTGAAGAGGCCCTTAATGATATGCTGGCAATACATCACTTGGCATTTGCTTCAGATATTGGTTCCTCTAGTAGCCCATTCTTTTTATGGGTCGAAGAGAGGGAAACAAAACTGACTTTATTCTTTTTTCCAAGCTACATATTCCATGTATATCAGATTTTAAGATTATGCCCCACTGTGCAAGTGACCATAAGTCCCTTGCAATATCAATGGCACTGGTTGAAAGGCGGAATTGAAGATAAGCTAAATAGGAAGAAATAGATTACACAAAGAACAAAGGTTACTAATAAATTTGAGTAAAATAAATCAAACTAGTATACTTTTGGATCTATTTAATTTGAACTATAAAGCCTGTAAGTTCTACTTAGATGAGAGGGCAAAACCTGAATAGATCTTAAAATTATTTTGAGTTTGTATGCAGCTCCTTTAAAGATTTGATGTTATCCAGCAGGACCCCATTTGGCCCAAAAATGCTTAGATGGTTTGGTGGGGTTTGTTCATTAGCTCACATGAACTTAAAGGTAGCCTTAAAAAAGAAGCCATGCATGAGCAACAAAGTTTACGGTGCAGGAGAATATGTTTCGAGGTCCTAAATCGAAGAAAAAGTGAGATCATCCAAAAAGCTTGGGAAGATTTAAAGACTGCAAGCAGAAACAAGGATAGTGGGATTTCTTGTAAAATTGTCAAATGTCCTTTAAAGAAAAATATTTTTTTTATCAAGAATCTCAGTCACTACAAATTGAATGCTTAATCCCATCTGATTAGAGGATTTAACATTTTATCAAGGTCACTGAGATATTCAGTATCTCATGAAGATAATTTTAAAGGGGCCATGGATGTTTCATCTTACCAACCAAGGGCTAGAGTTTTAAAGCCTCCCATTGAGGTCTCTGAGTTTGTTATTGCTTTAACCTCATAGATGCTATTAAACATCTCTCCCCAGTGCTGCGCTGTCCATTGGAACTAGTGCTGAATGGACGTCCAATGGTCGTGCGCAGCACTGGGGAGGTAGTGCTGCCGTCGGCCAATGCACCGAGGCAGCACTTAAGGGGTTAAAACCAATCCCCAGCCCAAACGGCATTCCAGTGAACGTATTCAAACATAGCTCTCCCTTGTGGATCCTGCTGCTAAAAAATGATGATAGGGTTGCCATGGTAAATGGAATTCCTCCCTCCTGGTCTGAGGCCACAAGTGTCCCGATTTTTTTAAAAAAAATTAAAAGGGGACAGGAGTGATCCTTGCTCTTCTATCAGACAATCTCCCTGCTTCACTCAACTGCCAAGGTTTTAGGGAGAGTATTGTTAGCCAGACTGGCAATCTGGGTCACTGAGAATGCAGTTATCTCAGCGGTCCAGTATGATTTCTTCCCAGGGGAAGGACACTATTGAACAATGTGTCAATTTATACCTATTGATTGGCAAATACACAAACGCAAAAGGAGACGTGGTACACTTTGCATTTAAGGACTTGAGCTGTGCATCTGATACAGTCAATAGATCAAAGCACTTGTCCAATATGACAGGAATGGACGTGGAGTAAGCCCTTAATCTCCCTACTTATAGTAAGGAACACTGATGTCACAGCAAGGGTGTTTGACAGCTTAAAGGGTGAATATACAAGGCCTAATAAGTCAGAAAGGGAGGTGCACCAAAGCTGTGTCCTTATGCCATTCCTATTCACTCTGTACATTAACCGGCTGGAGGAACACCTAGGGCCATATGTACGAAAGGATTTCGTAATTTTTAATGGACCGAATCGCAACTTCAACCTGTTAAGAAATGCTAAAGTGCCTTCCCATATGTACAAAGAACGATACGGATTTGCAAAATGCGATTTCTACCTAGTAGAAATCACATTTTGCAATTCCCTAAATAGGAAATTGCAAAAGGAGATTTCCTATTTGTGATTTCCTAAGCATGTGTACAAAGCATTTCCTAAATTCGAAATGGGCATTTAGGAAATGCTATTACTATCGACTCCAAGTCGATGGTAACCATGTGCAATTTTTAAAATGCATCCAAAATATATTTTTTAAAGTGCCGAGTAGCGCACACATGCCCCTAGGGCATTTTTGTGCTTTGCATGTGCACAAATTTTTTGGGGGGGTGTTTCAAGGGGGGGCCTTATGCCCATAGGTACGCTTAGTTTTGCATTTCCTAATTTGCGATATCCTAATTGCGATTCCTACTTCTGTAGGAATCGCTATTAGGTAATGTTTATTTTTGTACAATCCATTTTGCATTTCCTAAATATCGATTTCTTGGGATTTGCTCTTTAGCAAATTAAAATGAAAATTTCGTACCTATGGCCCCTAGTGAGCATAGAGAAGTATGCACCCGAATTGGGCATTCACCCAATTTCCATCCTACTGTACACGGACGATGCTGTCCTGCTGTCCAGAACTGCCAGTGGTCTCTAGGGCCTTCTAGATGTTTTTACTTGTTTTATGGGGAATCTGGATTTAACCACTAATTTAACTAAGTTGTACACAATTATAGTGGACCAAAAAAAATACGAGAAAATATACCCACTATGTTGATAAGACTCTACTCTGGCGGGTGCACACCTACACTTACTGGGGAACCCACTCCATTCTTCGCTTGGATGGGGCCACTTGCACAACGTAAGGCTTCAGCAGTTCACCGAAGTCAATTGAGGCTCTTTTTAAATTTGCTTCCAAAATGGGGAACAAACCTATAAAGAGATACTGATAGTTCATGATAGTAAATGTGTGTCTGTGGCCACGTATATAGCAGGGTTTCTGGGGACGCCCAGAGGCTGAGCTCCTGCAGAAAGTTGTGAACAATTTTTTGACAAGGTTGCTGTCTGTGCTCCATGGTTGCACTGTTGGTGCTCTTCCATTGTCAATAAATCAACATTGCTCTTCCATTGTCACCATACTGAGCTGGGGCTTCCTTATTTCAGGGATCAAAATAAAATCCAGCTGCTTTTATTGCGGATCTCCAAATGGGTTAAACAGGAGGAACACTTCTTGCAGGGAATGTTTTTCCCTAGATAAGGCACTATCTATCCCATGGTTGGGTTATACAAAATAAATATTTCATATGCTGGAGTTACAGAACTCTTTTCAGACCCCGAATCTATGGGGCGTAAAATAAAAGAGAATGGTAAACAGCTGTATTTCAATCATTATGGAAATGTTAGACTGGCTGACAAACTGTGCCAAACCTCTCTGCTCTCCCACGTTTATTTACTGACCTCTAAGGCGACAGAACTGGATCTCTTTTTTGTAAAGAATCCTCAGCATTGGTTTTACTTGACATGTCTCAGACTGAACACTGCACACAATTTTATTTTGTATCCTAATAGCTCTTTCCCTCCTAGGATCCTTTGACTATGTTCATACAAAAGTACCTCCGAGCAAAGCACCTAGGTAGGGCCAGATGTATGACCAGTTTTTGTGTTGCAAAATGATTTGTGACCTGTTTGCGCTCGCAAAAACCTACATGGCCATGTAAAAACACCATTTTGCGAGTCACAAAAAATTTTGACTCTTAAAATAGTGTTTCGTGACTCAGTATTATGAAAGGGCATTCACTTCCTAATAGCAACTCTCTAGCCATGTAAAAATGTTTTGCAACTGCAATTGTGGTTGCAAAACACTCGCAATTTACCGCCCTCTTCAAGAGGGTGGTAATGGAGTTGCAAATGGGAAGGGGTCCCCAGGGGACCCCTGCCCCTTTGTGACTGGCTCTAAAAATATTTTTTAAGGGTAGGCGGTGGTCTTTTTTTGATTTTTTAGATGCAGCCCATTTTCCTCTAAGAAAAACAGGCTGCATTTAAAAAAACATTTTTAAACTGCTTTATTGACAAGCAGTCCCAGACATGGCGGTCTGCTGAGCCCAGCAGGCCACCATCCCTGGGAGGGACAGCCATTTCCAATGGGGTCACAAATTGCGAGTGGCTCATTAATATTCATGGGCCTCGCAATTTGTGACCCCGGCGGGAAGCGCAATCAGTGTCTCTGACACTGTTGTACATTTCAAATTGCGACTCGCAGTTTGTGACTCGTAACTGAGCGCAAATTGCGAGATGCAATTTGGAATGGTCGTACATCCAGCACATTGTCTCATTTTGCACATTATATTCTGTTGCTTAGAAACATATCTATTTCCGATTTTAAGATTGTTTATCATCCAGCAGGGCTGGCCAGCACTGATAGGCACTGCAGCAGCTTCCAACGGGAAATTGCTGTTTGTCTGTAATTCATTTTATTCAAAGTGATTTGAAGACAATGAATTTTTATGATAAAACAGACTACAGATACCAGAACTAATTATCTGGAAAATGTATGTCTTTGTTTTAATTGTAATTTATTTAAGTGACAAGTTTCCAGTGACAAGTTTTCTATTTGTAAAATGTTTTTAAATTCTAAATTGTATTGATCGCATACTATTTGTCTATGATAAAACTAGTAATGATGATTTTATATTATTCTGAATCTGTTCTTTTATTACCTTTTTCCATTGAATAAAGATGTTGGCTGACTGAGACATGCCATTAGAGGGGTTTGAATCATGTGCTGAATTGCAGCCACTTCACTGGCAATCACACCAGGATTAACCTTACTATGGTGACCATCACTATCCTAGTAAGGAGACAATTCAAGCTCCAGTAGCATTGGGGAGCGACTTAAGATTAAGGATGTCAGACTGTTACAAGCGATTTCCAGATAAGAGTCTACTGCAGGGTGCTCCAAGTCAGGCGCCGCAAAGGGTGAATGTTAGACTCAGCGGACTGAACCTGAGTGAAACTGTTGTATAGGTCATATCTCCAATAGAAACACAATGTCCTCATGCTTTGACCCTAACATCTGCACACAAGTTTCACATCCAATGATTACCTGAATGACACAAGGCAGTAATTGCCAAAGTCTCCTGAATGGGATGATTATGTGGCCGTGTTGCTGGATCATCCATCACCGGCTCTACCTGTTGACTCTCCACCTAATGATAAAGCAGGATTTCATTCAAAAAGCCTCCAAACGATTTGATTTGCCACTGCCAGTTAAAGATGTAGACTGTTTTCTGTATGACTTAAAAGCTACACCTAATAAGTGAATAAGATCGATTTTGTTTATCCAGCCTCCTAAGGAATGAAGGGCTAAAGTTTTGCCGAATCCAGCAACCGTATTGGAAGTGAAGTGGTCCCTAAATTATACCAGAAATGCCAAGCGCCAGACACTATGTCAGATGTATGATCGATCAAGGAATCCTGCCAGTCCTAGAAATAGAAGACACAAACTTGACAATATTGAGAAAAGAGTTTCTGCTGTACCAATGACATCCATCAGAGCCTCAAATGCCCATGCGATTTCAGGTCGCTTTGACAGATGTGGTGTGAACCAATTTCTATAACACCTACAAGAAGATGAAAAGAATAAGGCACTAAGCATTCTGAGAGAAAGAGAATGAACATCGATACAATCATAGCTGCGTCGGTGGAGGTAGCAAATGCAGGATTCATGCAGGATGGTTGCATTGCATATCATTTAGAGCAGACGTGCAAAGTAGAATGTTGAATTTTGAACATGCCAGTTGATGGTGATCTCTTTTTTGGGAAACACGTAGATGCGGCATTTCAGTGAATAAAACAGATATGGAAACATCCAGTTCACTGGGAGATTTCCTGTAATGCAGACCTTTTACCTCTGCTGAGGGAAAGGAAATCTGTGCTGTAGAGCGGGATATTAGCAGTAAAGGTATCAACCATACCATCCGCAATACCAGCTTGAGTACAGGTTGTTAACAACATCATACTTGAGAACTGCGCCAGGACTAAGAACTGCTACTCAATCAAGATTTCAGAATCCTGGAAGAAGACACTGACGTAGTACAGGAACTGATCACCAACAATCAATGTTAAATTGGTAGGAAAATGTCCTCCTGCTTAAAAACTCAGAGCACGATCACAACAGAGAGACGGGTCTGTAAACTAGTGGAAAAGGGTCATGGTTTTGAATTTACTGAAAGACCTCCAAATACTCCATCAACCAAAATGCAACATCCACATCTGGGATAGCGACAAGAGAAAATTCAGGAAACTGTTTTTTTCTGTTTTTAATTAGAAGAAATTCAGGAGAATGGAGATCAATTTTGGATCTGTGGTAGCTCAATGTTTTCCTTAAAGAAAAAAACAATCAGGATGTCTTTCCTGTAGGAAATCTTTAAGCTGTTAAAAAAATCGAAATTTATGAGCACTGTAGACCTGCAAGATACCTATATTCACATTCCTATCTGCATAGAAAATATCTGTGCTTCCTGGTGGCCGGTTGTTTCTATCAGTTCAAGGTATTGTCTTTCAGGCTGAAGTCAGCCCGAAGGATATTTACAAAGTGCATGTCACCCGTCGCAGTTCATTTAAGGAAACGGGTCCATCAGCTGTTTCCATATTTGAACAACTGGTTGATTAAGGGTCCATCTTGCAATTTAGTCAGAAAGTCAATACAGGGATGTTTGGACTTATTCCGTAGTTTGGGATTGTCGGTTAACAAGCAGAAGTCATTAACAAGTCCATGAATCAAAATTAGATTTCTAGGAGTACTTTTGAATGCAATAGATGAAAAAGCATTTCCCTCACAGGAAAGGTAACCATAAAGACAACAAAGATAAACAAGCATTGGCAAAACCAGTAGGTTTTGCCTTTTGGCTGACAATGAAGCCCTTTTGGTTTTGGCGATTCTGCCAGTGTTTGTCTAAGACTCTAGCTCTTTGTGAGCCAGAGAGTTTGTCTTGGCATGTTTCTTCTGTATTTGTGTGCCGGTTCATTCTACGCTCTCTGTGTCTGTGTTTTTGTAAATCTGTCCGTTTTAATATATATATCAACTTTACCCTGCTCCCTTTTGCACCACATGCCCCGCAGAGGTGAAGCACCACCACTAGAGGAGTGCACCAGTGAATTAAATCTCTCCAAATGATGGTCGTAAACCAAGCCCCACGCTCAGGTCAAAAAACTGTGCACCATCATCTATTTATTTAAACAAAATGCAACCATGCATGTTTGTTTATGTAGCCCGTTATAAATCACAAGATAATAATTCCTGCACATATAGTTCAGGGGTAAAGCACCTGTTGCGGTTAACATTGATGGTAGTTCCATTGTATGCAGGAGTCACCGTTCGGCTGGCTACACATGCCCACAGGTAAAAGGCAGAGCCTGTGCTAGAATTACCCCTACTTTAGAAGAAGTGACATTTTACCTGCCCCTGCAGTGTCAATTTGGCGTTAGTTCATGATTCACTAGGATGTCGGGAGGGATCCTAGCTGATGACACCATCTTCAACTTCCATGACTTTAAACTTCCATGAAGTTGCACAGTTTTGGGAAATTCCATGTGGAAATTCTGTAATAACTAAGATGATGAGAGAGTCATTAGGTTGGGTGCCTCCCTGTAGAATTCTGTGATTTTTGAAATCCAGTTGGTGAAAAAAGAAAATCTCATCTAACTGACCAACACTAACACCTTCTATCAGTCCCTAGATCCAATTCAGCTTGTGCAATAATATTTGATGTTGTCATGCTACAACATCAGTGATGAGGCGTGAAGTTTATTTGACACAAATGCACGAAGAAAAGTGAAACTAGATACAAGAAACAGGCACGATAACCAATTGCAAGCAACGGAATGAAGCCAACCAATGGTAATTAATGGGTTGGCTCGAAGTCCTTTTTACTGGTTTTTTGTTAACAAAAGACCGCCGCAAGAAGCAGCACATGCACTCTCTCAGGCGAGACCTAAAAATAGATTGGTGTGGTGGATGAAAAAGTATCATATCAAAGGGTCTCGGCTTTCCGATAGAGTCCGTAAAGTTTGTTATGACAATAGACAGATCCATGGAAAGAGGAAGAGCTCATCTCCAGGAGTTGGCTATGAATGGCGATTATGTCTTAAGTCCTTCCTACTGAGACTGAAAGTGTCTTCAGTGCTGGTACGCATCAACAGTGTCACAACAATGTTTTATATAATGAAACAAGAAAGACCTAGACTGAAGACATTATCAAAAGAAGCACATAGGCTCCTGAACCGGGCAAAACTTCACTGAGTGTCTTTAACAGCATAACACCTACCAGGGCAGGATAAAGATTAGACAGATGCCTTCAGTCGTAGTGTACCTGATTGTCACGAATGTGATCTAAATCGAGCCAAGCTAGACCAGGTTTTTATGATATAGGGTAAACCAAAGCTCGATCTCTTCATAACCGATGTTAATAGCAAAGGCCAATTCTTCTGAAGCAGGTGTAGATTATCTGGCCCATGGGGAATACCCTATTGATCACATGACCAGGGACTTTTTGGTATGCATTTCTGCCTCTTCCCATAATTAAACGGGTACTAAGGAAAATAGAAGTACTTTGCTGATTATCCTAATCACACCACCATGGCCGAGGAAGTTTTGGTTCGCTAAACGTCTTCTGCTGTCAGACGCTCTGTAGACTCTACTGACATGGCAGCAAAATCTGAGCAGAGCCAATGGTCAGATCAAGCATCCATATCCATCATCGCTGACGAGTCGCACATGGCCCCTAAATACATTACATTTTCAAGTGTAGATATCCACAAACACTGCAGAGAAATTCTAGCTCAGCAACGTCTATATCAACAAATAAGACATAATGTGCTAAATGGCGAAAATCCTGTAAAATTTGTGTGGCTCCAGAAATTAACTTAACAAACCTTCGTTCTGGGGGGTGGCCTGGAAAGATGGGCGATGGGACATAGAGCACACCCGCTACTGGCAATCCCGTCCGTAATCCTTATGAATCCTGTGCCCTGGAGCTTCCCAATCACTAGTGGGGACTTCTAAAGTGAGTGGTGTTGTGGACTGGGTGCCTCAGGCTGGTTGTTGGCCATCTGGAGGGGGGGGTTGGGGGGGCGAGGAAGAAGTGCTACTGGCAGGGGGACCCTATCGCCCATGGCGATTGAGGCTGCATTTTATATGCGGCAATACTGTGAGCAGATGTCCTGGACCTTGGGGGACGGTAGGCGTGGCTTGATGGGGCAGAGGATTCTGCTGAGTTAACGGCAGTGCCCCGTGTTTGGGTTGGGTGCGACCACGGAGTGCTACCTACTGCCCGCTGGGGCCGAGCTGCTGTGCAGTCACTGCACCCTGTACCACCTCGAACTACAAAGTCAGACCTGGCAGAAAGTGTAAAAAAAAAAACTTGGCAACCACTGCCTCACCTACAAAACACAAGCCCTGCAAAATATAGTGTTTCTTATTCAATGGCATTTCCTACCTGCAGGTGGATGAATTTCAGACATTTATATTTTTTCCAAATTTCCTAAATTGGAACTGCAAACAACACTGCACAGAATGTATTTTGCCATGCACGCACTGCAGTCAGTAAGTGTTAAGTTGCCCCATCTACTTGGCCCCAATACTCTTTCCAACAGCTGCAACATAGTTCTGGATCACTCTCAGGCCTGGTCGGGTAAGAGTGCCTTGTCTCAGGTGCTTGCCCGTTTGTCAGAAGAGCTCTTACGGCGGTTTTGACCAACTGAGCTGGCTGTTACTAGGGATCATCACTATCTCAATAGCTAATTAAAAAGAATAGAGCCAGGCACAACAAGGCAGAGAATTAAAGATATCCAGTTTAGCTGTCTCTTCATCTTGTTTGCGTGACAACTTACCGCTCATGTTGTAATACGGGAATGTAAGATAAACTGCGTTACCCTAATGAGACATGGGTGGCGCTTGGCAGAACTGCAGGGGAGGTACGTACTTATGCAGGGCAAGCTGGACAGGAGGTGTTTTTCAGTCATTAACATTTATGCTCTTAATGTGAATGATCCTCGATTTTTCTTTCGGCTACAGGACCTGATGGTTCCGAGGTGGACGTCCCTTTTATATAGTTGGGAGACTTTAATTGTGTTCTAGATGTGGAGTGGGACAGGTGCCCTTCTTGGGCTGACACAAAGTCACATATGACTGTGTTGTTGAGTGTGGTCATGTCAAACTTGGGATTGCTGGATGCTTCGTAATCCGGTTCAGAGTGTATTTACCTGTCAGTCACGTACCCACCATACCTACAGTTGGTTCTAGGATCCTGGTGGCTGGGTTACCAGTAGAGGATGTCCAACAGGTCCAATACTTGGCTTGTTTTGTGTTGGATCATCCAATGGTGCTTGGGGTTCTGGACTTGTGTGGGCAGTGGGGCCCAAACTGGGAACTTGTGATTTCCAGTGGATGTGTTGTTTGACACTGTGGGTAAAGATTATTTGCAGTCTAACTGGGGCTCCGCTGGTTCCAGGGTCGTTGACTGGGGTGCCATTAAGGCGATGATTCGTGGGCACTGCTTGAGATTGACAGGTGAAGTCCATAGGCAATTACTCTGTGAGTTGCAGGTTAAGGAAGGGGAGCTGGCTGAGTTGCAGAATGCCGACTTGATTGTAGTGAGGTCCATGGGGAGGAGACATGGTTGCAGCGCAGGAGTATAGCAGCTGAATGGGATGGGTTGGATGCGTACACGCTTACACAGCACAGGAAGCGGCTGCATCATGAGATGAGGGGTAATAAACCAGGCAGAATTCTTGCTTTGTTACTCAAAAGGGAGGAGACCCCTCCACTCGTGCTTCATTTGATGGAGCCAGATGGGAGATTACATCTTCATGGGAGGTGTTGGTGGCGGCCTTTCAGAGGCATCTTGAGGGGGTGTACGGAGGAGACTCCCGTAGCTCAGTGGAGCAGGTTCATGCTGTTTTGGACCCGCTGGCACTGCCACAATTCGGTGCAGTGGCTATTGAGGAACTGGATGTCGAAGGCACTTTGGAAGCAGTCAGGTCGGCTTTGCAGCTCCTCCCAGGTATAAGGCACCAGGCGGGAATGGCTTCCCTTTGGAGTTTTCTCAGCCTTTTCTGGCAGAGTTGATCCAACTGTTGCTGGAAGTATTTCTGGAGGCTAGGGCGACGGGGGTATTTCCGCCTAGTATGTGTGATGGCATTATTTGCATGCTGCTGAAGCTGGGAGGGGACTCTTCTAAATTCTGCGACATACCGCCCTCTCGCAGTGACAAATATTGAATGTAAGATGCTTTGTAAGCTGCTGGGCTTTCGTCTGAGGCCACTGGTGTCTGGCTTAGTGCATGTTGATCAGTGTGGATTCATCCCTGAACGTAGTACAAAGATGAATTTGAGGCGACTAGTGCATACCATGCATGAGGTCGAGAGGAGAATTTGTTGTTGTCTTCCATTGATATTGAGACGACGTTTGACATGGTGGATTGGGGGTACATGTCGGAAATTTTGAGATCAATGGGGTTTGGGCCGCAGTTTAGAACATGGATACGGTTCTTGTACGCTGTCTGCTGTAGCGTGGGTGAGAGTAAGCCAGCATTGATCTGAGCGTAGTTATATATAACGTGACACTTGAAAAGGGTGCCCCATGTCTCCCCAGCTTTTTGCTTTGGCTGTAGAGCCTTTGATGATGAAGGTTCGCACAACGCTGTGTGGTTGTGGGATTGA
This sequence comes from Lissotriton vulgaris, assembly GCF_964263255.1. Taxonomy (NCBI): domain Eukaryota; kingdom Metazoa; phylum Chordata; class Amphibia; order Caudata; family Salamandridae; genus Lissotriton; species Lissotriton vulgaris. The sequence continues at coordinate 761,088 of NC_141690.1, forward strand.
GGTGGGACGTACACTGAATGTCAACTCGCTTTAGCTGATGGTGCATTGTTTTAACTCTGTGAGCCTACTACATCAGTTACAGCTCTGTTGGAACTCCTCCGGGAGTTTAGTCAGGTGTTGGGCGTCTGTGTCAATGAATGCACATCATTAGATTCTCCCCTGGCGGTGCTGACTCTGGTGCCCAGGGATTGGTTGCCTGATTTGGGGATAAGATGAGAAACTGAGAAGTTTCACTATCTTTGTGTGATGGTGGTGCACACGCACAAACAGTAGTCACGGTAAAACAATGAGAGGGTTCTCTGTTCCCTGCGGGCTTCGGTCCAGAATTCCTCGTGCCCTCTGCCCGCCAGGGTTTTCTGCTGGTTGAAATCCCTTCTCAGCTCGCTTCTTTGGGTGGGAAAGCGTTCTAGAGTGGCGTGGTTGACTCTGATGCGGGGGTAAGAGGTGGGGGTTTTGGAATTCCGAACTTGACATTTTATTCTTATGTCGCTCACATGCAGCATGTGACCTAATTGTTCAATGAGGGTGATGAATGGGAGAAGGACCTTCTTGCGGGTCTGGTAGAAGGGGATGAGCTCCCTGTGAATTTGATAGTGGGTGCTAGTGTGTACCGGGAGGTGCCTTATGTGTTGCGTGTGGCGGTTTGGCACAGGGTGTTGTAGGTGGTACTTCAGAGGACTCCCTTTCATAAGCTGCACTCTATGACATTTCGTCAGACGGAGGAGACTATGGGCCTGATTAAGAGTATGGCGTTCCATAGGACCATTCACTCGCAGTGGTGTGGCGGGAAACCACTGCACTAGCGGTTCAACTGTTGCATTTTGAGTGCAACGGTCCCACCTCCACAAGACCACCGCAACCACCACGGATCTGTGATCCCTGGCGGTGGTGCGACGGTCAGAGGCTTCAATGTGCTTGGTGGTGCTGCTGCGGCACAGCCAAGAAAATTTGGAGTTTCTTCACTGCCACAGTTTTCATGGCGGTTAGGGTGGATGTGAATTGATGGGGGATTTGTACCTGTCTGAGGTTTTCTATTTTCCTTGAAGCGGCCAGGGATAAGTCCGCACTCGGTCCAGGGCATTTCCTTTATCATGCTGGTGTGTTGGACACAGTGTGGGGGCTTTGGTCATCATGCCCTGCAGCTCTGAAGGCCTCATCCACTCTGGGGGTGTTGTCTCTGAGAACGGGGCAGCATCAAATTGTTTTCTATAAGGTGCTGCAGGCTGGCACTTTTCGGAGACTGCTGAGAGTACGGAGTGTTTGACAAGCATATTTGGGGGCACCTTTCTCAGATGTGGACCGAGCTGGAATGTGTGGATTGCTGCAGACAGTGTCCAGTAATGCTTTATTCCAATTGTTTTACTTTAACTTCCTGCATCACACCTGTGTGAGGCCTGTGAGTTTGAATTAAATTCTGGTGTGCGGTGGAGGTGGCCGATTTTCTGCATTTTGTGTGGGATTTGCTGGAGGATGAGAGACTTCTGGGAGAGGGTGTTGAAACATTTAAACCGGGCTGCTAACTTGACTTGTGTGCTTTCGCCACAGTTGTACCTGATGGGTCTACTTGTTCTCCCCAAGAAACATTGAATGACTCATCGCTTTATGCAATTGGCACTTGTATTAGTAAGAAGACGAGTTGCCATCACTTGGATGGGGCTCCGGGCTCCAATGGAGGAGCTAATGATTCGAGGTGTTTCAAAATGAGCAGTGACTGAGGAGACTCAAATACATCAAGTTAGGACTGATGATACATTTCTTATTGAATTAGCGGTATTGGGGAGTTCTCTGTCAGAAGTTCTTGGATCAGGGGAAAGAGAGGGAAGAGGATGTTTCCTCGGGTAGTGAGGGCTGTGCATGGCAGGGTATGAGACTGTGGGTTGAGTGGTATTGTGCTGGGTGCCTACGTTCCGGACTGCTGCTCCTGTTATAATGTGTTGTTAATTCCTCTACTGTTTATGATCTGCTATGTTGTCAATTGATGTGAACTTTGTTTGGCCAAACTATGTGTGTAATCTGCCCTGCTGCCTCTTTGTTGCTGTTATGTTTTGATAAAATGACAAAGTTAAAAAAAAAATTGGTTTGTAGTAGCAGGGTAGTAAAGGAATTTGTGAAAGTCCTGTTCAGGTCTTTCACCACCATAAGAAAACCCCCAATTGTTTGACAGCTCAGTAAAGTCCTCTTTCAGCTTATGTGAGCACCATTCAAACTGATTCATAGGGCAGGGATAAAGTCAGTTTGAAGAGACATCGAATTACAGGCCTTCACAATCAAGGAGCCTTTTCTCAGTTTTTCACAGAATAATATTGGGAATTAAACAAAATGTATACCTCAAGTACCTTCAGGCTTCTATCTGAATGAGCCATTTAGACTTTTTCCAAATCCAACAATGCTCCGGAGAGAACCCCCTCCTTAGATAAAAGCTGTCCATTAGTTTGCTGAATTATTTTGTATTTCCGAATCGTAACATAAGATTCTCTTAAGCATTAAAGGATGCACCAGTTGTTCTTTGGAAATAGACAACCTGGAAAATAAAATAGATGCCTGGTGGTAGCTTGAAAAACATTTTTTTGCAGACCACAATAGAATGTTCGCCTAATCTCCTCTACCTCCTCCATCAAAAAAGCAGCCAAATATTTTCTACTTACAAAGTTTGAACCTTAAGACAATATAACGGCCACATTGAAAATGTATAGCCAGCAAACTCATATGGAGATTGTCCCGCCGATGACTGTCTTTATTCAAGACCAATCCGTATTATCCTATTATACTTCGATTTGTTTGGTTCACACGCATGTACTTCCTGTGTTTTTTTCTTTTCAGACCAAATGTTACACTTTTCCCCGTCCTGTAAAGCGCTCTGATGCCCACTAGGGTCACATTTGCGCTATACAAAACGTTTTAAATAAATAAATATGTCCTCGGCAATCCTGTTTATGGTAGAAAAGTCAAAATCAGCTTGTGCACCATGGCATTCCCTTCTCTTCTGAAGGAAGTAATTGCCACAATGACTGGCACTTCCAGCAAAAGTATTTAAGATCATAAACATGCATAGGGTGCAAACAATTTTGATATTATGTAGATCTCTGATGGAAGCTACTCTTTAAAGCTCCATGAATTTGAGAGGTATTTATTGTGAAGACCTCTCCCAAGAATGTGGATTTTTATAAAATATCTATATGTCCAAGTGAAGGGATTATTCAGAAATCTATTTGTCCTGTATTAAAAAATCTACTCTGCCATTTTGTTTCAACAGTGTGGTGAAAACGTATGGCAGCATTCTTTCTGTATAAGGGCACTGGCAATACTCGCTCCTATTATGCTAGGACTCATTTTATGCAAAAGTTCAAAATTTAGCAGGACTCTGTGCCCCATTTATGATTATGCTGTACTCTGAAATTATCAGCGCTCTTGTTGGGTAAAATGTTGGAATACTCTCAGACTCTCTTCATCAATGGGTTCTTTTTAGGCAAGCTTTTTGGTCACGGGTGAATAAGAGGGAGTTTAGTGTATATCATTGATCTAATTGTATAATTGCTCGATTTCCTATTTTAGTTTCTGAGGAAGTATCTTGTGATTTGCTCTGGTAAATTTACTTTAAGGTATTCACTTGACTTTACAAAATGTTCTGCTAAATAAACCCAGATTCTGTTTGCAGCCAACTGCCTTCGTTGCCAACTGAGGAACAAGAACGTCACCAACCGTCTCGCCTCATTCACTTGACCACACTGTGTCGTGCTTGGGCATAGCACTTCATCTCACAGCACCTTACTTCCCTTGTTTGCCATGATTGTGAGCATATACCATGTCGGAGTCCATGACTGGTTTACATTTTAAAGCTAAATGAACTCTGCAAAGGCCTGTCAGATTTGAAATGTTATGGATTCAATTCTGAAAGCCATTAAAACACGTAAAAATGGGTTATTCATACACAAGTCGGTTTGGCATTCAGAAAATGATTAACTTGCATGAAGATTGTGATGCAAGCAAATCTAATCACAGGGGTTGGAAGTTGGAGGGAAGTCGTACTTCCAGGGCTTGAATGCTCACTATTTGTGCACACCCACAAACTTACATGTTTAATGCGTTTTCACGAAATCCTCTCTAGGCTCTTCCCACCCTGGAAAAAGTCAAAAATGTACTCCTGATGAAGGTAGGCCTTCTATGTCTTCCAAGGATGAAAAGCATATTTCCTTAAAAAACAGAAACTGTGTGTAGGGAAGAGTTTCGCCGTGGAGGAAGATGCGTTCCCCGCCCTCTCCCCCGTATTCCCCCACTCCCGTAGAAAAATAAACATTATTTTTTCCTGAGCACATATACAATTTTGTCATGCAGATATGAAATCCATAAAAGTGTGCTAGAAATATGGTCCTGAGTACTACTTTGGTAATCTTGTGTGAATTCCTGGACATTGTAAATCTGCACCAACTCAAAGCCCTACGCTATCACTTTTGTGACCTTATTTAAGAATGGATCTTGATTTTTAGGCTTTTTTGTTAACATGTTGCCCACAGTGTTTTCCTGAATGGTTTTATGCTCGTTATTCATGATTGACTTAAAAAAAACAAACTTGCCATGCGTCACATTTTATTCGGTGATACATTAGAGAAATTAAATTGAATGTTGTCTTAAAATTTGCTTAACAGTTTAACAAAACAGGCTGGAACCTTCATCCTTTTTAATTTTAATTGCAAATATTAGTTGGGTGCATTTTATTTTGGGATCAAACTATTTCTTAACTATAAATTATTGATTTAAAAAAAAAATACTGTGCATTGCTCATTAAGTGATACATTAGGGAAATTGCTTTTAACGTTTTCCTTAAAATTTGCACAGTAGCACAAAACTGCCTGCAACCTTCATCCTGATATTTTAGTTGCATATGTTATTTGGGTACATTTTATTTTGGAAACAAGCTATTGCTTCTATTCCACAAGATGTAATTGTATATAATCAAGGAGCATTCGAGGATCATTATAAATTGCCACAAATTGTTACATTTCAAATCTATGTACACATTTTTACGTCGAGCCTGGGCAGTGCAAGCGCTGCTCTGTGAGGCACGCTGTATTTAGGGAGGGACTTCAAGCTCCGCCCATGTACCGCCCATCTTTTCCATTGGCTCCTGTTACTGTCCTTGCGAAATGGTTGTTTTTCATTCCTTAATCGGCTTGTTAGTCCCTCCTTCGTACAGCCTTGTCTGCATTTGTTACCTCCCATAACGGCTGGACCTTTTATTTGTCTTGTTACACGGTCTGCTTTATCATGGCTGTGAGCACTATTTTGTTCAACGATTTGCCCCCATTCCAACCTCTACGTCGCAGCACGCTGCCCACTTTTATTTTAATTATTAATGGTGGTCCGCTTTAACTATAGCGGCTGCGTTTCTTTCTTTATTTTAGCAGCACGATCCACGTTAAGTGTAGCGGCTGCACTCATTTATTTGTTTAAATTTTTTTGTTTACTAGCGCCGATGCCGCTCTTTCACATTAATGGAGGCCACGCCTTTTTCTTGAGACAAGCCACGTCCAAAACGGTACACAGCCACTATTAAAGTGAAAGCACGGCATAGGAGCGCTTTTACAAAATAAAAAGCGTCCGTTTGTGAAGTTGACAAACTGATGCTTTTTTGGGTCAAAGCCACCATGCTGCGCTTTTACTTTAATAGTGGCCAAACCCCTTTCTTCAGACGCGCCTTGTCTAAAGAAACGGGTGCGGCCTCCACTAAAGTGAAAGCTCAGCATGGGGCGCTTTGACAAAAGAAATATTTGCAATGCAATAGGTCTCATTTGCAAAAGTTTAATCTATTGGCATTGTAAATGCAAATAGTTCGAACTCTTAAATGCAAAACCTTTTGCATTGTAAAGGCTTGTTATATTTGAACCACTGTCAGTAATGCAATCTGAGTTTACAGCTTGCTGTATTTCCTTAGATCGCTCGCCTATCTGAGCTGGACTGGGAAACCAAAAGCATCCCTGACAAAAATGCTCAAACTAGCTTCACTCTCTTCATCTCCTCTTGCAATCTCTTTCCATTCATCCATCCATTTTCTCAGGGCCAACTTTAGTGCTGGTGGTGCCCAGTGCAACAATCAATCAATCAATCAATCAATAAACCAATCAATCAATCAATCAACCAGGGGGTTTATAAAGCACGCTACTTACCTGCGAAGGTCTGAAGACCATTATAGGCGCAGTCTATTTTGGCGCTCCATCAACTCCATCTCCAAGTATATCCTCACTACCACTCTCTAACAATACCCCTCATCACTCTATAGCCTCTCCCTCACATGGATTTCATTTGTTGTATAGCTTTGTACCAGTGTAGGGTGTCGGAGCATTTTGCACACACACATTATCCAGAGAAAATGAATCATGCATGTTTAAATCAGTCTAAAGGAAACGTTACATAAGGCAAGGAGGGTTTCAAGGTAAAGGAATCACGTTGTCCATACTAGTAAGCAGTATATTTGAAGAACGTTTCGTCTGGCGAAGCACAAACTCCGGATTTAAAACGCAACACAGTGGCTGGGGTTGGCTTTACTAATGAGAATATATTTCTCCCAAAACAAACTCTTTTTAAAAACATCTGAATAATGAGAGATTAGGGAAAACACCATAATGTTATAACTTATAGCATGCACTTTGCATGCAGCTCTTTGGCTGTTCATAGGTCACTGTGCTCCATTGGGATTGTAGCAAAAGGATCTGTGTGACATAAGCAGTAACCAACTGAGATATCCAAATAAAGTACAGTTATGTGATCTGTATGATACACGTTCTTTGTAGCAGGCACATTTACCCACTGCGCTACTTTGAGTTAAAATTGCCTCTAGGCAAAACTCCGGTCTCTCAACAGCAGAAACAATTATCCCCCCAGTTATCTTGACATTTTTATTTTTTGCCTGAAAACTGACGGACACACAAGGACTCTGCAGTGGGTGCTTGTAAACCCTTAAGTATTTCAGAAGTTATTTCTAAACACAGGCCCCCTCCAAGCGCAGTGCCAGGTTTAGCTGTACAGGTAGGGTCCTAAAGCCAGCCCTGCGTTCTCTCTCTCGCCTCTCTCTCTAACTCCCTTTCTCTCGACCTCCCCCACTCCCATCCTCTCTCTTTCTCTTGAAGCCTTTACCTGCTGAAGTTAAGCTCAGGACTCTGGAGAAAGTGACATGATCACTCACAGGTGAGCCCTGCCCTAATTCCGGCTTCCGGGTGAAGGCCTGTCCGCACTAAGAAAGACCGAGTTATTGAACCGCATGGACGGTTTTGAAAATCTCGTACATATGGATGCAAATCGTGTTTTACAGCAGGCAGTCATACTATGGTACCGTAAAAACAGGCAAGGAGGGGATATGCTGCTTGTCCCAAAAAAGCATGAAAACATGCTGTCTTAAGCCTATGAATATGTAATGACCCTTCAGCTTCAGGCCACTAATCTGTTCACCTTGCCCTTCCAGGGGCATTTGTAAAGATGAAGGATATTTCCAGCATGTGAGGTAGTTTCAAATTCGAATTTCGTAATCTGTGAAGGCGACTTCGGGTTTGTGAAGACGAAAGACTGAACATGGATACATTTCCAGCATGAAATTTAAAGATTGCTGTGTTGTTCTTTGGGGGAATTGCAGACAGCTGTACAGAAACATATTGCTTGAAAACCTGACTATCAGGGAAATTGTGACATTGCAGGATAAAAATTACATTTCCTTCTCTCCAGGATCAAATTGACACACTCAACTTTCTAAGTCAGCCAGGAATTTGGAAAATGCCGAAGGCCGCAGCGTCTGAGTGTCTGGAGAGGAGCAATAGGGCAAGGGTGGTGACGAGGGGGTTAATCTGCTGTCACGTGGCAGGCAGGGCAATCCAATTTCGTTAGCAACTGATAACAGTAATAAATAAACAAGCATTGGCATAGCACATAGGTCTACCCTCTCGGACCTTACACGTATTTAGCCATGCAGCACATTATACTGGGTGCTGTGCAGCCCGAGATTGAAGAGCTATAGAATTACTACACACTGGGTCATTCAGTCTGATTCAGGAATACATGACTTGACTCAGGAAATATTTGTGGACACGTTTCATGGCTTTTTAACGCACTGACAGAACGTCAAGTGCCTCAAAGCAAGTCAACAAACATTCTGTGTGCCACTGCATCACTAGAGTATGGAACAGCCTATGGAAAAAAGTGAAGTACTTTCTAATGGCAGAGCCCTATTTAGTCTGTTCTTGCCATCTTGACCACAACAAAGGATGCAAGAGCTACAGGAAGCCATTGCAACCCGTGGCGACCCTAATGGAAGCTCGATGTTTAAATAGGTATAGACTTGGAACTAAACAATTTCTACAGGTGTGGTAATGTGTGGACAAAAAAACAATTTGGGCCCCAGCAGGAGCCATGTTGGCAGTGGTGCTATTTTTATCATTACTCCCCAAAAAAAAGACTATTGTGTAATTTGTTCTAATTCCAAAGGAATACGGAACATAGATAATTAGTAAGACAGATGCAATGTTGATGAGCAATGTAAACAACAATCAGAACAGCACCCATGTACAAAAGCCTGTGGAGCAGCAGGTGACAGCTGCATTGGCCTTATTCGGCATGATTCTTAAATTATTAGGATGTATACTCTAACAGTATGGAGTGAAAACAGTGTTCATGGTTTTCCTCATCTTAAACAAAATTTGTGGCTTGTTACTTCTACTTTGTATAAGATGAATTTGAATGAGATACTGAACATTAAAGAGAGTCTGTCATATTGATTCCGCTCCTTGGTGAATGGGCACAAAAAGGCCCAAACCGCATTGGTTACTCTGTGAAAGGACTCAAAATAGTCTGATGTGATCAATACTTTTACACAAAGAAATATCATTGATACGATGAATAACGATTGGGTTGTTTCACGATTCACTTAAAGATTAATTAGTGCATTAAATGATCATGTGAATTACTAAATAAGAGGATGTCCGATTAAAGTTACAGTTGACAGAGTAATGACTCTAGTAGATATTTACCCAGAAGAAGTGTATTAAAGAAATGTCTTAACTTTTGGGAACAGCAACAATAAACTCAAGTTTTTGCTACTTAAAGCATTAGTAAAAATGTGTCCATTACACCAACATCTGCACTTTTTTCTATCAGTCAAGCCCTAATAGGAGCCTGATTAGATTATCGTAATGTTCTCTTTCTGGGCCTGCCATTTTATTCACTCCACAAAGTTGCACAGCTTGTCGTCTTTGATTTCTGCGCCAAGCTCAAATCTCTGGCCAGCCGGAGGTCTCTGCACTGGCTTCCAGTGAACACGCGCATTGTTTTCAAAACCATTGAATTTGGATTAATGCACTATACGGCCCTAGTCCTGCTTTGAATAAATGCAAGTTCTCATGGTGTAAACCCACCAGAACGCCGTGACGTTTGTCAGCTAATTTACTGCAAATCTCTAAGTTAAGGAGAGTTCGTAAAGGAGGGCACATCTTCGGCTTTCCCTATTGCCACCCTCTAGAATTGATCCAATTCAAAAACAAAAAGCTATTTACTTCGTTTTAATCAGCTATTAACACCTTCGATGCTTGTGACAAGGTCAACTCGTCATGGGTGTTACCTGCGCTGTGCGTTTGACGAGTTGACCTTGTCACAAACAATGGGATTTTGAAAATTGCAGCACAGCACGGGAATATACAGTAACAATGATGCGGTTAAGGAATGCGTTTAAAAAAAACTATACTTGTTTAAGAACTGCAAGGGAATATGAGGGTAGAAGCATCTACATATGGCACATCTAGGGATCTGTGCATCTGATGTGTGAAGGGGAAAGGCAAGGGTGCAAACTGGAGCAACAAATGCTGAATCATTTGGAAGACGACTTTAATGTTGAAATACTGGCAAAGAACTAGAATTCCTGAAATGCATGTACTGCGCTTTAGATACGAGCTGCAATATCGAGCAGTGATCCTACATTGCAGCCGATTTCAAGCTGTGCAGCAAATAATTGAGTGAGAAACCCAAAGGAAAATTATGAAACGAAGACAAGTATGCAGACTTTTAAATCTCGCACCTACAGCCGTGTAAGTATGTTAGGCTCAGTATTAAGGGCTGACAAGATATCACCAGAAACTCCACAGCCATCTACCGGCACAGAACGTAATTCATTAAGCTTACACTTACCTGTGGGCAGTGTGAAGCCAAAACATGAATTTTAGGAAACGGCTCCCCCTCACCCTGCATGGCAGCCCGTGATGCCAAGCGTACATTTCCCCTCCCTCGCACCAATGAGTTTACTGTTGCGGCGGAAGCCGCATGACTGGAATTCTTGGAGGAGGCGCAGCATGGACCCTGCCTCTCTGGTCCCCCGCTGGCAGCTGTTATCTGGCTAGAGTGCAGAGGCTGCGATGAATAAAGGTGGGTAAATAGCAGGCTGCCACCCACCCTGGACAAACCCTGCACTTACCCACTCAGGAATCAATGACACTGAAAAAAATACAAACTCAGCTGTTGGTAAAGTTTGCTGTGTTGCTGCTAAGCTGCGCTGTGCGTGCCGGGAGTAATGCGACCTCATGGGCGCCGTGCATGCCAGGAAAACGCTCAATCGAATCTAAAAAAAAGGCACCTGAACAGAAAGTAAGAAAGAAAAAAGCTTAAGCTGACAATACGTGGCTCAATACTGGAGGGGAGTGAGCGACTTGCAAAAAGGAGGGACCAGGAAGTCATTTTACCCATTGGCAAGCAAGGAATTTAAAAAGACAACCGATTACAGAAATGGAAAGCGATTGGAGGAGTTCAAGCCCATATGGTACATACAACAGATCACCATGACAGCGCCAACGCTGACTATGCTTGACCTAAAAAAAAGCCATGCCAACAAATAGCTGTGCAGATCTCGTGGCCTTCTATAGTAAAAAATGTGTGTATAAATTTAGTGTGACACAGAAAAGTGAGAACGTAGGGGTCTATTTTAGAGATCACGAGGAAACCACCATTGGTATAATTACATCACACTCCAAAAAATCTTCCAGTCAGGTAGTGTTATCCAAACATTTTAATGTTTTTTCTGTATGAAAACCAGACAGCAGTAATTAGAATATAACCGTATGCTTTTTCTTAATATGGTATATTACACTCTGTTGTGGAACTAGGGAACCCTCTATAATAAATTCCATTCATCTTTCTATAGTTCAGCTCTACAGAACCTTGTTATATTCCTTGATTATAAATACATTCAACCCAGATTATTAGTGAAAGTAACCTAAACTCTAGTATGTGACCAAAGTAGAAGAAGTTCAATATATGACGTTCTCTATTCAGGTGGTTTGCCCTTCTTTGGTGATTAACTCGCCATAGATCGTGCCTCAGTCCCACGCTGCTTAACATTAACACCTTAGATGCGGCGCAAATATCCCTCCCCAGTGCTGCGCTGTCCATTGGAACTAGTGCTGAATGGATGTCCAATGGTCGTGCGCAGCACTGGGGAGGTAGTGCTGCCATCGGCCAACGCCCCGACGCAGCACTTAAGAGGTAAATGTGGCACCCCTTGCAGGTCTCCTTAGGAATCTGGGCTTTGTCTCCAAGTCATATGCTGATGATACCCAGCTCCTAAAGGCATTTGACAAAAATTCCATCAACACTCAGTCTGCCTTCTCTGAAATTATGACCGTTTCTCGGTCTGGATTAGGAATAACTTTCTCCAACTAAATGCAAATAAAACCGAAATTATGCTCTTCGGAGAGGTGCTGAAAAGTCATGCTTAAGTGGCGCGAGGTTACACACTGCAGTCTACAAAACTAAACACTTTTAATACACATAAATCGATGCAAAATGGTTTTGCCAAGTCAATACTGTACTGTTTATTTCTGGGTTGCTGTAACAACTCTGAACCTCGAATTTGTTTAATTTCTTTTGTATTTGTTTTTTTTTTACTCTTTGACACTTAGTAAGTGATACATTTCGAGTCCTCTTACTTAGATCACATTGAAGACATACATTGAAATATGCATGTAAATAATAGCAAATACCTGGATCCAAGAACTCCCTTGCTGATGGATTGTTATGTGTTTGTCTGTATCTTTTCTTGTGGAAATGTGCTATTACTTTTGGTGACACCGGACTTCGCTCCCTACTGATCATGATATATGTGCAGTATTTGTTGAATGAAGTGATGTAGAATTGTTCACTTAGAACAAATTACGTCCAGTTCTTCATGTAGACATTGTGATGCTTCCTCCCCCGCTTACTAAGACACCTAATTCATTTCAAATCTCTCTCCATTCGTCCATGCTCATCATTCTACTCTTTTGATCACTTTGACTGATAGATGACATTGAATGAACCCAGACCCACCCTGTCCAGATTGACATTTGTACTGCTCTTGGCTTCTTTGGTGGTGATAAATGTTGGTCTCATTTTGTTCAGGTGTGGGAGAGTGTGAAACCGTCAGTAAAAGACATTGCCAAAACATTTCAGACATTATTGGTTGTTTTCAAATATTGATGGCTGCCCAGCTTGCTTCTGTCTACATTTTGCCAGTAGACTCCCACCAACCAGTGACACTGATCTGTAGCTCTCATAAGAATCCACTGTTGTAACTGGTGAGAGTGTATGCCTGTGCGGGGGGGAAAGGCGTGCTCTTGTATGGCCCATATGTGTAATATGAGACATGTAAAACTCTATTAAACATCTGTAGAATAGGTATCTAGTTCAATCACTACCAGTTCCTACAGGTTGGCAATGGAAGTCAGCCTAGCGACTAAGAGTACCTGAGACACCATTAGGATAACTTTATCCTTGTTGTTGTTGGAGGTAATTCTGCAGTTCATAACACTATTAAGCCAGTGTACTCTAGTAATTATGATTTCACTTGAGATTCCTGCTCTTTCATAGAGGTCCGCTCCTACATATATCCTAGATTTTGCCTACTGCTTTTATTTAGCAGACAGAAGTCCACTGCCACACAGTACAGGGTGCAGGGTGAAAGAGCGGCCATGTACAGATTGTTCCTAGAAATCCCCACTTCCATTCCGTGTAAACAAATCTCCAATGCACCTGGCTCCTTTAAAGATTTTTAGAATGTTCACTCTGAGCCGGTATCAGGCACATGCAGTTACTTTACCTGAGAATCTTGAGGCTAACTTCACCATCTGTAGTCCTCGGACATCTCTATTTTAGAGGTTTGAGCAGCTCCACTGCCTGCAGTGTTGGAGTGGCTCTGACCACAAGAGAGGGAGCTGCATGGAAGCCTTGAAAGAAAGCGGCCATCATGGACTCACTCCTATTTCTCCCCCATTTTCTCCAAAGGATTGTTAACACTTTGTTTTTTTTTTCTTAGCAATGTCTCTTTATTGGTTTTACTGCTTAGTGTTCAATTTATCTCAGCTTTTCTAAAACAGGAACTGTTCATGACTGGGTCGTGTAAGGTGCCTGGTAGTTTGTTCACTTTCAGTTCTGATCTTTGAGAAGTGCTCCAGATGTGGTTATAATATGGGATAGGTGGACATTCTTTCTCTTTTCTTTCCAATACTTTGACCTGTACAAGTGCCAATATTTGAAGTGTGTTGTTTCACAGGGCACTTAAGGCGAAGAGAGGGAGAAGGAAAGTAAATTACATGATATATACTTTGATTTTGTTACAGTTGATACTTGTTCTTATCACCTAATAGTTTTGTGTACATTCTTCTCTACAAATATAGACTCTTCTTCTCTGCATTGATGTATAGTCTTATGTAATGTCTTGTTTTATGTGAAGCACTCCACTACCCATGCGATGTAGTCCATGTTTTATAAATATCGCAATAATAATAACCAAAAAGGGTTTTTGGTAGTTCTACTTGGTGTGCACAATGCGTGCTTCTGACCTCCTCGGTGACCTCTAAAGCATATTACTCAAAAAGTGAATTGTGGCTGTGTGCTCCCTGCTTTAGTTTGATATCACTGTTCTTTTAGTGCCAGATTTAGAATTTGGGGGATGTAGTAAAGCCAGGCAGGATGGTGGACGACTTTCGGTCTGTAACCATTATTTTACTCTGCCCACCAAACTGAGATGGATTTGTATGAACCAACTTCATAGTGGTTCATTCAAAGCTATTGAAATGTTTGGTGTGGGTCCATCTGGTGATGGACGCTTACAGCAAACTTTCACATTTTTCAAAAGCAAACTCCCAAAATGAGTTTAAAAAAAAAGTGAAATGAATCCCTCCCAACACCATAGGAGTGTCCTTCCATAGTGTAGGGTGGGTCATTTTTTAGGTTTCGCCCTGGCCGTAGCACCTGCGAAGCGGGTTCTCCGCCCAGGGCGAAATCTTATGATCTCCAGTATGGGGCTTCGTCCCGCCTCTGTTTTCCATTGGCTAGCTCCATAAATGGAGGCTAGCCATTGGAAGAGATTGGCTGTCAATCACGCTTTCCCCGTGAAAACGCGATTCGGGGGCGTTTCTCGGTCTTTTTTAAGTCCCGCCCCTTTTGTCGTCATGTCTTTCTGGGCTCCGCCCCACTCCCGCATCTTGTTACCATTGACTTCAATTGAAGGAGGCAATTTCAAGCGGGAAACAACGAAAAGCAAGCAATTTTTCCTCCAAAGATTGGAGTCTCCCACATTTATCGGGTTTATTGGCATGTGTGCAAGCCTAAAACTTGGCAGCTGTGCATCCTCATGATGTATGTCTGAGTCGATAACAAGTATGGCTACGGTTAACAAACATGCCAACATTTTATCACAGGAATGTGGTAGAATTTTTCTTTCTGGTTTTCTTCCTTTCTTCCGCTTGTTTTTATTTTTTGTATAGTCTTTCTTCAAGATTGCTGGTGGTAGGCTGTTTCCGCCTCCTAACAGTGACGTCGCCAAGCTGAGGGTTGGGTTGTAGGATGGCCTTTTGTTACGTGAGAGCCTGACAGGGCTAATGGGCGGGTTTCTGTGGCTGTGATCGACAGGCAGCAAAGGCAATGGAGGCTTGCAGAATCGGCAACCTGCGCAAATACTCGAACGGTGGCTGGTAAGTAAGGCCATTGGGCCAATCATCACGCAAAGCAGGGCGTTGTAGGTGGGCAAGCTACTGTGAGGTCACAGGACGCCATCGGAGCTGCGCATAGACACGTCGAACTCAGAGCGGAAGAGAAGAGAGAAGGAGCAGGAGCAGGTAAGGGTGGGTCGAGTTAAGATTAGACAGACCAGCGTGTGCCCCTGCTGATTAGCACTCAGCACAGACCCAGTTTCAAATATCCACGTCTGTCCAGGCCCGAGTGTTAGCCTCGGGTCAGTATGCAGTCCCGTACAAGAGGAGGTATTGCCGACCACTGAGCAGCAGATTCAGGTCAATATATACTCAACAGGTTCAGACCCGATCAGGACGGTGGGATTGCTACCTATCACTGAACACCAGGCACATGCCCACTTCCTCAGGCCGGCTTCACCTGAACAGCGAACAAAGGCACTTCTCCCCTCACAGATCTGTTTGGGCGTTCGTTTCCCACGTAATATCAAGTGCCCGAGAGTGTGGAGTACAGACTTCTGCTGCGTGAAATGGTGGGTTCCTTACAATGTAATACTAGATGCAGTCACGAACGCGAGAGTTGTAACCTCCCAACAGCGGGGGGACTGCCATACCCTTTCCGAAAACCTAGGAGCTGTTACTGCAGAATAGCAGTGCGGACTAGATGTTTGGTCAGGTGTAGGCCCTGTGCACCTTCTAAGTTCGTAGGAGCCCTCCCTGCAGAAGAGCATGTAAAGCCCGCCGAAGAAGGCTGTGGAGCAGGTACGTACCATGCTCTGAAGTCCTGTGCTTGGTGAACGCTTCAGCATTTGCTTCGGAGCCGTACTGTTTTAAAATAATCAAAAAGAACTGGTTTCCACTGAAAAACAGGCTCCTGTCTGAACACTTCCTACTGCCATGCACAGCAAAAAAATGGCGCATCCGTTCTCTGTAATCGAGAGATTGTTTAACTTTCTGTGGCCGGTCCAATTCATGCACTGTATATGTTGGACTGGCTGACGGCAGTGTCAAAACAGTTCGCTTTACAACTGGAAGGTTGTTGCCAGCTGTTATGCCCCTCCCCCTCTTGCGTTGGAACCGAAAGAAGGGTTGGTTACCACGCAACAGAATTAATGGACCCACACGTACTATGCTTTAATGGAGTTAGTGACCGCTCGCATGCAGACTGGTCTGTTCCCATCTCTGTGCACTGCTCAGCAGCAGAAGCCATCTTTAACTCGCCCTCAGTGCAATACGCCAGTCTGTTCCGAGGTCTACTGCGAAGCAGCAAAGGCTAGCGTGATATCTCTCTGCCTACCACTCAGTGGCAGAGCCCGGCTTTGTCCCATCTCTGGCAACCGCTCAGTAGCAGGGGCTGCCCCCTCTCTGTTCTTGCTCTCCTGAGTGTGTGTGGCTCTGGGTGGGTGTGTGTGGCCCTGGGTGGGTGTGTGTGGCCCTGGGTGGGTGTGTGTGGCCCTGGGTGGGTGTGTGTGGCCCTGGGTGGGTGTGTGTGGCTCTGGGTGGGTGTGTGTGGCTCTGGGTGTGGGTGTGTGTGGCTCTGGGTGTGGGTGTGTGTGGCTCTGGGTGTGTGGGGCTCTGGGTGTGTGGGGCTCTGGGTGTGTGGGGCTCTCGGTGGGTGGGGCTCTGGGTGTGTGGGGCTCTGGGTGGGGCTCTGTGTGTGTGTGTGTGTGTGTGTGTGTGTGTGTGTGTGTGTGGCTGGCTCTGGGTGTGTGTGTGTGTGGTAGTAATTGCTGTCTGATGAGCTCGTCCGTAGGGTACAATAGGTCTCACATTTGCGAGAGATTAAGCTAATGGCAATGTAAATGACAATGCCATTAATTTATCTGTTTTCAAAACCAACACATAAATACAAATGTTGTCATTTACAATGCCAATAGCTCTAACTTTTCCAAAGGCGAAACCATTGCATTGTAAATGCTTGTTTATTTTTACTGTTCCTCAGAACCAGGTTTTAGCTAACAGTTACAGAGCGCAAAAAAATAAACACCTGACCATCCATTCTAAACGGGCAGACCGTCGGATGGCTTGCCTTCGAAGGTCCGTACTCTGTTGAGCTGTTGGACGACATACTGTTTTCTGCCCAGACTGAATCGGGGGGGAACTCAAAGTTTGACTGAAAGTGTACTCCGTCACCATTGCAATGGTATACCCTCTCAACCAAACTCTAAATCGGGCTCCTAATGTCTCTTAGCGCTATATTGATTGGCTCAGCAGCCCTTCTTGCTTTCTAACTAGTGCAGATTGTAATCGCCAGACTTTGGAGGTAAAACAATGTTTTTTCTAAGATGCTGGTTGTGGTTTTTCTTATGCCGACAGGAGTGGTTGTCATTATGTTTTCAAGATATTTTTCACCCAGGTTTCACATTTATGTGCTAGGTCTCACTGTGACACAGTTGATTGTGAATTTGTTCCCCACCATATCTTGTTTCACTGATCATTGAAGCCCTGATAATCGGGATGCTGTTAATATTCTAAACCTAGGTTTCATTCCACCTAACTGTTTCAATCAGTGGAAACATATTTGCATACCAGTACATTTTAGAGATGAAGCATCGTGCCTGCTCTAAAAAGACTTCAAATAAACTGGCTGAATTGGCAAGGCAATAGTTAGGGTTTGGCTGTTGGCCACCCAACCGTCAATGGTCTTAGAAAGCATGTTGGTTGCCTGAGAACTACTACGTATGCATATTTACTTTTACTTGACTCTCCCCTTATAAACAAACTAAGATACAAATGCTGTGGTCACAACAACTTGGTAAAATGTTTCCAGTGTTTGTACAAGCGTAGGTTTTTTTTCTGGAGTTTGGTCCAAACGGTCTCTCGCCTTAATGTTGATTACAAAGATATTTGCTCTGGCTTTCTTTCCCTATTTTTTCCCTTTGCTATGTATGACAGGGTGGATGAGTGCCGAAGAATGCATGCAGCTATGAACACCTTCCCTGATTCCAAATACCATCTTTGCATTTAATTCCTTTACTGCTTATGATTACTGCACAGAGTGAAGCACATGGCCTCCTCCTGTGGTAATTTTGCCTAATATGGTTCTTGGCTTTGCTTAAATTATTGATTAAAGCGAGTGGGAGGGGTTTGTGATGAGAGCAGCACTCTCACTAATAGAAGGCTT
This sequence comes from Lissotriton vulgaris, assembly GCF_964263255.1. Taxonomy (NCBI): domain Eukaryota; kingdom Metazoa; phylum Chordata; class Amphibia; order Caudata; family Salamandridae; genus Lissotriton; species Lissotriton vulgaris. The sequence continues at coordinate 779,181 of NC_141690.1, forward strand.
CTACTAAATCAATTTCTAGCACTGCTGCAATGCACCTTCGGGGAGTTGAAGGTTATCATCCTAAAGAAGAATGTGATCGTGGGAGACTGGATCCTTGCGATGTGTTTTTAGATGAACCTGTTAGAATTGTTGCTTTTTACCAGAGCGTCCAAGGAGTTGCTTTGCTTCCGTGTGAACTGAGGTGGTTTTTTGGGGCCACTGCTTCTTGCAGCAGTTGATCTGATTAAGTCCCGATGTGATTGATATCCCCAGGCATAGAGCCTGATTGCTCTCTCCACACTGCCTCCTGCACAGAACCAGGAGCCCTGCGTGCTGGAAGCAGTTCTCTCCACTTGCTGCAGTTGACTGCGTCGCTCCCTGCTTATTAAAGAACAAATGTGCCAGTCACGCTCAACATGTGGCGCCTGAACCGTGACCCGTGCAGGTAGCTGAAGGGAATGGGCCGTCGGAGGGCGCTGCAGCTCCACCGGAACCGAGGCTGTGCTAGACCCGTTTATAATCGCCTGCTACCTTCCACAGGCTCCTCACTTCTGATTTGTTGAGTAGGCTCGTGGAACAACCTTTGTAGAAGCAGCGAATGAAACTCCTCGGGCCATGCACGCGCTGCAGCGAATGTAAAGAATGCTGGTGTCAGGTCAGTGAAAACGAGAACCATGCGCGAATACCTAGCAATTGTAAGTAGTGCCTGCTTGTCTTTTATTTGTATCTGATGGTGTGCAGTTTTCCATATTTTGTTTTTTATTAATCAGTGGCACTGTCCTCCCGTCTTTAGTTTGTCATCGGCTTTAATCAAAATACTGCCTTTGTTCGCAGTGTGTGGAGGGGACAAAGAGCAGAGTCTAAATACAGTATATGTTTCAAGGTAGTGGGTAAGGGATTGCACATCTCTGTAACATACGTCTGTAATTTGTGACGACAACAATACAAAGTGTAATTGATCCACGGCCTTTCAGAGGAGTTTCCTTTTGAAAAGAGTCACTCAGCAAATCATTTTTACTGACTGGTTGATTGAATTTTTAGTTTTTCGAAGTGCTAGATTACCTAAATCTCAAATCACCATTTTGCGGATTGTGTGTTAAATTGTTTGAGTATCAACCCACTGAATTGCCAAAAAACGATTGTGCCTATGGTGACTTTTTTATATCGAATATTTCATAGTAGACTTACTACTCAAAAAGTCATAGCCCGAAAAATGACACCAAACTGTTGTGATAGTAAGTATAGGTTTACTATGGTGAACTCCACAGTATGTGTACCTCAAAAATTAAATATATATTATATCTTAAAGATATGTAGTTGTGGAATGACCAATAGTACTGTTATACTTACATGTATATTCTTACTTTCACAATATTTTGTGAATATTCGGACTGTGATAGTTCAGGAGCGGCTCCTCCATGTGGGCGGAGGAGCGTCGCCACACTGCTTTCTCGCTGTGCGAGAATCAGAAACATAAAATGGTGGTATAAGTACCATTTTATGTTTCTGCTTCTCGCACTGCGAGAAAGCAGAAGGGTATGTTTGGGAGCGGGCGGGTGGGTGGTCATGCTCGAGGGGAGGAGTGGCTTGCCCACTCTGAGGGAGCTGACTTTTTGGTCGGCCCTAGGGCCAACCAAACCAGTCATACGGACTCTGCATTTTCTCCATGTAGTCTGCATGCAGCCTACATGAAAAAAATGGCCTCCCCACAGACGCCTCTGTGGTCGGCGTCCTAGCCAATCTCAATACTGCCATTGTAGTGTTGTGATTGGCTTAGGGGAGGGGAGGGAGGTTGCCTGCCTGCTTCCTGTGTGGAGCAGAGACGATGCAGGACCGGACCAGTCAAGGTAAGTTAACTTTTTGCATTGTTTAAAATTAAACCAATCCCTGCCCACCGCACCCCCCGCGATCCCCCTGCTGATGAGATTTACAGCATCTTTGTAGTCTCCAGTTTTTCAGAAATCTTTTTGTACCTCCAAATCTCAGTGATAACCTGGAGTCAGGGGTGTCGTGCCCCACTCCTACAACACGGCCTCTTTTATCTTCAGCTTGACAGATTAAAGCTCATAAAAACGCTAAAAGAAAGAAAGATTGGATAATAAGCAAGGGAAAGAAGGATGGACGAGTGGATGCATGAGTGGATGAAAGGGAGGTTGGATGGATGAGTGATTGAAAGGATCGGTAGATGAAAGGTTGGATAGATGAATGGGTAAAAGGATCGATGGATAGGTGAGTGAAAGGATGGATCAGTGGGTGAAAGGATACCTGGGGGAGGGGATGGGTGGAGGAAAGGATAGCAAAGTAAGTGGAAATCTAAGATGAAGGAGAGATGAAAGGATGGCTAATGGGTGGGTAGATTAAGTGAAAGGATGAAAGAATTAATGGACACCTAAGAGGGAGGATGGATGGATGGATGCATGAGTGGATGGATAGATGAAAGGATGGCAGAGTAAATGGACACGATGCAAGGAAGGGAGGATGGATGGAAGGCAAAGTGCAAGGAAATCAGGATGGATGGATGAGTGGGTGAGTTAAAGGATGGCAGAGTAAATGGATATCTGAGAGGAAAGATGTATGGAGGTAAGGCTGGATATTTGGCTGGAGGGGTGGATGGGTGAAAGGATAGTATAGTAAACAGAAAATGGAAATCTGAAGATACATGGTTGGGTGAAAGGATAGCGGAGTGAATGGAAAGCTTAGAGAATGGATGGATGGCATACCATATAAACGTCATGTGGGTATTGTGTGTGACTGGGCCATCACAAAGTAAATGGAAATCTAAGAGGATGGATGGATAAATGAATGGAAGGACAAAACGAACAATTTATGGATGAAAGGCTTTATTAAAGGATGGGTAAGTCACATTAATGTATGGGTGAATGTATGTAGGAATGGATACATACATTGATGATTGATGGATGGATTGACCAGTGGATGGGTGGAATAGTGAAAGATAGAATGATGGATGAAAGAATGAGTGGATGACAGAATGTAAAGGTGAAATGGTGGATATCAGGGAGTGGATGGAAGGTGAAACGACATAAGGATAGATACTTGAATAGAAGAGACAGAGCTCCTTTAGGGAGGTTCAGGCTCATTTGCTTCACTTGTTTGTTCCAATAGACCCTTGGTGCAAAGTGTTTTTTTTATTTTTTTATTTTCTGGCTACTCTTGATTGGAATCCACATTTCTGCAGACTGATCCATACGGATACGGACTTCGCAAAGTTCATTCCCCAGTTGTATTGAAAATCCTTAGACAACCCAGTAGTAAAGGGGCTATGAGATAATGGCACCGTGTCTCTCTGAATTCTTTCTCTGAGTTCTTTGATTTTTTCCAATTCCAAAAAGGACTTTGAAGTTAATCAGATTTTGGCGGAATTTCAGTCTGGCGCTAGAGCTATGATTTAGTTCATAAAGTATCAAAAAGCCGTACAAAATGAATATCAGCAAGCAGATTAATGAGGCGGGCAATTCCTCTAAAAAATGATTTAAAATACTAAAGGAATTTACCCATCCCCCTGCCTGTACACAGTCACTACTTACTGTGCAAGAATAATGTGATTCTATTGTTGATTACTTTGAAGATGAGATCAATTTAATCTATCAAAACTTCGAGTCAAACGCCCCAATCTATTGCTGGCTTTAACAACAGCCCCTTTCCAAATTCCAGGGACTATAGACCGGGTAATTCCCAAATTCAGCATGCATTTGAAAAAGTGAAATCTGTTACCCCAATGGACCCTTGTCCGCCTAGGATTATAGCCGTATTGGCTAGCCAAATTGTCCCTGCAGTAAGATCATTATTCAACTTATCGATAGAGACTGGAAAAATTCCTTCAGCATGGAAATCGGCACAGATTATATATATTGAAAAAAAATCAACATGGGTCCATCAATCCTTTCGAAGTAACTTGAGCTGAATACTATCCTGGGCCCTTCACAATCCGGTTTTAGAGCTGAGCATAGCATCCAGCGAGCACCTGATGGTGTTAGTTATGGCAACCACAGCCAACTCTGTGCTGACACCCCAGCCATGCTTGTACTCTTAGACCTATTCTCCGCATTCTATAAGACGTCCTATGCTAAGTTACTTTTAAGATTACACGAGATAGGGATTTGTAGGTCTGCTCTGGCCTGGCTTCAGTACTCCTTGAAACACAGAACACAAAGGATCTCACTGGGAGCTTTCAGATCCAGGCCCAGGTTGGTCGACAAAAAAGTTAGCCCAAGGTTCATGCTTGAGGCCTACATTATTCGACATTTATGTGGCACCCCTGGCCAAAGTCTTCAGAGATGGGTTTGATAGCTTGTCATATGCAGATAAGACACAGCTGTTCATTTCCGTCGATGAGGATATCGACAAAGTGAATGACTGCTTCTTGGCCGGAATAACTTTTTCCAGCTGAATGGGAAAACGGAAATTATTCTGTTTGGGAAAGGCCAAGATCTGTGGACTTTGAGTCTGTGGTTGCCGGAGCTCGGCAAGGCCCCCAACCCAAGTAAGTTAGTAAAAGTCTTTGGAGTCAAGGTAGACCATGTGAAATATGAAAGATATGAAAGAACAAGTTCTATCCGCAACAGGTACCTGTTTTTACATGTCACATCTACAGAAGAAATTCTTTCTGTTCCTTCCTCTGACAACCAATCTCTACAGTGGCTGCCAGTAAAGAAAAGAATAGTTTTCAAAATATGCTGTTTAACCTATAAAGCTCCGCAGGGGAAAGCTATCACCCCACTAGGAATTTGCGTTCCAGTGATAAGAAGCTTCTGGTGGTCCCACACATTTGACGATCTAGATCTGGTAAAAGAGCCTTTTGTTATTTGGCTCCCACCTTCTGGAATAAATTGCCATTTTCTGTCCTAACTTGACCTGACTACAACAAATTTGGAAAGCATTAAAAACGGCACTCTTTTAGATTTTTTTATATTCTGTTTCCTCGGGTTGACTGCGCGCCGTGATACTCCGGTTGGAGTGATTTGTACGCAATATCAAATTATATTATATTATATTATGGGTTCATATTATTATCTAATAACAAAAGATTTCTTAAAAAAATGTATCTAGGAATTACTCATTCTGAAATAGCCAAGTATTTCTGCATATCGGGTACTCTTTCCTATAGTTGTCAGGTTATTTGTACAGATTGATGTGAATTTTCAAGCTTCCTACTAATAAGCTCTTATTTTGCCAATCTCGTTGGTCGATCTGTAGTCTCTCTGTCCATCATGGATGAACGACTGTGGCTGGTGAACTGCTCTGTGTGTCGCTGTGCTGCCTCCCTGTGGTTGCTGACAAAGGCTTTCTGATTGATCACTAAAAGTTATCAGCTGTATCTTGAAATATTTGCATTTTACTTTACCAAGGCTGCCTAAACTGATTTATGCAGGTGTGGTTTCAGAATATGTAGAAGGGGGATTTGAGGGCAGCCAACCATAGGGAGGTCTTCCCCTTGAGTATTTTGGGGAAATGGAGCTGTCGGACCACTACTCGGGGTTTGGGCAGGTTTTGGGCTACATAGTAGCTCAAGTGAGATATATATATATATATATCTCCATTTAAGGTATCAGCCACCATTTTTGTGTGGTGGCACGGTGGTTGGCACCTGGTAGTGAGCTTGGTTGCCCCACCCACCATCAGTGTCCTTAGGCTTGGGGTTTAGGTCCTTCTCTTGTTTTCCTTTAATTTTCAGGTGGGTGTGCTTGTTTGAATGCAGGTGTACAGATGAGTATGCTATCAAGTTAATTGCTTGAAACGGGTTCATAGGCGGCTGGCAGAGAAGTTGCCATGATTTACCGAAGTTTGTTTTTGTCAGCTGCAGTTCAGGCTAAAAGGGAACGAGTTGGTAAGTTAACGCCTGAACGAGCCAGGTAGTTTAAGGGTCTGTAGGAAATTTAATGGGTTAAGAGGTTAATAGATGTAGCAAAGGGGAAGGCATTTTAGAGGTCTCAGTTGCAGTTGATCTGACCTGGAACATATACAATATGCTGTATTAAGTTAAGAAGGGGTGAGGGATATCTTAGGGGTGGTGGTTAGCTTAACAAAGGCGAGTAACTTTGCATAACGAGGCTGTCATTTTATAAGGCGAGGCCAAAGTTGTTTTCTGTGATGTGCACCTGTTTCAATAAAGCATCCTTTTTCACATAAACCTGGTGCCACTGTTCTGTGCTGCTCCCTTCTTTCCCACTAGTCAAGATTTCACTGAGAGCGTAGTTATAAGAGAAAACTTTGTGTAACCTTTCGACACACACACACACATGCTACATGGACATCTTATTTCCAACGGATCAGCTATATATAGATTAATTTCACTGCAGAAGTTTGACCCGTTCAACCACATGGCCTTCATACTGAATTTTTCTGTCATGTCTGCTGATTCCGGGTAGTCTCCCTTTTGTTCAAATGCCCTGTCCTTCACTGCTGGGAGGGTGAGCTTTGTGCTGAAAGAGCCAATCCATTAACACAACCTGTGATGATTAAGGACATGGTGATAAAAAAATGTGTGTGCCGCTACAATTAGTACTAAGCTGCTGCATATCTCATTAGATGGTTTTGTGTAGATTTTAGTTTTTTTACCTTGTAAAGGTTAAAATTCTGGTGACGTTGGAAAGAAGCACCACCAAGGTCAGGAAAAGTAGTGCCTGTGTTGTTCATTTTCCAGGTTGGTGGCCTCTATAAATTACCTGTTTGTCCCTTCATGCTGCTCACTGCAATTCTGTGTAAGTTATAGATATTTTCTAAATAAGGGAACAGCTAGAACTAAACGCTGTTATCTTTCTTTTTAAAGATGTCTCAGTGAATTAAACCGCGTTGCATGTTCATTTCGGCAGCAGCGGCGGCGCACAGGATGTTTTATGTGAAAGCAGGTTGATAACTTAATCTTTTCCGCGAATGGCGTTCTCCATCATAAAACCTGCTCACACGCTGTATCCAGAGACAATCAGCGCTCTCCCTATAATAGTCAATCTATAGGCAGTGTTTAATAGACAGAGAAATCTGAATTATGGCCTATCTCAGATCCGTGTTTTCCGCTCCCTCTCGTCATTATTTTCTTTTTGCCTTCTTTTGCTTCCTTCATCCCTTCTGTCTTCACTGGGTGATTTAACTCTACCTCTGCTGTTTGCCTTTATTGCCCTACTTCTCACTTGTCATCCAACAGAGAGGTGTTAAGGCATGGGCAAAGTGAGCAATTGGCCAGGCCCCATTGGAAAGTGAACCTTCTCTCTATTAGACGTCTTTCTAGTCCAATTCTCAGTCTAAACCTCTCTACCTGCATCTGTCTGTCTCTCTACCCAGTGTCATCCTAAGGATTTTTGGGGTCCAGCACTACATATTTAAACTCTGTTTTTTCGGGCCCCTGTCAAAGTTTAACATCTTTGGCATCATGATGGCTAGAATTAGCTGTAAATGGGTAATAAAATTCAAATTGGTCCCAAACAGGGTCCTCCAAAATAGGTCTTTCATGGGGCCCTTATAATCTTAAGATGACGTTTCCATCTGTGGATCTCTTTTCTGTCTCCTTATATTACTGTGCTCCACCTTTCGTTGCTTCCCTTGCACTTTCCCCTCTCTCCTTGAGTCTTTCTCATTATTGCTGCCATCCTGACCCTTTTATTTATTGCGTCACAACTGCTTTTTTCGCCCTCACCTAATATCTTTTATCTCCATCCTTTTGCCTGATGCTCCGTTGCACCCTGTCATTGCTTCGCCCTGCCACCATTTGCTAATGACACGGCACCCAGCACAGCCAATCAAGAACTTTGAGCCGGTTTTCCTTCTTGTGTCCAGGTTATCTTTGCTCCTCTCCCCCCCCAACACACTTTGAAATGTTTCTGTGCCTCTGTGGCTTGTCAGACACTTATGTTGGTGTAGATCTGACATCTCCTAAAACAAAGAAAGAGCCACAGATGGCTATCATGGGTTGACTTTGCTGTTCTTGGGAAAACACAGTTTGTATTTTTATTTGCAGCATCCTACCAACTTACATGCCGAATGTGTAAGATTCGCTTCTCTCCTTATATAAGACATTTAATCAACAGCTGTGTTTTATGGCACAACAGTCTTCTAACTTCAGTGCAGATGAGGTTATGCCGTTTGTCTTTGGCTGGATGCTGTGCACGTCAATTTTTTTCACTTCTATTTTCCAGCTCAACTATTGAGCTGTTTCTTCAACGAATTTTTCGATCTTTTGAGGTCTCCAGATTTACAACCAGATTCTGTCACAGACCGGTAGACAGGCACAGCCGTATCTTTGGTGTAGGCTTTCAACTGTCAACTTTTAATATGAGCCACTTGGATCCCAGACTTCTAGAACTGTCACAGAATAGTTAACAGTAGCAACTTCTTTCAGGAGCATTGTGAACTTGCAGGGGAGGAAAGGCAGAGGTAGGTGCTGCCCTGGCTGAATGAATGCCCTTCTTCTTGCCCAAAGACACATCTTATATCATGTCTTTAGCCTCTTAATAACCATCGAACAATTTTCAAACAACCTGTGAATGGGGAGGAAGGAATAGGGAAAAAATCACATTAAATCTTATTGGTTCCAAAACAAAGATTATGTTTGTAGGACCCAAGCACCTTCTCGAAATTAACCATTCCTACTTCTACCTACTTCCACCACACTGAATTCTCCATTAACCTCAATAAAGTTGGTATTCTCCTGGACAGCGACCTAAGCATGAGCACTAAGGTCAATCCTGCCATGAAAAGTGTTGGTATCCTTCCTATAAACCGTCCCAACCTTCTCGAGGTGCTGGTTCAACACACCCACTTTTTGATGGTAACACCCTTAATTGTAATCTCACTGAATACTGACATACCTACTTTCAACATACATGCCACCATTTCAAAACTGGGAAGTGGGTTTTTTATGAAAAACACATGTATTTTCTCAATGGACTTAAATTGAAACAGAGGCAATTTCAGCTGGAAGAGAGAAAGAAATGGACAATTTTCTGTTTCAGAAATCGGAAGTCTCCCACCTGAATTTGGTCTGGTAACATGTATGTTTCAACGTATAGAGCTGGCTGTCTGATAACTGGCCGGAAACGGGGTCACATCTCTCCTTGTCTCAGATCTCTACTATTGTGTCATCTGTGACCGGATTAGAGTCGGGATGTTATGTATCGTCTTCAGTTGTCCACTTTTAGAGGCTAACTAAACATCCTGGAGAAAATAACTCCATACACTCCATTACAATCTGTCAAATTCCTCGCCCTAACTTCTACCTCCACCTAGACAGATTGACATGGACATATTTAGTGCTAGATTGTATAGATCTTCCTGTGATTGATAAATATTATCCTTGTTATCCTTCTTGATTTTACTTTTGTACGTTTTTGCCTACTCTGTAAATTTCTGTTCATTTAAATTCAGCCTACTCACAGAGGTTTTCTAACAACCAGTGTTTTTTTTGGTAACCCCCATGGTTCCAAATTCTTAAAGCTACTCACAATGCATCAGCCAGGGACATAACTTGGGGGCAGTCTGTGACACAGGAGCCGAATTGTGCACCTAGACACATTTTCTGGGATCCTGTAAATTCTATGCATCAGGCTCAGATGACTTGGAGAGGTCATTTTCCACCCTCACTTCTTGCACTGCTCATTGATTGTTTCTTTCTGTGCTTATTAGCTTTCCTTCTTCCTCTACTCATTACTTTTCTCTTTTGCTGCTTATGGCTTCCCTGTGAACCTTCAACTTGTTAACTACCATCTTCCTGGCCACCTCCTGCTATCATTGCGAAGGAGCACAGTGTCACGGTCCACTATGCAGGCGAACCCATGTACACGTTCTGTAGGTATTGTGTGTGACTGGGCTTTGGGAGGACCAGGCAGCTCCCTGGCTACTGCACTAGTGCCAGACCTGAGGGAGTTTGGACGATTTCGCATTAAAAGTAAGTTTTGGTTGTCTTTTTCCTTTACCAAATAAGTGTGTTTGTCATCTGTGCACCCCAGCCCGTGAACATCTTTTGTTCTGCAAACATGCTTCCTTTTCCACAAGATGACAGTGCACATGCAGGAATGGGCAGCAGCGGCCAGCCTACAATAGTTGAATAGCTCGCTTCTGTTCCTTGACTATTGTACTCGGAAGCGTAGTTGTCACATTAGGGATTCCACTCTTGATCCGTCCACACTGGAGGTTAGTCCGGGTCAGATGTTTTTGTTCACGCCTTTCTTGCTGCCAGTCAGCCGTGTTTGATCGCTGTGTATCCAAAATGCTTTTATTAGATGTGAACTGGGTTGTTTACCCTCTTGCTTGCACTTTGAAAAAAGAGTTAATACACACAACTTTTGCCCATTTGAAAGCTTTTCCGAGCTGACAGCGTGGAGCCCTTGTCAGGATGACTTCTGTGGCTTGATTTGCCTGTTTGTTATTCTGCTCAAGCAGCCCCTATAGGAATTTCCTGTTGCTTGTTTTTAATTTTTGACTCGCTTTTTCCTGGCCAGAATTTATCTTCAAATGTTTGTAGACCAGTAAAAAGTCATGACTTTGTTGTCTTTGAGGGTTGCAATGATTGTCATTCTCGCCCATACCACCACAATGACATATATTTAATCATTGTTCTGGAGAAAAGTAGTTACTCAAAGTTTTAAATGTATTGAACAGCGGATTGATGTTTGTGTTTAGTTGAAATCATTTCATGGGTATAAAATACAGACTGATGAAATATGTTAAAGAAATACATATATGTTTTACGAAAACCTATTGCTTAATCTTTATTTTGTACTCCAGTAATAATGACATTTGAAAAAGGACATTCGTCTTTGGTGGAAATGTTTTATTCACTCATTATTTGGTCAGCCTCGATTGTGAGGTCGTTTTTTTCACTAAGTTTATTTTTGTCCACTGTCCTTTTGTTCCAGGTTTTTTACCCAGAGACATACAACTGGTTTGTCTGCTGCTTGGCTCGTTTCTTGTCGTACTCTGGATTGATAAAAAGAATTTAAAGGAACAATCTATTAATATTAGCCCTCTTGAATGTGGCACGAGATATCGAGTTTTAAATCTAGCAGTATTTGTCCAGGCTTTTATCCATTTCAATGTAGTTAAAACGGATATAGATCTCGGTTGTCTATTTAATACATTTTTGTATGCATTCAATAATATTAGTTTGTTTTTTTATCAGAATACTCAACTTACCTCTAATGTTGTATCTAATAACTAAGGAATTGCATTGTGGCACAATTTCTATATGTACATTTTAAATAATTTTTTTTCTTAGAAATATAACTTCTTCTAACTGCCAAAATCTTACACGAAGAAGAATGAGGAATTAGGAGTTTCTTTTAACCATAAAGCTGAAAGGCATTGATTGTGAAGTGAGTTGTTAGAGGTGCCACATTTAGTATTGGAAATCTATGGTTACTCCTCACAGATTAGCAATGGGTTGTTTTTTAAAATTATTAAACAATATCGTGGCTACATATAGGGGTAAACTGTGCTTATATCATAGTTAGTAAATTTAATCTAAGAGCATAATTATGAGTTTTGCGGTGTGGGAGCGGGCGGTCACACCAACGTCCCGCTTGCACACCGCCAAACTCGGCCGGCCACCATATTAGGAGTTTTCTCTTGGTCTGGCCAGCAGTCCTTTGGCGGTCCCATGGCAGTGCCGTGGCTATAGCGCATATGTTAGCCTTAGCACAGCATCGCTGTGGGATGGCCAAAGCAAGTTCTTGAATGGCATGGACTGCTGCAATCCAGGCAGTGAAGGAACGGGGTGCTTGCATACAGTGGGCACAACATGTGCTCCTCTGTATGCACCCCCATGCACAGGGGCAACTGGGGGACCTGTAGGGCCCCCTTAGATTCCTGACCGCCACACGAGGCTGCCTTGAAAAGTGTGGAGGTCATGAAAACTCATAATATGCCTCACGGTACTACAGCGGTTCTGCCAGCTTATTGCTGCCCCAGACCACCGCACCGCTGCTGAGGGATCACGGATCCCCAGCGGTTGTGGCTTCCCTATGGCAGTGGGATTCCATTGTGTACGTGGCGGTCCAATGGACAGCCACACTCATAATTGGACCCTTAGTCTTTTTACTATGGTGCCAATCCTTTTCCTAAACAATGCTTGCATATTGGGCCATTTATTTGAACCAGTTCAAATATCACATAATAATTTCTGAAACATCCTCCCAGTGCCATCTTAAAGACCTGGTCTAGAGGCGACATTACCTGTCCAGTCAGTTTATGTACAAACAATTGTCAAGGCAGTGTTATTTTATGTATCAACAAAAGATCATATATATATATATATATATATATATATTCTCCACAACCTATTCCTTCACAGGAAAGCTCGCACTCGGGATGAATTTAACCACAGTTTATTCAAGCAAAGTAACGCGTTTCGACAGCAAAAGCTGTCTTGATCACACAATTGCATATTGGAACAGGAGGTCCATACATAGGTATACAACACTAAGGAAGGACTAAAAGTTAGATAACTAGTGTCCAAATCCTAGTATGGTGGCCATCTTGTAATGGTAAATATATATAAGTGGTATCATCATGTTTGTGTGATCTAAGTATTGTATGGATCTCCTTTGTAAGTAGTGATGGCTAGCTTGTATACCTTCCTTATGATAAATTATAGTATACAAGGAATTCACATCCATAGTAATTAGCAAGTTGGTGGACTCCTGTATAAACTTGTAAAATGTGAAAAACAGGCATCTAACGTTGTACAGCATTCTGGGACATTATGGTCCCTTCTTAATCCCTCTATAATTCTTTTCCAAAATCTGCCTCACGACAGTCTTAAGCACCAAGCTTAAAAATACCCCTTCCCTTGTGGTACTATTTGCTCTCTCCTGCCATTGTTGTTGTCTACAGTAGAAAGTAATACAGCCTGTCTGCGGTATGACAGAACAATATTCTATTTATCAATTTCAGTTATACCATTTTGCTTATTGCTGGCTGAAAAAGCAGCTGGCAGTTACCAATTTCGGAAGTAAATATTGATGCCACGGTTACTTTACATGGCTGATGGCTGCTGCATAGCTCTCTAAATCCACCCTCACAGACCATCCTACCTACCCCTCAGTGCATAGTCCAGGACTCCTCCAGTTTGGAGCATGCGAGTATGTGAGGTTTCCCTAAGGCTGTGAGAGGACACTCCCCTCACAGACCTCTTCTCATAATAACTGCTCTACTGCTCACCTCTTTTTTGCACTATAATGGCCCATCCACAACCAAAGTCTACACCAGGACTTAAAAGGATTGGCCAGTCATCCATTCCCCTTTTCACTGGACCAAACTCCCACCATCTTTTGTTTTTAAAACATATGAATAAATGGCATTGCCATTTACAATGCCAATAGCTTAATGTCTCGCAAATGCGAGACCTATTGCATTTGCACCCACACACAGACACACACACAGAGCCATTCACATAGAGCCACCCACACACACACAGAGCCACCCACACAGAGCCACCTACACACACACAGAGCCCCACACATACACAGCCCCCCCCACACACACACACAGAGCCCCCCCCACACACACAGAGCCCCCCCACACACACACAGAGCCCCCCCACACACACACAGAGCCCCCCCACACACACACAGAGCCCCACACACATACACAGCCCCACACACACACAGCCCCCCACACACACACAGCCCCCCACACACACAGAGCCACCCACACACACAGAGCCACCCACACACATAGCCCCACACACACACATCCCCACACACACACAGAAACCCCCCACACACACAGAGCCCCCCCACACACAGAGCCCCCCCCACACACACACAGAGCCCCCCACACACACAGAGAGCCCCCTCACACACACAGAGCCCCCCCACACAAAAAAACCCACCACACACACAGAGCCCCCCCCCACACACACACACAGAGCCCCACACACACACAGAGCCCCCCACACACACAGCCCACACACACACACACAGAGCCCCACACATGCACAGAGCCCCACACACACACACACAGAGCCCTCCCCCCCACACACACACAGAGCTTCACACACAGAGCCCAACACACATACAGACATCCCTCAGTCTAAGTCAGCCACATGCCCATCTCTGCCCAGTAACGCCCCAGGGAACAGAGGCAAGAAAAAACAAGCAGCTCCCCCAAAAATAAGTGTTTAAAAAACCAAGAAAAAACAAAATTCAACAAAGGCAAAAGGCGACTAGCCAGCGCCGGACCCACTAGTTTTTTCAATGCCTGCTATAGAGTGATACAAGTCTAAGAGTATCTTTATCCGGACTTGTACACCTGCCTTGGTCTCCGGACACCAATCAACCGCCACACTGATGGCAATTTGTAACAGGCCTAATTGTGAGAAGTAAACATACCAATCCAGATATGACTGTTTCCACAACACATCAAAGGATAAGAGATACCACTAAATAATGTAAAAGTTGGGATCTGCCCAAGGGAGACCTCCGTTCTTGGCCTGCATGATGCGCAACATGCTATTGATTGCTGCCCGGGGTCTCCAACACTGGGGACTTCCATTATTGGGGATGTGGTAGTCAGGGTTCACCAGAGGAGCAATCAAGGAGGCTGATTAAAGACTGCCAAACAATAGGAGGAAAAGGAAACTGGGAATAACAAAGCATCAGGTAAACACAGAAACGTTAAAAAAAGCAAGCACAACGGGGGAACAGGGGGGGCAGAAAAGCAAGCACAACAAGGGAATGGGAGGGGCAGGAAAGCAAACGCAACAAGGGAACGGGGGGCAGAAAAGCAAGCACACTGGGGGAACTGGGGGGGCAGAAAGCAAGCACAACGAGGGAACGGGGGGGGCAGAAAAGCAAGCACAACAAGGGAACAGGGCAGAAAAGGGCCTCTCACCTGCATTGTAGAAGCGGTCCAGCACGCCGGTCTCCCGTCAGTCCCCTGTCGCCTCTCCCACGTGCAGTCTGCAGAGCATACACCGCCTGGCCCAACACTTTCAACACCAGAAGCCGCAGCACACGGCCCTGCGTCACCGCACTCAGCATCGCAAGACCAACAAGGTCCTACACTCCTAGCGCGAGAATATGAAAACAGCCTCCGTTTCAACATAACGCCATTCCATTTTGAATTGGTGCTGGATCTGACTTAGTGGCGAGTCCAAAACTAAAAACAAACGTTGATACAAATGGTATAACATGCAAACACCTATCGAACTGATTTTAATCATGTCTGCTATAATACATTGAAACAACACTACAATGTACAACATGTTGATGCTAGTTTAATGTTTAGAATGCTTGCCATATGATACGAACTACATGTGTGTTTTCAATGTTACTAAATGTAATTCCATGAATATCTGCGGAATACTTGTGGCGATAACACGGCTCTCATATTCATAACAGTGGGCGACGTTTAGGTGCGTGAACGTGGCCGCCATCTTTAAACTACCCACACAGGGATATTTTTCACAAGCCGACCTGCAGCGATCGAACCATTATTTTCGAGGAAAGAAAATATCAGCTTTCTGGCATTAGATTTATTTTTTTTGAAAAAGATTTATTCAACATGCTGTCTTGACAGGCTTTTTGGCTCTATTTTGGAGTGATAAAGACTTTAAGCTTGCTCACATCTAGGATATGTATTCTTAGATGTGTTGGCCCTTTTAAGCCCTTTCTTCCAGACCTAGAAGAGGATAGCTGCTTTATATGATGATAGATCCCTTACTCTAATCCATCTATTGCCTATTGGCTTTGCCTTTCATTATTTTGCCTATAGTAGAGGGTGGATCCTGTGGTCCTGACTTTATATTATACATTGGTATGGTTTGTGAAGGTACTCTGACAGAGCTAAGGGTTATTTCATCCTTCTCAGGCCTACAAGGCCCAGAACTAGAGAGACTCCATTTTGATTGAGCTAAGATGCTTCAAGGGGAAAGGTAATGTTTATAGTTAAGGCTGTTGTGTGCTAGGGGAAAACCGGCCAGGACTGGTTCTTATCGGAAGAATGTTTTTGTCTCTTGGGCCCAGACGTAACAAGCAGATGGCCACTGCGGTTGTGCAGAGAGCTCTAGAGCTAGCACAGGAATTCGGTGGGAGGCAGCCCTCTGTTGGAAATTTCCATGAGGGGAGAGGAATCCATATCAGCGAAGTGCAGAAGAGGAGGAGTGGTCAGTTTGGTTCTTGAAGAGTGGAGAGTAGGATGTCTGCTGGAGCTGCAGAATACAGTGCAGTTCTATTGGTTTTCTGGAATGGAGAAAGAAGGCAGATGATTTCTGAAGCTGAAGCGAGAGCAGTAACTATCAGCTGGGACTGCCAGTTTGTCAGAGAGCATTAAAGCAGATGGAGGAGTTGAGGCTTTCAGCTGAAGTAATTGAGCCAGAGGCGTGGAGCTGTGGTGACGGAGGGAAAGACAGAGAGAGCCCTGATCCCACCAGAGACAGAGAGAAATCTTCCTTCTAATAGGTGAGGTAGTCTAAACTAGTCCACTTTACACTTACACCTTAATCTTGTCCTTATTCCCTAGGCTATTGTATGTCTAATCCTTTTCTTTCAGCGGTGTGTTAAAGTTCCTATTAGTTATAGAGACCCCGCAGATTTGTGTATGTGCATTCTATTATTGTAATAAAGATACCCCAGTTCTTAGTGAACTAGTGTGCATGTGTTGTTCTTATGATAGAGAGCGTTTTTACTCCTGCATACAGTGTGTCCACTATTCCAAAAAGCACAGGTAACCTTTTCTTCTAGTCAGATGTTACAGCCAGAACAGATGCTGCCCCTGATCCGGTAAGTCTGAATAATTAGGGAGAGAGAGGAGCCCTTGAGCTAGGGAATTATTGACACTAAGTGATTCGGCCATCCCATAATATTATTGTAGTAGCGAACCCTTAGTGAATAGTGAGAGAGACTTCCCAACATAGAGAGACAGAGAGCTGAAGGTATTCATAGGAAAGTGGTCGTCATTGGTAAGTGGTGTTAGTGAGAGCACTGATTGTGGTCAGTGTGTATACCGACAGGATTGTGGCTTGTGTAAAAAGAACAGTCTTACGGGACTCTAAAGATAGAGAACAGTCTTACAGGACTCTAAAGATAGAGAACTGTCTTACAGGACTCTAAAGATAGAGAACAGTCTTACGGGACTCTTAAGATAGAGAATAGTCTTACGGGACTCTAAAGATAGAGAACAGTCTTACGGGACTCTAAAGATAGATGGGCTTGAGTGAGCACTGAGGGTAGTCAGTGTGTAATGGTAGATAATCAGAACTGCCCCAGGGTAGGTTAGTCTGGACCCATGTGGTCGCAAGACTGAGGTATGAGTGTGGTGTAGGGCATGGATGTCCTTAGTAATCAGTGAGTATTCTTAGTATCCCTATAGATTTAGTGGTGTTTCTGATGATATGAGCTTGTATATTGCGAGTTCCCCATCCTCAGGTAGGTACCCAGGTGCCTGGATAGATGGGTCCTGAGGAGGGAGGTGGTTACGTTCCGGCTGGGTTGGAGGGGCTCTCAGGAGCTGATCCCATCTGGTCTAGAACCCGGTCGTTACACATGCAAAAACCATTCTATTAATGCCAATTATATACGTGAACCAATCTATTATTATTTTAGTTCACTGCTGTTGCTGCGATGGATATAGATTTTTACTGCCATCTCTCGCAGAGAGGTTACAAGTGCTATTGCGGTTCTCATTTAACTAACCTTGGAAGAATGAAAACCTGTGTTGCTTTGAGCAAGACTGCGAAGTTGGGTATAAGGCTGGACACTTCATCAATATAGCCCACTGAACTAGCTTAGCCAGTAAGATAGGCCAATTGAGCGAAGCTTCCTCAGCAGAATATCAATTTCTATCCAAGTTCCAGATTCAATATGACCAGGAAGTTTACACGGAGGAGAACATTAAAAGGAGTTGAATGTACAACTGACTGCAATATTAGAATATTAACACAATTCACCTCCTCTATACGTTTCCAAAACGTCCAAACCCTCTTACCATCTGCCGGATTCAGCCTGTCTGCCTATAGGAGTCCCGACTGAATTTGCCTCTGCCTCTTTGCCTGCATGCCTCCTGCAGGCTTTCCAGCATGGCGCCCTCGCAGGCCTGCACCCCGTGGGTGGCCTCCTTCACCACGTACGCCACAGAGGTGCTCATGCACCCGGGCGAGCGCAGGCAGGGAACAGAGGCAAGAAAAGACGAGCGCAGGCAGTGAACAGAGGTAAGAAAAGACGAGCACAGGCAGGGAACAGAGGCAAGAAAACTTACCGGCTTGGGGGGGGGGGGGTTGGTGGGGGGGAATCTCTGTTGTGCGGCCGGTCGGACAACGCCTACCCACCACCATGTTTCTCCGAGGAGAAGCAGAAATGCCTCGGAGAAACGCAGCGTCATTTTTGGATTCGGGCGTGTTTTCTTTCTCTTCTCTTCCCATTGGCGGGTTCAAGCCCCACAATAAGAGACATAAGATCCCGCCGGCGAGACCAAAAAAAACGAATTAAGACCACCCAACACTGTTATTAAGGATATAGGGCCACATGTACGACCGTTTTTAGTCGTCGCAAACTGGGAATCTGGCCATTTACGACTGTTAAAACAGCTTTTGCTATGTACTAACCCTATTTTGAAAGTCGGTAACCTATTACTGAGTCGCTATTAGGAAGGGGCATTTCAGGGTTGTCCCTTCCTACTAGCGAGTCACAGTGGCATGTATAAATGTCTTGCGACTCGAATGCGGTTGCAAAACATCCATATTTTACTGACTCAGTGAAGGAGGTGGTTACTCATTCACAAACTGGAGGAGGTCCCCAAAGGACCTCTTTCCATTTGAGAATGTGGGCGCCAACATTTTTCGAGAGCAATCTGTGGTCACACGGACCACTGCATACTCTTGACAAATAAAATGGACACTTTTCTTTTTTCCTTTTAAATGCGTCCCGTTTTCTTTTCAGGAAAATGGGCTCCATTTAAAAAAAAAATGCTTTATTTGAAAAGAAATCACTGATATGGTTGACTGGTGACCCTAGTAGGCTACCATCCCTGTGATTGCAGGCAATTCCAAATGGATTGCAAATTGCGATCTCCTTCATGAATATTGATGAGGTAAGTCTTTGTGACCCCAATGGGAATCACTAAATGTGTCTGAGACACATTAGTACATTTCATTTTGTTACTCGCTAATTGCAAGTCGATCCAAAATCATAATTTGTGAGTGGCAAAATGAAATGGTCCTCCATCTGGCCCCAAATTATCTAATTCCTAGGTTGCAGGAAATTTGTCTTTTGAAGTAGAAAGAGTAATGGAAACAACGAAAAATTAAAAGATTAAATCAGCCCAGATGTAAAAACTACTCTGTGTAAAAATACTAAATGATTTTCTTTTTTTTCTAGCCTCTTATTTGTTACCTCTTCTTATGTGTTTTGGGATGAGTTCTAAAATTAGGAATCTCAATTTTTACAATAGTATAATTCCAAGTTATACAATACAATGCAGTGCTATTAAGGAATTTAAATAACATTTTTTGAAAGCTAAAGAATGTTTACCTATACTCACCATAACATGTAACATTTAATTCAGACATTTTAACATGTAGTAAGCAAACTAGGTTCCAGATCGCAAAACAAAGTATTGTAATCTTTTTCCCAGTTTACAGATATGTAACACTGCCACCACTGTCCCCCCGACTAATTCTATAATTATATTCAATGCATGCCAGGTTAAGAAACTTTTTCTTTTATATCCACAAACAATATTGGGTTTCTTTCAGCTACAGAAAATCTGCAATTAATAATAGGTCTAATAAACTTTCTATGGAAATGACAGTGGATACTTAAATCGTTTTTGCTATTCTTCATGCTGAAAAGACAAACCCAGTGGTTTAAATAATATTTTTTATTCTACTGTTTTGTGTGAGGAAGTGATTTAGAAACAAAGTATTTTTCAAACCTTTATTTGCCAGTTTTGTAAAACATTACAATTGAAAAACAGCCAGCAGCAGCGTGCATGGTGGAAGGTACTTTACACATGTCATATCATTACATTGCATCAGCATTTTCCAAGCATACTAGAGCCTCCCACTTTTTCCCATTCTGCATCTGCGGCACAATGGGATTGGTTATTCCGACGGTGTGTCTCCACACACTTCCATTAGTGCAATCACAGCTTGATGAAGTTGTTACTGAGCCCGGATCTATGAGAGCATCATTTAGGGCTCGTCTGTCAGCTAAGTCGTCCTGCACTTAATCGTCTCTTCTGTTAAGTTTCATGTGGGCCTCTTTCGGCAACATCCATCACGTCACACATTGTGCCAATAAATAATCTTGGGTGCCTTTTGTCCCATCCTGATGAAAGACACCGTATGTCTTGCTAGGACCATCTCCAGCTGTAGAAATTTGCATTCTATCTTCTTGCCCTTTGGTCGCTTTATATTACCCAAGAGACAACACTGGGGGGAAAGGACTATGTTCAGATGTGTGGTCCTCGTTAAGTTGACTGCCATCTGTCTCCAGTATTCCTGTACTAGACTGTAATGACACGCTTAATGCAGGAAATTGGCCCGATTGCACCAGAGAGGGGTCGGCTATCTAGGTGAGTCAGGTCATGTGGTACCTGCCCCTGGGGGTAATGTAGGTCCTGTGAAGGAAGTTGTAGTGTATCAACTTGAAGCGGGCATTGCAAGAGACTGTTTGTTAGTTCATTGACTTGCGTCCAATACCCAACCTCTAACAAGGAGTCTAAGTCGAGGTCCTGTGCTGCGTGAGCCCCAGGCGGTGCCCACCCTCAATGCCCCATATAACAGTGCTATCCGGTGATGGCATTCAGCCCTTCAGCAGGACTCTTATTGTTGTATCTGCAGTCTCACCTGTCCGCAGAGAACCGAAGTATGTCACCGGCCCAGCAACGGTAGGCCCCTAGCTCAGCACCTACTCGCCTTCCTTGGCCCATTCAGGTGGTGCATCTGGCGTTTTCCAGGTCTTAAGTAGCCGCAGAGGGTGAGGGTCACTCTCCCTTTCTGGAGGGGCGGTAAGATTCCTAGTTTAGCAGGATTAATCAGGATTATATTGTTGGACTGACCTTGAGCTCACGTCCTGTCGGCCATGTTTCTAGGCCAGGCCTGAAACAAAGTATTGTTAACACTTTTTTAATAATAGCTTTTAGGCAACGAAGAATTTATCTAACTAAACTTTTTTTGTTACGTTATTCTCTATAACCTATTCCTGAACTATTGGAATATTAATATTATGTTGAAAGCAACCAGGAAAATGAATGTGATGAAACTGAAGGTTTCTTTTATCTTATTTTCCGGCCTTAAATTCCGAGGGATTTTACATAATCTCGCCTTCACAGAAAAAAAAAACACTTTATAGAATTGATTTAGTAGCTTTTATGGAGCACTGCAGATCCTCTTATGACCATGTTTTGTGCAGGGGTTTATATATAAAACAGTTTGTGGTATTTTCACTGACCCTTAGTTCATTGCAGGAAGGAGGCTGGGACAGTGCCTGCATTGCACATCACCATTTGTTTTTATTTAGTTTACTTTTATTGTTTGATTTGAGCCAAACAGGCACACAAACATAACACAGTCTCAAAATCGTAGCACAAATAATACAAATACAGTATTAAACCTTTTACACCTAAATTAATCCTTTTGCAAATACATATTCTTAAAACCTTCTTTATTCGATTTTGCCCCACTTGTCAGCATAGATAAATACAAACGTGTCCACAGTCCAATAGCCTGTTAACGGAAAAGTAACAGGTTTTTTAACACCAACCCTCCAACAATTAATATAAAAACAAATTAAAATCAGTAGTCCGCATGTTGTTAATATGGTAGTCTGACAGCTCAATTCCTAGCCTAAGCTAAGCACTCACCTAACAATTATGTAGTTTAAACAAGGGTTCAAGGCTCTTACTTGAAACTAAAGACTATGGTCACATAATCAGCAGTAAACCTATAATTGTAGTCAAGTCTTACTTAAACTGCAGCATGCCCATCTCGCCTGACTTCTGAGGTGGCAAAATCAGTACCAAGAATACTGGGGTTGCTCGCCTTTAGGGGCTTCTGGGTTCCGCTCTCCTTTTTTTCCACCCGTTTTTTAAAAACTAGTACTATTATTCATTATTGGTATAATAAACAAGTATTGGCATTGCCAATAGGTCTCGCTTTTGGGACATTATAAGTGTTTAGCCAGAGCTATTGGCTTTGCCAATGTCTTGAAGTTATGTTGTAGAGCAGCATGGGTGCTGTATAGTATGTTGAAAAGGTATCATAAAAAAGTGTTATACACATTTTTGTTACCTATATATAACCAATAAGACATTGTCTAGGTGAGACCTAAATAAAAAAAAAATTTCAACGCCTGCAAATAGATCAAAATTTACTACAAAATGCAGCAACATGAGCAACTGCACAGTGGAAGGCCCTTCCCAAATTTGACTCGTCACCTTTCAGTAGTTTATTGCTAGTTAAATGTTAGTTACTAATAGGGTGAAACCTTTGATATAACAGTATTACCACAGGTGAAAAAAACAATGTAGTAATACTGTTACAAAATATGCCACATAATTTGCCTTTTCTTTTGTTAACTCTGCCACATAATTTGGTCCTCTCCTGCCAGATAATTCAAGTGGACCTGGATATGACCAAATGCCACTGCAATTATGAGACTATGCGACTGCAGTGTTTTCTATATAATAATGGATTAACCGCACTGGCCACATAGCATCTGCCTTGTCATTTACAGTATTCAGCAAAGCACATTGAATTTCTATTTGAAAGGGATCAAAAGTAACCACAAAAAAGTGTGACAGACGTGTACCAAGCTTTGGCAGATGCTTGGCAAAGGTTCATTAATCACCCCTTAATTGCTGTACTTGTGTATTCAGTTATGCTAATTAAGCCCATCTTTTGACCAGACAACATTGATATGTTTTTTTTCTACATCAGAGGGTTCTTCTGTGAGCTGTTTAAACTGTGTTTTACTAGGTCCTGTGCACTTCGTTTTTTTGCCAGCAGGGGAGTAAAGTTTTATTCTAACAGTTTTGTTAGAATCCAAGTTAGTGAGGCCCTTACCTGCTGAAGTCCAAAGTGTGGATTGAGCCTATCTGTCTCCTAGGAGATTCTGAACAGGAGAAGCAGCTGCCCAGCCCCCACCCCTAGGCCAGCAGACCATTTGCTATTCAGCTACCAGGCAAGTCTGAGCCCTCCTCTCACACCCGCCCAGGCCCCTTAAGGCCTTGCCGGGTGCACCCCAAATCATTCTCCTCCATCTTGTGAGTTGCAGCCTACCTGTGCCCCAGATTGCAGTGAGCAGAGTCCAGGAAGTGGTAAGGAGACAGACTAGTGTTGTCTCCTCCCAAGACAAAAAGTTGTTTAAAAAACGATTTTCACTTTCTGTGTTTACTGTCTATGCCTGTGGTTGTTACAGTTAAAAATTGTAGTTTTAGCCTGCCTGTAATTGCATATTTTATCACCTGTGTTGTGTTTTAAATTGGTGGTTTTCCCTGCCCATGATTGCCTCCATTTAGTGTGTTGAATTGTTGGATTTGCAGTCCAACCTCTGTAGTTTGCCCCTCTCATTCCTTGGTGACACTTCTGTTTTCCCTCCAAATTTCTCCTTTGCTCTGTGCTGAGACCTGTATGTTAAACCAGTGCACTCCCAGCCACCATTTTGTGTTCACAAGCCAGTGAAACCAGCCCCCCTGCCTCCACCCCCGCCCCCAGCAACATGGATTTTTTCTACATCAGGGGGTGCTTCTGTGAGCTGATTAACCCCTTGCGTGCGGGGCGTATTTTCCGCCTGTGCTGACTCCGCCTTGCGCGGGCGGAGTCATGACGGAACGGTTCCGTCATCAGCACAGCTCACCCGTAGCTGATGACGGAACCGTTCTGTCATCAGCATGCAAGGGGTTAAACTGTGTTTCACTAGGGCTTGTGCACTTAGTTTTTTGGCCAGCAGGGGTAGTAAAGTTTTATTTAAACAGTATTGTTCGATTTCAAGTTAGTGAGGCCCTTACCTGCTGAAGTCCAAAGTGTGGATTGAGCCTGTCTGTCTCCTGGGAGATTCTGAACAGGAGAAGCAGCTTCCAAATCCCTGGCCAGCAAACCTTGTCTGAGGTCGCTGGGACCTTATATGGTCTGCTAGTGGTTGGTACATGTCTACACTGATTGTTGGTTGTATCTGGTGTTTCTATTGGATTAGGGTTAATGTCCTCATTGGTTGGGTATTTGAGGGTTCTGATTGGTTTCTGAGTCTGTGATTCAATCATTGTAGACTTGGGACTAGCTAGGGTTAGGATTTCTATTGGAAGTAGGGACTAGGGCTTCCTATGTTATTGGTTGTTGGGAGTAGGGTGGGACTAGGCCTAGAGTTAGACCTTTAATTAGAAGTAACGATTAGGGCTTCTGGTGTGATTGGTTGCTGGACTAGGTGTGGGACTTTGAGTAGGTTTAGGCTTTCTATTGGAAGTAGGGACTAGGGCTACCTGTGCCATTGGTTGCATGGACTTGTTTTGGGGCTACTGGTAGGGCTAGGGCCTTTATTGGACGTAGAGATCAGGGTTTTTGAACTAATTGGGTGCTTGGACTAGGGCTAAGATTGGCTGTAAGGTCCTGGTCTCCTATTGGTTCCTAGATTGTAGGGCTAGTGTTGTGAGTGTATAGTGTTGGGGTTTCCATTGGCTGAAGGGGTCACCTGATTACTAAGGCTATAAAAAAAGGCCAGGGTTAGGGCGTCTCAGCCCGGGCATCGAGGCTAAGGGCAGAGAGGACAAGGGCAGTTGCCTGTTTGAGCCTGTTATGGGCAGAGAGGACAAGGGCAGTTGCCTGTTTGAGCCTGTTTAAGACTGGTCAGTACTAGGGCCAGAAATGCTGCCCTATTTCTCATTTAGCAATACCCAGCCCACACCATCCACATCCACAAATGGAGCAACACACTCACACCAAATGTACACCACACACAACACTACGCACAGATCAATGTACCAGCCTGTACTACAAACCCAACCAAACCACATCTACACACCCTACTATCCCAACTACCACACATATCCACCATCTCCTACAAATAGTACACAACTCTATCCTATAACACTAACCAATACACTCATCACGAACACAACACCCATCAACACCATACATAACTACATCCCATTCAGACACACTCTCCCTGCTGTAATTACACCTAACAGACCTTCCATCAGTTGTCCAACAAACACCCTCCTCTCCCTTCTACCATAATGACACTAACTCACAACACACACACTGCACACCACCACACTTTGTAACTCTTGCAACACATATACTTTCAATGTAATTATGGATCTACATATTTATCACTTTCTTCTAATTTAGCATTTCCAATGCACTACCCTATTTCCCAGCCTATACTGAGCTCAATATATCTTCTAGCCCAACCTTCTGGCTCATCTCAAACTTCTACTACTCCTTCCAATGCACTACCCTATCTCTCATCCTTTACATCTATCAATATATCCTCTCCATCCACTCTTTTATTTATCCCAAACCCTATACCACTACTATGATTGCCAAAATAACCCTTTCTAGACTCTCTCCTACTCTACCCCTCCTTGTATCATTTGACACCTCTTTTACTATACCAATCCCGTACAACAAACCTTTCTAAACTCTTTCCTCTGAGTCCTCCCCTCCAAAACTCCTTTTACTCATCCAAAAACCTCCTCCTAGTGCTAAGAACTAAAAAAAACCACTCTTTTATCCCTCCATTATCCCTTTCAATCGAAATTGCATATCCATTACTCAAATTACTTCATTTTTTTTTAACTATACTCATTTTCAACACTAATCCTTTATGGGTTCCATAGTGGGGTGCTACTCACCAGAAAAGCGATTCAACACCCATCAGGGGTAACAAGTGCTATATGAATGCAAATCTTTCTTCCCCTTTTATCCCTCCACTATCCTTCTCACTCCAAGTAACTGACTAATATCCACCACTGAAATTACTTCATATTTCACCATATTAATTCACCACTAATCCTTTGTAGGCTTCCTGACTAGCGTGCGTCAACAAGTGTTATATAAATACAAACCTTTGTCCTCCTCTATCCTTCTGCTATCATTCCAAATCCAAATAACTGACTAACCTATCCACCACTTAAAATGTACTTGCATGTTTCACTATACTAATTCAACACTAATCCTCTATGGGTCCCGGAGTAGCGTGCTACTCGCCGAAAAAGCGCTTCGATGCCTCGTCAGGGGTAGTAAGCGCTAAATAAATGCAATTACAATACAATACAATACAATACAATAGTTTGTCAAAGCTGCCATATATTTGGGCCTCCACTGCCACATAATTCCAATGAAACTGGCAAAGAAAATGTGGTGTACCAAGGAGCCAGCATGGTCAACGATAGGTGTGCACCCCATGGCGAACAGTATTACTGTCAGGGTGCAGTACTGACATTGTATGAAGCTGTGAACATTGAGCAAGGTTATAGACTGTGTGACAGATGCTTGAATGAGGACTTTGTGGTGGATGCTGGTTACAAACTGAGTGAATCATGCTGGTTTCTTGAATAGGGATTGCAAGATCGATGCTTGTTACGGAATGCGTGATGGACGCTTGTTGAGTATTGGTTACTTGAATAAAGACTACCTGATGGGAGCTGGTTACGGATTGCCTGATGGCTGCTTTTTACCTGAATGATGACTGCATGATGGACTCTTAATTGTCTGAATGGGGATTTTGTGAAAGATGATAGTTGCCCAAATTGCAGCTGTGATGGTGATCAATTGTCAAAATCAGGGTATCCTGATGGATGCTAGTTGTCTAAATGCGAATATCATGATGGATGCTGGTTGCCCGAATGGGGATTGAGTGATGGACGATGGTTACCTGATTGGGGGTTTGCATGACAAATGCTTGTACCTTACTGGGGATTGCTTGTGATGGTCAAAACACCAGCCCAGGAGATCGAAAAGTTGCATCCATAGTGTGAGTGATTTGAAAACCATGTAGATCAGACGAGCCCAAGTATTTTTAAAGTAAGTAAAACACAGGGCTGCACACTTGGTTGTCAAGGCTTTTGAAAGAATGGGAATACTTGTCGACTCACATGAAAATAAGATGTTAAGTAAAACAAGGACTTACAAAGAATCCCAAACCGGATTATTTCCACTATAAAGAAACTTAAACGTGTTGGACATATGGTAAGCAAGGAGGGTGAACCAAAATATAAGGATTTATTTTTAAGTGCAACTTTATCCTAAGTAATTGCAAGTGATGTGGTCAGTGGCAGATAGTGTTTTGGGAAGTAGTGCTGCTGTACTTGAAGGGCTGCATTGTACGAAGATGAGCAGTAGCCGAAAGGTAAATGTGGATGCATCATGGCTGCCCTGCAGCATGCTCTTACCTGCTGCTGAATGTCTGCGGGCAGCTGCATTACCCTGAAGAGCTTGCCCACCTCTCTGCTCCCAGTGGCGGTCCCTCTACCCACCCCCTCTGCCTGGCACAGCACAAATAACTCCGAGTAACACTTCTGCTCCGCCTCACTGAGAGGCATCAGCCCAGGATTGGCACGGCAGGCTCCATGGCCGCCCCAGAGGGAGAGAGCAGCACTCCAACCCCACGGACTCTACAGTTCATGCCTACCGCTGCCTGCTCTGGAGGCAGGAGGAGGGCTCAGCAGGTGCTGCCACACTTGTGGAGCCACCCAGCTGAGTCTCCTGCGCTACCTCCGGAGTGCTGTCCTGCCTACCACCAGGGCAGTGGGACCCTTGGCATGGAAGTTGGCACAAGCTGGAATCATTATCCAATTAGAAGCAACATTTTTTAAAGGACACTTACAAAAGCCAATCAAAACGTGGAGGTGTGGCATAAGCCCATTGACTGAATACAACAAGTCTACAACTGTCTCAAGGATAGTGCATGCAAGCTGCCTAGGCTCAACCTAAAAATGGAGCACCAGGGGCTGTAATGAGACCTTTGCTTCCAGTGGAAGTCAGTAAAAACAATGTTTTTAAATGGATGTAGTGTTTTTAAATGTATTTAGTGTGCATGCTTGCAAGTGTTAGTATGTGTGTATGCATTAGTGAGGGACAGTCACTGATAGGTAGTGATTGAAAATGAGTGAGATTAAGTATCATGGAGTGTGACCCGAGTGAGAGTAAGATTGACTGCAAGTGAGTGAGAGTGAATGAGTGAGAATGAATAAGTACGAGTGAGTGTGAGGGAGTGTTAAAAAGTGGGAGTGAGTTACAGCGATTGTGCTGGCCTTGGCATAACTGAGGTAATGTTTATTGTCTGATGTTACAGCACAGTTCTTGCCAGACAATTATGTGAGAAATCTCCAGTAGAGGGGCATTTCCTCCGCCCCCAAGTTGTGAGCCAGGGATACATGTTTTGATTGGACAGAAGTTGTTTTCTTCCGCAAAAGAGTGCTTGCCCTCCACACTCCTGTGATCATTTTGTTTATATATCCAGTTGCCTGTGCTTGAACTTTCAGGCACACACATGATATTGTAATCCTATTAAAGTGTCTTAGACAGTGCCTAATTAAAAAAATAAAATAATTGACAGGGCCCTCGTCAGGAGGCCACTGTAGCTTGCACCACTCTTAAAAGTGTGACAATTCCAGACCCTGAAAGCTATCAAAACGGCCTGGATGGTAGGTATTAGTCATGTATAAGTGTATTGAATTAACAAGCAGCTGTTGTCCTTGTATATAAATTCGACTGACAGTGTCACCATGTGCAGATTGTCATAAGTGCTGAAAATTAAGTGCTGGTGCAGAGTACCAGAAACCACCGGCTCAAATTAAGCACTGGCCTTAGATAACTATAGAATTTACTGTGCGCTTTCTTTATAACATACATCAATATTATTCTACAGTTCTTTGCTTCCACACAAATACATGTCCCTTCCCATGGGGTTTACTTGTAATGCTTTCCATTCCCATACAATTTTCCTTTAAAGCCAGATCGAATGGCATTGCCAATGCTTGTTGGCATATAACACATTTTGAAAAAAAGATGTGGTCACCTCCTGGGGCGTGCCTGGTTTCTTTGAACTGGCACACCATAAATGAACGTGACTGTTCAACATGTGCCCTTTCACAGGTCATGGCTTTTTAGCAAATGTATTTGGAAATTGAGCTTTGTATTGCACTATTTGACACCAGAAACCTCCCTAGAAGATGTCTGGCTCACTTACTTTGCCTGCTCGCTGTAATTTAGTGGAAGAATTGTATTACTCCCTACCACTTTCAAGCATCATGCCAAAACCCTAGTATATGTTGTATCTCAAGTAGGCATTTATTATGTTATAGTAATCACACCGATATTGGGAAACTTCAGCGATGTCAAGTATTGTGATGTTATCAGGTTAAGCTCATTCAACATCACTTTGTGGGAAGATTCACAAGCCATGATGTATATCTTACTGTGATGTCATTAAGGGCAAAGGTGTGGGATTTCACTTGAGCAAATCCTGACTTATACAAAAAGTGATCGATGGAATGCTTGGATTAATCCCAGCCACTGATAATTACTCGGGGTCACATTCCAGTCCATTATTATTTTGCTCACCATGCCACATCAGCCGGCAAATCCTGGAATTTTGTAACTGGGGCACAGGAGAGGAAAAACCTAGGCTAACTTTGCATTTACCCTGGCTTCACAATGATCCTAGTACAGTCTGTTCGAGTGACTTCAAATGTCACTTAAGTGTCTGGGCTGTATTTATGGGCATATTGGCACTCACTCCCCTGACTCCACCCTTTTATCACAAGTAAGGAAATATAAGGGCTTTGAAATAAGTTTCACTGCCTGTGATCTCTGTTTCAGCTTCAGTGCTCTTATCCCTGTTGACATTTTAGGCTCCATCCCCTAGAGAGTGTGGGTGAAATTTTTGAAAATCATGGTCTTAGACCTGTGCAATAACAACTGACTACATTTCACTGTATAAGCCACATGTTTAAACCCAAACTCAAAGCATATCTTCAAACCTAAAATTGAAACTTGCCAACGCTGTAAAAGTCATTGCTGTGGAGCCACCTGTTCCACAAATCTCAAACGGTTGCAAGACTGGATATCACTCAAGTTCCAAAGTAATCTGCACCTTCCTCAGTGCAAAAGCACATCACCCAACTGACGAGGGCCCACAGTTATTGTCTGTTATAGAAACTCAAGAAAATCCTCATTCAAAATGTTGATAATACCCGTATACTTTCAAAATGAGCATTTTCAATGGACCCTACAAATTGATCAGGACCCTGATGGGGGAAAAAAAGCTCACAATTATGGCTTTATTAGTGGCAGATGTCAAGAAAGGCAACCATACTACCTTGGTACCACTAGCATCCAAGCCTGATTATATTTTAAATTACTGTGCATCATTCGCAAATACATTCAGTTGGTTTCTCCTGCTATTTAGGATGCAAAATGTAATGTAGGTGCTTTACAAATCTTCTTTTTATCTGTGGCATGAATAGCCTTCACAAGCATTGTTGTGTGTTGCAAAGGACATAAGCAACATTTTGCCACCAATGAAGCAACATTTCCGAGTTGATGTTGGCGGTTATCTACACCAGAACCCACTGCTGTTTTTACATTTTACATTTCTGATTTCCAAATCCTGGACTGTGTGAAGATGCATTCCAATCTTCCCCAGAAAGTAGTAGGGTTCTTGTACTGCGTTTTTGATGCCTGGTTTTCTATGTGATTAATTCAATACAGGAGTTGGGTTGGGGTTGAAGCACCCTCTGGGTTAGACTGGCATTATGGGTCATAGGGAAAACTTTCAATAGGCTGTGGGCAAGGGGGTTGCTTTTATGGGTAGTGGACAGAGGTATCATCAGCTATCCAACCTGGCAAACAATGATGATGCAGAACACAAACTATTATAGGCCTGTTTATCATTTGCACTGGCAAATTCTTCTGGAGATAGGCGTCTTTCCTCACTAGACTCATTTCTTACACTATGTGGCTGGTATGGTCACTTTCAAGGTCTGCTCATACCCCACAGCCCACCAAGAACAGTCCTGTGGCCCAGGATTCATCCAGAGCCTGGAAGGTGCCAAGCCCAACCTTCTCAGAGGCGGAGCTTTCATGTTTCTGCTTGCAAGGTTATGTGTCCTTAGAGCTTAGACCAGCTTTCAATGCCCCAGACTTTATTGGCCTCCTACATGAGTTGTAGCTTAAGGAAGCAATTTTTCACCCAACTGTTTTAATGCGCTCCGTACCCTGTAAGGCACAGGTTCTTCATATTCAATATGTTACATAGTGTTCATTTGTAAAAGTATTTTTAATGACCTCTTTGATTTCTGAAAACAATACAATGTATTCTCCTAATGTCCGTTTAACATTTGATAGAAATAAAGTTAAAGCAATGAGCTTTTTTCCTGAGTAAATGGACAAATGTATTTTCTTAACCAGTCAATGAAAGAAACATCAGCATTCTATTATTAGATATCTATTTATGTTTCAGGAATTCCGAGATCAAGGCCTACTGTGTCTTTTCAATAAATATTGTAAGCCAAGTAAAGCCTTGCAGATTGAGACGACTGGTCAATGCTAAGATTCAAGAATAACAGCGTGACAACATTTATACGATCAAAATCAATTTTTTTATAACTGTGTTTTAAGATAGCTATCACATTTAAATGTCGACATTCACTTTATTGACTAGATAGGATGATTAGAGCCACCAACTCTAATGCTTATACAAACTTTGCTGTTGATGAAAGAAGTGCTTACCCGACATATTATATCCTAGAGGGTTAGTTCACTAAAACCCTGAAATTCGCCAGTTTTAGTTGGGGTTAAGTAGAACTCTATGTTAAACAATGTGAATACTGAGCGCCTCTGATGTGGGTTCCGAGGCATGTTTCGAAGTAAGTTGTGACTGAAAGCCAAAACAGTTTACAAACAATCTGTGAGAAAAAGCCAGAACTGGTGTTGACTATAGGTTATCCACCAGTGGGTTTGTGGGTACGTCCCCACGTTAAATAGTTTTATTACAGTGCTGTGCACAGATTCTGTGTAACTGGTACGTTTATCAGGTGGGGATTTTTATTTCCAGAATTTAGCTAAAGATTTTGAGGCATTGCGGATTCTTGTATAATGTTGAATGTGTCCCACTTAGAGCAATTTTAATTCGCATTGGGATTGTAAGTATGGTTATAATGTTGTATGCTGTTGTGCTCATCTCAGCAATGTATGTAGTGCATTTTAGCAACAAAGACCACCTGAAACAGACATACAATACATATTCCGATGGTATTGGAATACACTCAGTGTGTTAAAATACCCCTCACACACCAAAAGGGCCCTTGGTGTCATGCTTCATCATCGGGGTCTTCCCGCCCCCGCTGCGGGACGGGGCAGTGCTGCGACAAGCGGCTACGCCGGAGCACCTTTTAATTGTGAGTACTATGTGAGTGATAATGGAGTGAGTGTCAGTGAGGTCAGAAGTGATGAACAGTGAAATTAAAGTTAAAAAATACCTGGCCTGGTGTTTAGAAAAAATTATTTAATAGGCACTGGCTGGTATCGTTAAAAGGGGTGAGGCGGAGTGCAAGATCGGGTTACTAGTCTTGCTCTCCTGTGTGGGTCAACATGTTTCGGGGCGACATGCCCCTTCGTCAGGACCGGGATGTATAGATCCCCCTGTCACTCACTAATGCGCTCCCACAGATAGAGAGTGTTGTGTTTGATCAATGTGTATAAATAATTTAAATACACGTGAAAGAAGCTCGGTCAGTAATACTGATGATGTAAGCCTGCAAGGATAAGAACACAGGATTTTAGAAAGAGCGCGGATCCCAATGCGCTTTACTAATGAATACCTGTAAGGAATGAAAATACACATAGGGGAAGAAAACACACTTTAGGCTGTTACATGTCACGCCAAAGACTTCTTAGGGGGACCTGGATAGCCGGATATGAAAAAGACAAAATATATAGAACTGTGGAGAAAAGCATTCATGGGCTTATTGCCTGGCTGGCCGAGGATTTCCCGGAGGGGCCAGGTAACTTCACAGGGTGCAAATGGGAAGGAAAAAACACACATAAAAATGTATACATACATACACACACCAATATAAAGCATCAAAAACTAGCAAAGAGATGCTTATTCACTTTTTATACATACTTATTGAATGATGAGACAATGCCCCATGAGCCAAGCTGGGCGAAGGGTATAGAGGGTCCAACTGTGGGGAGACATGGAGAGATAATGCCAGGACCTAGATTAGCTTTTTACCCTGAGTGAATTAAGGTAGTGTATACCAGGTCAGGACTGTCGGCTATGCCGTACTTACTCAACCCCCACACCTCAGTGCTTCCTCCTTCGTCAGTGGCTTCCGTGGTAATGGTAAGCCGGGGCAGGGCGGGTCTTATATAGTGAGGCCGTGGCTTGTTAGCAGAGCCTTAATTAATTAACTCGAAACCGATGTGCGTGTTCGGTCGAGTGGTTTGGGCGTGTGACCAGAGCGGCCATTGTTAAATGTCCGAGGTCGGCTGGGCCGGGATAGGTATTGGCAAGGGTCGGTTGCATTTCCCTTACGATAGGTAGTAGTTGGCGGAGGGGGTGGGTAGAATGCTAGGATACATCCCAGGTCCGCTCTGATGCTAGTATCTGCGTGTCAGGCGACACATGTGCCTGCGCGGTGAAGTGTCTACACTCCGCGCATGCGCAGTAGAGCTGCATAGTGACTATCTTGTCGCGCATGCGCGGGAGGGAGGTGTTCCTCCGCGCTGCTCATCAGGAGCCTGGGGGGGTTTTTTGCCAATGGAAATACGGAGGGACGCTTATGAAGATGTATAAATCATTGTCAAAGCGGAACATGTGTTATTTACCAACTGTCCTGTAGGCAGAGGTTGTACATGGGTGAAGACTGATATTCTCAAATTATGTTCCACTTACTTATAGGTGGGAAAATAAAGAGGCTCTTGTTAGGTTACAGCTATTCAGAGCGAAAAACTCTTATTTTTTGCACACAGTTTGTAAAAAGGAATAAATAAAATAAAAATTCGAGATTTTCATACATATTTACACATCATGTCGGCCAGGACCACATTGCAGGTTTCTGTGATTGCTGGTGGGACACGATGGTGTTGAGTTTTATATTAGTACTGTATTAAGGTCCCGAACTATGGAACTCGCTTAGGTTTTAATCATGCCTTAAATTGCGACCAAGGAATATCGTCATTTAATCCTGTGAGATGCGTGCCCAAGCGATAGACCCAACGTTGCTCTTTTGCAAGAAGGTCCTTGTCACTCCCGTAGGCTTCTATGACTGTCCATTGCAGATCGTCTATACTGTGACCCATTGTGGCATAGTGGGTGGCCATTCTTGTGGTAGTTTTTTTGCAACGTACGTTGCTTCGATGTTCGCCCATTCGTATCTTGACCGGTCGTGTGGTCATGCCAATGTACTCTTTTTTACATGGGCAGGTGATCAAATAGACCAAATTCCGGCTATTGCAGTTGGTAAAGCAACGTTGTTCCCATGTGGATTTGTTAGAAAAAGTTATGTTACGACTTTTTTTTGTATATTGACAGGATGTGCACGAGCCACATGGGTGGTGCCCTCCAATGGTTGAAATGGCAGAGGGTCTCTCGTTCGTGAGTTGTTTAGGTCTCGTGTGGACCAGCAGATCCTTCAGGTTCTTACCACGCCTGTGGGCAAACATTGGTTTTGGGAAATCTAGTTTTCCGCAATTCAAAATTTTCCAGTGTCTGTTCACAATTTTTGTGATCTGGTTCGAATTGGTGTTGTACGTTGTGACACAAATCGGGCGTTGGTCTTGTTCTTTTTCTGCTGTAGTTTCCAAAAGGGCACCCATGTGGCTCGTGCACATCCTGTCAATATACAAAAAAAAGTCGTAACATAACTTTTTCTAACAAATCCACATGGGAACAACGTTGCTTTACCAACTGCAATAGCCGGAATTTGGTCTATTTGATCACCTGCCCATGTAAAAAAGAGTACATTGGCATGACCACACGACCGGTCAAGATACGAATGGGCGAACATCGAAGCAACGTACGTTGCAAAAAAACTACCACAAGAATGGCCACCCACTATGCCACAATGGGTCACAGTATAGACGATCTGCAATGGACAGTCATAGAAGCCTACGGGAGTGACAAGGACCTTCTTGCAAAAGAGCAACGTTGGGTCTATCGCTTGGGCACGCATCTCACAGGATTAAATGACGATATTCCTTGGTCGCAATTTAAGGCATGATTAAAACCTAAGCGAGTTCCATAGTTCGGGACCTTAATACAGTACTAATATAAAACTCAACACCATCGTGTCCCACCAGCAATCACAGAAACCTGCAATGTGGTCCTGGCCGACATGATGTGTAAATATGTATGAAAATCTCGAATTTTTATTTTATTTATTCCTTTTTACAAACTGTGTGCAAAAAATAAGAGTTTTTCGCTCTGAATAGCTGTAACCTAACAAGAGCCTCTTTATTTTCCCACCTATAAGTAAGTGGAACATAATTTGAGAATATCAGTCTTCACCCATGTACAACCTCTGCCTACAGGACAGTTGGTAAATAACACATGTTCCGCTTTGACAATGATTTATACATCTTCATAAGCGTCCCTCCGTATTTCCATTGGCAAAAAACCCCCCCAGGCTCCTGATGAGCAGCGCGGAGGAACACCTCCCTCCCGCGCATGCGCGACAAGATAGTCACTATGCAGCTCTACTGCGCATGCGCGGAGTGTAGACACTTCACCGCGCAGGCACATGTGTCGCCTGACACGCAGATACTAGCATCAGAGCGGACCTGGGATGTATCCTAGCATTCTACCCACCCCCTCCGCCAACTACTACCTATCGTAAGGGAAATGCAACCGACCCTTGCCAATACCTATCCCGGCCCAGCCGACCTCGGACATTTAACAATGGCCGCTCTGGTCACACGCCCAAACCACTCGACCGAACACGCACATCGGTTTCGAGTTAATTAATTAAGGCTCTGCTAACAAGCCACGGCCTCACTATATAAGACCCGCCCTGCCCCGGCTTACCATTACCACGGAAGCCACTGACGAAGGAGGAAGCACTGAGGTGTGGGGGTTGAGTAAGTACGGCATAGCCGACAGTCCTGACCTGGTATACACTACCTTAATTCACTCAGGGTAAAAAGCTAATCTAGGTCCTGGCATTATCTCTCCATGTCTCCCCACAGTTGGACCCTCTATACCCTTCGCCCAGCTTGGCTCATGGGGCATTGTCTCATCATTCAATAAGTATGTATAAAAAGTGAATAAGCATCTCTTTGCTAGTTTTTGATGCTTTATATTGGTGTGTGTATGTATGTATACATTTTTATGTGTGTTTTTTCCTTCCCATTTGCACCCTGTGAAGTTACCTGGCCCCTCCGGGAAATCCTCGGCCAGCCAGGCAATAAGCCCATGAATGCTTTTCTCCACAGTTCTATATATTTTGTCTTTTTCATATCCGGCTATCCAGGTCCCCCTAAGAAGTCTTTGGCGTGACATGTAACAGCCTAAAGTGTGTTTTCTTCCCCTATGTGTATTTTCATTCCTTACAGGTATTCATTAGTAAAGCGCATTGGGATCCGCGCTCTTTCTAAAATCCTGTGTTCTTATCCTTGCAGGCTTACATCATCAGTATTACTGACCGAGCTTCTTTCACGTGTATTTAAATTATTTATACACATTGATCAAACACAACACTCTCTATCTGTGGGAGCGCATTAGTGAGTGACAGGGGGATCTATACATCCCGGTCCTGACGAAGGGGCATGTCGCCCCGAAACATGTTGACCCACACAGGAGAGCAAGACTAGTAACCCGATCTTGCACTCCGCCTCACCCCTTTTAACGATACCAGCCAGTGCCTATTAAATAATTTTTTCTAAACACCAGGCCAGGTATTTTTTAACTTTAATTTCACTGTTCATCACTTCTGACCTCACTGACACTCACTCCATTATCACTCACATAGTACTCACAATTAAAAGGTGCTCCGGCGTAGCCGCTTGTCGCAGCACTGCCCCGTCCCGCAGCGGGGGCGGGAAGACCCCGATGATGAAGCATGACACCAAGGGCCCTTTTGGTGTGTGAGGGGTATTTTAACACACTGAGTGTATTCCAATACCATCGGAATATGTATTGTATGTCTGTTTCAGGTGGTCTTTGTTGATTATTTAGACGTTCATAAGAGGAGGATTAGCCCACCGCGGTGCCTTGTTGCACCACCTCTTCACTCCCTTTGTTGATATTTTTGGTTTGTGCATTTTAGCAAACCACAGAGGGTTGCCCAAAAGGCCTGGCAGTAGGTGTCCTATCACTGGTAAATATATACCTGCCATCCTCTTGATTTAGGATTGCAGGTCATGTGAAATCTTTAAGAGAATAATCCAGCTAAGGTGAATAGAATACAAACTCTTTTTTGGAGGATGTTAAAGGTTTGAAAAGGGGGTTATTTCAATGAATTCTAAGGAGGCGTTGTGTTTGTTAGTTGGGTGAATAAAAGTAAAATGAAGGTAACATCCACCAAGTGTGGGAGACTTGACAGTTATGCTATATGACCAGCATATGGTCTATGGTTACATCCATTATCACTTGATTGGTGATAGCAAATTGAGCATAGGTGTAGCATGTTGAAATACTTCAAATCCACAAACCCTATAGGACGCTGTCCCAATGACTTGATGCTGTCATCAATGATGTTGTTTAACATGTCATGAGTGATGTAACATGTGAGGTGATAAGCATTGTTTGAAGGGGTGCAAGGTTTAGTCAGTTAACTAAATTATGACTGGCAATTCCAGTTTTATTTTTTTGTTTTTAAACATTAGTTCTTATCTCATTTCGACACCATACTATAACGTCACTTTAATCTTTATTTTCAGTGAATTTCTGAGGTCTTTTTAATCTAAGCTACGATCATATTACCATACCTAACCACAGTGTCACTTTAAGCTTAGTTTTTTCCAGTGAATTTGGTTTTTTTTCCAGTCATATTAAAAATGTAACATATGCCCAACTGCCTCAGGTAACTTGCACCCAACCCCTTAGAAAGCGGTCCGCTCCCACTGTGCACAGCCACGGGCCCCTGTAGCAGTCAGAAAGACAATGTGCAGTGGGCGTTTGCTGCAGGGCCTGGTTTGCAGCAAGGCACAGAGCCCAGTCTTATTCAGGGTGGTCAACACCTACTGCATGTGGCATTTAGCCGTACACAATGGGTGTTAGTGGAAGGGCCTATGCCCAACCCGCTGTAGTATGGCCAACCCCAACTGCACATGAACTATGGTGGGCGCTGCAGGAGTTGACTGCAGGTCCTGGCCTGCAGCCCGGCCATGCACCCAACCCACTGAATGCTTGCCTAACCCGCCCCCCTACCCCTCCCCTGCACTCCACCAAAAGCCAAGTGCTGCGGGGATTTGCCGTAGGGTCTGGACATTGATCAATTAATGCACCCAACATCCTAGAAGCAGCCAAATTTACTGCACATGGCCTGTGGCTGGGCACAGTGGGTGCTTCCTGCAGGCCTCGGCTTCAACCAGAGCCTGGGCCAACTTGCTGCAGATAAGCCAACCCCTGCTGAGCACAGCTTTTTGGTTGTGCACAGCTGGTGTGTGCAGGGACTGCACAGGCAGCGCTCCAGGCTCTTCAGTGGGTAATGGTACCAATCGTCGCCAGTGTTGCGTTGTAAATGAAGGTC
The DNA here is from genome assembly GCF_964263255.1 of Lissotriton vulgaris. NCBI lineage: Eukaryota > Metazoa > Chordata > Amphibia > Caudata > Salamandridae > Lissotriton > Lissotriton vulgaris. Next base: position 817,803 of record NC_141690.1, read on the forward strand.
AAACAAGGTAGATTGTTATGTATTTAATGAACATAAATACATTAAACCAACAGGCAAAAGAGCCAGGGCCAACTGACTCCAAATGGAATGTGAGTTATGTAGAATCCTGACCCATGGTTCCACAAGACACCATAGGCCAGGATGCCACACCTGGCCTCTGGCCAGGTCCTGACTTGTAGCCTCCGCAGGTTACAAACCTGTGCTGCGCACAGCCTACAGCAGTGTGCACCAGTTGGTTGGCTCTGCACCTATCCCAATGCAGGCAGCCAACCTCCATTGCGCATGGCCTGTACAATGTCTATTGGTCGCAGTGTCTGGTGAGCATGCTTTTTTAGTGGTTTTGTGGTAACAAGGGATTGCTACTAATACCATGGTCACATAGGGGTGCCGATGTACTGGGGCTTGTACAGTTGTACCTGCGGCCTTAAGTCTTTTTTTTTATTTGTATATTGACTTAAGGGAAAATAGCTCTTTAGGACCCACCCCCTGCACCTCCACCCTCCCACACAGCCCTGGAGGTCATGGTTGCCCAACCTGACCCCTTGTGTGGCATTTCAGTGTTTTTTCTTGATTCAGGGTCCAACTTCCTGAGTACTGTAATGGCAGAACGCTAACCTTTCTTCAGTTTCAGTGTTGCGGCCATCCAACTAATTCATTCTGGTGCCAGTACCTTATTTTGTTTTCAACTTCTGTGATTGTTCAATGGCTAGTTCAACAACCTCTGTTTTTCAGTGAGATGATTTTAAAATATGAAATATGTCAAAATTACTTAGGTATTTATTTGATCTTTACTAAAATGTGTTCAACTTTTGGATATTATTAATTAACTTCGCTGTAGGAAGAGCACTTTATTCATTTTCCAAAACTTGCTGGATTGATATCCTTTGGCTTTATAAAAATACGTCAAGAGATTCTTGTATCTTTGGGACTCTGGTATAAATATGCTTTGTTATGTTACTGATTTGTTATTGGAATGCTCTTCTGAGTAGAGAAATTTGGCTCCCGATATGCACTTACTGTTCTAAGGTAGTCCCAGCCTTTTCAGCGGCCATACTTTTAACTCATTGCAGCAGAACATTTGTTTAATAATTATCTATGCCTCAAAAACTGCTTTCATCTGTTCTGAATGGGTTACACACCCTACTTCTACTAAATAAAGTATTTGCCAAGATTCCTTTAATTTGATTGGCGTCTGAATTGATAAGGAAAGTATGTGCATAGTTCCTGTATTTAATTGTATGTATTTCCTGGCCTTCAAATCAGTGATAAAGCTTCTTTGCCCCTGGAGCACGGCTGGTATCTCACCTTGCCCAAAAGCCTTCACAATTTTTTTGAATTCTTATGTAAGCTGCTTCATAATTATGAATGTTTTTCTTCAGAAGGTTCTATCATTTGAATCCAAGACTGGTAGATCTTTCAAACCTTTGTCCGCATAATCTATAAAAGCATCTGTATATTTTTGTATAATATCTTGGAAAATTCCATGATATCTTTGTATCAGGTGACATTTTTGTTACTGAGATGTCTAGTTTTTACTTTTGTTCACCAGTTAGTATCACTTACATCTTTTCCCATACTCTGATCTGTTCATCTTGCTTGTCTTAAGGTTTAAACAATTATTTATGTAGAGAACATTTTTAATTCTGCTTCGGAAAATTTAGAGACTATTGATATGGTTATTCTTGGTTTTTTGTAGTGCGTATATTTAATGGTAACAATCTTTGTGTCCTCTCAAGCTCCAGCATCAGTTTTTTTCATTTTTTCCTCTGGGAGTGGTTCTTTTTTTCTGATATCTCTTAATGTTAACACCTTGAGATAGAGGAAATACATTTGCCTCAAATGTTACCTCTCGATATAGATCCATTAATAAATGTTTGTTTTTACGGAGCATCATGTGAAATTGGGTAACAAATTAAACAGTGTCCCATGAAAAATTATTTCTTCCAGAATGCTGTTTTTGTTAGTAAAATGTAAATTGCTTGATCCCAGAATGCCTCTCTCTCTCCAAATATTGCAAAGTTTAGATTTTTAACCTTGCATTTCAAGCTACCCTTGACTTTCGTCAACTATTAAGCTTTGTTATATGGTTTGTCTTTATCTAAACAGCTTTCTCACTTCAGGTTTGTCAGGCTTGGAATTTAAAGGGTCTAGCGAGATTTAATTAACACAGGAGTTTTTATCCAAGTTAACGTAATAAACCAGTACAAAGTGTTGTCTGCTTCTTCTGTACTAATTACCCCATCACCTACCTTTTATTTTTTTTTGTCTGACATTATTTTATATAACCGTATGCCACTCACTTTTGAAGTTAAATTGCTGCTTCTCTGATGGTAGAATTACTGAACATGCAGATTGTTCTAGTATGTAATTTATTCCAATATGCATTCCTGTTGGGATCTGAATCGAGGCACTTTTAGTGTTATGGAATTAAAAATGTTTTCTTTTAGTTTAATGCCACTCATTAAACTATTCATTTTTCAATTAAGAATTCTGAAATACATTTGATATACCCCATGTCACAATCCTGGGTCAGTTTCATACCTCTTACATCCAACTTTTTGCTTTTCACAATTTTGGCTCTAGTTTTTCCCACCCAGATCCTTCTACCATGTTATTTGTGTCACCCAATCCTCAAAGATAACCTCATACCTACAACTCATTTTTTGGCATTTATGTTTATGCTATTGACACACTAACACCACCCACCCCCTTTTAGCTGACTTTGGGTTTTTTATGACCTCTTCCTATTTTTCTTCAACAAATTATTATTAAAGGAATCCTGACATAACTTTCTTTCGTGTAAATGGTGACATACAGTTAATGGAAAAATTGTATAGAGCTTGTTATGCCTTGATCTTTTGTTTATGTCTGCAGAGTGGTGAAGAATTTAATGAAGTCCTCTACTTTTTCTGGGCATAGGCAGAAGTATGTTTTTCTTTGAAGATAAATGTTAGTTTAGCCCAGTTCAGGAGGAATAACCTTAGCTCCTAGCACCTGCAGTTCTAAGCAAAATGCCTTTATTTTTCATCGTATACCTTCGGATTAACATGGTAGATTACTACTTCAAATGCTTTAAGGAAATCTTCCTCTTTGCACAAACAACAAGGTAGCAGAGAATGGTTGTCAAGCACGCTCTTCAAGAGATGAACATTGATGATGATTTGAGTTAAAAAAAATCAAAAAATCTACAAAGGGATAGTGGAGAAAATTAAGACCAGAGAGTTGCACCACCTTGTCAGCACCACCCTGCCCCCCCATCATTAAAGTCTGATGCAGTACTTTAGGGCGCACAATCCATAAATTATACATCAGGATTCTGATTTGGGATTTCAACTGAAGAAAAGAAAAGTTTTATAACCCATCAGAAGAAAAACCTATTAACTGGTAGGCACAGATGTTCAAGTCATTTGTAATCCTTTAACTCATACTGTCTGTTCTTGCACACTGAAAAATCTGCTGTTTTGCAAAGGCTGCATCCAAGCAAGGGTTTTTAATTTACCACTGGTGGAGATAATACTAGTCTCAAAAATCCCTTTCTTAGACTGGCCTCACCAAGTTCCTATATATCTATAAATCGTGGCACAAGGAATCTGCCAGCACTGAAGACAGGACTTTTAATACCTGATAAGGTCACAAAAAACGTTTTTTTTTTAAATAAACACTTTTCTTGCAGAACAAAAGGGTACAGACATACGAATTCTGCCCTGATTTTGCAACGCCATTTCCACCTCACCCCTCAGCTATTATAGTAGGGTGAATTGGGAGCCAACCCTACCCTTTGCGAACCAAGTTAAAGACAAGCATTTGCAATGCAATAGGTCTTGCATTAATTACGTTTGAGCTATTGGCATTGCTAAATATTGCAACACCAATTGCAAAAAAAGTCTAAAAATTGTAGGACAAAAAATGTGTATTTATTTTTGTAGCAATGGTGGCATGCTGCGCTTTAGATGAATATATTTAAGAGTAAAGTGCGCCATACTGCGATTGTTACAATAGTTAATTGTGGATTCGTTGACAATTGATGTGTGCACTGATGGTTGGTGGTGTGTGTGCCTGTAGAAATTGTGCACTGGTGGTGTGTGTGCCTGGTGGAAGAGTACACTGCCTGCTGGTTGTGTGTGTGTCCGGTGGAAGCGTGCACTGACGGCTGGTGGTGTTTGTGCCCGATGAAAGCGTGCACGGACGACCGATGGTGTCTGTGACTGGTGAAAGTGTGCACTGACGTTGTGTTTGTGTGTGTGGTTGTGTGTGTGGATGTGGTTGTGAGTGTGTGGTTGTGGTTGTGAGTGCGTGGTTGTGGTTGTGGTTGCGAGTGTGTGGTTGTGGTTGCGCGTGTGTGGTTGCGAGTGTGTGGTTGCGAGTGTGTGGTTGCGAGTGTGTGGTTGCCTCTGTGTGGTTGCCTCTGTGTGGTTGCCTCTATGTGGTTGTCTCTGTGTGGTTGCCTCTGTGTGGTTGCCTCTGTGTGGTTGCCTCTGTGTGGTTGCCTCTGTGTGGTTAACTCTGTGTGTGGACGTGTGTATGGGTGTGGTTAGGTGTGTGTGGTTAACTCTGTGTGTATGGGTGTGGTTAGGTGTGTGTGGTTAACTCTGTGTGTGGACGTGTGTATGGGTGTGGTTGTGTGTGTGGGTTTAGTTGTGTGGTTGTGGGTGCGTGTGGTTGTGGGTGCGTGTGGTTGCGAGTGTGTGGTTGCCTCTGTGTGGTTGCCTCTGTGTGGTTGCCTCTGTGTGGTTGCCTCTGTGCGGTTGCCTCTGTGTGGTTGCCTCTGTGTGGTTGCCTCTGTGTGTGGACGTGTGTATGGGTGTGGTTAGGTGTGTGTGGTTAACTCTGTGTGTGGACGTGTGTATGGGTGTGGTTGTGTGTGTGGGTTTAGTTGTGTGGTTGCGTGTGGTTGTGTGGTTGTGTGGTTGTGGGTGCGTGTGGTTGTGTGTACGTGTGGTTGTGTGTACGTGTGGTGTGTGGTTCTGTGTGTGTGTAGAGTGTGGTCTGTGTGTGTGGTTTAGTTGTGGGTGTGGTTGGGTGTGGGTGTGGTTGTCGTTGTGTAGATGTGGTGTGGAGCAAGCAGAATGGCTCTGATTTTCTGATAATGAGACCAACGTGTAAAGCATATTATAATTATAGGACCATGTGTAAAACCAACAAGACCTATTGGCTATGCCAATGCTTGTTTTAAATTGCTGACCCTCTGTACATGCATGTGTACATGTACGCCCCATGCGAGCAGTGACTGCTCCCTGGGACTTAAACATATTTCTTTTACTCCTCGCCTCGCCCCTCATTCCTACTACAGCGCCCTGAAGGCCGGACGGCAGGAGGCTGTGCGCTAGAAAAAATATATATAAATAAACATGCCCCAGCACAGAGGGGTGCCGACAAACCTGGGTTTATTATTCGCTTAAGATCCCTTAAACCCAGAACAGTTACCCAGATATCAGCCCAGAGCAAGGTACTGCCGCAAAGCATAAAACTTCCAGCGCCTTTAGGAATGTTTGCAGAGGACGTCACAGACCCGTGCCTTTAGCCACAGTATATTCTGCACATATGTCTATGCACCACTAAAAAGTGAACGTTGTAGACTCGTGTAAGTCAGTGAATAAGTGTGAGCGCCTAAACACATGTGCAGTTTAAGAACTCTTTAGCATCCTCGGAAGCGTCCATTGTTTAAGTGGGCCCCTCCCTCAGCACACTTAAGTTACAGGAGGTGCAGTCTTAACTCGGAAGAAGCCCCAATTCTATCATTCCCAGGGGTGGGGGCTCAGAGGAGTCTTTCTATGTGGTAACAAATGGCCAGGATGGGGGCAGGCTCACAGCGCACGTCACTACCCCAAGGTACCAGCTGATGTTTATTGCACACTGCTCCGTGACAATTGAGACAAGCAATGGCGCGCGCGCGGCCGCGATATGTGGTGGGGGAGGGCATACTACATAAGAAGCCAGACGACGAGGAGGTAAATGCCTTGCTGCTGTCATTACTTATCAAAACTCCTCATTCCCTTACAGTTGTACAAGTATAGGCTTAGATTGCATTACCATGTCTAATATTGTGTGTTCTAAGGTTGAGACCTGAAGATCACTTTACTGCTGGTGAATTATAAAGAAAGCAGCGTTTGTCAGTAATGCTGATCCCAATGGCTACACTACCAGAGCGCCTCAGTGCTGCATAAGCCTCCTGCGGGGGTTGTACGGGGGGCGGGGGTAGTGGTCGCTGGAAAGGAGCTCTTCCACATTGGGAGTGTTCGGAGGAGGTGAAAGGCTGAGAGGTGCTCTCTGCAGCGCTGTGTCCTCAAAGGCTTGGTGCGGGGAGAGGGGCCACTGAATGAAGGTGGGGACTGTGAAAGCGCATCTTATAGAAACATGGAAGGAAAAGATGGAATTTCTAAATGTGCGTGCCTGCCGGGACAGTCGCAGTGGGGAAGGAGTGTAGAGCATGTGGGGTCACAGGTCACAGCATCAGCTAAGACTAAAAAATAAGCAGACTCCAAGGGGCTGCAGGTGGGCTCTGTCCGTACGAGGCACAGAATAGCGGCAATGAACGTGCACAGAAAACTGGGGATTAAATTGGAGTAACTGCAACAAAAAATAAATGAATAAATGTATAAGGCACAGAAATGCGGTATTGAAATGTGCACAGAAACGTGGGGACAAAGGACTATGCACAATAGTGTGGGACTTACATGGGAGTCACTGCAACAAAAACAAGCAGGAAGTGGGAGGGGGTGGTAAATGGTGAGCACTTTTACGGCCGCTTTGATGTTCTCAGTGGCCACGCGGCTCACTGAGAACATCAAAGCTGCAGCGAAAGTGATCTGCACGCAGACAAATGGTGCGCGCGCCTGGCGCACATGCACTCTGCCCAATCCGCCTGCAGACTGAGAGCAGTTTTGAAAGTCCCTTACTATACTCTTGCAGAACAACGCATGCACGTTAGTTCAGCGAGACCTAAAAAATTGATAAATGACCTAGATACGTGGTCATTATACCATGGCCTACAATAAGATGCAGATCAAGGGTTAATAACAAATTACTGCCTGCAACTGAAAGCAGAAAAAAAATCCTGATCAAAAACCCTAAAAAGCAACTCGTTAAAGTCAATGCATCTCTCATTCTTGGTCTGTATCCATCTTGGATGCCACTGTGATCAATTCATCATGCAGGAGCAAATTGCTAACACATTGTAATCTTCTGTCGATATTTTTTATTTGATTTATTTTTGGTTTTTTTATATAGCGCGAACTTGACCCTAATAGGGTATCAGAGCGCTTTACATTCACATAATGTTATCCATGTATCATAACACGTACACCTTTTAGTGTCAGTAAACCTAATCATTATACAGTAAGTTACTAGCAACAGTTATGTTACGAGATCATAAATTAGTTGTACATTGAATTGTTATAGAGACATTTGTGCATAACATACAAATTTACAAAATCGAGATCAAAATGACGTTACTGGTCGATGTGTGGTAGTGTCTGTATTAAACAAGAGGGTCATCTGATAATGACCGGCCCACTGGAGTTATGGCAGGAATTTGCTCAGACCTGAGACGTAATGTGAGATTAGTCATACTACACAACATCGCCATGAGGAAGGGCCTACACAACATCACCACTGAGGACAAGTCTGCCTCAGATGATGAATTACCACTGCCACAGGTGTAGCAGGATGGGACACGTGCAGCAGAGGGTCGTGCATGACACACAGAGATCCCCAACAACTATTTTTGAAATAAGAGTGATTACAACATCCAAGATATGGACATCACACAACGGTAATGCATGGTGCATAACTGAAAGATCACCCTTTATTCAGGTTGCGAGCATAATGTATCTCTAGTAAATTAACTGTACCCATTGAGGATATAACATTGTGTCAACTAGGTGACAAAGAACTTTATTACAAACAAAAGAACAGTAGACTCATGACTGAGTGTTTAGTGTATTCACTCTCTCCGGCCTGGTGTTGGTGTCTTGTCAGCAACACTGGTCTGTGGAAGTGGGGGAATACGCCAGATCCAGAAGTGTTTTTGGCGTGCATGCCTGGTACAGCATACCTCCTGCATAGATGTGGCACTGATGCTAGAGCCATCTTTACTTTCAGGTCACAGCAGAATATTGGGGACAGAGGGGTTGTGGGTCTGTATGTTTTCACCAGTTGTGGCCACTTTAACTAGCCCACATGCAACACGATTTAAAAGAAAAGTACACCTTCGATCAGTGGCCTGATCAGGATAATCATTACATTTGTCCTTCAGAGCTCCACTACAAGAAGGATATCCACGTTGGCATTATATCCAACTGCTTCTCCAACCTTCAGGTCTTTCAGAATTCAGCGGAGTCAAAATATTTTGCCTAATCATCTGCGATCTCACTGTTGCCACCAAGCTCTACAGTGCTGAGTTGTCCATGTTCTTGCAGTATTTCTGCACATTTCACCTGTCCTTTCATCCAAATCCCCAGGCTTGGTTCTTCCAAAAAAGCGACATAGCTCCCACTTCTACGTCTATGTTTCACGTTTGGTAGGTGCAGGAATAATTGGAAGATGTTGCAGGTGTCTAGGATTTCCAACATGATTTCGCATTCTGAAAGACGTCTGAGGATGGCACTCTTTTACAATTGTTTTGGGAGTTGCTGAATAGCCACTGTAAATCACTTTTCTTAGGACAGGCAGGCCAGCGTTATGGCTATTTCTAGAAGATACTTCAGGATTTAGAGGATTGGTTTTGATTAGATTTTTTTATGAGTGCGTTGATAATGGCACATTTTAGAATAACCAGGAAATGTCTTTGACCTCGAGTTTTTTTTCTTATTTTAGCATTAAGTGGGTAGAGTTAGACTGTAAATATCTTTATTCAATTAGTTGTTCAGCGCTTTAAGGATATGCATTAAAGGGCCTGATCCATAAAAGAAGCACTTTTACACCTGTAGTATTGCTCTTACGCACAGCTGTACATGTACAACTTTTAGGAATTCACATTCATTTCTAATAGTTGCAGCTTTCCGGGTGTACAACTGTGAATGCACTGACACCTACTGTTTCCCCATTGCAAAGTTGTACGCACAGTATAACCTCTTTACTCAAGGGCAGTTTGTTGTGCAATTAAACATTTCATTTTTTTTCCTGTGAAAAAGCCCATTCCTCCTGCACTACCATTTTGCGGGATTTTCAAATCCCCTCGCGAACCTGGAACGGGTATACTCGTCAAATCCTTTTTAGATTATTTTCAGGGTGGGAAAGTGTCAGAGGAGATCGAGAATGCAAACCAACTGATGTGTTTGTAGGCGTTTACAAACTCACAAGGGAACCTAGATCGAGAATGCAAACCAACTGATGTGTTTGTAGGCGTTTACAAACTCACAAGGGAACCTCTGCCTTGATCCTTCCATTTCTTATCCGTTGGGTGGCGTTTACTATCACATATATTCAATCGGTTGTGCCATAGTTTTATGCTTTATTAAAACCCTTTAAATCTGCCATGTACCGTTTGTGGTTTCATGACGGGTATTAATGGATTCATTTTGGTCATAAACAGCTTTGTGAATCGGACCCCAAACCCGTGGGTCTCACGAGGAAATAAAGAATGTGAAAGCTAGAATTTCTCTGCCATGGTCTATTTTCCATTTGTTTCCAGATAGCCAAGCTAAAACATGCCCTGCACTTCCAAAACTCTTGAATAGATCCACTTTCTCTTGAAACCCATTGCATCATTTAGCACTCTGGTTGAACCTGTCGCTTTAGTTTTCATGCTATGAGTTCCCTTACATGAAAGCGCCATTATATAGAGACCGCGACTTGTAGCCTGTTAATTTAATCAAACGCAGTGAAAATCACACTTGTATCTGAGAAATATGCGCACTTGTCATCGAAAGGGTTGGATTCAGTTCTCCTTGCTGTCACAGTCAATTTGAGGCTCAGATGATGTCTTCATCTCTGATGTAGGAGAGCTCCGTGGCAAGAAACCCAGGGGCATGTTGACAACTTATCCTCCCACTCACCTCTCATGCTGTCCCTTTGGGTGGATGTTCAGAAGCATAATTACTGCAGAGAATACGGCAGTCTCTGCACCGCTCTTACTTGTAATTGGCAAGAGCTTTTGCAGCAGAGATGCTAAATTATTTAACAACGGATCTGAGCCACAGAAACATTTCTCAACTCCTCAACCTGTCTTGTCTTAAAAAAGACTGGTTTTGGTCTCTCGTTCCTCTGCATATTCCTCTGTCTTATTTGGTTAATTCTGCGTTAATCTGTTTGGGTTAACAGCCTGCTTTCTTATTGTGATGGTGGAAGTTGTAAAACACAGCTCAAGTGTAAGTTTGTTAAATTAGTGTTCCTTTCATTGTGATGCCATTTACACCCTCGATCGAGAGTGGTTGCCATCTCATTTCCCAGAACCCCTTGCAGAGAGGAAATTCAGCATGGTAGATTTGTCAAAAGGCGAGACAGCGCTCTCCCACCCTTTAACTAAAACGACTGGAGAATTCTTCCCGCTCCATGGCAAACATTCCTGCCACGAGGTTTCCCATTCCCCATCGAACAGAGAGTTCAAATGTCTTGAACGGACCATCTCTTGCAACAGGACAATGTGGTATCGGAGACAGGACTTCGAAAGGCAGGTTTGCTGCTCATTGTGTTGTTGTTGTTGTTGTTGTTGTTATCAGTGCATCTATCCCTCCAGTAGAGTCTATGGGCGCTGACACCAAGGCAACCGAGGCCCATGGGCAGGACTGCAGCAGCAACTAGTTGCTGAAAGTCCGGTTTTTACAGCTGTTCTAAATTTCAGTATGCATCTCAAGAGATGTCTTGTTTCAGGGGGTGGAGACTTGGACACTAAAGGCTCACCCGCTACCAATGGATTATTTGGTATGGACACCACAAAACTGGCGCTGGTCCGAGAACATACTATTCTTGCATGAGTGAATTTCTTGAGTTTTTTATTGATGAAGCTGGGGCCAGGCTGTGGTCATTTTTATATTGTGCAGCATGTCCTAAACATAATTTGCTTCTGAAGAAGGAGTCAATGTATTTGGCATAGATAGCTGGAGACAGAAGCAAGCTTTTCAAGAATAAAGATGGTTCCGTCCAGGGCATTTTGTATCTTTTATAGTGGTCAGTTTCTTTTTCGGAAGACCTAGATATGTGGAATTGCTTGCAAAAAACAAATTAACCATAGTACTAGCGTGACAAGGCCATACCTGCTGGTTTTACCACTGCTGTTTTTTATACTCGTTCTCGTGCTGAGTATTGCAGTTTCTGTGCATGATTTAATCAAAGCACTATGGTTTTTCCTCTTTTTCTCAGTGGCTTGGTATTTCATGCCACCTTCTAGCTGCAACAATAGTTGCATGGCCGTGAGTCAACTAAAACACAGATAAATCCCAAGAATGAAAAGGGGATGGAAAGGGATAAACAGGATGATCAACGAAATTGCCTGGGGAGACAGATGGACCAAGGGAAAAGGTGTGCCAGGATGCAGAAGGGTCAGTGGAAAAGGTGCGCCTTGAGACATATTGGTCATTGGGACAGGTTAGTGGAACAGATGTTACAAGAGACAGATTGGTCAAATGGTAAATCTTTCTGGCTTATTTAATTGGTCATAAATAGTGCTTTAAATAGAGAAAGAGAAGTGCCAGTACTCACCAAACTCATTGGGATGGATCTTCAGGGTCGGGTAGGGGCGTCTCTATGAAGTGACGTAACATAGGACCCCGCAGCGGTGCAGGGGGGCCTTCATGCTCCTAGGGACCCCCTCGACACAATACCATGGCCCGAAAGCTCCTGATTGAGTCCGAAGGGGGCCCCTCCCGTACTTTGCAGGGGGGCCCTCAAGTTTCATTACGCCGCTGTCTCTTTGGCCCTAGTTTAAAATGGAGTTGCTACCTATGCCTGGTCACCTCTGGGGGCAGCTGTTTGTTGTCGCACACACTTCAGACCCCTTGAATGTTTGGACTTTATTTGTGTTCAGATTCTGTCGCTAGTCCCAGCACACTACTTTTCCAGAGACAAGACTTTTCGTACCAATATTCAGCTTGTTCTGTGGTCTGAGGACAGTGCTTTGAGGTGCTGGGTGTCCACTTAAAGGACCTTCTTCTGTACATGCGCCTGGGTCCCCTCCATTGTTTCTTTAATGAATCTTTCTTTCTAGTATCATTAAGGGAGTGTACCTTTGAGGGATTTTGAGTGCTTCACCCCTCTTCAGTAGAGTCCAGAGGGTCCCTGTCGTTGATGGCAGAATCTGTGTTAAGTTTCTCTAGGATCAGCAACCCTGGAGACCCCCTGAACGTATTCTTTTGGACCAACCCCAACCCTCCCTCCAGCACCCATGTATTCTTTTAGACCAACGCCCACCCTCCCTCCAGCACACAGATACTGCAAGCATCAGGATCAATGTTGCACACTACAGAGGTGTAGCTATGTGTGGTGCAGCAGGTGCAGCAGCACCTGGTCCAGGGTTTGCTTGAGCCCACCGAGTATTAATATACTTCAGCACTCATGGTGCCCGCGTTCCTTGCTGGCCCCAGGACCCTGGCACCAATGCTATGCCACTGGGTCAAAACTGAAGTAATTTTAAAACACTGAGATCTGACGCTTGCAAAAGCACGACATAGTGTTGTCCACAGACCCCATCTGCTCGCACATGGTGTTTACTGTAGCCTGATTTCAATACAGTTGTACGTACAACACCTTGCGAGTGAATAGTTCCTGCTGAGTGACAGCAGTGTTCTCTTTAAAGGGCTGCTTTGCTCAGTGGAGTATTGTTACGGCTCTGTCAAATACCCAACCTAAAATGAAGCGTTGGTTCTGTCTCTCTCTTCTCTCCATCACTCTTCTCTCTCTCCCTCTTACCCATCACTGCAGCAGGCTCTGTCTGCTATGTACTTGGGACTGGAACCTTAACCTTTGACCTGCAAGTGACAAAGGCCTTGATTTAGACCAGGATGGACACGCTGCTTAGTCTAATCTCTCAACCCTGCCCTTTCCCCACTGCTTCTCAGTGCCTGTTCATGGGCCCTACCTTACTTGGTATTTCCACCATGACCAGCTTGGTGACTCGGATGCAAATAAAATAGTGTTATTGAGAAATCAACCTTGGGTTTGAATCTGAAACACCAGGTCTATGAAAAACAATGTCAGTGAAGGTAAAACAAAGAAGCATGAGGAAGGCAGCGGTGGTGGTTGTTCACGTCAAACTGATGCAAATGCTGTGTCTTTCCCCTTGATGCTCCAGTAAGGCAAGTGTAGTATTTGAAGCTTGGTACACGGTGGAGGAGAGCTCCTTCTGAGAGTGCAGCTTCAGATAAGGGAGACAGATGTCACCGCTAGTCATGCTCAACTGCACCCTTGCATTCCCATAATCGCTCCTTCCGCCTGGTGGAAGTCAAATCTGAAACCACCGGATTGAACACCACAGTTGTACAGCTCTAGTTTAACATGAAGATGCAGGCTTTACATTCAGAGTTCAGCTGGGCTCATGTGCTGACCATCAACTGCTGCACGCACTGCGGCCGGTTCAGCTCTCCCCCCTTCTCTGTCTGCTTCTCTCCTCCTCTACTCTTATCACTGTTCCTTGTTCTTCCTCTGCACTCTCCTTTCTCGCACTCCTCTCACTGTCCCTTTTCCTTCTTACATTCCCTTTTCTCCCCTCTACTCCTTTATTGATCTTCCATCCACTAGCTTTTCACACACTTCCTCTCTGTTCACTTTTCCTGCTTCCTTTTTCTTCTCTCCCATTCATTCTCTTTTCACCTTTATTTTTCCTGTGTTATGCACTCCCCTCCTTACTAGCTTCCCTTCTCTGTCACCTTTCTCCCAACCTTGCCATCTTGCCACATAATTCCAAACAGCATAATTTCACTCAACGCCACACAGTTCCACACAATACAATTCAACCCCACACATTACCATTCCACACCACATAATTCAGCAACACACCACATAATTCAACTAAACACATTTACACAACACACCACATACATCCAATAATCCACAATAATCCAGACTACCACTTCATGCCACAAAATTCAACAACACATCACATAATTAAACTCCACAACATACCACAGCACAACACAAAATACCATTCCTCATAGTTACACTCCATGACCCACGATCCCAAAACAACCCCCCAGAGTGGTTTCTTCAGGGTCCCAAGCCTCTAAATGTTGCAGTTCTTGTGGAGCCTAATTTTTATTGTGCTCCCTCCTCCCACAGGATCTGTCCTCTGTGAGGCCGCCTGGTGCTTCTCCTGGGCCTTCCTCAGCAGCACCCTCCAGTACCCAAGGCAGAGTACCCACCCTACCTGCACGCTCCAGGTCCCATGGCTTCTTTTGGCCACTTGGGAGCACCTAGGTCAGTGGACATCAGGAGACCTCTCCTTCTGGAGGTCACACTCTTGCAGGTCCACAGAAGTTCCAGGGGAGCCCTTGAGGCCCCTTATAAACAAATCTTAGTCCCTGGCTGCCAACTGAAGTCCTGAGGTCCATTTCTGCAGGAGTTATGGGTCCAGCTGGCATTTCTGTGGTGTTCCTTCCCGCAAGTCCAGACAGTTTTCCAAAGTCTTTCCTTGTGCAGGGATTTTTAAGTGGGGGTGGAAATTTACGGAAGGAAGAGTCCTCTACCTCATCCTATGGTGACACATCATCTCTTCACCTCTACCACAACAGTCCTGGCACAGCATTTTGGGAAAATCCAAGATGTCACCATTAAGCCATCAAGCAGACTCTTAAAGACCTTCTTTAAGAGCCTATGTCCTGCCCTTAACTGCCACAGTTGCCTGGTTCCTTCCCTTCAAAACCTCAAAGGGCAGCGCTTCCTGTGACTATCTCCTGAAATCTGGATACCCGTATTTGTTTTTCCAGGGTAGGGCCTTCTCAGGCTAGGTGCAGTGTGAAAAGTAACTTGCAGATTGCGTCCCCTCCCTCTCCTCTCTCAGGAGCAGGCATAATTACTGGCAAATGGCCTACTGTTTGGTGGGGCCTTTGAGCGGCCAGACCGCCACCGAGTAATTAACTTAGTCCAGCAGAGGTGACTTACAGGCCTGAATCGAATAATGAGCTGCGTCATAGAAACATGAAATATCTTGACATGCCACAAGGAGTGCAGATATATATGGAAATTCATGTCAGATCTGCTTTTGGTGTCGTACCATAAGACTGGTGCTCATCTCTGGGCCGAACTATGGCGAAACTGTACTTTGGTGCAAATGTCGTCCATAATGCTAACAGTATTAGTGCTGACTCATAAGCCCTGTCCTGGCCAGCACTAATCCATGAAGGGTCCTCTCTGTGATAGGCTGCTTTTGTGCAGATTCTAGGCTGAGGTAGATGGTAGTCCCACATGCTCAGTCCACACATGCACACGTGTTTGCATTTGTTCATGTGCAGCCAGTCCATAGACTTTCACCCAAACTATGGAGCAGCAGGCCATATTTTAAATGGCAGAGCACTGGCGATGAGCACTTTCAATCAATTTCAGCAGGGCTTACAATGAGTGAGACTCCAGTAGCGAGACTCACCCACGGCAGAAGTCCAGAAACCAGGTAGTCCAAAAAGCAATAAACCTCGGGGGATTATTTGGAGCAGACCCCATTTCTCACAATGGATCTTCACAATTTTCTCTATGACCCATTCCCACACTGATTAGCAATGAAATACTGTTAAGGGAAGAGGTAAGTATGTTTCGAGGCAGAGAATGGAAAATTAACCACTTAGAAAATTAGAGTTTGTGTAAGTGAATGATTGATTTCACTGGGAAATAAATATTGTCGCCAAAATATTCCCATGCAGAAAAAAAATGTATAAAAGTGCTCTTACACAAAAGTGATGGCATTTGCCATGCTTAGTTGTAAATTATGTACAGTAAAACACATGGACGGCCTTTATGTGGATGTAGTTAAGAATTTGCAATACTTTTTCAGGACTGCTTACGGAAACCTTTGGAAAATTATACAATTCTAGAAGTCTGCACCACATCAAGGAAGTAACACTGCGGGCACCAATTTACGATTTGTTTCAAAGACCGGCTCGCTGTGTGCTCTTGGACACCTCCAAGTTGATAAGGCCAATGGCAGCGGCAGCCACATGTGTACGTATCACAGTCTGACAGTACTGATGTCGAGGTCACATGGTAAAATCCATTTATTCGAAGTCAGATCTGAATGATCCTTCCTTTGTGGGAGTGAGCTTTGCACTAATTAAAACAAACCCAAAACGCTGTGTGCTGTGAGTCAGCAGTTAATCCAAGTATTAATAGGGCCGATGTGACTGGCGGACGGAAAATTAGATTAAAGGTAATTTGTGTTGTTTAATTCCCTGACGACCTGTGTATCCAAGGGTCTTAAGAGGAAATGATCTGGTGGCAAGTGTGTCTTGTGCTCTTCAGTGTGCAGAGAGCCTTCTTCGGATTGCGGGTGTATTTCTTTTGTGTGCTATCATTACCATGTGACTTGTTCAAATAGACGTGATCTGTTGGTTGCCATAACAACACTCCATGCGAGAGAGCGAGGAGGAGTCCTCTAAATGGCCAGTTTAGTGCCTCTCACCTGGCCTTGTATGGATGATCCGCTTTGCAACAGGCCGGCTTCCATAGCACGTGCCTGTAACGTGCCACTACGTTTTGTGTAGGCAAGGGACGAATCACACCAAGCGCACTGATTGTTAAAAACGCTGTTGTGCGTGCGCTAAAGAGATACGCGGTTGTATTTTAGCTGTGAATTATTTGGTGGTTCCCTTGGACAGACTGGACATTAATTCTGTTTGTCGTTTGTCTTTATGGGGGCTCGTCGGATGCTGGTTCAGGGCCTTCTCGTGCTAGTTAAGAGCCGCTTCACTCTGTCAATGTGTTTCCCAACCCGACGATTTTTGGTGAGGAGAAAGTCCAAGCATTGAATAAAGGTGTCTTTAATTTCTGTATTTATCTTGTCACATTTGCTGCGCTTCAGAGACAGAGGTCACCTTCTACTGCTTATGATGTTTACCTGCGGGGTGGTGTTTACAAACTGCTCTCAATTTGCAGTCAGAGAAAGAAAAGTCAACTGAAATACCTGTAAGTGAACTGTACATATTGATCAGCTTGGCAAGCAAAGGTGAAGCACATTATTCCGTCATTCTGAAATTTCATAGAAACAAATATTTTAACAGAATCAGAACAAATCTAGACTTTACTTAGTGATGCGCAAATAAATATTTACTGAAACCCGGTTTCAGTTTATCCGTAAAACTATGTCTGCGCTGATTTAATGACCATTTCAATGGAAAATATGCTGTTTGTAATGACAGTGCACTGCCACACGATGCTTTAGTTACATAAAAAAATTGCCTGGCTCATATCCATTAGAGCTGGGTGGGTCACAAAAGTTTGATGTACTAAAAAGTGGGCCGTGGTTCTCTAGGTGTTTGTTCCTTTTTTGCATCTCTAAAGGTTAAATCCTGTTTACAATGCTTTACGTGGGGTTAAAAAGGTGGAGTGAGCGGGTCTCTAAAAGGGGCGTGCCCAAAGAAGTCCAACTAAGAATCCTTTCAAAGAGGCGTGGTCTGTGTAATTAATGGGGTGGCTTAAAACATTTATACTAAAATCTTGTGCTTCACTTAGCCTGTCTCTTGAACAGTATTTGGGGACACCCCTGTGAGTTTTCTGTTATTACATCCAAACATGGCAAACACCAACCAGCATATACACCTAAAACAAACCAGACCTAGTGTTTGGGCCAATGCTTGTTAGCTTTCCTAGCTTAATGAACAACAACATTGATTTTGTTATGAATAATTAAAATTGTAAATGTTTCCGTTATGAAAATTTGAGACTGTGAATTAAATCCTGCTAACGCCTTTGGAGTGTCTCAAACATTCCCATTCACCCCTTCACACCACCTTCCTCTGTTAGCCAGCTATGCCCTTTTCTACCCACATCTTTCTGAAATCCTCCATACACATATCTCACAGTTTCCTTTAATTACAGTTAGTACATATGTGATTATTGCTCTGTATATTACAATTAGAAAAGAACACCCTGCCAAGGTAGGTAATAAGTGGTCCTCTACAGGATCCAAATCTGATGAGGAGGGAGCAATTAACCAAATATCAGGCCCCAAGACAACAAATAGATGGCATTCAATTCGTTTTTTAATGAAAAATATATATTTTTTAATGAATTTTTATGCAATCAGTAATTTCTAAAAATCATTCACAGATGACAAATTCAGGAATTAATAAATACAATCGAAAAAATTCATTGTTTCATACAGGGAAGGATATTCTCCAAAAAGTTGGAACACCCAACTTTTTGGAGAATGTCCTTCCCTATATGAAACAATGATTTTTTTCGATTGTATTTATTAATTCCTGAATTTGTCATCTGTGAATGATTTTTAGAAATGACTGATTGCATAAAAATTCATTAAATATATATATATTTTTCATTAAAAAACGAATTGAATGCTATCTATTTGTTGTCTTGGGCCCTGATATTTGGTTAATTGCTCCCTCCTCATCAGATTTGGATCCTGTAGAGGACCACTTATTACCTAGCTTGGCAGGGTGTTTTTTTCTAATTGTAACTTTTTGATCCCCTCCCTTTCTGCCTACATCCCGTATCGCCCCGGGGAACCCCCTTCTATTTTATATTGCTCTGTATATGCCACAGAGAGGCTGAGGATTGGACGTGCTTGTAGGTTGCACACCTTTATGATCCACTAACTGGCACTGTGAGAAACTGGCACTGCTTTTAGCATCAACCTCAGAGTTCTCAATCGTGCCACATCATATATCCCCACCCACAGCTGAACTCACTCAACACCTTGCAGTGACTCGTTAAATGTAAACAGGGATTTCATTGCTGACATGAAAAGCCTTCAGGGTTTTTTGCAGCCTTTTTTGAAAAAGCTATTGGTGTTCATGTCCAGTAAAGTTAAGGAGCTGAACATAGAGCCTGATAGGGACCAATTTTTTATAGTCTGTTTTTAATCTGGTAGGAACCACCCCACTTTCTGTCCTGCATGGTTTTACGATTACAGACAGGGCACCTGTGCTGTCACAATACCCATCCATTTACCATGGAAACAAATGCTATCTCTCACAGGCACCTCTACAAATGTTCAAAATGTGCAGGGTTGCAAAAAGGACATGCCACTGGTCCTCTTGAGGATACCCAGTCCGCCACTGGTAATACCTGGATGACGCCGCTATTTAGGGCTTGCGAAATTATTTCATCAAGTTTTTGAGTTTTTGTTCGACTGCTCTCTACCAGTTTCTTCTCGTTCTTGCATGAAACCACTAAATAAACCACAAAAACAAGTGTGTGCTCAGTTCCACTAAATATCGCCACCAAACCAGAGCAAAGGACCTGTACTATATGCACCACGCATTACACCTTATATAATATGGTCTCTTGTTATCTTTTGTATATTGGGATGTCTGCTATGTGGAGCATTGCTGCTGTGGCTTAAGTTTGTAGCACAAAGGTGTATTTATTTATTT
The DNA here is from genome assembly GCF_964263255.1 of Lissotriton vulgaris. Classification (NCBI taxonomy): domain Eukaryota; kingdom Metazoa; phylum Chordata; class Amphibia; order Caudata; family Salamandridae; genus Lissotriton; species Lissotriton vulgaris. The sequence goes on from NC_141690.1 coordinate 837,272, forward strand.
ATTTATTTCGCATACTTATAGAGCGCATACCTGTCACCCAGAGGTGTAGCTCCTCCCACATTCTTCAGGGGGAGATGGGGGGAACAAAACGGTCCCAATCCCTTACTGGCCGTATTATTGAGTGTAATACGCATTAGATATTTGTCCTTGACAGTTGGTGACCCCCATCCCACTGGCAATAAGAAAGTTCCAAAAGAGTGTCAGTACAAATTGAGAGAGAAAAAATTCCAAGAGTCGATCAATCATTTGCAATGTTTTATATACAGTTTTTGAAGTTAAGACTCTCTCTCAGGAGAGTAGCAAGAGGAAACAACCAACACTTGTTTCGCCCCTTTACATGGCCCTCCGGCCTGGGGCTTACTCAGGGCTGTATATTTACATGCGAAAAGGTGTGCAGTATTTACAGTGCAAGACAACTAAAGAAAAAATGGCAATTCACAAAACATTAAGATATGTTACGGACAGCGTGCATTATCCATTTTAGGTTAGGAAGGCAGCGTGCAGTTCATAAAATACGGGCGTTTACAGTGTATTTAGGCACATGGAGTCAGAGAGTGCATAATTAATGATTATATAGCACACTAGAACTTCCTGTGCTGGGCGAAGAGATCCCCAAGCCTCTCTGTCCTCCTACCCACAAACACAACACATAAAGTTCAAGTGGAAGTAATGGGAGCACCTGTGGGTTCAACCAGCTAGGATAGTAATTCTTCAAGGTGCTTGCGATGGGGGTACAAAGTTGGTAATAAATAAGAAAGGGTTGGGCGCAGCGCTGATGAAATATGTGAGGAGACAAATTGACGGGCTGGCCTGACGGGCATGAATAGTGGCATTAGCACCGATGTATTAATCTGCTGTCACTTAGCCACCCACTCATTTGTCATTGCATTCATCTAACCTGTACTCATACACCCGTTCACCCAGACCTCCAACCTCCGATGCGTTCATTCCTTTTAGCTATCCTCTCCCCTGCATTCATCACCCACTCTCCCACGCATTCATCTCACTCTGTATAATGATTGCATCCACCTGCATTTGCACTCTTCCATCTATGAACCCAGACCCAATCATCTCTCCTACACCCATAGCGCCATTCGTCTTCCTTTTTGCATTACCACATATTTGTGTTTAAATTGCATGTGTATCTGCATGCTTGTTGCTTTGCTTCTCTCTGTGCCTCTTTCGCATTGTTTGTGCACATGGGTGCTTGCATTTGTGGTATCTTAGTGTATCCAGGCATATCACATAACTATGTACAGCCACTGCAGCAAAATACAACTAAGAACACCTACACCTAAACTAGTTTAGAAATATTGGCTTTCCCAATGCTTGTTAAAATATGTGAATGGCGCCCTCGCTGGTTCAGTTCTGAAGGAAAAACTTTCTATTTAAGCTACAAATACCGGATGCTCTGATAGTAGCCACAGCACCTAAACCCCACTTTCTACAATAGTCCTGCTATAGGAGGCAAATCCATGGCACACAGGGTAGGGGTGATGTTGCTTGGTTTATGCGCAAGTGGTTTGGTGCCAAAATGAAAAGTTAATATTTTGAGAACATTTGGAATAGCCAGAAAAGTTTAGATTTGCTTTGGGTCTGTTTTTTCTTTAAACGTTGCTGCATCATTCACATTAATACATTACACTGTGTTCTTCCTATATTTGGAATACGCGATTACATTCTAAGAATGTAAAAACACAAGGGAACGGATGATTGAACTTAAGTTTAGTGATTTGTTTACTTCATATCTACATAGGTAAAATAGTTCCAGCTCCATTCAGTTAAACTTTCTTTCAACAACCAGCCAAATCTGGATTGTTTAAAGCCTGTGGTCTAAATAAAGGCGAAAACCTTATTTCAATCTTTGCCATATTTTTAGAAAATAATGAAGGCAGAAAAATCTACTTTCCATGTTTGTAGTGGACTCCTTGTGAGGTGCAACATTCTTCTCTCTGTTGGCTTAGTGTTTGTTTTTTACCTACCTACTGGCAATTGCTATATATATTTTTATATATATATATATATATATATATTATACACAATTGGTCTGTCTGAGTGTCATTTATACTCTACTTCCATCCTTGACAGTGAACTGTTTGGAGTAATGGTTCATTTGACATTGGTCATTGGCTCTATTTTTGCCCTGTGCCCGACGACAGTTTCTGATCACATGCACATTCACCTTGATCTCCTGTAGTTTTTAATTTTCTCCTTTAATAGTTGCCCTTTAATGTCTTTGCTTGTCCTCTTTTTGTTTTAATTTTGCTTGAGATGATACTACAGCTCTCTAGGCAGTTTTAATGGGTCACTTGCTTGCTGCTCATTTCATTTGCACTGCTCCACAGCCCATGTAGCTAATTTCTCTAAAGTAGTCTAACATTATGGAAAGCAGTTGCTCTCAAGCTATCATTATTTTACCATTCTAAGATGGCCAATTCTGGTTCTAAACATGGCTCAAATGCTGGAACTCTAAAACAATGAAAGAGTATGTTCAATACCTCCGCAAAATAGACACCAGCTGCTATATTTAGTTTTCCTAATGCAATCATGTGCCCGTTGTGTATAGATTATTTTTTCTACTTACATTCTCTTAACTTGTCTTGCATATGTTTTTGAGAGGGTGTGTTTTATTATAGTTGTGTCCAATGGTGAATGCAAAAATGAATCAATGGATGAATGTATACATGAATGCAAAGTAGAGTGACTTAAAACCATCAATGACATAAAACAGTACAGCCTGGTGGAGAACATTATAAGAGCGCATGACTGTTTGGCCGGCCCAAGACGGCTGGCCAAACAGTGATACGCACTTACGGAGTGCCCACCACTCCTCCCTCTGCTCCTCTGTGACAGCTCAGCCCGCCCCTAACCAGCTGCGCCATGACTGAACAATAAAATAATAATAATACCAATGCGTTATCATTCTATTTTCCCTTTTTGACCTGCTCACAGAGCAGTGGGGCCAGGGCCAGACTGAGAATTGAAACCAGCCTTGGCAAACTGCTTGGGAGGCCCCCCTGGGGGAGGGGTGGGGTGGTACGGCCGAGCTGTTTGCTAGGACGGGTTTCGGCTGATTTTGTTACAGGCGGCTGATATTGCCGGCCACTGTAACAAAAATGCCCCCCAGGGGCCGAAAACCAGCCCCCACCCTGCCGGCCCATCGTGGAAACCCCTGGTGCCTGCTACAGTCAGTCCAGCCCTGAGTGGGGCGACGCTCCTCCTCCTTAGCGGAGGAGCCGCCCCTGACTGCTCCACTTGCTTTCCCTTCAGCTCAAAAAAGGCACTGTGGTAACGATGCAACCAACGACTCTCTCAATATCCCATGGTACAGCTGCAAGGAAATGACACAAATAGCCTTATCAAGGACCGAGACATCGAGAAGGACACCGGGAGGAGGCCCTTTCGTGAGCAGTCCATTTATCTCAGCCCGGAGCCGAGCTCACATTAGGGGTCTTAGATGGTAGAATCACAATTCCTCGAAGTCCACCTATGGACAATGTCCACCTTGAGTATGATCTCCCTCCCTCTTCCACCTCTTAGACCTCTAACTCAGGCAGAGCACGCCCTCAAGCACAGCATCCTGTTTCCGGCCTGCCAGTACCTGAAGGCCATGGTCGGCACTAACATAAACCCTCAGATCTGACTCCAAGTTGAAACAGCCGAAGGAAGACCTGGCTGTTGGAGCCAACAACGTATTAGATGCCGACAGCTCCTTCGGTGCCAGCATCGAAAACACCCATGTGGCCGTCTTTGGCTATGAAGACTCCATCAGAGCTGAAACCTCCCTCTGCACCAGGGAGCCAGAAACAATCTTCATCGCATCCTTCTGGAGAAAGCAGATGTTCTCATTTGCTAAGGTACCATACAGCATGTGCCACCACACCAGCACGACCAAGGAGAGTACTTCCTAATCCCAAAAGAGGACATGCCACTTCGGCCTGTACTTGACCTCCGGCCCCTCAACAACTACATCCTGTCAGAACACTTCTACATGGTCACACTCAGGATGCCATCCCTCAACTACAGAAGGTTAACTTGTTAACCGCACTCATCTTGAAGTATGCCTGGTTTTACATCCCAATCCACCCTGCCTGTAGCTGCTACCTCTGGTTCTTGGTATTTTTCCAGTATTTTTTAGTTGAAAGTGCTACCTTTTAGCGTCAAAACAAATATGGTGGAGGACCTGGCAGTTCGGGCTGGATTGTTCCCATGGAGAACAGGGTCAAGGCTGATATGCATATAGCTGGGTCCAATCTGGAATGGCGTGGTGCGCAAAATAACGATGGACTAAACCCAGATCTGTGATTGGGGGTGAATGTTTGACAATGTTCAACATTCCGTCCATCATCTTATTATGTTGCATGTTCACCCTTTAAGAGCCACCACGGCCCCAAGTGTGTTCACAAAGTGTCTTGCCATGGTAGCCTCCCATCTCAGAAGGAATGGCATCAACGTTTTCCCTTACATGGATGATCGTCTGATCAACAGCACAAATGAACAACACTGCTTGGCTCATACCCAAACCACCGTAGACCTCTTGCACAATCTGGGGTTCATCAACAACCTAATAAAATCCCACCTTTAGCCCTTTCAGGTTTAGTCCTTTTTAGGGGCAGTCTTCAACTCAGTCACTGGTTATAGCTTATCTCGGCCAAGCATGGGACAAAGATTTCCAGTCGTTACGGCCCCTTTTTCAGCCAGATCACTAATAACGGTCAGGACCGGCAGGCGCCTCCTAGGCATAATGGCCTACTGCGTTGCCACAGTTCATCATGCCAGGTTACACATGCTTCCGTTGCAAGAGTGCCTAGCTGCACAATGGTCATAACTTTGACCTCCTGAGGCGGAAGCCGGGAGAGTCTAGCTAGCGTTTTTTAAAAATTGTATTACTGTGTAATTTGAAGTGATTTTAGACTTTATTTTACTACTTCGAGGGTGTATTTAAGGTGATTAACAACTTTCCTACCTCGATCCCCCTCTGCCAAGGGAATACTTTCTCGAGTGGACGCCCTGCCCTGGGACACGCAGGCCACGCCCACCACCTGACAGGCCACACCCCTACTTCTGCCACTATTTATCATGTGTTTCCACCGGAAGCGCAGCGGATGGGCGCAGCGGGGGCGCCTAAGGCAAGCCCGTCTGCGCCCGTCCGCGACCAGACCGCGGCCGGGGCCAGATATGCTGCCGGCAGTGGAACACATGGTGGAAGGATATCGTGGTCAGGTGAGGACCTTAAAGCTCTCGATCCCCCATTCAAGTGCTGCCCTCACTCCACAGACCCTATGACCTTCGAACCCCCCCCAGATCTGTAACAACTGTGGGATAGCTATTGGCAGGGAGGCCTCCATGATACCCCTTAAACACAAATCCCCACCTCTAACTAGCCTTAGGGCAGGTCTACTTAATTGCAGATCCCTAGCCAAACATGCAGATGAGGTCTGGCTTTTATTAGAAGAACAAGAATGGGATATCCTGTTTTTAACAGAAACATGGATCAAGGAGGACAACCTGACCTCCATTGCACTCGCAGTCCCTCCGGGATTTAAAATATGCCTCGCCAACCGCCCTGGGACAAAAAGAGGCGGTGGTGTAGCCATTATTTTTAAAGAGCACTTAGTATTAACATCCTCAGCCCCCACTGCTATTCTAGGAATCGAAGGCCTCCACTTTTGCTTTCAAGTGAGCCCTCAGCTATCACTAGCAGGATTGGTGATTTATCGCCCCCCCGGTCGGCACAGACCCCTCCCTAACTACCTTATTAGACACGATTGTTCAGAGCTCGCTCCTCCACCCCCTTTTTATTGTGGTAGGTGATTTCAATATCCATATGGATAAACCCGACTGTGCCCTGGCAGAACTGCTAAAAACCACGTTAAATACTGCCAGTCTCAGACTGATCAATGAGGGCCCTACACACACTGGGGGCCACACTATTGATCTCATCTTTTCTAATATCGAGAATGTTCTATCGGAGACTCCTCTCCCTCTGACATGGTCAGACCACTCACTCGTCCCTTTTACACTGAACATTGTGAATGACATCCCCGCTACGAGTAAAAGCTACTACCTGAAAAGGCAATGGAAAAAACTGACCCCTGATACTATGTGCCCTGTCCTAGCGCAATCCTCCCCATCCTTGACAAATAATGCCAATACGGATGCCCAACTACTTAATGAATGGATTGGAAAGATGGTTTCCTCCATTGCTCCAGGCTCTCGAGCTCTATATAAAAAAGACTCCCCCTCAGCTCCCTGGTTCTCGCAAGAACTTAGGAATGAGAAAGCAGCCTGTAAAAAACTGGAGAGACTCTGGAGAGCAAGCTATGGTCTGGAAGAAAAAGCCAGGTATAAAGAAGCTTCCAAAAAATTCTGGAAAGCTATCAGAAAAAGTAAAAAGCGTTTCTATGCGGATTCGATTCTTCAGGCAGAACAGTCCAGCGAACAGGTCTTCAAAGTGGTACAGTCGTTCTTCAAACCAAAATGCATTGAAAGAGAAGTGGTACCCACAGTTACACTTTGCGAACAAATTTCTGAGTTTTTTGACCAAAAAATTAAAAAAGTATATGACTCTTTTGGTCCAATAATAAAAACTGTGAAGCAGGACCTAGCGAATAATGGTGGGCCAGGCGAGATCCTCACCCAGTTCAGCATATCCCCCTGATGGAGGTAAGGCAAGAACTTATCCGCTGCAAATCCGGCTCCCCTGACGACCCCTGCCCAGCTAAACTATGGAGTGCCATAGCGGACTCGGTCGCCCCTATACTTCAAGGTATCTGGAACTCCCCCATCATGTCGGGCATATTCCCGGGCGTCTGGAAGCACGCTACTCTCCTACCCCTAAAGAAAAAACCTAATGGGGACCCAGATGACCTTACGAATCTCCGCCCAATTTCCCTATTAGCTGCCCCGGGAAAAATGCTGGAAAAAGTTATACAGCGCCAACTGCCAAATTTGTAGAAACCAACAACATTTTGCATGAAACACAATCTGGTTTCCGCCCCGGCTTTAGCACAGAAACGGCGCTCATTGAAGTTGCCGAGTCTGTGAGGTGGTCGATGGATGCAGGAAACTCAGCAATGCTGGTACTCCTGGATCTGTCGGCCGCCTTCGATACGGTGGACCACGCCAGACTACTCAGCCGGCTGGCGGAGATAGGTATTCAGGACAGAGCACTGGGGTGGATAAACTCCTACCTATCTCAGAGAACGCAGAAGGTGGCACTTGGAACGATTTCTTCTACACCCAAAACCCTCAGCTGTGGAGTCCCGCAGGGGTCGGCCCTCAGCCCCCTTTTGTTCAACATCTACCTGGCTCCTCTCTTTACGCTAATTGCCAACTGGGGTGTCAAGGCAATCTCATATGCCGACGACACCCAGTTGGTATTTCCTTACTCTGAGATGACGCAGGAGTCCTTCTCTAATTTCAAAGGCTGTCTCCAGGATATAGCACACTGGATGAATACTAATAAATTAAAACTTAATGCTAACAAAACCGAAGTCATCTTCTTCGGCAAGGGCCCCTCCCCTCCCCCTGATCTCTGGTGGCCAACGGAGATGGGCCCGCCCCCTTCGCCCAGTCACTCGGCAAAAAATCTTGGTGTGAGATGGGATGATAACATGTCCTTTTCATCCCATATCCAACAAGTCGCCGGATGCTGCCTGAGCAAGCTGAGAAACCTCCGAAAAATCCTAAGATTCCTACCAGAGAGCTGTAGAAAAACGGTTGTCCACGCGACTGTCACCTCCCGACTGGATTATGCCAATGGTTTATACCTTGGCCTCCCAAAATACCTGACTCACAAGCTTCAGGTAGTTCAAAATGCGGCTGCGAGACTACTTCTGCGAATCCCGTTCAAGCAGTCAGTCTCTCCGCATCTTCGAACCCTTCATTGGCTGCCAGTAGCCAACAGAATAAAATTCAAAGCCCTGACGCTGGCGTTCAGATCTCTGCATGGCTCTTGCCCACAATACCTGAAAAACCGCCTCCCAAGATACTCCCAAAGTCGCGCACTACGGTCCAACGACCGTGTCCAGCTGGCAGTCCCGCGCGCAAAAAAGGCCCGACTAGGCGGTCGGACCTTTTCAGCAAACGTCTCCGCTCTGTGGAACTCATTGCCTCAAGCAATCCAACAGGCCCCTTCCGAACCCTGCTTTAAGAAACTACTAAAGACCTGGCTATTCACCCAGCCACGATAGTTTTCCTATCTTCAGCCTAGGTCATTTGTGTTCTACTAGGGCCGGGACACCTCCTTCGTGAGGTAGCTGTTCGCGCTGTATAAAATCCAGTATTATTATTATTATTATTATTATAAGTGGATGGTCACTGGGAATATATATTGCTGATTTGGCCCGACACCCATCGTTCTCTGCAGTGATGAAACGGCAATAATCTGTTGTGAGTGAAGCCCGTCCTGTTTCTGGAGGTAGTACATGGCGTTCATGTCTGTGCGGATGAGAACCACCTTGTGTTGTATTTGGCAGAAGAGGGTTTTGAGTGTTAAATAGCTCCCACACCCTCATTCCGAGGGCAATGCACTATGGGTGAACTAGTCCGAGATATTTGCCTATGCTTTTCTGCCTCTCCCAGCCCTTCCATTTGTTGTTCTGAGGTTTCAGCAAACATCCTTCACTCTCATCCTGGTGACATCACGCTGTCCAGACAGTCCTGGTTCACCACCCTTCTCCACCTTTCCTTAGTGCCCCACGAGACGCTGCTCAACCGGTCAGACCTTCTTACCCAGCACCTGTTCACAGCCAGGCAACTGAAACCCAGGGAGCTCAATCTTGTGATTTGACTCCTGAAGTCTTAGAATTTCACTACCCCAGTCTGCCTCCTGAGTGAGTGTATGACCATCTTCAAGTAGGCTTGCAGATCCACAACGCCGGCCTGTGATGCAGCCAAGTGGAAAAGATTGGTCCACTGCTATCTCCCTAAACATATCAACATCCTGAAGCCAACAGTTCAAGATATAGTCTGCTACCTGCTTCAATTGCAAACGTCAGTCCTCACCTATACATCTATCTGACTTCACTGAGCTGCAGTTGCTGCCTTCCTTCAGAATAGGGAACACACTTCACTGTTCTGGGTCCCTGCTTTCGGAATCTTGGTATAGACGAGGTAACGGACTCTGCTCAATTTTCTCAGTTGTACTGGTTTCACTTGTGAACTTGCTTAAAAGATAACCATATCGGTTTACTATCCTCTCAACAGAGCTTCCCCAAGTCTGAGCCCTACGGCATTTGTATAACCTCCTCTTGCTGCACTCTGGGCTGGTGTGCAGCAAAATAAATTAAACCCGTGGCTGTGATGCGAGACATGAATGTAAGTGGGTTATTATGCTGAGGCTTGGTATTCCCTTTAGGACTCCATGGAGTGTTGGAAAAGACAAATGTATAAAAATAACACTTTTACCATTCCAGCTGGAGTACTCTCATCTCCAACATACCAATGACTTCACTATGACCATTACCACAAGTTACCATAACCTGATCGTGGTTCTAGCGCCCCGAGTACTAGGACGGCAGCAAGACCAGAGGATTGTCGAGGGCATGGCCTGGTCGATTCAATTGTCAAGCCGATGTTCTTGTTTTTTGTGTGGTGACATCCATCCATCTGGGACGATGTGGTCTAGAGGCTTACCTGCTGCCTTGAAACATAGCCTTCTGGGCTCTAATCATGGCTTCGGCACTTGACCGCAATCATGTATTTCTGGGCAGATCACTAAAGCTCTCTCGTTTTTTAATTAAAAAAAAATCAAATCTGATAATTGATTTTGCGCAGAACAAATGCCATTGTATATCAAGGTATATCCTCAATAATCGACAGACAAAGTCAGGTCAAATATGTAAAATAGCAGTGCTAAGAGGTCCCTTCATGAACTCTGATTCAGGTAAAGATACAAAAACACAGAAAGAGGTGTACAAGTAATCCCGCGTGTGCATCCCTGAATCTCTTTGTTCTTAAAATTGCAACTATGGATGCAATGGTGTAAAATGCATATCAACAAATCCCCAGTTGAATTAAAGTATGTATGTATGTATGTATGTATAGGCATTTATATAGCGCACTACTTACCCGGAGGGTCCCAAGGCGCTTCGACCGCTGCGAAACCCTTCCTGGCTTCCCTGAGAGATGGTCCCCTTAATGGGTATCTCCAGGGTGAGACCAGGCATCCCCAGCGGTCTGGTGGGGCTGTTAGTGAAGATGAGGCAAGCTAATGCCCAGAGTTGCCGAGTGTGATCGCTGATCAGAGTGGGCACCGAGGCGAGAGAATTATCGAGTCCGCTGACCCTGGTCCAGAAACCTGCCGCGCCGGGAATCGAACCCTGGTCCCGGGCCGTCCTCTGCTCTCGGGTCTGCCGCTTCTAATGAACGATTGTTACCCGGCTAGGTTTGCCCTTATACATACATACATAAATACATACTTACTTAATATTGACTTAACGTGCTACACGTGCCTGCACGTGTCCCAGATATTTAGAAGAAACAAGTACTTTAATAATTGTAGTTTTTAATATATTCTACACGCGTTTTAACGGACTTCAGGCTGTTTCTATCGTAACTTTTGTTACCAAATGATTTGAAGAAGAGCTTTAAAGATAATATTTTCCACTCTGCATCCCCCTTCTTTGAAATCCTATAAAAGTGTCGGTCTGCGGCTTGCCATAGGACACGGAGCGGTACTAAAGGAGGAATGCCTCTGAAGAGCCGCCCTGCCGGAGCTGGGCCTGGGCTCTGCTGAGGATTATTAAGCATTCCTCCCGCACATTCATCAAGCTTGTGTCTAGGAACTGACAGCTGCACGAGAGAGTTATGATACTGCAAAATAAAATTCTGCGCAGGCGGTTTTATGGCATTTATTTAAAATGCCAAAGCCATGCGCCACAAAACAAAAAAGCAGAATACAAAAAAGTGAAAACCTGTTGGCGAGGAGCCTGTGCCCTGTGGGAATTTTTCCCGTAAATACGATGCCGCTGTTTAAGGATGGTGTTGCTGATGGAAATATACATTGCTAACATTTTAATCACGGACAGTTCGGAATGTATAGTAGACTCTTAAAAAAAAAAAAAAAAAAAACTCAAGAAGGGAAGACTCTGCTTGAGATGTATAAGCACAACCTTCAATTGGACTGCGTGGAGATGATTTTGTCGTAGGCGGAGCATATTTCTGAAACAAATTATATATTTATAATATAATAAAATAAAAACCTCCACATTTTATAATCCGTTTGCTGTTTTGTCATTTGGAAGCAGTGGTTGATGCCTCCTATGTGTAGCGGATATTGTCCTGTATTGGACCTTTCATAGATCCACACAGTTGAATCGTCCCTGTCATGGAGCTGCAAATCTCACTGTAATTTTTTTTTTTTTTTTAGTAAGCCATACAATGCTAGAGAGTGGACTTTGAAAGCTTGAAATGTCCACTTTTTTACCCGAGTCATATCATTTAAAAGCAACCAAACTTCAACCAATCAGGGGACTGATGAACCAACAACCCTCCCCTCAAGGGCTAGCAAACCTCCGATATCTTGCCACATGTCATGAAAAGGGAGTCCCCCAGAGCTCTGCTTAGTTTTCTTTCTCTGAGGAAGATTTATCTTTAATTTGAACTTTAATTTTACCCCTACTTCTGTCAACATCAATCTGACTCATTTTTTGGTGTTTTTTTCCTGACAGAATATATGGCAGATGCTTCTAAAAAAGGTCTCTTCAGACCTTGTGGTTTCTGTGGGAAACGAAGACTACATTCTGAAGACCCCACAAAGAATGTATCTACTTTTTTTCCACCCAAGGCACACACCAAGAAATCTGTTGCACCTTCTCAGCTGTGGCCCTGGGGGCAGAGAAAGTAGATTACTGCTATGGCTACAAAAGATAAAGACCAAGATAACCTCATCAGGTCACAAGCAGGAAGGTAAATCAAAACCCTTCAGAAAGGTCCACCACAGAGGGCATTTGATTGATTACTCTCTTAAGCATACCTCGGAAGGTTTACACTCTGGTGAACCTATGAGGAAGATGCATAAGGATACATATCTGATTCCAACTGCACATCAGCTCTGCTTCGGATAGACATTTACTCCGTTATAGAAAGACTCCATCTCTAAAAGTACGACTGTGGGACACTTGGAAATCAAAGTCGAAATCACAGTCGATAAATTCTTCATTGACGAAGTCGTTGACAAAAATTGTAGACAAAACAACTTGAAGAGAGCTGGTCGATGACGGCGCCTACATCCACCACACCAACAAAGACAGCAACTTTGACGACAACAACAAATCTTAGATGAGATCTTCGTCAACAACAATCACATCAATGATGACATGATCTCTAAAAATGACAATAACTACAGTCCAGCTAACAAAACCACCGTTGACTAAGCCATCCAAGTTCATTCTAATATCGAACAAAGGTATTCCTGTGCCTCTTTTCCCAGAGTATATGTAATCTAGTCTTAATGATCCCCCTCAGGATGTAGGTTCTGAATGGGTCGTTAATGTGGCTCCATTATCAGGTCCACCTACTCCATCTGCTGCAAATTCTCCACCAGATGAAATTGAAGGATTAGATGTCACTTGGGAGAGCTTCCAAGAGGTTTAATCTACCTCTATTCATGAAGCCATCGGAATGCTTTCTATAGGACTTTAAAAAACATACTCACAAATCAGTAAAGGTCATCCCAATCATTGACTATGGACGTAAGTTTTAAAAATAATTAAAAATCCAGCAACTGGAGAGGCTATTGACCCACGTCTGCACAAGAAATATAGAGCTCCTGAACACTCTCCAGCCAGTCTCCTAGGCCACGTTAGCCCGGTAATCTGTCATCATGCAGGCAGCACAGGGAAGATCAAGAAACCCTTCTACTCCTTATAATACTCCACCAGAAAAAAAGAAGGTAGAACATTAGACAATGTAGGGAACCATTTTTCTGCAATAGCTGCTACCACTGTAAAAGCATTCACATTTATGGCAATTCTTGGAAAATATGACAGACAAATGTGGTCTGACATAAGTTCTATACCTGAATTCCTCCCAGAAGATGAAAGAAATTAGGCAAAGTGTATTCTTCAAGGAAATAGGACATCCTCCAAGATCATTGACACAGTCATGAACATAGCCTCTACAGGTTCTCGTCTTTTTGCTGGAGCAGATGCCCTTAGTAGACAAGGTTGGCTTAAAGCAACTTTTTTTAGACCAGAAATGCAAACAAAGATACTCAACGTGACTTATGATGGGGAAGCTTTGTTTGGAAAGCATAACAATGACACTTTACAGTACATTTAATCGGACACTAATAACGCAAGTTCATAAGAAGTTCTCTAACAGAGACAACCATAGCTTTTTTGTGGTGCTAGAGAAAGAAGACAGTTCCCCTACAGAGAAGGTTACCAATATAACCTCAGCAGGGTTTCCGTCACAATACCATCCCAACAATTTAGAGCTCCTCCATCATCTGCCTTTTCCAGACAGGAACCCTGCATGAAGTCTGTGGTACCAAAAACATTTGAGGAATCCTTTAGATGTCTGAGATCAGTTCCCGTGCCACCTCTGATGCGGTCTCATTCCCATTCTATATGCAAACAAATGTTCAACTACAACAAACATTGGCAATCTATTACACTAGATCATGGTATCTAAAAAATGAGTGAACAAAGGACCTATCCAGAATTCATCCACACACCTCCTCCAAACCCACCCCAAAAGAGGTCCTTCCGACAATATCGTTAGTTACACTTGGATACATTTTGCTGCTTTAAAAGGAAGCAAAAGAACAAGATACTAATTTCCAAGGAACCACAGGTTTCTATTCAATTTTCTTTTCCTCGTAAGAAAGAAATCAAACTCAAGCAACACTACTGTAGGCAGGGTATCGGTCTCCATTTGTCTGAATTCCTTAGAAAAAACAGAAGACAAGGCATTTGGTAAACGGGAGCAGTTTGTTTAATTAAACAGTTCGGCCAGCAGAACAGTTACAGGCACTAGTTCTGAGGGCTATCTTAATTTACATTTGGATTGTGTCATCCTTATATACAAAATAAAACAGGTAATAAAATGTTTCCGGAATACCAATTATGGTGGAGAATGTTGATTTCTCCCTATGGAGTAATAAAATAATGGCCAATCGTTACTCCAGGTGGGTCTCGACCTCATGTGGACACGGTGTGGTCAGTGGTGAATGTGTCTAGATGTCTGGTATGGTGAGTGCGTGATCACTATGTGTGCTTACTCATGTGGCATCTCGCATTCTGATGTTGTAGGAGTGTGCGTTCCCCCTCAGGCTATGTGTGCTTTATTGGGACAATTTCCCCTGACCATTGTAATGTCGCTGCTTCTATCTGTGGGATTGATCAAGAGTTTCCTGCATAGTGTTTGCTTGCCAGCTGTGCACCCTCCCACCTGTGACCTATCAATCAGCAATTCCCGGGCCTAGCTCAGGGCCTGTCTAACTACATATTTGCGTGTCAAGGTTGATGTAGAGTCCACAATGGGCGAGTCTATTAATAAAGGCGACATTTCATTTTCATCTATGTATATGCACAGATCTTCATGTTAACAGTAGTTAACAAATTCCTTTAGAAACATTCATTTCACATGGTTGTGGTCCAAGAAATTATCCAGTAACTAAACTAAAGAGATTACATGACATCCATGGTCCTCCACAATTCGTATTTCCACATTCCCATGGATTCCAAAGATAGAAAATGCCTAAGGTTCAGCCGTCAGTTCAGGGTCCTTCCTTTTGATGTCAAATTCAACCCAGGTATCTTAACTAAGTGCATAGCCCCAGTGGTGGGTGATGTGAGAAGAATGGGTCTCCAAATTTTCTGTACCTCAACGATTGGTCAGTAAAAGTTCTATCCTTATGAGACACACAAGAAGGGTTTGCTTACAACTGTTCAACACACTGGATAAAACAATCAACAGAGGCTTCCTTAAAACGAAGCAAGAAAATATGATTTCTTGGTGCTTCTCTCAATATAGAACCTTGCAAGGCTTTTCCACTAAAGAAAGAGTAACGAAGATTTTTGCTTTTACCCACATGCTGCTAAAGTCTTTTTCGGTAAGCCTCGTCAAATCTTTTCTAGGGATAAGGTCATCTTGCATCCTCTTAATTCCAGATTATTGACTTCATATGAGACTATTACGGTAATAATTGGGCAATCAGTGGACCCGATTCACAAAGGCAATCTGATACAAAAGTCTAACTTTTGGTATTCACAGAGGTCTTTTATGAGTCGTATCTTTACGTACACAGTCAGGCCGGAATCTCCAGCTTGGCCCTCAGTGTTAACTGTAATGTTACACCAAAGTAACACTGCAGTCAACACTGAGTGGAGCGCAAATTGTGGACTGCATGTGCCATGATGCAAAGGAGCAAACTTTTTCTGGTATGTGATGTAGTATCTGGCCACTCCCTTTTACCTACCCAAACTGATTGTCATAACCTCCTCTACCATTTATCTCACGTTCCTAATGTTACTTTTTGTAAAAATTGCATTCCAGCCCATTGATTACTCTTCATCCAGCTCCAAGATGCAGAGATTCCGGCCCGGGTGCAGCGATCTCGACCTGAGTGCGGAGATTCCGGTCCAACTGCAGACCTAAAGATACGACTCGTAAATGACTGCAGACCTAAAGATACGACTCGTAAATGACCTCTGTGAATGCCGAAAATTGTAAAGTTAAACTTTTGTCTCAAATTGACTATCTGAATCGGGCCCAGTATGTAAAAGCCCAAGGTTCTTTGGACAGTATTATCAGAATCACGTTCAAAATGAAAGGTGCAATATCATTGTGCACTCAGGAACAGACTATGTTGGTAGGGTTAAACTTCTTCTGTCCATCACCCAGATTCATGCTGACCATTGGTGTGGCCTTAGTAAGAGGGGGGGAGCTCATCTACAGGATTTAGAGTTAAATGGGAAATGGTCACTTCAGGAATCAAAAGTGCAATTAAATGAACCTTTTGGAAATGTGAGTGGTAGAACTGGGCCTTCATTCCTTCCCGACAAGAATTACATGCTCTTCAGTACTGGTAGTCACACACAACACAACGACCATGTATTACATAAACAAACAGGAAGGAACAAAGTCAGTACCTACGTTCTATTGAATCACAAAAGTTCTACATATTGGTAATCCATCACCAGATTACTCTGAGAGAGGAACATGCATCAGGTATTAGCAGTCACAAAGAGCAAATCCTTGCAGCAAAGGGGCACATATGGAAATTAAACCAATTCGAATTCAGAACTGTCTTCTAAAAGTGGCAAACTCCAAATCTCGAACTGTTTGCGAACATCCAGAAATCACAAATCCTGATTCTGCGCAAGCAGAAGGGGTCACATGGAAATGTCTTTCTGAAAGCATGTTCGACAATTTTCGCTTATGCCATTTCCCTGCTTCCAATGATGCAGACAGTCATAAGCAAAATGAAATGGTAACCATGCTGTCTGATTCTAATATCACCTTTTGTGGCCCACTTCTTCATCCTAACCCTAAATCTGTCCATTTATCAGCGTGGCTCTTAAACTCAATTAGTACTATCTTGTGAACATTTCTGAAAATTGCAGAGAAATACTCACCAAGGCCGGTGCAGAATCTACAAATAAAACATACATATTCAAAGGGAAACTCTTATCTATGGTGCTCCAATTACAATATTCATTCTATATCGTCCCTACATGAACAGAGAACATACTCTTCCATACTCATTTTACTCATCACATTCAGGGATTACGCAATCAGTCGGTTTGTCAGCAATTGCACAATTTAAAGTGTCAGTCAACCAAGTCAAGTACAATTATTAAAGAGTTCCTCAAGGGTTTATTCAACGCCTAGCCTCCTATTAGAAAAATCATTGATTTCATGGCAACATAACACAATCTTATCACAATTCATCAAACCCCCATTCACAATGCAGAACTGAAATATTTATCTTCAAAAATAGTGTTAATATTAGCTTTGACATCTGCTAGATGGATAGGGAAAATTCAAACCTTTACCATCAAAGTCATTCTAAGAACATACCTGACTTTATTCCTAAAGTACATGATTCAGCTTTCATTTTTTTTTTTTTTTAAGACCAACGGTCCCAAACTTTATTTAGTTTCACAAATGAGTTAATTAGTAGGCACACAATGTCATAACAATGAATCATTACTACAAACGGTACTCGGCTAGTAGCACATATCGACATGTCAATTATACATGAGTGAAAATAAACAGTAGCCAGTGGAGATGCATTAGTTCACAATTGGCAGTGCTAGGAAATGTCTCGTGTTGCAGTGCTCGCGGCTCGTAACACTGTGAAAGGACCAGAGTGGTCATGAAATCCAACAGTCATTGTTTTAAGTTGTGTTCCCTGATTAGCACAGTAGTGAGCAAGGGCAGGATCACATCCCCCGTCGTCATATGGGTCGCTGGCTTTCCGTCTCCTGCGTATGGAAACATCCAGCCGGCATTGTGTGATACGGAAATGGGGAGGGGGGATCGAGCATTATAATGAGTACAGCATTAACAATCTCTACGTCAACCAAGAGATAGAACTGGGGAGTAAAAGAAGAGGGGGAGGGAGAAACATTTCAACAACTGTTGGACTAGTATTTGTGTGTGTGGTAGTGCATCTGGAACCCTGGCTGTGTGTGGTGCACCCTATGTGGGCCGCGCAGGGGCGGGGATAGTTGAGGATGTGGTGTCGCTGCGGCTGCAGGGCGGAGGAGGGGGGGGGAAGGGCGGGGAGCGGCAGGGGACATCTCTCGCTGTGGAAGGTCTCAGCGATGATTCAGCTTTCATCTTCACAAACCAGTTGTGCTAAATACTTTTTTTGCAAAAATTCTAAAGATACAGTAGAGAGAGCTCCGAGTACAGTGTATGTAAGATGTTGTCTTAGGTTTTTCTTTGAAAGAACAAAACATTTCCGAAATCTGACAAATATTTAATAGCATATGCCCTCCCCCCTCAGAAAGAGACTTGCTATTTCCAAGCAAAGTGTGACACGCTGGATGTTTACAGCTATATTTTTCATTCACCAAAAGCGAGGATGGCCTTTAGAAGGAAAGATCAATACACATTTCGCAAGAAGTATAGCAACTTCCAGTGCCTTATTTGCAGGGCTGCGATACTCCTGTCCTACAGTGAAACATGATGCAAACGTGGGGCAGGTAATACTTCGCCATTTTTTGGAAACATTTTTATTGTTTTCATCCCATCAGCAATTTGTAACAATCTGATACACAACAAATCTGGAACACATCTCAGTTTAACAATACACAGTTCTTCAAACAGTATACATATTTTATCCTCCCGATTGCCTACCATTACCTACCGGATCAGTCCTTCCACCCCCCCCTCCCTTCAGTCCTCATCCCCTTCCGAGCTATCACTGTCATTCTCCACTGGTGGATCACCAATACCCCGCTGTAATCTTTCCAAGCCCCCTAAATTTTATACCACTTTCTGGGGCATCCTCTATTACTAAAAACTGCCCGTTCAGTTATCATAGCCTCATCCATGTTTGTGCTCCACACTGAGAGCGAGAAGGCACCTCCACCCCGCCCCATCTCTGTGCTATATTCCTCTTAGCTATCATTATTCCGAACGTGACCCAAGTTTGCCCATGGCGTGTGAGATCATTGGGTTCCCACACATTTAATAAACATCTGCGTGGGTTAGGTGCAAGCGACACCTCCTGCACCTGTGACACAGTACGCATCACCTGGGTCCAGTATGTTGCTATTCTGGGACACTCCATATCGTGTGGAAGAACGTTCCTTCATCTCCACACCTTCTGAGACAAAAGGGGGTATCTATTAGTTTCATCTTGTGTAAAACTAGTCTGGTGTAGTATGAACGGTGCAGAATTTTTAGTTGCACTAGTCTAAGGCGGGAGGGTATTCCCATCTCCCTCGGGGATGCCAACGCTTCCTGCCACTAACTCATCCATCTCGCCCACGTCCTGTATCCACTTAACTTTGAGTGGGCCTGTGGGATCAGGTATGTTGTTTATCAATTTACGATATATGAATGATGTAGCCTTCTTATGCATGAAATCTGTCAACCATCTATCCTCCATAGGTGACGCCTCGGGGATATCCGAGCCGCGAGGGATCACCAACATCAGGGCATGTCTAATTTGTATATATCTATGCCGTTCAGAGGGGCCATATCGTATAATTGTTGGAGACGTTCGAACGACACCATTTCCCCACCCTGCCACAGGTCTCCCACTGTCGATATTCCTATGTCATCCTTGTGGGCGAAGCCCCTACTGTTTCCAAGCTTTCCCAGTTTTTTTGTTGTCCCATAATGGAGTAAGTTGCATCAGTACCCCCCTCCACCCCAGTTTTGTCTGTGCAGCATGCCACAATAGCAGCGTATGCCGTAGTGGGCCGACCATTGTCAGCGCTAATTTTTTTATCATAGAGGGGAGAGAGTATGGTGCTTGTGCCGAGCTGCGCTCTATCTGCCTTATATGCTGGGTCTGAGTGTGGGACATGTAGCCAGTGATTAATCACCTTAAGCTGTGCTGCCCAGTAATAGAGCTGTACATCAGGGAGCGCTATTCCACCATCATACCATCCCTTCACAAGTTTGACCGGAGCTATGCGCGGCGGCTTATTACCCCATAAGAGGTTAGAGACCTGTGCTTTGACAGCTTTGAAGTAGGTAGGTTGTACCTGATATGGTGTCTTTTCCAGAACATAGAGGAAGCGAGGCAAAACCATCATCTTGAAAAGCGCCGCCTTTCCCAGCAAAGTGAGTGGCATTGTCTCCCAGTGGCACACATCCCTCCTAAGACGCTCCAGTGGGGGCTGTAGGTTTTTTGTGAAAAATTCCCTGGAATCAGCGGTGACATGAATCCCTAAGTATTTAAACGAGCTTTCGGCTATCGAAAGCGGACAATCGTCAGGGAGGAGTGGCGGAGGGCCATGAAGCATGTAGAGTATAGATTTTGACCAGTTAATGGTATATCCTGAAGCTACACCATAGGTCGCACACACATCCAGTAGGGTCATTATAGAGCGCCTCGGGTTGGTCAAGTAGAGCAACAGGCCGTCGGCATAGAGGGATACTCGGTCCTCCAGTCGTCTGTCCATTTAAGGCTCTTGATTGTTGGCGCCCACCGTAGCCACGTCGCCAGAGGCTCAAGGACCAATGCAAAAAGCAATGGCGATAGTGGACAGCCCTGGCGTGTGCCCTGTGCCAGGGTAAAGTCATTTGATAAGTGACCATTAGCAGTAACATCTGCCAGCGGCTTGGTATAGAAGAGTCGTACCCAGGAGATATCAAAAGCCATATTGGCATCTAAGGAAAGTACCACCACCGGTTCCTCCACGTACTTCGCTCGGGCTAATACCCCATGCAGTCCCCGTAAATTCAAGGTTGTGTTCCTTCCCGGCATAAAGCCAGACTGGTCTGGATGTATGAGCGTTGTGAGGTGTGGCGTGAGTCGCTTAGCCAACAATTTCGCAAGGATTTTGGCTTCTACATTCATAAGGGAAATGGGTCGGTACGAGGTACACCTCTCTGCCGGCTTACTGGGTTTTAAAATTGCTACGATTGTGGCCGTACGCTGGTCTGGGGATAGTTCACCTCTTTCCAGACTGTCAAGGAACATATTCAGCATGTGAGGCGCAAGGTGATCCGCTGCAATTTTATAGAATTCAACCGGGATCCCGTTCGGTCCCACTGCCTTGCCTGACTGCAGTGCCCCTATGGCCTCCGTCAGCTCACTTAACGTCAGGTTGCTCTCTAATTCGTTTGCTGCTTCCGGCGTCAGTTTGGGCATATGGAGATCCTGGATGTACGTCAGCGCCTCTTCCTCAGTCACTGCTGAGTCGGAGGAGTAAATTGTGTAAAAGTGGCGTGTCAGCATGTCCACTATCGTGTGCGGGTCAGTCGTGATGTCTCGTCCGTCCGTATGGAGCTGCGTTATCCATCTGTCACTTTTTTCTCTTCTGTCTTACCAGGCTAGAAACTTCCCCGCCTCGTCCCCTACCTCATATATTTTGTGGCGCGTGTTCTGTATCTGTTGCTTAGTCAATGTGGTGAGATGTTCCTTATGTTTGAGCTGATGGCGGCGGAGGTCAGCAGCCGTATCAGGGGTGGGACTTCTAGCATGGGAGGCTTCTGCTGCATATAGTTCAGATTCCAAGTTTTGTAGTTCTGCCTGTCCCTCCTTTTTATGTGTCGCTATGGAAGAGATGGCCCGACCCCTGATCACTGTTTTAAAGGCCTCCCAAAGGGTGGTAGGGGAGGCCACTGAGCCCACGTTCTCGTTAAAGTAGTGTTCAATCCCTTTTTTAAGCTCCCTCCTGATTTGTGGTATATGCAAATATCCAGGGCGAATTGGATATACCCTACGTCGTGTCTGTTGGTGATGTGTACTGAAGTAGGAGTGGAGAATGATCGGAAATGCCCCGGGGTCTGATTTCTATAGTGTCAATATTTTGAAGACTACCCAATGAGCCTAGGAAGTAATCAATCCTGGTCAAGCTGTTATGTACCCCCAATGATTTGTAAATTGCGTTCTGTATGATGGTTTCTCCTCCAAAGATCTTTAAGGCCCACAGCCTCCAGAAAACTCTGCAGGCGTGACCCTCCAGATGTACCCACTCTCACCGGGGAGTCTGTCCAGGGTGTCATGTAAAGTTGCGTTAAAATCCCCACCAATAAGGAGTTCTCCCTCTGGAAGGTCAAGTAGGAATTCACTGAGGTCCGGCAAAGTCACAGTGTGCAGTGCCGGGAACATAGACTGATACAATATTAAGGGGTCGTCCCTCCCACTGCGTACTGATATCTGCAAATCTCCCCTGTGTATCCATTTTAGTACTATGCACTATCAGTGGGAACTGTTTCTTCATTAATATGCCTACTCCGCGTGAGCCGGACGTAAATTCAGAGTGGACTACCATTTTGTATCTCCATCTATCCATATCCTTGCTGGCCGTACCTGTTAGGTGTGTTTCTTGCAGTAGTACCTCTGCCAAACCCGTTCCCTTGATGCTCTGTAAAACGATTCCTCGCTTTTTGTCCCCTAGAACCCTCACATTCCATGTTGGCAGAGAGAAAGAAGGCCGCATGGCAACAGGGACACCCCGGGTTCAGTCCTCACCGTACCTTCCAATGACATTCCCGCCATTTCCACAGTGACAAACGCTATCAGGTAGGATAAAGTGAGTCGTGCTCCATGTGTTGTTACTGCATTACTGACCGTGTGCTGATTCCTAAGAGAACTCGTTTTAGAACAAACATATAACAATCCCACCCTCCCCGCCTCCCTGCCCTGCGGACTCAAAACTACCCGCCACCCCAACTGAGCAGAGTGCTTGATACCCAACCCTGTAAACAGTACTTGCATGTTTGGGAACGGGAAGTCCAAGGAGGGTAACAGCTCCCCACGCTCGTCCTTCGCCATTTTTAAAGTGAGCCTATCTATTGTACATTTCACCTGTTCCCTGCGTCCACTATCTCTATTGTTTTATAGGACTATGTGTGCATATACAAATATATATATATATATATAAATGTTTATTTACTTCTTGCTAATGTGATTCAAACATGTGAATCTATGAAATATCCAATACTGGAGAAAAAACAAGGAACTCTCCTGTATACTGTGATTCTCCCATATTGGTATCTTTTACAGATTCACATGTGCACCCACCCTATTTTTTGCTTGAATCATAGCCAATGACACCTTTACTTTTTTCACTGTATTCTTTCTTGCTTTTTTGAATCTTTTGATATGGTATTTAAACGGCATTTTTGCCTAGAGTCATATAAACTTTATATACAAATTTTGTTTTGCAATTAATGGCTCGTGCTATTCGCCTAGATCTGAAGACTGAAGATAGTAGTTGTACATTTCTGAAGAGCTCTTGGACTCTGTCTAGCCAGACTAAGCTCTGCCACATTTTATATTGCAATATTCCTAGTGCAAGAAGGAAAGCTCCGACATGCAAGCTTCAAGAGAACCATAAAATCTCTGTGCACAGTCCGGGCATCAGCAAGAGTTCCTTGCATCAAGGAGAAAACTGTTTTATGTATTTTTTTTTAAATCCTGTAATCGGACAGATAAAGATACATTTTGAAAACACTGGACCTCGGACATGCAGAATAATTATATGCGTACGGCTGTGGGTTTATATTTGAAGCCATTTCAGCCTACATATGGAGGTGATGATGCTGTACCAATTACAAACTGAATTGCTTTAATGTTCTGATTGGTGCAGTTTTATAGTTTTATTAAGTCCTCAGATTGTTGTAAAAATTGTTTTATTTGTATTTTGCTCCTTAGTGTTTTAACCGATAGCCTCAATAGTATTAAATTGTGTGTAATGGTTTTTACGCTTCCATTAAACCTTTGCTTCTGTACTATCGCAATTACAAGCAGGGGCTGTAAAATATTTCAGATGCCGTCCAGAAAGAATGTTTTTCCTCCCAGTTAATTCCAGAGTTTTACTATGATGATATACAGTTCCCCGCAGTACTGTCAGGATTCGGCTATTTATGGATGTTCTGATCTGTAGCTCAGGTGTCCCAATATATGGTTTTCTGTACATTATATGGTTGACCAGCCATTTAAATCTGTGTACTTTGTCTTCAATGCGTATAAGGAATAGAACTTCTCTGTAGGCTTCTCCCAAATTGATCATATTTTGAAAGAATCCCTCTGACAGAATTACTTTATATTACTCTGCTTTCAAAGTAGGCAGCTTTCCACAGCCTATCTTAAGAAGTCCACACAGTTTAAGGTTTTGAAGTGTCAATTTTTTCCCTTCTGAAGTCACCCACAGACAGCTGTCCCCTTTACCTGCTTCATACTAGTTTAATGCGATTTGTTTTTTTTGAGTGAACACATAAGTAAGCAGTGCTGACTTACAAGGACATTTTGTGACATTGAGGGCTGCAACTGCATTTCATGTTCCTTTTGCAAGGAGTAGGTGAACATGCTTCAAGATAGGCTTTGGTGTGGAGGCTGGCTAAGGGCTATAAGAGCTTCTTTGAAGATGTGATTTGGTGTTTTAGTTAAGGGTGCTGTAACAGCCGAGGAGAGCCGATGAGCAGAATTTACTGAGTAACAAAGATATTTGATGGGGAAGATAAAGTCTACTTGCTGGATATATTCAAGATTGAAAAACTTTGAAGACTCACCTGCATTTGCCTGGCGTCGTGTTTTGGATTGACATGGTGCTTGCGGGATTGTTTTTTTTTCTGATTATACTAGACTTGTTTTGTTCATCTGTTGATGAGTATTAAAATATTGAAGAAGTGTATCAGGATGCTGTAAGCATAATTCAATAATGTACACATTTGTTTGTGTATTGCGAGGAGATTAACACATCAAACTCAGTCCTTTTTGTGGTTTTCCCAGAGCACAGTAGTGGTTGGATTTGTATTTTTGTTGTTATTTAGAAAGCATAACACTAAAACTTTGGGCGTGTGTAAGCACTGTGAACAAGGAAAGCTGCAGGTCAAAGCATGATCAACCAGAAAATCATGTCATTAGGGGTTTTATTTATTTATTTTTATTTTGACAGTTTTGTATAGCGCGAACAAGACCCTTGCGGGTATCAGAGCGCTTTCCAAGGCACAAAAAGGCGATATGATAAATGCATACGAATATAGTGGCTTTAGCAAATGCATATCTGGTAAAAGTTAGCGACTAAACACGTAGCAACAAGTAAACATCTCAAAAGTTCAGGTAAATCTTGCTAAGAGGATCGCTTTCACTTCTTTTCTGAAGAATGCAGCGGACGGAATCAGTCTAGTTTCAGCTGGTAAGGCGTTCCAAATCCTGGGGGCCATTCCTGAGAAGGTACGGTTATAGGTTTTTTTCTTGGAGCAACCTTGTGGTTTAAGTAGAAGGTTCTCAGAACTCCTAGTTGTTCTGCTAGCACCTGATAGTACTAGTTTCTCCGCTAGGTATCTTGGTGTTTTTTGGTGCAATGCTTTATGGGTCATGCAGGCGATTTTCAGGTGGATTCTGGCCTCAAAAGGTAACCAGTTGAGGGCACGAAGGTCGGAAGAGATATGGCAATTTCTTCTGGAGCCTGTGATGAGTCTAGCGGCTGTATTGATTGAGGCTCTTAGAGGAGCGGTTGTGGACCTGGTTAGGCCGCAGAGAGCGACACTTCCATAATCCACTTAAGAATTACTAGCGCTTGGACTGCCTGTTAAAAGTCCTTCACGGGTATGAATGGTTTCAGTTTTCTCAGGGTCTTCATCTGAAAATTGGCTCCTTTAGTTGCAGCGCTGATGTGTTTCTGCATGTTTAGATTATTGTCCAGAGTTATTCCTAAGGATTTCGCAGAGTCAATAATGCGGGGTTGGCCATCTAGTGCAATTAGGTGCTGCATCCAATCGCGGATCATGTCTGTTTGTTTGGGGGGAGCGATGAGGAGGCATTCTGGTTTTAGTGTGTTAAGTTTTAGATGGTTGTTTGCCAGCCAAATCTGTGTTTTTTGGAGCGTTGAGTTAAGGGATTTGATGTCTTCAGTAGTGTCGACCTTAATGTAGAACTGTGTGTCATCAGCGTACAAGTGATATTAGATGTTTGAGGAGTTGAGGAGCTCAGTGAGTGGTTCCATAAACAAATTGAAGAGTGTAGGGGAGAGGGAGGATCCTTGGGGTACTCCCAAAGAGACTGGGGTGGGGTTAGATAAGGATTGGTTGATCTTGAAACTCTGCGTTCTGTCTTGAAGGAAGGAAGCGAACCAGTTAAACACTGTTCCAGATAAGCCCATTCTATTTTTTAGGAGCTCTAGGGAGGTTGCTGTGTTTGACTGTATCGAAGGCTGAGGATAAGTCAAGTAGGATTAGCAAACAGGCTTTGTTTTTGTCCAGTATTTGTAGGGCGTCATCGATGATGTGGGTCATAGCTGATTTGGTGCTATGCCCAGATCGAAAGCCTGATTGGAATTGATCTAGCAGATTGAAGTGGTCAATATGGTTACTGAGCTGTATGTGAACGCATTTTTCGAGCAATTTCGCCAGGGTCGCAATGTTGGAAATGGGGCGATAGTTGTTCAGGTCTGACGGGTCAGCTGTAACTTTCTTTAGAATGGGGGTTACCTGGCCACTTTTGAGGATGTCGGTGATGGTGAAATCGTTAGAGGGTTTCAGTGCCATGAGCGTATTCAGGATTGTTTCTTGGCTGTAGAGGTTGAAGGTGGTCCAGGAAGCATTGTTCTTGAGGTCGAGCTTTGTCGAACAGTTAGTCAGGGTCACATGTGTGGTCATCGTGATAATAGAGTGCGTGTGGGTGTGGGATATTGGGTAGTTACGTAGGTCTGCTTTAAATTCTCGGTCTTTGTGGTGAAAAAGGCGGCAAGCTCCTCGCAATTTGGGAGTGTTTCCGGACTGGCTTGGGGGGAGTGAAATACCCCCTTTGATTGAGCCTTGATTATGTCAAAAAGTTTTTTGGGGCGATTCTTCGCTTGGTCTAACTGTTTACATATGTAGTCCGCTTTTGAGCGTCTAATCTTTCTGTAGTATGAGTTTCTGGTGCTCCTTAGTAACTTGAGGTGGGCAGCTGATGGATCGGATCTCCATTGTCTTTCAATTGCTCTCAGCGATCTTCGGTCTTTGTTTAGCCTACCATCGTACCAAGGGTTTGAAACTTTAGTGGTGACTCTTTTCAATTGAAGGGGTGCTATGTTGTTGAGTATCATGATCATAGACTTAAAGTAGTGATTGGTTAACTCCTGTACATTATCTAATCCTTCCATCGGTGGTGAGAGGATGTGGCTAGCAGCTGTGAGTGTGGAAGGATTGATGTTATCTAGGTTTCTCCTCCATATTTTTGTTCTCTTAGGTTGGATAGAGAGTAATTTCACTACTTCCTTGATATGGAAAGTGATTATGTGATGGTCGGACCAGTCGCAAGGGAGAATCGATTCAAGCTGAATAGAGTCAGATTTGGAGATCACAAGATCAAGTGTTGAGCCCTTATGAGTGGGACCATCGCAGATTTGGGACAGGTTGAGATCAGACAAGAAAGCTTTGAGGCTCTTGACCTCCGGGTCGTTTAGATCGTTCCAGTGGAGGTTAAAGTCCCATAGGAAGATCTGGGTCATCTGTTGATCGACATTTGTTGCTAAAATATCCATGATGTGCTCAATGAAGGTAGGGTTGTCACCAGGAAGATGGTAGAAAGAGTGGAGTGAGCATATTGGTTTGTTATTGCTCGAGATGTTAAGACGGAGGTATTCACATGAGGAAAGTACAGATGAGTTGGAGCTGTTAACAGAGAGGTTGTTTCTATGGATGCAGGCGATGCCACCTCCTAGCTTGTCTGAGCGATCAAGTCTTGTGATGAGATTATTTGGGGGAACTAAAATGTCTAAGATTGGTGAGGATGATTCGCTTAGCCAAGTTTCCGTCAGGATGATAAGGTCAGGTTCATTAGTTAAAATTAGCTCAGCTATATCGGCGGCATGGCACGATGCTGATCTGCAGTTAAGTAGGATACATTTTAGCTGGGCCTTGGTCAGAGTGGTGCTCTGGTCGTGGGAGATGCATATTCTCTTGAGGTTACTTTCGTTAATACCGCTGGTGGCGTGTCTTACACTTCTAGAAGCATTGGGCTGGATGGGCTGGATTAGGGACGATGTCTGTGTATCTTCTGTGTGTGATGGGGTGAAGGGAAGGGAGTTCGGAGGAATGAAGCAGGGAAGTGAGCTTACTCGTAGAAAGGGTTCGTTTTTCCCTGATCGAGCGGGATGGGGCATTAGGGTAAGGTACTGTATTACATTTGTGGGGTTGCGGTGGGGAGCTAGAGTCCGGTGTGGGAAGTTGCGGTGGGGAGCTAGAGCATTTCCGGTGCATAGGGTTAGTTAATGGACTGGGCTGAAGCCGGATCAGGTCGTGCAGCTTTTGGATGTCCGCTTTTATTTGTTGAAGAGATAAAAGTATCTAGTCGATTTCTAGGGTCGATTCTAGGTTAAAATAAATAGGACTTCGACCTTTTTCTCCATCTTGTAGATTGCTTCTTAGCTCCAGGCGTACTTGGTTTCAAAGGGGTTCTGGTTGAGTTTGGGCCCAGCAAAGGCCCCAAGGAAGTGGATATTTGCTGATTTGTGCTTAAAATTATGTTGCAGTGAAGTTATTTAGACTTTCATGGAAAATTAGATAAGATTGATATGATTTCTGATTGCCCACCAATGCAGTTGGCTCAGAAAGGTCCAAATATCTGCTCAGTCTGATGGGCTAACCCCTTCTCCTGCAACACTGCCATTCAACCTCTGGAGACTTGTTTCTAATGTCTTGGCTTCACAGTGGTCTAATTATGCTTCAGTCATTGTCCCTGCTATGGCCACCAAGTCATTGCGACCCAAGTAGGGTGCAACTTTGCTTGTTCTTCCATAATACCTTCCCAAATTTTTAATTTTGAAGTGCGTGCTGAAAGCTTGTTCCTCCAGTGTGTATTGAGAACTATAGATTATGCATTGTAAGACTTCATGTATGGCCATTTTTTCACATTTGATGCTGCACCAATTTATGCTTAGCTAGATATTCATGATCATAAAGGTTCGGCCGAGCCTCTAAATGCTACATTCCTATAAAATTTTCGTGTATGGCTGATATTAGTAGTGTAACAGTGAAATCCTTTATGGAGTCAATGTAACATAACGTACATTAGCTTGATGGAATTATTAAAGAGCGTGAAAAACAACAAATTAGATTTGTAGGGTTTGAGGTAAACTTCTCAGGGCTCAGGACACACGTTAATCCTACTGTCTTTCAGAAATGTGTCCAACTCGGATTTGACCTTTCCTGTCATTTTAAGCTCCGATATCAGGCTAGATAAAATTCCACAGTATGCCAGAGTTTGAATGGGTCTGTACTAGTTCATCTTCATCGGATGTATGGCCATTTTGCCTACGGTGAACATTTGAGTATACATGCAGAGGGTTGTGTGCCAGCAGCAGGCCCACTGTTGAGTAGTGCACATGGTGTACCCTGCATTTCGACACCCTACTATAGGAAGTTGACATATCTCTTTCAAGAACAGACGATGATGCAAACTGTGATAATATAAGATTGCTGGATAATTCCTTGAGTCCGTTATGTCAGACTGGCTGAATCTGTATATAAAGAGTATGTGTGTAGCATTGAAAGATGCAGAAATTCGTTGGTTGAAAGCTGCACTCTTTGGAGACAGGAGCAGATGCCGGTGGGTGCTTCTCTAATGGCAGCCCTGCAGGACTTCTGCCCTATCAAGCCCGTCTTGTGTGGCTGGTGGCGACCTCAAACCTGGAAGAGGGGTTGGCCCTCATAGGCCCAAGGCTCTAACTGGGAAATCGATCGCAAGGACAAGAATGGGACCCACTAACATGATGGGCTAGGCATTCGACATGTTGAGCCACCTGTGTGCAGATTTCCTGATCCTCTAGGAAAGTTCCCCCTGGGATCTTAATTGTTCGGATTCAAGAAGGAACATGATCTACTTTTGAATATTGGCCCACAGCCATTGCTTTAAGCATCACGCTTTCCAGTGAGATGTTCAAGTCATAGCGTGACATTCAGGTGGACACGAGAGGAACTTGGGAGGGGCTTACCTCATGCCTTGCTGTGTTTTTTGTGCTACCTCCCCAGAGTAGGTGTTGGCCAGTTGTGTATTAATACCACTAGCGAGAGAAGGAATGATCTTGCCTGTGGAGAAAAGGGAGGGGAGTGAAAGAAAAAAAAAGGCAGGCGTATGTTTCTTGCAACATGACTAAGAGATAAATATATATATATATATATATATATATATCAATGAAAAAAATAAAGATCACCACCTATGTTATAGCTAGGATAGCTGTATTTATTCTTTCCATGCAAACCAAACTTAGAATATACATACAAGTTATACCGTAAATGTATAAATTATGCTCCTCCTTTAAATTAATATCACTTTATTTATTCTTTATCTACAAACCAAACTTAAACGTATACTTATCCTTTAATTGATGATTTACACACCACCGTCAAATTATAACTCGCGCACATCCACACACAGTGTGTTCAACTTGGTAGCCACACTACATTAACTACACCACATGCCTTCTCCATGCACTGCTTATAACGTTTTATATTATCTTACTAATACCATGCATAATGATAGTATTTACAAGAACAGTTATGACCTCGCAAAGCAAATTTTGTGAGAACACAGTGCATGGTAGTGTGGTGAGTTATGGTTAAAGTTGTGTGGCTACTGAGGTGAATACAATGTATATGGCAGTGCACAAGTTATATTCATTTTAAGGTGGTCGTCTTCCCACCTCCAGACTAGGGCGGATCTCCTGCATTTTCTGGGGTTCACTATCAACGTGCTGAAGTCACATCTGACTCCTTCTCAGATGTTCCCTTTCATCTTAGCTGTTCTGGACACAGTGCAGTTTCAGGCTTATCGGCCCAAGCAGCAAGTCCAGGATATTCAGGCTATGATACCGATATTTCAGCCTCCATCCTGGATTTCGGTGAGAATGACTCTGAAGCTGCTAGGCTTCATGGCCTCCTGCATCCTACTAGTAACTGTGCCAGATGGCATATGCAGGCTCTGCAGTGGGACCTGAACCTCCAGTGGGCGCAACACCTGGGGAATCTCTGCGACATGGTCCATATCTCGGAGGGAACTTCAAAAGCCCTGCAGTGGTGGCTGATGAATGGCAATTGGGTTAGAGGCGGGCCCCTCTTCCTACCCCAACCAGATCTCACAGTAGGGACGGATGTGTCACTTCTGGGATGGGTTAGCTATCTAGGAGAGTTAGAAATCAGAGGACTCCTGTCTCCAGCGGAATCCAGACTCCACATAAACATGCTGAAGCGCCGAGCAATCCGACTGGCATTAAAAGCCTGTCTACCCTCTGTCAATGGAAGGCTGGTACAAGTGTTCACAGACAACACCACCGCCATGTGGTATTGTAACAAACATTGCGGGGTGGGGTTGTGGACTCTTTGTCAAGAGGCCCTGCGTCTCTGGTAATGGCTGGACCAGCAGGAAATATCCCTGGTGATTAAACATCTGGCAGGTTCCCTGAACACCACAGCGGACATATACAGCCATCGATGTCTAATGGATCACGAATGGCGTCACCACCTGCAGGGAGTGCAGGGTCTCTCTCTGCAGTGGGGAGAACCTTGGTTAGCCTCTTCCATGCGCATGACGGCTGGAGCCGTCATGAGCCACGGTGGGCGTGTGCTGAGGACGGCCGGGAGCCGTCATGACCACGCCCGCTATAAGAATGTCAAGCACTGCGGCGGAATTCGCGCTGCAGTGATGAGGTTAGATCAGTTTGCCTCTGCCAAAAACACGCAATGTCAGCAATTTTGCACGCTAGGCTTTTCAAGGCGGCTTTCGCTCGGAGGCGCTTTTCATCTCAAGTAGAGATCAGGCCTCCTGTATGTCTTTCTACCCATACCACTTTTGCCCAGGGTTCTCAAGAAGACCAGGAACGACTGGGCCCAAGTCATCTGTGTGGCTCTGGACTGGGTACGGAGAGTCTGGTATCCCGAGCTTCTCTGCATTCGGTTTGGTCCTCCGATAAGGCTGCCCCTTTGGGAGGATATTCTGTCACAGCAGTAGGGAAGGATTCTCCACCCGAACCTGTCAACTCTGCGCCTTCTTGCGTGTCGATTGAGTCGTAACAGTTGACAGCATTTGACCTTCCTCCTAAAGTCTGCAATAATAACTAATGATAAATAATAATAATAAATAACTCGGTATTTGTAAAGCACAAACGAATCACCCCTAAGGGTCTCAAGGCGCCGAAGGGCCATCAGGAAGATTAAGCGAGCTATTGCCCAGAGTTACATGGTGCTGAGCTGGGGTGCTGCCAGCGCAGGGATCGAACAGTCTAGCCGTGCTTTGGAGTCAGCCACCCTGGCCGCTGCGCCATTCCTCTCCCTGCAATGTTATTTTGGACGCCAGGTGTTCCTCCACCAAGACGGTGTACATCTGCTGGTGGAAGAAATTTGTATTATATAGTACAGAAAGGTCTTCTGACCCTCTTTTTGCTTCCCTTTCAGATATTTTACTTTTTATTTTAGCCATCGCCCAGCAGGACTCTTATCTTGGCACTCTGAAAGGGTACCTTTCTTCTTGCGGCTGCCGGACCAACCCTCTTTATTTAAATAACCTATTGTAAATAGATTTCTTATAGGTCTTGTACATATTTTCTCACCTTCCACTTTCATTATGCCTCAGTGGGACCTTCATATGGTTCTCACATTCCTAATGTGTGCTACCATCGAGCCTTAACATAATAGTCTCCTCAGGCTGCTTACCATCAAAACAGCATTTTGCGTGGCAATAACATACTTGCTATGCTCCTCCACATCCCTTAAAAGAAGAGCATGGACTCCACCGTCTGGACCGAAATAGAGCATTGTCATTTTACTTTGACTGCACAAAAGAGTTCCTGGTGGACGGCCAAGTCTTCGTGGGGTATATTGGAGCGAGGAAGAGTCAGCGGAACAGAAACTAACCATTTCGCTCTGGGTCGCTCACTGTATTAACATTTGCTATGCGCTGGCCAAAAAGCTGCATAGGGGATCATTCCACCAGGGCTACAGCTGCGACCACTGTGTTAGCGCTTGTAGTCCCAGTCCACGACATCTTCCAGTCTGCTGGAACGGGCATTTTGTCTGTTTGGTCCTGCAGGAATTTCTAGTTCAAAATTTGTCTGCAGCCCACAACTGGGGATGGTACTGCTTGCGTATCTATTCAAAGGTATGGAATCTGCTTCTAGATATCTCTATCAGATGAACAATTACTTACCTTTAATAACTCATTATCTGGCAGAGACAGGATGTAGCTGCAGGTTCCTTACCGACCCGCCCATCCTCCCTGCTCTGCGGGCAAGTTTCTAGAGACAGGGCTGATCCCTTTCAGATGCCTAGTTTGGACACTACACTTTCAGTGCACTTCATGGTGCCTTTCTTCTGGCGTGAAAAGTCATAAAAAGTAACTGACTTCAACGCAGCGAGGTGGTGCCTACATAGGTGGCGCAGATGTCACTTCCGGCACGGACGACGACACGCAGAACAGATCGATGCCACCTACCAACGCACAGGAGTTCTTTTAGATCCAGTCTGACGCCTGGGAAATTCAAAGGTAAGGAATCTGCTGCTAGATCTTGTCTCTACCAGTTAATGCGTTACTGAAAGTAAGTGACTTGTTCATCAAGGATGAAAGAGTATGAATGACAGACAGAACAATGGCGGAGAAAGGCAGACCTAAAGACACTCTACATATATATGAAGCTAGCTCTTGGTCCAGAAATTTTGCTTTTTAGGGCTCGCAAGCAAAGCGAGCGAAAAGCTCTTTTACTAGGGTTTCAAAAATGGCCCTTGAAATTCCACACAGCTCGTGCACGTGCATTTCAAGGTCCATTTTGATTGGGCTTTGCATGCGTGCAGTTTTATAACAGAACACGCAATAGGCCATAGGCGGTCGCGTAGCTCCTCCTATGGCCTATTGGTGTCTGTTACGCACACCAAAGCCCATATGTCTGCAATTATGGCGGCCAGACGCGCGTCACCACTCACTACTTTTTTTTTGGGATCCATTTCACGGCGAAGCGCTGACGTCTTCTTTAATTCTGACAGCAGCTCGGCCTGTGAGTTGTGCCTTTATCTAAGTATATGAAGTTAGAGCTTTATGGCAGATAGAAGACACATTAAAGTCCGGCTCTTTTCGAGCTCGTTTTATTTATTTGCAAGCAGGGCAATTTTTTTTGTGTTTTAACTTATGTGCGAACACTGTGCATGGTGTTTATGCCTCACAGAAAAGTGCCAGGCTGACTGGGTTGTGCTGTGATCAATAAGAATTCCTAGGTGATGGCCTTTGAACTTTAGTCTTTCTGGTATATTCTGTTCATCTGTATCATCAGTGGTTCTTTTGCAACAACCTTTTCTGGCTTGGGAAAGTGCCACGTTTGGTTCATGTAGGTGGGAAAGCCATGCCTTTTTAGGGCGAGCAGACCTAAAAAGCAGGCGGAGCCTGCTTTGTCTGCGAAGACAACTGTTGCTGGCGTGTTCCGATGAATGTGAGACAGGGGATGTGCACGAGTTTCCCATCGGCGATTTCACCTCGTGGGCGCGCACGCCCAGCCGGCGCAGTGCACATCCCCTGTTCTCAACATTCACCGCAAGTCAGCTTCTGGCCATCGCGCGCGTACACATACAGGCACAGTCAGCTTGCGCACACACATTCTCCCCCCCCCCCACCCCCCGCAGCACACACACGCACCCCCCTCCCCCACCACTCACGGGGCTCACGCGCACAGACACACAAATCCCCCCCTCCACTCACCGTGCTCTTTTGTCCCGTCCCCTCGCTGAGCTCCTTTTCTCCGGCGCAACGAGCAACACCAGCCTCTTCCGGCACGTCACAGGCCCCGCCCATGTCACGGGCAAGGATGCCTGACTTCCTGGTTTCGCTCCCTTTCTTCACTCCAGCTCGCGCCGTGAGCTCGCCTCGCATCATCTTCGCTTTCCGCTAAAAGCACTGCATTTGCCAATCTGTACAGCTAGTTTTCTATTCTGTCATTCCTTGTAGCAATCTCTATCCCTCGACCAGTTTAGTTCACTATTATTATTTGAAATGTGCCTTCTCGAGCTGGTTTTACATTCTGGCCACTGGCCGTCTCCAAGTGCATAGTGTTAAAACCAAATATAGCTCCTAATCCTGTGTAATTCCATAAAGCCGCTGGAGTCTTACTTCAGCTGCATTTTGCCCGACATGTTGTTGACACTGTGAAGAAGCGAGTGTGGAGCAGCAGTGCGGCGACGCTGCCAGGTACACGGTCTGTTGTGGTTTGTGGCCGGGGTATGGTGTTAACAAGATAGTTCGCCTGGAGTGTGGTGGTGGCCTGTGGGTTTTATTTTTCCCCGTTATCAGTGCAGGGCTCGGCGGTGGGTTTATACGTATCTGGACTCGGACGTGACTGTTTCCGGCATCTAAATAACCAGAACATGGGAGCTTTAAAACTGCAGCTAATATCTGCCACTTAGCTCGCCTGTTACATCACTTATGACCTGTTCTAGGACATCATTGATAACCTTGCTGGAATATCTAAAATGACATTATTTATGATAATACTGTGCCTGGCGGGGGGTCCTAGTTACTTTAAAGCACAAACTACAGTTACTTGTTTTGGTTCTTATGCTGGTCGCCTTAACGCTGGGAAGGTAGCTGCCGCCTTTCAATGGGAGAAGAGGTATTTCAAACCCTTTTATTTTGTTTTTCAAAACAGGGTACATGCAGTGAAGGCTGGGTGCGATTTCAGCCGGCACCCGGCAAAGAGAACTGCAGTTAATGAAAGTGATTCATTTGAGGACTGTCAGTCACGCGCTGCCCTGGAACACTTTGCAACGTTATATTATTCTATTTTCTTCGTTACAATTCAGCTATTAACTTTTGCTAGCACGCAGCTCGGGGGGTTAATGCACCCCTTGCAGAAATCTCAGTGCAACTACCATGAAAGGTTGCAAACCAATGAAAACAGCTCGGATGCACCCTCTGAGGTTTGTGTGCACGTGCAGCAGGGAGTTCAGGTAAGATAGCTCGGTGGGTTAATGCTTCAGCGGAGCTCGTGTGCATGAAGCAGGGCGCCAGTTCCAACCCCAGTCACACAGCTCAATATTTTAAAGACCTGTGTGCAGAGATGTAGATGCGACAGTCAGTGCTCGGGTCCCTAATCTAGTGAGACAGCTCAGATGAGTCATGCACCTGCTGCAGAGCGTGCAGTGTACAGGTTCCAGTCCCAGGAAGGCAGCTCAACTGGTCTACGCAAAAGATGTTAATATTTCACTTCTGTTCTTGGATTTTGTCACAATAAAATACACTGAACATAATCTTCACAAAAGTTATTTACAAAAGTTTAAGCTATTACCATTATAAATTACAATAACTTTTATTTAAGTATTCATTATTAAAAAAAATATATAAGCCATTGTTATTTGTAATATCAATACATCTAAGTCACGTAAATACAACCCATATTGCATTACAAATGCTATAGGCGTCACATTTTCGAAAGTTAAAACTATTGGCATTGTAAATGACAAAGCTATTAATTTAGCTATTTTCAAAACCAACACATAAATACAAAATTTGTCATTTACAATACCAATAGCTCAAACTTTCCTAATGCGAGACCTATTGCATTGTAAATGCTTGTTTTGCTCTTTGGTATTTCATGAACGGAGGGCTTACTCATTTGGTTTGGGAAGTACTGAAAGTTTAAACATCGAATCAAAACATTTGGTACCAATTGATCCTTATTAGAGGTTCTGTCATTTTACGATGAACTTGATCTTTAAAGTACACTGAGAGAAAGAATTATCGTTTTATTATCTCTGCGTTGCACTGATATTGGTTACTTTAGACCTGCTTGCTGCTACTTGCCTCCATGACTAAAATACAGAATTTTTTTTTGAAGCATTAAGTCCGTGGCTATTTAAGGTACTATTGGGTTTTCCCAAGCTACACCAAGGAATGTTAGCCTGCTTGCAACGACGGGGCAGGCCGCTCTTACACAGCTCCTAGAATAGTCACTGACAAGCCCAGTTCCACCTGAAGTGGCAAAGAATTACAGAAGCGCCTTTCAGTGAATGCATTCGGGTTTTCTGATAAACTCAGCAAGATTGGGCACCTCACAGGCGCTTCGCTGTTATCAAGGTTTGGAAAGGTATACCATGCTGTAAAATAATTCAGAATGTAAGGTATTAGTGGGAATCCAAAACGAAGCTGGGTCTGTGTGTGATACGAGCAGACCTTGGAGCTGGGACCCGCAGACTTATCACTGAGGGTATGTGTGGTGCTGGCTTGTCTGTAGTCTGTCCCCGTACGTCGTGGTATTGTGCAGCAGGTTATGCGACCGAGCCCCTCCCCGTGTGACGACGTCACTGGTGCCTGCCCCTCCCCCCAACAGCCCACCACATGGCCGAGCTCCCACGTCCCTCACAGCTGCAGCCAATCAGGGCGCGCGTTTTAATGTCACCACAAGTTGATTTTCAACGTGGAGCAACCACGGATGCAGGAATCTCAGCAAAATCCAAACAACGTCTCTCCCGTTATGAACCCAGAACTACGAATCCCAGAATGCAAAGGGAACGATGGGGTCTTGTCTATGTGCACTGCCCTCCTCCCTCATCCACTCTGGTCATGTGCGTGTTGCTCCCCACGGTGTAGAAGCGCTATCCATGTGTGGGGGCGCCTTGTGCCGCCTGACAATGTCCAGCCGCAGGCCGCGAGCGCCTGGTCTTACCTCTTCATTCGCCTCAAGCCCCCCTCACTGTCTGTCCACAGGATACAGCCCAAGCACTGTCCAAAGGATACACCTCCCCTCACTGTCCACAAGATACACCCCCATACTGGCCACAGGATACACCCCCTCACTGTGCACAGGATACATCCCCACACTGTCCACAGGATACACCCCCCACACTGGCCACAGGATACACCCCCATACTGGCCACAGGATACACCCCCTCACTGTGCACAGGATACATCCCCACACTGTCCACAGGATACACCCCCCACACTGGCCACAGGATACACCCCCTCACTATCCACAGGATACACCCCCTCACTGTGCACAGAATACATCCCCCACACTGACCACAGGATACACCCCCTCACTTTGCAAAGGATACATCCCCACACTTTCCACAGGATACACCCCTCTCACTGGCCACAGGATACACCCCCTCATTATCCACAGATCCACCCCTCACTGTCCACAGGATACAGCCCAAACACTTTCCAAAGGATACATCTCCCCTCACTGTCCACAGGATACACCCCCATACTGGCCACAGGATACACCCCCTCACTGTGCACAGGATACACCCCCCCCCACACTGTCCACAGGATACACCCCCACACTGTCCACAGGATACACCCTCCACACTGGCCACAGGATACACCCCCTCACTGTGCACAGGATACACCCCCACACTGGCCACAGGATACACCCCCACACTGGCCACAGGATACCCCCCCACACTGGCCACAGGATACACCCCCACACTGGCCACAGGATACACCCCCACACTGTGCACAGGAAACACCCCCACACTGTGCACAGGCTACACCCCCTCACTGTGCACATGATACATCCCCACACTGTCCACAGGATACACCCCCCACACTGTGCACAGGATGCACCCCCTCACTGTGCACAAGATACACCCCCACACTGCCCACAGGGTACACCCCCCTCACTGGCCACATGATACACCCCCTCACTGTCCACAGGATACACCTCCCTCACTGTCCACAGAATACACCCCCTCACTGTCCACAGAATACAGCCCCCTCACTGTGAACAAGATTCACCCCCGCACTGTCCACAGGATACACCCCCTCCCTGTGCACAGGATACAGCTCCCTCACTGTCCACAGGATACGCCACCCTCACTGGCCACAGGATACACCCCACACATTGTCTGTCAACAGGATACACCCTCTCATGCACTCTGGCCTTGTACGTCTCCGCAGGCCGCGAGTGCCTCGTCTTACCTGTTCATTAACCTCAAGCCCCCCTCACTGTCGGTCCACAGGATACACCCCCTCACTGTCTGTCCACAGGATACACCCCTCACTGTCCAAAGGATACACCCCTTCACTGGCCACAGGATACAGCCCCCTCACTGTCCACTCACAGAATACATTATACATCTCCCCTCCCTGTCCACAGGATACACCCCCTCCCTGGCCACAGGATACACCCATCACTGTCCACAGGATACAACCCAAACACTGTCCAAAGGATACACCTCCCCTCACTATCCACAGGATACACCCCCATACTGACCACATGATACACCCCCTCACTGTGCACAGGGTACATCCCCACACTGTCCACAGGATACATCCCCACACTGTCCACTGGATACACCCCCCACACTGTCCACAGGATACACCCCCTCACTGTCCACAGGATACACCCCCCTCACTGTCCACAGGATACACCCCCCTCACTGTCCACAGGATACACCCCCTCACTGTCCACAGGATACACCCCCTCACTGTCCACAGAATACAGCCCCATCACTGTGAACAAGATTCACCCCTGCACTGTCCACAGGATACACCCCCTCACTGTGCACAGGATACAGCCCCCTCACTGTCCACAGGATACAGCCCCCTCACTGTCCACAGGATACGCCCCCCTCACTGGCCACAGGATACACCCCACACATTGGCCACAGGATACACCCCACACATTGTCTGTCCACAGGATACACCCTCTCATGCACTCTGGCCTTGTTCGTCTCCGCAGGCCGCGAGCGCCTTGTCTTACCTGTTCATTAGCCTCAAGCCCCCCTCACTGTCTGTCCACAGGACACACCCCTTCACTATCCACAGGATACACCCATCACTGTCCACAGGATACAGCCCAAACACAGTCCAAAGGATACACCTCCCCTCACTGCCCACAGGATACACCCCCCCACTGACCACATGATACACCCCCTCACTGTCCACAGGATACATCCCCACACTGTCCACTGGATACACCCCCCACACTTTGCACAGGATACATCCCCACACTGTCCACAGGATACACCCCCCTCACTGTCCACAGTATACACCCCATCACCGTCCACAGAATACAGCCACCTCACTGTGAACAAGATTCACCCCCGCACTGTCCACAGGATACAGCCCCCTCACTGTCCACAGGATACAGCCCCCTCACTGGCCACAGGATACACCCCACACATTGTCTGTCCACCGGATACACCCCCTCATGCACTCTGGCCTTGTGCGTCTCAGCAGGCCGCAAGCTCCTTGTCTTACCTGTTCATTAGCCTCAAGCCCCCCTCACTGTCGGTCCACAGGATACACCCCTCACTGTCCAAAGGATACACCCCTTCACTGGCCACAGGATACAGCCCCCTCACTGCCGACTCACAGAATACATTATACATTTCCCCTCCCTGTCCACAGGATACACCCCCTCCCTGGCACAGGATACACCCCCTCCCTGGCCACAGGATACACCCCCTCCCTGGCCACAGGATACACCCCCTCCCTGGCCACAGGATAGACCCCCTCACTGTGCACATTATACAGCCCCCTCACTGTCCACAGGATACACCCCACACACTGTCTGTCCACAGGATACACCCCCCTCACTGTCCACAGGATACAGCCCCCACACTGTCCAAGTGATACACCTCCCCTCTCTGTCCACAGGATACACCCCTCCATACTGGCCACAGGATACACCCCCTCCTGTCCACAAGATACACTCCCCATACTGGCCACAGGATACACCCCCACACTGTCTGTTCACAGGATACACCCCCTCACTGTGCACAGGATACAGCCCCTCACTGTCCACAGGACACACCCCCCTCACTAGCCACAGGATACACCCCACACGCTGTCTGTCCACAGGATACACCACCCTCATCCACTCTGGCCTTGGGCGTCTAGCTCCTCACGGTGTAGAAGCGCTATCCATGTGTGTAGGCACCTTGTGCAGTCTGCCAATGTCCACAAACGCGCTTACCACCCACAGGCCGCGAGCGCCTGGTCTTACCTGTTCATTAGCCTCAAGCCCCCCTCACCGTCTGTGCACAGGATACACCCCCTCACTGTCTGTCCACAGGATACACCCCCTCACTGTCTGTCCACAGGATACACCTCCTTACTGTCTGTCCACAGGATACACCCCCTCACTGGCCACAGGATGCACCCCCTCACTGTCTGTCCACAGGATACATCCCCTCACTGTCCACAGGATGCACCCCCTCACTGTCCATCCACAGGATACACCCCCCACTCTACACCCTCACACACTCTACACCCTCACACACACTGCACCCTCACACACACTGCACCCTCACACACACTGCACCCTCACACATACTGCACCCTCACACATACTGCACCCTCACACGGATGTATGACGTTAGAACGCATACATTTATAACGCGTACCTTTACAACGCGTTCGTAACAACGAAAGTTGTTACCACGCATTGCGCTGGGGGGCCGCAAAATTGAACAATTTAATTTACTATTCCAACACCAGTCCCCGTGGATAGTAGGGAAGGTGTTGGGATAGTAAATTAAATCATTTACTATCCTTGAGCGCCCCCCAGTGCATTGCGTGGTAACAACTTTCGTTGTTACGACCGCGTTCTAAAGGTATTCCGTTGTAATGCTTGCGTTCTAAACGCTGCATACCCCCTCACACACTGCACCCTCACACACTGCACCCTCACACACTGCACCCTCACACACTGCACCCTCACACATCGCACCCTCACACACACTGCACCCTCACACACTGCACCCTCACACACTGCACCCTCACACACTGCACCCTCACACACTCTGCACCCTCACACACTCTGCACCCTCACACACCCTGCACCCTCACACACTCTGCACCCTCACACACACTGCACCCTCACACACACTGCACCCTCACACACACTGCACCCTCACACACACACTGCACCCTCACACACACACTGCACCCTCGCACACACTCTGCACCCTCGCACACACTCTGCACCCTCGCACACACTCTGCACCCTCACACACACTCTGCACCCTCACACACACTCTGCACCCTCACACACACTCTGCACCCTCACACACACTCTGCACCCTCACACACACTGCACCCTCTCACACACTGCACCCTCACACTCTGCACCCTCACACTCTGCAATGGAACATACACTCCAAATACCACTCAGTGCCACATAATTACATGCCACATAATTACACTGCACTCAATGCAACATTCATTCCAAATACCACTCAGTGCCACATAATTACACACCACATATTTACACTGCACTCAATGCAACATACACTCCAAATACCACTCAGTGCCTCATACTTATATGCAACATAGTTACACTGCACTCAATGCAACATACACTCCAAATACCACTCAGTGCCACGTAGTTATATGCAACATAATTACACTGCCGTCAATGCCACATACACTCCAAATACCACTCAGTGCCACATAATTACACGCCACATAATTACAGTGCACTCCATGCAACATACACTCCAAATCCCACTCAGTGCCACATAAGTACACGCCACATAATTACACTGCACTCAATGCAACATACACTCCAAATTCCACTCAGTGCCACGTAGTTATATGCAACATAATTACACTGCAGTCAATGCCACATACAGTCCAAATACCACTCAGTGCCACATAATTACACGCCACATAATTACACTGCCCTCCATGCAGCATACACTCCAAATCCCACTCAGTGCCACATAAGTACACGCCACATAATTTAACTGCACTCAATGCAACATACACTCCAAATACCACTCAGTGCCACACAAGCAATATAATTACACTGCACTCAATGCAACATGCACTCCAAATACCACTCAGTGTCACACACGCCATATAATTACACTGCAGTCAATGCAACAAACACTCCAAATACCACTCAGTGCCACATAATTACACGCCACATAATTACACTGCACTCAATGCAACATACTCCAAATACCACTCAGTGCCACACAAGCAATATAATTACACTGCAGTCAATGCAACATACACTCCAAATACCACTCAGTGCCACACACGCCATATAAGTACACTGCACTCAATGCAACATACACTCCAAATCTCACTCAGTGCCACATAATTACACACTACATAATTACACTGCACTCAATGCAACATACACTCCAAACAATACCACTCAGTGCCATATAATTATATGCTACATAATTACACTGCACTCGATGCAACATACACTCCAAATACCACTCAGTGCCAGATAATTACACATCACATAATTACACTCTACTGAATGCAACACACACTCCACACAATACCACTCAATGCCACATAAGTGTATGCTACATAATTACACTGCATTCAATGCAACATACATTCCAAACAATACCACTCAGTGCCATATAATTATATGCTACATAATTACACTGCACTCAATGCAACATACACTCCAAATACCACTCAGTGCCACATAATTACACGCCACATAATTACACTCATCTCAATGCAACGTAAATACACTCCACATAATACCACTCAGTGCCATATAATTACACACCTCATATTTACACTCTACTCAATGAAACATAAATACACGTTATCAGTCTATCGCCCTCCTTCTATCTGTCTATTGCACTCACTCTATCTATCGCGATCCCTCACTCTATCTATCGCGATCCCTCACTCTATCAATCGCCCTCACTCTATCAATCGCCCTCACTCTATCAATCGCCCTCACTCTATCAATCGCCCTCACTCTATCTATCTATCGCCCTCACTCTATCTATCTATCGCCCTCACTCTAACTATCTATCGCCCTCACTCTATCTATCTATCACACTCACTCTATCTATTTATCGCATCACCACAGCATCACTCAGCACCACCACAGCATCACTCAGGGGCACCACAACATCACTATGTGCTACCAGAGCATC
Source organism: Lissotriton vulgaris (assembly GCF_964263255.1). Taxonomy (NCBI): domain Eukaryota; kingdom Metazoa; phylum Chordata; class Amphibia; order Caudata; family Salamandridae; genus Lissotriton; species Lissotriton vulgaris. The sequence continues at coordinate 880,748 of NC_141690.1, forward strand.
ACTGAACGCCACAGCATCACTCGTTGCCACCACAGCATCAATCTGTGCAACCATTTAACAACTGGTTCAAATATGTTCTCTCAATGTTTCAAGCTTTATTACGAATGTCACAAAAAGATGTTAATATTTCACTTTTGTTCTTGGATTTTCGTCACAATAAAATACAATGAACATAATTTTCACAAAAGTTATTTACAAAAGCTATTGCCATTATAAATTACAATAACTTTTTTTAAGTATTAATTATTAAAAAAATTAAAAGCCATTTTTATTTGTAATACCAATACATCTAAGTCACGTAAATAAAACACATATTGCATTACAAATGCTATAGGTGTCACATCTGCGAAAGTTAGAACTATTGGCATTGTAAATGACAAAGCTATTCATTTCGCAATTTTCAAAACCAACACATAAATACAAAATTTGTCATTTACAATACCAATAGCTCAAACTTTCCTAATGCGAGACGTCTTGCATTGGAAATGCTTGTTGTTATTTGGTGTAACTCTTTTCAGTAGTTTAAGAGATATTAACCCCTTCACTGTGGCGGGTATTCCGCCGCAATGCTAAGGGGGCGGGGCGGCCGCGCGGTGGGCGCATGCTGGTGACGGAACCGCTCCGTCACCAGCCGCGGTTGCGCTGTGCTCATGACGGAGCGGTTCCGTCACGGCCCCGCCCGCTCAATGGAACGCTCCGCGCAGACGCGGAATCCGCGCCGCGCAGGCGTGCCGAGCGGGCCGTGACGGAACCGCTCCGTCATCAGCACAGCGCGACCGCGGCTGATGGCGGTGTGGTTCTGTCACCAGCAGGGGAGGGGTTAAAGAAAAAAAAATTGGTATATTTAGGGGGCGCAAAGGCTCTGCGAACCCTCCCAATCTCGTGCTGAGATCTGATAAGCTGCCAACACTTCAACCAGGAAGTGTTGACAGCCATCTTGGGACTCTGCTTCAGCTGGGTCTCGGAGAAAACGTAAAAAAAAGAAGAGGGCATTGTAGGAATACCTTAGCCCCTTAGCTCTGGTCCTGGAGTCCCGGAGGGACCCCGCCGGGGCAAAAAAAACTCAAAAATAGTAAAAAAATAAAATAAACCAGCACTGGCTCCTCGCTTGTTTTGAAAAGAGCCCCTGGATCAGCCTAGTCACAGGGGCTTATATATATTACAAAGGTGCAGTAAACTGAGTATGCAATGTCTCATTCCCGGTGCCTGCAGCACTTTGATTTAGCTGGCCAGTCACTCGATTGAAAGACCTCACCAGAATCAGTGCAGGAGACGATGATTGACAGGAAAGTTACCACAGCTTGAAATACACATACTATTTCTCTAGGCATGAAAGGCTGCAGTAAAGGCCAGGGAGACTATTTTCGTAACCTCTGTCTACCAGGCCCCGTGCTTATCGATGCAATGACTGGCATGTTGTTCCACCAATTTCCTACATGGTGACATGTCCAGTTATTTCTAAGCAAAAAAGACAGAAGGGCTTCTTCTGACACGTCACCTACAAAAACAAGCATTTACAATGCAATAGGTCTCATTTTTACGCAGGTTTAAGCTATTGCCATTCTAAATGACAATACCTTTTATTTAGGTTTTCAAAACTAAAACAAAAATAAAAGGCATTGTTATTTGCAATGTCAATAGCTCAAACTTGTGTAATTGCGAGACCTATTGCATTGCAAATGCTTGTTAGATTAGTGAGTAGAAACTATCCCTATCGGCCCGCGCAGCAAATTAAATAAATAAACCAGCGCGGCCGCTTAAGTGAAAGTGGACTGCGCTGCAAATAAAAACAAGCATTAGAAATGCAATCGGGCTCGGATTTATTTGAGTTTGAGCTAATGGCATTGTAAATGCCAATGTATTGTTGCTATGTGTTATGGAGTGTGTTCATGTGGTGTGTACTGCCAGTGATCTCCTTGTGAGTGTGCGAATATTGCACCACTTGCCTGTGATGTCCTCCTTGTGAGTTTGAGAAGCTTGCACCTCTGCTGCCTGTGGTCTCCTTGTGAGTGTAAGAAGCTAGCACTGCTGCTGCCTGTGATGTCGTTCTTGTGAGTGGGAGAAGATTGCACCTCAGCTGGCTGTGGTCTCCTTGTGAGTGTATGCACTGTCATCGCTAGCCTGTAGATATGCACTGTCATCGCTAGCCTGTAGATATGCATTGGCTTCACTAGCCTGTAGATATGCACCGTCATCGCTAGCCTGTAGATATGCACTGACATCGCTAGCCTGTAGATATGCACTGACATCGCTAGCCTGTAGATATGCGCTGTCATTGCTATCCTGTAGATATACGCTGTCGTCGCTAGCCTGTAGATATGCATTATCATCGCTAGCCTGTAGATATGCACTGTCATCGCTAGCCTGTAGATATGCACTGTCATCGCTAGCCTGTAGATATGCATTGGCTTCACTAGCCTGTAGATATGCACTGTCATCGCTAGCCTGTAGATATGCATTGGCTTCACTAGCCTGTAGATATGCGCTGTCATTGCTATCCTGTAGATATGCACTGTCATCGCTAGCCTGTAGATATGCTCTGTCATCGCTAGCCTGTAGATATGCACTGTCATCGCAAGCCTGTAGATATGCATTGGCTTCACTAGCCTGTAGATATGCACTGTCATCGCTAGCCTGTAGATATGCTCTGTCATCGCTAGCCTGTAGATATGCGCTGTCATCGCTAGCCTGTAGATATGCACTGTCATCGCTAGCCTGTAGATATGCACGGTCATCGCTAGCCTGTAGATATGCTTTGTCATCGCTAGCCTGTAGATATGCTCTGTCATTGCTAGCCTGTAGATATGCACTGTCATCGCTAGCCTGTAGATATGCACTGTCATCGCTAGCCTGTAGATATGCATTGGCTTCACTAGCCTGTAGATATGCACTGTCATCGCTAGCCTGTAGATATGCACTGTCATCGCTAGCCTGTAGATATGCACTGTCATCGCTAGCCTGTAGATATGCTCTGTCATCACTAGCCTGTAGATATGCACTGTCATCGCTAGCCTGTAGATATGCATTGGCTTCACTAGCCTGTAGATATGCACTGTCATCGCTAGCCTGTAGATATGCTCTGTCATCGCTAGCCTGTAGATATGCGCTGTCATTGCTATCCTGTAGATATGCGCTGTCGTCGCTAGCCTGTAGATATGCATTATCATCGCTAGCCTGTAGATATGCATTGGCTTCACTAGCCTGTAGATATGCATTGGCTTCACTAGCCTGTAGATATGCACCGTCATTGCTAGCCTGTAGGTATGTACTGTCATCGCTAGCCTGTAGATATGCACTGTCATTGCATTGGCTTCACTAGCCTGTAGATATGCACTGGCTTCACTAGCCTGTAGATATGCACTGTCATCGCTAGCCTGTAGATATGCTCTGTCATCGCTAGCCTGTAGATATGCACTGTCATCGCTAGCCTGTAGATATGCATTGGCTTCACTAGCCTGTAGATATGCACTGTCATCGCTAGCCTGTAGATATGCATTGGCTTCACTAGCCTGTAGATATGCGCTGTCATTGCTATCCTGTAGATATTCACGGTCATCGCTAGCCTGTAGATATGCTCTGTCATCGCTAGCCTGTAGATATGCTCTGTCATCGCTAGCCTGTAGATATGCTCTGTCATCGCTAGCCTGTAGATATGCACTGGCTTCACTAGCCTGTAGATATGCACTGTCATCGCTAGCCTGTAGATATGCGCTGTCATTGCTATCCTGTAGATATGCGCTGTCGTCGCTAGCCTGTAGATATGCATTATCATCGCTAGCCTGTAGATATACATTGTCATCGCTAGCCTGTAGATATGCACTGTCATCGCTAGACTATAGATATGCATTGGCTTCACTAGCCTGTAGATATGCATTGGCTTCACTAGCCTGTAGATATGCACCGTCATCGCTAGCCTGTAGATATGCACTGTCATCGCTAGCCTGTAGATATGCATTGGCTTCACTAGCCTGTAGATATGCGCTGTCATTGCTATCCTGTAGATATGCACTGTCATCGCTAGCCTGTAGATATGCTCTGTCATCGCTAGCCTGTAGATATGCACTGTCATCGCTGGCCTGTAGATATGCATTGGCTTCACTAGCCTGTAGATATGCACTGTCATCGCTAGCCTGTAGATATGCGCTGTCATTGCTATCCTGTAGATATGCGGTCGTCGCTAGCCTGTAGATATGCATTGTCATTGCTATCCTGTAGATATGCACTGTCATCGCTAGCCTGTAGATATGCTCTGTCATCGCTAGCCTGTAGATATGCACTGTCATCGCTAGCCTGTAGATATGCATTGGATTCACTAGCCTGTAGATATGCACTGTCATCGCTAGCCTGTAGATATGCTCTGTCATCGCTAGCCTGTAGATATGCGCCGTCATTGCTATCCTGTAGATATGCGCTGTCGTCGCTAGCCTGTAGATATGCATTATCATCGCTAGCCTGTAGATATGCACTGTCATCGCTAGCCTGTAGATATGCACTGTCATCGCTAGCCTGTAGATATGCACTGTCATCGCTAGCCTGTAGATATGCACTGTCATCACTAGCCTGTAGATATGCACTGTCATCGCTAGCCTGTAGATATGCATTGTCATCGCAAGCCTGTAGATATGCACTGTCATCGCTAGCCTGTAGATATGCACTGTCATCGCTAGCCTGTAGATATGCTCTGTCATCACTAGCCTGTAGATATGCACTGTCATCGCTAGCCTGTAGATATGCATTGGCTTCACTAGCCGGTAGATATGCACTGTCATCGCTAGCCTGTAGATATGCGCTGTCATTGCTATCCTGTAGATATGTGCTGTCGTCGCTAGCCTGTAGATATGCATTATCATCGCTAGCCTGTAGATATGCACTGTCATCGCTAGCCTGTAGATATGCACTGTCATCGCTAGCCTGTAGATATGCACTGTCATCGCTAGCCTGTAGATGTGCATTGGCTTCACTAGCCTGTAGATATGCATTGGCTTCACTAGCCTGTAGATATGCACCGTCATCGCTAGCCTGTACATATGCACTGTCATCTCTAGGCTGTAGATATGCACTGTCATTGCTATGGGTTCACTAGCCTGTAGATATGCATTGGCTTCACTAGCCTGTAGATATGCACTGTCATCGCTAGCCTGTAGATATGCTCTGTCATCGCTAGCCTGTAGATATGCACTGTCATCGCTAGCCTGTAGACATGCATTGGCTTCACTAGCCTGTAGATATGCGCTGTCATTGCTATCCTGTAGATATGCACTGTCATCGCTAGCCTGTAGATATGCTGTCATCGCTAGCCTGTAGATATGCACTGTCATCGCTAGCCTGTAGATATGCATTGGCTTCACTAGCCTGTAGATATGCACTGTCATCGCTAGCCTGTAGATATGCTCTGTCATCGCTAGCCTGTAGATATGCATTGGCTTCACTAGCCTGTAGATATGCACTGTCATCGCTAGCCTGTAGATATGCATTGTCATCGCAAGCCTGTAGATATGCACTGTCATCGCTAGCCTGTAGATATGCACTGTCATCGCTAGCCTGTAGATATGCACTGTCATCGCTAGCCTGTAGATATGCATTGGCTTCACTAGCCTGTAGATATGCACTGTCATCGCTAGCCTGTAGATATGTGCTGTCTTCGCTAGCCTGTAGATATGCATTATCATCGCTAGCCTGTAGATATGCACTGTCATCGCTAGCCTGTAGATGTGCACTGTCATCGCTAGCCTGTAGATGTGCATTGGCTTCACTAGCCTGTAGATATGCACCGTCATCGCTAGCCTGTACATATGCACTGTCATCGCTAGCCTGTAGATATGCACTGTCATTGCTATGGCTTCACTAGCCTGTAGATATGCATTGGCTTCACTAGCCTGTAGATATGCACTGTCATCGCTAGCCTGCAGATATGCTCTGTCATCGCTAGCCTGTAGATATGCACTGTCATAGCTAGCCTGTAGATATGCATTGGCTTCACTAGCCTGTAGATATGCACTGTCATCGCTAGCCTGTAGATATGCATTGGCTTCACTAGCCTGTAGATATGCACTGTCATCGCTAGCCTGTAGATATGCATTGGCTTCACTAGCCTGTAGATATGCGCTGTCATTGCTATCCTGTAGATATGCACTGTCATCGCTAGCCTGTAGATATGCTGTCATCGCTAGCCTGTAGATATGCACTGTCATCGCTAGCCTGTAGATATGCATTGGCTTCACTAGCCTGTAGATATGCGCTGTCATTGCTATCCTGTAGATATGCACTGTCATCGCTAGCCTGTAGATATGCTCTGTCATCGCTAGCCTGTAGATATGCACTGTCATCGCTGGCCTGTAGATATGCATTGGCTTCACTAGCCTGTAGATATGCACTGTCATCGCTAGCCTGTAGATATGCGCTGTCATTGCTATCCTGTAGATATGCGCTGTCGTCGCTAGCCTGTAGATATGCATTGTCATTGCTATCCTGTAGATATGCACTGTCATCGCTAGCCTGTAGATATGCTCTGTCATCGCTAGCCTGTAGATATGCTCTGTCATCGCTAGCCTGTAGATATGCACTGTCATCGCTAGCCTGTAGATATGCATTGGATTCACTAGCCTGTAGATATGCACTGTCATCGCTAGCTTGTAGATATGCTCTGTCATCGCTAGCCTGTAGATATGCGCTGTCATTGCTATCCTGTAGATATGCGCTGTCGTCGCTAGCCTGTAGATATGCATTATCATCGCTAGCCTGTAGATATGCACTGTCATCGCTAGCCTGTAGATATGCACTGTCATCGCTAGCCTGTAGATATGCACTGTCATCGATAGCCTGTAGATATGCACTGTCATCACTAGCCTGTAGATATGCACTGTCATCGCTAGCCTGTAGATATGCATTGTCATCGCAAGCCTGTAGATATGCACTGTCATCGCTAGCCTGTAGATATGCACTGTCATCGCTAGCCTGTAGATATGCTCTGTCATCACTAGCCTGTAGATATGCACTGTCATCGCTAGCCTGTAGATATGCATTGGCTTCACTAGCCGGTAGATATGCACTGTCATCGCTAGCCTGTAGATATGCGCTGTCATTGCTATCCTGTAGATATGTGCTGTCGTCGCTAGCCTGTAGATATGCATTATCATCGCTAGCCTGTAGATATGCACTGTCATCGCTAGCCTGTAGATATGCACTGTCATCGCTAGCCTGTAGATGTGCATTGGCTTCACTAGCCTGTAGATATGCATTGGCTTCACTAGCCTGTAGATATGCACCGTCATCGCTAGCCTGTACATATGCACTGTCATCGCTAGCCTGTAGATATGCACTGTCATTGCTATGGCTTCACTAGCCTGTAGATATGCATTGGCTTCACTAGCCTGTAGATATGCACTGTCATCGCTAGCCTGTAGATATGCTCTGTCATCGCTAGCCTGTAGATATGCACTGTCATCGCTAGCCTGTAGACATGCATTGGCTTCACTAGCCTGTAGATATGCGCTGTCATTGCTATCCTGTAGATATGCACTGTCATCGCTAGCCTGTAGATATGCTGTCATCGCTAGCCTGTAGATATGCACTGTCATCGCTAGCCTGTAGATATGCATTGGCTTCACTAGCCTGTAGATATGCACTGTCATCGCTAGCCTGTAGATATGCACTGTCATCGCTAGCCTGTAGATATGCATTGGCTTCACTAGCCTGTAGATATGCACTGTCATCGCTAGCCTGTAGATATGCATTGTCATCGCAAGCCTGTAGATATGCACTGTCATCGCTAGCCTGTAGATATGCACTGTCATCGCTAGCCTGTAGATATGCACTGTCATCACTAGCCTGTAGATATGCATTGGCTTCACTAGCCTGTAGATATGCACTGTCATCGCTAGCCTGTAGATATGCGCTGTCATTGCTATCCTGTAGATATGTGCTGTCTTCGCTAGCCTGTAGATATGCATTATCATCGCTAGCCTGTAGATATGCACTGTCATCGCTAGCCTGTAGATGTGCACTGTCATCGCTAGCCTGTAGATGTGCATTGGCTTCACTAGCCTGTAGATATGCATTGGCTTCACTAGCCTGTAGATATGCACCGTCATCGCTAGCCTGTACATATGCACTGTCATCGCTAGCCTGTAGATATGCACTGTCATTGCTATGGCTTCACTAGCCTGTAGATATGCATTGGCTTCACTAGCCTGTAGATATGCACTGTCATCGCTAGCCTGCAGATATGCTCTGTCATCGCTAGCCTGTAGATATGCTCTGTCATCGCTAGCCTGTAGATATGCTCTGTCATCGCTAGCCTGTAGATATGCACTGTCATAGCTAGCCTGTAGATATGCATTGGCTTCACTAGCCTGTAGATATGCACTGTCATCGCTAGCCTGTAGATATGCATTGGCTTCACTAGCCTGTAGATATGCACTGTCATCGCTAGCCTGTAGATATGCATTGGCTTCACTAGCCTGTAGATATGCGCTGTCATTGCTATCCTGTAGATATGCACTGTCATCGCTAGCCTGTAGATATGCTGCCATCGCTAGCCTGTAGATATGCACTGTCATCGCTAGCCTGTAGATATGCATTGGCTTCACTAGCCTGTAATATGCACTGTCATCGCTAGCCTGTAGATATGCACTGTCATCGCTAGCCTGTAGATGTGCTCTGTCATCGCTAGCCTGTAGATATGCACTGTCATCGCTAGCCTGTAGATATGCTCTGTCATCGCTAGCCTGTAGATATGCGCTGTCATTGCTATCCTGTAGATATGCGCTGTCGTCGCTAGCCTGTAGATATGCATTATCATCGCTAGCCTGTAGATCTGCACTGTCATCGCTAGCCTGTAGATATGCACTGTCATCGCTAGCCTGTAGATATGCTCTGTCATCGCTAGCCTGTAGATATGCTCTGTCATCGCTAGCCTGTAGATATGCACTGTCATCGCTAGCCTGTAGATATGCACTGTCATCGCAAGCCTGTAGATATGCATTGGCTTCACTAGCCTGTAGATATGCACGGTCATCGCTAGCCTGTAGATATGCATTGGCTTCACTAGCCTGTAGATATGCGCTATCATTGCTATCCTGTAGATATGCGCTGTCATTGCTATCCTGTAGATATGCGCTGTCATCGCTAGCCTGTAGATATGCACTGTCATCGCTAGCCTGTAGATATGCTCTGTCATCGCTAGCCTGTAGATATGCACTGTCATTGCTAGCCTGTAGATATGCACTGTCATCGCTAGCCTGTAGATATGCACTGTCATCGCTAGCCTGTAGATATGCACTGTCATCGCTAGCCTGTAGATATGCACTGTCATCGCAAGCCTGTAGATATGCATTGGCTTCACTAGCCTGTAGATATGCACGGTCATCGCTAGCCTGTAGATATGCATTGGCTTCACTAGCCTGTAGATATGCGCTATCATTGCTATCCTGTAGATATGCGCTGTAATTGCTATCCTGTAGATATGCGCTGTCATTGCTAGCCTGGTATTAGTGGTGGTGGTTGTGGTACTGCTAGTAGTGGTAGTACTGGTAGTGGTAGTACTGGTAGTGGTAGTACTGGTAGGGGTAGTACTGGTGGTGGTGGTACTGGTAGTACTGGTGGTGGTGGTAGTACTGGTGGCTGTAGTAGTGTTAGTACCGGTGGTGGTGGTACTGGTAGTGGTAGTACTGTTGGTGGTAGTACTGCTGGTGGTAGTACTGGTAGTGGTGGTACTGCTGGTGGTAGTACTGGTAGTGGTGGTACTAGTGGTGGTGGTACTGGTAGTGGTAGTACTGGTGGTGGTACCGGTAGTGGTACTGCTAGTGGTGGTGGTACTGCTGCCCGTAGTACTGGTAGTGGTAGTACTGGTGGTGGTGGTGGTACTGGTGATGGTAGTACTGGTGGTGGTAGTGGTACTGGTATTGGTAGTACTGGTAGTGGTAGTACTGGTGGTGGTGGTGGTGGTAGTGGTAGTACTGGTGGTGGTGGTAGTGGTAGTACTGGTGGCTGTAGTAGTGGTAGTACTGGTGGCTGTAGTAGTGGTAGTAATGGTAGTACTGATGGTGGTAGTACTGGAAGTACTGGTGGTGGTGGTACTGGTAGTGGTAGTAGTGGTAGTACTGGAGGTGGTGGTACTGGTAGTGGTAGTACTGTTGGTGGTAGTACTGCTGGTGGTAGTACTGGTAGTGGTGGTACTGGTGGTGGTGGTACTGGTGGTGGTGGTACTGGTAGTACTGCTGGTGGTGGTGCATGTATCAATGAGTCTAATTTTTCCTAATGAAATGGCCATTGGCATTACGTGAGACACACAAGACATTTGTGAATTCCCATTGTAACCGCGGGAAGGCTCTGTTTTCCATGATTATTGCATATTCACGTTTTTTCCACAAACTTTACAATAATGATGACTGCATGTTAACTCTGCGAGTCAGGCTCGAAAGCACGTGTCACGAAGGTCACTTTTAACCCTCATCATTTATTCAACCAGTAGTCTGCATGTCAGCACTTATTAAAATTCGGAACACAAAGCTTACAGAACCAGAATCCAAATGTTTTATAATAAAACGCCTTTAAACCCCGTTTTTTAAACCACAGACAAAAATAGTGCAGCGCAGCGTGCGAGGAAAAGAAGGAAATGACGCCCTTTGGAAATGAGAGTATTCAGGAAACACAAGAACTACAGTGTGGACGAGCATGTATGAGTCATCTTCTGTGAGCCTCGCCTGCTGCCTCTCGTCATTTTACATTGAACGCGCTCAATCAATCAATCAATCAATCATCGAATTTATATAGCGCACTACTTACCCAGAGGGTCTCAAGGCGCTGGGGGGGGGGGGGTCTGTTACTGCTCGAACAGCCAGGTCTTGAGTTGCTTCCTGAAGGCGAGGTGGTCCTGGGTCAGGCGAAGGTGGGTGGGGAGGGAGTTCCAAGTCTTGGCGGCGAGGTAGGAGAAGGACCGCCCCCCTGTGGTGGTTCTACGGATGTGGGGGACGGTGGCGAGGGCGTGGCTGGTCGAGCGAAGCTGGCGTTTGGGAGCGTAGAAGTTGAGGCGGCTGTTGAGGTATCCTGGGCCTTGGCTGTGTAGGGCTTTGTGTGCGTGGGTGAGGAGACGGAAGGTGATTCTTTTGTTGACCGGGAGCCAGTGCAGATCTCTCAGGTGTCCGGAGATGTGGCTGCGACGGGGGATGTCCAGGATGAGTCGTGCTGAGGCGTTCTGGATCCGCTGGAGTCTCTTCTGGAGTTTGGCGGTGGTTCCGGCGTAGAGGGTGTTGCCGTAGTCCAGACGGCTGGTGACGAGGGCCTGGGTGACCGTCTTCCTGGTCTCGGTGGGGATCCACTGTGAACGCCCTCGCATCATCAGGATTGCATTACACGGGCACTCTGATAGCTCCTAATTAAGATTAATCACTCTGCGTGCTCGTTCGCGCACAGAATATGCCATGAAACTAACATCAATGACGGACGAAAAGTCAATATAGCCTATCACGTCAAGGCTACTAAATCGACAGCACAGCGAAGACGAATCACTAGGCAGATGCCATAAAACACTAAGGAATGTAAGGAATGTGTCTGGCCAGAGCCCTAGAGATCCTTTTTTTTCTTTAACATTAGGAGCTCGAAGCTCCGCCTCCACTGCTGACGCAGGGTTGACGAAGGCCGAGCCCTAAAAATAACGCTTACCGACTCATGGAGGAGACTGTGTAACGCCACAAGACCGTGTAACGCCACAAGTAAAAGATCCAGTCCTTATGGGAGGTAACACATGGCAACAGGGCGGTAAGAAGGAGGGACTAACAAGCCTCATTATCAATCTGAAACCAGTATTTACCCAGGACAATGACACCAGGCAATCAAAAATATGAGCGGAGAGAAGGCAAGGCTTCCACATCATACTCGACTACTGCATGCCTCGCAGAGCGAGAAGCGCATGTGCACTGCCGCTAGGCTCGACCTAAAAACTTGCTGGAGACAGGGCACTGCAACGGATGATGTGCGTTGCGGGCTGCAGTTAAATTGCATAAAGGGAAGCCCTGTCTCTTTGTCGCCGCTGCTGTAAATACTGCAGTCTCTTCTTTGGATGCAAACACAAGTGAAAATTCAGCGAATCAAGGTTATATTTAACATATTTTTCTTCAATATTCAGAGTACACGCAGGGAAGCTGGCAATTGGGATGCCAGTGTTTATCACAGCTCTGCAGCCTCCAGGTTATTCATGACTAATATTTCTGGTTCCTATTTTTTTATTTTTTATTATGATTCACGCTCCTTACCCGTTAGAATTCCGTTGAACGCGTGGAGGATGCAGAAAACTCCTTAAATGTACATTAAAAAATAAATTAGCTCAAATGATGCAGATAATATTTCTTTAGAAGGAGAGTGGCAGAAAAGCTTTCCATTATTCCCAAATTGCGAAGTAGCTGCAGGCAAAATGTAAAAGCTGGGGCTTAAACAGTGTGAAATAAAACAGATCGAGTCCTAGGTCTGTTTATGACAAGGGCCCTTACAATGCACCCTTTCTTGGTAATATGTGCACATATCCCTGTCTTGGGAACATTGGAGTCATTAGTTTAAGTGGTTTCAAGGCTTCAAAATTAATTTGTGTGTTGTCTGCGCGTGCATTGCTAATCCAGACACCACAACCTTTATGATGATCCCGTACTTGTGTGGCCGCAGGTGCAAGCCAATCCAAATTTCACAATTCTGAGCTAGAAAGGCAAGCTAACGCTGTCTGAATTGTCCCACAAAGATATAAATACACTACATAAATTAGATTACCTTGAAATGTGATTTGTGTACTTTTAAAATGTATAATAATAAATGTGAGATTAAAATGTATTCATAAAGTTGTAAAAAATATTACTAAATTGAACTTGTACGTAAAATTGTAGTACAATTTATATTATTCTTTAAAAACAGTGAAATTCACGGAAAAAAACAAAGGTTACAGGTACGTTACAGTTGCCAATAGAATATCTTTTTTTTAGAAATGCACAAAAAAAAACAAAGGTTAAATGGACGTTATAGTTGGGTAATAACATTTTTAAAAAATCTTACAAATTCACCGATAGAAACAAAAGTTACAGGAACATTATAGTTAGGCTCAGATTTCACCCACACATAACCAGTGAAATTCAGCACTTATAGTTACCTGAGCTACCTATAGCTTACACCCCCGCAATGCACTGACATTCTGTGGCCCACTGAGGTTATGTAATGAGTCAAGAAAGCTGTTGGAATATTAAGATGTGACATGGGACCCACTAATGGTAACAAGGAAGTTCCAACTGTGAAACTACAAAGACCAGCATGCATCACAGCAATGAATGCAATTGGCGCAGCCCACTGGGGGTTTAAATAGAGGCATGCTTTGTCGGAAACTCAAATAATGCTGCATCTTAGCTGCCCAATGAAGAAGAGGAGGGAGCCTCGAAACGTGAAGGCAGACGAATAAACAAACATGAAATGTCACTGCTGTGTTTCATTCTTTACTAAACCGGGAAATTGACATAAATTGTGAGTGCTCCTTTAAGCTTTCAGGCGTTTGGATATATATATATATATATATATATATTTTATTTTCAAGGTTATGAAGAAAACAAGACACCCAGAGCTCCAATTTCAAAGATTTATTTGGCAGATGAAAAAATCTCCACGACGCGTTTCGCCATTACGGCTTGGTCACGCTCATCTCGTGGTATTGGTAGCCATTTTTAAACACAAGACTCCAGTGCACTTAGTTTCTATCACGATAATGGTGGCGGCCATCTTATAACATGTTAATTCATATGACAATTCATAAACTTCGATGACTTATATGTCTATGTACACCAAATTGTATCAAATGGTTAAAAAGACATTTATGTCTAGTATTCTCACATTCATCAAAAATAAATCACCATCATTTCGTTCATTTTGGGGATTATCCCTAATTACATGGTGTAATGCCAATGTTGAGACATAATAATAAATATCGTTAGGCTCACAGTTGTATAAATAACAATGAAATATCAGAAAAAACGTCATCATAAGTACAGTCTCCCTCCAATTGGATATTACGACCCAGCTTTTATCTGATTGGTTACAGTATCGTTACTAAGAAACGTACATAGTGACAGTCATGTAAACTGATCTGTTTGTGTATACCAAGAATCACATTGAAGTTCGTAATATTTATTACCCCCATTCGTGATCATTTGTCGGTCTTGCCCCAGTGGGCGATTCTGCATGTTATTGTCAAACAGTGTCACAGTGTTAAGTTTCCAAAAGATACTTTAGCCCCAGTGGGCAAAATGTCTATGGGTCTTAGAATTGCCCAAATAGGCTCAAGGGTCATCATGGACCGCAAAGGTTTATTGTATAATTTCATAGGACGGGATCAAAACGTAAAGGACAATGTTTACAAATCCATGTTCTTCCGCCACCATATGATGTGTGAAATCTAAAAATAAAATTGAGTTACATTAAAATCAAGAAACCCCGGATATTATTAAACAATCAATGTTCATTCATATAAGTGAATTGATAATTCTTCTGTGATATTTAAACCATTTGGTGTTAAACATTCAAAATCCACAATATATTTGGACTCCAATTTTCTGAGGGACAGTTCACGGTTGCCTCCTCTTACTCCAAGATAAGCACTGTCAATTACAACCAACTGCACCAATTTTTCATTTTGCATATGCATAGCTGAGAAATGTCTAGCAACTGGGTATTGCCTGTTATTGTTATGTATAGCACGTAAGTGTTCTAACACCCTTTTCTTTGCTGTGTGTTTGGTGCTACCCACGTACCATTTATTGCAGGGACAAATCAGTATGTAGATGCTGTATGGAGTATTGCATGTCAATTGCTTCCGAATTGTAAACACTCTCTTAGTATTTGGAACAGTCAGTGTTTTGCAGTCTTTACTGAACTTACAAGCCTTACACTTTAGGTAGCATCTAAAACCCATATCCCCTTCCTTCTTAGGGCTCCTTCTAGAGGTTGCATGGTTGTGACTAAGTTCATCTTATATATATATATATATATTACACACACATACGAATACGAACATGAGAAAGCATTTGGGTCTCCTCTCCTCTGCCATTGGTTTGTTTAAGTGTCATTTATACTCTTATTCCATCCTTAACAGTGAACTGCCCAGTGTAATGAATGGTTCAGTCGACATCAGTAGCTTTTAAGTTCCTTTAGTACCTGAGCACTCTGGATCCAGGACATGCGCCCCTATTCTATAGGTTAGTACCAAACATAACCAAAAGGTAAAGATGAACCACCCGAGGAGTGGCAAATAGTGTTGAAATTGGAAAAACTGTGTAGTGTAGTTTCCATTTATCTTCAATAGTTCCTGGCTTCTATGGCAAAAGATAAGCTGCCACTCTTTGATGCGGTTGCTGATGTTGTGAGGCCACAATTTTTGAGCTAAACATTTCTCAGCTATCTCAGATAAGAATAGTGTGTTTTGGGGCAGATATAGCTGGGTTGTCACAGGATGCCAAAATTATTTTTTTCTTCCCAGCACTGGCATCACACAAGTTTCGGAACACCTGGAATGTTCCCACTGGGCTGGGTTAACAATTGCATGTAAGTGCAATGTAATTTAAAAACTTGATATCTAAGGGTGTCTCCAATGAGTGAGGAGACATTCATACTATATACAAATTCTAAAATGTAATTTACCAAAAACGTAGTAAGGCGAAACATAAATTGTTTATTTTTTCCCCTCTATTCGGTCAGCTAAAGTAAGTCTTACAGATTTCAATTGTGTCTGGTGATTGCGGCTTCTAGTGACTGATCGAGACATAGGTTATTTTAAACGTTGCACTCCTGGTTAAATGTATTGTGATAGAAGTGTGGGTGTTTCACTCTTTCTTTGATAACCTCCATCTTCATCCAGTACCATGCATTTTCAGATGTAAAGTTCTCTCAGCAGACAGAAAATTGGTTTTATTATGCTTTCAGGTTTATTCGTCAATTTTAGAACTTTTTTCTCACTTTCAATAACCATTTTAAAAGTTCTGTGTGCCTTCCAGAGTTCCTTTTATCTATTGTACTTATTTTAGGTCTCTCCTACAGACATGTTTTAGCTGTCTGTTTTTAAAAGATCTGGTGTGGACCATGCCAAAATCTAGCAGTTGACTTGGAGCCAGCTCATTGCTTACCATTGGTTTGCTTTGTTGTCACTCTACTTGCTTGCTTATTATTTGATGACTTTCCTTGCTCTTCTGGTTTTTATCCCCCCTTGGAGCATAGCTGCTTAACAACCTTTTTGATTAGATGACTTGTATTGTTTCACTGCTTACATTCTGTGCATATGTTTTTTTGCTCTTTCCCTTGTGTCCTGCTACTCCCCTCCAATACCCAATACTCACTCCAGAGATCTCTGTATTGCTTCCTTGTTCATCTATCCCACACCCCATCTCCCCCAACTTGTCCATTGTTTCCCTTACCTGGGCGTTTTTTGCTTTATTCTTTTTAATTTATCTTCTGTACGCCACCACACTACTAGCTTTAGTTGCTCCCCTGCCCACATCCCATTGCTCCCCCTCACATTGACTTCTCCCCCACCTGCTTACCCTACCGTTTCCTTCCTGACACGTTAGTTTTCCCCAACTTTTCAGGGTCTGGCAGCTAACATTTGCTGCTGGGTCGTTTTGTTTTCAAAAAAGGACTTTTGCACAAGTGAAAATTAATTTGAGAAAATGTACTGCTCCAGGTGGCTTCTTCCATTTTGCAATCAATGAAAAGAAAATAGCTCTGGTGTCATTCCTTTTGCATGTGCAGGCATAGCACATGCATATATAATCAATCATGCATATACATACAGAATGAAGCTGCCACCAGCTGCATCCAGACGCATTTGAGCGCATGTGTACCTTCATATCATCGTGCCATTTTCCTTTTCTTTTTGTCCTTTCCCAGTGCAACACAGCTCTGGCAATAAGCATTGGGAAAGCCAAAAGGTTGAATGGGTGAGAAACTGCTGCTAGTTTTTTGGCCTACGCGCTGTGCTTTAGAGATCTCTTGTGTTAGAAATGGGATTTCTGGTTGGTTAGGGCATGCGCCTAAGCCAGGCATAAACCACCACTCTAGGCAGGGCAAGGGAGTTACACACTGAAGATAACCCCTGCTCACCCTCTTTGTAGCTTGGCACGAGCAGTCAGGCTTCTCACAGAGGCAACGTGTAAAGCGTTTGCGCAACACACACACACACAGCAGCAACACCCTAGGCACACCACAAAAGAAACTCCATACAAGGTTATATAAAAAATAGCCTTTGTATTACTCATAAACACATTAGAATGTAATCACATATGTACACTGTGCCACCTGGCACTTAGGTATCACTTTACAGGGGACTTGTATACAGGACAGGGCCAATCAGGCCGCTGTCAAAACCATCAGGCCTGGTAATTAATAAAACAACCAGTAATTACTTAGCACAAACACATTATGTATCAGTCACATTGGGTATCACCCGCATTATGCAGTAATCACATTTAGGCATAACACATTAGGTCTACACATTGGGCATAAACACATTATACATGGATAAGTAGTTACCAACCAGTAACTACTGGTGCAGACACTTTGCTTAAATCACATTAGGCATAAATCACATTTGAAGTGTACCATAGTAACACTCCCCTGGTACATACATCACCTTAGGGCCTTGTGCCCTCCCAGCACATCAGGTGCTCACAAGAAATACTGGCCTTCCTCTGGGGGCCTGTCAGGAACTTCCCCACCATGCCCTATGTCCATCAAAAGTCAGGGCTCTATGAGCACTGGCCTCCACCATCCCGCACTCTAATGGGGGCAAGGGTGCAACTCAATCTTGCCCCTCTCCTGCCAAAACAGAAATGCCTCCGTTGTTGCAGCTGCCTGCACTTTGGTGGTGCAGCTGTAAAAATGGTCACCGGCACCAACAGTGCCTTGGGAGCCCCTTTCACCGGGCTCCTCCTAGTGCAACTGACGCCTCAAATAGGCACCCGCAGTGCTCAGCACAGACCCCACTCACTGGGGCCTTTCCAGACTCTTTCCGGTTTTCCTGCGCTCTCCGGTGGAGCCTTCAACTCCAGATGCACACAGGCTCTCTCTGCAGGTCCCTCGGGCCTGCACGGAGCGAAGTCTCTACCTCAGCTTGTCGGGGCCCCAGTCAGGCTTCACTCCTGCCTGACTTCCTGTGTCGCGCCGCCACCCTCTGGCAGCTTAAAGGGGGTGCGAGCCCATGAGTCTCAGTTTGGCTCATTGTCAGGGCCTCGCCCACAACCAGGCAAGCCCGCCTGTCTTCCTGGATGCTGTTCATGGTGCGGTTGCTCTCTGGCACAAAACTGCAGGGTAGGCTCCCGCCCACAACCAGGCAACAGTCGTCTGACTTCCGGCCTTCGCTGTTTCTTGGAGTGAAGTCTCCTTTACTTCTTGGTGTGGTGACTGCTGCCCCACGCGCTCACTGCCCTGCTCGAGGGGAAGACCAGGCGATGCCCTCGCGGTGTGGACGCACCCTGCACCCACCTCACCTAGGAATGTAGAGCCCACTTTTAGGGCTTACAGGCAAAGAAGCAAAAGCGCCCAGCACGCACTCTCTTCAGATCACCCCCCTCAAGTCTGGGCAGTATCCTGCTCGAGCCGAGTGCGCTCTTCAGGGCAATGGCCACCAAGGCAGAGCTGGGAATAGCCAGGCCAGCACATACGGACCCCCAGGTAGCAGCAGCTGGGTCCTACGGCATTGCCTCCTTGCCCAGCAGTCCTTCAGCTTCACAGCTCCATGCAGGTACAACAAACATGGGGTCACAGCCCCAATATTTATACCAGCCAGGTCTTTGTTCTGCCCTGGCACAGGGCTCTGCACGTGTTCCAAACCAGTTCTGGAGGCACCTACACATGTGCACAACACCCTCCTTTGTCAGTGTAGATCATGGTCCCAGACACACCACAGGGGTGTGGAGCCAGCATCGTGTGAGGCAGGCCCTGTCCTATTCAGGCCCAGGTGCTACTCCTCCCACCACTCCAAATGCAGATGGGCCCATTCAGCCTAGCGCTGACCCACCCAGCCACTCTGGAGCCACTGCACCTCACCAGCCCCTGTCACTTCAGAGCCAGACATGCAATACACATCAAGCAGGCACAAAGACACATAGCACACAGAAAGGCCCACTTCTAAAAGTGATATTTCTAAAATAGTGCTAATAAATCTGCGTACACCATTACGCATTTATTACCACTATTCCAAACATACCAAACTTGACCACTCTGCTCCTCTTATATCTGGAATTACCACTGAAACATTTATCAGGGAGTCCCCAATGCATTCCTATGAGAGGGCAGCCTCACAGTAGTTAGAAACCAGAATGGCTGTTTGTCACTACCAGGACATGCCACACAGTTAAGGCACATGTCCTACCTTTTACCTACAATGCACTTTGCCCATATGGTAGCTAGGGCCTAGCTTAGAGGTGACTGATCTGTAGTCAAAGGGGAGTCACAAACATGGCACCCACTTTATGTGCCACGCCACAGCTGCAGTAAACTGCGAGCGTAGGCTCTGCAATGGCAGAGGCATGAGACCGGTTTGAAAGGCTTCTTTGGAGGGGGACGCAAGCAGCGCTGCAAGCCACCAGTAGCATTCTTTTTACTGGCCCTGGGTATATGAGATACCACTCTACAAGGGACTGACAGGTAAATTAAATACGCCAAACCGGTGTAGACCAATCCTACCACGTTTACCATAGAGAGCACATGCATTTTACCCTGGACAGCAGTGATAAAGTGCCCAGAGTCCTAAAACCACCAAAACCAGGCCAGAAAAAAAGACTAGGAGGAAGGCAAAAAGTTCAGGGATGACCCTGCAAAAAAGGGCCAAGTCCAACATCTTGTAATTACAAAACAAAATCTTAACTTACTTAATTACCATTGTTTATCATGGGTTAGCTCCCGTATCACTTGTTTCCTTGCTTCTCATTAGTCAGAGCCTCATTCTTGCCCACGCTTCCTCCTGGGGATTCGCCGTGTGTCACTGCTGTGGAGCACGGACGGCGTGCAGCTTCCTGTCTCTGTCCAGTGTTCTTTCACTGGCCGCAAGCTTTTGCAAGTACTTTTTTTTACTTTTTCACATGCACTCCTAGAGTTAATGTCTGCAGTCCCTTTCCTTCACTCCTGCCCCCACCCCTGTTATTAGACCCGTACTCCTGCCCTCCACCCACTCTTCGTTGTTTTTAACCCCACTCCCGTACTTCTTCTGCTTCCCGTTGTCTTTAGTTCCTCCACACTCCATTTTTGAGAGTCCTCCACCAGCTCTAGCCCTACCCCGCTGGCATTTGTTTTTATCCCCTACAGTGATATTTCCAATTAATGAACCACTCCCCCCCCCAAAAATGTGTAATCCCTCATCTTTATTTGTTGTTGATCCAGGTTTAGCTAACAGGTGGCAACTTTGAATCAGTACTGGGATTTTAGGAACAAGCATTGGCAAAACCAATAGGTTTAGCCTATGCGAAATGTATTAGCTTTGTCAATGTTTTTTTTTACATATTGCACAGCTGTATATTCGTGCTACAGAGGTTAAAGAAAAAAAGCAATATGACACAGTTAATGCCCTTCACATCACTGTGGTTGTTTTTCTTTTAATTTAAGCCATGTGCGCAGCAGCTCAGTCTGCTGTGCAACATGTAAAATTTGAGAAAGACAGTGGATTTTGCATAAGTGAAACCTATTGGCTTTGCTAAGGCTTCTTTTTTTTCCTGAGGCCATTCTTGAAGGGCTTTACATTCCTAACTTCCTAATAGGCTGAGTTATACGTTTTTTTTGCCTTATCAGTGGAAGAGGCTATGCCTACTAATTTCTCTGAATGTCTCGTAGTGTTTTTCTTTTAAATCCTAGATGTTTACTAACAAGAAAAAATCAACTTCTTTGGTTTTTAGTTGGGACATACAGTTGAGATGGTTCAACAAGGTAAGAGGCTTGGATTCATTCGCTTTGATGCTTTCATATCTTAGCTAAACCCAGTCCCTTGTGTATTATAATATGAACGGGCACTGATGTCTTCTTGGTCAGAATTAGTGATTTTGGATGAGTAGACATGTTTGGCATGAAAATACCAAGGCAGTATCTGCCAGTATTTTGAAAGTAACTTATAAGTAACACACCATTGGCAGGCTGTGTGAGTTCTGAAAAGGATTCTTGGCTCCATGAGTTGGAAGGACGTTATTGATCAACTGGCCATGTCGGTGGGAAAACTGAAAAATATACCAAAGCTCCCTAAAATGGACTACCTTCCATGCAGGTGTGAGCTAGCTTGATCCATCCCCGAGAAACAAGCTTTCCCATCAAAGTGTCTTATGCCAGCCTGCAAAAGGAAACGCTGTAGGCAAGGCATCAGGCATTTCCCGGGATCCTGGAAGGGTGGGAGGCGGAGAGTGGTTTTGTTACGTGGGGCATTTTTGAAGCAGTGCAGCAGTTCTGAAAGCCCCTGCTGCAGAGTTCCTTGTATCCCTAGTATTTTAGGCAACAAAAGTGTAGCAATAAACTTTGGTGATTAATGTACCTGCCGGAAATGGATCGGAGTTTTGTCTAGGGGCAGGTTTGACCCATTCATCTCAGGAAGCGGAGAGGGTTAATGTGCCTGCTGCAAAAGACGTGTACCATGCAGATCACAGAACGGTGGTTTATGTGCATAGGTAAGTGGGTTACTGCTTTTGTCACAGAGACCCTTTTGTTACTGTGTAGTTCATAAATTACAATCATAATCTAGCACAGTGAGCTATGAAGTGTCATCAAACTGCTACATGCAAACTACATGGTACGGCTGACAACTTTATATATTTTTTGTGTCTTTCATTAGCCTAATGGTGCTAAAAGGGGGTTGTTTGGGTAGAAATAAATTCTTACAAGAAAAACCAACTTTAACCACTATGTTACGTTCTGAAACCTGAGTTTGTGCTTCTCTACACCAAGCACTCTTAAAAAAAATGCCTACCAGGATGGATGAAATGTGAATCCTACACCTTGTATTTCCCTTTGTAACATTTTCTATACACTGATTTACACACTTATTATTCATTGGCTCTGTATTTGTGTGTGATGTAAGGTGCACCAAAACCCAACACTGGTATGAGAGGCGGTATAAAACAAATGAAATACATGTGAGAGAAAGGCTGTGGAGAGATAAGAGGTACTGTTGGAGGGTGATGGTGAGTAAATCATTGAAAGGCCCCAACAAAGATTGTTGTATCCTGGTGCACTGTAAGGTCATCAAAAGCGAATACAATTGAATGTATAATGAAAACTTTGTTGTAGAATGTGTCATTTTTTAACAGCTCCTCCCCCCAACTCTCCTTGTAGTGGTCGGGTTCACTCGCTGCACCCTCTATATAGGGGCTGGTATGGCAAAATTTGCCAGGGCTGCTTTGGGTTCCCAGCCCGGCCCTAGTGGCAGAGAACTCAGTTGAGAACAATAGTCGCACCCTATTCCCTCAGTATCAACCCGGTTGCTTTAGAACCGAGTAAGGTCTTCTCTTTATTGTGAATTCCCAACTATGAAGAATCACGTGAATATAACAAAGACTTTCCTCCGGCTGCTTTGTTATGATTTTTCCGTTAATGTAGTGATTGAAGTAGCTTAGGCACAGGACAGAAATCCGACTTTTTTTTGTCTCGTCCCACGTATTAATTATAATTGGGACTGTAATTGTAACTGTCAATTTATTTTCATTGTTTGCCAGCTAATTGCCTTTTTTGTTTTGCTTTTCGTTTTTGTTTTCCTAATTCTGTTTAGAAAAACATAAGGCAGCATGTCAGAGATGAATTTGAGTACATTAAAAGAAAACTGGTTGTTTGGGAAATCTTTAACCTGCTAAAACATCGGCAAGTCAATCTTTGTTTAAGCTTATGCTAACATATGTAGAGAGTACATGGAGATGGGAGTGGAGTGCACCTAAGGAAGAAACTTTTTCACAAGCAAAATCAAGCAATGAAGAAGAGGGAAAAATATAAATATCAGAAATTACAACCATTTCAGCAATGAAAAACTCTAAGAAGATCTTTAAATTATTGCAAACACCCTAAATCAGGAGTGTCAGGCGTACACATTACAGGTAGCCAGGACGCTGTATTAGACTGAACTATAGTACTGCGTAGTCAACCCTAATAAAAATGATTACTGAGCACATCTGAATGGAGTCTGCCCCAGTCAGGTGCCATTACTTGCTGACCAGCCCCGCCGTACCAGATCCCTCCAGCGGGCTGCTGCAATCACAGTGCTACTACAAATTCTAGGCTTTTAACTAAGTGACGCCGCTGCCGGCTGCGCTGAAAGTTGGACCGGCACCAGTGTGGTCACCACACACTAGCGCGCTATAAGTAAGCAAATTTGTAGATCAACTAGAGCACTCATTTAATTGCTTTTATTGTTAAGGCAATTTGTAACTGGCTACCACGTTGTTGCCGCAGCGACTGCACCCTTGGCAAACGCCAGTCCGGGCATGATTATGAGCCTAACTCAGCAGCTGCTGACGAATGCCATTACAGTGCCTTGCCCACCCAATACAAACACGACCAGGGACGGGTATACTTTGGAGTACCGGAACTACTTTTTTGGACATGACCTATAAAGTCCACGCTAACAAGAAGAGACAAGGGAGGAGAGGTACTCCAGAAGAATTTTAAGAACCAGTTTGGAATAAGAAAACGACCGAAATATACCACTGTGACTATAGAGGGATCTTACAAAACATTTTACCAAAATATTTGCAGCGCCCTGAAGAAACTCCTTGGTAGGAGTGAAACGCGTTGGCTGATCTCGCTACATGTTTTATTGACGTGCTTTTTTCTGAAAAAAGATAAATAAAGAACATTTTTCTATTTATTCTTTTTGGACTCTCATTTTGGTGCGCCCCCATGAGTACTTAAAATTGCTTAACTGATCTGGAGAGCACAGCGACGCCAAACAGCAGCTGGTGTCGGGGTTGGCTGCACAAATATCTAACTGACGTGATTATAGACACCATTGGCACTGGAGTTTAGGTGCGGCACTTTTAAGGTCCGCTGCTGCTTTTTCGTACAAATACCTAGCTGCTGGACTTGTGTCTAAGCTGCTGAACCACTCACTCAGCCGCCGGCACCCCGATGGTTCAAACGGCTCGCTCTAGTTGCGGGATCATTCTTAAATAATTACCGTGGTACAACGCAGTACGTAACGAGCGCTGCCATTGCCACTGCAGCCGCTGCCTGGCAAAATGTTATTAATTAACTGGCCACTTGTCGTGCTGCCGCTGGGGCAGCAAGACATGTCGTCACGTCCGCCTGTTGTGTGTGTCACAAACCTCACCCCTAGGCTAATTGTTTTCATAGTGGCCGTTGGGCATTCAGACTCAGCAGTGAATGTATCTAAATATGCTGGGTGAATGAAACCTATATTGTTACATTGTAACCGGAGTAGCAGCTGCTATAGCTGTAGTCTCTGCCCATCCCCCTGGAAGCAGCGCGCATGGCGTGCTCCCACTCCAGTTTTAGTGCTTTATTAGAGTGATTAGTAGCGCTCCTTGACAGCACTGGAGACGCTATTATGCGTGACTTCAAATTTCAGTGCGGCGATGCTCTCACCGCACTGAAATGTTAGTCTAATGCTTGATGCGTGGTACTTGGCGGGGCTGCTGGAACTTAAGGTATACATGTAGCTTTTGTAAGCAAGCATTTTGAAGGCATGATATTTACTTTTAACAGAATAAACGTGTAATCAATGAAAGCACTCTGCAGCCGCAACACAATACATTTCTTTCATTTAAATCTTATAAAGTTTCTATTTTCTCTTTTTCAGCAGATCTATGGAATGACCACTCATTTCAAAACGATCCTGATTTGCCCCCTGGCTGGAAAAAAATCAATGACATTGCTGGAATCTACTACTGGCACGTACCAACGGGAGCAACACAGTGGGAACGTCCCATTTCGATATTAGCAGATTCCCATGGGTCCAGAAAAGGATCGCTAAGTTCTGGAAACTCATCGCCCTCCCCGGAAAGTGAGGTATGATCTAGTTTACTGTAGTGATACTTCAATGCACTGATTTTTAGCTAACTATCCCCATTGTTGAGTGGAACTTATTTGTTTTTGACCTAGTTAATCTTATCCGACTCGGACGTCATAAGTTATATTGTATTACTCACTAGTGATCTTCCGTGTATCAAAGCGTTTTTCTCCAACATTTACCTAACTCTACTCATTTGCTTAACTCTCCTCTTTTTGTTTATATCCTTTCTCTACTCTGCCCATTCAGCCAAGCTGGCATATATCTTCTTATGAAACAAAATTCCGTTTTCACTGTTGTTTTTAATTGATTGTGGAACAACCTCTCCAAGCCTCATCTGTTGCCCATGCCTGCTTCATCCAAATCCTGCATAGCTATTGTCCTAGTGAACTTTTGTGAAGTTTGGTGTTGATAGGAACAATAAAGTCATTGTGAAATGTCTATAGGCAAATACGAAGTTGTACTAGTAGTCCACTCTTTTTAACTTTAGACTTCTGGGTTGCAATGATATATATATATATATATATATATATATATATATCAGTTGGTGCCTAATATACTCCAGTGTTCTAATGTCCAAAGGTGGGGTAGCACTACTTGGGGCCGCTGGAGAAATAGTGGCGGGAAATGTTTTTTACGGACCAGTATTGTATCCTGGAAGGATAATTCATAAGGTGAGTAATCTGCTGGTAAAGTATGTTTTAGCATTAAAACATCTATGAATGTAGAAGATCATACACTGCAACACAGAGAATAGATGTTGGACCCGGCCTCGTGGCGTGGTCACCCCTGAACCAGATAGCTTCCCCAGACCCTGAACCACCCGACCCTTCCCGCCATGTTACACATCCCCGACCCTGGGCTTCCCGTCCTCGTCCCCCATTTTCCTGACATCCGAGGCCGAGGCCCATGTCCCTGCACCTAAAATGGCCGCCCCGGCCCCAGCCCGACCTCGGCCGACGGCGCCATCCCCAGCCAGGGGGTAGAGCGCTCCCTGTGAGCGAGAGAGGGAGGAGTAGCTTGGTCACACCTTCCACCTCCCCATCGAGAGATGAGTTTCGATCACCCATCCGGCCTCCCCGAGGGCTGGCTCCAGGCCTGCTGAGTGTCTGGGATCCCTCCAGACCCAACTTGAAAGGATGAAAGAAGCCGCCAAGGCGGAACCCTCAACAACCAGCCCCCAGGTGCTAAGACCTCCGCCTGCGAGGACTCCGGATATCAAAGGAAGGGAGTCCTATATCAGTCGTGGCTCTGGACCGATCAAACCCAGATCATGGTCTCACTCACTCAGTCCTCTGTCATAACATCTGCCTTTAGCTTCAGGTCCTGTATGCAACACGTTGCAGATTGGATGGTTACCAACTCCCTGAAGCTAAATGGCGACAAGACTGAGGTCTTGATCTTTGGGAAGGACCAAGATATCTGGTCGAGTGAGTGGTGGCCCTCCTCTCTTGGCACTTGCCCCACTCCCTCTCAATCTGCCAGAAACCTGGGTGTAGTGTTCGATACTTCACTCTCGATGTCCTTACAGGTGAATCGGACTGTCTCGACCTGCTGGGGCGTGATCAGGACGCTCAATAGAATTCGCAGCTATCTGTCTCTTCAAGCACGCAAGCAGATTGCAGTCGCCCTTGTTGGTTCCAGGTTGGACTATTGCAACTCTCTCTACATGGAATCCAACAAGGGCCTCATACATCGACTGCAAATCGTGCAGAACGCTGCTGCACGCTTTGTCCTGGATCTTCCCAGGTCCTCTTCTGCTACTGCTGCGAGGAGAGACCTCCATTGGCTGCCTATTCAGCACAGAATTTATTTCAAAATTCCGTGTCTGACCTATAGAGCACTCGAGGATGGATCTAAAGGCGCTATCAGCTCCCTGCTTACCCGCTACCACCCCACAAGGTGTTTGCGCTCTTCGGGACTATTCCAACTTGTTGTCCCTCGTTTTAAGCTCACCAGATGGGGAGCCAGGGCTTTTTCAGTCGTTGCTCCACAACTCTGGAACAACCTGCCGATGGAGATGAAGACCCCTCACCCTCTCTAGCGCTGTTTAAAAAGGCCCTAAAAACGTGGTGCTTTTCTAGAGCCTACACAGGTTGAGCTGCAGGGGCTTTGTTATGAGCTGGATTTGAATTAGGCGCCTTGACGCCCATTGGGCTATGTTTGCGCATAAGACCCCTTTTATTATTATTATTTTATTATTAACCAGTTGTATCCTGGACTACGAGAGCCCTGCTGACCTGGTCGCGGCTTCCCTACTATCCGGAGAACTCTTGAGCCCTGCTGATTCGTTCAAGGATCCTTGCAACCAAGAAGATCACCGAGCCCTGCTGACGCTAACGCGGCTCCCTCGCTACCTTAAGAACTCTTGAGCCCTGCTGATTCGTTCGCGGCTCCTTTGCAACCAAGAAGATCACCGTGAGCCCTGCTGATTCGATCGCGGCCCGAGAGAATACTCTGGTCCGGCTGGACCCAAGATCAACCCGTATCCCTCAGTTCGAGGATTGAGAGCTGTGCGCCGGATACCTTGAACTTTAAGACTGTCCCGCTACCCTATCCCTACCAAGACTCTTTGAGCCCCGGCTCGCCTGTACGTAATACTCTGCGGATCATAAATATCCATTTTTATTCAAAGAGATAAAGAATACGTTCTCTTAAAATCTCCAGTGTGGTGTCTCTGTTGAAGTGGTGCTAGGGCAGCGCGTACGATTCTAGATTCGAGATCCTCAGCCTGAGGGTCTCCCGCCAGTGCTCGGCTGTGTTCCTACGAGAGGTAGGTCCCAGGGTGGTCAGGTGCGAAATCTGTCCTCTCCTGAGATAGGCCCTCTAACAATAGAGATGCTGTTGAGTCTTGAAGTTCTAGATCTACCTGATCAGACACTCTTTCTAGCAATCTTCATTCTGCTGCATCTCCTACACTCCATCTCCCACGTTTTTGGAAAATAAATAGATTTGGTGAATAAATACTGACAGTTCCTGGATTCCATCAACGTTCTAGGCTGCCTCCTCAAACACTGGCCATTTAATAGTGCTGCTGCTGTTTGTCATCCTCTGTACCTTGAACTCAAACAGATCATAAAAATCTTATCTGATAGAGACATCTAGCCGCCGATTCCTTACCTTGAATTGCCCAGGTTTCAGACTGGATCCAGAATATTTTTCTTTGAGCAATACCTATGCGCGCCGGTAGATGGCGTCAGTCGGATCCTCGTGATGTCGTAAGCCTCGTCTGCGCCATTGTGGTGTCCGCGCCACCTATATAGGCACCACCTCGACACGCTGACGTCGGTTCTTTTCTATTCATGCCAGTGCAGATCACTGAAGAAACCTACCCTGTAATTTTTTGACTGGCTTTTTTTCAACATTTTGTGGAACCCTTTTTTGGTGTGTAGGTTTTTCCTAACATGTCCAAGAAGACATCTGGTTTCAAGCCGTGTAGCGCCTGTCACCGCGCCATGTCGACGACGGACCCGCACTTGTCTCTGGTGCCTCAAGCGCGACCACGAATCAAGTTGTGCTCCGACTGCCGGGCCATGGCTCCGAAAGCTGTGAGGGAGTGGTCCTTTATGCTTGCAGCCCAGTGCTTGGCATAGTGTCATTCTCCTCAGAGGTTTCGTTCACGGTCCCGGTTGAGAGGAAGGTCCAGGCACTGCTCTGTGAGTCCAATGTCTTTGTTTTTCCACTCAAAGTCGAGTCGGTCAGGTGAGAAGCACAAAAAACAAAAGCATGTTTAGACTTCTCCCCATCCGTCGGCTGATGCAATGGAGGAGTCTTGGCATTCTGGAACTCATTCCTCTAACCCTGTGCCTCAGTTGGCTCCGTATACCTCCACCTTCCCAGGAGCCCCGCCCAGCTCACAGAATTTTATGACGCCATGCACCTCATATTTGGGTGGTCTGACCATACCGGCTAACCTTAGGGCCCAGGAGGCTCAGAAGGGACTACATCAGGTTACGCGTCGGTGGCTCCAGTCCTGATGCCAATAACCCAAATCCCCCCCAACCCCCTCAATAGATCTGACGATAAATTCTGACCGATGCCGGTCATGCCATTGTGACCTTCCACGTCCCTGACACCGAGACTCTCAATGCTGCAGGCACCCTTCGGCGGCATCAGCCCAATACTCCTCCCAGATGACCTGGAGCCGATCGGCGCTTACTGGCACTGACAGACCCCTTAGTTCAGTTCCTCAGTCTTATTCTGAAGGGCTGGAATGGAAGAAGATTGGAAGGGGTTGCTGGACCATTTAGAGGACCAGCCTTATCAGTGCATGGACTGTAATAAGAAATTGGGTGAGGCTAATGGACTGTATACCTCTCCAGATTCTGCTCTGCTTTCTCCCCCTACGGTGGCTATGGAGGAGGGAGCATCATAAGCTATGGTGGTGCGAAGGGTAGCTGAGGTCCTGGACCTTCAGCTCCCTTCCGTGGCAGTCAAGGTGAATATCTTGACAGAGGACATGCAGCCTGGTGTCTACTTCTCTGAACCCTTGCTGCCATTCAACAAGACCTTAACAAATGTTCGTCTGGGAACCTGGTCCAATCCCATCTCCTCTGAATAGGGCAATCACCTATTGCCATCACCCTTCACCAGGCGACCCAAATTTCCTCAACAACCACGCTACCCTGAGAGATTGGTGGTCCAGGCCGCTTCTTCCCACAGCGCATTCCCTTCCGCACCCCCGGACAGGGTTTCAAGATGCTGGACAGTTGGGGTTAGAAAATGTTTTCTTCCATCATCCTTGCGGTCAGTGAGCACCGCTTGCCTATTGGGCCGCTCCTCCCTATGGAAAACGGTTGTGCCAGTGCTGCCACTGGTCCCGAAGGAGGCCTGGGACAATCTCTCCCAGGCAGTATCAGACGGGAGAGATGGGGGAAAGTTCGACATTGTGGCCTCGACACTCTGGGCAGGGCGATTTAATCGATGGTGGTTGTTAAACGCCATGCCTGGTTGAGGACTTCTGGCTTTTCAGGGGATGTCCAGGCCTCTCTCATGGACATCCCCTTTGATGGTTCTTGTCTCTTTGGAGACAAGGCAGACATTGCACTGGGAGTGCTTTAAGGACTCACGGGCTATGGCCAAGGTCATGGACCTCTCAGTGGCCACACATCACCCGTCTGCCTTTCGCCCCCTTTTGTGGCTATGGAAGGGGCTTTTAGCTGTGCCAGCCATATCGCAGCCAGAAGACTGCACCAATCAGCATGCTCTGCTCAGCCGTGGGGTAGACTCATTCCAACCCCGTGGGTCAAGCAGCCAGAGCTCTGGTCAATCAATCTCCCCCTGCAACCTCAGCGTCCAAACCTTCCAAGTCCAGCCCTTCCAAGTCATGGGCGGTCAGTTGGTGGCAGGATCAGCCATCACTGGCAGAACATCACTTCAGACAGGTGGGTTCTACAGATAGTCCGAAGGGTCTACTCCCTCCCCTTCGAGATTACTTATCCCTCTCCCTTGATGCCTCCAACTTACGACCGGCTTCCTGTGCTACTTGCTCATCGGCGCTACCAGAGGTTTACGATAAGCCACAAGCGCTTGGCTCAGTTCGCTGTACTCCCATTTGGCCTTACTAGCGCCAATCAGGTGTTCACTAAGGTAATGGTGGTGGTCGCAGCTCATCTGCGCAGATCAGAGGGGCTAGTCTTCACCTATCTCGATGAGAGGCGGTTGAAGGCGGGCTCGCCTCAAGCTGTCGTCTCCCACCTCCAGACTATAGCTTACCTCCTACATTCGCTGGAGTTCACTATCGGAGTACCAAAGTCACACCTGACTCCCTCTCAGACACTCCTTTTCATCTGAGCTTTTATGGACACAGTGCAATCTAGGGCCTATCCCCGCGTACGGTGAGTCCAGGATATTCTGGCCATGATACCACAGTTTCAGCCTCTATCCTGTATTATGGTGGAAGTGACTAAGGCTGTTGGGCCTCATGACCTCCTGCATCCTGCTAGTGATGCATTCTAGATAGCTGATGCAGACTCTGCAGTGGGCCTTGAATTCCAGTGGGCGCAGCATCAGGGGAATCTCTCCGACATGGTCCAAATCTCAGAAGAAAATACACAAAACCTGCAGTGGTGGCTAACCAACTGCAATTGGATTAGAGCCAGATCCCCCCCCCCTTCCCAACCAGACCACACAGTATTGACAGACATGTCAATACTGGGTTGGGCGAGTATCTGTGAGAGGTGGAAATCATAGGACTATGGGCTGTGGCGGAATCCGGCTCCACATCAACTTGCTGGAGCTCTGAGCGATTTGCTTGGCATGGAAAGCCTTTATCCCTTCAGTCAAGGGAAAGCTAGTTCAAGTGTTCATGTTTATGTGGTACTGCAACAAACAAGGCAGAGTGAGGTTACATTGTCAAGAGGCCCTGCGTCTATGGACATGGCTGGAACAGCAGGGCATATCCCTGGTGGTTCAACACCTGCCAGGTTCGCTGGACGCCAGGGTGGACAACTCAGTCATTGATGCTTAGCAGATCACGAATAGTGTCTCCATCTGGAGGTGGCACAATGTCTTCTTCAACAGTAGGGAGAGCATTGGTTAGATTTATTCGCCTCTACCGAAAAAGCGCAAATGTCAGCAGTTTTTCATGCTGGTATTTCCATGACGGCCCCCGCTCGGATAGGCTTTTCATCTCAAGTGGAGCTCAGGCCTCCTATATGCCTTTCCACCCATACCACTCCTGTCAAGAGTGCTCAAGAAGATCAGGAGCCACCAGGCCCAAGTCATTCTTGTGGCTCTGGACTGGGCACAGAGAATGTGGTATCCCGAGTTTTTCCAACTGAGCATCGATCCTCTGATCAGGCTGCCCCTTTCGGAGGATCTTCTGTTCCAGGAAAGGGTCCTCCACCCAAACCTGTCAACTCTACGCCTTCTTGCGTGGAGAATGAGTGGTGGGAGTTGATAGCATTCAACCTTACTTCCAAAGTTTGCAATGTTATTTTTTGCGGCCAGGCGACCCTTCATCAAGACTGTATATGCCTGCCGGTGGAACAAATTTGTAAAATATTGTACAGAAAGGTCTATTGATCCTCTTTTTGCTTCCTTTTCTCAAGTTTTGCTTTTTATTTTGACCCTTGCTCATCAGGGCTCTGCACTGGGCCCTCTCAAAGGGTTCCTTTCGGCCCTGTCTGTCTTCCTGAGACACTCATTATTTAAATCTCACTTTTCTATTGAGCGCTCCATTTGAACCTCTGCACAATTGCCCCCTCCCTCTGCTTACTATCAAAACAGCCTTCTTAGTGATAGCCACATCTGCCAGGAAGGTGAACACTTTGCAGGCTCCGTCATCCAATCCTCCTTACCTGACCAACTTCCCTGATAAGTTGGTGCTTTGCACTAGGGACCCTTTCTTACCAAAAGTGGCAACATATTCCCATGTGGAGCAATCTGTCACCATTCCCATTTTCTACTCTCCTCCACCCCCCTCTAAGGAAGAGGAGCAACTCCACCGCCTGGACCAAAAAAGAGAGCTGCCATTCTACCTTGACTGCACTAAAGTGTTCCGGGTGGACGACAAACTCTTCATGCAGTACTTTGGAACAAAGAAAGGTCATGCGGCAATGAAGAGGACTATCTCTTGATGGGCTGTCCTCTGCATCCAAATTTGCTATACCCTGGCCAAAAAGCAGCCTCCTGAAGGCTTAAGGGCTCATTCCACCAGAGCTAAGGCTGCTATCAAGGCATCGAAACGTGGAGTTCCAGTCCTCAACATTTTTCAGGCAGCAGTGTGTGCATTCCTACACACGTTTACCAAGCACTACTACCTGGACAGTCAAGACCGCAAGGACGCCCTTTTTGGCTAATCTGTCCTGCAAGACTTCCTGGTCTAAACTTGTCCGCAGTCCCTCATTCGGGCTTGGTATTGCTTGGGTATCTATTCAAAGGTAATGAAGCTGCTGCTAGATGTCTCTATCAGATGTACAAGTAATTTACCTTCGGTAACACCTTATCTGGTAGAGACATGCTCTAGCCGCAGATTCCTTACCGACTCACCCTTTCTCCCTGTACTGCGGACAGGTTTCTAGAGTCAAGGCTAATACCTTTCAGGGCCGTTTTTGTTCAAAACACACCCATGTCAGTGCAATTCATGGCTCTGTGCTTCTGGTGTGGAAAGTGGTGAAAAGTAACTGACGTCAGTGCGCAGAGGTGGTGCCTATATAGGTGACGCAGATGCCACAATGGAGCAGACGACGCCGACGACATCACACAGAGCCGACCGACGCCACCTACCGGCGTGCAGGGGTATTGCTCAAACAAAAATCTTCTGTATCCAGTCTTATGCCTGGGAAATTCAAAGGTAATGGATCTGCAGCTAGCTTTTACTTCACTTATGGTTTCAGATAGTCTCCGTTATCATCACCCTGTGCACTCCAGATGATGGCCAGAAGGTTCCTGGTAAGCACTGTTTAACGCAAGGATAAACCAATACAAAGACACTTGCAGTTGCTGACAGCACCTGTCCGCTTTGGGGCACAAGGAACTTTGGTGCAGATCCCTGACCGGCTGAATGACAAGGAATGGAGTAACCTTACAGTCTTCCAGTGGATGCAGTGTCCAGCTTGCCACTATCTAGAAAGAAGCATGTGGTCGTTTTGTTCATTTTGTCTACCACTATGAGATAAGAGAACTCCCCATCAGTCATTATACAATAAGGCAAATGGATGCTCCAGCACTGCTTTTGAGAATTCTGAATCGCATGCCAAATTCTATATTTGCTTCAAAAATCATTTCGTGTCTGGCCTATCCTTTTTGTTTCTCATCGAACTATTACTGACTAGAAGAACAGTCATCTGGCCCAAGCCATTGTAGAAGTCGTCCTGTTCTTTTGCCCCTTACATTTTCATTCACATCAGCATCAACTATTTTCATCATTAATTCTGCTGACATTCAGCCATAGCCCGTATAGGGCGTGCCACCGGGCGGTGACGTGGGGGAGGGGTAGGGTAGAGGGTTTTAAAATGCGGCAAACCGACGATTTCCGGTAAGTAATGAAAAAATTAAATGAAACAAATTTTGTTGCGAGCACTGCATCACATTTGGCGATGCAGCGTACGCAACGAAATACGTTTTATATATTTTTTTGTTACTTACCTGAAATCGTCTGTTTGCCGCATTTTACAACCACCCACCGTGCCCCTCCCCCGCCCCACGTCACCGCCCGGTGGCACGCCCTATACGGGCAGTGGCTGCTGACATTTATGCTTCGATGTGCAACCCTTATTAGATGTTATTCTACGGCCTTCTTTGTTCGATTTATTTAGTCTGATAACAGGAAAACTGAAGACATATATGAGCAATTAGTAGGGTACAGTTAAAGTCACTTTGCATTCGCTTTTGGGCTTTCTATAGGCAAGAACCTTTGTTCATGTATCCCAAATCCTAAATTATGCTCCTGCCCCAAAACAAAAATTTGCCACCAATGGCGGCTGGTGAAATTTGAAAGTGGCGAGGCATAAAAGTATTGCCGCACTGCATTGTGACGAGCGAGTGTAGCGAGCGAGCCCGAACAACCTAGGGCGGGGGGTCGTTCTGTGGGTTCTCACCCTGGGAAAACTTTGACAAAAGAGTGGATAAATGGTGCATTTTAATGAAAATTTAAGGAAAAACAGGAAGGTTAATAAAGCAATACAATTGAATTATTTATCATTTAAGAAATTGCCAATTTTTATGAGGACAATCTTTGCATATGCTGAAGACCGTCAACTGAAGAACAGGGATTCATTTATAAAACGTAGTGTGTGGTGCGCACACTCTAAAGTCCTATTCAGAATACATAGCCACGCATACTGTCTTGTAAGAATAGATAAAATACATAAAATTGCACTGCAGAAAGCCTGAATTGCTCAAGCGTGATGCACATCAAGGAACTGAAACATGCTCTTTTCAATTTTTTCTTCTTACTTCAGCGTAACCTAATTTACAAAATGTAGTACGTTCTTAAAAGATTGATAATAATTGGCGAATGTGAATTATCTATCAACATACAGTGTAGATCTTAAGGACTCAACATGAGACCGACAGTCAACAACACCGACTGGTTGCATGAGCCATTTGCAAGCCCTTGTTTAAAAATACAATGGAGGAATTCCAGTTCCATAAATAAATACGTAGGTGTAAAGTATTATTATTTTACCTTTTGTCTGCCCAACAAAAACAGAACAGGTGAAATACAGCTGGTTAGCATCATAGATCACAAGGGTCCCTTTTTACAATGCATTCTTTGTTTCAGTAAAGGGTCAGATCTGTCCTTATGGCTTTTGCCATGTGCTGCGCTTATGCTTTCCGCACAGAGCCTTGTAATACATCTTGTGAGTCCAAGCAATCTATGCATGCCCTTTCAGGTAGCTTGTCTGTGACGTCCACAGAAGCGACCTGAGAGGGCCAGAAAGCTACATAGCAAAACGTATTCGCATCACCATACCCTTGAGAATATTGGTTAAGAAACCGCGATGGATGCCAAAAGTGTTCGGTCCGTGCAAACTTCCTCACAATAAAGAGTGTTGTGATAAGACACAATGTCTGATATTGCTGTCCAAAATTAAAGTTGATCACATTAGAGACAGTGATTTAGAAACTGTGTGGAACACGCCTTTATCGTGCCCCCACCCCACAAACACACATGCACACACCTTAACACGACAAGAACAGTAGACGAAAATCTTGTTCTCACACATCCTTTGCTTGTGCACAAATTAAAAAATAAGACAAAATTGCAGCTGCTGAATTTTAAGCTGCTAACTGCTGGTGCCCTCTGCAGTTGCTAGTTTTAATGTGCTTAGACACGTGAGGAATCCATTAAGCGTAACCCGAAGCACGTTCAAAACAAGGATTGGTTTTGGATGAGAAAACAGTGATTTCATTCTCATTTATGTGTGACTCGTGCAATAAGGTTAGATGTCCCGAGGGATAGACCGAGATGTGGAAGCCTTGCCTCTAGACACAATCCTCAAACATAGCTCAGCCCTTGATATATTTTTGAGATGTCTATTATTCTTGCGCTGGTCAAAAGGCTGTAGTCGACTTTGACTTTCATTAAAATGCTTCATTTAAAGTAGACAACAATTTGTGTAGCGTAACTCTGATGCTCATGTAAAGCGCTCTAATACCTTCGGGTCGAGTTCGCGCTACATAAATATGCACTCACAAAAAAGCACAACAATGCAACATTACTTCATAGGGAACTGATCTGAAAACTTTCAAAGATACCCGACTGCCTACAGCTGTGCCGTAAGGCGCCTTGTGGTGGGCAGAATGGCCCGCACAGTAGTGAGACGTTTGTTAGCAATGCTTCACTATCTTGTGAGAATTCACACTCTGAAACACACCAGATTCTGGGGAGACTCTGTGTCTCACTGGTCACCCCCAACCTTAAAATGTTTTTGTTTTAATAACCTCCTTATTAAATTGTGAAACATAATCCGTTTTCAGGTACGTTCTTCTGTTCACTGGTGTTAGAAGTGATATGCGGTGGTGAAGCCTGGGCATTCGTGAAACCCTTCCTCCAAGCAGGCCCAGCGGAAAAATGCCTACGTGATTTAGAGGTCCAAATAAGAATGAAAACTGGGGGCCCGTACCCGCATAACTCCCTACTTTATTAGTGGTTAGGTGGGTGATTCACTACATCGCCAGTGTGGAATTGCGGCCGGCATGACGGGCAGGTGGGGGGGAGGGGTGTATATGGGGTTATCACAGGCGGGATGGGGGAAGCAGGAGAGGTTTAATTCAAGAAAAATATCAAACTTACCGTCCCGCACCACTCCGCTTCTAGGTGGGTTCCGTCCCGACTCTCGCCATCCTGCGATTTTCAATTCTTGCAGCTCTCTCATCAGAAAGGCAGTCTCCCTCCTTTCCCTCCACCAATCACAATGTTGAGAGGTGCAGGGGAGAGAGCCCCAGCCGCGCCATTTTCTCCTAGATAGAGAATAAGGGAGAATGGGCGGTCCTGCTCGAGGGCAGGGGGGGAGTGGCTTGCACACTGTTGTGGGTACTTACTGTTTGGTCGGCTCCAGGGTCCGACCAAACAGTCAGTACCCACAACAGTGGATAAGCCACTCCCCCCTGCCCTCGAGCAGGACTGCCGGCCCCCAACCAGGCACTTCTGCTTTCTCACAGTGCGAGAAGCAGAAACATTAAATGGTAGTTTTTACCATTTATGTTTATGCCTTCTCGCACTGCCAGAAAGCAGTGGACGACGCCCCCACACCCCAATGGGGGAGCCGCCACTGTTTGCCACTTAAAAAGTCTAAAAAATGAAGTTATTAAACCCTACGCTGGCAGCTCACGCTTCTCTGGAACAGCCATAAAATCTGAAACTCTTTGCCATTAATGATTTGCTCCACACAGATTTATTTTGCATTCCAGAAGGTCCAGAACTCAACTTTTTTCTATGAGTGGAACTCTCTTTTCCTGAGTCTTATCGTCTGTTTTACTTAGTGCTCATAAAATCATTTGTACAAGTTTGCTTTATTGATCATTATAACATAATATTTACCTGGAAGACGGCGTGACGTACAGGACGCCTCAATTGCTTTTGACTTGACAGTACAACTGTGTTCCATATTTAGGGATCTTCCTCCAAGAACATGCACTTTCAAGGTGCCATGCTAAATTCAGTTTCAGGCTGGTTTCCATTTGGCCAGATTGATTTCACTGAAATTACCTCCTTAATGGCACATTTCTAAAACCAGGCTCCGCCTTTACCACTCAAGATATTTTGGATCAGTCTTGGTCCACCCCCATGTATGGCCAGCCTGACGTTGCAGTTCAACACCAGCTCTCACACTCTTTAAACTCTGACTCTGTATCTTTGTGCTGCCCTGTTGTGTTTCTACTCTGCCCCTTCTGGTGTGACTGCTCTCCTTTCGGGCTCTAATCTCCTAATATTCTTAACACTCAGAACTATTCTTCATTCTCATC
The DNA here is from genome assembly GCF_964263255.1 of Lissotriton vulgaris. Taxonomy (NCBI): domain Eukaryota; kingdom Metazoa; phylum Chordata; class Amphibia; order Caudata; family Salamandridae; genus Lissotriton; species Lissotriton vulgaris. Next base: position 918,666 of record NC_141690.1, read on the forward strand.
CACTAGAGATCTCCCTATTTTTATCCAGTATTTGGGTGTCTTTCATAGATTCACATGCCTGAATCATTCCCCGTCGTCGAGACGGGAGCCTCCGGTACATAAAAAAGTAATGTCCTAAGACATACATAAAGAGAATAGGTCTAAGGGTCTAACCTTAGTAACCTATCTAGGTCCTTATGCAGGAAGGACCAAAAGAGTAGGCTCCAGGGTCCCACCTTGGTAGCCTATCTGTGTCCTTTTGTAAAAAAGGACCAAAACAAAAGGAACAACCAATCAGCTACTACCTCCCTCTAGAACCTTCCTGTGAGGAGCCTCAGTCTCTCAGATTTTCTACCGCACGTTGTGCTAGGGAGTCTCCACCTGAGTTCTCCTCAGGAATATCGTATTTTCTCCAAACTTCACAGTTTTTTCGACTTTCTACTATGGCTGACGTCAAGAAAAGAGCACTTTTCCGTCCCTGTGCCTCCTGTGGTAAACTAAGGCTCCACGTGGACGACGAACATGAGGAATGCCTGTATTGCCTCTACCCTCACCACAAGACCATCGACTGCAAGATTTGCCGTAAGTTCTCCGTCAAAACCCAGAAAGACCGGGAAGGGAGACTTCTTATCTGGCTGAACAGGCTCAAAGACAAACCGACCGACCTCATTTCCGAGGGTGGGAGCATGTCGGTCGCCTCACAACTTTCCCTGAAGAGGCCTAGGGCTTCCTCGCCTGGCCACTCAGCGACCCCTCCTAAGAGGTCTAAAAAGTCTTCAGAGGGCAAGCCTGCCGTATCTAGCAAGGACCTTCCTGTCCCTAGGAAGCAACCACTGCTTACGGTGACGACGGCGCAATCGGCGACCACCTCATCGCCTAAAACCGTCTCAACATCGACGACGACGGTATCGACGACGATGGCATCGTCGGCGTCCTCCTCATCGACGACTCTAACCTACTCGTCGTCAGCAGGACGACCGATTTCATCCTCCGCACCGTCGACGACAAGACCGTCGACGAGGACATCGACGACGGCACCGTCGACGAGGGCGTCGACGACAGCACCGTCGACGAAGACGTCGACGACGACACCGTCGACGAAAGTCACACCGTCGACGAAGCCGTCGACGAGGGACACTCCGTCGACGAAGGGCGCTCCGTCGACGACGGCGCCGACGACGAAGCAGTCGACGAAGGAAACGCTGCTTAAAGCTCCGTCGACGAGAGGGTCGTCGACGGATGCACCGTCGACGAAGACTATACCGACGGCTACTGGTACCTGGAAAGAATCCGAGCTCTTGTCACACGCAATGGACGCTCAGACTTCCCATGTCTCCATTAGGATCACCAAAAGGCAGATCACTCCGGAGATGACCTCACCTAGTAAGGTCCAACAGCTGACACCATCCTGCTTCTTACAGGACCAGGAGCCGGAGGAGGAGGAGGAGTTTACCCAAGCCACTAGTCCTTCCGACCTAATTGTCAAGTGCCAGAGTACGGACGAAGAGCAGGAGGTTGAGGAATCGACCCCTCCAGTAGTGCCTACCCAAGTCCACACCCAGGTGACCCCAATGGTGTGCTTGCCGGCCTCATTGGTTGCAGACTTGAGCTTTCTCGTCCAAGACTACAAACTGCGGTTTCCGCAGAAAGCCACCCCTACTGTCCCACCAACCCCGCAGCCATCTGTGCCCGTTCCTGCACAAGGGACAAGACCTAGGCCCCCTCCACTGGTCCTTCCTAGGACACAGGACCCTGCTCAAGACCCTATCTCGTCCGAGGAAGAGGACAGAGAACATGAAGAAGGGGAAGTCCGAGATGATGATACGGACGTGGATGCGGACCAGGACTATGTCACTCACTCTCCAGCCTCTCCGGAGCCACAATCTTCTGAGTCTCCACCTGCTGATATTGGAGGTTTCCATAACCTCATGGAAAGGGCTGCCAAAAGGTTCCATATGTCAATGGAATCTCAGGAAACTGAATGTTTCCTCTATGACTTTAAAGAACCAACTAAGAAAACTACTAGATCGATTCCGATCATTGATTATCTACTCAAACAGGGCAAGCAGCTCATGCAATCTCCAGCTTCCCTACAGGTAATCGTACCCAAACTGGATAAAAAGTACAGAGCTACGTCTTCAGCTCCAGCATGCCTCACGGGTCATCCCAAGGCGGACTCTGTGGTCACCCAGGCGGCGCAGAAGAACTCGCGTAACCCTGCATCACCTTTATCGACACCACCACATAAAGAAGGCAGGAAGTTAGATGCAGTTGGGAAACGCTTTTCCACTACCTCTGCGACAACGGTGAAAATTGCCAATTCCATCGCCCTTCTTGGGCGTTACAACCGCCAACTCTGGGCGGACATCGCGCCCTACATTGCCGACCTGCCAGAAGATGCTAAAGCGGAGGCACACTCGCTCCTCCTTGAGGGCCAAACATCGGCCTCAGAACTGATAGACTGCGCCATTGACGTGGCCATGACTGGATTCAGACAGCTGGCGGGAGCCGCTGTCCTACGACGCCAAGGCTGGCTTAAAGCCACCTCTTTCAGACAGGAGGTCCAGACCAAGATCTTAGATATGCCCTATGATGGCGATCATCTATTCGGCGAGAAGATTGACGAAGCCCTCTCTGCAATTAAAAAGGACACTGACACAGCCAGAGCCCTGGGCACTCTGCAATCTCGCACTCAGTCCTTTCGTGCCAACAGGGGGAGGGGACAATCCTCCTATAGAGGATCTTATCAAAACAAGTCCTCTTACTCTTACTCTCAGGGTAAGACGCAATTTCAACAGCGCCAAAACCAGTCGGGACGTCAGTCCTCCTTCAATAAATCGTCCTACAGAGGGAAAGGACAGAAGAGACCAGCAGGCAATCGACAATGACTTTTCCAATTGGCCAGCCCCTCCACCATCGCTTCCCTTGCGACTTGGAGGGAAGCTTTCCTTTTACCTTCAAAACTGGCGGCAAATAACGACAGACCGGTGGGTTCTACAACTCCTTCAATTCGGCCACTCTCTAGAATTCCTCTCAAACCCTCCTCAGACACCACCTGTCAAGCGTCCTCACAGACACCTGCGGCTGCTTCGGCAAGAACTAACATCCATGCTCCAGAAAGGCGCAATAGAAAAAGTTCCACACGCCCAGATGGGGGAGGGCTTCTATTCCCACTTCTTCCTCATCCACAAGAAGGGGAAGAAATGGCGTCCAATTCTCGACTTAAGAGCCCTCAACGTGTTTCTCAAGAAGCAATCGTTTCGAATGGTCACGCTACAGGAGATCCTGGGACTCCTGGAAAAAGGCGATTACATGACATCACTCGACCTACAGGACGCCTATTATCACATCCCTATCCTCAAGGGTCACAGAAAGTTCCTAAGGTTTGCAGTCGCAGGGATACACTACCAATTCCGCGTGCTCCCCTTCGGCCTCAAATCTGCTCCAAGGATCTTTACGAAATGCCTTTCTCCTGTCGCAGCCTATCTCCGCCAGCAGGGACACCAGGTCTTCCCTTACCTGGACGACTGGCTGGTAAAAGCTCCGTCGAGAGCAGCCGCAGCTGCATCTTCCAGCGCCTGTCTGCATCTTTTCCGCCGCCTTGGACTGACCCTCAACAGGGAAAAGTCATCCCTGACACCAGCCCGAGTCATCACCTTCCTAGGAGCGACCCTGGACACGGATTGCACGAAGGCCTTTCCATCACAGGAGAGAAAGTCGAAACTCATCTCCTTGGCCAAGTCAGTGGCATCCAAAAAGTCTCTGACCGTCCGCCTCTTCAAATCGCTCCTTGGCATGATGTCGTCATGTATCCTACTCATCCCTCACTGCCGCCTAAAAATGCGCCCCCTTCAGGAAGAACTGTCAAAACAATGGACACAAGCGAAGGGATCCTTCGAGGACCGCTTACGAGTCACTCAACATCTAATCAACAGTCTACAATGGTGGACTTCAGACAAACACCTGTCGCAAGGACTACCGTTCCTGCTTCCGGCGCAACCACATATCATCACCACGGATGCATCCTTGGAGGGCTGGGGTGCAGTCCTACAAGAACTGCAGACCAACGGAAAATGGTCGCCACAGGAGTCCAAGCTCCACATCAACATTCTAGAGCTACGGGCGGTCTTCCTGGCGCTCCAATCGTTCCTCCCGCGCATCAGAAACTCCCCAGTGCTAGTCAGGACGGACAACACCACGACTATGCACTACCTGAACAAACAGGGTGGGACGCTCTCGCTATCTCTCTCTCGAGAATCTCAGAGAGTTTGGAACTGGCTTCTACAACATGGCATCACCCTCAAAGCCGAATACGTTCCAGGCAAGGACAATGTCCTGGCGGACGCCCTCAGCAGAGAACAGTCCCTATCCCACGAATGGGAGTTAGACGAGAGTGCATTGAACCACATCTTCACGAAGTGGGGGACACCACAGATAGACCTCTTCGCCACCAGGGAGAACGCCAGATGCCCAAGCTTCGCAAGCAGGCTTCCCCAACCAGGAACTCTAGGGAATGCATTTTCAATAGCTTGGCAGAACGTGTTTGCTTACGCCTTTCCGCCATTCCCACTGATACCCAGGGTAATCAGGAAAATGAAATCGGAGCCCTGCACTCTAATCCTCATCGCCCCATCCTGGCCGAGGCAGCACTGGTACACGGAGCTCCACCGTCTATCCGTCCACCCACCTCTTCGTCTTCACAGTCACCCAACCCTGCTCACGATGTCTCACGGGCAGGTTCTCCACCCGAACCTGGGCCCTCTGAAATTGTCAGCCTGGCTCCTGACTACCGTGAGTTCAGCCATCTAAACATCCCACAAGAGTGCAAAGATGTCCTGTCCAACGCCAGAGCTAACAGCACAAAAAAGACTTATACTCTCAAGTGGAAACGCTTCTGCATCTGGTGTGAAAAGGAGGGTCTACACCCCTTCCGGGTCACTCCCCAACAACTCCTGCCATACCTTCTACACCTGGCGCACTCAGGCCTGGCCCATGCGTCCATCAAGGTCCACTTGGCAGCGATTTCTAGGTTCACTCGAACTTCTAGGGGCCCCTCTCTGTGGGCGGACAGACTCATTAAGCAATTTCTGAAAGGCCTCTTTAGGTCCTTCCCTAGACCAAAACCTGTCCCTCCAACGTGGCAGCTCAACATAGTTCTTCACCAGCTGATGAAACATCCCTTCGAACCTATCCACAAGTCTGACATAAAATTCCTGTCGTGGAAGACAGCCCTCCTACTTGCTCTGACCTCGGCCAGAAGAGTAGGCGAGCTACAGGCCCTTTCCGTCCAGGACCCATTCCTTCAATTCAAGGAGGACAGAGTCATCCTGCGTACCAACCCACGTTTCATACCCAAAGTCCCTTCGGACTTCCATCTTAATGAGCCGGTGGTTCTTAAATCATTCTTTCCGAACCCATCTACCCCGGCTGAGAGATCACTGCACTCTTTAGACCTTCAAAGATGCCTAAAATTCTATCTTGACAGAACGAGACAATTCAGGAAGTCATCCCAACTCTTTGTCGCATTCAGCAGGCCTAGGAAAGGCATGCCCTTAACTAAACAGAGCATATCACGATGGATCTCCTCAGCCATAACTCTCTGCCACGAGAAGGCAGGAAGACCTCTGGACTCACGGGCCAAAGCCCACTCCACCAGAGCCATGTCTACGTCTGCGGCACTATTTGCTGGAGTGCCACTCCTAGACATCTGTAGAGCGGCGACCTGGAAGTCCCCGCATACCTTCACCAGGCACTACTGCTTGGACGCTGAGCTGACGAAAGACGCAGCAGTGGGCAGAGCAGTGCTTCGCCATCTATTCCAGTGAGGTGAGCCCTCCTACTTCCCACCATCCTTGACTGGTATGCACATTTCTTTGTTACTAGATTCTGCATGACATTGTATGCTGTTGTTTTTTCCTACAGTCACAAATGTTCATTACTTGCAGTAATATACTGTCTGTATCTTCACAGAATGTGCATATTGTATTGCTTGCTACTCTGATTCAGGCATGTGAATCTATGAAAGACACCCAAATACTGGATAAGAAATGCGTTACTTACCTGTAACTGCAGTTATCCAGTATTAGTGTCTTTCATAGATTCACATGCACCCTCCCGCCTCCCCTGGAAGGACTCACCTCTCTCTACAGGTTTACACCTATCCAACTTGGTGCGTACGAAAATCTGAGAGACTGAGGCTCCTCACAGGAAGGTTCTAGAGGGAGGTAGTAGCTGATTGGTTGTTCCTTTTGTTTTGGTCCTTTTTTACAAAAGGACACAGATAGGCTACCAAGGTGGGACCCTGGAGCCTACTCTTTTGGTCCTTCCTGCATAAGGACCTAGATAGGTTACTAAGGTTAGACCCTTAGACCTATTCTCTTTATGTATGTCTTAGGACATTACTTTTTTATGTACCGGAGGCTCCCGTCTCGACGACGGGGAATGATTCAGGCATGTGAATCTATGAAAGACACTAATACTGGATAACTGCAGTTACAGGTAAGTAACGCATTTCTTCTACACACTGGACCTTATTGGTGAACAGAGGGTGCACAAGAACTTCCTTTAATGAGACCTAGACAAGGACACCGACAACAATGCTCCTTGCATGCCAGTTTATTGTAGTGTTATTTTCCACTGAATCCAGTTGATGTTTTGCTTATGTTTTTGCACCGGTTTTACAATAGTGTCTTCCTTCTTGGCTTTGACTACTGTTTGTATACTGTAAACCCTCCGATCCTCCCTATTTTAGCATAGATCACCGGATATAATTTTCCTGAATTCTGGTGCTGCCTGTTCTTTGAGATTTTTGTTTGCAGTTTCAAGTGGCCTTTATTTGCCCACATATGGAATCCACCAATCCAACTTTCTGTGATTATGTTGCTGATTTTATACTGTCTTCCATTTTCCATATACTTTACCTCAGTTTCTTAGGATTTCATCTTGTGCCTTATGTCAACAGAGATATTCTTGTTCATATTGGGGTGTGAATATCAAGAATGATAAGAAAAAGAAAGAAATGTGTGTTCTCTGAACACCGAGTCAGGCAAGCTGCTTGCATATTGGTTTGGCCCAAAAGGCAGATAGAAGCATGTATTTAAAGGATAGCAGGATTGTAGGAAAATTTGCTTTTTTTCTCATGGTCACCCCATATTTTTCGAATTTTTGTGGACCATATTTTTGCTGCCTATGGGGTTCTGGGCACATTACCACTGCTAAGTGGCTGTGATTCCCCGATAAAGAATGCACGAGACATTGGAACTTCCTGTTTGCCCTATTTAACTTGTAAATTATGCCTATCATGAACCAGTGGCATGGAACGAACTTAAGTCTCGTATGTGGGCTGCACCCATGTGACAAACACACATAGTTCTGCCACGAGCACCTGTGTGCTCTGGCAAGACTGCAGTTTAAGTACACTACAGTGACATATGGCAGGGAACTCTGCCTTTGCCATGCGAGGAAAGACTATTTTATATATTCATGAATCTCCCTTAAAGTGTGCCTTGTAAAGCCTCAGGACATTGTGCGAACATATACAAATAGAAATACTACTGATTGGGGTTAATGTGCCTTCACAGTGAAATAAAAGCCAAAGCTATTTCACTCTGTAGGCCTGACTAGACTTTTCTCTAAAAGGCTTGTTGGGATTCAAATCTTTATTTCCGCCTCCACATAGGAAAGGACTCGAAAAATGCTGCAAACTTATTGGTTTCAAAATCTGCAATCAGATTTTTGGTAACTTATGTATGAAATTGACCGTAAAAATGCACTTTCAGCCGTCTGAGCCAGAACTGGCTTAAGACCAGGTCTGGCACATACCACAACTCCAGAGCTGGAATAAATATCCCTGCTTGAGGGAACTTAATAAATGCGGCTCAGAGGACAGTGGCTTGCCTCTGCGCCCAGGAAAAACCATTGGATGGTAATTGTTGACCGGTAAGCAGGAATTAGCTACTTTAAAATGGACTCGGACAGGTGATGGAAAAAGGGCCGGTTTAGCACTGCCTTTTTTTACTTGGAGGTGGCAGGACAGACTTCTCCTGTTTATTCCCAAGACCCCCTCCTAAATAGCCCATTCTCAGTCACAATAGGAAGGAAAACCAGTACAGCTACCTATCACACTTGCAGAGCTAAAATACCTGGAATACACATCTTTTGTCTATGAGAGGTAACAACTCTCGCCCAAATGACAATGGCATTGCTCTTGGTGCAGGAAAGGCCAATTAGTGTTAACTGCTGACCACTTAGCAGGGATTAGCTATCTGGAAGTGGACAGGAAAATTGTCAGAACAAAGGGCAGCTTCAGCATTGCCTCTTTTGACTTGGAAATGCCAAGGAGGGCTTATTTTACCCACAGGATGCTCCTAGACAGTTTTTTCTCCAGGCACAGTTGGAGGACAACCAGTTTAGACCCTGTTAAATGGAAGAATGGCCAAGAAGCTGAAGACCGGCCTGTCTGATGCATCTGGATCCCACTGTCTTAAAACAGGGGCTCTTAGTTAATTTTACAGTAAGGCAAAGAGGGTTCTTCAAAAGGAGGAGGAAGACTGTGAGAAAATGGTTAAGATTCGGTGGAAGAAGTTCTCCAGTTGCTGGCTAGTAAAGAGGATACATCTGGCACTCCCACCACCTCTTTCTTAGAACATTCCTGGGAATGGAATTGTGAGTACTCCATCTGAAGAAGGCCCTGCTGGAAGAAGAATCATGTTTCTCACTGATGGCTTCTGCTAGAAGAAGGACTCGAGGACCCCTGAATCCTGCTGGCACCCAGGGACTGGAACTGCTGTCCAAGGGTCAAGTGGTTGACCAACTGTTTACCTGTTTCAGCGACGCACAAAAATAGAACAACTCCTGGAGGGTCCTTCTAACTAATGAGGACTAGACCGACAGCAGTTGATGTAGCTGGAGAGAGACCTAATGCCCAGAAGCCTACTATAAGGAGCTAGGGGCTGCATGACTGACCAGAAGAAGCTTTCTCAGCAGCTGTAGACTAAGTCGAAAGGTAAACCCTTTGACTGGGACAACCCACTTGGTCTATCTGACCTCCCCTCCATCACGTTCGGCCTGAAATTGTGCCGCGATCCCTGTCTACCGTGAACTGTTTTTTCATAATGCTTGTCTTTTTTAAGGCGTTGTTTTGCCTTAACTTTATAAATCCATATCTGATGTCCCCTTAAACTATTTTGATGATCTTGGTGTCTTTTTTTCTCATTAGGATTTTTATTATTTTCATAAGTTGGTTTAGGAATTTTTTTGTATTGTGTTCTTTACTTTAAAATTGTTGTTACCGCTTGAACTTCACATCTGAGGATTGCCTGCTATGCTGCATGTGGCAAAGCTACCTAGGGTTGAGAAGAGGTTCTCTCTGAACTCTGTTTTGGCCTAAGCAGAGTGGGTTTGTTAAATTGGTAGCAATACTCCACTCCCAAATTAATAACCTCATATCTGACAAGACTAGTTTCATAATTTCTGCATCTGAATGGGCACCTTTGTGCGCAGAAAGGTGTTAGAAACATTCGGCCACATGCATCAATCTATTTAGGAAGTGCAAACGGTGCGAATCGGTAAATTAGGCTGGTTTCGATTCCTAAATAAGTTTTTGGGATGCATCAAACATTTTTGGAAAAATCGCTATTTTTAGCGAATTCCAAAAATGCGATTGCTTTTAAGGAATCGCAAATTTGCGATTCCTTAAAAGCAATGCATGATTACTTTTAAAATTGCGAATTCGCAATTAGGGGGTGCAAATTACCACGAGGGTGAACCTCGTGGTAATTTGCGAAAATGTATTAAAATGCTCAAAATGGCATTTTAAAACACTGTCATGTTACAGACACACATGTCCTTAGGACATGTGTGTGTGAAACATGCACTTCAAAATACATTTCATGGGTGCGGGGGGTCCTTTGGACCCCACCTGCACCCATGGAATGCATTAACATTTTGCGAATCGCTAATTGAAATTCGCAAAATGTCAATGCCTTCCCATTGATTCTTAGGAATCAATGGGAATTGCGAAATCGCAAATTAGAATTCGCATAATATTTGCGATTTGGTAAAAATTGCGATTTTTACCGAATCGCAAATATTATGCGATTTAAATCATGCATCCCGATTTGCGATTCCTTATTTGCGATTCCCTAAAAATCGCAAATTAGGAATCGCAAAACCGGACTTTGATGCATGTGGCCGTTAGTGCCTTAGAAAAAAAGCTGTGACCAATTTACACTGCCCGTTTGCTTTAAACGTTGATGGTAGAACTTGTCTGTTTTGAAAGTCCAGCTGTACAGCGTAGCTGTCTCCATACCTGTTTTTACAAATTCTTTAAAATATACGTAAAATTGTTACTTCCTATTTAGACATTGGATTTCCTAAGCAGAAGTGAGATCAGGGTCAGCTATAGAGCTTACCATGTTTGAAACATTTCTCATAAACAAGTCCTCATCTTGACACCTAATTTTAAACATGTATTTCTTCTTAAACACCCCACAACAAATCTTAAGTTGCCACTTCTGAAACCATGGAATGAAGAGTTAGGCTCTGAATTTGACCATAATGCACCTATGAGGTAACAGGAAAGGAGTGAAGCTATTTACAAGCTTTACACAGGATAAACTCTCTTAAGGAGTGGGGTTTACTGAAGAGGTTGTAGGAGAAATGTGACCTTGCTTCATAATATGTTTAAGTGCCTAAAGTAGAATAATACTGGACTGCAGTTCTGAGTGAGATTCAGCAAGCCTCTGGGTCCGATCTGGCCAAGTGCCAAGAAATGATTCTTGTAGGGCTTCTTTCACTTCACTGAGCCTACACTGATTGCTCTTAGCCAGGGGGGAACCTGTATTCCATTTAGAGCTTTTTAATAGCTGAGGGACTATTTTACACATCAAAAGTACACAGAAACATGACACATTAAAGCTGTTACCTCATGAATGAATTGTGTGTTGATAACAATTCTTTTTTGTTTCGTTTTTTCACTGCAACATGCTTTTATAAAATATTTTAGTGAGGACTCCAAATGCAAGATAGACCTATTGCCTTTGCCAATGATTTTTTACATAGTTGTCCTAATTATGCACAACTGTGACAGGTGTCTGCATTTCTTCTGTCTGTTCACGAGTTATTGAGAAGGTGGCTAGGCACTCCCAAGTTCAAACCCCATTGTTGTGTCTGTGGCAACATGAGAAAAACGTAACCTGCTGCTTCATAAACGTACTCTCCCCTTGTACTAAGGGAAGGTCCAGTCAGAGAAGTGATGGGAAACATGCGCCCTTACCTGTTCACAGAAATGAAGGCACATGAAAGAGCTGGTGCATTAAGGGACATGGGTTTAGAAATGAAATACGAATCAATATTGGGAAAGGGAGGGTTGTAGGTATAACTTGTGCTTTGTACCCTGATGTTGTCCTGAAGGTTGCTTAAAGTTTGCATAATTCCTTTTGCTAACCACTGATCAGTCACCGGCTCTCAACCAGTGATCAGTTACCAACTCTCAAGTTGGGATGGTAACTGGTTCACAAATCGAAAAGGTGGCCTTTTGAATTGTTCTTCTCTGTGACTGTTGAGAAAGTTATCGGGATCTTAGGCAGATTTCTGCAAGACCCCTGCACGCTTTCAGTGAAATGTTTTAGATAACCATTTTGAGAAAATAAATCCCATTTCCTTTAAGGAAAACAGGCTGCATTAAAAAAAGTTTTCTGTATTTAAACAGTCACATACGTGATGGTCTGCTGGCCTTTACAAGACAATATCCCTGTGATTGTGGTCAATCTCATAGGAGTTGCACTTTTTGACCTGTCTGATGAATATTAATTAGGCAGGTCATTTTGTGACCCTCTGCCATTCGATATTATATGAACCTACCTATTTGTACATAGATTGGTTTGCAAAATCCTATTCCACTTCCAAAACGTTGAGGTGCAATCTATAACCACTTTCCGTGAATGGAATACCAGTGTGAATTACATTAAGACAGAACATATATAACTTGAAGCAGCAGTTAATAATAATAATAATAATCTTTATTTGGATATAAAATATCCTTAAAAGAGCACCTCGAAGGTTCAAACAGCAATACATATTATTGAAAAAGAGAGAGGAAACTCAACACAAACAACAGTGATTAAGTAAAAATCTTCCAAAATACATTGGGGGGGCTGCAGTTACATATTGGTGATTAAAAAACATAATGTACAAAACAGCAAAGTCAACTTGGCATTATAACACACAAGATTTGTGGAGCTAACAATTAGCAATGTTGAGCTAGTGAGTGCAATCTAGTGTTCAACAATAGCAGCTGGTTATGATAATGTCCAATCAAATAAGAACAGTTTTAGCAGCATAAAAATAAAGTGCAATTTAATATAAGCTGTTACTTAAAAAGAGAAGGCATTGGTGAGCCCTTCCAGTTACTAAGTAAAATTACGATATGCATCGCGTGTAAAAGTTGTGAGGCCTATATTTAGAGCTATATTTTCAGGGGTCAGAGCTGCGATAATTGCCTGTCTGCAGGTCCGAATTCCCAACCTGTTCCACTCAATTTACGTCTGCGCTGTGACGTAAGGGCTGGGCAAAGACAGACCACATGCTCCAAGGTTTCAGCCGTCTTGCCACACCCTCTACACAATAAATCTTCTGACGTACAACGCCAAGAGGGCAAATCTTTTAGGAATCGCCAGTCACCCAGTCTAATGGCCATAAAACTACGTTTTAAGTACAGGGAGTAAGTGCAGGACAAGTAGGAAGCAGGGGATATTCTCCCGTATGAATTCATTATTGCCCATGCGTGTCTGCGTTTAGCGAAATGTGCTTTATCAATTATAAGGGACCTCATTCTGACACATTTCTTAATTATGGTTTTAAATGCTGTTGTGCTGGGATTGAGGGCCCATAAGTCGCCTGCAGACATTTCACGGATGAAGTCCTCAAAAAGACGGCCGTACGATCCACCTGCGTTTTTCTGGGAGATATCTAACCAAACTAATGACTCTAATGAGCCTGTGTCTGCTCGTCTGAGTTTATGGCATAGATTTAAAAACATGCCGATGTTAGAAACTTCATAATTTAATAAGCAGCAGTTGCTTGCCCTTTTTCTCTGATTGGTACCATATGATGTATGATGAAGGTGACTTTGTCAAATATTCACGTTTACATGCTCTCGTCTAGACTCTTCAATTATTGAATATTCAGTTATATGTCTTCTTTAAACCATGGGTTAACTGTCCCTGGGCAGAACCTTTCACAAGGTCTTAAAAATAGCAACGTGTGCAAATACGCACTCCATTTCCAGATGTGAGAGTGTTTTAATAAGCGAGTGCGGAATTATTTTTTCATCACTGAATCCCCCTTGAATTGTTTGTACTACATTTTCCATTCTCATGGAGAAATAAAACTGAATATTTAATCTGCAAGGCACGAGGGACGGTAATACTCTGCTGTCAAGCGTCAAAAAAGGCATTGCGTTAAATATTTAAATCTGACCTTTATGATTTAGCTTTTAACTGTTTAGAAGGCTGCAGTCTGAAAGTCCTCAAACATATTCTGATGTCTCATGCCTCTGGAATTTCAGATTTTATTTTTAAATATTTTGTTCATGTTTAGAAGTTTACAACAAGGTCCTTCAAGGCTTTGGTCATGAAAAGTTAAGTACCCTGGGGTTAAGGACTCATACAGCAGAATAGATAACTTCTGCAGTCTGACCAATGCTTTGTTTCAAATGGTAGAGTAAGGATTGCATTCCATGCCTTTTTAGCTCCCACCTAAATACAGTTTTAGGTTTGTGTTATTGAAATCCCTTTGTGCATAATAACAATGCTTACAAAGGGTTTTAGGTCCGCCCATCGCTTATCGTTGGTTAATTTCCTTGTCAATGTCATTTGCTTGCTTCTTATTCAATGGCTTTGCTTCCTCTTTTTGGGTTTGACCCTGCCCTGGAATATCGCTTCTTTACCATAGTTTTGACGTTCAGTGGATGACTTTTTTCTTAAGTCTTTAGTGCTCCATTGGAGTGCATGTTCTTGCTTATTATGTTATTATGGTATGTAGATTTATCACATATTCAAGAAGTGAAGAGGAGGAGGCTTGCATATGTAGCGACCGGTCATTCCACTCTATAGGAGGGATGTACGTGAAGGCCTTACAGCCGGATCTCGTTTTCAGTATGCGTGTGATACGTGCCAATAGGAGTCCGAATAAGCGGAGGTGTCTGGAAGGTTGATAAAAACAGATGCAATTGTTGAGGTATGCCGGGCCAGTGTTCTATATAACATCAATATGGTAGATGGAAGTTTATGCTCCATGTTTAGTCAGTACTTTGTCTTCTAGGACTGCCAACAGATTTCAGAACTACTATTAAATGCATGGTAGCCCTGCTGAGAAGTGCATATACTGCTGCATTACATATATGACATCCTTGCTGAGGAACATAGGTACTTTTTCATTCTGTTACATCCTTCTTGGATATGTTTAAACAGTCCCTTGAAAACTTTAAATTCCATGCTGGGATGTACTGGGAGCCTCTCATATTTCCAACTTACATACGCCATAAATGCCCTGAAGAGCAAAATGACCGTTCAGAATTGGTGCCTATTCAAATTTTAATATATTAAAATTGACACGTGCCAGTGATGAATAATACAAGTGCAGTGGGTCAGCAGAAAAGCGCCCCTCCTGACACAAAAATGTATAGTAACCGTATTACAGAATTGATTGTTACCCCCACCCCTCCTTTTGAAAGCCATTGACTACAATATGGCATTAAAAAAAAGCCAGGCCTCTCTGCTGCTGCCTTTTTATATTGCCCGGATGATGGCATTTGGTAATTCGATAGTTTCAGGAATGGGTGTCTTGAAGTAGAAGCCGATATGAGCTCAGCTGCGGCTCAGAATGTGTTATTTTATTACCTTATTTGTACAGTCGCTAAAGTATTTGTCAGCATTTATTCTGAATTATACATTTTGTACAATTGCGCTCTGTTGGAAAGTGAACAAGAAAAGACACTGTGTCTAGACTAACAACAATAGCTGATTACATTTCTGTCTCTGTCGTTTCCCCTTTATCAAGTTCAGAAGGATTTCCTGATCACAATAACTTCCTGAGTCGCACCCTGTGCTCTAAACCACTCAAAATATAATTTGTGCGTCCCAGATATCACATATGGGTTTTGTATGGAAAACATGGTTATAAACGTTGCTCTCCAGCAAAGCTCTATTTATTTGCACCGCCCCGTTAAAAAGAGGATCTGCTACTCTGCCTAAAACTTGCTAGGCATGGGGCACCGAGCAGACACTGCACTATTCCTGCATTCCTCTAGATAACAGACCACGCCCTAGGCAGCAAGGCTCCCAGCTTATTACTACAAATGGCCCTGGCTTCATTATTTGTCAACAAATAGTTTCTCCCCCCACCCCCCCTTGTTACATCTCTCCTCTGTCAACGGTTAGCCTTCTGTTTCCATTTTCTGTTCTCCATTTTCTCATAATCCTTATACCATTCACTTCCCTCTCTCATCGTAGCCCCACTCACCAGGATCTCTTACTTGCTTCTTACACTCTGCTTTCTTCCTGTCATCTTTCGCTTAATAGCCTCGTCTCTCACTCTGCTCATTTAGTCACTCATATTCTCCTTTACTCACGTCCTCCTCGCGGTCTTTCTTTTCGCAACCTCTAAAACGTTCTCAATGTTATTCTACTAGGTAGCTTTCCCATGCTAACAACTACTCCCTTCCTCCTCTTTCTTGTAGTTGTAATCTTTAAAGGAATTTCTGAGGTAATTGAAGAACCGACTCCGTTATGGGAGGTTACAACTCCTACTTAACAGTTTCTCGTTTGATAGTTTCCTGGCCCAGTTACTCCTTATCGCTCTTAAAACGTGTGTGAATATAAAACAAGTTCAAAAGATTCTTCAGCTAACCGAAAAGCCAACTTTTCTCCTCTGAAACCCCTTTTACTGGTACTCCTGTTCCACCCTGCTGCTCAGATGCATCTAAGGAAACTGCCCCAGCCAGCACACCATTCTTTCTCATTCTGAATGGTTTTCGGAAGGGTCATTTAGCCTCTCTAATCCATCCGAAAAAGCAAGAAGCCAATCAATGAGTGGGTTACCATGCAGTCATTAAATGGAACCCTTGGACTTAGTGGTGATGTCGCTCTTTTTCTTGATGTCTCTGACCAACCAGGCCTTAGTCCTCAGACTTGCAAAAGTGATCTTTAACGGCGCCAGGCAAAACATTGATCCTGGAACTTAGTTCCAGGATCTTGGTCTAGCCAGAACCCAGCCTGAAAAGGCCACCTGTCCTCCGAGTTGGAGGTCAGATAAGCTTTACCTACTTATCTAGGAATGGTAGCCAAGAGAGTCTGGTACCTCTTGTCTAGGAGTGCTTAGCCGTCTTTCTGTACTACTTGGTCTCCTGGTCTTCCTAGAGACAAAGGTCTGTTTAAAGGTGGCTGGAAAGGAAATACTCCCAAGAATGGGGTCAGTTAGAAAAAAACATGTCATCAGGGGCTAGAGGCTGTTAATATCTAGAAGGTCGATGGCAATATGAATAACAATACATTCTCTTCCAGGGGATACTCATCAATAGTCCTAAGCAGTGAATTATCCCCGCCCGTGTGCGGGACGCTGGAGCTTATAGCAAAATATATATATATATATATATATATCTATCTATATATATATATATATATCTATATATATATATATCTGCAAATCCTGACCGCCAGTCGAACGGCGGAATGCGCCAGGCAAAGACCTCTGCACCCAATCCAAAATCCTCAATGAAGAGTCAAAGCCACATTAGCTAACAGTTCCATCCGTTTATTACCAAGGTGAAAATGCCGGACCAGTGTCCTCCATAACGCGTTTCACTCCTCAAAGGGAGTACATACATATACAGGTGTATGTCTTGAAACTAAAGTTTTTAAACTTTCAACCGCATACACCCAAATATGTATGAAAACCTACATATATGTAACTATGCAGCCCCATAAAAGAATACAAATTAAAAAAGGGACAAACAGCCAGAAACAACTCTGCAATACTTGTATAGTTATAAGTCACTTAAGACAACTTGTAATAGAGACCATACACCCAAATGGCTTCATACAAGAATCTTTTATTTTCCAGAACGAGGAAAAAAACACATGTAATTGCAGGCAGTTTGGCCCATGGGCTGCATAGGAATAGCTGTCCTAAGAAACAAAAGACAACTGGCACCTGCCCTTTAATATGCACAAGAATCTAGGCACTTTGCCTTTAAGAACCTCAGAGAGCCCTGTGCTCCCAGCATGCACCACAGATGACAGTTAGGTCAGTTCTATTTTTCCGGCTCCCTCTGAGAGGATCCTGGAGCTTGAGCTTGACAGTTTTTTGACTTTTTAGTCAGAAATAATTATTTTTCTTGCTGTTTAGCAATTCTCCTGTGCTGGAAGAAGTTTTACCTTCTTTTTCTGACAGAAATGTTTCACCTTTTTCTGTCAAAATGCCAGCACTCTTCAGAAATTGTCCATCCTGTGGAAAAAAGATGGCTATGTCGGATCCACACTCCATGTGTATCGCCTGTCTTCCCTCTACTCATAAGATAGACACCTATTATCACTGCAAAAGGTTTTCCTCAAGAACACTCAGTGATAGAGAGAGGATTCGGCTTCAGACTCATCCACAGCATCGACAACGACACCAGTCTGCCTCTACAACATCTAGAAAAAGGCAGATTCCAGATTGTTCACCGTCAGCAGCCACCGTAGAAGAAAAGGTCTGAAGAGTCTCCGACGTCGAGACAGCGTAAGTCTTGGTCGTCGAGAAAGGCCTCGACGTCGAAGCGTCCTACTTTGAACCCAAGGCATGGTCAAGATGCGGGTCTATCGAAGTCGAAACATACATCGTTGTCTAGACACCCATCGACGTCGAGACACTCTCCGTCACCTCACCGTAGGTCAACGTCTAGTAGCTTTCCAACGTCAAAGAGACCTGAAGGCCAGTCGATGTCAAGAGCAATTCACCACTCGACGTCGAGATCATCACGACGTCTAGGACGTTCAATGTCGAAGTCACCACGACGTCATGCCAGGTCAACGTCGAGGTCCCCTTTGAAGATGTCAATCTGCACAGCCCTTGACTCCTACGGGGCATCGCCATGGTTCGACGTCGAGGGAGAGGCATTTGTCAACGTCGAGGCCATCGACGTCGAGGGACAAGGAACCTGCTGGAGCCTAGGAGGAGGTTGCCGGTACACCTCACTCTCCCTCAAGATGTTCGTCACCGGGACTCCATATTGTACAGGTTTCACCGGAAGGTTCTCCAGGAGTTGGGGAAAGAACCTCGGCGGAAGAAAGCTAGGACTCAGCAGCCCTGGGTCGGACTACTCCTGTACCTACTCTCCTTCCCGCCTGTCAAGATCTCCAATTCAAACACCTCAGAGATCTCCACGAAGATCAAGGACACCCACAGTGGTATCTTCCAGAAGAAGAACACCGACTAGATCACGCTCTCCGCAATACCGTCATAGGCATTCAAGTGATAGATCTAGGTCTTTTCATTCTTCACCAAAGAGTAGGCCACGAAGACCTCGCACCTGGTCTACCTCTTCTACTAAGACCTCTATCAGAGATTACTCTCCTACTTGAACCTCTACACCTCCATCAAGAGTTTCGCCTGTGGACGATCTCACTACCTTCAATGAGGTGTTATGCCGAGGAGCGAGCAAGTTAAATATAACGATGTTGGTTCCTACTATTCTACCTCTGTAATCTTCAAGACCCTGCATCACCGTTCCTTAGCCAGGCCGTTGCTCCCTCTCGTTCCTGGAAATATTATTGATCTTGCCACTCAGACTTTTCTAACTCCTGCAACAGTGGGTTCTGTGTCATCATGAATAGCTAAGAAATATAAGGCCCCTGATCAGGATCCATTATTTCTTCGCTCTGATCCGCCTCCAGATTCTATCATTGTGGCAGCGGGTCGGAAGTCCCAGTCATCTATGTCTTCCTCCTCCGCTCCTCCAGATAGAGACAGCAAAGTAATGGATTCCATGGGCAGGAAGATGTGCAACACATCGGCCTCTTTCATGAAGGTTTTCAGTGCCTCTGCTCTATTGGGAAGATACGACAGGTCCTTATGGGACTCTCTGGGTCGTTTTGTAGATGAGCTTCCTAAAGAAGATCAACAAGATTTTTTGAGAAATCTTACAAGAAGGAGTTCTTGTCTCTATCAAGTTATTAGCGCCTCAGCGGATTTAGCTGCTCACGGATACGCTCACGGGATCTGTTCAAGGCGTTCTGCATGGCTGCGATTAACTGGCCTTAAACCTGAAGTGCAACGGAAAATTACTAACTTACCGTTCAATGGGTCTTTCCTCTTCGGTCCTCATGCGGACGAAGAGATGACCAAAATGGAGGCGGAACTGGACACAGTAAAAGCGGTGGGTTTGGAGAAAAAAGACTTTTGCAAGCGTTTTTGTTCCAATGAGAAACGCCAGTTCCAGCAAAAGGGTCAATCGAGCCAGTGGCCATCGCAGGGTCAACAATAACAGCAAAGGTCTCATTTCCAACAAAGATGACCAGGGAGGGGAAGATGCAAAAATAGACAACAAGCCTCTGCCTCAAAACAACCAGCGAAGCAATGAGGGGATACTTCCTCTAAACGTGTTGTCCACTCCGGTAGGAGGAAGTATCGCTGGCTTTCTGGAGGAGTGGAACAATATAACAAACGACAAATGGGTGTTAAATATCGTCAAAAATGGATATCTACTATGTTTCAAGACTCCACCTCCTTCGATTCCTCTGAGGGAACTCAGCTCGTGTCATCCCATCCTACAAGAGGAGGTAAACAGTCTTCTGTTAAAAGAAGCCATCGAGCATGTCCCAGTTCATCAGAGACGCCAGTGGATATACTCTCGATATTTCCTGGTCGAGAAAAAAGGTCCTTCTGTGGAGTACAGGCCTATTCTGGATCTTTGCATCTTAAACAAATACATATGAAAAAAAAAGGTTCGGATGCTGGCTCTACACCAGCGGTACAAAAGGGGGTGGTGATGGACGGAGCATCTGAATCAATCAAACACTCACACCCAGTCAAAAGATCTGGGTTGAATCCATCACCGTTCTTTAGCCCACTCTGCCACCCAGTTCAGACATGGCTATATGCAAATCAGTCTGACCTTGTGCCTCATGGGAACAGTGCAGCCCGAACTGCCAAGCCATGTCTTCCCTGGACCGGAAACAAGCTTCAGAGGACCGGTTTCTGGCATTCCAGCCGTCTTCAGCCCGGCTTGCTTGAATCCAGTGGCAAAGTGAAGACATGGCTTGGCAGTTCGGGCTGGACTGTTCCCATCAGGCACAGGGTCAGACTGATTTGCATAAAGCCATGTCTGAACTGGGGTGGCAGAGTGGGCTAAAGAACGGTGATGGATTAAACCCAGATCTTTTGACTGGGTGAGAGTGTTTGATTGATTCAGATGCTCCGTCCATCACCACCCCCTTTTGTACTGGCTCTACATCAGATCTTCCCTCATTTACATCAAGGAGACTGGATGTGCTCCATAGATTTGCAGGACGCCTATTTCCACATTCCAGTGTCCAGGAAGCATAGAAAGTTTCTCCGTTTCCAGGTGGCTCGACACCAATATCAGTTTTGAGTTCTGCCATTCGGACTCAAGTCCGCCCCAAGAACCTTTTCAAAGTGCATGCAGTGGTGGCGGCCTTTCTTCTCAAATGAGGAACTTTCATTTACCCATACCTCGACGACTGGCTTCTGAAAAGTTCCACTCCATCTCTGCTTCAGTCGCATCTGTGTTAGTCTCCACGTTCTGAACAAACTGGGTCTACGGGTCAATTTAAAAAAATCGATTCTCAAACCCACTCAGAACATTCACTACCTAGGATCGTCTCTGGACACCGTGTAAGGAAGCGTGTGTCCTTCGGAGGAAAGATTCGCATCTATCAGGAGGAAATCTCAGGAGCTTCTACAGGCTCTCCACCCTTCGGTCAGACAAGTGTCCTCTATCCTGGGGTCCATGGCCTCGTGCATCTTCATTGTCCCCAATGCCCGATTGCACATGCGTCATCTTCAGCAGGCTCTGGAGGACCAGTGGGCACAGGCATTAGGAAAGTGGGAGGATCGGATTACCCTTCCCCAGTCGGCCAAAGACTCCATCAGGTGGTGGACACCGAGATCAAATCTGCTGCAAGGTGTTCACTTTCACCAAGAGACTCCCAACGCAAACTATTGTGACAGATGCCTCACAGCAGGGCTGGGGTGCCCATATAGATCACCTCCAGGTGCAAGGTCGGTGGTCGGACACAGAGAAGGATTACCATATCAACTTCCTGGAACTGAGTGCAGTCCAGCTAGCTCTCAAATCCTTCTTTCCGTCTCTGAGATCCAACTCCCTCTTGATTCAGACAGACAACACCACAACAATGTTTTATCTGAACAAGGGGGGATGCACCCGGTCCAGATTTCTGTCCCAGAAGGCGCAAGCAATTTGGAAGTGGTTACTGGCAAGACGTCTAGCCATCAAGGCAGTCCACATGCCGGGTGTCCTAAATGTCCAGGCGGACTTTCTAAGCAGAGAGTTCGTAGAAGTGCACGATTGGGTGCTCAACGACATTGCTCAAGGCATTTTTCAACGGTGGGGCTTTCCAGATATAGACTTGTTCGCAGACGCAACAAACGCCAAATGCCCTGTCTACGCATCCAGGTTTCAACAACCAGGTTCAAGCGAGAATGCGCTGCTGATAAGCTGGTCCCAGAACTTGCTATATGCCTTTCCCCCACTGCCTCTCATTCCGTCGGTGATCACCAAATTTTACAAGACCAACCCCAGGATGATACTGATAGCTCCGGAGTTCCACACCAGAGGTTGCCTTGCCGTCCGGACCTGCTGCCCAAGAGCCAAGGGAGAGTGTTCCATCCCAGCCTTCCTTCGCTCCGGCTGACAGCATGGCTCCTGAAGTCTTGCAGTGTGGGCACTTAAACCGGTGACCCACTTGTGGGACACCCCCGCGCCGCACGGCCACCAGCTGCTGCGTGTGCCCCTTGCCTGCCCTCTGCCTCGCTGCTGCCTCGTTTGCCGGTTGCCGGCTGCCTCCGCTGCAGTTGTTTTTGCCTTATTTTGTCTGTAATTTGTGCCTGTATTTTTTATTTCATTTTGCCTGTGTTTTGGTTTCCTTCCTTGTTGTCCGCCTACCTCGCCGCCCTCCGCCCTCCCTTCCCGCCACCGCCGCTTTTCCCCGCCCCTTTTTCTATTCTGTACCCTCCCCGCTCCCGCCTCCCAGCTGCTCCGCCCACCCGCGCACTTGGCCTTAAATGGCGACCGTGCGACGCAGGTGAGTGTGACCCACTTGTGGGACACCCCCGCGCCGCACGGCCACCAGCTGCTGCGTGTGCCCCTTGCCTGCCCTCTGCCTCGCTGCTGCCTCGTTTGCCGGTTGCCGGCTGCCTCCGCTGCGGTTGTTTTTGCCTTATTTTGTCTGTAATTTGTGCCTGTATTTTTTATTTCATTTTGCCTGTGTTTTGGTTTCCTTCCTTGTTGTCCGCCTACCTCGCCGCCCTCCGCCCTCCCTTCCCGCCACCGCCGCTTTTCCCCGCCCCTTTTTCTATTCTGTACCCTCCCCGCTCCCGCCTCCCAGCTGCTCCGCCCACCCGCGCACTTGGCCTTAAATGGCGACCGTGCGACGCAGGTGAGTGTGACCCACTTGTGGGACACCCCCGCGCCGCACGGCCACCAGCTGCTGCGTGTGCCCCTTGCCTGCCCTCTGCCTCGCTGCTGCCTCGTTTGCCGGTTGCCGGCTGCCTCCGCTGCGGTTGTTTTTGCCTTATTTTGTCTGTAATTTGTGCCTGTATTTTTTATTTCATTTTGCCTGTGTTTTGGTTTCCTTCCTTGTTGTCCGCCTACCTCGCCGCCCTCCGCCCTCCCTTCCCGCCACCGACGCTTTTCCCCGCCCCTTTTTCTATTCTGTACCCTCCCCGCTCCCGCCTCCCAGCTGCTCCGCCCACCCGCGCACTTGGCCTTAAATGGCGACCGTGCGACGCAGGTGAGTGTGACCCACTTGTGGGACACCCCCGCGCCGCACGGCCACCAGCTGCTGCGTGTGCCCCTTGCCTGCCCTCTGCCTCGCTGCTGCCTCGTTTGCCGGTTGCCGGCTGCCTCCGCTGCGGTTGTTTTTGCCTTATTTTGTCTGTAATTTGTGCCTGTATTTTTTATTTCATTTTGCCTGTGTTTTGGTTTCCTTCCTTGTTGTCCGCCTACCTCGCCGCCCTCCGCCCTCCCTTCCCGCCACCGACGCTTTTCCCCGCCCCTTTTTCTATTCTGTACCCTCCCCGCTCCCGCCTCCCAGCTGCTCCGCGCACTTCGCCTTAAATGGCGACCGTGCGAACGCGCAGCGGTCACGCGCAGCGGGCGCGCCGATTGTGCGCCGAAGGCGCGCCAAAGGTAAGCCCGTCTACGCCCGTCCGCGCCTGGACCGCGCCCAGTGCCAGGACCCCTGGCCCACGAGGACCCCGACCGACCCGCCTGACGTACTCCGCCGCCACCCTCACCGCTCTCAACACCGGCCGACTCCCAGAATGCCATCAAGCCACTCCACGACGTACCCACGGACCTTTCAGCTGCCACGCCTGCAAGTTCAGCTGCATCCGGACCAGCCTCGCACCAGCACCCGCCAAGTCGAACACCAGCAGCACCCACCTCAAGTGCATCCTGCTCAACACCCGTTCCGTCCACAGACATGCCATCGAACTCTGGAACCTTCTAGACGCCACAGCCCCTGACGTTGCCTTCCTCACGGAGACCTGGATGAACGCCTCTTCAGCTCCCGACATCGCCATCGCTATCCCAGAGGGCTACAAGATCGTCCGGAGGGACCGAAACGCCAACCAGATGGGAGGAGGCATCGCCATCATCCACAGGAGCACCATCCGTCTCACGACCAGCACCAACAACACCCTGACCAGCGCCGAACACCTGCATTTCCAGATCCACACCAACCCGAACACCACCCTCAGAGGCACCCTGATCTACCGACCCCCTGGACCACGCACGCAATTCAGCGAGGACATCGCCGACTTCGTCAGCCCGCATGCTCTCCCCTCCGCTGACTACATCCTCCTGGGAGACCTCAACTTCCATCTGGAGAACAACAACGACCGCAACACCAGCACCCTGCTCGACAACCTCGCCAACCTGGGACTCAAGCAACTGGTGTCCACCCCCACCCACCTCGCCGGACACACACTCGACGCAGTCTTCTCTTCCAGCACAGACATCGACTTCAGCCACGCCACAGAGCTTCAATGGACGGACCACAGCTGCGTCCACTTCACCTTCAAGAGAACGACGACCCACCAACACCAGCAACAGGCCGCCCGCAGAAGCTGGAACAAGATCACAGCAGACCAGCTCGCCACCTCCCTGAGCCAGCACCCTCCTGCCAGCTCAGCGAACCCCAGCCAGGCCGCCGACAACCTCACGAAGTGGATCAGCAACTGCGCGGACGAACTCGCCCCACTGAGGACCCCGCCTAGCAGACCCGGCAGCAAGAAGGCCCCATGGTTCACCGACGAACTCAAGAGCTCCAAGAAGAACTGCCGAGCCCTCGAGAAAGTCTGGAGAAGGGAACCGACACCGGACAACAGGACCTCCTTCAAACTTGCCACCCGGAAACACCACCAGCTGATCCGCGCCGCCAAGAAAACAGCATTCAAGGACCGGTTGGACAACAACGCACACAACTGCAAGGAACTCTTCAACATCGTGAAAGAGCTTTCCAACCCCAGCGCAGGAAACAACGACATCACCCCATCGCAAGACCTCTGCAACTCCCTCGCTTCATACTTCCACAACAAGATCGCGGACATACACAACAGCTTCAACAACCAACCAACGCACACCATGACCGAACAACCACCCCCCATCACCACCCTCCACGCCTGGACCCCGATCAGCACCGAAGACACCATCCGCACGATGAACTCCATCCACTCCGGATCACCGACCGACCCCTGCCCTCACCACGTCTTCAACAAGGCCGACGCTGTCATCGCACCCCACCTGCGAGACATCATCAACACATCCTTCGACACCACCATCTTCCCTGAGAGCTGGAAACACGCCGAACTCAGCGCTCTACTCAAGAAACCAACAGCGGACCCCACCGACCTCAAGAATTACCGCCCCATCTCGCTCCTCCCGTTTCCAGCCAAAGTCATCGAGAAGACCGTCAACAAGCAGATGGCCGCCTTCCTCGAGACGAACGGATCCCTCGACCCCTCACAGTCCGGCTTCCGAGCCAACCACAACACCGAGACCGCCCTCATCGCCGCCACCGATGACATCCGAGCCCTGATGGACAATGGAGAAACAGCGGCCCTCATCCTCCTAGACCTCTCCGCGGCATTCGACACGGTCTGCCACCGCACCCTAGTACGACGCCTCAGCAACATCGGAATCCAGGACAAGGCGCTGGAATGGATCATCTCCTTCCTCGACGGAAGAACACAGAGAGTCCGCCTACCACCGTACAAGTCAGAGGCCTCCGAAGTCATCTGCGGCGTCCCCCAAGGATCATCTCTGAGCCCCACCCTCTTGAACGTCTACATGAGCCCCCTCGCGGCCATCGTACGCAAACACAACCTCAGCATAATCTCCTACGCCGACGACACCCAGCTGATCCTCTCCCTGACCAACGACCCCGCCGCCGCCAGAGCCAACCTGCACAAAGGGATGAAAGAGGTAGCCGAGTGGATGACGACCAGCCGCCTGAAACTGAACTCGGACAAGACGGAGGTCCTCATCCTGGGCTCCTCACCCTCCGCCTGGGACGACTCCTGGTGGCCTCCCGCCCTGGGCACCGCACCCAAACCGACAGACCATGCACGCAACCTGGGCTTCATCCTGGACTCCTCCCTCTCCATGACCAGGCAAGTCAACAACGTCTCCTCGGCGTGCTTCAACATCCTACGCATGCTACGGAAGATCTTCTGGTGGATCCCCACCGAGACCAGGAAGACCGTCACCCAGGCCCTCGTCACCAGCCGACTGGACTACGGCAACGCCCTCTACGCCGGTACCACCGCCAAGCTCCAGAAGAGACTCCAGCGGATCCAGAACGCCTCAGCCAGACTCATCCTCGACATCCCACGAACCAGCCACATCTCCGGACATCTGAGAGACCTTCACTGGCTCCCCGTCAACAAAAGAATCACCTTCCGCCTCCTCACCCACGCACACAAAGCCCTACACGACCAAGGCCCGAGCTACCTCAACAGCCGAGTCAACTTCTACGCTCCCAAACGCCACCTCCGATCAGCCAACCACGCCCTCGCCGCCGTCCCCCGCATCCGAAGAGCGACTACAGGAGGAAGGTCCTTCTCCTACCTGGCCGCCAAGACCTGGAACTCCCTCCCGACCGACCTGCGCCTGACCCAGGACCACCTCTCCTTCAGGAAGGGGCTGAAGACCTGGCTGTTCGAGCAGTAGCGGCACCCCCCCCCCCCCAGCGCCTTGAGACCCTACGGGTATGTAGCGCGCTTTATAAGTGTCACTGATTGAAACTTACCAGATGACTGTATGGACATCCTCAAGGAAGCTAAGAGACCTTCTACTAGAGCTTCCGACGCTTTGAAATGGAAGCGTTTTTACATCTGGTGTTTGAATAACGGGCATGACCCAGTTACAGGGCAGGAACAGGTCATTCTACCATATCTGTTATATCTGGCTAAATCGGGGGTGTAATTTTCCTCCATTAAGTTACACTTAGCAGCCATCACAGCGTACAGAAAATCACCTGCACAAGGTTCTTTCTTTAAGATGCCAGTGGTGAAGGATTTTCTGGAAGGATTAAAAAAGGTGTATCCACCAGTTCAAGCTCCTTCTCCTCCATGGGAGCTCAATGTGGTCCTAACCAAGCTGATGGGAGCACCTTTTGAACCAATACACAAATCTTCTTTGCAGCACTCTTGGACAGTGGCCTTCTTGGTGGCAATTACGTCTGCTCGTAGAATAAGCGAATTGCAAGCTCTGTGCTGTAAGGAACCCTGCACGGTATTTCATGCAAATAGGGTGGTTCTTAGAACTCATCCTAGTTTTCTGCCAAAGGTGGTGTCAGAGTTCCACATCAATCAGGGAATCACTTTACCCACTTTCTTTCCCAATCCTTCTACTCCCCCTGAAAGGGCCTTACATTCCTTAGACCTTAAGAGGGTGTTGGAAGTTTTATTTGGACAAAACTAAAGATATTAGAAGGACGGAAAAGTTATTTGTCAATTATGGTCCCATCAGTACGGGATTAGCAGCTTCTAAGCGGTCCATCTCGAGATGGATAGTCTCCTGTATTTCCTGGGCATATCAGTTAGCTAATAAAGCTCTTCAAGGGAGGCCTAAAGCGCATTCAACCTGAGGAAAAGCCTCAACTACGGCTCTCCTCAGGAACATTCCCATAGCAGAGATTTGCCAGGCAGCTACATGGCAAAAATAATGAAGAGCCAGCTCCACACCTTCCTAAAAGGGAAGAAAGACTCTGGTATAATGTTGCTCTGCATGACCGTACGCTATGGCTTATGGAAGGAGATGCTTTCATAACATGAGTGGCCACAGGAAATGTGTACTATAAAGCCTTACAACTTTTTTTTTTTTTTCAAAGATAAAGCCTTACAACTTTTGAAAACTTTCTAATAAATTATGGTTGTGGGAATAGGTTGGTGTACAGAGTTGGGTGAATAGGCTAACACTTTGGTTCACATATATTTCATACAACACTTGACAATGAGAAGGTGCTATACATTAATCTACCCTGCTTTCGAAACAGCACAATTAAGGTACTGGTTAGCGACCTCATTACGGTTTCTAATTTGGATTGGTAAAACTATATCTTGCATAAATGTTCAATATGGTATTCTTGGTATGGCAGGAGCTTGATGGGATTGTGTTCTGTGCGTCTTATTTGGAGCAAAAAGAGAACATAACAGCATTTAATCATCTTTGTAGCTACCCAAAAAGACCTCACTTGAAGAGTAGGAAGGAGTTCAAGGCGGGAGGGCAAATCTGGTCATCTGGTATTCTCACCAGGCAGTAATAGCCTTGGCATCAAGGCCACCTCCATGGCATGCATATAAACTCTGAAGAATAAGTTCATTTAGAGCATGTTGCAAAATGATCACATGCAGAAACATCAATGAACATCAAGAACATTGTGGCCAGAATAGGAGTAAGGAGTAGTTTCTGTCCTGTAACTCCAGTTCTGTAGTAGGGGTATCTCTGTTATAGTCATAATCTAGTGAATAGTCCCGCCCATGTGCGCGGACCCCGGAGCAATCAAAAATAATCTCTTAAGCTGTCAAAACATGCAGACCTGCATAGACACTTAAGAGAGAATTTAAAGACAGATAATGCAGCCTATATCCACAGGCTACACTGTCCAATACTTCAACTAGAAATTCCACCAAAAACCACAACAGCACAGCCTGTCCAGGGTTTTCCACAGAGAAAAACCTTGCTTTTAACAGCAAAACCCTCTGGAATGATAGAGAGGAAGGAGTGGACAGACAAGCCCCATAGGCTGCCATTATGTGGCTCAAAACAGGATACTGTGCCTTTAAGAGAACTTTCCAGAAGCCTCACAGTATCCCAGAATGCAGTGCAGGTCCCTTTCACCTTCAGTTCTTTTTGAAGGCGTAACACGCCAGACCTGTAGCATTCCTTACATGAATATCTCTCTCCACCGGGGAGGAGGGCGGGCGCTTATGACTATAACAGAGATACCCCTACTACAGAACTGGAGTTACAGGACAGAAACTACTCCTTCTGTAGTAGGGGATCTCTGTGTATAGTCATAATCTAGTGAATAGAATGGCAAGCCCATCCCCACACCAAAGCGGCGGTGGAGAAACGAGAAATAACACCACTATTGTGCGAACAAATTTCGCAGCGAAGCCTCCCCAACCTGAGCATCTGCCCTGGTATCAGTGTCCAGACAGTGATGCTTAGCCAAGGTATGGACCGACTTCCAAGTGGCGGCCTTGCAGATTTCTGCAATCGGAACATTAAGTAGCAAAGCAGTCGTGACAGCTTTGCCCCTGGTGGAATGAGCCTTAGGTTTACCTCCTAAGGTCGTATTAGTCTTTTGGTAACACAAGTGTGTACAGGACACAATCCACTTAGAGATGGACTGTTTTGAGGTAGCAAGACCGGTCCAGACTGATCCATAATTGACAAACAATTGATCTGCACCACGAATATCTCTGGTTTTAGCCAGATACAATTCCAACACCCTCGCAACATCCAGGGAATGTAGGGACCTTTCCGCTGGAGATGCAGGATTCTGAACAAACGTAGGCAAAGTTATTGTCTGGTTGACATGAAAACCAGAAATAACCTTTGGAAGAAATTTAGGGTGAGTATGCGTAACAACCTTAGCAGCATGAAATACAGTATAAAGTTCTTGGCAACACAACGCCTGAATATCACTCCCCCTGCGGGCCGATGTGATGGCCACGAGGAACGCCGCCTTCCAGGACAGATGCTGCAACGAAGCCCTATGAATAGGTTCAAAAGGCTCCTTCATCAATCTGGACAGCACCACATTCAATTCCCATGAAGGCGAAGGAAGCCAGACAGGAGGGAATGCTTTCTTCCAGCCTTCCAAAAAAACTTTGATCACAGGGATCTGGAAGAAGGAAGTCTGAAGGGCATTTCATGTAGGCAGTCAGCGCGGCAAGATGAACCGTAATGGATTAGACATTAAGGTCCGACTGCTCCAGGCGTAGAAGATACGGAAGGAAGACATCTTCCTTACACGTCGTCAGGTCAAGGTCCTTGGACTTGCACCAGATGCAAAAACCTCTCCCACTTGCAAGCAGAAGAAGTCCTAGTGGAAGGATGCTTAGCCTCCTTCAGAATGTCCATACAAACTTCTGGTAGATTCAAATGGCCATATTACACTATCTCAGGAGCCATGCAGCCAAACTCAAAGACGAGAGGTTGGGGTGCAACATCTGCCCCCTGAACATTGTGAGAAGGTCCGGCCTGCAAGGCCTCCGTATGAGAGGACGGAGAGACCGGAGAAGCAGGTCCGTGAACCACCACTGTCTGGGCCATTCCGGGGCAATCAGGATCATCCGCGCCCTGGACTGGGACAGCTTGATGAACACCGCCGGAATCAAGGGAAAGGGTGGAAAAGCGTACAGAAAGCTGTTCGACCAGTTAATCCAGAACGCATTCCCCAGCTTCCCCACAGGCAGTACCTGGAGGCGAAGTCTCGGCATTTGCCGAAGACTTCTCCTTGTACTTCGTAGTTTATGACCCATTCGTGGTTTTCCTGAATCAGTCTGCTCAGCACGTCTGCCTGAACATTCTGCACACCTGGCAGATGGGTAGCCGTTAGAGTCAGTCCTCTGGATAAAAACCAGCGCCAGATCGCCCGCGCCTCCTGCGACAGAGTGCGCGATCTCGAACCCCCCTGCTTGTTGAGGTAATACATTGTGGTCATATTGTCCGTCTGTACAAGCAGAGAGTTGGTCTGGAAGGACGGAAGAAACGCCTTCAGTGCCAATTGAACAGCTCTGAGTTCCTGGAAAATGATGTGATACGTGGACTCCATCGGGGACCACGTTCCTTGTATCTGCAAGTCTCCGGAAAGCGCCCCCCAGCCGTGGGGAGACGCATCCGTCACGACAGTCTGTGTGGAAATGTCCTTGTGAAAGGGAACCCCTCTTAGGAGATTCTCCGCTGAACACTACCACCTCAGAGACTGAAGAGCACGCAGAGACAGTCTTATCTTGTCGCCCAAAGATCCTTTCCTCTAATCCCACTGATCCTCCAAGCACTCCTGCAAAGGTCTCATGAGCAGCCGTGCGTGTGGCGTGAGGAATATACAAGAGGCCATCGACCCCAGTAGAGAAGACACCGTCTCCACTGTCGTAGATGGGGCGGTCACAAGACCCTGAGCCTTCCTAAGGGGAGATAATCGACTCTCCTCCGAAGGAGACACGCTTGCTGACAGCGTATTGACGGAGGCTCCCAAGTACTGTGTGCACTGGACCGGAATGGGGACAGACTTGGACATGTTGATGTGCAACCCCAGCTCGTTCAAGAGAACGCACGTCCTCTGGAAGTGCGCCTGAGCTTCCGAGAAGGAGGAGGCCTTGATCGACCAATCGTCCAGGCACGGTTAGAGAAGCCACCTTGTTTTTTCTCAGGCGTGCAGCTACCACTGCCATGCTCTTCGAGAATGGTCTGGGCGCAGACTTCAGCCCGACTGGCAGTACTGTGTACTGATAATGATGGGCGCCGACTTGGAATCGCAGGAACTTCCTGTGTGCAATGAGCACATGGGCGTGTGCATCCTGTAGATCTATGGCACCACGCCAATCCCCCTGTTGCAGCTGAGTATAAACCTGAAGCAACGACAGCATGCGAAATTCCTCTACTGCGAATCCACTTGTTTGCTTGTCGCAAATCCAGAATGGGCCTGAACTCGTTCCTGTCCTTCTTGCGAACCAGAAAGAACCGGGAGTACAGACCTCTTCCCCCTTTGAGACAGAGGTACGTCCTCTATCGCCCTTGTCCTAAACAGGATAACGGCCTCTGCTTAGAGCTCGCGCAGCTGAAACCGCAAGCCAACCGGAGGAAGTGCTGGAGGAGGGCCGATGAACCGAAGACTGACTTAGACCCAGCCGGCCTTTGTTCGCCGAGGAGCAACAAGCTCTCCCGCGTATGTGCACAATATACTTGTAAAGCATTAAATGGCGGCCCGGGACCACCGGCATATTCTGGGAGGAAAAACGCCGCTAGAAAGGGCAGAAGGCCACAGGCCGTTCTCCATGCCCCAAACCTACAGCCGTCCAAAAGTCTCCGATTCAGACTTCATGCGAGCCACTCACTACTCTCATGGCAGCCCAAGGGTTGCCCAACGAACGGGAGAGTAGAAGCACACTGCTGAGCCGCAGGCTGCAGAGACGTCAGGCGAATACAAGTATGGCAACGTAGGACAAACCCACAATACCTGGGGGTCGGCAGGAGAGAAAAACTCCGCTCCAACACCGATGCCTAGATCCGAAACTATCAGGCCCATTAGACCACCTCTAGTAAGGCTTCCCTCCTGTCTCTCAGCAGAGGAACCACAAACCGGTGAAGAAAACCCCCCCACAGAGGGATCTCACAACAACGGACCAACAACAGCGGGCCACAGCGCTAGGTCTACATGCCGCCACCCCTGCAACCAAGTCAGGAGCACGGTCGGAGCCAGAACCTCCTGTCAGGCGGTAGTGGACGAAAGGTAAGTCCCGCCAACGTCAAGCATCACTGTTTCATGACGTCGAGCATCACCGCTCCATGACGCCGAGCATCACCGCTCCATGGCGTCGAGCATCACCGCTCCATGACGTCGAGCATCACCGCTCCATGACGTCGAGCATCACCGCTCCATGACATCGAGCATCACCGCTCCATGACGTCGAGCATCACCGCTCCATGACGTCGAGCATCACCGCTCCATGACGTCGAGCCTCACCGCTCCATGACGTCGAGCATCACTGCTCCATGACGTCGAGGCACCCCATGACGTCGGGGAACCCCATGACGCTGAGGTACTCCATGACATAGAGACACTCCATGACGTCGACGTCGAGACACTCCATGCATGACGTCGACGTCGAGACACTCCATGCATGACGTCGACGTCGAGGAACTCCTCGACGTCGAGGCACTCCATGACGTCGACGTCGAGGCACTCCATGACGTCGACGCACTCCATGACGTCGAGGCACTCCATGACGTCGAGGCGCTTCATGACGTCGACGTCGAGGCCCTCCATGACGTCGAGGCACTCCATGACGTCGACGTCGAGGCACTCCATGACGTCGACGTCGAGGCACTCCATGACGTCGACGTCGAGGCACTCCATGACGTCGACGTCGAGGCACTCCATGACGTCGAGGCACTCCATGACGTCGACGTCGAGGCACTTCATGACGTCGAGGGACTCCATGACGTCAAGGCACTCCATGACGTCGACGTCGAGGCACTCCATGACGTCCAGGCACTCCACGACGTCCCCAACGCAGACTGGAACTGCGTCATAGCTCAGACGTGCCCTTACTGGGGATAACCCCAGAGATTACAGCATGGGACTCGGTAGAGGACCTACCCTCACCTCACCCAGAGGCTGAAGATACCTTCAAACTCCTCTGTTTGAAACCTGGAAGCCGAAGCCCCCTAGAAAAGAAGGTACAGAGAAGACAGGTGTCCAAAGACACAGGCAAGCACAGAGTACAAACCCTGTGAGCTTCAGCTTTGGCCTTCAGTTCAGCTGCAGACAAAGCACATGTCAGACTAGAAATAGTCTAAAGACAAGAAGACTGCAGAAATTCTGCCAAAAAAACACAGCAGAATGCAGATACAGGCCAAAGACGTCGAGTGAAGCTACAAAAATCCAAAAATATCACAAAAATAGTATAGAAAAGCTCAGAAAAGAAGAGCTAATGCTCCAGGGTCCTGCTAGCAGGAGCCGGAAAAAAGAACTGAAGGTGAAAGGGACCTGCACTGCATTCTGGGATACTGTGAGGCTTCTGGAAAGTTCTCTTAAAGGCACAGTATCCTGTTTTGAGCCACATAATGGCAGCCTATGGGGCTTGTCTGTCCACTCCTTCCTCTCTATCATTCCAGAGGGTTTTGCTGTTAAAAGCAAGGTTTTTCTCTGTGGAAAACCCTGGACAGGCTGTGCTGTTGTGGTTTTTGGTGGAATTTCTAGTTGAAGTATTGGACAGTGTAGCCTGTGGATATAGGTTGCATTATCTGTCTTTAAATTCTCTCTTAAGTGTCTATGCAGGTCTGCATGTAAGGACAGCTTAAGAGATTATTTTTTATTGCTCCGGGGTCCGCGCACATGGGCGGGACTATTCACTAGATTATGACTATACACAGAGATCCCCTACTACAGAAATGAGAAAATAAAACAATGCAACACTATAGCTCCATGACATTTGGAGTCTCATGCTAGGTATTGGAAGAGAAATGCAAAGACTTGGTCCTGTTGTCGCAAAATCCAGATGAGAAATAATGTTGGAGATCTTTCATGTAGTAAAGTTTGGTTGAATACTGGGCAACTCTCGATCTGCTGAATTGAATGTAAAAAGTGCGTTCATGCAGGAAGCCTAATGCGAGATCCAACTATCCCAAATAGTGTGCTGGCCAGCCTCCACTTTTTCATAGTGAAGGGAACAATTAGTCTACCCTAAAGAGAGACAGATGACGTAACTTTTCAAGCTAACTGGATTATTTTACTCTGAAATTCTTAATAAGTTACCTTACTGAAGCAAAACAATCTGCTGTTGCTAACACTCACCTTTTGTGCTGTATTACATCTCTCCTTTTTCTCCTTCTTTACCTACCCTCTCTTTTCCCCACTGCGTATTTCGTTTTTTCTTTACACCTTTCGCTTGTCCCACTATCTCTTCACAGTATCCTCCCAACTACTGCACAGCACTACCGTGCCTTATAGCTAGTTTTACACTATGTGCATACATATAAACACCAGCAAGCAAAATTTAGCAAGAAAATTTTTATGATTTTAACTTGATAATTCCCAGTACTTTCAGCTTCACTAGATATTAAAAGAAAATTTGTAGAAGACAAATTGTAGTAGATTCAACAAGGGAGTGTCACTTGGAAGGAAAAAAAAATTCTTTTCATCCCCATAGTCACAAAAGTGATATGGAGCTATCCTATAAAACGATCAGTACAAAAAACCAAATATCATACCTGTTTTTGAGGCACACAACTTTACATTTTCAAACATTCCACGCTTCCAAACCATTAATGGGTAAAACCACCCATGCTATCTTTAAATTTGTGAGCTTGAAGGCCGGTCTTACTTTCTCATCTAGCACGGTCAATGAGGGAGGGCAGACAAATGCAGTGTGATCGAAGAACAGGAGGTATTGAACATGAAGCTGGCTTGGTTACCAGTCAGTTGTTTGTCTGTACTCATACGAAGTTGTATTTTCCTTCTGCCAGATCTGTCATGCAGTGCTAGGAGTGAAAGTCTTGAAACAGTTCCCACAGGGTGTCAAATTTCCTACGAACTAAGTTTTAGTCTCTGGAACAGTCTGTACACATTTTTGTTTAACAATTGTGTTTACATTCATTTTGACATAGAATAAGTGCAGTAGCGTGCGCAAATAAATATATTGAATTATTTGGCGTAAAATGTAAGCAACCAACTCTAGATATAGAGGAAAAAATGAGTCACAAGCAGAGAAGTTGAAACTGGTAGAGGTGCGAGGCTTGTGTCCCATGCACTGGTAAGATGGAGACGAGGCGTGATCGACAAAACAACAAAAACATTGCAGCAGTTGTAATATAATGGTAGAGCAATGTGGAAGAAAATCAATGTAGATCAGGGAAGGAACCTATTCTTGCTGTTGCCTGCATGGGGGTGGGTCGGACCAAAAGTGGGACAGACTGCAATGTCGCTGTCTTATGGTACTGCAATATCTAAGCAGAGATATGAATGGTGTTAGGGTGGAAAGAGACTGTGATAATTCTCTAAAAAGCCAAAGTCCTGAGGTCTGCGCACCTGAGTGTTCGAAGTTAAGAATTGTTTCAAGAAGCATCACTACCTCATTTCAGAAGCCATTGGTACAACCAGTGTTTGTATCCCAAATCATTCTGTTTGCTGTGGTTAGTTTTAAAGAAACCCCATTGTGTTTACGTTCCTCCCTCATGCTAACCCAACCATTTGCCACCATTGCTTGTGGTAAGGAGTGTTGCCCGTAAACGTGTTGCCCTGCCCCCCCAATGTCTAACCCTGCTTCCCTAGAGCTCCTTTAGTGAAATCCCATTGGATACTAACACAATGAAGTTTGTTTTCTTCCCTTACCCACCCTGTGTACTTGAGTGCTAACACTGTTTTGTGTTTTTTTTCTTTTGTTGGTGCGCTTTCTTCGTCTGTGAATAACTGTGTGTCTAGAAACAGCCATGGAGTGATTTTGCGATACTCAATGGGGGAAAGATTAATAGTGACATTTGGAAGGCAAGTATGCAGTCAGTCCTTTGGAACCTTCTACCTGTGCCCTCTGGCTGTTCTGTCCAGTCCATGCATGCTTGTGGCTGCTGCACTTGGTGGCGAGCACCTTTCGTGGTACAAATCAGTGTGAATGGTGGGATGGTGACTGGGGTGGTAGCTAGCCCGTCCCATGAGCATTCTTGACTGTATTTCTGTCGTACTCACCTCAACTGAGCATTGCAGGCACCAGTACTGGCTAAACTTGCAAGAATGAGTGGCTGTTGGGGTATTTGTGGGAATGCATGCTTTCCTCCTTTCAGAAGCTGAACATATATGTACAGTCTTTGCTTGGTGCATGGAGGGTGGGGAGGTCTCACCTGTGATTCTTGCTATGAAATGGGAAATAGAACTGCATATTGTGTTCTGACTACCCGTTGACATTTATTTCTAGGATTTGCACGCAGCCACAGTGAACCCACACCCGAGTTTGAAAGAGTTTGAAGGAGCAACATTGCGCTACGCCTCTCTAAAGCTCCGGTAAGCACATGCTTGAATGTCCAACATGACATCTTTGTAAGGAAAATAAGGGTCAACAGACAGAGGGTTCCCTGATTACTTCAAGTACTAATGGGCTTGTTTATGACAACCAAAGGAACCCCCTTTCTGCCAGAACACTGTCATGGGTGCTGTAGCATCCGGTTTATGTGCCTGTGTTTGCTTGGACCAGCGGTTGAAATACATTAAGAAAAGTATGGGAACTGTGATGCGGCATACAATGGGGGTGGAATCAGTAACCATGGGGCGGGGTCAAATGCATGGCTAAAGAACAAAATATTCTTTGTTTTTTTTTATCTTTCCCCATCAGGTAGGTATATACAAAATAAAGTGGAGCTTTAATGAAAAATAAATGTAAAAAAAGATGTTACTCAGTGGGGAAATGCACTACATTACATTATGAAACCTCTATTAGTTAATGTATTCCAGAGGACTGGGTCTGTAACCAGAAAGCCGCAGAATTAAATCTTGTTTGGTGCAGTGGAGAATAGTGACTTTTTAGTGCTATAAGGTCACATCCTGTGATAGAAAGCGCTGTGAATATGTACGGTTTTATTTTAAACTTGCATTACACACAGTATGAGATAGACTACTACAACTTGTGCAAAAAAGTTTAACACAAAGTGGTGTTCCCAAAATATATATATTAATAATACCCAGACTGCATGTGAAACTTTTTTTTTTTTTACATAAGTGTCCCTTCAACACATTGTCAGGGTGGTAAGGGCTAGATAAATATAATACAATTAAAAGCACGCCCTTTACAGCTCAGTTGCCCTTTGCACTACCACTCAAGTCAAGTAACTTTATTTCGATTCCATATAGAAATCATAAAAGTGTACATAGAAAGTTTTAAAAAGACATTGCAATTAATCCACCATAAAATCACAATACATGTTTACACAATTTTTAAAATAAAATCACAGTACAGGGTTTTTTTTTTTTTTTAAAGCTAATTTTTAAAGCTAATTTCCATCAAGACTCAGTATCTATTTCTAATCACCAAAGCTGATCTAATAAAGTTTAAAACGGCATTACAAATATTTGCAGTTGACAAAGACAATAAGAGGTCATAAGCTTCTTTGTAATAACGCGTTCCAAATGATTCTAATAATGGTTTGATGAAAGTGTTTCTTGGAACTTTATACAAAGTGCAAAAAAGAAGAAGATGAAGAGTATTTTGCGAAACCCTATTATTACAGGGGCAGCAGGGTACCTTCTCCCACCAACCCCCCTGCTTTGGAAATGCAAACAAAAAATGTAAAGTGCCAAGGCGAAATCTTGTAAGATAAAAACGCCATTGCGAGTTCATAATATATGACAAATAGAACTGGCGGACTAGTCTTCCTCGTACACATAGTACATGATCATTTGTCTTTAAGGAACCTAGATTAACACTATAGGCATTTTTGATAATCTCCTTAGCATCCTTACCAAGCATTTCAGGATTTGTAAACATCTTACCTAAACCTATTTTATAAAAAGTCTCTCTGACATATCCTAGCCACGGGATTTGGGTGTAATGCTCAAGTTTAAGGCAATCTTGAATAATATCTTTTGTTAATTTCAATTCTTCAGATCGCCAAACTTTAGACCATAGTGTTAAAGGTGCAACGTGTATGATATCACTTATAAACTCAATTCCAACTTCTCCGTGGCAAAATATGTTAGATGTACCCAATGGAACAGATAATAAACGTTTTACAAACTTATTTTCTAAAATTTGTATTTTTTCACAGTTTTGTGAACCCCAAACCCCTGCACCATAGGTCAAGGCAGAAACACACTTAGCTTTATATAACGATGTAATTTCAGCTACACGTCGCTGGCCTAATTTGCTGGCAAAACGAAAGAAGGCTTCAATTAACTGTGTAACCTTCTGAACCCGGGCTGTCAACAAAGGTTCCCAATTCAGTTTTTTGTTAAAAAGGTTACCCAGATAACAGAAGTTATCCACTTTCTCAATAGTAGTGTTCCTCACCACATATTTCCGTATTTTAACATTTTTTTGACCACAAGTCATGGCAAAAGATTTAGTAAAATTGACACCTAGATCTAGTTTACCCATAAACATGTCAAAAGCATTCAGAGAAATCTGCATGCTGTTGGGGGTAAGTGCCATTAAAACAGTGTCATCTGCATAAGACAACATTGGGATTCTTTTACCATTTATCTTTGGGAAATCAGCAGTCGTTTCTAGTAAGAAGCCCTCCAAGCCATTCGTATAGACCAAAAATAAAAAAGGTGCTAAAATACATCCTTGTCGGACACCTTCAGTGGATAATATAGGTCTTGTTTTCTCTCCTCCACGGCCATATCTAATTCTGACCGTTGTAGCGGTATGTAACCTGCGAAGCAGGATGACCAGAGGCTCTTCAAAACCCATAGAGTCCATCATACGCCATATTTTGTCCCTGCATACCGTATCGAAGGCACTGGACAAGTCCATGAATGCCAAGTGTATAGAACCATTCTTGGCACCCATGTACTTGCCCATAATCAATGCCAGGTTCAGGCACTGCTCAATAGTTCCTTTCCCCTTCCTAAAACCATATTGAGATTCTACAATAACCCCCGACGACTCTGCCCATGTTTCCAGTCGTGCCAATATCACCCTACCCATTAGCTTACATGACGAGTCTATTAGTGATATTGGCCTATAGCAACGTGGATCATACTTGTCACCCTTTTTAAAAATTGGAACCAAAACGGCCTCTTTCCAGGAGGTCGGAATAGGCCCGAGTATTAATGCCTTAAAAACATTCAGAAGTAGTGGGGACCAAACCTCCCGATTATATTTAAAAAGATCTAAGGGTACTGAGTCAGGGCCAGGGGCCTTTAAAGACGCCCCCTTAGTCAAAGCTAGCTCTACTTCTGAGAGCATTAGTGATTCGCTAAGCTTCTTAGCTGATTCCATATTAATATAACAGGAATCATCCTTCTCCAAGGTAGCAGTCTGTAATATCTCTTTGGGATTAAAGATGTTATTATAATGAGTTACCCAGGTTTCCTCTGGTAAATGAACTCGAATGGTATTTTTTTCCCCTGATTTTAAAAAGGGCCTATTTATTACTTCCCCAAAAAAGTCTATTATCCCTTAAATCGACTGCTTTGTCCAAGTCTTCCCATGCTTTGGTCCTCAGTTCATTTTTTCTTTTTCTAATAGCCTGCCTATATTGTTTCCTAGCCAGTATGACCATGTTTCTATCTCTTGGATTTTGGCGCAATGCTTTAGTTAAAGTAGTTTGAGCTGCAGAGCATTCAGCATTGAACCATTTGGGCCACTGGTGTTGATTCTTCCCCCCTACCTTTACAAGTAGATGGGTAGCTACATTTTCCATTAGTGTCTCGAAACTCGTAATTATATGGTCTGGGTCAGGATTAAATGATAGGCAGGTTTCTATCTGGGCCACGTTTTCCTTAAAAATATCCATCTCCAATTGCCTAACGGCTACTTTATTCCACTTTACAGTGACACCCTGGTTCTGAGTGTATACTATGGGTTGTTCATGGCACAGTTTTAAGTCAGAAGCAATGTTAAAACTCAAAATTAGGGGATTATGATCGCTAGCTGGATTTGCCTCAATTTTAAAGTCTTTCAAGTAGTTAAAAAATCCCATAGATACAATTGCAAAATCAATTGTACTTGTTCTGCCCCTCGTGCCTTGGAAGGTGGGTATATTCGCATTACCCGAAAAACTAATCATATCGAGAATACATAAATTATTGTTTATTAGAATACTGTTTATGGCCTCCCCTTGTTTTGTGTGAGAGAAATGGGCCATAGGATGGTCATTTAAATCCATCAGGCCACAGGCCCTGGACCCACTAAACTTGCATAACTCACAATTAAAATCACCTAACCATATAATAAGGAGAGGGAAGACTCTATTTCCCACCTTGGCAATCTCTTCCTGTAAATTATCAATAATTACAGTTTCATTAGGATCAAATATGTTATAATACCAATTAATAAGAAGAACAGTTTCAATAAAAAGATCCTTAATGATAAGTAATTGGTACCAAGGTGTTTCCACCATTCTATTAACATATCTTAAGTTATGTTTTACAGAGATTGCTGTCATAAGCCCACCCTTAGCTCGCCCTGATTGCTACCACTCAAAAAGGATAAATCTTTGGCATCACAAAGCGTTTGGTGATTTGATCAAGTAAAGCCAGGACCGGCTCCCAAGCATCCTTTACATTTGCATATTACCCTTTACATTTGCAGAATTCGCTTGTTGCACACATGTGCATTTCTTTCAAGCAAGCAGACCTCCTGTCAAGAAGCACAGAACAGGAAACTCACTTTAAGACAAAGCATTCAAACTATCGTCCTGGGATGGTTCTCTTTTTCATAACTCAAAATAGTACGGGCACGTCGTGCCCCTCTGGGCCCCCCTCTTCGACCTATGTTCTGGACATGCACAGTTATGTTCCGGAACATACGTACAGCATTCCCACCTCATTTGCTTAACCCAGAAACATGCACCTTCTCCTGGACACGACGATGGATATAATGCCATGGACAACTGTCTTTTAAATGTTATTTATTGAACTTTTCATTAACCCCTTCCATGCGGCCGCGATTCTGCGCCTGTGCGGCAGAATCGCGAGTGGGCGGGTTCATGACGGCCCCCAGCCGTCATCAGCATGGAAGGGTAAAGGCATACAATCAGACTTTCATCATATTCGGCAGACACACTGCAATAACACGAGAAGGCATAAATTATCATATCTCTAATTACATATACATCAGTATAGTCAAGTATAGCCGAGTAATGAGGACAATTATATATTTCCATACAGCAGTAACAGAGCAAAAAAATACCTAGTCAACCATGCAGAATGCAGCAAATTTGGAACATCAGGGTACAGTGCATATCAATAATGTGTGTATTGCCCGTCAGAGGGCCTATAAGGGAGGGACCACTGCTTATACCGGCTGACATAGGCATAGGTAAATGAGTCTTAGCTTCAGGGCGTATCTGTAGTGTTAATGGGATGTTCCAGCAAATACGTCTGTAGTGGGTCCCAGATATCACGGGGACGTGAGGAATGCGGGAGTAATGCAGCATAAGTTCAGAGTTGATCTTGCCATAGTATCATGCCTCCCAGCCACTCCTTGAATTTGGGCGTTCACCCTCTACCCCATCTGCAGGCAACTCTACGTTTAGCCAGAACAAGACAAAAGAACACGAATTTCCGATGCTTAGCAGGGACTTGTTCAGTGTAGCCTAGTAGGGCTAAAAACGGG
Source organism: Lissotriton vulgaris (assembly GCF_964263255.1). Lineage (NCBI taxonomy): Eukaryota > Metazoa > Chordata > Amphibia > Caudata > Salamandridae > Lissotriton > Lissotriton vulgaris. The sequence goes on from NC_141690.1 coordinate 960,453, forward strand.
GACCGCGAAATGGGCATGAATATCATATAGCCCATTGCCGACAGGACCTGTTGCCAATAGTGATGCACCTCTGGGCATTCCCAAGCAAGGTGCAGGAAGTCTGCGTGGTCTGCTTTGCATCTGTCACATTTGCTTGAGTCGCGTAGGCCAAAGTTATGTAGCTTAGTTGGAGTGTAATAGCTACTGTGTAAGAATCTATAGTGTATTATTCAGAGTATGCTATTGGAGGAGACCTGCTCCGTCTGCTTACAGCAGAAAAGCCATTGCGTATCTGTAATGTCTTCTTGTCCCGATTCCGCCACCCATTTAGCTCGGGCTGCACAAGGAGGATAATCCGTGTTAGCATATAAAGCGTGGTACAGTGTGGATACCAAATGTGAGGCAGTGGACGGGCGCAAGACTTGATGCAGAGGGGCGAATGTCTGGGGCTCAGATGGGTGCCATGGACAACTGTACCACTGATTTCAAGGATGACTCGTACCAGTTTATAGACAAGTGCGCAGCCGCGGCCCGTGCAGGTGAGAGCGGTGGGACCCGGAAGGGGGGTTGGGATTTCAACAGACTATGATGAGGGAAAATTATTTCATTTTCTCTTGTAGTTGTCTGTCGAATCCACCCCCACTCTTACTTGCACGGGCCATGGTTGCAGGTTCGCACGGTGATAGCTGTATGCCAGGTCGAGCGTCCCTGGAAGCTTCCTGTGCATAAGCAGGAAGTCTGTGCCTTTGATGTGCATGGCTGCATTCAATATAACATGGAACGCTCCTTACCACTCGCAAATGCGAGGCTCCGAAAGTTTCGAGACCCAAATATAAGCAATGCCTAATTTGTACAGGTGTTTGCTGGTGCTCGGCACTTGCACTTATTTCTAAACACTGCCACTTAATTGTGACAGTCTCCCACATGAGGCCATGAGCCTGTTGTCTCTGCACAGACTCCTAAACGCCAGGCGCGGTGCGTCCATAGGGGCGTGGGGGCGTAGCCCCCCCCCGCCCGCAGCCGCCCACAGGAGACACCGAGGGAGAACTGACCATGCATGCCAGTCAGCATGACGTCGGGAGGCGTCATGTTGATTGACATGATTGTCACCAGGCAGGCAGCAACACGAGTGCGCATGCGTGGGGACGGAGGGTGAATTTTTTGCCCACGCATGCGCATTTGTGTTTGTGCTTTTTTGTGCATGCCCATTAGGAGCCCTTCGGTCTCCTAATGGGCGTGCTGTGGGCGTAGAGTAACCTGTGCCCCTGCAGCGCCAGGATTGGCTTCAAGGGGCTGCCAGTGCCATTCGACGACGTGAAGGTGCCAAGGGGATGAGGAGAAGAGGAGGTGCGGACCCGGACTTGTTGTCATCATTCTGTGTTACGCTGGTACTAATAATGTTGAAACCTACGCCCGACTGTGTTAACAAGTGTTAAAATGACAACATAATGCAATAATACTATCACAAAATGACATCCATTATGGCACATAATTTGCCATTTCTTGCTACATAATTTAGTCCTCCCTTGCCGCGTATTTAAAGTCACCCTGGCAATAGTTGTTCCTGTACATAGTCACAAATTTAAAAGTATTTAGAACAATACACAAATGACTGTGAGACAGAATATAAGGTCTGAGCTGTACTAATGTGTATTCGGGATTGGAGGACTCAGGTTCGAATTCCAGCTAGATAGATCAGGGAGTAATGTACCTATAGCAGTGATCTTTCTGTAACCTGCAGGTCACATAACTGATGAATGAATGATGTATGGATGGATGCATGCATGATGGGTGGATGCATGATGGATGGATGGATGGGTGGATGCATGAATGAATGATGTATGGATGCAGGATGGGTGGGTGGATGGATGGATGGGTGGATGCATGAATGATGTATGGATGCATGGATGCATGCATGATGGGTGGATGCATGATGGAAGGATGGGTGGATGCATGAATGAATGATGTATGGATGCAGGATGGGTGGGTGGATGGATGGATGGGTGGATGCATGAATGATGTATGGATGGATGCAAGGTGGTTCGGGCTCGCTCGCTGCGATATGCAAATTAGTTTACGCCTCACCACTTTCAAATGTCACCAGCCGCCCCTGCTACACGCATTTGACTTTTAAAGCTCCTCACGTAGTCTTTCGATTTCTTTAATTTGTTTCGCACCTCATCATACAGAGGGTGTATTGCATCTGTTAGCAATACAGTTTTGCTCACTTCTTGGACTAGTTTGCGTCTCTTGGTGGGTTATCTGTCTTTTTTTAAGACCTCAAAGTATTTCACTGTCCCATATACTTAAACACATAATGAACTAGCGTGTTTGGTCCATCCTTAGAGCTCGAGGTGCCTGTAACAGTCCAAATCGTCTGGCTTGTATCAGTGCGATGGTTAGTAGGAAGCACACCCAACATGAGCAGTAGGCAGTATGAGCTCCGGTACCAATAGGTTGTGCTCTGGCATATTTTTTAAATATACAAATTAACACAAGAGTTTTATAACCATGTCACAAATGTATGTGTTTTTAGTGGCTTTGGCGAATAAAGGCTTATACAGCAACTGAACTAGCTGGCATGCATTTCAGCCCAAACTTTTCTAAACTAACACACCGCTTAATAACTGTTCTTGCTGCCAGTCCAATGACTGGCTGGATGGCAGCGTTCAGAGTAAGAACAGTTTATGTGATCAAACATCCTCGTCAGTTTACATCATTGTTTTGTGTCGATAGTTTCTCATTAGTGAGCTCTTTTGTATTATGTCTTCCTCCTAGAAATGTCCCTCAGTCAGATGCAGATGAGTCGGGCAGGATTAACAGTGACCCAGAGGCCAAGGTGAGTGAGTCTTCCAGTTTCTCTAGTAAGTTCATAGGTGCACTTTGGTTTTCAGTTTTGAATTCTCATCCTATTTGGGTGGCGCTGGGATTTCTTTAGCATTCTGCCACAGTTTTGTTGTGCTTCCTCCTGATCATGTTATTGTCAGGCCTTTTGTGCATTTTCTGAAGTGTGACCATTAGCAATTAGAGCTGAATTATGTGAATATTGACCTTCGGTTGTTGAGGCTCTGCCCACCGTGCTTGCAAAGTGTTAAATGTGCTTATGTTTTTATATTCACAAAATGTCAATGGTGTTTGGTTGCAGTGATGTTTGGTTTCAGTGATTGACACTTATCAACCTTGCTTTATGTAAACATCCTGATTTATTTTTGGTGATGTTAAATGAATTCAGATGTTGATTGACACTCTAGAAACGAAGCATTGCTTTCCATATCATCTCCATTTATTCTTCCAAATTACGTCTTTTGTTTTGATAACCGTGACATCCAGCGTTGTCTTCACTCCTCTTCGTTGAACACCACTTGTTGCTTTGTAATCCGGATCAAGTTATACAAATCCCCCTTCAGTTTCTGCATGGTCAGAGAAAGTATTTCGTCTCGTTTCTGTACCTTCTGTGGTATATCACATTTGTTTCAGACAGTGAAATCAGGAACTAATTTACTTAAGTAATTTGGGGCACTGTGTGTAGGCGCAGCAAGGACTTGTTGGAAAGAGGAAAGGCCTACAGAATACTCACCTCTTTAGACTCTTTCTTAAGGACCAGAGTGAATGGCTTTCCTGTAAATACTGGAGATCTGGAGGATTGAAACGAAATACGAGGCAGGTGCTTCCATAGTTGGTCAGGTGTCTTTAATCAAGGTAAGAGCAGGAGCAAACCCGACCAGCGCAGCCGGGGAAACCGTCTCTCTCTAACGGCTAAACACGGAACGATGGGCTCGGAAACAAGGAGCTCAGCCTGTCCACGAGCCCAGGCAGCCCCGCGAGCCCCAATGGAGAGTGTACACATCCCCCATCCTTCCAACAACAACGGAAGGAAAAGGTGGTGAAATGATATAGCAGTGATATCAGTAAGAAACCCTGAAGAGAAGAATGAAGATAATACAGCCTCCCCAAGCAGTGTCAAAAACGTTGTCATGTGTTTGTAAAATACCATGAACTGCATCATCCTCTATGCACATTACTGGTTGTTCAGCCCTGAGGTCTACTCTGATATTGAGGTCATACTGGTGAAGCCCCCCTAATATATGCGGGCCTCAGGTGCTACATAGACCTTGCCTTCAGTAGATCTGCTCTTAAAAGTAATGTGTGCCTCAACATACCCCAAAACACCAATATTGGCTCCCTGGTAGCCCTTCCAGATGACCTCTGAAGGTATCAAATTGGCATTTTTGTAAACAGAATCATAAATCACCTTAGGAATAATGGTGTAAAGCGAGTCAGGATCCACCAACAATGACAAAAGTTGTCCATTTGTAACAAAATCAGCTTTTGGATGAATTAAACCTCTCCCTTGATCAATGGGACCTTCCTCATCGTCCTTGACCACCATAACTGAGGCATCATTTTCATCATCCTCATCTATCACTGCAACTTTCCTGCTAGTGGTCTTACACATTCAGGCATAATGTCCCTTTTTACCACACTTACGGCACTCCTTGCCTAAGGCAAAACAATTTTTGGAGTCTGCTAAATGGAAAGTGCTGCCACACCTATGGCACACGCGAGCACTATTTTTGTGAGAATAGGTAGTTGGATTGTAAGATTTAGATGAATTAGGCTTTCCTGCAGAGGCCGTTCCCTTACCCTGTTTGAGCTGTTTACCCTATATGGAATTCACCTCTTCCTCTTGGGATTGTAACAGAGCAACGTCAGAGTTCTTATCTTGTTGCATAGTTTTTAAATCTCTCATACACTTTTCTAATTCCTCTACTACTTTGGCTATAGTAATTACTTCTTTTAAAGTAGGATTGCTAGCCGCTCATAACCTCTCTTGAGCTTTCTTGCTATTGCACTGTACTATCAATTGATCCCTAATCATATCATCTTGCATGGGACCAAATTGACATTTAATAGACAATTCTCTTAATCTTGAGACAAATTCATCAACGGTTTTATTGGGCTTTTGGGGTTGGGTGTAAAATTTGTGTCTACGCATCCCGTCCTAGTCGCCAAAATGAAATAAAATACGACGCAGATGCTTCTGTAGTTGGTCAGGTGTCTTTAATCAAGATAAGAGCAGGAGCAAACCCGACCAGCGCAGCCGGGGAAACTGTTGCTCTCTAACGGCTAAGCACGGAATGCTGGGCTCGGGAACACGGAGCACAGCCCGTCCACGAGCCCAGGCAGCCCCGCGAGCCCCAGTGGAAAGTGTGGAGGGACGTAAGTATAACAAGGATGTTCGAAAGTGATGACAAAGTACTCTGTCTCCTTCAGACTTACAATTAGTGACGGGACTGTTAGGAGTAAAAGTTCCCCCAGTTGGAGAAATTGAGTAAGTACAAATATTTTGGGCAAAGTAGGTTGGTCCTGCACCATGAAGCTCAGGATAGGTGAAGCCTTACTTGCAGAAGTAAGCTAGTGATAGAGGACAGATCTCGCAGATGTGAAGGAGTCTTGGAGATTAGGAGTACCCATTTACTATGGGAATTAACTTTTATGTGCTCTACTTCAGCATCCCTTTCATTCGAATTTCAAATTTTTGTGATGGAATACTAAGCATAAAGAAACTGGGAATTGGCTACAGGAAAGAACAGTACGAGAGACCATTTTTTAGACACGCACACTTGTGGTTGTAAAGCAGCAAGCACACTTATGAATATAAATTTGCTTCAGATGAAATACATTTTACAGGCTTTGTGTTCAAGGATAGGACCATAGGAATCTAGCCAGTAGTGGAAAAAGAAAAACGGTGCAGGCTGATAATAAAATGCTTGTCCACGCTAATAACCACCATGTGTGTGAAGCACTCTTGGAAAGAAGCACCTTCCCTTTGAATCTACCCCTCCTCTGCGGAGTTGCACCCCCTATTCATATGAACACTTAAGTAACTTAGCTCCTGGTATCTTTGTTAACAAAACAGGAGCTTTATTGTTTTCTTAAGGAGTTGTTTGTTTTGCCACCTTTCTTAGAAAAAAATACCGGTCATATGTGTACCTTTTGATAATTTGGAACAGTAGGTGAAAAACAATGAGTGTAAGTTTGTCAGTTGTAGCATGGCAGTTATTCCTCTGCTCTAAAAATCATTCTGAATCCACTTAGGCAGCTCTAAAATACTGTTAACTTTTTTACGTGTTTAATGTTTTAGAGTTTGTTTCAGGTGGGAGAAAAATACCGGATTTGACTGCTTTTCCTGACATTTTTGTGAAAAATCAGCTGGGTGGCAACCCTAGAGCCTCTGTTAGTCATTGGTTATAAGAATCAAAATATTGGTTATATATACCACAGGATGAATAATTGGTTTTGGTTTTATGGGAAGTAGCACCTACTGATTGATTTAGTTCGATTTTTTTCCAACACATGTGTTTATTGTTTTTAAGATGTTGAAAAACTACAGTACCATAAAACATCCGCGCCAGGTAAGGCAGTGAGGCCGAGCTCCCGCGAGTATAAGACACCATTATAATTCTGCTAGCAGAAAGGATCCCATGATAATAACTTACAGTAAACACATCGGTATCTGATTGTCTGGAGGACCAAGGACTCCATGTTCTCTGGTGTTTGCTCGCCCATCCTTGCCACCTGTAGATCTCCTTCTCTGCGCCACTGCAGCGGTTTGAACCATGTGTCTGGTTGGTTGTTTTATACATAGCGCTATGCATTACCTCACAACGGTAATCTGCGAGGCACTATAAATGTTTCCATCAAGCATGTTCTTGGTTGATCATGTAGATGTATAAACAGTCTCTGCTGCACAGATCTCTGATACATATCTCTACACAGTGCATTTCTACCACACACACTCATCTCTTGCACTCGCACACACAGCTACTCATGCATGGACAGCAGTCTATACAACGCATTTGTTTTCACAAATACAACTCCGCAGTCTGTCTCGAGGTGATCACCTTCCCACATCTCCCTGGCTACAGGCACGCACACTCATCCCTTCACTGGCGTGATTTCCTGTGTGTCGCGATAACTGGCTGGGCCTGGCCCGCATATGGAGGTATTGGGCATTGGGGGCGTGCTTTTAGAGGGGCCGGTACTCACTACTGGTGAGTATCTGCCAGTTAAAGCCACGTTTGCACATCTTGGCGTCACTTGTTGACCAAGATTGGATAATCAGTCCTGGCAGCCTCCCATAGCTTTCATCCAGACAAAGTTACTATAATAGCACAAGATTGTATGTATGGTTGTATTTGTGCTGAGTTAACTAACACGTTAGTAACAGGCATGAAACATTATGCCTTGGTGATTGAATAATAGACGGGCTCACAGACGGGTCTGCTCCGTCTGTGTGACGAAGGCCTCATGAAGACATTGCTGCTGTGATCAGCTGGTGTGCACATTTGTCGTTGTTTTGTCCATAATAATGGGAACAAGTGTCCTAAGTCTACGGCCTGTCTCCCACAGTGCCGTACCATGGTGCCAATGGTGCTATTTACCTCCACCTCCCGTGCCAGGTTCCTCCAGTGACTTTGCCCCGTGTGCTATGCTATGATGCTCCCGTCGCGTCTATCTGCCACATGCCATACCCATGTGCCCTTTATCTCGCTTATGCTATTCCAATGAGATTTTTATCCCATAATGCTAAACTATGTTGTGACAGCCCTTTGTCTAGGTGCCAACTCATGCTCTTCCGTGATCCCACCTGGCACGGAATACCCCTCATGCTGCACCCCAGGGGGCCGATAGTGCATGTTACCCCCCACCATGCTATCCCAGATGCTTTCTGCTCTACACCAAGGTGCCAGTTCTGCGCGTCAGCCCCGTCGGTTTTTCCATGGTGCCATCTTTGCTCTTTATCCCCCACATGTTGTACCAAGGATTAGAGTCCCAAGTCAAAAAGGAAGATCATCCAGGAGTGATTCTGAGGTCATCTGATGACTTCAGCCCGGCTATTCCTGCAATTGGAAGTCATCTGAAGCCATCCGGAAGTCTGCCTATAGGGCAAAATATTGAAGTTGGATGACGAGTCATCAGAGAAACTGTTCCAGCATTAGTTCCTGATTACTTCAGTAGAAAAGATGTGGTGATCTTCTACTAATGCAGGATGATCCCCTGATGATTTCAGGATTAGGCTGGATGCTCTACTCTAGGATGATCCTTTGAATATTTCAGGATGGGGCTGTAATAATACAGAATCATCTTGTGATGGCTTCAGAATAAGGCTGCATTACTCAAGGATAACTTTAGAATGTGACTGGGACCGTACTAGTCGATGATTTCATGATGGGGGATGTACTACCTTAGGATAGGTTCTGGCTGTATTACTGCATGGCGCTTTCAATATGCAGATTTATTACTCTAGGATGACCTTGAGTACTAATACTTGATTGATATACAGTTTTATTAGTTTGTTAGCAGAGCAAATTAGTGCTACAAAACCAAGCATTGGCAAAGCCAATAGGTCTTGCCTTTTTGACCATGTGGCTTCTCAATGTCTTCTGCCAATGGGTTGCAGTATCGGATACAATAAACAAGCATTGGCAAAGCCAAAAGGTCTGGCGTTTGACAGAGCTATTGGCTTTGCCAATATGTTTTAGCCATATTGTACACAAGCGTGGCTGTTGTTCAGCATGGCTAAAAGTTAGTGGTGGTAATGAGTTGCATGTCAAAGTATAATGTGATGAAGTAGAGTAGATTATTGAGGCAGAATGACCTGTCTCTCCATGGTAGCGCCTGTACTGTGCGCTCCACCCATCCTGCACCAGGGTGTCGCTGGTGCATTCCTACCGCCCCATGCTATGTAAGGTTTCTGTCAATGCCCTTTATCCCGTGGTGCAGCAGCCGCTAGTTTTAACTTGGCTAATAATTATTGTGGATTCCGACGCGCATCGCTTTCACGCCCTGACATCACCTATCAGATTCCTTTCTTGCTAACAAGTCAGCGGCCTGCTGCGCCTGCTTTAATCTTCACATACGAAGAGCTTCTTGGCCTCAGAGGCTCGTTACGGCAGTGTTGCTTTGGGAATTTTAGCAAAGAAGCGTACAAATAAAACAGTCACATCTGCGTGGATCCGTTGTATTACTGTCAGGTGGGTCTAGTCTGGGGGAGCAAGATGGCGGCCCTTTTCCCCTCACTGGCCGCTGTTTGACAGCAGTGCTTCACATCCTGCCTGGCTGCAGAGGAGTGCTGGGGGCCTGGCTTATGTATTGGTATCTACATCTGCCTGTATGTGAGTAGTACAAATCTGCATGGTGAAAATATTCTGCATTTTAGGTCTGGCTTGACAGCGAAGATAAAGCACTGTGGACCCCGTGCTATTTATTGCCCGTTTGGTTTATCATATTTCGTCTCGCATGAGTGCTTGCACTGTACTGCACGAGGGACTATCTGACATCTCAAAAGTTATACGTTAAATGCTTACTCTCACAGATGAAATGCATACAGGAAAACAATTGTTTTTTATTGTTTTTTCACTTCAGAAGGATTTTTAAAAAGTTTAGTCTGTACCAATAATGACAGTCCTATTGGCATTGCCAATCTTGTTAAATAGGTAATGTTCGATCCTGTCCACGGCATGAATACCTTGTTTTAAAGAGCATGGCAGTGGGAGACGCATGTGCCTGACTAGACAAAGAAGCAGCTGTTGTTGACTTTTTAGCATACTATTAGCACAGACTGCATCATTCAATTTCTTTTCACTTTTAAAACCCAGATGGAGAGAGATAAATGTACGTGGTGCTACTGCATCTTGTGTTAACACAGTATTTTTATATAGCGCTTTAAATTAGTTTTGTCTTCTCTAACCACTAGAATTAACAGATGTTACTGATATACAATTTAATGATTCTCGGTTCACCACTCTCAAAAGAGTGCAAGCCTGCGTTGCTCTTGCCAAGTTTCAAACTCGTGCGGTGAAAGCCGGTATTGGGCCCTGGCACTGATTTTGGGGACCTTGACTTATTTTCATCATCAGAGGTTTGACCCAGAGCGAGAGAGAGAGGCAGAAAGGAGAGAAAGAAGGAAGGAGGTAAAGAAAGATAAAGAAACAGTGACCGAAGGAGCCTGCTGGGATTACAAGGAGCCTGCAATGAGATAGAGACAGAAAGTGTAGGGTGGTGGAAGAAAAAGGGAGTGGTTAAAATCACCTGTGAGAATTTACTTTGATTAAAAAATGCATACTTTCTTTTTTTGTATTCAAATCATTTTTATTTGGAAAAAAAAATAGATAGAAAACAAGACAATACAATAAGTTGCAAAAAAAACGTTAAAGACAATAAAAGCAATTCACCCAATACAAGACACTGATTATGATAAAAACAAAGCATTAGCAATAGCAATAGCATACAAAAAAAGAACGTTAACATATGTGGTGATCATTACATTTACATATACACATACATATACGGTTGCATAGTCATCCTATATCTCTGTGTAGGTTCTCATCTCGATGGCATCTAAGACCGTCTTTCGGTATAGAGCATTCGACAGAGACCTGGGCTTGCGGCATTTACTTGCATAGCCTATGGAGGGTCAAATGAGAAGGAGGAAGCATCAAGGGCCTTCCACAATTTTTTGTGAGAGACACGCCCTGGAGATGAGTGCAGGGCTGGATTATCGGCCCCTCTCAAGAAGTATAACCAGTCTTGCCACATTTTGAATGATACTACAGAGGCGTTTTTCCACTTGCATAGCACAACTTTGCATGCCAAAGTGAGTAGAAGGTCAAGGAGCTGGCGATCAACCGCATTAGACAAGTTAGAGTCCTGTACTCCCAGCAGAACATAGACCAACTCCCTTGCAGGTTTGATACAGAGAATATGTTCAATGCAGTAAAATATTCTATCCCAGTATTTCTTCAAAGAGGGGCTATTAAATATCATGTGGGCCAAGTCCCCCACTCCTGCATCACAATTCCAGCACGTGGGGCTATCCCTTAGATGAAGTCTAAAGAGCTTCTCTGATGTCCAATAAGTTCTGTTGATTAACATGAATTTAGTTTGAGATAATATAGGAGAGACCTTATTCCTAAATGCAGTAGTATATATTATATGCCAGTCGAAAGCCATACCCGTTGTGTTGGATTCTGCTTCCCATCTCATCCCGTCTGTGTGTTTTCTGAGGAAGGGGGAGGAGCATTTTGTAAACCTTCGAAACAAAGTGACCCGCCTTATTGATACGCGGGACTGAACTCCATAGCCATGGTACAGAGGGTGTCAAGGAGCGAGTAGACAGAAGTGTTTTTAGTTTCAGGAAGTCATAGAAGTATATTGGTGCGAGGGCGTGTGTGGCTTGGAGCGAGGAGAACGGTAGAGGATCATTTCCTTTGAAGAGGTCGCTTACCATATTGATACCTTTCGAGCGACCAGTGTTTCCACTGAAGGGGTACCCCGTTGATTTTCAGTGAAGGGTTATGCCAAAGGGCTATGGAAGTGGATTTTTTGATCTTTAGGCCTTTGTGGTTTGACTGATCGAGTTTCAGGAGCGCCCTTCTTGTGTTTAGTAAGATATACTTTGAATGGGGTAGGTGCGCGAGGTCCATGGTGAGTAGGGCCGGGAGTGGAATATTACCCATTATAGCTTTTACGATATCCACCATTAGTGGGGTATAATCCGATTCTTTACTTAGCCACTGGGCGCCCTGTTTGCATAAGAACGCTGTTTGATAGTGTCTGAAGTTTGGAAGACCCAGGCCGCCTTTTTCTTTAGCTAGCTGTAGCTTTTTCATTGATATCCCGGGCTTCTTCCCTTGCCACAGAAACGTACCAAACAGCTTCTCTACTTTATGTATAAAATCGTCAGAGAGGGTCATTGGTAGCATACTTGCCAAGTAATTTACCAGAGGTGTTACCATTATCTTCAGGGTTTCGGCCCTACCCCACCAAGATAAGTATTTAGGCAACCAGCCATCTAGCAGTTTGTTTATTTTAGTCAGAAGTATGTTCTCATTAATTCGTGCTGTGGAAATTAGGTCGCTATCAAAGTCTAAGCCCAAGTATTTAAAGCAGCCTGGCAGATTCTCCTACGATATCCTTGCTCCCTAGGTTATTGAGTAATTTAACTTCTGTCTTGTCTTTGTTTAATTTATAGCCGGATACCTTCGAGAACTCCTCGATAGTAGTGAGGAGGGCCGGTATAGCCTCATCCGCCTTCTCTGAGACAACCAGTACGTCATCCGCATATGCTGTTAATTTTATAATACAGTCGTTGAAAGGGATTCCTGATATATTTTTGTTGTGTCTAATATGATATAGGAATGGTTCGATAGCCAATAAGAAAAGTGACGGGGAAAGGGGGCATCCCTGCCTCGTTCCTTGGTGTAGACGAAACGGTGACGAGAATGATCCTCCTGCTCTGACTCTCGCTACCGGACAGAAATAGAGGGACTTGATCATCCTTATAAGTGATGATCCCAGGTTAAATTTATTTAATACAGCTCCAAGTATGCCGAATCTACTTTATCGAATGCTTTTTCAGCATCTAGTGTTATCGCTGCTGAAGGAGTGGGCAGGAGCTTCGCTTTTTCTAGCACTTGTGCCAGAGTCCTGGTGTTGTCGCTGGTCAGCTTGTTCTTCAGAAACCCCGCCTGTGATGGGTGAATACGTTTTGGTAGTATTTTCTGGAGGCGTGCCGCTAGAATGAAGGCAAAGAGCTTACAGTCAAGATTAATGAGTGAAATGGGCCTATAGTTCTTGGGTAGTGTAGGGTCTTTTCCTTCCTTCGGAAGGACCGCAATGATCGCTTCTGATAGTGTACCTTTTTTTTCTCCTGTCTCACTTATCTCCTCGAACATGTGGAGGAGTGGTTGTGTGACTACCGGGGAGAAGCATTTATAAAATTTTGCGGAGAATTCATCCGGACCGGGTGCTTTTCCGCATTTTAATGATTTGATGGCATTCTGAACTTCCAGCGACGTAATTGGACTGTTTGTCTGCCTGCTCATCCAGGGAGAGAGACGGATGTCTACATTTTCCCAAGTAATCATTGATCTTGTCGACTTCTACATCTGTGTTCCTGGCGTAGAGTTGTTAATAGAAATCTTTAAAGAGGTCTGCTATTTTTGTCGGATCGGAATGGGCTACACCAAGGTAGTCAACGATGGAGTTTATCGTGTTTTTCTGTATTTTGAATTTAAGATAGGCTGCCAGGCTTTTACCTGCTTTGTTCGACTCGCATAACTTGAACCTTTTCCTCCTGTCAAGCCACACACCAGCCCTTTCACTCACTATTTTATTATATTCATATTTTTTGTTGGCCAACTTATTTAGTGATTCATCCTTCCTGTCCTGCAAGTGTTTGGCTTTGATAATTGATATTTCCTTTTCTTGTTCCTCTAATTTCCTGCTATGATTTTTATTCATGCATTACTAGGAGGAAAATAAAGACCGACTGACCCGGAACGTCTCCTGTCCCGAACGTGATCAAGCACAACGCTGACGCGTCAATATTAGACACCCCGATTGCTGGGTGCAGAGTCTACTTCCCTGATAATTGTTATCCTGCCCTGTATCCCTAGGGTAGACGATAATGGCTACAAAGGTGTAAATTGTTTAGGCATTATTAATGTCCTGAAGATGATCCCCATGATTAGATAGTGGGATCGAAACGCTGTTAATTTCTTTGTACACCATATACTTATAACGTATACCAAGTGTTATATAATTGGTGTCACTGAATTTCTGATGCATCATTATCTACAGGAATCTGAAATGTTTTGCCTAAAAGCCTTGTGTTTTCTGTTTGCATTATTCTTCACCATGCCAATCTGTATGTGTTAGGGTACAGGCTTGTGCCCCACTACATAGAATTGTTGAAGGAAATTCTTATTAATTCTTTGTGATAAGTAAAAGATTGAGACCTCTGTCCGGCTGGACATGTCCAAAACCAATATAGTAGCCATTGTGTCTATATTGACTACTGTCTGAATTTTGATTATGCATGGGACCACTGTTGTTTTCATAAGTATGGTCCCCGAGGTCCCCTGCTGACTTGTATGGGTGCCCTTGTTGATTTCTAAATAAAAGATACCACTGAGTGCTACAGATTGTAAATACAAATAAAATACTACATAATGGGAATCTATTAGTGCTGTAACAAATAAGTTTGAAACTGTTATATACCTACTAGGACATTTATACAGTTTTTGATTTGCATAATATCTTGTGGACTTCTAAACGAACACATTTGAAGCAATCACATAAGATATGTGGAAAATTGATGCCATGCTTGATCGTTACTAAATATATCTATCTATATATATATATATATATATCAAAATTGAATGCCCCTTCTGGAACCTCCGCCTATGGACCGGTGGCGCGAAGATCGCCGGCGGTGCATATACCGGCATATAATCCAAATTAATGCTCCAATAACACGCGCTCTCAGAAGTGGATTAAATTTCTTTTTGGCAAAGACTTCTGAGAGCGCGTATTATTGGAGCATTAATTTGAGATATATATATATATAGATATATATATATATCTATATATATATATATATACTTAAGTGGAAAACAGTAGAATATATGGTAAATAACATCCTAAACATAATTGTAACTGCTCAGTACCAACCAGGACTTCTTCAAAGGTGCTGGCACGCAGGCGGTAGCTCCCAGCCTCATAGCTGGGACCGACACGCTTTCCCCTTCTACTGGAATATGATGCACCTCTTCTTGCATTGATAATGAAGGCCTATTCTCTGGACCCCCCATAATAAAATGTATACATTTAACTACTGAAGATGTGCATCCCTCTGATGTTCACATCTCTCTAGCCTCTTTTTAGGAATGGTGTTAGCCAAGACATTTTGTGGAAATGCGGACTAGCGGCTAGAGCTGCAACTTTGGAACCGGAGGTCCGGATCCAGGTTTGAATGCCATGCGTGTAATCTACCTTGCCTTACCTTCTTCACCAAAGAAGGCCTGCAGTTCCCTCTTTGAACATGGCAAAAGTCATCTTCACTACGTTACCCAGGGTTTGATTTTCTGAGCATCTTAAGCAGGTAGGTATTTCACTAATCCCGAAGAAGCCTGCGACTGACCCAGAGAAATGAGCCGCAGTACGCCGATGTGGGCTGTTTTCTCCTCCCTAGCAACAAAATGCTGCTCTGGCATATTGCCAAGTCTCCTGTGGCCTGTTCCTACAGTACACAGCTCACCTGTGACCAGGTTTAAAAAAACAGTGTTGATTACCATGTGACACAAGAGTAATAAACCCGGGTTATACTTCCTCCCATGATCTACTTCCGCAGACCGGTAGAGAGGAGGCTACATTTTGGCATCCATCTTAGGGCCTTTGCCTTTCGCTTACTAACTGTTGGATGGAACAGAGTGAAGACCCTTGTCATTCAGGGTCATCTTAAGGATTAGGGAGGCCCTGGGCCAAACGTATTGTGGGTCCCCTGTTCGGAACAGCGTTGAATTTATTGTCCAATTTCAGTTCTTTCATGCCATCTTTGGTCAGATCACTGGCAGAGCACAGGCACACTGCTCCAAATTCTAAAAATGTATACATCCAATATTCAGGGATAGTGACATGTGTTTTCAATATTGTAACACAGCAGCAACTCCCTAACATTACCGCAACTAAGCTCGGTGACATCCACCCATTTTTCATATGTGAGGCCCTGTTTTGATCTAAAAGAAACTTCTTATGGATGTTGCATGAAACATAAACACAACATATCTCTGAAAAATGTCTGTAATAGACTCTCACACACCACTCACATAAACAATAAATGAAAGGTAAACAATATTTAACACAGTTCTGTTTAAGAATTATTCATGGTCATCAGGGCGTGACTCCGCAGAACAGAGCTGACTCTGAGGGGCCCACTCAAAGGCCGAGGCTCTGGACAGAGCCCGCTTTGCCCATGCCATAAAACGTCTCTGTTGTCGTGTTTCTTTTCAATGTTTACAGCAGCTTACTTACCCAGGACAGCTGTGCATGTGCGGGCCATGGAGCACGTTCTCCCTTGTCATTGCCATCATCACACTGGGGACTTCACCCATAATAAGGCACCCAAAAGACAGCGGTCGCAGAAAGCTCTCATTCTTTTTGGAGCTGCCCTGGGTCCTTTAATTGAATAACAGGGACAGGACCTGAAACTCTTTCACTGATCTGAGACAGCTCACTCTCCCGTGATGCCAGAGTGGCAGATACTGCGTTATTAGTGACTCGCGTAAGCTCCAGGATTCTCTTCAGTCTACAGGCAGAGAACCCTGAGGAGTTCCAGGTAGCAAGAGGGGGGTGTCTGAACTGGCTAGGTCCCGTAGAGGTTTTCCTTCAGTGGAAGGAGGGGCCACAGCTTGGTATGGACTGAAGATCCCTTCCAGTGACCGGGTGTGAGTCTGTGGAAACATTAGAAGCTTGCAGGGGTGTGATAGTGTCACAGAGTAAAATAGCCCTAGGAGAGTAGCCCACTGTCACAAGGAGGAGATGAACAAGACTACACTTACCTGGTACCAATGAGAAGTGCTGTTTATATGTGAGTAAATCAAGTCACCCACCTCATATTGTAAATTGTAAATTGTAAAATTGTAAATTGATACTCAGCCGCCCTTCCCTGCAGAGAGCAGAAGTTGAAGGGGTCGGCCTACCACTGATGGGGTACGCCACCGCCTTGTCTTAGTCATTCGAGGGGAATTTATTACTGCAGCAATGTTCTTGTAATGAAAAAATTTCACTGCACAAATGAAAGGGGATTTTGTCATAGGAGCCATGGCGACCGGCATGGATAGTGGGTAAGGGGAGTAGAATGGGGAATTGGGGACGCAAGAAAACGGGTGTTTAAAAAAATATAACTTCTCTTCTCGATGCATCTCTTCCCATAGTAAGGAACTTTATCAAATTCTGAAAGAATTCTCAACTCCCAGAAACCAGACATCAATCCCTGACTCCCAAGAATGGATGGACTATCTTTCTCAGTTTTTTTAAGAGCAAATTATAACAATTCATTATTCCTTTCCGCCTAAAAAAAACTAATCTTAATTCTGAAGATGGGCCCAGGTTGTCCCCAGATTCCCCCATATCCTGGATGAATTTGTCAAATGTGATATCAAGGCAGTAACAACCGTCATGCAGAAAATTAAATCTGGTTCTCCCGCTGACCCAGTACCACTAACGTTCTTTTCCACAATTGCACCAGCACTATTAGGAAACCTAACAGACCTATTTAATAAATCAGTTGCGGAAGCTGAATTCCCTGCTAGGGTCAGATCTATTCTAAAACCAAATCCACAGCAGACCCTAAACTTCTTTTAAATTACCGTCCCTTTTCATTGCTTCCTTATTTCGGAAAAATGCTGGAATCTCTTATAAATCAACAGCTTGTCAGTCATCTGGAAAATCATGGACTGTTGTTGGATCCGTCAAAGTCCGGTTTTAGGACGGCACATAGTACAGACAGCTCGGGTCGAGGTAAAGGATAATATCAGGCTGGCTCTGGACAGACATCAGTCTGTCATTCTTGTCCTGCTCGATTTGTCTGCTTCCTTTGACACCATCTCTCATAGCATTTTAGAACATTGGCCCTGGGAGATTAGTGTCAGGAGGAATGCTCTCAAGTGGTTCAAGAGTTCTCATTGAGCGAACCACGACGGTACAAGTGGAAAACACTGTCTCATGTGAAACACTGATCAAGATGGGAGTGCCACAGGGCTCTATTTTGAGCTCGACTCTTTTCAATCTTTCTATGACGCCGCTGGCCAAGGTGATCAGATCTCATGATTTCAATGTCATATCTTACGCAGATGACACGCAGATTCTGGGCAGTCTTGGCACAAACCATGTAGAAAGTAAGCAGCGCTTAAAAATGCATGTCCCATATTAACAGATGGACGAGTTCCAACCATCTGCAACTGAACGGAGCCAAATTGGAGATCATGCTCTTTGGTGAGGCTCTGGAGCACTGGGCCAATGATGGTGCCTGCTAACCTCGGCCTTTGCCCAACTCCCAAACAAACTGTATGAAATTTGGGATTTTATATGGACAATTAATTTTCCATGAAAAATCAAACCAACCATATCATTGGTACATGTTTTGGAGTATTGAGTAATCTACGGAAGGTCTTTAAATGGATCCCTGTTGAGGCCAAGAAACCATTAGTCCAGGCACTAATAATAAATCGGATGGACTATGGAAATGCTCTGTTGTTCTCAATCATTGAATGTCATCTTAACAGACTTCAAATTCTGCAGAACACCGCTGCCAGGCTGGTCCTAAATCTTTCTCCCAGATATCCTTCTGCCCCCTGCCTAAAATCCCTACACTGGCTCTCCGTCAGAAAACTAACTTTGTTCAAGATCCTCTGCCTAACACACAAACATTTGTATGGCAAAGGTCCGGGATACTGGCTCTGAGGATGTTACGATCTAGCAATGAGTTACTGCTTACTTCTTTCAGAATTCGTATTGCCAGGAAAGGAGGCAGATCCTTTTCCTTTCTTGCCCTAACATCCTGGAACAAAATCCCTTTAAATTTGCATATCATCTCCGATCACAACTGGTTTCGCAAGAAGCTGAAGACATGGCTATTTGACAACTAGCCAAATATTCCATGAGATCCGTTCTGCAAGCGCCATGAGACTTCCGAGTGATGTGTGCGCTGTACAAAGGTCCCTGATTTGATTTGATTTGATAGTTATTCACTCTGGCTGGAACAGGAAGCAAACCCAGGCTCCCAATGAGTCCACCCCAATTGTGATTGGTCTGAGTGCCGTGGTTCGTTGCTCAGTCGCTCACTGGGAGCCTGGGCATGTTTTCCACGAGACGGCCGGCCAAACATTCATGAGCACTTGCAGTGTGCTCACCACTTCCCCTGCTCCTGTCATGAGAGCAGCCCCGCCCCGCAAATCTGCCGGACATCAGGACAAAATAAATTGACAATAACGCGTTATAATAATTATATTTTTCTTTAACTTCGCTTTAAAAAAGCAGTGGGGCGACGCTTCTCTGCCTCAGTGGAGAGCGGCCACTGTGTCACCCATAATGAACTTTGCCATTACGTGTAGCATAGCTGATTTTGAAATGTGACCCCTGAATTCTGATATAAAATGGTGCCAGGTTGGTTTAAACAGCAAGAGTAGAGGCACTGATGGTTCAGTAGTGACCCCTGCCAAAGCAACGCATGGCATGGTCAGTCACGCTGTATCAGTGGGTCCGGGATCGACCTTCAGTTATTTATTTAGACTTGTGTAGACCAGGTGTCTGCTTCCGGCTTCTTCTGAGGTCTCGTGACATGCCGAAGAGTGGGGTTAGAATGCAGTCGGTGTGTTCTCTGATCACTCCCCGCGGATTAGTGGTGTATTTAAATTCACGCTGCAACACATCCGTTTTCAGGAGTTCCCGATAAGGATGGTATTTGGGTACATTGGACCCCCAGGTATTTTCCCTCGAATGCTTGGGACAAGAGTCTTGTCAAGAGGCAGGTGTCTGTTGGGCATACAGCCAGCGGCCAGTCTCTGCAGGTCTCAGAAAGCCATGTGTGCTGTACTGAGGGCTCCTCTGGATCTGAGCGAGCTTGGGGTGCAGTATCAATCATAATGACGATCCAAACACCAGCGCGGTTGTGTCAAATTGTGGCTTCTCACAGCCTTTCAGAAATTGCCCATCCGGCTTGCATTTATTTTAAGGTGAAAGCAGTGTTTGAAGTGGACGGGATCTATTGTGAACGACGTGCCCTTTTTTAAAATAATTTTACACTAACAGTTCCAATATTTATTGTTGCCTCGTCTCCACATTTGCTCTCCTCAGCCCAATTGCACTCATTATAATTCCCATACTTTTTTATGCTCTTCAGCCTCTGGGTGATACCATTTATTTGAATGAGCTGTTTGTAACCTGTCACTTTTTGAAAAATGGGAGACTGTGCAGCGCCTCGGAGTCTTGGTCTAGTGAGATAACCACATTTTTTCTCCACGAAATTACAGAACTAGCGGACGAGTAAACTCCCCCGATAGATCTTTAGCCGGCAGTATTGAAGAAAATACATCGTTTTCATTTGTATGTGTAACCACTGGCCACAAGATGGCTCTATTACGCCACAGTTGAAATCCCTATTCTTGGTTCAGACTAAATAAAAATCCGTTTTGCAGTTTTAGTGATATTTTTCTCTTACATTATTGCCGTCTCTGATTGTTGTCTCAGTTCATACACTCCATGTTATCCTGTTACTTCTTCTTGGAGAAGATGTCGTAAATGAAGGACATGCACTAGTCCACTTGCCAGAGTTAAGACTGGTGGATGCAATTCGAGACAATATACCATTTGCAAAGGTACAAGACAGGAAAGCCTGCTCTCCCCACTCCATTTGTAGTAATTGTATTTATAGAGTGTGTGCTACCCCTGATGAGGTTCTGAAACCCTTTTCGGAGAGTAGCACACCACTCTGGAACCCAAAAAGGATTTGTGTTGGATTTTAGTATAGGGAAATATGAGTTCATTTGAGCGGTGGACGAGGCAGTCTGTTGGTTGCATGGAATAGGATAATAGAGCAATGGAGGAGGGAAGAGTCTAGAAAGTGTTATTTGGGAGATCATAGTAGTAAGATGAGGTTCAGGATGAGTAAAAGGAGGGAAGGAGGAATAAAAGTCTCTAAAAAGGGTTTAGGGAGATTATGGTGGTAAAATGAGGTTTGCGATGGGTCGAAGGAGGGATAGAGGTGCAACAGTCTAGAAAGGATTATTCTGGAGATCATAGTAGAATTAGGTTTGGGGTAAGTCAGTGAGTACAGGTGGAGGATATATTGAGAAGTATAGGGGAGACATAGAATAGTGCATTGGAGAGAGTCAAAGGGTTTTTTGTCTTCTTTAGTAAGAGTAAAGTAATAAATATAGAGATACATAACTACATAGAAAGGGTATACATGTATAAGGAAGATAATATATTGAGAGTTAAAGTTGTTTTGTATAAGCTAAGACTTTTAAGTGTTGCTGTACTTGAAGCTAATTTATTAGTGTATTTTTAGAACTGTTTTTATATATATTCTTTTTTGTTTTCCTCAATATTTCAATAGTAAAACACTTGTAAATAAAATAGTTATGATATTTGCATACTGTGATAGAGAAGTAGAACAGAGACCCGTAAGCATCTAATCACATAACTTGTATAAAACCTATGCCGTGACCTATGTACATATTCAGCTTAGAATATATATATATATATATTTAATCATAAGTAATGTATGCTTTTTTTAAGCACACCTAAAGAATACTTGTGTATTTAAAAAAACATAGTTTTATATATATTTGTACAAAGAAATACATATATCTCGATACATACATATAATCAAACTATAAATGATACATACATAGGAATATGCTGTACATTTGTGTTTGAGTATGGTAGTTATGTAGCAAAGAGCCAACTCTTGAGTAGTTTTCTGAAGATAAGATAGTTATAGGTTAATCTTATGTTTGGGGATAGTGAATTCCATAGTTTGGCTGCTTGAATAGAGAAAGATGTACCATGTATGGGTATTTTCCTGTATGTGGGCGTTTGAGGCGAGGTGCCAATCTTGCGTGGAGGTTCCTTTTTTGAATGTATTTGGTGATTGTATTCCTGATGAAAAATCAGCTGTGTTCCCTTGTATTGCTTTTTGGTTGATAAAAAGCAGCTTGAAGGCGATCTTCTGTTAACCAGTAACTAATATAAAGCCCTGAAGGAAAGGGAGATGTGGGCCTATGACTTTACATTTAGGAGTAGTCTGGTAGCTATTGAACCATCTGTGGCAGTGATTCAGATCGGAGGGGCCGGAAAGGGGTCTCCCACTCGGGGATAGGGTTCACCCAATCTCTCTCTATGCAAATCAGGGCTCGAGTCGGTGTACCACGCAGGTGGACGGCGTCCCCACACTTATTTTACCGGGGAGACACCGTCCCCCCTGCCAAACAGCTGGACTTCACTCTTTGGCCTCTCTGGGACGAGGAGCTCGGAGCTCACAGCACGCTGCTCACACACTGACTTTTCAGATGCAATCGCATCTAAGGGGTGAGCGAAGGGAGGCAATGAGCCCGATGGTGCAAGCCACCTTTTGTAATGTCACTTCCTGCTGTGACTTCATTTCCTGTGACAGCGTACCCCCACTTCTTTTTTTTTTTTTTTTTTTTTTTAGGACTTGTGCCCTGATGCAAATGAACTGTCATTATGTGTGCAAGATCTAGAGGAGTTCCTTGGACCAACACTACAACCCCTACTAAAATTTGGAAACATCTCGGAGTCAAACAAGCATTGACAAAGCAATTAGGTCTTGCCTACGAAAGGCTATTGGCTTTGTCAATGCTTTAAGGCATGTTGAATAGCAGCAGTGTTGCTGTGGACCAATTCTAAGTTAGGAATAAATACACTATGACGAGGCAAGTCCTAGCACTTTTTTCCCTAACTTAGCTGTGCTGCACAGTAGCTCTGCTGCTGTGCAACATGACTAAAAACATTGACAAAGCGAGTGCTGATGGCTTTGACAATGCTTGTTAGAGCAACAGCGGCAAGGCGGGATTTAGCCGGTGCGGAGTAAAAGACACATATCTATTAGAGACAATTAAGTTGCAGCACTAAGTGTTAGGGGTGTGAGCCTGCTGTGTATTCTTCACCGTTAATAGTGGACTCTCGCATTCTGATAATCCTTGTCCAAATTAATCTTCAAATAATAATTGCACACTTGCAGCTGTGACCCTCGCAACAAACTAAGATCCAGACAAAATTGCAATCAATTACAAAAAAGTGATTGTGTCACAGACAGGAAGAAGCAGATAGGCAGAGACAGATGCAGCAAGCATTGGCAAAAAGTGGGGGAAATTGCCCTCAAAGATTGAGTTCAAATGTAATTTGTTAGCGAGGAAGCTGTGTTCTGTTGCTGCGTTATTAAACCAAAAACAAGGGTACTGAAAGGGGAGTGCATGCAGCATAACTGCCAGAGATTGTTGTAAGGTATGCATCCTGAACTGAATATTGTTTTAGGTGCTCTCTGATGTGGTGATCATGGAAAAGGAGGAGAAAGAAAGAAAGGTAATCACGTTGGGTCACAACGATTGGTCAAGTTGGGGAGACAGGATTAAAACCAGGTTTCCACATTAGAGATTGTGCAATTTCGATCCCGGATGGATATAACTTTATTTGATCCTTTTGCCTTGATGACAATTTCAATACAGACCCAATACGCAAGTCAGCTGTCTTGTGCCACCTATAAAAGGCCTTTATTGTTATAGATGAAGCAACATTATGGTCTGTTAAACCATATAAAAGAGGTTTATGTACAGTGCCCATTTTGAACTTAAGTATTTAAAGTTGCTCTCAAATGTGATCAGATAAAAGGAGGCAGGGGGAAGAAAGTAATTGCCCAGGGTCACACACTTTGGTTAAGCTGGGAAACTGTAATTGAAACTAGGGTCACTGGTTCAGGGCCTGCACATGTTTTGTACTAGGTCCAACAAAAGCTTCGGATCGGCCTGGGCATGTTAGGCAATTACATTCAAAATGCCCTTTGTATTTTTATAAGATGGAGTAACAGCATTGGAAAAACCCATCTTCATAGAACAGGTTTACCTTGGTCAGAAACCCTGCTAGCTTCCCAACTTCAGAGGACAGGTACAGCTAGGGTAGCATCGGCGTAAGCCTTTCCCTTTGAAGGACAGGTTCATATCGGGCTGCAGCAGTGAAAGCTTTACTTCCTCACAGAGCTGGTACTGTATGGCAGTGGCAAAGCGAGCTCCTTGACTCACAGAAGGCAATAAATGCAACCTTCCACTTCCTCAGGACAGATCCAGCATGGAAGAATGTATAAGCTTTCATCACTCACAGAACAGCAATGGTTACAGCATGAGTGACATGTAGGTTACAAACAGACAGATCTCTGGAGTGGGTCCTTAATTCACAGAGATGAATTAATAGGTGGATGAGTGACGTAATATGCAAGTTTTCACAACATTCTCTCTAAGGTGATATTCCAGGTCAGCATCCTGAAAGTCCTTCTGCTGTCAGTTGGAGATCTGCTGTTTGTTTTGATTCTGTTGTGTTCCATGTATTGAGAAGTAAATGTCACAAAAGTCATCTCTGTTTGTAGCATCCGCCCTACAGTGTACCTGACTATGCTTTAAACAGGCAAGCAAGTACCAAACTAATAAAAAGGTGTTGAATGGTTGCATACCAGGTACTGTACAACCCCAGGCTCAATACTGCCCCTGTTCAAAATGTTGAGGGCTGCCAGAGAGATTGTACCAGGTCTGCCTGGGGCAGTCTTCCATCAAAATACACTCTATACATGTTGCAAACACCCATTTATAAAGTTGTTAATGATTTTTTTTTTTTTTACTGGAATGAAAATAATATATTTAAATTAGAAACCCCAATCCTGTGTGAATGGCTACTAATACGAGAATGCAATGAAAGATTTGTTGATGTAGGAGTACATGTATATCAAGCCGCCGTTGATATATGGTTATTAAAAATCAATAAAAAAGATCTTTAAAAACAGTCAGCAGGCTGTAAAGGAGAGCTGTGAGCCACCCTGGTGGAGCAGTTCTTATAGTGACAGCAGAGCTTCAGCACGCGCTGGTGCCTGCAGTGCGCTTCCAGGACTGATGGTGCTCTATAAATTTAAAACATCTTTATTAGTGTTTTTCGGGAAACATACATTATTCATTTATGCAGGTTTAATGTACATCGCATACGTTCCTTTTGCTTAAAGTGAAAACTACACCAATCCAACCCGTGAGGCATTGCTTTTGATTGCCTCCCACGCAAGAGACCCCCTCCCCCAGAGCGTGTCAGCCAGAGGCTGTCGCGTCTGACGTCATCACCCATGTACCTCTTATCACGCCTCACTACAGGTCTCCAAGCACCTGGTGTCTGCGCCAGAGTCGGGGGGGGGGGGGGGGGGGGGCTGTGACTTTTGGGAGTACTGCGTCTCAACCTGTTAGGTTAAAAAGAGATAAGATAACTGATGTTCATTTAACATTAGCAACCACCTGCCCTCCTTTCAACCGAGGGGACCCGCCCCCGGCCTCACTCACACGTGGACTGGTTGTAGTCTCGCGGGTGTGGTTTTGTGGCGCGTGACGGACACGTGGAGTTCGAGGCCGAGCTTCTTATGTGCTGCGTTTGTTTGTAGAGGTGAGCCTCCCAAACGCCTGCGCCTCCTAGGAGGTAGTCTAGATTGACTGTTCTTTATCCTCCCTAAGTCGGTGGTGGCGGCACAGTGTGGACGGCCGGGAGGGTGATCCCATTGAAGTTAACGGAAGCCTTTTACTTGCTTGGAGAGTGGAGACTAGCGAGCACGGTGACACTTTCCAAAGGAGGTTGAATTGCGAGATGTTGTTGATGCTGCTGGGTGTTGACATAAAATATACTTATTTGCTGCACGCATGCGTTGTCGATTCTGAGCTGCCAGGAAGAATAAGTGGGGGTAGTATGCACATAGTCTGTTGGTGTGACTCTTAATTTCAGTAATAGCCTGTGTCTCATTTCAACTCCTTGTACTAGAATCACGCCCTTGGCTATGACTATTCACTCAGATTGGTGTATTTGAGAAAACAAACCAGTCAGCTGACCCGCACTTGACGAATGTTACCCTTGTTACCTCTTTTCAAGTGCGCAACAAGCAAAATGCCACACAGGCTAATTGGGTGAGCCGATCATCAAATTTATATTGCCCTCTAAAAAAGTGTTTATTCTCCATTTCCCTTGATGTGATCACCCTCTTAAAAGCCTGACCTCACCTGCATTTTCCGGTCAGGAAGTTAACGGGTTGGGGCATGTATTGTTTCTGTCTGTAAGGGTGCGAGGTATAAGCATTTTAGCATCTTTAAACAAACCCCATTTCTAAAATCCGAGCACCAGGGTTTCACTGCCTTCAAACAAACTGCCGCCACTTCTGCTGCACAGGACGGCTGGATGGCAGACCCCCCTGCGGGTTTACCACTTGCAGTACCCCGCTGCAGCCATCCTTCATTCTTCCATCTGCGTATTTTAGCCCGAAAAGCACTATCAAGCCTTTGTTCTTTTTTGTCTCTTTCTATTTTTTATTGGAATACTGCAGGGAGCACCTACAGCCTGACTGATGTATTTTAGCCCGACAAGCACCATCAAGCCTTTGTGCTTTTTTGTCTCTTTATTTTTTTTATTGGAATACTGCAGGGAGCACCTACAGCTGGGCTTTAAATCGCTTTTCGCATTTTTCCATTACGCGCAGTTGTATCCTTCCTCGTAAACCCACCTCACATAGCTTTGCTAATGGCTCGTGCACAAACCCTGTAAGATTAGCTCGTGGCGCCCCCCAGAAAGAGAAGAATAGCACAGAGAGGTGGGTTTAGATCGCATGGAAGGCTGGCCCGCCCTGAGGCCTAGGCAAAAAACAATGACGCAGTAACACCACCACCTCTCAGCGCATGCGCTCACAGAGCTCCATACACAACGCACACAAACATTCACCCTCACGTGATTGTCATTTATATTGCAAACCCAAGTTGGTGCCTGGGATAAATTTAAAAAAGCTCATAACTTGAGTAGTGGTTTGTGGCCGTGGTTTGTGTTTTGTTAATCCTCTAAAACCTATTTTATACATTTTACGCACTTTACACAAGCAGCAACTACAATCAGTAGTATAATTCCTAGAAATGTCAAAAATTAAGATATAATTATCACCTGTAATAAATCAAACACATTTTCATTAGCAAAAGTATTTTGGGACTCAGAAACTTAAAGCAAAAACCAATGACGTTACCTTCGTTCGTTTGTCACTTGAGCATTTTACTTAACTCAGTATCTGTGCTGCTGGCATTCTTTCAAGAAGGTAATGGTTAATTCGTTAGATGCGGAGAGTAGGAATGAATCGCTGCCCGCTACGTGTCTCATCCAATGTAACACCTTATCACATTCTCTCGGCATCAGGGCCCCTGCAAGAGTGCCTTAAGGGTGGGATGAAAGAATTTCCGCAGGAAAAGGATTTTCTGCCCCTCATCTTCTACCATCCCAGACGCGGATCAGGTCTTTAAGTGGGATGAAAAAAACGGGGGTCTCTCAAAGAGGCGTGACCGATGTAATTAATGGTGTGGCTTACAAACACATAAGCTAAAAATATGTGCTTAGCATAATGCGCCGCCCAACTGATATTTTTCTGCATGCGTCATTACAACCAGAAATGTAACATTGCACCTACAACAAGCCAGGACTCTTGGCTTTATCAATGGTTATTAGTTGCATAAGATGAATAAGCAGCAACTACGGCTTCATTGTATATAACATTGAAAATGCTTCAGTTCTGAAATGGTGAGACTGTGAAAGAACTATAACAAGTCTCTTTGAAGTTACATCAAAGGCAGTGAAGGGTGGGAGCGCTGCAGAGTTCAGATTTATTTTTCACCCTAAGAGTGAGGGCAACAATGGAAAGCCCAATAGGGATCCGTTTCAGCACCTGTGTTTTACAACTGCAGGTGCTGACCTAACGTAGGGCCCTTGCTCACTTTGCCACTGGATTCAAGCTAGCCTGGCTGATGAGGGGTGTTCCCCTGAAACTGGTCCCAGAATACTTGTTTCCGGTCCAGGGAAGACCTGGCCTGGCAGTTTGGACTGGACTGTTCCATGAGGAACAGGATAAAGACTGATTTGCATATGGCTGGGCCTGAACTGGGGTGGCGAAGTGAGCTAAAGAACGATGATGGGTGCAACCTAGATCTAATAGTGAATGGGGCTGAGTGTCTGAACAGTTTCAGCGCTCCGTCATCTCCTTGTTTTGCGGGGCTGAGCACGGCAACCCAGCCCGCTTAAAGCCCTGCAGAGGATGATTGCATCTAGCTATTTCTTTGACTTCTCTAACCACGCTAGTCGTAATGGGCAGATATCCTAGGTGGGTGGCTTCCAATTTCTGGATGATCTTCGCGCGCTCCTGGGTGTCTGCACACTGTAAGTAGTCCTGCTAGAATGATAGCAGATTATTCCTTTAAGGTTGAGAGTTGACAAGGGAGAGATAGCAATTCCAAGAAAGACACTGTATGTGCCATTTTTTAAATTGCTGATCTTTTTTTCTAAGTCTTTACTGCAAACCTCCCACACATAGATTTGTCACTGCTAAATTGCTTGAAAATGACAGATACTTCCCCATAGTGAAATACAATTGCTCAGCCTGTATCTCATTTAAGAGTCTGTATGTCAGACTATAATATATTTCAAGCAACATGCTGGGTATTTATGTGCTTGCATGTTTTTTTACTGTGTACCACACAGGGTGATATTCAGTACACCTAGTGCATGGGTACTCACAAACCTTTAATCAAGGGCCACAAAGTTTGGTCTGTGATGTTATGAGTGTCGCATTGATACCAGGAGAGTGGCGATTTGGGATAGGGGTGTTGCCCGAAGATGGGAATAGGGGAAGCTAACCATCTACATCTAGTGGCTGAATTGCACCATGTGAAACCAGAAAGCCTTGGATTAATCCCAGCTTTCCCACTTTACCAAATTCCGTGGTATGAAATACACATTTTAAATTTTTAGAGGACGTTATCATATTTTTACACTTTTGCTGCGAGATAGCTTTGAAAATAAAGGTGTTTCTAAAGTTGAGTGGAGCAGGGCAACCTAGTAACTTACTTTTTTTAAACTTCAATTAACCTTTCACTAAAGGCTTGCCTGTATATTTAACATCTTTTAAATATAAGTGCTGTTTTCAGTGAACAGCAGCCCAGTGCTGCTGTTGATCAGGGGGCCGCATGTAAAGGTCAGTGGGGCCACATGCGTACTTTGAGTATCACTGACCTAGTGGAACACGCCTCCTTTCCCCTGACCGTAGAAGATGAGGCGCCCGAGGCGAGGAGGCTCGCACCCTTTTTCGGTAAATGATGACGCGCTTCTGCAAATCCCAACCCTTTTAAGACCAGGGCCTGCGCACAACTTCATCTCCCTAAAAGTGCTGGAGGTCCCTGTAACAATATGCTGGACTATACTGAACAGCTGGCTGGGCACGTATGTAAATGCCAGGATGAGCCCACGCGCATTGTCGCAGCCGCGCGCTCCGTTGTGGGGGCGAGGAGGGGCGGGCCTGAATTATTCATAGCTTTTCTGCTCTAGCAATTCACGAAGAACGACTCTCGCGCCACACATACTATATTTGTACATAAAACACCGAGTTTAAACATAAGGCAGTCAAATCCCAGGTCTCTCGCACACCCCGGCTTTCCGACCCACTGCAGATCCATTAAGGAGCATAATCTGCCAGGAAGTGATGCGGAATGGGAAGCCGTCGGCCCGCTGTGAGTTTCAGAAGTCTGACATCTTTCTTCGTTAGGTGATTAAAGAGTTTTAATGGGAGAGAGCTGCCGGGGCATCACCGCGCTCCGCTCCTGTCAATAAACCCATCGGATGCAGCCCACCTGTTCCTTCATTGCATTGGCTCTTTTTATTCCTTAATACATCGGTTACGCGTTGCGTAATCCCTTCCTGCTGTTGCCTTAACCACTGGATTTCAAAGATGACCAACCACTGGATTTCAAAGATGACCTGCTGCGAAGCACCGCTCTGTGCAGAAGTGACTTCTTCTGGCGAGGCCGCTCTCTCGTCTTCGAATAAGATCTGATTTACATCCTCCTAGACAGAGCAGACATTACTAATAACAGGTTTATATTCTCTTCAGCGCTGTAGGCATGCACATAGGGCGCCAGCTGAGCTGTGGGAGGCAGGCAGCGTCCTTATTTAGCACGATCTCTCACTGTTGAAAAGCATCCATGGACCGTGAATGAGAATAGGCATACATTTGTGTTTCATGTATGTTCACATACGTATATACATTTCTATTCATTATAAATATTAGTTCAAAGGATGTTAAGGGTCAAGTTTCTTGACGGTTGTAAATCATGCCGCTAACCCCGCCCCTGCTATAGATTTCCTGTATACCATTCCAGGGGTCATCACGGACTGTACACCATCATTTAATGTAAACAGTATGGTAAAGGGGCGTCCTATATGGCAAGCGTAGGATGTTGTGCCTGAGGGACAGATATTTCAAGTTTGCGTTGAAGTGAGGTTAGCGATGCATCTTCAAAGCTGTAAATTGGACACCATGAAGCACAGACTGAGGAATCAATTACAACATTTGTACAAACAAATCTATATACACAGGATATATAGATCAGTGATATAGAGAGGCAGCAAGCATTGGTATTCGGCAATCTGTTCTTTGCCTCCTGCTCCTCCAAAACTCATGAAGGACCTCTCTAAAGTCTGACATCCAGCGAGCCTTCCCCATCAACTCGGAGTCCATCCCTTACCGTTTCAGAAACAAAAGTGCAGGAGCTTGTCACCTGCCTATCCTTTTGCTAAATTGTCTTCAATATTCTCCAACTTCCAAATTATTTTCAACCTTTGCAAAATTGTCACCTCTCTCTTTCCATCTCCATGTTTATGAGACGAGTCTCCAGAATTAATTAGCCTTTGAGTTTTATTTAATCTCTCCGCCTCCTCGTTCCTCCTCTCACCCTGGAAGTTCTGCGCACCCTCAGGGCCCCACTACTGCCCATGTATTATTCAGCTATTATCCCAGCCACCTTGTAGTCTTGATTTAGTTCCTAATGTCTATATCCATTCTGAGGACATATGGATCACCCAGAAATTGGAAGCCACCCTGCAAACTAGGAACTTTCCTTTCGCAGATGACAATCACCAAAACTTAATTTCAGCAGCACAGAAGACCTGACAGATGACTGGTTGTCTTCTTGCGCTCAACAGTGAAGTAGTGTGGCTCACTGGTTAGAGGCGGCAGACCCGAGAGCAGAGGACGGCCCGGGACCAGGGTTCGATTCCCGGCGCGGCAGGTTTCTGGACCAGGGTCAGCGGACTCTATAATTCTCTCGCCTCGGTGCCCACTCTGATCAGCGATCACACTCGGCAACTCTGGGCATTAGCTTGCCTCATCTTCACTAACGGCCCCACCAGACCGCCGGGGATGCCTGGTCTCACCCTGGAGATACCCATTAAGGGACCATCTCTCAGGGAAGCCAGGAAGGGTTTCGCAGCGGTCGAAGCGCCTTGGGACCCTACGGGTAAGTAGTGCGCTATATAAATGCCAATACATTTACATACAACTAAACCTCCATTTGCGCACACTCTCCCCTGCCACCTTTTTTCCAACTTCATGAGAAATCTCAAAGTAACCTTGGACTCTGACCTAGCTTGGAAGCAAAGTTTTTCAAAGTAGTCTGGTACTTCATTCATTCCTTCAAACTACTTAGATAAGTCTTACCACCTCAAGTGCTAGTCCCCATTCAGCTTTGTACTCTTTCGTCTGAGCTATATCAATGCATCATATCTCACAATCCCTGAACACCTTTTGTGCAGTCTCCGGATGGTTCAGAACTTCGATGCAAAACGTCTTCAACATCTCTGATTATCTCTTTCCTAAAAAGAAGACTCCACTGGCTGCCTGGTGAGCCTTTTATTAGAATTAAGATACTCTGCGCAGCAAATGGAGCTGTCTGAGGAAATGTTTCACCATTGTAATTGGGTGGGGTGAGACTTAGCCTTCAAGATCCAGCACCTGATTGCGACCCCTTAATTCTGTAACTCGCACGTCAGAAGTACTTCAATGTTGGTATGGAGCCAATTTTAAGGAATTCCACACTAGTTCACATTTGAAAATTTCAGGTCCGTCTCTGCTTCTAGACTGTTAGAAAAATATGACTGTGAACTTTTTCCATCACTTGATGTCACACCATGCATTTGATTGCCTTGAATATTTCCATGTTTATCCACAAGTCCTTCTAATGTAACAATACATTTCTTACTTTATAATCTAAAATTGACCTCAGTGTCTTCCCAAGGTATGTGAACCGTTGTACAACAATTCAATCTTCCTCTGGCAACACAATGCATAGCCACAGTCTTATTTTCCCTGGGACACTGTCAGAAGACATTTCTGGTTGTCTCATGTCACCCATAATATCTGTAGGGATCAAAGGGTTAAAAACATGTGGCCTGGTTACTGCAGAAGTAGCTGAGTGTGCTAGTGCCCCACCCTGTATCCCTCTACTACACTATACTCACATTGATAGGCTCGCTCACACTTTCTCTGACCATCTGCTGTTTGGGAAGGTTGCCTATGCTGC
This sequence comes from Lissotriton vulgaris, assembly GCF_964263255.1. NCBI lineage: Eukaryota > Metazoa > Chordata > Amphibia > Caudata > Salamandridae > Lissotriton > Lissotriton vulgaris. The sequence continues at coordinate 992,465 of NC_141690.1, forward strand.
TTGCCTTCCCTGTGTCTTCCTCTTTGAATTTCTTTTTGGGATTTGTATGTTTCATGCCCCACGGAGCCGGTTGTTTGGTCAAGTGTGTTTCACAAAACTTCAGAGAGAGGCCATGTTTCTTGGACTGAATCAGTGGAGCTTTGGCACTGTAAGTACGGGGCGCCCGAAGATTCTGGTGAAGCCTGATAGAGCTGTATTTAAAAGAAGAGTGGGGAGGTGTTTGTGGTGCTTAGTGCTTGCAGTCTGCATAGCTGCCAACTGTCCCATTTTTGCCGGGACAGCCCCTGCAAGATGGAGGCTGTCCTGGGTAATTCACTATCCCGGGACCGAACAAAGAACAAAGAACGTACCCCGCCAGTTGATAACGTGGTCCCAAATCTGGGATCCCAATATATGTGGGGTGATAAACCTAGAGGTTGGCACTGCACATTACAAGATTAACATGATTCAAATATTTGCACGAGAGAGTTTTTAGCAAATATATAAGTATTTTTATTTTAGTGTAGAAAACATTTATATACACCTATAACACATGATTATTTTATAAATATTGCACAAAACACATAGTCAACTTGAAAAAAGATAAAAGTGACAAAATTGCATTCTTCTTTTAAACCTACCCAGTAACATTTCATGCTTCAATCATACTATCATTCTTTCAGTTTTTCACGGCCTAATCTTACCTAAAGTTCAGACATTCCACTCTCATACTTCAATCCATACAAATTGTTCTGTTGTATGCCACATAGAGATGGTAAATATGTGGCATAGAGCAGAATATTGTTCCAGACAATTGATCTTATTTCGGCACCTAATTGGTACTACATAGTGTGCCGTATTTCTGGAGCCACGAGCCGACGCGCGTTTCGGTGAATGGCCAGGTGGGCCACACCTTCGTCAGGGCTGGGAGATGTTGACTGGGAGGAAACAGGATAGTAATCTAAAAATAAAGACACAATGCCTTAGTATTTATCTATATAACAGTTGGGTTAATAAAGGCATATATCATTCTAATGCATTTCACTTTTCCAAAACATAGATAAAAATTTTTTTGGAGAACATGATTGTCTTCTTTAATCTCATATTTCTATGGTAGCCATTGCGGCAAAGTGCAGTACCAAACAAACCTAGGACCACTCCCTAAGTCAGACTCCCAAACGGTGAGATCTGTAAGAGGCAATTTAGATAACCTAGGCTAAGTAACCAAAAGAGAGCATTTAACCATTTTTAGCATCTTTCATATCCCACATTAACTCGCATTATACAAAATACTCATTCTCGGACACATGTTGACCAAACACAAGAAAGGATTATTATACATCAGGCTGGTAGTCCAGGGGTACAACATTTAGAAGCCAAACCTTTTGTATTTCTAGGGCCTTAGATGTAAGGTAAATTAAAGTAGGTAACAGCAAACAACAACAATATAGGGTCGTATCTGGTTATTTTGACTGAATATTATTGCACAAGGTAGACATGATTTACCTATTAATAGTTTCTAATCTAAGAGACGATGTAAAGGCTCACAGCACAGTCTAGGTGTTTTAATTTTACCTGAGGTAGTCTGTGGAGGGTTCCTTAGAGCAAAAGGGCGCATTAAAAGTTTTTTCGGCAAAGCAGGAAACTATTAGATGAAAAATAATTTCAGTTTATATATTATCCTGATTGATTTCTTACCACCAAATTGCCAGTACATTTTTTAGTTCCATTACCTGAATATTAAATTTGTTTATCAAAGGAAGAATTCCACTGAGCAGGGATTTATAGGTGAGCGATGAGCTGGGGGTTGCTACACTTTGGAGTTTTTTCAGTGATGTCACGCAGGCGTCCCTAAAGTTGGAAGATACTATGAATATACATGATGGCCATTATTCACCTAGTAAGAAGGTATAATTGTTTATAGTTCATACACACCATGAGTGTTGACTCCGGGGCGGCTAGTCTGAAAAATCTGTGTCCACCAACGCGGCTGGCATATATCTGCCTAATGGAGAACAGTAGTCGAGTAAATTAGACTTACTGGCGCGTTTTGTTTAGAAAAAACCGAACTGTCGGCTAATTGTACTTACTTGGCTGGGAGGGCACAGTCCGTAGCTTGAATTCCGTCGACCCTTCCCCACAGGGGACAAGGTTCACTAGTGCACTTAGTCAAAGGGTCCTTACACGAGGCTGCCTAGTGTTTAGAAGCAAAAAGAGGGGGGGGGGGCAGAGTGAGGAAAACTCTACGCGCATTTTACTTTGATGAAACGAGAGACATCGGTAAAGAACACTTACTCGGCGTTCCTAGCAAGGCGTCCATCGATGAAGTTCTGTTACAGGCGCACTAGTCTGCAGGTCTTTAAACGGAGCTGCCTGGAGTTTAGAGGTAAAAAGAGGCAGGGTGAGAAAACCTCTTTACGCATTCTATTTTAGCGCCAGCGGGGGGCATCGACAGAGCGTACTTACTTGGTGTTCCTTCCAAAGCGTCCATAGGTGGGGTTCCGTCGATTGGCTGAATCGACCTATCCTCAAACGGGGCAGGACTCGCACAGGCACTGAGCCTAGTCGGTTTTAAATAGCCAGAATATCGCGCCAAACAAGCAGTCAATCAGCTGCTCACTGATAGTAAGGTCAAGAACGGACTAAGTGATTGTCAATAGCTCCGCGGCGGCCATCTTTGAACGGGGATTGGAAAACTCTATGACTGGTATTATGTAGCTGTAGTCGCCGTCTTTGAAAAGGATTATGTTATTTCATTTATAATCATTTGACGCGATTTGATATAATCATATTTAACTTATGATATCGAAAAATTGTTAAATTTTAAACCCATTCTTTTAATTTGGTTGGAACGTGTCCACCATCCAAGTTATGATGGAAGAGCCGATATATTTATTTAGGTCCTGATAGGGTTATCTTAGGCATCTTAAAAACACTACTAAAATGCTACGGATGCACATGTTGGGCCTATAGAACTGGTCACTCAGTGATGTGGTGATATTCATTAACATAGCTGGCACTACAGATGTGAATAATGGACCTATTTGGCAGGTCACTTAATTATTGCTCTTAGGGAGGTAGGCCAATCCCTGTAATATAAATCCAAATGCAGTATTCTACGTATATTATGGTTGGATGTCACCTACTAAATTTTTAAGTTCATTATCCAAGGCGAGACGGTTACTTCATAACTTTTTACAAATTTGTTATGTAAAAAATACATTTCTTAGCTGGACAATAATCATGTTTCACAAAAACGCCTGATGCCAAGGGCATTCTTCGTTGAGTCCCCTATTTACAGAATCCAAGTAGAAGATCCAGAACACCTCCCGTTTTTTTCTCAGACCTATGGGGTCAGTGCCTGGGTCTGCTTTTATTTTTTCAAGGATGAACCAGCGAAGATCAAGTTCCCTATGCTCTTTTTCAAGCCAGTGAGTAACCAAGGGAGCAGTGTTTTTTTCATTCCTGATATTCGATTTGTGTTCCCCTATTCGCGTTCTACATTCTCTGCCAGTCTCCCCAACATATGGGAGGTTGCATGGACACAAGATTAGATATACGATATTGCTCGTGCGACAGTTTGTCATGGTTACATTCCGTCGTACAGATATCGTGCGGTCGTTGGTGCTAACTGTCTCTCCCACAATAGCTTGGGGGCAAATGTGGCAGGTCCCACATTTATGGTTTCCATATATGGGTTCAAGTCCGGTCATAGAGGTTTGAGTGTTTTCCAGCGTTTCCTTGAATTTACCCCTGACCAGGTGATTCTTTAGATTGGGATTTTTTTTTAAGGCAAAAATTGGTCGAGTCAGATGTGGTTTCTCCTTTTCTACATTCAAAATATGCCAACTTGAGTTGATGGCCTGTCTTATCTTGTGGTTCATTTCCGAGTGGCGAGTTATACATACAAGCTGGTTGGTTTTCTCAGAGTTTCTTGGTATGAACATAGCCTCTCTGTCAGTGTATCTGGCCCGTTTGAAGGACTCTTTGATCAGTCTGGCTGGATAGCCTCGAAATCGAAGTTTTTCCTGCAGGATATCCGCTTGGGTCAGGAAGCTCTGCATATCAGAGCAATTTCTCCTAATGCGCAGAAATTGACTGTATGGGATACTGTCCCTCTGGCTCCGTGGATGAAAACTGGAGTACTGGAGTAGGGGTCACACTGCCCTAAAGCTGGCCTTGCCTGCGGCAACAGGGTCAAGGGACTGCCAGTCTGTTTGCACTAGCGTGGGGATGTGCGCATACACTTACCTTGGACCCCATGGTTGGGACGTCACTGAAGAGCCGACAGGCCGGACTACTGCTTCGCATGCAATTCCTCTTTACTCGATGATTGTACTTTTGCCAGTTGACACCACAGAGTGGTAGGAAAGCAGGTAAAATATTTTTCCATGCCAGGTTTTCAAGGTAAAAGTGCTTTCCAGCAAGTTCCGAGTGAAATTCTTAAGGTCCGCTTTTGATTTAGTCAGATGTTGACCAGCAGTACAAATGCTACTGGAGAGTAAGATCTAATAATCTGTTGGTGGCCCCCACTCAATGTCTGCTAGTTTCCAAAATGTTATAATGACTTCTCGAGACTTGGTAGAGCATTTTGCAGATTTATTGAAGCAGGTTTAAGAGAAACAGAACAGCCCAGACCAGAAAGTTGCATCCACATTGAAGATAGCACTACCTGGCATGTAGCACATTTGGAGAGAATCTCCATACGTATCATGCTCCAGAACACGGAAGTACATTCGTATGGAAACACGGTAAGTAACAGGGGCTCTTAAAGCAACAAGTACGAAATAGACAAGTTAAATAAATATAATCATGTTAGAACTACACCATGTTACATACCACTGTCTTTTTAGTCTACAGCTTTTATCATTGCTTCATCTGACAGTAGTCCTTTGTTGGTCTGGACGTGGGTTTGTTACGATTCCCATTCTTTAACTAAACTGCACCTCCCTAAACTGTGAGAGATAATTTTCCTCCAGTGTATGTTATCAATACTTTTTTGAGTCTTTGCTCCAGTACTGCATCAGTTACTATGCTTACATGCGAGCAGACCGAATTCTGGCGGAGAATCACTAATTTTTAAGCCAAAAATGTATTTATTTTACGTGTGCCCCCTAAAACTCCCTCCGCTTAAATAAATGTAATTTGGAAAAAATACATTCCGTCGCTTTCTTTTTCAGATCCCCCACTTTCCAATGCTAAAATGTATGCATGTATGATCATGCTAAAAGGTCACAAAAGATAAGGCCCTCAGTCTTCACTCGCTCCTCCTCCCAGCTTCTCCGACCTGCTGCTAACCAGCAAATGTGTTACTTAAGGCAGTGACACTTTTTAGGATTACTGCAAAATGACTCCGAGGCCTCAGGATCTAAGTTTGAAGTTTTTACCCCTCACCTTCGGTGATTCACGAGGAAGTGGCTTTTCCAGTTCACTCCTGAACCAGGAGCTCGGGACTCCACCAGCGATAATCATGAAAGGGGTCTCGAACAGCAGAAGCTACCTAAACTGTTTCCTGACCAAATGCCCTCCTTAGAAGCGTTTTCTGCCAGAACAGCCTTGAGACATAGAGAGCTCCAGACTAAACCTCTAGAGCCACCACAACCTCTGTGCCCCCATATTCTTAGTAGATTTGTTGGGAAACTGAGGGTGCAGGGCATATAAAAGGGCTGCTTGGGGGATGAACCTTTTCAGTCTGATGTTCAAGCTACAGAAGGCCATCTTATACTCAATCTGAAAGCTCAAACAAAGACAACTGGAATCTTAGAGAATATGTGTAATATACTAAAAAGCAAGCGTCCAACATACTTTGAGGATAAGAGCTGGTCAGTTATTTTGTAGCTGAAAGACAGATCACAAATGGAAACTCTGATTGAAGAGTGTGGACCCAAAATTGAAACGTGTCAACATGCAGTGATGGATCAGTGAGTAGTGGTTGCTGTTTACAGAGTTCAGCGCCCACAGCTGGCACTACCACAGAGCATTCTGCAAATCAGACGAATAGAAGCCTGATAGGAAGGCGGAATGTTTGACCACAGCCAAAACTGTCTTGATTGTACATAGACTTAGAAACTGGCCCATTGCATTGTCATTCATGAATACAGCGAATAAAGTTGGTTTTACAAACATATTGGGGGGGAAAAAGTGAAAGAAATCAGGACAGCTTGGAATGTTTCTCAGTATTGGAAAAGAGGTTCATTTGTTGTAAATTACACTACTGTGTTCGGAAAAACGCAAATATGTAATTTCTTATCTTAACAGATCGTTGTGCCCCTGCCACCTTTAAATAAGTCCGATAATTTCTCTTTTGAAAAGGTCAGTTGGGGACCGTGCAGTGTGGTCTAATCATTTCATGCAGGTGGTTTACCTTTGTTCTTAAAGGTTCTGTAATGTATGCTGGCCACCTCCGCCTGATTAGTGTTTATTAAAGTATATAAAAAAATTGATGGATGGACTGCTTGAATTAATTTCAGCCACTGGTAATTACTCCGGGCCACATCCCAATCCATCTTTTATTTTGCACGTCATGCCACCTCAGTTGGGACCCAAACTTATGCAAATCAGTCTTGTCCCTGCTCCATTGGTAACAGTCTAGCCCGAGCGGCCAGGCTCTTCCTGAACTGGAACACAAGTAACGCAGAACCTGTTGTACCATAGTTAGGGCTCACATTGCTGCCAACTGTCCCGTTTTTGCTGGGACAGTCGCTGCAAGTTGGAGATTGTTCCGAGTAATTCACTATCCCAATATAGTCCCGGCAGTTGAACCCGGTGCCTCTGCAATCAGCGCCTTTGAGCATTGGCACGGGTCACACTGATCTAAAGCCGGCAATGCCTGGGGCGACCGGGTCAAGGGTAGTTGAAATGTATATGGAGCAGCACTTTTCCCGCTGAATCCGCTATCCTGAGGGCCTACCTGTCCCAGCCTGCACTGGGTCTGGAGGAGGAGGGGCCCGGGCCCATCGGCAGCAGGAGTTCAAAAAAGCACCTTCTCCCTTCTGCGGAATGGGATGAGTCACTTTTCTGGCTGTAGGCCACTATGCTGAGGGACAACCTGTCATAGTCTGCATTGGGCTTGAAGAAGGAGGGGCCCTGGGATGATCGGCAGCAGGAACGCACAAAAGCGTCTTCTCCCTCCGCAACAGAGCGCATCACTTTTTCGGCAGAAGGCCACTATTCTTAGGGACTGCTTGTCCTAGTCTGAATTGGACCTGACTGAGGGGATGCCTTCGTATGGAGAGATGAGGGGCACTGTTAATCAGTGGTTGTGAGGGACGCTATGGAGAACGAGGTCTTTGGGCAACAAAACAGATTGTTGCACTGGACGCTATCTGCTGGTCCTGATAGAGCGAGTAAGTAATATCTGTCAGTGTGCTGTTTGAGATGATAGTTTAGTCCAGTTGGGAAGTTGTTGTTATCGGTCTTGACTGTTTGTATGAACTTTAATAGCACACTGCTTATTTTATAATGCAAGTGACAATCAGTGACAGTATTTTTAAGTAGGCGGAGTTAAATTATTCTAGTTATGTGGAACGGGCGGAGCTCTGGGGCAGTGGTCATGGTACATTTTCAAGTAAGTATTGATAGCTCTTCTGCAAAGTGTCCCTGGATTTTTTTTCAAATGTTGACAACTATGAGTACTCGCCCTTGGTTCTCAGCGGGCTCTGGCCAGTACATCTGATTGGCTGAAGTTCACTTAGCAGAATATTTATTCATGCCTATGTTTTTTCCTTCACTGCTTAAGGGGAATATTTAATTGCCACTTATTCTATTCCATGGTATTACATAATTAGTATTAGGAACTTAAGCTTCAGAACAATCTTGTTAAATTTTGATGCACAGAAATTAAATAAGATGCCAAAAGTGCTTAAAGAACGCGTAGCCCTCACAAAGGCTCTACCAATTAGAAGTGATTTCTTTCTACTCCAGTATCAATTACTTTTTTTGTGCCGCTTCCACAGTTGCACATCATTTAAAGTTACTTGGAGCTGCTATTGTGACAATGAATGAAATTATTTCAGAGGAAATCGTGGAGATGGCACCTACAACAGACTCATGAAACTGCATGACTCCATTTGGCGGTGTGTAAAACATTCTCAGTCTTGCCTAAAACCCACAAATTGAAAATTCATATTTGACAGCTCCCCTGCATGATTAGAGTGTGAGAATTATATAAAAAAGCTCCATATCAAGTGATAAGCTTTTGTTTTATCCCCATATTTATACCGTATCACATGTTAATATTATCTCAGTTCTACAGCCAGTTTTGCTGATGATCACACTCTGGGCCCAATTAATAGCACCCCTGTTTAATACTGAATAGGTTCCTATTATACATACTAACCTCTCGGCTCCTCCACTAATAAGAGAAAACTCTTAAGAATTGCCAATAAGAGAACATAAGAGAACAGACACATTATTTAGATTCCATGTTAGTTTTACACTCTGTGCTCTGTTCAATTCCCAGATTTATGAAGAGGTCTCTTGTGGGATCTGATCATATTTCCGATCTCCTCACTTCTCTTCTAAAAACATTAAATGGTACTAATGACTGTTGACCCCTTGAAAAGAAATGTTTCATTTTGGTGTATGGAAGGAAAGCGAATCAAAAGGGACAATCAAACAGTCACAATTGTTACATCTGAATTTGCTCCAGCCTTAAGCATAGCCCCACCAACATCAGTGCCTCTGGGTTCTCTTGTGCAAATAGTTCACCTCAGCCGACCTAAACAGGTTCTCATGTGCCTTCCTATTTCTGTGACAGCTTTGTGGAAAATCCCGACATACAGCAGAATTCTAATTTGCCAAACCATTCCCCAGTTGAATCTCACATGGTCTCGAGTGATACCTTCTATATTTAAGAAAGTTATTCCAGAAATCTGAGAACACACCTGAAGATCCACAATTAACACCGAAAAGCCTTCAAGTACTCTCATTGCTCCATTCCTTCTCAATCTTCAGTTGAATTCAGTAAATAACCCCACTACAAGGGTAAATTGTAGAAAATGACAAAATATATAAAGGAGTGCAAAAAAACACATATAAATATGCATATAAATATGCATTGAATGTTCAGAGTTCAAGAAAGGAAAGAACAAGTGTATGCTGTCCCGGAAGAAGTATCCCCCCAGGACTTGAAAATCCTGCCACTCCTGTGTATTTTGAACCTAAAGTGAATTCCTTGCAAGTTAGTCCTTTTTTTGAGATTCACTCACATAAACAATTTAGCTCCAAAATTTGGTACGCGGTGACCAATCTAACTATACCAAATGTCAAAAATAGGTATCAGATTCGTGATAGTCTCACCCCAGTCATAACACTAGACTTTATCACTCTATTCCCTGGAGAGAGCCTCGTTTTATATTTTCTCTTGGATCTATTTAATTCTATGCCTAATCTTGGACTAGTATCTTCAGGGGGCATCAACTTAATTCAACAGTTAAAAGTTAATCATCTTTCTGCCACAACGTTAGTAACATGAGCTGAATTTGCCTGGGTTATATTCTCTAACATAGCATTAACAAATGTTGATTTATTAAGAACAAAGGGAATTGATGTGAATCCTTATTTCCCCACATTGGAACTTGCAAAAAATGTGGTAAGGAACAAGAACATTGCCAGCACATCCTGGAAATTCTGTCGCCTAGGTAAGAAATAAAAGTTGACATTCAGGGTAGAATTCTGTTGGGATCCCTGGCAGTATTAAGGTTTGCCATTTGCAATGGATGAGTTAATGGGGATATTCCAGGGGCTTTATAGGATTTGGCCAGAGTAGTAAGACCGCCCAGAACAGTGTAATTGTCTCATACAAATTGTTTTGTTCATTGAAATCACGGACTTTAATTCCAAGTAACAGAAGCAATCGCCTTATGTTAGTGTTGAATTCCTTTGCAACTTCACAACCTTCTTGCCGATGGATCATGAAAAGAGATTCTGCTGTGATGTACAATAACAAGCAAACATTACACGGGGCTCCCCAAATGAGTGTGACCGTGGATTATGTGATACATCTCTTAGTAAACACTTTTGTTGATCAGATTGAATGATTTGAGATCTTAACGAAAAGGTTAGCCAACATAAGATATGAACACTGCTGGCTTTGTATATCCTTTTCTAAATACCTCACAAATGATCAATCGAGAGTTGTGCGGAAATTGAGATTACAGCTGAAAAAGTTAACATGACTGTACTATAGCATTTAATCTACCTCCCATAAGGAGGTAATGATACTCTCTTGAAAGGGATTAATAAAAATCCATAATGATCAGAGAAGAAATGACTAGAATAAATGTTGGTGCTCTTAAACCAATATTTCTAAAGGTCAGAACCTACATAATTTCTGGGTTTTTGAATGGAAAAACGACAGGTACTATTTTTACCAGCATTTCACCTACATATCTGAGCATGTCTGGCTTGTTTTTAGCAATACATTGTTTTGACACTAATGATACATCATCAGTGTTACATTGAAATGTATATTTATCTTCCTATTGACACGCTCCCACACCTCATTTAGCTCACTGTTTTCAAACGGGTGCAATTCCTAGCTCTAGGCTATTCAACTCCCCGTTCACAAAAAAGTCTCAAATGATGAGCTACAAAAGTACCGCCAAATCACTTTATTAAAGGCTGCCATATCTGCTTGAACAACTACTATCCTAAGTACTTCCAAAAGAACAGTCAGGATTCCTAAAAAAACATTGTGTCTAGACAGCATTAGAGTATTCTAATGTTAGACTATCGAGGGTTGTCGGTCTGCGCTGCCTTTGGTCACTTCTCCACTGCTGTTGATAGCGTTGATTGAGATTTGCTCCGGTATAAGTGGATTGCTCTCGGTATTCTGAATACCCTCCGCTTGGTACTAATTGCCCCGCTCACAGATACTTGGTGCCAAATGTGAGTGAGTGCGTACGAGAGTTTAGATAAAATAAAAAATGAATGGCCTCAAACTGCACTATTTTGTCATCAACAATGTTATTTTCGTTGTACATTTATGATTTTCCCAAAATGTTTAAGTATGTTAGGGTGATTCTTTAAAACTAGGTAATGTTTCAGTGGTCACCTTGCTGTGTGCAGATAATGCAGCCATTTGTTTATTAAAAGTCACTCGCCCGAATACTCTAATACTCATTATTTGAGGGTAAACTCTGATAAGAATAAAGTGATCATTTTTCTGAAACATGAGAGGAAGGTGAATTCCATTTGGCAGGTGGTGGAAGTCCATTTGGAATGAGTAAAAAGTCATGTATATTTGGGAATGACATTTTCTCAAAATGTGCCCACCATTTCTCATATTAAACAACTGATTAAAAAGAGTTTTCACAGAAAGTAGGACTGCACAGAGCTTTCTACATTCTAGGGAAAAGTCGACTTATACAGTTGTTTAAAGAGGAAACATTCCACCTACTCTATTTCATGGAATAGAATGCATACCATTCTCATAATGTAACTTTGTAGCTTATTAGAACGGCAAAGTTCTAAAATACTTGACTTAAGTATGTAAGAGAAACGACTGTCATACGGGGCTTTATTTTTTTGACTGCGCCAAAAAATTCTTTGAGTGAATTGGTTGAGTATGAATTTTTTTATGGCTCATCTGAAAAGTTTGTGCCTATGGGAAATAATGATTATGCACTTCTGTTTCTCAGTATGAAAATAGAGAACCTTTTTTTCTTATGTTATTGGCTCTTACCTGGCGTTGTGACTCACTCCTGGAGGAGTATTGAAGCGCTTGCTACTCTGCAACGGTACCGTAGAATTAAAACATACAGAGGAAGTTTGTTCCAGTGAAATGGGGCAAGATAAGCAAAGTATGGACCCCTAAATCTGGCAGTGTGAATGCAAGGGATCCTTAGAAGTGCTTTGTTGGTGGACCTGAGCAGTCTGGTGGGTTGGTAGTGGAGAAGTCTGGAATATAGATAGGTGGAAGTGAGTACCTTAGTGCTTTATGAGTCAAACAACAAAGATTGAAGATGACACGTTTTCTAATGGGCAACCAATGTAAGGCTTTTAAAATAGCTGCAGAGAAGGAGCTTGAGGGGAGGTTGCAGATCAGGTGCACTGCTGTATTCAGCACTACTTGCACTTTATACAACAAGGTGTCATTAGCTGCCTCTAGCAGTGCATTTCCATAATCGAGTCGACTAATAATTAGTGCCTGGACCAGGGTCTTTCTAGAAGTAGAAAGAAGCCAGGGAAATACTTTTTGTAGGAGATGCATGGTGGCAAAACATGTGCCACAGGTAGTGCTAACATGGTCTTTCATGGAGTGGGTTTGGTCAAGCTTGGCACATAGATTGTTTACAACCTGTTTTGGAATTGGAGCAGAGCCAAATTCCACAGGCCACCAGTCCGCCTACCACAGCTCCTGAGCTTCGCCAAATAGTACTATCTCGGTTTTTCTCGCTATTTATTAATTTGGAGGCAGTTTTTGGTTTTCCAATCTGCGACTTCTCTCATGCAGCTAGTAAACCATGACTTAACTATTTCTGGGTCATGCCCACAGGAAACGAGAAGTTGGGCGTCGTCAGTGTATGATAGTCTCAAGTCTGCATGATCTTATGAATGAGAGACCGTATTGAAGGCCGTAGGTAGGTCTAGTTTACCCGCCTGACTTGTGTACCTGCATCTAGTGACAGTCTGATGGTATCATTGACTGCCACTAATGTGGTCTCCGTGCTGCGCATCACTCTGAAACCCGATTGTGAGAGGTCTAGGATTTTGTGCTATCCAAGAAGGCAGCCCATTGTCTCTTTTCGTAGCTTTCAAGCAATTTTTCTAGAAGGGGAAGCAGGGAAATTGGTCTGTAGTTAGAGAAAATGTCTGGGTTAATGGACTTTTTATTTTATTTTTACAATTGGAGACACTTGGTCAGACTTCCATTCTGCCGGGAGTTTAGCTGAGGCTAGCAATAGGTTAAAAAGAGCCATTACTAATGACACAATGGATTGGGCTAGGCAGAAAGTAATCCTGGGGGGACATAGGTCCACAGGAGATCCAGATTTCCCAAGAACCAACATCTGAACCTGCTCCAGAGAGCATGGCTCCAATTTTTCTAGGACATTAGTGACATTTGGGAAGGCTAGCTAAAATGAACTATCCTCCTGCTGACCTTGGCCGACTGAAAAGTTGCGGTAGATTGTATCTATCTTTTCTTGGAAAACGCTAGCCAATGAGTTGCATAATGTTTGCAAGGGATGGTACGATTACAAGCTCACATCTTAACAAAATGATTCAGGACTTTCAAGAACATCATCCATGCAAAGTTTAGGATTATAGAAAAGTTTAGTAAATACAATGTTACCAACTAATAAGGGCCACGGGTAAAGGCCTTACAAAGTAGAAATCTTGTATCTGGTAAATTGGCACGGTGAAATCATATATTGATAATCTTCAGCGTATCATTGAATTAACATGACACCCCTGTTTTTTCATGTGCCGGACGTAGACATACTAGTTGATTTATTTTACCGAGAAGAAATGTTCCGAGAACTTGGTTTCAATAGTCCGTGTTTGAGATCTAAATGTAAGGTATTTCAAAACTATTCTGTACTTTATTGATTATAGAAAATACATTTATTAGTCAAGGCCTGTTTTTCTCAAACAAGGTAGATTTTTATATTACATTTACAGCTAAAAAGTGCAGCAAACATACTAATAAGATGAGCAGTCAAAATATGTAAATTCATGGGACTGTAGTTCAGAAGACATGCAACTATTGGTTTAAATAAAAACATGAAAATGCATTTGTTTTTCATTTCATTTAGGAGATGACCAAAAGCTAATGTATGCACTGCTATGTGATTGGGCCCACAAGGTGTCCTACAAAATAAATACACCAATTTGTGATCTACATGTGTTTTGAAGTAGTAAAAAATCAAAGCCCATTAGTCCATATATTCAAAGAAGTGTGGTGAGAATGATGACAGTAAAACATTATGGGGAAAGAGAGAAACAAGCATTCTAGCGAGACATGCATGGATAACATTTCTAAGTAGCTCAAATGATGATCTGGCCTGGGACAATGTATCCGTTTCGTAATGTAGAGAACTGGGCAGGCTTTGGGTGGCAGAAGTCATGTGGGGCATGGTCCTCCCGAATTCGCATGTATAATATTGACAGTTGTTCAATGGCATATATAGCAGACTATTGCTATTAGTACCTTAGGGGATTTACAGGGAGGCTCTTACAGAAATCATCCTTTCAATTTTGAACCTTCTTCATATTCTGAGACATGCTCCCATCATCATTATCATCAAATAACTTTATTCGGTTATTTGTTCAAAAACCATCAAAGTAAACAAAAGGTAAAACCATTTGTCTATTTACAATCTAAAAGTATAAAAACAAGTACATTTCCAAATCACAATTAAAAAGAGGGCCATAAGAATGGTCAGCCAAGCATACATCAGAATACACGCACCCTTAATATGAGACTTTATCTGAGGAAGTGACACTAATTATAAATCACATGTTGCAGATTATTCTCTATAAAGGAAATGCTCGAATTTAGAAATGATTGATTTGCCTCCAAATGCCCGGCCCACCACCCTGTGACTTTGTTCACATTTTTTAACAGAATATCTTTGTAGCAGTCAGTGAACTTGTACTATTCCGCAGTTGACAGCCACAATTAGCATACAGATTCTCTTCGCGCATCATTGAACGCCGTTAACATGAGGAAAAGTTGAAGTTGCAAGGCATGACCCGTTCAGTGTTGGCTGCTGCTTGCTGTGAAAATGTGGGTCGGTTTGTGTTTAACGCACGTTTTAGATTTTGTGTTACATTGGCAAGTTTTCTGTCTTTTTTTAGGCGAGGGTTACATCAAGTTAAAGGCTATTTGGCGGATTTCGTATTTTACGGACTCCGTCAATTTAAAGAAAAAACATAACGCACATTGAGCTCATAGCTTTGACTCCTTCATACCTGAGCCCTTCTTTTTCTTCGTCTAAAGCAGGGTTGCCCCGCATAGTTCCAGGATGGTCAAGACTGAGCTATATTTTCAGTACATCTTCTTAAGATAAATTTGCATACAATATGGGCAGCATTTATGCTGTCTGTGGTTATCCTGAAAATGTTGCATGAGCCAGCCCTTCTGAACCCGGGTTTGATAGTATGCATGCACCAGTCTATCAAATGTTGCAAAAAATGGTCCGTTTGAACCCAGGTTTAATAGTATGCACTCTATCAAATGTCACACGAGCCGGCCCTTCTGAACCCAGGTTTTATAGTATACACCAGTCTATCAAATGTCGCACAAGCTGGCCCTTCTGAACCCAGGTTTGATAGTATGCACCAATTTATCAAATGTCGCATGGACCTGCCCTTCTGAACCCAGGTTTGATAGTATGCACCAATCTATCAAATGTCGCACGGACCTGCCCTTCTGAACCCAGGTTTGATAGTATGCACCAATCTATCAAATGTCGCACGGACCTGCCCTTCTGAACCCAGGTTTGATATTATGTATGCACAAGTCTATCAAATGTCGCACAAGCCGGCCCTTCTAAACCCAGGTTTGATCGTATGCACCAGTCTGTCAAATGTTGCACAAGCCGGCCCTACTGAACCCAGGTTTGATAGTATGCACCAGTCTATCAAATGTCGCATGAGACGGCCTTTCTGAACCCAGGTTTGATGGTATGCACCAGTCTATCAAATATTGCACAAGCCTGCCCTACTGAACCCAGGTTTGATAGTATGCACCAGTCTATCAAATGTGGCACAGCCGGCCCTTCTGACCCAGGTTTGATATTATGCATGCACCAGTCTATCAAATGACGCACAAGCTGGCCCTTCTGAACCCAGATTTGATAGTATGTTTGCACCAGTCTTTCAAATGTCGCATGAACCGGCCCTTCTGAACCCAGGTTTGAAAGTATTCACCAGTCTATCAAAAGTTGCACAAGCCGGCCCTACTGAACCCAGGTTTGATAGTATGCACCAGTCTACCCAAAGTTGCACGAGTGAGCCATACGGAACCCAGGTTTGATAGTATGCACAGTCTATCAAATGCCGCACGAGACGGCCCTTCTGAACCCAGGTTTGATAGAATGTATGCACCAGTCTATCAAATGTCGCACGGGCCAGCCCTACTGACACCAGGTTTGATAGTATGCACCAGTCTATCAAATTGTGCACGAGCCAGCCCTACTGAACCCAGGTTTGATAGTATGCCCGAGTCTATCAAATGTCGCATGCGACAGCCCTTCTGAACCCAGGTTTGATGGTATGCCCCAGTCTTTTAAATGTCGCACGAGCCAGCCCTACTGAACCCAGGTTTGATAGTATGCACAGTCTATCAAATGTCGCACGAGCCGGCCTTACTGAACCCAGGTTTGATAGTATGCACAGTCTATCAAATGTCGCACGTGACGGCCCTACTGAGCCCAGGTTTGATGGTATGCACCAGTCTATCAAATGTCGCACGTGACGGCCCTTCTGAAACCAGGTTTGATGGTATGCACCAGTCTGTCAAATGTCGCATGTGACGGCCCTTCTGAAACCCAGGTTTGATGGTATGCACAGTCTATCAAATGTCGCACGTGACGCCCCTTCTGAGCCCATGTTTGATGGTATGCACCAGTCTATCAAATGTCGCACGTGACGGCCCTTCTGAAACCAGCTTTGATGGTATGTACCAGTCTATCAAATGTCGCACGAAACGGCCCTTCCGAACCCAGGTTTGATGGTATGCACCAGTCTATCAAATGTCGCACGTGACGGCCCTTCTGAGCCCAGGTTTGATGGTATGCACCAGTCTATCAAATGTCGCACCTGACGGCCCTTCTGAAACCAGGTTTGATGGTATGCACAGTCTATCAAATGTCGCACGTGACGGCCCTTCTGAGCCCAGGTTTGATGGTATGCACCAGTCTATCAAAAGTTGCACAAGCCGGCCCTACTGAACCCAGGTTTGATAGTATGCACCAGTCTATCAAATGTCGCATGAACCCACCCTACTTAACATAGTATACACTCTAAGTTCTCCGCTTTGGCGCCGAAATTTTGGAACTCTCTACCTCTCCAAATGAGATCAACATCATCTTACCTGGAGTTCCGCAGCTCCCTAAAAACCCATTTGTTTTCGCAGGCCTTTAAAATCTAAATCCCCCCTTTTCACTCAGGAATCATTCTTTCTCCTCAATAGCGCCATGAAACCGCCTGGTGTACGAGCGCTCAATAAATATTTTTAAATTCAAATTCAATCTACCAACACTGTGTTGCTTTGTGTTAGTTTTCAGGAAAAATGTTGAATTAGTATTGTAGAAATGAGTAAAATGTACTGGCGGCGCGCAAGGGACACTCCATTCCTGACCCAGAGATGCTTTTCCGCCTCGGTAACCTCCATTTACGGAGTTCTGGGGTCCGCACTTGGCAAGCACAGAGGACTGCCGCAGACACCATTAGTTTCTTGAAGCATTGACTGCTGAACGTAAAGCAAGAAGGTCACCGCCAGTTCAAGTGGACTGACTTATGTCCTGATCGAATCTGATCGCTAACTGCGTTTGTAATTGAAAATGTAAAGATAGTACGAAAGAGCAGAACATGGGTGTATAAAACCAGAAACCACGCAGTGAAGCTAGCTGTTGTCCTCCACCCACCGAGAGCGCTTTCTTGTGCTTTTAGTTAAGCGTGCTTTGTGTCTTCGCACCTTGAGAGCTGGAAACATCAAGAATTGGGAATCAAGAGAACATGATCCATTCACCTAGCAGATCGATCAACAAGCCAGTCAAAATGAATCATTTCTAATTTGCAATCGCTATTTAAAAAATATTAGATTGAAACGTCAGCATTATTATTTTCTCTTCCTGTCATGACAACTCTCAAAATACGTATATAGTTTAAATGTCATAAGATCCTTGAAGCAAACGTTGTATGTGTTATTGACGAACTAACTGTTTGATATCACCAGAATTGTTGATTTTTTTTTCCTGATTTGATTTTGTTTGTTTTAAAATCATTTTCAAAGCTCCTGTGTACGGTCATTGTCTCAGCTGTTGGCAAGTTAGTGAACTGTGCAGGGTATGAGACGCAATGTCACAGAGCATGGCATTCCCAGCACAGAGGCGCTTTGACCTGGTTTTCAGTCTGTCATTCTAGAAGCCAGCCTCGTTTCTTTCTGTTCCTTAAGTAATGTACTTCGATGCTAGTATACTGTTTTTCTTAGAAAGACTGGGGAACTCCTTTTTTCCCCTATCTATCCTGTCTCACCCTCTCTCTTTCTGTCACTCTTATATTCCACGTCTAACTGACCACTTTCTTACGAAATCTCCAATCAGAGTACAGGATAAGAAGTGTGTGAGCCTATGACTTTACGCGCTACGCTACACCACATCGGCTGACCTTAGCCGTAGTGTAGAATAGTGCTGAGGCGTTAGGATAATGGAAAGGATAGTGTTTACAACGGGTAGGGTACCTAGTGCAGGCCTCAATCATGTCCTTATTTACCCTGGGCATTGTGGCAGTAAACTTGAGTGAAGCAGAGAAGGGATCTTTTCAAAGGAGAGAGTGAAAGAGGTGCACAGAATACATTGAGAATCGATTGGTTACTCCTGACTTAGCGCTACTGTGGCATGTCTTCATTTAGAATTCCAAGGGGACAGCAACACAGCCGGCCTCATGAAATGTATTGTATTGTAATAGAATTTATATAGCGCTTACTACCCCTGACTAGGCATCGAAGCGTTTTTTCGGCGAGTAGCACGCTATTGCGGGACCCATAAAGGATTAGTAGTGAATTAGTATAGTGAAATATGAAAGTGATTTAAGTAGTGGATAGGTTAGTCAGTTATTTGGATTCGGAAGGATAGAAGAAGGAAAGAGGAAAAAAGGTTTGTATTTATATAGCGCTTGTTACCCCTGATGAGGTGTTGAAGCGCTTTTTTGGGCGAGTAGCACGCTACTCCAAAAACCCATAAAGGATTAGTGGTGAATTAGTATGGTGAAATATGAAAGTAATTTGAGTGGTGGATATTAGTTAGTTATCTAGAGTGAGAATGATAGTGGAGGGATAGAAGGGGAAGAAAGGTTTGCATTCATATAGCACCTGTTATCCATGATGGGTGTTGAAGCGCTCTTCTGGCGAGTAGTACGCTACTCCGGAACCCATAAAGGATTAGTGGGGAAAATGAGTACAATGAATATGAAGTAATTTGAGTGGTGGATATGTTCAGTTATTTGGATAGAGAAGGGTAGGCGGCGGGATAGAATAGGGAAAGAGGTTTGTATTTATACAGCGCTTGCTGCCCCTGATGGGGTGTTGAAGTGCTTTATTGGCGAGTAGGATGCTACTCTGGAACCCATAAAGGATTAGTGGTGAATTAGTATAGTGGAATATGAAATTTGAGAAGTGAACATGTTAGTATGTTATTTTGAATGAAAAGCATAGTGGAGGGATAGAAGAGTGAAGGATTTAGATATTTAAATTTTTAGATTTTTTTTGTAGGTCGTAGCAATAGGAGGAGGTTTTTGGATAAGTAAAAATGGGTTGTGGAGGGAAAGAGCCTGAGAGAAGAGTTTAGAAAGGTTTGTTTTTGAGGGATTGGTATATTAAAAGAGCTGTCAGATGACGCAGCAAGGGGTAGAGTAGGGGAGAGTCTAGAAAGAATTATTTTGGGGATCATAGTAGTGGTACAGGATGTGGGATAAATGAGAGAGTGGAAGTAGAGGATATATTGATAGATGTATTGGGTGAGAAATAGGGTAGTGCATTGGAAAGAGTAGTAGGAAGAAGTTTGAGATGAGTCAGAAAGTTGGCCTAGAAGATTTATTGAGAGAAGTGTAGGTTGAGAAATAGGGTAATGCATTGGAAATGCTAAATTTGAAGAAAGTGATAAATATATAGATCCATAAGTACATTGAAAGTATATAGATGCATAAAAGAGGTAAATAAATGTAGATTAAAGATATTGATAGAGGTACATGATGAGAAATAGGGTAGTGCATTGGATGTGCGTTTTCAGGAGAAATGTAACAAACACACAGATCCAAGTACATGGAAGGTACATAGATGCACAATGGAAGCAAGTACATGTAGACAAGAGATGCACCAGATAAACTCTGGTTTTCAAGTGTTATTGTACTATAAAAAAAAGAAATTCTTTTACATGTTTATTCAAAGCTATACACAAAGATTGGTACATATCTATATTGAAAATAAATTCTTATATACAGAGGGATAGGCTGTAAATTTCTATTTGCGAATGGTGCTTCTATATAATGCCTAGTAGTGCATTTAGGACTTGCAAAGGCCGTGTTAGCACCAGATAAAACTGCAAGTGAGAGCCCAGTAGCCACTGGAAGTGGCCCAGCTAGGTCTAGGTGGAGCTTGGGGGCAACCATTGCACTCCCACTCAATCCAACTCTGCCACCCGCCTCACCCAGAAAACACCACTTCGGGCTGTTAGGAGCCATTAAGGCCTTTCTGCATGGACATCCCCACTGCCCAGTAACAGACTGTACGACGAGTTTACCAAACTGCCGCAAGAGGCCCCCTGTACAACCAAAGTACCCCCCAAATACTGAGCCTAGCTCATAACACTAAAGACTAAACCCTGAAGGTCAACCCATACTAGATGGTCAACCAATCCTAGATGGTCAAAGCTCCTTTAGCACGAAAGCCCACCTCAATGGAGGGAGGGGGCAAGTGGGAGGGGGATTGTTGGAGAGACTTCAGCAAAACCTGCAACAAAGCTACCAATCGCAGACATGGTGGCATCAGCAAGGTCGGCTCCGCTGCTCTGGGAGTGGCATCAGCAGGTCCGGGCATCAGCGATTGCTCTGTGCTCAAAACTCTTCCACAAGGTCTTTGAGGCTTGTAAACTCAACAATAACAAAAAAAAGGTGGGCTAAGTGCAGCGCTGGACTTACGAGAGAGAGATTAAGCAAACAGGCCTCGCTCACTCCGGACCTAGGTAAAGAAACCCCCCCCATGGAAGACCCACCCCAGATGGATACAAGACGAAAATCGCACAAGGTGGAAAGGCTGAGTGCAGCTGATCTGGCTCCATTGTGAAACAACAAAACATCATTCACAAATACCATACTAGGACCAGGCCCAGGGTAAACCTCCCACAATAAGCTGCAAAACTCAAGTGATTCAAAAGACGCAGGAGATGCAGAAAAATCATATGGTCTACCCCTACATACAGCTATGAGCAGGACTTTGATGAAAAAACACCAAATGTTAACTGTCGAACAGACCCAAATAATCAAATGGCCTCCTGATCCTGCCTAAACTTAGGGTTTAATACGAGGAAATAGAGATTATAGAACTATCCTCCATTAGCACGAGAGACACTAATCCAATTGTATATAAACAGGACTCTTCCTATTACAATGAGATGAATGTGTCACATACGCGTAGCCCTGAAGGGACAGCCAATGCATTGATCACGATAAACCAGACCCATCAACATCATCCAAAAAATACGTATAATGGCCCAAAAAGGGACAAAGAGACAAGCTTGAGTCCTCTAGACACCTGCAAAGTGAGACGATGGTCATTGTCCAATTTTGCTGATCAGACCTTCATCAAAGTTTCACAATCAATAGGACCTGGATCCTTCAAACTTCTCACATAGGATAAACCTGAGCATGACAACGTCTTAGGGCTAGAGGACCATGCAAACGCCCTAGAAAATGGGAAGGGGCGGGGGGAGAGACAGGGATAACCCAACGCAAATCAACGAACAAGCAGGCTCCCTGAAGGAACACAACACGACCCTTAATCCCATAAACTCCTCCTGGCTAGCTACTGTCCAAGCCCTGACATGGCAATCTGATAAACTAGAGGTTCAAGTCGACCTCATACAATTGCTGGGACAAAGCACCTTAATGCTCAACAAGAAGACAGCCATGTTAGACCAAAAACTTGACATCACCGCTTGTAGTCACAAGCAACATAAGCCGGATGATGCAGGGAGAAACAATGCTATAATCTACAATCTCGCCACCTTACTGGATCTTCTACTCACATTAGTAAATCAAGTAACAGCCACGGACGCAAGGGCAGGTCCAGAGAATGACCCTCCCATAAATGCAACAAACAAGGCAGCCTCTGATCATCTAGGAAATGTAATCTCAGCAGGCCATTGAAGGAGCCTGCCGTTAACAGTTATTGAGCAGGCTGAGCAGTATGGAACTTCTCAAAATAAGGACCTTAAGGTGTTCCTGCAAGACACTATCACTGTTGTGCAACATGTTTCCTCCTGCAATGACCCAACAGACGCCTTAAGTATAGGAGAGAGAGAAAACGGAAATCCAGTAGAAACATCTCATATAGAGTCCACCCCCCTCTCCCCGGTAGTGGAAAAGCAACAAAAAAACTCACTCGTAGGTAAAAAAAACTGCGAAAATCATTTTTAAAAACCCCAAAAATAAAAACTACATAGCTAGCACAAGAAAAACAAGACCTTGCACAACCGAGAACCAAATAGTGACCTCAATCACTGAAAAGCTGAGCCAGGATAAAAAACAGGACATAATAGAATTGTACCCCATTTTTCATCCAAGGGTGGTAGGTCGAAGCGAAGAGCCATGGGGAAAGTTACGTTGTGATTACGCTAAATTTACTCCTGCCTTAACTACTGAATCCAAAACTGATGATCTTTATTTTTCCTGCTAAAAGTGGTAGAGGGGAGCAAAAAATTATATTTACAATATAGTCATGCTTAAAAGACCACAGACTCCAAACTCTAGTTTCGTGGATTTATTATAAGCCAAAAAATAATTGAATATAAACACACCTTAATATCAGAGTATATAGGTACATGAAAATCAATACAGAGTAAAGTCTACGAATATATATATATACATCGTTCAGCATAAAAGGCATAATGGGATGACTCCAAAATGAAAATGCAACACAGAATGGAAGCAGAATTTAATTCTCTTTTCATTGAGAAGAAAGAAAAATTATCTTTCCTATACTGATCTCACGAGGGTCCTGCCTATCTCCCTTGTATCATTCCACAAAGGTGTCAGCACGTGTTGTCTTCCTAAGAAGTACTCATGCCAAATGGGTCTAGGAGATGAAGGCTATGGAGCTCGCTCGAAGATGCTCCTTCTCCTCTGAAAATGCAGAAATCTCTTTACTCTGTCCCTGCGCATCATACAAAAAGACAAAGTTCAGCCCCCTCAAATGTGTCACATGATGAACTGTTTCACTTGCAATATTTTTCAGTAGATTTCCATAGAAACTTTAATTAAGTTCTTCTAGTCCTCCGTGCCTGGCCTATCTGAAACCCAAGGCCACTGGAAGGCATCCTCCCTTCTTGCCTTTCAGTCTTCTTGAAAGACATTCCGGGTATCGCCTTAAATCTAAGAATAACAAGGTTGAATTCTTGCTCCTTCAGTAAGATCAGAACATACTGTCTTCACATACAAAAAGGATTCATTCAATTAATTCTTGAGCAACCAAGGAGAGACGAATATTCAAAACAACTTGCAGTGTTGGGCCTACAATACAGGCAACTTAAACGATACACAGTTACATTTGTATATAATGTCATCCTGCACATTATGCATACAGGAATTATAAGCTTTTTTAATACATATGAATCCTACTGAAATGTGCATACAACAATTCAATGCTTATATAATTTGAATAAATGCAGTTTAATAATCGTGAAACACTGCAAATGATAAAAATACATGAGTGCGTTTAAACCATGATTATAGTGCACCCATACAATTTAGAGTGTGATAAGCACTGATCAGTTGCAATTTGAATTTATAAGTCAACCCCTCAGAAAACATCAGAAATCAGCAATGAGGCAGAGCAGGGGTGCACTTTCGGCAGGTACACTATTGCACACCCCCAGACAAAGTCAATGGGTTTCAAGTACAGCAAAACCAGCCCAGGACTGCCAGTCAGGGATCAAGCAACAGGCATCCTGCATCAAATGGTAGCATCTCAAGAGCAAATCTTGTCGCTCGTGAAGAGCTAACCACCAAGGGGATACCCGTAAAATTGGCACAGGTGCACTTACTGGCCCCTGAATCAAAGGCACCTGTATCAATTGGAACGGGGCAAACCAGCTAATTGCTAACAACAATGCCAAACCCAAGGAGGAAAACATGGCCTGTGAGTCTACGGCCATCGAGGCATCGGTCACACATCATCCACTAAAGGGGGTCACTTTCATTCTATTTTCACACCAGGAACTTTAATACTTACTCCTGAATATTTCAAGTGAGAGGACTACAACATACTAAATAGAACAAATATTTTATGTAAACAAAAAAACATTCCAGCACTAGCATACCTCACTTCGGAACAACAGTGCAATTCAAAACTTGCTCCTGAATGAACCCAAACAAATCGACGATACAGAATGGAGAGATATTGGTGACTTAAAAACATACTAAACGAAAGCAAGCACTTTGAAGCATGGGGAATAAGAATTAATGTGCCAGAGGCAGAAAAGTATCCTCACGTGCCATAACGCAAATCAAACAACAAGCCGGATGCAAGCAAAGGAAACAGAATCCTGCGAGGCACAAAAGAGCCATCTGGCCCCACGTGGGACAGACATAACACTCCACCTGACTAATATTCTGGGCAAGAACACTGCTGCCAATTGTCCAAAATGAAAACCTCTCATTGGATGAGCAATCTACCTGGAAATAGCTATCAGCAACCTTAACCTCTCTTAGGATCAGCAGCATACCTAGCACAAAACACTAAATAAAAACAGGGTCAGAGAGAGTATTAGGGTGCCAGTTGGAAAGCTGCAAGCCTAGCAAGAGTTCTTGAGCAAAAATAAGACCTTGACTTTCTAACTACAAGTGACATTCTGTGCTTTACGGAAACTTGGTTCACAGTGACCACTGTGATCCCAGGCTATTACGGATTTCATGAAACAGCCCAGAAGATAAATCTCTTTTGAAGGCCGACTGTTGGACTATCAATATTCATAAAGCTTTATCTTCAACTTAAAGCAAAAGAGATAAAAGCACTTGAACTCTGCTGCCTGGTCTAAGAGGCAATTCCATCAGCATAATAGTTCTGAACATATACATTAACACAAGTAAAGAAAGTAGCGTGAAAAAAGAGAGGATAGTCATGGAAGCTTGTGATCTAATGCGGGAAATTGCTTAACACCGAGACCATGAGATCATTCTTGCAAGTGACTAACACTCTGAACTTAGGGTAACCAGAAGGGGACCAGACGCAGGTGAAACAGCACCTCCTAGAGGCTTGCTTTAAGGAACTTGATCTACGCACAGGTGATCAACAGGACATCTCCAACAACAAACGACAACCTACGTACAGGAATCTCTCAACACTGGACTACATCTTCCTGAGTTGTCAACTGCAAATGAGATTTGTCGAATAGAAGGTCAGTAATAACAGAAAGCGCCCACCACCCAGAGATAACGATTGTGATGCGTTCTACCACTCATAACCCGGCCATTACAAGAAGGAGTAAGTGGGGACCTGGGAACAATCTTTTGTTATCAGAAATGGTAAGCCCAGTAAAATCCTCAATCCTACTCAGAATTTGACCGAGGTGGACAAAGCCTGGGGGAATCTGGTTAGGGGCCTCCATGCTGCATTAACCAGCACCAGGGTCAAAAAAGGCCATTAACGAGATCTACCCATAAGACATTGTTCAATGATAGTGAACTAAATCATAGTAAAAAGCTATGTTGACTTCTCGAACAAAAGTATAAAAAGCAGAAAGGCGCAGCAGCTCTAATACAACTAAAAGAGACAAGGAGCACACACAAAGAAAATCCTACGGTCCTAAAACAAAAGCACTTGGAGGAAAAGTGGCATCACTTATTCAACCTTCTGGACCTACATTAACAGCCTGCTAAACCAAAACATGGGAAAGGACAATGCAGTTTCTGCAGAGATCTGGATAGCCATGCACCCCCATCTATACCCTTGATACCAAGATAACAGCAGGCTCCCTCTATGAATTCCTTGACAGCCTGAATAAGGCCCTTACAGACAAGTAAATAGTGATAACAGAGGCGGAGACTGCCAAAATCCTTGAAACCAAACGGACACAGCTGTCCTGGGCCAACGGCCTGCCTGGCAGTGTGTTAAGGGAAGACGCAGAATATTCAGTCCCTCACATTCACTTTCTTTTCAAGTCCTGTCTGATGACCGCTAACATTCCAGATTCATGTAGGGGTTTTCATTCTAGATCCCATCCGTAAATTGGGTCCAGAAAATTACCAACCAATCACCTTGCTGGACGTAGAAGGGAAAGCATTCGCCAAGCTGCTTTTGGGTGAACTAGAAGCCTGGGTTACTACCAACAACATAATGACATATTATCAAACCGGATAATGCATTAATGCCTTCACGACAGACCATGTCATTGCCCTTTCATATCCCAGGCCTCGAAAAATCTAGTCGCCCACTTGCTATGGCGAGTCAGATTTTAATCGGGTTGAGCTATTTTTAGCACCTACCCGCCCATTCTGGCGAGTGAACTTAAGCTGGAAGGAATAGGTGTTCTGCAATAAGTTGTGCCGCAAGCCCACTATACGAGTGCTTCATAGTTTACAGCATGGCCTCTTGTAAAATCAAGAATAATCCTCCATATGATGAATAAAGATAGGTTTATTCAGGAAAAGGAAATGTCCCATCCATCACCTTGAAATGGTCAGGTGCAACTGACTCTCTGAGCACACATATACATTCCATTGCCATGGATCTGCTTGAACAATAACTAAATCCCTTAAAGGGACAACTTACTAATTATAAATAAGAAAGGCACAATGTTACACTTCTTATCCTACTGATTGAAGAACATTATGGGCTAAACTTGTGTAGTGCATAAATATGCGCTCTAGTATTTGTGGAATGTAATTACTTCGTTCAGAATGTACTTCTTTATTATGTTCTATGTTTGCTTGGCAGTTACTGGTTGCCTCCGTGGTGAAGAGTCCGCTCTTGTTACTTTCCTGTACTTATTAAAGAACTCTGTTAACTTTACTTGGATCATCTATCAATCATTTACTACAACTTGCTGCATGGGGGATCCAGAAGCAGCTACTGTGTACAATAATTACCCTATATTCGGACACCTGGCCACCTGCCATCTTGTACCCACTTAGGAGGCACTAGCATTGGGACTCATATGATCTAGATTTACCCTAAAATGTTTAGATTGTAGAATGAGTATTGTCTTGGTAATAAGAAAGTTTAGCACTGATTTGACGTTTAACCCTAGGGGCAGCATTTTTGTTGGTTTTTGATACTTAATACTACACACATCACATATCTTGCTTTATTATTGAACATTTATCATATAAATGGGATATTATTAGTGCTACAGTCTCTAAGCAACAGAGTTCCCTGCTGTAATTCTTTTTAATGTGTGTTTGTTATTTAGTTCAAATGATCACATTTCATTAAAACGTCATAATTGTTGCTCTTCTGGGTAAATGGGTTGCAGAGAATTATGTGATTTGTTGAAATTCATGATATTTGGCTTGTTCAGTACAGACCTAATATTTTTTATTTTACATTTGAGAAAATCTATAAAAAATCCGAATGACTTGCAGGATGTTGTGCTTTTCAAGTTAAGTTAGAATGGATGTGCACTTTATGATGGCTGGTTGTTTGTTTTTGTCCACCCCGATTAATTTTGTTAGCCCTTGTGGGCTATTCTCGTTTCTAAACATAAATGACTGCCTGTCGGCCATCATTTTTACATCTTCGTTTCATGAATGCAACTGTTCATCCATCTGTCTGGTGGCGGGTTTCATGCCACACCAGAGCACTGTACCTTCCCGGAAACGCGCAGCACGTGATCAAAGAAAGGACAGTTGTGTAACGTAGGTGGAAAGGAGTAATCTTCAATTAACCCTTGGTTTGTGGCCCACCAAGTGATTCGACATATTGCAGGCGGTGTTTGTTTGAACCGAATCAAGCTAAGTTACTTGGCACCGCGGTCTGCGCATAGCTGGCGGGTGGTGTCTCTAGCTCAGGAGTGGACTTGAATGCAAAATAACCATGGGGAGGAAAGATTCATCATCTACCTCCTACAAACACAGGCTCCAAAAAAATATACTTGGCAAATAATGTATTTTCTGTGTACATCGTGAGCCACGCAGATGGATGACCTGAGCGCTGCCAGTCCACCTGGAGCATCTCTTCAGATTGCTGGCAGCTGCTCTCGTTTTAAGGGCGGGCCATCTTGCTTATCCTTTACCCTGTCTCTTTTGTGTGGTATGTGTAAAAAAATAAATGGCTCTGTACCTGTAATGAGAACTTTCATTGGTACATGTCTACATCTGCATTTTGTTTCCTGAACGCAAGTCATGGCTCCCATTTCTGTTATTTTCTTTACTGTTGCTAATTTTAATATGAAAAAAACAGTAATCTTATCAACGCAAGTTCACAATTTTAAAGAAAACATGCTCATATCAGCGTCGGGTGATTATAGTATGCAACAACATGTGCACAGATGCACATATATTAAACATAAATGATGGTATCGAACCTATGTGAATGAATACCTTGATCACTAGAACTGATATTGTTGGATCCTTCTCATATTCAATGGTGTGCTTTGTTTGGTTTATTAAGTCTTTCCTAGACAGTATATGCACTGTCTCCTCGAGACATATTGCTATATAACAGCGGCTTGGAGGCCACCCAATACTTACCATTGGTTGGCCTCATTGTCACTCTCATTTTCCTGCTTCCTTCTTATTGGTCAGCTGTCATAAGCTTCCTTCGTCTTCATGTGCTTGTCCCCCCCGGAGCATGGATGCATTGCTCATGTCTAGTATTTTAATTGTATTTTTTTTATTGGTACAGCCTTTCCTTTACCACTTTGTGTCTACGATATGGTATTGTCTGTGGTATGTTGAGATGAGATTATGACAGTTTAGGTCAGTTGGTGCATCGCGTCTGTCAGCTGTTGTGGCATTGCACAAGGTGGCTCCTGTTTCATACTGGACAAAAATAAATCATTTTTGTAACTTATCTGCTTCCTATGTTTGGAGATTACTATATCGTTTTGTTGGTGACGATTACCAGGAGCTGCAAGAATCAACATTGCATTCCAGCCAGCATGTGCAAGCAATACGTTTGTGGTGGATTTGGTGAGGATCAGAGACACCAAAATTATAATTTTAAGGTCTGTTTTTAGGCAGGGCACATTAATGGTCATGATGTATGTTTTAACACCTTGACTGCTAGCGGTTTTCCCGCTGTGTGCTGGGATTTCCAAAATTCTGAGTTACATGACGAGCTCAGCTCGTCATCAGCACACGCCACCCGTGGGTGATGACGAGCTGAGCTCGTCATCAGCATCGAAGGGGTTAAAGCACATTTTCTAAAGTTACTAGAGCAACACCAGGTCTATGTACTTTCTGTCACTTGTTTGCGTTCCAGGTCCTATTTTTTCTCTGCCTCATTTTCGGACATATCATTCCAGAATAGCAGCTGACAACATAAGGGGTATTGTTGCCTAGCAACGTTATAAACTATGATTCATTAGTTGCCTGGGAACAGTTTACAAAACTGAGCTTTTCATATTTTATTGAAGTCACGGTCAATTGAAGACATTGAGCTGTGTTTCCCAACATTGCTTTATAGTGGTTTATATTCTCTTCGAGTTGGCAGCTTGCATTACACCATCTCGGTCTGGCGAAGGTTTTCACATGCACACTACATTGATTTCTCCATATTCAGTAAGAAAACACAGTGGTGCGACAAAAACTACCTCAAACACCTCTGGACATTCCGCTAACTAATAAAGATAACAATAATTATGTCTGGATTAAAGCTTTGTCTTTGTTTGTGGAATATTTCAAAAGCAAAATTAAACAGAAGTTTCAACACCTGCTTATTAAGTTAAGTCTCCCAAACCTACTTAGACAATGGCGGCCACTTTCTTTATTCAAGTTTATTTATTTTTTCACAGACACAAGTTTCATTATAATGAGACTACTATGACTACGTTTATTGTTTACTTTATTCTTTTTCTTTAAGACAACGGTGACTACCTTTATTATTTCAGTTTGTTTATTTAGGAAAAGTATTCTTCATTGATTTCGTCTATGCCCATCATAATATACTATGTATGACACTTTTTAAAGCTAAGAACTATACTAATTGTGGCTTTTTCAGTGTGGCATGCAAACTCTTTCCAATGATCTAACTTGCAGTTCAACATTCTACAAGTTCATTAGAAAAGTATCTTTGTTTATTCTGTTGTAACACTTCTTCAAGAATGCAAGCAGTTAACCCACACTATCTGGAAACACCAGGCAGGCCACCCATCGCCTGGAGAAATTGGTTTGATGCTTTTGAAACTTATCTATGCAATAGGAGCATCAAGGTTCAGATTGGAGAGAAAGACATTTCTTTTATTATTTTTGGGTTTGAGGGGAGGGCTGTTTTCAAGCATCTCCCTGGTCTTGTTCTAAACAAGGGAGAAGAGACTGATGAATATACTGAGGTTAGTAAGAAAATAGTTTGACGATTAGACATTCAAAGAAGTCTGGTGATTTTACCCCATAAGTTTTTCAAACGTGAACTACTAGAGGGGGGAAAATGTTGATACCCACGTTTCTGTTCTAAGAAGATTAGTTTCTGATTGCCACTTTGCTGAGTTTCCTGATCAGTTAGTCCTTGATCGGTTTATTTATTTGTCAGGGTTCAGGCAAGACTATTCAGCAGAAACTTTTTTCAAGGGGAAATCTGTCATAAGAAGAGACTATTAGGATGACCAAGAGAATTGAAATGTCACAAATTTCTGTTGAAGAACTTGATGATAATCATAATGAAACGGTCAATTTGGTTCATTTTGAGGAAGTTAAGAATCTTAAAGATATGCAAACTGTTAACGACACTCCCAACTGAGTTAAATCTTTCTTTAGCACCTCTAGAGCGTGGTTTAGATGTGGCAATGCCATGCATGTTAAAGGTGGAAAGGCTTGTCCAGCCAAACATTTGATTTCTAGAGTATGCAGTAAAATGTGACATTTTGCTAAGGTTTGTCAAAGTAAAAAAAATGCAAGTAGTGGTTAAAAATGTTAATGAGGGTTGATGATAATGGTATCAGCCTAATCAACATTCAAGAGGACATGGTTATGATTGTTAGTGACAGCATCGATGCAGTGAGGAGTAATCCTGAACAGCATGTTGACCCTTATATTGAGTTTCTTGTTGGTGATAAGATTTTGAAATTATCTAGATTTCGGTTGGTTGAGAATGCATTTGAGGAACCATCAGTGGAGGAGGATGAGAGTGGTCTTATTGCCACCATTGATTTAGAACCGAGTGCGGTATCTGAATCTGATAAAAGGAATTGATGAGTGATCTGGTTTTGAATCCTGTGTTGGGTTTTGTAAAACAAATGTGGTAAAAAAAAATTTAATTTTGATTGTCCATATTTTAGAAAAGTATCTTCTGAGCCGACAGTGTAAGATGGTTTACTGTTGCAAGGGGATAGATTGGGCCCTCCAGAAGGAATTTAGATTAAGATGGCTCATGAAGGGTATCTTGGTCATACCTTCGGCAAACGTTGACTGTGTCAAACCTACTGGCAGCATAGCATGGACAGAGTGGTTGAGGACTGTGCTAAAGACTGCATTTTCTGTGCAGGTTCAGAGAAAGGTTTGAAGGTTTCCAATCCACTTTTAAAACCTATTGAGTTTCCTAACAGAGTGTGGGAATAGGTTGGAATTGATCTAGTTGATACGTTCCATTCACAACTACAACATTCTAGATTTGCCTCAGTTCTAATTGATTAGTATTCCAAATTGCCAGAAATTCGATTTATAGCTGAGCCAAACTTAAAAACATTTATCGATGAAAGATGTGTTCCTCTGTGAAGGTTTTCCACAATTCTTAGTATCTGACAGTGGTTTCCAACTTGTCAGTGATGATGTCACAAACGTCTTAAAATCATTTGACATTAAACATTTGAAAAGTACTCTTTCACACCGACAGAGGAATAGGCTTGCTGATGGCATGAACTGAGTTTCGTTGAGGGGTTCCAGTCAGCACTTTCTAATAAGTGTGTGGTTGTAAGTGCTGTTTGCTCTATGCTTTTTTTTCAGACAACACCTCATTCTTTAACCAATATATCATCGTTTGAGTTGTTAAGCGGATGCAAACCTGGCAAGAAAATCTATACAGGCTCAATGACTAATTGGGTCAAGCAGGGAGTGTCGATGTTCTTGATTCAACTGCTAGATTTAGTGTTGCTAAAGCACAAGCCAAGCAGAAGCTTGACGTTAATAAAATGAAAAATTAGCATTCTTTGGATTTGGGTGACATGGTATGTATCAGGAAACAAAGTCATATAAAGAAAGGTGATAACAAGTTTGGTGAGCTTATGAAAGTGCACAGAGTTTGTGGAAAGGCAGTGAGTGAATGGATGTAATTGGTGGAATGCAGAAAGGGTGGTCAAAGTTGGACGTGAGCTCACACACACACACACACACACACACACACATGCTAATGTAGGAAAGAAGAATATGAACATGTGTGACTCTGACTCTGATTGTCCTACAAACCCTTTGTCTGTTCACAAAAATTATCAAAGGTGTGCGCCTTTAAAACTCAAATGTTAAGCTTTTGTAAACCAGGTTTGTATTTCTGATACATTACATTATTTGTTGACTTCTGTTTGTAGTTTTTTTTTCTCGTACTTTTTTGATCTAGGACTTTTGAGTATTGTGAATTTGCTATTACAATTGACATTTTTAGGTCATTGTTTTCTTTATTCATTCCCATTTTTACCTCATCTGTTCTGTTACTGTTAAAGGGGTGATATATTGTTTTGTTTTGATTTTCACTTCTCTCCATTTAGAAGGGAAGTAACATAGTATTTAAATTGTACTTTCCTTATTGGCATTGCCTTTCCTTTACCACCCTGGGTCTGCAAAATTGTATTGTCTGTGGAATGTTGAGATTAGATTGTGACAGTTTGTCATTTGGTGCTTTGCTTCTGTCAATTTTCACATTGTACTGGATGGCTACTGTTTCATACTGGACAAAAAGAAATACACTTTTGTTTACGTACCTGTTTCCTGTGTTTGTTGATTACTACTTGTCCTTCCACTGCTCATTTTTTAGGTGGTACATTTTAATTTGTTTTAAGCACCCTACCAGAGAGCATCTTTTATGACGACGTCCTGTGTTCTTTATGGCAACTGACCCTCTGCTGTTTTTGCGAGAGACAAGCAATGTGGCTGACCACGGTTAAGCACTTCAGTTTCTTCAGTGAGTTTGTCAGTATTGAGTTTGTGCACAAAACATCCGTAGCTAGCCACACGGAGGCTCCACTGTTGCGACAGATACCAAAATGTTGAAAATATGGATGCTGCACCAAAATTAGAAGTCCAGAAACTTGCAATATTGTCAAAAATAAATCCTTTATTGGTCCGATCTTAAAACGGCCTCATCCAACAAATTTTGTTCCTTGGGGAACTTCATCAGGGCTTAAAAGTCTCTTGAAGATCCCATGAGATGTACGTAAGGTGGATGTGAAAAGCGTCTATGTACGGCTAGGTCACGTTCTGAACAGGATAAAGTCAAAGTATAGAAATCTGTGGTGATATGTAAGGGTCGAATATATGTAGACAGCAAATATAGGCGATCAGGTGTCTCCAGACTCACGGTAGGTTTAAACCGCAAGTGTCGTTGTTCATCTATGAACAAAAAATGTAATGCTGTGTCATATAAGCGTTGAGCCGCGACCAGTGTCACAGTTGTTTTGCTTTGAGTGAGTGCACAAAAGGGGAAGCGGAGCGTATATAACCCCGGACAGCGTAGGAATGAACTATCTCCGGTCTACATTCATCTCTCCTGATCACGCCGCAAAGGTACCCAAGAGTCGACCTGTCTGCTGTTTTTCTGCCTGCCTCAGTTCCTCTGTCTTGTCCTTGTTTGACCTTCCTTCCTCCCTCTGTCATTGTCAGCTTGCTCTCAATCCCTCCCACCCTCCGTTGTCGTCAGCTTGCACATCCCCCTCCCTCCCACCCTCGGTTTTTATGAGCTTGCTCCGGGCCCTCCCTCTCACCCTCTGTTGTCATCAGCTTGCCCGTACCCTTATTCCCACGTTTTGTTGGAATCCGTTTGCTCCATCCCTTCCCCACACCCTTTTTTGTCGTCAACTTGCTCCAACCCTACCTCCTACCCTCTGTTGTCAGTTTGCACCCAGCTCTTCTCTCCCACCCTTTGTTATCATCAGCGTGCCCGCAACACCTCCCTTCCACCCTCTGTTGTCATCAGCTTTCCCCCCAGTACCTCCCTCTCTTGCCCATGTTGGCCCTCCTCCATGTTGCCTCCCGTTTTCCCTCCCGCAATAAGCAAGAAAAATGCTCTATGACCTAGCCAGTGCTGGTCGCGGCATAGTGCCTTCCCCCACACACACTCCATCCATGTTGGCCCCCACACATTTCTTCCTGCTCTTCTTCAGCCAGTAGTAAATTAAACAAAATAAAAAAAGTTCTATGACTTAGCCAGCGTCTAGCTTTCTCGTAGTCTTGTCCTATTGGCTATTGCCAGTTGTTTAGAGCAGCGACAAACCCATTGCTCTTTGGGGCTGTTTTCCATTCCTATAATCCTTGGCACCCTCACAATCATGATGCTTGGGTTGGCACTACCACAGGTACTGTGGATCCAAGTTCCTTGTGGTGCTCACTAGCCTTTCACCTGTCATGTGTATTTGGAAAGTGCATCTGCCAGGGGATCCTGGCACTGAGCAGTTGTGTGTGCGTAGCCCTGTCTATGGTAGGTTGATTATTTGAAAAGTCAGGACTTCAGCTTCTTGCGGAATTCAAGCAGAGAGGAGGAGACTCTCAGGTGGATTGTGTAACGAAATTATCCAAACCAGATAATAAGAAGGCAGAAAGGAGATGTATTCTTCAGACGTGGTTTATTAAGGAAATACGTCTTGTTCATAGTTAGCTTACAAGTAGAATGATACAAATGGCAAACTCTCCCATCTCCCAACCTTCCACATATGTGAAAGACTTCACATTGTCGTGACCTTACGCAACGCGTGTCCTACAAAGATGCGTTCAGATGAGCTGTGTGTTCCAAGCATTATTAGAAAACGTGGATAACCGGTTGTCAGGATACAACAACCATTCCAGTTGCCAAGGTGCTCCGAGAACTCTGGTTGCGAAAGCTGATTAAATGGAAGGTAAAGGAAAACGGCTCAAAAGGTTGAATGATGCACACCTCTGCACTTCTTCCAAAGAAAAGGAAAGAGCCAAAATTCCTCGTTTCAGTCCAAACGATGGATGCAGCAAATAGGATTACACGGACGTGAAATAGGATCGCAGCTTCCTCAACAGAAGACGAAGAAAAAAAAAATGTCTTTGCGTAAAGAAAAAAATCTGCAGATAATCAGGTTTGTTATGAATCCAGAACACGTACACCGTCTTGAGGAATAGGAAGGTCTTCTATAAACACGTGTGGTAATTCAAATAAAATTCCTCAAAACTAATAAAATACTTTAAAGGCAGTTAATCCATGCCCGCTCATCGCCAGTGTAACTAAAGTATCCAATCCGGATAATCGAATGGAGATGTATTCTTCAGACGTGGTTTATTAAGGAAATACGTCTTGTTCATAGATAAGTTACAAGTGGAATGATACAAACGGCAAACTTTCCCACCTCCCAACCTTCCACATAAATTTGAATCATAACAACTCTGCTCAGCACGAAGCATCCACGAGCTGTGGCTGGAGTGCCACGCTCGTGACAGACACGCTCCCATGCACACGACAGATTGGGAGCTTATTTCTCGCTGGGAGAACTCGGAGTCCGACTTCCCCCATTCT
Organism: Lissotriton vulgaris; assembly: GCF_964263255.1. Lineage (NCBI taxonomy): Eukaryota > Metazoa > Chordata > Amphibia > Caudata > Salamandridae > Lissotriton > Lissotriton vulgaris. Next base: position 1,028,223 of record NC_141690.1, read on the forward strand.
ACTCAGAGACCACCGAAGTCATCTGCGGCGTACCTCAAGGATCCTCACTCAGTCCCACCCTCTTCAACGTCTACATGAGTCCTCTCGCCTCCATCGCACGTCAACACAACCTCAACATCATCTCTTACGCCGACGACACCCAGCTAATCCTTTCCCTCACCAAAGACCCCAACACCGCCAAAACTAATCTTCACAAAGGCATGAAAGAAGTTGCCGAATGGATGAAACAGAGCCGCCTAAAACTCAACTCAGACAAAACGGAGGTGCTCATCCTAGGATCTTCCCCCTCAGCCTGGGACGACTCTTGGTGGCCCTCCGCTCTGGGCACAGCACCCACACCCACAGACCATGCACGCAACCTTGGCTTCATCCTAGAGTCCTCTCTTTTGATGTCCAGACAAGTCAACGCCGTCTCATCCTCCTGCTTCAACGTACTTCGCATTCTCAAAAAGATCTTCCACTGGATCCCCCTCGAGACAAGAAAAACTGTCACCCACGCACTGGTCACAAGTCGGCTGGATTATGGTAACACACTTTACGCCGGAATCACAACAAAATTACAGAAAAAACTCCAGCGCATCCAAAACGCATCAGCGAGACTCATATTAGACATCCCACGCCAAGATCACATCACCGGACATCTAAAAGACCTCCACTGGCTTCCCGTCAACAAAAGAATTACTTTCCGCCTCCTTACCCACGCACACAAGGCCCTCTACAATCTAGGACCCGAATGCCTCAACACTCGACTGTCATTCTACAAACGTACCCGCCAACTAAGATCGTCCAATCAAGCCCTCGCCGCAGTCCCGCGCATCCGGAAATCCACCATGGGTGGCAGATCCTTCTCCTTCCTGGCTGCCAAGACATGGAACTCACTCCCCACCCACCTCCGCCTCACTCAGAACCACATCTCCTTCAGAAAAGAACTGAAAACCTGGCTATTCGGCAAATAATATACCCCTTCCCCTAGCGCCTTGAGACCCTCTGGGTGAGCAGTGCGCTATACAAATGTCTGAACTTGAACTAGAAGCAATGTAAGAGAATGCCGTCCTCCTGATCTGGTTCTGTATATGTGTGGGATGTGTGCAAATAGGAGTCCTAGCGAGCGGAGTTGGGTGGTGGAATAATATGCAATTATTCAGGTAGGTGGCTCCTGAGTTGTGAAGTGCCTTGAATGTAGGTGTGTTAGGAGCTGGAATTGTGTTTGTTTGTGGATTGGGATCCCCTGTGGCTCCTTGTAGTGCCCAGGGGTGTGGTGTGATGTGCCCACTCCAAAGATGCCAGAATTTCTCTCTTGGCATGTGGAGCTTGGTAGTCCACCCTAGAAGTGTGCCTCTCTGAGGGCTACCAGGTCCTCTCCTGCCTGATGACGACTTCCTGCGCAGAGTTACAGCTAGCTATCCCAGAGGACAATATTCTGTTAAGTTATGTGTATTTATAAAGTGCATTATCAGTCCAAGGGTATTTTTGTGCGGAACGTGTGCGTGCCTAGCACGGACTATGATATGTTGGTTAATTGAAAGCCAGGTCTTCAGCTTCTTTCACAATTCAAGAAGAGAGGGGAAGGCTCTGATGTGGAGTGGGAGGTCATTCCACGCTTTAGGAGCATTGTAAGAGAACGCCCTGTCCTCCTGGTCTGGTTCTTTGTATGTGTGAGATGTGTGTGAGTAGGAGTCCTGTGGCGTAGAGTTGTTTGGCTGGTTGATGGAAGGAGATGTGAAAGTTCAGGTAGGTGTGGCCTGTGTCGTGTAGTGCCTTGAATGTGTGTGTGAGGAGTTGGAATCAAGCAGGCTTGTGTATTGGGAGCCAGTATAGTTTACCGAAGGTGTGGTCTGATGCGAGTTCTGTGTTTGAGGGTGATGTTGAGTCTTGCCTTCAAATTCTGGTTGGTTTTGGTCTTCTAGTGATTTGCTTGGTGATCCCGGCTTAGGTGTTCCATAGTCCAACTTGCTGGAGACTAGGGCACACGTGACAGTTTTTCTAGTGTTGCATGAGATCTATTTGAAGCTCTTATTCAGGGTCTGGAATCAGGATGCAGAGATGGCGTTGACTTGTGTGGTTGTGTCCATTTTGCTGTCAATGATTATTCTGAAAATCCGGTTGTTGGTCCAAGTTCGCCGGGCCACCACTTAGAGTACATGATGAGGTTTTCATGCTGAAGATCACTACTTCTGTCTTGTCTGTGTTGAGCTTGAGGCAGTTGGCTTTCATCTAGTTAGTGACTTCATTCATACAGACGGTGAACTTGTTTCTTGTTTTGGAGGTCTTGTCCTGAGAGGGAGAGTATGATTTGCATGTCATCTACGCAGGAGAGGATGTGGATTTTGTGTGCGTGGGTGACGTTGGCCAGAGGAATCATGTATGTCGTAGGAAGTATATTGTCTTTTCTTTCCTTCTGTCCAAAATAACTCAACTCAGCATTTTTCTATTCACTTCTGGTTTGTGACTCTGCATGACTGTTGGCACTATATAGCCTAGCATCAGCTTCATGCATCTGTCGGCAAGTAAGACATATTTAGAATTGTAATTCTGCTTTACATTTTTCTACACCTTCGACGTTTAGAAACTTCATCCTAGAATTTCTTCAGCTTGTTGATCACAAATCACGTTCTTGCCAAATGATTTTTTAACAGCAGGCTGTTGTTTGTGTATGATCAATATACTAAGGCTATAACGGATTTACCATTTTAGAATGTTTGAAACTTTTTTCTTTATATCTTATTTTTGCCTAAACTTCTATGCTCCAATAAATACTAAAATAGGCAACCTTTGATAATTACATTGAGCTTCAAGACCTGTTGTATATAGTTTGTGGGCTTACAGCCCGCCCACTGCTCTTCATTTGTTTGTTTCAGTGTCCTTTAAAAATCCTTGCTTGCTAGCAGTCCTCTTTATCTTGCTTTTCCTCCCATGGAGCAGGGACCAAGTACTGTATCTTTACCCTTTCGTTGTTTATCTGTTTGTTTGGGAGACTATTTATTATTTGTTTCCTGCTCATCTTTGTACAGCTTCTGCACCCATAGCTGCTTGCATGGTAATGCAGCATTCATCCCTCCCACCACCTCCCATGTCACTGCATGTGCATGTCCACCTCCACCTACCCCCATGTTGCTGTTTCTTCAGTTGATAACATTATTTTTCATTCATCCTGTTGTCCTCTTCTCCCTGTGGCTCCTCCTCTTTTCACGGGGTCACGGAATTCAAATACCGTTCCACTGAATTCTGGGACACGTAGTTATTTTTTCCTTTTAAAAGTACTAAGCGCACCAGCAGCACAAGTTGCAGTCTCTGCAAGGCCCATAATTCCAAGTAATTTCTCACCACTACGTTGACGTCACCACCATCCGTGCTGTGCTTGCCGTTGTTTTGAATGAGCACTGCAGTCGTTGTTGATGCCACGTTGTTACTGGTGCTGCCGCAGGATCATACTTCACATTTGCATGCAGGTGGCGTATTTGTTTGCCATTGGAAGGCTCCCGGAGTTTGTACCTTTTGCGTTTAGCCTCTGTTTGTGCACCTGGAGGCTTCCCGACATGCGCAGGCATGCGCTTCACCGCGCTGTTAGACTTCATTTCATTAACACCCACATCTGTTCACTGTACAGGGAGGTGTATCGGCATCTGCAGAGCCATCTTAGTAACAGCTCACAGTGATCACATGAAGCTGACACAATAATCAGACAAGCCTTTCTGTGGTTAACAGGACAAAGTGACAGGCATCACATTGTAGGAAGGTAGCCCTGTCAGTCACCACAGCTCAGAAACTGCATGTTTTACAGCAAAAACGTGATTCAGGTAGTATTTGTGTTTTATTTGTACAATGGGTACATTTGCAGGTGTAAGTGTTAAAACATGCACAGTGCCACCACTCATACCCTAGTCACATGTATTGATTGTCATGTGTTGGCGGTCAGATAAACGTGTGGCATTAGCTCAGCAATGCAATAATACTGCATTAAACAGGAGAAAGGGAACATGTCTCAGTTTTGTACATCAAAAGCATAGTACAGATTTTTACCTTTTTGTATAAATCACTGTGGTCGTGGGTAAAGGAGATGCAAGATGCAAGTATGTATTGTATAGTTTGAGTAGCGCTTACATTACAAGGTGCCGGAGCACTTTGCAGGTGTGTAGCATGCTACTCTGTGGGAGCACTGTATTAATGATTTAGCCATGCATTAGAGTTTGTTACTTTGTCATGCTTTTTTTTTTGAAGACCTATAATGTTTAAAAGCAAAATTGTCTTCCCTAAAAAATATGTTTGCTTCTGTGATGTATTTATGTAGCGTTGCCGTATGCTTGGGCAAAGAAGCAGAGGTCACTTTCGTAACCTAAACCAGGTGTAATGACAGCAACAGTAAAAAACACCACAAGTAAGCATAGGAGCAGAGCAAAGCAACAAACTATTGTGGAGCATAGAACAGCGTTTGTGTTAGTGCGAGCAAACTGTGAGTACTTGGCAGGGAGTGAGAGTGGGGGTGGGGCTGTTGATACAAAGTTTTTGTTTTTACAAACCCACTCACTCATTCACACACCCACTCACAAATATACCCTTGCATATAGCCAGTCACTCACTTATTCATATACACACACAACCACTCATACACCCATACAGGCCACTCACATAATACATGTGAGAAGTAGTATCACTCATTAGTTGTGCACCTAGAATCCTAATCTAACTTTTGTAGTAAGTTAGCATATATCTTTACCACTCATAAACTCTTGCGATGGCCTTTGAGATGTCATCAGTGATGCCACTGACCATGTCAAGAGTGATATAATATTTGAGGTCATAAGCAGTGCATTGCAGGGGCGTAAGTTAAAGGTAGCTCAGGTAACTATAACTGATACATTTCTATGGTTTTGCACGAGTGAACTATAAACCTAACTAGAACGTCCCTGTAATCTTTGTTTCTTTCAGAAATATAGGAGGTTTCGCTTACGTGATATATGCTTCCATTTTTTTGCAGAGGCATGTGTGGTAAAGGCATATGCTTGGTAAAAACGTGCGTGGTAAATGCAATGCATAGTAAAAGCATTGTGTGATAAAGGATGTGTGGTAAAGGCATGCGATGCAAGTGCTTGCATGGTTCCATCATACAACCTTCCATGTGCAACCTCTATAGAAACTCTTATTTATACTCCCTTATCAACCCCTACACTCAACCACCCCTTACCATCCAATACCCTACCCACCCGTAAACATTTAAATCGCCTTTACCACCTAATACCCTTACACACCCAATACTCTTAACCATCCTTAAACCCCCCTTTCCACCCAATACCATTACCCACCCCTAAACCCTAAAGGCACCCTCACCACCCAATACACTTACCCACCCTAAAAACACCCTTACCACCCAATACACCGACCCACCCTAAACCCTAAAAACACCTGTACACCTGTACCACCCAATACCCTTACCTACCCCTAAATGCTAAAGCACCCTTACCACCCAATACCCTTACTCACCCCATAACCCTAAAACACCTTCACCACCCAGTACCTTATCTCACCCCTAAATCCAACAAATACCATTACCACCCAATGGCTTAACCCACCCCTAAACCCTAAAAAAAACCTTACTCCCTAAATCCTACAAACACCCTTACCCCCGATACCCCTACCCACCCTAAACCCAAAAAATACCCTTAGCACCACCCCCGCTAAACTCCCAAAACACCCTCATCACCCAATACCCTTATGCTTCCCTAACCCCTAAAAACACCCTTACCATCCAATTGCCTTACCCACCCCATAACCCTAAAAATACTTACCATCCAGTACTGTTACCCACCATAAAAACACCCTTGCCACCCAATACTCACCCTAAACCCTAAAAACACCCTTACCACACAATACCTCTACCCACCATAAACCTAAGAAATACTCTTATCATCCAATACCTTTACCCTCCCTAATCCCCAAGGATACCCTTACCACATATCACCCTTACCCAACCTTAAAAATACCCTCACCACCTTATACCCCTACCGACCCCTAAATCCTAAAACACCTTTACCACCCAATACACTTGCCCACCCCTAAAATCACCCTTACCACCGTATAGCCTTCTCCAACTCATAACCCTTAAAACACCCTTTCCCTAATTCCAGATAGATAGTTTCAATTACCTAATATTGATTTACATTTTTGTTGAAAAAGGCATGCGTGGTAAAGGCACATGCGTGGTAAAGGTATTGCATTGTAAATGATGCACTCTTGAACCCATACACCCAGTGAATCATCCACTCTATGTACAGAGTCGCACCCCCACCCACCCACACAGACACTCAGGTACCCATACAGATACTAAGACAACGCTTTTTCCCGACAAGGAATAGTAAGAAATTATTTAATGTCAGGACTATAAGACGAGTATAAATAGAGCATGATGGTCTCTCAAAGAGGAGAAGAATGTTCTACACCATCTCTGTGCCAGTCATTGCTTGCTCAAATCCCTATCATGTTTTCCCACCTTTTTGCTATCTTTTCACATTATTTTCTTTTTTTGTGTTTCAGTGTTTTGCTGTGCGCTCTTTGGGCTGGGTGGAGATGGCAGAAGAAGACCTGGCTCCTGGGAAAAGCAGTGTTGCCGTCAACAACTGCATCAGGCAGCTCTCCTACTGCAAGAATGACATCCGGGACACAGTCGGCATTTGGGGAGAGGTCAGTATTGGCGACCCTTGCATGAGGCATAATGCTGTAATGTATTTCATGTAGGGTGTTCTCCCTGTGGGTTATCACTCTATTGCACACTTTAGGCGGTGAACAATAATTTATCCTGAAGATGAGCCCTTTGCAGTCTTCGATGTGTGCTGCATGGGAACTGGGACCAAGATACCAGAGCAGAAGCACTTGTCGCATGAGTGCTTTTGAAAGAAATATGACATACAACTTGTTGATGTATTGACTATAAATGGGTAAAGATGTGTCTCTCTCAGTACAGTGTTGTCATCTTCAATCAATCAATATTGTTTTGTATAGCGGGGCAAATAACCTGGTGGGTATCCAGGTTTACATCCTCTGTTGAAATGAAGAGGCTGTTGCACCTTCCAGAACTGGTAAAAAAAATACCGGCGGAACAAGGGAGTGCAAGGTGGGTAGCGTGACCAGAACACGAATAGGTAGAGCGAGCAGGAGTTGGGGTACTTTGAGGGTAGGCAAAACGTTGTTCTTGCTGTGGAGAGCATGTGTGTGTTCATGTTTATCTCTGGTGGCAAGGTTTCCAGTCCAGAGGTCCTAGAAGATGGAGGGCATGCAACATTGAGGCAGCATAAGATGGTTTGCGGGGAACTGGGAGATTGAGGTTGTTTGAGCATTGGTGGGGGTATTCTAAAAAAGAGCTAATCTGGAACTAGCACATTTACTGCTCTCAAAACGAGTCTGTAACTTGTATAAAGCATTGTTTTTGTTGGCAGACAGCAGGCTCTGGTGATATGTTGTCAGTATGCTTAGGCAAGTTGTACAGAGTTGAAAATTTATTACTTTTAATGTGTGTGCAAAGTTAGTGTTTGGAAAGGGGGACTCAGTAGTCCAGTCTGCTGAAAACTAAATACTAAATATAAAGTGTTTTTAAACAGTATTGAAGGGTATATATATATTCTGTAGTTGGAATTGTGTCTTGGTGGCTCTGCTCATGATAAATGTGCCCAATTACGTGGGTGAGTTGTATACAGTGTCCGTGTTTCTGGTTGAGAATGCAAATTTCAGCAAGTTGGGGGAAAGTGGACGGTGTTTAAAAAAAAAGTGAAAGCCTGTACCGTGTCAGTGGAAGTGGAATGGAAAAGTAGGAAAGACGGGGAAAATGTGGGTGTCAACTTAAGGTGATACGGAAAAGCAAATGAGGAGATATTATCACTAAGGGAAGAGGTAAAAAGTTAGAAAAGGAGAAGGCGTGGAACATAGAATTGTGGGACGCCCAGTGGTAGTGTGGTGGATGTTGATCTTTTTGAGTCTCGAGCGAATAAGGATGAACAGTCCAAGAGGTAAGCCAATTATGTGCCGAGTAGGGCAGAGTTGTGAAGAATGTCAAAGGATGCAAATAGGTTCTAGAGGATGGAGGAGTTCATTGCAGCGGGCAATGATGTAAAAATATGGTAGGTGTAAAAAGTATTGATTCTCTGTAAATCAATCGCAGGTCTTAGTGGTGAAGGGGCGCTGCAGGCTGACTGTAGGTTTCTTTGAAAGAGGTGTAATCGCAGCAGTTAGTTGAAAGGAGGGCAGTCAGATATGAGAACTAGATGTTTGATGGCCTAAGGATTGAAAGGGTCTGATGGTGCTCAGTATGGTTAAAAGCTTTGGTGGGAGCTGGAGGAGGGTGGTGGAGCAATCACTTCTTTAGTCTGGGTGCTATTAATGGTGGTGGTGTTTGATGGGAAATATGTGGCTAAACCATTAACTGATGAGGATAATTTGTTGATGAGAAAGTGTGGAGAAAGGAATAGGCGGATGATTGTGTGTGCAAGACATTGCTAGTTAGGTTCAAGTGAGATGCTAAAGTCTTGGAAGTAGGCCGGCTGTGTTGTCTGTGATGTTAAATAGTGTTCTTGTATTCTTTGAGGTTTGTGGTACTACTATTTGCATAACGTGCTCTAATTTATATATATGTGCTCTCATTTTAGTTTTGAGGTTGCAGGCTATGTACTAGGATGTGGGTTTGAAGTACTACCTGTTCTAGAGGAGTATTTGCATAGTGGGTAACGTGTTGATGACTGGTTTCGCAATGTTATGGACGTGATTAAATGATAGGCTTTGTTGGAGTGGATGTTTAAACAAAATAAATACAAAAATAAACTTCTCACTTTTAAAACCAGTGTGTTCCCTCAAATAAGAGAAACCACAGACAAAGAGCCTCCATTTGGAGCAACAATTTCTCAGCCATGAAGAATTGAAAAAGTATTAAGACCAGGCCTAAAAACGCACCTTTTCTATTCCTTCTATAGCTCTGCCTGGGTTTCATCAGCTGGCCTCCTGATTTACTTTATTTTCTATATTCTGCTACTTGGCAGTCATACGCCCCATTAGTTTTTCCATATTATTGCATTTTCCTCCACAGAGACATTTAAGACTTTGCATGTTGGCCTCGCATCTGATTTGTGACAGCACCTTTGGGGCGATGTTTATTGCCCTGCCTTTCTGCCCCTGCCTTCCCTCACCCAGCACTCTTTTAGTGGCTTGTGTGCCTTACAAAAAGTATAAAAAAACAAATAAACATCATGGCTTTAATTTTCGTTGAAAAAACAAAATATGTTTTGCAGAGATCTTGCCAAAGAGTTGGGTGTTTTAATTATTCAGTGATGGAACGTTGGAGTAAATTCACTCCATACAGCTGGCTTTAATTATGCCGTTAATTGTGTGACTTTGTCAAAGAGAGGCCGTGATTAAATCCATGTATTACAGTGAAGACACTGCTAGCAAAAGGACTATTTCCAGCGGTTAGAACCTGGGTTTGTGCAGCTTCTTATGCAGCCTTGCGACGGCTTTGTCTTTCTTACTGCCTTCACTGGCCTGTAAAAATGTTACTGAATAATACATATACAGGCAATGTAGGTCAGTGCATTAAAGGCCAAAGCTTGTTGGACCTGTTCGATTTGGGTGGCAGGATCTTGTGTCCAGAGGATCGTTTCCATAGGACTGTGTGGTTTGGTGACTTCGTGTACGTGAGTCTGTGTGTGATGGTTTAAAAATAAGACTTAAACTTCAGAATAAGCATCTGTTTTTGCCTTCTCCAACTAAATGAGCAGTTTACAGATTGTGTAGAAAATAAAGCAGTGGTTGGGAAGGTTCGGTGTTCCAGACCAACGTCTTCCTAGTCCAAAGATTTTACTCAAGTTACATTAGTCATCTTGCCCCACTTTATGAAAAATGTGCATCATGCACTTGTGAATAAAGAATAACCTCTTTGTGTACTGTAATGTGTATACATTTTATGCATAATTTAAAATGTTTATGGTGTGTGGCCTGATTCTATGGTCTGAAAAGGGTATTTAAATTAATAAGATAATGAGAAAAATATGAAGTACTTGGGCACATAATAGGAGTGAGCGGTCATAATAAATATGAATAATAAATAGGGTTAAAAGCCCAGCACTAGTTTTATATTTACAGATACAGACAACCTGTCTATATGTGGTCATCAATCATATGTGAAAAGATATAGTGCCTCTAGAGGATCTTTCACTAAATCCATCTAGCAAATTACTATCATGGATTGGTGTTAAAATAGCCCCCTGTCAAGTGTACCTAGGGCAGTGGGGCGGGGCCACACAGTAGTGGCCAAAGTAGCAAACAGCCTGCTCTGCCACTTCCCGATGAGGAAATGGCTTAGTTAGTGTAAAACTGGTCAGCAGAGCAGAGGGTCTTACACTCTTTTTATCAATCGTGATGTAACCTACCTGGGAAGAGCTAAGAGACACAGTAGACTGCGATTGATTGCATCAAATATGTGTCCAAATACTGCCGTATGATGTAGGCAATAAATACAGTAAACTATTAGTCCGGATTAGTAGGAGAGAGAAGGACATCTAATTGATCCAGGGTGTCTGGGATGAACGGAGGACAGTGGGAAGTGTAGGATTGGACATCGCTGAAGTCTGTAGATTATTATTTGCTAATTTTACAGATTTCACTTGCAAGTATAACCAGATAATCTACCATGGGGGATTTACCAATGCAGACCTTAAGGCCATGAGATAGTTGTGCCAGCCGTGATCTCCCAACAACAAAATGGGAAGGCACCAGGGCCAAATGGGCTACTGGCAGAACTCTAAAAAAAAAAATTTAAAGCAAGGTCTTCAACAGTTTGTTTAATTTATTTGAGGAAGGCTGAGCGGAAGGGACGTTGCTACTTAATGTAGGGACTACAACAGTTACACTGGCGCACAAACCAAGGAGCCCAATAGAGAACTGAGACTATTGTCCAAATATATTTACTTACTGTAGAAACAACCTATATAGGGTAAGAGGACAATTGATACACATTGATCAGTCTCAAGGCTTTATCGCCATGGCCATAGTGCTCTGTGGCCAACGCGATTCTGCTGCACTCACCTTGCTGGACTTATCCACAGCCTTTTACATGGTTGGCCACTCTATTCCTTTATATCGTCTTGGTCTGATCAACAGAAAGGATCAGTGCCACATGGGTTCTCTTCTTTCCTATTGATAAGGACCCAATTGGTTACCTTTTTCTTTTCGGTTCGCACCTTTTGCCATCTTGTGTGGAGTTCCCAAAGCATCGTCTTCATCTGTTAGCTTTTTGTGTTCAAAATAATTTTATTACATTTTCAGAATAAGTAACAAAAACAGACAATACAAAAAATATTACATAGGCAATAATACCTTATCAAATTAAGAAAAAACATAAAAACATCAAGTGAATGTAAAATGTATCGAAATTGCTTATTCTTAATAAGAGGAAAAAGGGGAAGCGACAATAAGGTGAGAGGAAGGAGGGAAAGTGAGTAGGACTACACCTTATAGCATCATAATATAAAAGAGTTACTGATAACATACAAGCAATGTAGGTTTATGATACAAGAAAAAATATAATAGGTGGAAAAATACAATTATGATAACAAATAAGCATCTATAGGAGACCAAAAAGATTGATAATAATGAGTTATGATTAATCCCAGTTAAAGAAAATTGTGCACCTCTTCTTTTAAAAATAACCCAAGACCACCAAGCATGAACTGATAAACTTGAAACATCTTTTCAACAGAAAGTAATTGACTTTAAAGCAGCCGACATTAAGAAAGTAAACAGTTTTCCTTCTAAATCAGTAAGATTATGTACAAGACCAACCGATTTACAAATTACTCATTTATAAGAAAGAACATCTTGAACAGGTAATATCTTTAGTATAATATCCCAAATATCGGACCAAAATTTAGAAATCAAAGGGCACCCAAATATCATATGATGTAAGGATCTAACATGTAATTTACAATGCCAACATATTTCAGATTGTAGAAATTTAGTACAAAATAAACGTGTTGGAGTCCATAAACAATTGAATAAGATATAAGAGTTGGTCTGGTAAAGCGAAACAGGTAGCCATCCAGAAATACTATTAAGCCAAATAATTTTCCAAGTGTCACTAGATAAAGAAAGGGAAAGTTCATTATTCCAAAATGTCGAAATTCTATTGAGGTTATTGCCTAAAGGGGTAGCCAATTTTTTATACAAAATAGAAACTACATGTGACGACGAAGATACTGCCTGAATATAAATGACTAAATCTGTTGAAATAGCAGATGGAATACCATGAGGGAAAGAATCTAAAATTGAATTGCATAAAGACTCATATTTTATAAAATCAGAATTTGGCAACTTAAATTTCGATTGTAAAGTATCAAACGGAATAAAAGCATTATTACTGTATAAGTCTGTAAGGTAAAAGATACCAGCTTTAATCCACGAATTCCAAAAATTCACATTTCTAATAAATTTAATAGCATTACTATGCCATAACGATAAATCCATAGAATGGCTAATAGGAGTTGAGAAATTAGAATCCAAATCATTAAAAATGAGTTTCGAGGATCTAATAATAACTGAGTGGTGTAGGACTGTAGATTTATTTGACATGGTAAGCAAGGCGGGAAATGGAAAAGGGTTAACAAGAGATTTCTCTATAGTGAACCAAATATGAGGGTTAATTATAGAAGAAGAGCAAAGTCATATAAAACTTTGTTTCAATATAAATGCTTTATGATACAGAAAAAAATCAGGCAATCCAAAACCAGCATTACATTTAGGTAGTTATAGTTTCTTATAACCAATTCGAGGTGATTTATTATTCCATAGAAATTTGGATAAAATTTTATCAACATCATTATAAAATTTGAACGGAAACTGAGTAGGAATCATAGCAGGGGTATAAAAAATTTTAGGAGCAATATTCATCTTAATAGAATCCATTCTACCCCACCATGAGAGATGAAGTGAGGACCATTTAGATGTTTTGTCTTTAATATAATTTAGGATAAAATCCCTATTCAATGTCAATGTCGTTTTGATGGAAGACATACAAAAAGCCAAGATACCAAGGTATTTCAATTTATTTTTTTGCCAAATAATATCATTCATTGGTAACATATCAGGAGTGCAGAAAACATTTAAGGGGAAAAATTCTGTTTTATTAATATTTAGTTTGTAGCCGGAAACTGTGGAATAATTTGTAATGATTTCTAATAAGAAAGGGATCGAAGATATAGGGTCACTAATAAATAATAGAACATCGTCAGTATTGGCTAAAGTTTTGATATTAACATTCTTTAACATAATGCCTTTAATTTTATCACAGTTTCTTATATGGTGAAGGAAAGGTTCACTTCCAAGTAAAAATAAAAGTGGTGAAAGAGGACAACCTTGCTGTGTACCTCTAAAAAGGGAAAATTGAGTTGATATTTGGCCATTGATAAATAACCTTGCAGTAGGAGCAGAATACAAGGCTGAAATCATACAAATAAACAAGGGACCACAATTAAATGACAATAAAGCTTGAAATAAAAATTGCCAATGGAGTTTATCAAAGGCTTTTTCGGCATCCAAAGCCATAATTCCTGAAGGAGCAATTAAAGTATGACTTTGTTCAATTACATGCAATAAGGTACTTGTGTTATTTGCAGAATATCTATTCTTCATAAAGCCTGATTGATCTAGGTGAATAATAGAATCAAGAATAGGGGCTAATCGAGAAGCAAGGATTTTAGCATATAATTTACAATCTTGGTTAATTAAAGAAATAGGACGATAATTCAATACAAGGGTAGGGTCTTTATCAGGTTTGCGAAGTACAACAATTAAAGCGTCTGTAAAAGTACCAGAAACGGTACCGGAAGAACCAAAAAAAGTTAAAGGTTGGAATAAATAAGGTAGAAGTTGGAATTCTTTATAAAATTCAGCTGGAATACCATCAGGGCCAGGGGATTAATTTTTTGGGAGAGATTTTATGGCTACTAAAATTTCCTTAATAGTAATGGGTAAATCTAATCCAATCTTATCTGATTGAGAGATTTTAGGCAAATCATAAGTACTCAAGAAAGAATCAATTAATTTGGAATCAAGACAATCTGGCTTATTATATAAATTAGAGTAAAAGTCAAAACATTCTTTAACACTATCATTGTGGGATAATGCAACTTTACCATTAGGACCTTGAATAGAAGCAATCTGCATCTTATCTTTCTTAATATGCAGATAATTTGCTAGTAGCTTCCCAGATCTATTGGCATTAAACAAAATTTAGCATTGGATTTGGAGATTAGGATACCAGCTCTTTTACTGATGATTGAGTTACTTTCATATCGAAGCTTTTGCTGCTTGAGTCGGATTTGAAGATCATTGGACGTAATAAATAGCCGTTCAAATTTCGCTATTTTCTTTTCCAAATGTTTGATATGAGCATTAAAAGTTTTATTCTCATAGGCCATGATAGAAATAGTAACACCCCTGATAAATGCTTTAAAGGCATCCCATCTATTAACCATAGAAATGGAGTCTTCAGGGTTAAACAAAAAATAATCTTGAATGGCCTGTAAGATTTTTGGTTTATTATGTCATTAAGAATAATGTTAGTATTCATACGCCATCTAGTTTGTTTTGTAAACGTGGAGGACAGATTTGAAACCAACTAAATCGAGGCATGATCGGATATATCAATATTACCAATCATAGGATTCGTTGTAGATTGAATAAGTTGTTTAGAAATTGGAAAATAATCAATCCTAGAATGTGAATTGTGGGGATTGGAGAAAAATGTAAAACATTTGCCAGCAGGAAAATGCAAACGCCAAATGTCTTGTCAATTTGGTGGTATGAATAAAGGATTTAAAAGCATGAAACACCTTAGGAGGACAAAATTTAGTACTAGATAATCTATCTAAAAGTGGATCAGCAATAACATTAAAATCCCCACCAACAATCAACGGAACATGGCCCAACTTTAAGACTTCTGTGGTAATATTAGACCAAAAAATAGTCATCAGCTGTAGGACCATAAATATTAAGTAAAAATAAGACGGAATCATGAAGTTTAACTTTAACTATAACATACCTACCTTCTGAATCTGAGGTTTTACTTAAAACCTTGCAATGTAATTTTTTTGCAAAGAAAATAGCAACACCATTTTTCCTACCATTAGCAGAAGATGAAACAATAGTATCAACCCACTTTTTTTTCATATGATTTAATATTTTATCATCAATATGAGTCTCTTGAATGAAACAAATATCAGCCTTATGTGACAAAAAACAACCTAGGCAACCTACACTGAACAATGCAATATATTTAAGGACAAATGGCTACAATAAGTTAAGAAAATATATGTTTTTTATTTAGAGGCTTATACATAATACAACATATAGCACAATTAAAGAGAGAAACATTTGACATCAATAAAATCATATATCACACAATGGGAAATTAAAAAATTCATATAATGGTGACAATATATATGAAAATGAATTAAAATGCAGAAAGTGGCAAATTGGGTCTCAAATATCAGCCTTGCAACTACCTAAATCTAAAATGTTGGTACGTTTAACAGGATGACGTAAACCTTTAACATTTAAAGAAACAACTTTGATATTATGAACAATAGCCATAATGAAGAGATTAAAGAAGGAATAAAAGTAAGGAATCAAGAAGAGGCGAAGAGAACAGAGATAGTAAAGGGAAGAAAACAGTAACTCTAGCTATGGAAAAGGGACAGGAAGAAAAGATAACCGGGAGAAAAGGACAAACAAAGTACATTAATATCAAGAAAGAAACGCACATGCGTTCTACAAGTATGACCGGAACCGTTGGAGCCCACAGTATACAAAAGCAATTATCATGTCAGAACATTAGAATTGTTTCTTCTTTTTGAAGTCAAGTATTAGAGTCATGAGTATCCATGGAATGGTGCGATTATTTGTTCTAAAAAGCGACGTAAATCATCAGGATTCTGAAAGGATTTTAAAAATTGTCTTTCCAAATCCGCATAGTAGACGGGTCAAAAAGACCATATTTGTACCCAAGACTTCTCAGTTGAGGACGCAGTTCAGAAATCTCTGTGTGTTGCCACAGTCTCTTTAGCGAAATCTTGGTGAATGAAAATTTTATTCCCATTAACCATCAAAGAAGGAATCTCCCTTGTAGCTTTTTGAATCAGGACTAAATGGTGATGTCGTAGAACTTTGAAAATCATTTGACGGTGCTTAGAATGCTAAGAATTGCGATGTGAAGCAATCCTGTGAGCCTTATCAAGCTCGAATTTTTCTGGAAATTAAATTTTTAGAAGACCTGGAATCAAATTCTCTACAATTAGTCCCCTCAACCTCTTCTGGCAAATTAAAAATGTGTAGGTTGTATTGCCTGTTACGATTTTCCATGTCTATAAGTTGAGTAGACTCAATAGAGTCTGTATTAATGCGAAGGGCTTGAATTTCCTCTGAAATCAGAGTTAATGAATGCTCTGATGATTCAACTGCCTATGACTTAATTGGTGGAGGAGAAACTTGCTGCCTTCTTTTGAAATGAATAGGATTTTTATTTTCCATTTTAAATATGGGATAAAGGCAATAATTTAAGTGAAAATCGAAAAATAGGAATAAAGTTATAATGCAGCAAGAAGAAATCTGAAGTAAAGCCGGTGCAGCAGCTATAATAGGCTGTGGGAGTGGCTAGGCCCAAGCCAGGCCCTTTCCTGGAGAGCTACTCCGCCCCCCTGACTGACTGACCTGGCTGAGCTGGAGAGCAGAGCTGGAAGCAGAAGCCCAGTTAAGAAAAAGCGCTGCAAACTGCACCAACGTCGTCAAAAAGCACCAAATCCAACAAGTATTGCCTTTAAAATATATGCAACCTCATTTTTGCCAAGTTTCTGACACAAATTCGGCATTTTAAGGCAAAAAACGGGTCCGACACGTCGGAGCTCACTCTGAGGCGGCCATCTTGCATCGCGTGCTCGCGCGTCCCCCCCTCCCCATCTGTTAGCTTTTTAATGTTTCTGTCCTTTGATCCCAGTGATCAGGTCTTTCGGTTGGACAGCAATATAATATGCTGATAATGCACAACTTATCATTAGACTGGATTTCTCTGCTCTTACCTCAGCAGCCTCTCTCTTCGAAGCACCCAGAGATAGATTTTGCATCACTCTCTTAAGCTCAATGTAAAAATAACAGATCTTTCTATGTGAGACTCACTTTGACCCTTGGCATCTGTCCCTGTGGCCTCAGTCCTTAAGCAGTCCTCCTCCCATTGCAACCAGATTTAAAACCTTTGGCGTATTAGTTGAGGAGGAATTATCTCTTTCAGTCCAATTTACTTTGTTTGAATTTCCTTCCTTCAATTATGTGAAGCGTTTGAAAAAGATCCTCCCATCCTTACCAATACAGCTGCATGCACAAGTTGTTTCTGTAAGAATCCCATCTAGATTGGATTATTCTTATATTTTATATGTAGGTCTGCCAGATTACTTTACTGTGAAACGTCAAAGAAGTCAGACTCTGACTGTAAGGGAAATCTGGACTCTATTTGATTCATGTCACTGATTCTTGGATTAGGCTGTACTGGTTTCCAGTTAAACAGTGCATGATGAGTCATGCATAGGATTTTCTCTGAGAGGGAAAATCGCCTTTTCTTTGCCGGTTCACATACCATCTTTCTCCTAGATCATTGCACATTTGTTAACAACTAAACTCTGTACTCCCCTGGATAAAATGATCTCATGTGGGTGGCCTTTCCCTGTCTTTTCTTTGCTTCGAACTTAGAATAGCTTACCTACTTGCCTTAAAAGGATGTATACTCATCTTGCCTTTAGGATACGTCTGGAAAGTTTGTATTTTGTTAGATGTCTACTTAATATGATTGTTTCTTTAGTACCAAAATGCCTATTCTGGTGAACAAGCACTTATGAAATCTCGCAATCAATCAATGTAATGTAATGTAATGTAAAGAGGCTTTTATATAGCGCATGCTATCACTCCAGGGAGCATCTTGGCGCTGTTTGTCACCCCAGCATAGAAAAGGGTGAGTAAGCTGGAACAACTCTAAGAGATTTAGGCATTACACCAAGTCCTTACAGGCCGCGTCGGAGAGCGTAAAAACCCAGGTTTTTAGGGCTTTCCTAAACAGAGATTCTGTTGAAATTTGGCGAAGTGCGGGAGGAAGTTTATTCCAGGCTCTAGAGCCTAAGACTGCAATGGATTTTCCACCTTTGGTCGCTAGTTTGAATTTTGGGACCACTAGTAAGTTGAGGTGGGAAGATCTCAGATTTCGGGATGGCCGATGTCGTTTAAAGATGTTGGACAGATATCTAGGTCCTTTTGCGTGATAGGCTCTAAAGGTAATAGTCAAGATTTTAAACAGCACGCGCTTGTGGATGGGCAGCCAGTGGAGGGTACGAAGTGCTGCAGAGGCCGATGATTTCCTGGGCCAGCCCAGGACAAGACGGGCGGCGGCATGCTGGACCATCTGCAACTTGTGGAGCACGGTCTTGTTGGCTCCAGCATATAGACTGTTGCAGTAGTCCAGTCTTGATGTGATAAGTGCCACCGCCACCGTCTTTCTCGTGGACAAAGGAAGGAGATCGAAAAACTTCCTTAGCATTCGGATGATATAAAAGCAGGAGCTTGCTACCCCAATGGCTTGTTGCTTGAATGATAGGGTATTATCGAACTTAATACCTAAATTGCGGGCAGAGGAAATGGTGTTTGGGGGAGCTTCCGCGCCTTCAGGCCACCACTGCTTAGGGGAGAATAGATTTTGCGAGCCGAATGGAAGTATTTCTGTTTTACCAGAATTACATTTCAAGTGGTTGATCTTCATCCATTCGAACGTCGCAGTTAAGCATGATTTGAAATTTTCTTCTGCTTGTGGAGACTCCCTGTCGAGTACCAGAATGAGCTGCGTATCGTCAGCGTAGGAAATAGTGCTGATCTGATACGAAGAGATTAACTCGATCAGGGGTACCATAGAGAGATTGAAAAGTAGTGGGCTCAAAGTAGAGCCCTGTGGTACCCCTGTTTTAATCTATTTTTCCTCAGATCTATATTGGCCCAGCACAGTGATTTGTCGTCTGTGGCTCAGGACGACAAGGCTCATGGTTAGTAGTTTGACAGTTCATAATCTCAGATGGATATTTAATTGTTTAGAATATTCCCGCCAAGTCTCTGAACCTGCAGCCATATCGTTTGATGCTGAAAAGATGTTTGATATGGTAGACTTGTATTTTATGATAGCAAGTGGCATTTACTGCCTATTTTCTGCCTATTTTCTGTCATGGGGCGAATGGGGTGCCATCTTGACCAATCCCTTTATATAAGGGAAGAAGACCATGAAGTCTATTGTTTCCCCAGCGCTTGCCCTGGCTGGGGAACCTGTGGTGATTTGCATCCATAAAGACTCCTATTTAGAGTCTTAGAAGAGCAGACACTTGACTCTCTGTTTGCTGATGGCGTTCTCCTGCGCTATTTTAGAATCAGATTATATTATGGCTAGAATAATACATATTTACCAGAGTTTCAGTGTGTACCAGGATATTGCTTTCAACTACATTAAACATGTACTATTTCCACTGAATGCTTGGACTCCCGCACCTCCTAGATCTAGTTTTTTTCGTGTTGAATGCGTAGCGTTCAAACACTTGGGCACTTTTATTACTGGGACCAAAGCTCAACTCTCAGGTGAAAATCTGTTTAGGGCACTTAAAGCTTAATACTGGTGACAGTAGCGTAAACTTCCTCTTTCACTTTTAGGTTGAGCTGCACTTTCTAAGAGGATTTCTTTACCTAAATGGTTATATGGTTTGTAAAACGTACTGGAGGAGGTTTTCAATAAACTTGACTTGGACCTTACCTACTAGTTGCAGGATAAGGGCACTCTTATCTCCCTGTGGAAGTTGGTCACCGGAATATTTGATGGGGTATAGCCTTACTGATATGGGGCAATATTACTAGGCCTCACTTCTTCCTCCAACAGGAACTTTGACTGTCGGTGAATAGGCATAAAAAACGGTACCCTCGTGCCTTCTATGCTGCAATACTACAAGCTATGGTTTACTGAGGCCATAAAGGCATCAGTGAAAGTATTGAAGGTGGCCACTAAATATTTTCAATGGTCAAAGCAGTAACTTAAGAAACCCCCTATTGGTCAGTATACTTCTACCAGATGTATGGCATATAAAGGGTCTAAAAAAAGCAGTACTTTCTGACTAATTTTGAATTGGCCCCTACAGAATTATGCCATTCATGCTATTAAGCATGCTCTTAGATGGTAAGCTAATTTGAAAGAAGGCATATAAAATAGCTCACCCAGGAAATATAGAGTCTTAGTTTAACAATTATAGACTAAAGCGGTCTCACAAATATATAAAACACTAATAAATAATGTACCACGTTTACTGGCTCAATTAAGGTAAAATTGTTTGTAGAAAAGGGTTCGATCGATGACAAGGATTCGGAGGAAGCACTGCTATACCTGACAAATTAAACTAGTTCAGTATACGTTTTTCATACAGCATACTGTAGCCCACTACAACTCCGGAAGTGCAGATGAGCTGGAAAAGAACTACGTATGAGAGAATGTGGCCTGGTAGGAACTTTAATACAGATTGTGACATGCCCAAATATCTAGGATTTCTAGTGTGGCAGTTTCGACCATGGATACCGCTATGCAATACCTATGAGCCCATGGTGGCACTGCTGGGGATCTGAGCGATCAGGTTCCAATCTAATATGTGAAGCTCCTTTTGATATATGATTGGTTATTTTGAGGAGGTACATAGCTAGACTGTGTGGAAGTTAAAATGTGCCCGCATTTAGTAAGTGGTGTATTAACATTGAAGCCTAATGAATAGTACACAGGAAAACAGGATGACCAAAGAGGTTAGAGAAATTATGGTAAACCATAGAGACAGTGTTTGTGTATGTAGTAGTCACTATACTGAACACCCGTAAACTAACCTTGTTGGTCTGTAATGTCCTACAGTGTCGGAAAGGTGGATTTCCTTAAATGTGTGTCCAAGTGTGCTAAGAATGTTGCTTGTGTATATGGATTGTATCAGAATCTGTGTGGAACTGTATTCCACCTCATAATCGTACTAATTGACAAAATGCTAGGTTTTTAATTAAAATGCAACAAAACATTTATTTTGAAAACAAATGCATTCATTTTTAATGTATCAGCCTATTTGATCTGTATATTCACTTTGCCTATTAAAATGTGTACTATCTTCAAGCATTGTTGTAAATATTTTTGTCCACCCTAAGCGTGGAAGGGTTTTCTCAGATGTGAGACCCTTGCTCATTGCACCATCAGGATTCAAGCAAACCGGGCCGAAGACGGCTGTAATGCCAGAAACCGGTCCCCGGGAGCTTGTTTCCTTCCCAGTGTAAGAATTGGCTTTTGTAGTTTGGTTTGCCCTGTTCCCATCATGCACTGGGACAGGAACAGACTAATTTGCATACAGCCAGGTTCTGAAACTGGGATGGTGCAGTGAGCTAAAAAACGGTGTTGGATCTAGCCCTGATCTCTTGACTGGGTGAGAGCTTTCTGCTTAATTCAGAGACTCTGTCCCTCACCACCCCTTGTTGTAAATAGATAAGTAGAATTGGAGCATTGGAATTGAGGGTTCCATTGAAGTTAATATGGAATGACAGAAAGCCCAGAATTTCTGGCATATGCCTTCTGTTCCAACATTCTAATGTTTTTTTTTCCAGTCCTCTTTTAACTGAAAACATTCTGTCCTGTCTGTATGAAACTTCCCTGTAACATTATAACCCTTTTTCCTTGAGTCATACAAGTTACTTCTACCAACTGATATAGCCCTCAACAGTGGGCTACAATGCTGTATTAGTTGGGAGGGTGGTATCTCCTTTTTAGGTGCCTAGATTATTTTTTTATTTCGCAGCATAGAATCTCTTCTAGAGTCACATGTTCTACACAATTCTACCTTGTAGTGGTTAGGTCCAGAAGTGTTTGTCGCCAAAACTTTTTTTTATTGTCAGTGGGCGTCCACATATGCGGAGCCTTAGTATAATGTGTACTATAAGCTCAAAGTGCCCCTGTACGGCGCGTTCACCATGTTAGATAATTTTTTTCTGTCATTGGGAACTGAGATGCATTGAGAAAGCTGCCGAAAGATTAGTCGAAGTACTTCAAGAAAACCTTGATCGACTCTAGATTGAGGTTCTCTTGGATTTGTTTTGGGCGGGGGAGTGTATATTTCTGATTGTTTGAACCCATGCATTGTCAGTTTCATGAGGGCATTCCCAGGTCCATGGGGATCTCCAACCTATTGGAGAGTATGCCACTGATTTGTGCCAGTTAATCTGTACTCCAACAAATTTTGCAAATTGATAAAATTGATATGTCCAGTATTTGAGGAATAGAGTTCTCCAGATCAAAAAAGCACAGCAGCTTGTCCTATGCACAGAGGGAGATTCTGCCCTTCCAACCTGGATCCCATTGGAGGCCCTGCAACAGAGTGTCTCTCCTTCTCCACTTTGATAACTGTTCCACCGCTTATTCAAATAGGAGTGGGGAGAGGGGACATCCTGGTCTCATTTCTTGTCCCAGCTCAAATTCCTGTGAGACCGTGCCATTGATGTGCACCCTTGCCATGGGGCAAGTATAGAGCTGTTGTATCCATGCCCTAAATTTTCTTCCAAATCCCATCTTCTCAAGTATTGCCGTCAAATATGGCCATTTTAGCGAGTCAAGCGCCCTTGCAGCGTCCAATGAGATGAGCACTACCGGTTCTTTCATCCTATCTCTGCTGCCTAGGACTCCATAGATGCGTCGCAAATTGTGACTGGTGGAATTGCGAGGCATAAAGCCGATTGATCAGGTCTGATCAATTTGTCACTAACCTGATACAAGCGATTTCCCAGCACTTTTGCTAGAATGTTAACGTCCGCATTGAGTATGGAGATGGGCCTGTATGATGCACATTCCTCTGCCGGTTTCCCCTTCTTATGTATCAGTACTTTCCTTGTTTGGTGTAGATCGCTTAGCAGGCATCCTGCCTCGTGAGCTTCCTGGTGCATTTGCATTAGTGGCTCCCTCAGTTTGTTTGCTACTATGAAATTAAAAAAAACTCAGCTGGGAAACAGTTTGGCCCTGGTGTTTTCCCACTTTTTATCTGGCTAATGGCCTGGGCTATTTCATTTGTCTCCAATGGTCTGTACCACCAGGCCCTGTCTTCATCCAGACATGGGTCGGGATTTCGCCTATAAAGCTCTCGAGGGCTCATCTCTAATTGGTATAACCCCTCTAGGCGTGTAGGGAAGGAGTTTGCTATGTCTAGTGTGTACTAAACAAAGAGTCCCATCTCTTTTTTCACCTGTCATACTCAGGGCTGCCCCTCTTCCCTGTTCTCGCACTCACTTTAGTTGGACGCTGAAGTCCCGACATAATCCCCCTGACGAAGGGTTTGCCCGAAATGCATTGGGTTTGAACTACCATCAGGTTTGAACAACTTCCCAATTGAAAGTAATCTGAATAGGATCTCAAACTATAGTGTTGAATAAACATCACTTTAATGATCACTGCTGCCTATTCATTGAATAGCATTGGATGATCCTCTCTATCGGAGTTTGGCTTTGCAATCGGGGGTCGTTACCCGACAGGATAACACTTCTCATCCTCTTTCCTGTTCGCCAGCCAGGCGAGAAGCTTCCCTGCCTTGTTGCCTATTATAGTCTGTTGTTTTGCCTTCATTAGTGCTCGGTCCACTTCTAGTATTTGCCGGCATTCTTCTCTACCCATTGTTATCTTGTGGGCTAGAGCAGCGTCCTGGTTCAGCACATACCCCCCCTCCCATTGGGCAAATCTTGTCTCAAGCTCGATGATTGACTGCAATGTGTCCTTACGTTTGTCTGCTATGTTCGCTAACAGCTGCCCCCGTACTACTTATAATACATTGTTGAGATACATTTCCCACGTATAGTAAAGAAATATTTTAATTGTTTTTGTGTGGTAAATGGTGCAGATTATTCTAGGGCGCATGTAGTTACACTTATCTGAGGAGACCCTTGCTACTGGGCAAGGCCAGCCTCTACATGATTTGATTCCTGTCTGTGGAGTAGTGTTGGTGTGGAGTTAGGCTACATTGATATGCCTTTGCTGACTGTTCTAGGGAAAGGACATGTACCTCATCCTGGAGAATGACATGCTCAACCTGGTGGACCCCATGGACCGAAGCCTTCTTCACTCGCAGCCCATCGTGAGCATCCGAGTCTGGGGAGTGGGCAGGGACAACGGCAGGTGAGTGGCTGACACGCGTGTTCTTGAGCACAGATCGGGGCGCGCTTCAGTGATTGTTTGCTCCCCTTGCGTCTCACATGGATGTTAAGCACAACAAATGGCCACAGTTATTGTATTAGTTTGGTCAATAAGTTTGTTATTTCTTGGATACGTTTGACCTGTTACCATGAGTATTTCATGAGTTTTGTGTTATCGTGTTTACATTGCTGGCTTTCTAGCAGCTAATCTAGTGTTCCTATGGACCAGTCGAATCATTGAGGCCCCCCAAAGCCAGGCTGTGTAATGTGAGCTGTCAGTGTAGAGCGTGATTAGTGGGTTTTTTATTCAGGGGAAAGCTAAACTTGTTTACCTGTGCTTTGGCCCTACAGAGTATAATTTTAACCCGATAGCATGACCTGTGTGATCTCTCTGTAAATTACAGTTTTTTGTATAGAAAGGGATAAAAAGTATGCTGCAGTGTAAATAAATGTGTTGTAACCTTCTGTAGTTTTAGGGAGGTGCAATTTGAAACATCCTTTGGAGGAGATGCAGACCAGTAGTTCACTACCACCCTGCACATCAGGGAAGTCTGGGTTGCAACCCCAGCTTCCCCACTTTGCCACGTTGTGATCCTGGATAAAATGCCTTTACCTATGATTCGCTTTCCATAGCTTTCAAACTTAAACATTCTTTAACAGACCGCATACCGAAGCATTGTGAAAATAACTTGACTTAACAGGAGCATATTTTTAAAAGTACCAACTCAAAAGGAAACACTTCTTTGTGTTTCTGCTTAATGCAATTTCAGGATGGGACCTAAGAGTAGTGTTCATAGGGTTTTTCGGGGGTAGAGAAGTGGTCGTTATAGAGGTCGTTAAGTGTGATTCTAAGAAGCATTGGTTGTAACCCCGGCTTTCCCGTCCTAACACTTTGCAATTACTTCAGATCTGTGTGCTTAACTACCTATATCTGTCTAAATTTGGAGCACTTCTCAATGGCCAAAACCTAGAGCAGTGTGTCATTTTGTGGCATATCTCAGTTGGAGGCAGTGGTGGCTTAGGGACAAGCTGGGAGCATGGCTGGGGCTATATTAATGCTACTGCAATCAGCCATTAACTCTCTTCCACGAAATGAAATGAAATGAAATGAAAAGAGATTTGTAAAGCGCATGGCTGCCCTTGAGCGTCCCAGCGCTGAAACCAAACACAGGACCACCACCCAAATACAACAGAAACAAAAACCTAAAGGGGGAAGAGATAAGTTTTCAATGCCTTGCGGAAACGCACTAGATTGGATTCTTTCCGCAGGGCCATCGGCAGAGCATTCCATAATTGGCCTGCATTAATAGAGAACCGGCGACCGCCGGACTTCACCTTTTTGGCTCTGGGTATCACCACAAAATTACCATCATCCGAGCGAAGGGCTCGCGTAGGTTTGTAAGGGCGCACCAGGTCTCTAAGGATTGGAGGGCCTGATCCTTGCAAAGCTTTAAACACGATGCAAAGGGATTTAAATTTTATGCGAGCTCGAATTGGAAGCCAATGCAAGGCCTTGAGAGCAGGCTTAGCTGATGATCTTTTGGCGGTACCAGTGAGCATTCGTGCAGCCGCATTCTGAGCTCTTTGGAGCACATTCAAAGTGGATTCTGGTGAGCCAAGGAATAGGGCATTACTATAATCCAGCCTTGACATGACTAATCCTTGCACCAGTAGTTTCCGGGAGTTTTCAGGGAGTAGCGGGAGGATCTTCCGTACTGACCTAAGCAGACCATAGCAAGTCCCTGCCACTCGTTTAGCTTGAGTGGTCATTGACAGTTCGGGTTCTAGCCAGACCCCCAGACTTTTTATTGCTTCTTTGGAAACTGGGGGGGCACCTAGACTATCCGGCCACATGGATTTGGGGAGTGTTGAACATAGATTGCCAAGAAGCATCAGCTCCGTTTTCGTCCCATTTAGTTTAAGCCGGGAATCCGACATCCATGACATTATGTTGACTAAACACGATGCGAACTTTTCCCCCTGGCTTTCCGAGAGGGACAGCGAGACGATCAGTTGAGTGTCGTCTGCGTAGGTTGCGATTTTCACCCCGAAGGGTGAAACCACCGCCTCCAGTGGGGCCATATAGATGTTAAAAAGCGTAGGGCTCAATGAAGAGCCCTGCGGTACTCCACACTGAAGGGGGGTAGGCAGAGATCGAAAATTGCCTTCGCAAACCTGATAAGTCCGGCCACTCAAGTACGACGCGAGCCATTTGAGGGCCGACCCTCTCACTCCAATCTTCCCCAAACGGTTGATCAAGATATTATGATCAACCGTATCAAATGCAGCGCTTAGATCCAGGAGGACCACCGCAGCGGATCCTCCCGAATCCAAGATGCATCTGCCTTCCTCCACCATTGCAATCAAGGCCGAGTCGGTTCCCTGGCCAGGCCGAAAACCCGTCTGAGTACGACCCAATAGATCGTTAGATTCCAGGAAATGTGAAAGCTGGCGATTGGCAAACTTCTCGGCGATCTTATTCAGCCCGGGCAAGAGCGAGATGGGACGGTAGTTCGCTAAATCGGCCGGATCAAGGCCTGGTTTTTTCAGAAGGGCCTTGACAATGGCTTGCTTCCAACTAGGTGGAACAATGCCATGCAACCAGAGTGTACCTAATTGTTTCAAAAAAGGAAGAGGAGTCCCCAAATAAAAGAATGTAGTTTTGCCTCGAGCAGGAGCATATTTGAAAAAAGCGATTTGCTTAAAATCCACCCGATAGAGACCAATAAACATTAACCATTTGAGCCAAAGAAAGTTTTCTTGGATGGTTGGAAAGTAAAATACCTCTCTGTATCATATAATACATAGTAGTAAAAATATATATGGATATATGTGTGTATTTGTGTGTGT
Organism: Lissotriton vulgaris; assembly: GCF_964263255.1. Lineage (NCBI taxonomy): Eukaryota > Metazoa > Chordata > Amphibia > Caudata > Salamandridae > Lissotriton > Lissotriton vulgaris. The sequence continues at coordinate 1,055,352 of NC_141690.1, forward strand.
GTGTGTGTGTGTGTGTGTGTGTGTGTGTGTGTGTATATATATATATATATATATATATATTTCACAACAGCTTTGGACTGATTATGTCTCTTGTAACGATATTCCGTCTTATAGAACTTCAGTGTCTGTTTTGGTCTTGTTTTTCGAAGTACATTTGTTATTTAATGCCCGCTAGCAAAATTTCTTATTTTACATGCATGATTTTAGTATACGTATGTTTATTTATTTATATTTCAGGGATGATGTGATTTACCACAGAAACAGTGTACCTAAAAACAGGGCACAAGTCCTAAAAAAAGAAGTGGGGGGGGAGACTCTCTGAGTTAGGTTATATCACAGGAAGTGACATAACGACGCACAACATCACATCAGCAGAGAGGCCAATGATTGCAGGGGCAAAGCGCCTGCAAAACACCCTTTGAGTGACTGGCTCTTCCACCAACTAAATGTCTTGCTTGGTCTAGCCCGGTGATGCCCTCTGTCAGACACACACTGGAACTCCATCACCTTTTCGTTCACATGGTTACTCAGCGCCCCCCTACTCTCCAACTTGCATAATATTTTCGGCTTAGAGTCACTCACCCCCTCTACTACTGCCACTTTCTCTTAGTCACTGTACACGTCTCCCCCACTTTCCCTCTATCCTCTTCACTCCACTCACCAAGAATCGGCCAAAAACATGTCCTGAGGCGCATTAGGAGAGCAGAAGTACAGTGGTGAGAGGGAGTTGAGGAGTGAGTCGAGACAGGTGAAGGTGAGGGAGGTGGGGCTGGTGATTGAAAAGCAGGGCTATAAAGAGACATCAAGACTGGGGTGGAGATGGACAGTGACCGGCAGTCCGAGAAATTTCTGGATTCAGCCTGAATCACCTGCAAATGCTTGGTTGGTGCGCTCTTATCACTAATTTGATGAGCAGGGTGAACAGCGTTTTGATTAGCAGGGTGGACGGCGTCCACCCTGTAAAAAAAAGTGGGCGGACGCCGTCCACCTGCGTGTACTCCCGATTTGTGCCCTGCCTAGAAATAGCATGAGTACTTTGCACAATACTAAACGAGTGGAAGGGTCAGCTGCGCAGCATAGGCCAAATTGAGTGATTGGGGTATAGATTGCAGTCACAGTGAAGACACTCACACACGACTCGATCCTTTCTGTACACAGCAAGACAGATGCATACATATTTATGAAGTTAAAGCGTTGTGTGAGGTGCTGTTCGGTTCTACCAAGTGAAGCGCTTCCTGGATAGCTGCGACACAGTGATTGGCAGGTCTTAATGACTTGTTTAAGTAAAGCGAGCAGTCAGGGGATGGTCCCAAGACTGCTTTGTTAGGTCTGGGTTTTGTCAAAGTGACCTATTGCTAATAATAAACACAGAGTGGGCTTTAACGCCTTAACCGCGGCGGTTTTTCTGCCATGGTGCGGGCGTTCTAAAGAGTGGAGTATTCATCTCCCTCCTAACCCAGCTGGTGTGTCCTTCCACCTCCGATTGAGTGCTTGCATTGTACTGGGCGAGGGATCATTTTCTAACTATAGCCCCCTCTGACCACTCCCCCTCTCCCGGGTGTTTCGATCTGTTGTACATTAAACCCAGAATTGTTGGCTTTACCACTGCTTGTATAATACAACAGTTTGAAAATGGCTACGTTTTTAGCAGAATTGTAATCTATAATCAGGTTGTGCATAACTAGCTACAGAACAGCACTGCACATCATCGCTGAATTTATATAAAATGTGGATTTTACATTTTTTATCGGGCACAAGGCTAGCGAGAAAGCTCAGATTTACATATTTTCAGATCTGTACGATACACACACCGGCGGCTCATCTGCTATGGCGAAGAATCTTCGCCCCTCCTGCTGAGAGCCAGCTGAAGGAAATGGGAAAAATAAAATGAGAATAAAACCATGTTATTATCATTTTATTATTCTTTCCACTCTCGCTGGAGCCAAAAAAGTCTGGGCAGGGCCATGATGATAGAGGAGGAGTAGTGCACACTGTAAGTACTCATGACGGTTTGGCCTGCAGTCTAAGCCTGGGCAAACCGTCATGCGCTAGATCTCTCTCCACCCTAGCTGTGTGGAGCAGTCACAGGCTCCTAGAACCTGAGAGCGTAAAACCAGCTCGCTCATGCTGCTCTCCTGCTGTATTACCAGTATGAGAGCAGCATCTTGATTGGCATCTAGGAGATGGTGCAGTTTACACCAGCCCGTGGGAAATTGCCCCCCTTCTGTCGCTGCTGTGCCCCCGCCCCCTTCCGTCGCTGCTGAGACCCCGCCCACCCCCTTCCGTCGCTGCCTGGACCCTGGGACCCCGCCCGCCCACCCCCTTCCGTCGCTGCTGGAACCCCGCCCGCCCGCCCCCTTCCGTCGCTGCTGGGACACCGCCCGCCCGCCCCCTTCCGTCGCTGCTGGGACCCCGCCCGCCCCCTTCCGTCGCTGCTGGGACCCCGCCCGCCCGCCCCCTTCCGTCGCTGCTGGGACCCCGCCCGCCCCCTTCCGTCGCTGCTGGGACCCCGCCCGCCCGCCCCCTTCCGTCGCTGCTGGGACCCCGCCCGCCCGCCCCCTTCCATCGCTGCTGGGACCCCGCCCGCCCGCCCCCTTCCGTCGCTGCTGGGACCCCGCCCGCCCCATTCCGTCGCTGCTGGGACCACGCCCGCCCGCCCCCTTCCGTCGGTGCTGGGACCCCACCCCCCTTCCGTCGCTGCTGGGACCCCGCCCCCCCTTCCGTTGCTGCTGGGACCCCGCCCGCCCCCCTCCGTCGTTGCTGTGCCCCCACCCGCCCGCCCTCTCTGTGTCGTGCTTTGACCCCACCCGCCCGCCCTCTCTCCGCCGTAGCTTTGACCCCATCCGCCCACCCTCTCTCCGCCGTAGCTTTGACCCCATCCGCCCACCCTCTCTCCGCCGTAGCTTTGACCCCATCCGACCACCCTCTCTCCGTCGTTTCTTTGAAATCTCCCGCCCACCCTCTCTCCGTCATTGCTTTGAACCCACCCTGTCTTCCATCCCACTCCTTCATTTACTGCATTGCCCCACCCGCTCCCTTTCTTCCATAATTGCTTCCCCACCAGCCCTCCTTTCTTCCATTGTTGCTTTCCTCACCATGCCCCTTACCTTCCATTGTCGCTTTTGCCCTCCTTTTGTTGTTGTCCACCCATCTGCCCTCCCTCTGTTATTTGTGTTGCTTCCCCAACTGCCATAACAAAAAGAAAAACACTATGACACTGACACCGCTGGGGGCGTAATAGTTGTTTTTCCCACCTACCCTCTGTGTTGCCTCTCTCCCTGCGCCCTGTCCAGTCAGCAAGGAGAACAAGCATTGGCATAGCCAATTTGTCTCGCTTTTGGGACCTTATAAGTATTTAGTTATGCAGCACAATATCCTTGGTGCAACAGCATCACCTGTCGCATGGCTAAACACTTACAAGCTCCCAAAGCGAGACCTATTGGCTATGTCAATGATTGTTTTTTTATTCCTTCTGGACAACAGTTCTTGGGTGCAATTATAGGTCATATTGTCATGTCATAGGTTAAAGATGCTTTCTCTGGTTGAAATCAAGTCAGCCCCATCCCATAAACAGGTTACACCTTTCTACCCCCTCACCGTGACCAGCAGTCCCTTTTATTAGATAGGTCTAAAGATATTGGTTTTATGTATTTAGGTTGTAGGCACAGCACAGCATGCCAAGACTCTGTGTACCGGATGGCAGAGCCATTCACAAAGCTTGGTATCGAAATACAAGTGGACAAATAAAAACTAGGATATAAAAATTGGAGATTTAGGCTTCAAGAACACATTATGATCTGTGTAATGCGTGTTTCAAGGACCAGAGCAGGTGAGTACAGATTACGAGACATGTTTCTTTCAGAATTGCTGTTGAAAGTTCATTCTAAAAGCAAAGGTTGATGGGCCTGTCGAATATGATTACTGGGGCCCTTCCAGAGTATGCCTGTTTCAGGGTGTAACACTTTATGAATCTGTCCAGCTTGAGCGGAAGTTGACCTTTTAAAGTTTTATTACTACCAGACTCTGATGTTTTTAAAGCTAGGTAATAGGATTGTTCATGTGAAGCGCCTTAAAGGTGAAGTTGTTTCCAATTTACCTATTAAAAAAAAAGACATTTCAGTACAATACTTCCCAGCCGGGTGGTGTAGATCAAACAAAATTAAAATACCCCGACCTTAGTATTATAATGTAGTGCTCATGTAAAGCGCTGCAGTGTCAAGTTGGCGCTGTATAAAACTGCTTATCAAAGATACAGCCCAAATGTGCAGTAACTCCTGCAAGCTCTGCACGGTGGTACTGGTAGCAATGTCATCTGGAGTGTGCCAGCGCCAACACAGGCATAAGGAGGTCAAGAAAAGAAACAAGACACTAAATGTCTCTTGAGTCGGGTTGTGCGCGTAGCATCTGCAGGACGCTGCTTGTGACCAGGACAATGTTCATTGTTTGCACGGTAGAGACTGGTAACAAACATTTAAAGAACCGATGCAATAATGGCATCATGGAGAGTAAAATGTGGGGGGGGGGGGGGGCGGAGGGGGAGTAGGAGGGGACAGTGAAGTATCCTTGCTTTCTCTTTCTCTGCTGTCCCGAGCTCCTCGGCTTTAAATAACTAATTTTGAATTAATAACTGGGCCGTCTGCTTGAGGGTTTTTATAAGGGATGGTAAATTGCAGTGACATTTTGCGCTGCTTTGCACCACGTGGGCACCTGTGCAAAGCTTTAGTAAACGTACCCTCTTACCTCTGCTTCACAGGTTGAACCACCTTCCTGAGCAGCACAAACATTGAATGTGTTTTGCAATTTGTGCACTAACTCTAAAATGTTTCCCGCCAACTGGACCTCAGTTGCTTCAAATCGAACATAAATGTGATAAGTTTAAGTCTATATATTTAAAGGCAAACTGAAGTACGGAAACTGCTTTTTATTTTTTTAACACCAAGTCACTATTGCTGTCCTTGATTAATAACTCTGTAAAACTAATATTTGTCACGTCACTCACTTGTCCTAGTAAATGAAAACACTCATTACGTGGCAGTGGATGGCATTAGGCAGCTGTAAATTTTCCTGCCCGTAGTGCGTTACAGCTTGCACATTGACATTTTAGAAGAGTGTATTTTCATATGTGTACTTTAGGCATCAGAAGCATTCATATCAAGCTTGCACGTTACTACATCCAGAATGTAAAGACCTTTCAGCAGCATCAGAAGGCCCAGCCCTGCAGATATCTGTGGTGATACTTAGAACTTGGAGATAAAGGCTTTACTGGGGGAACACCAGTCGTCTGAACCGGTCGCGTGTTTGCAACCAGCCCTTTTGAACTGCAGTATTGCAACTTAAAAACGAAAGCTAAACAGTGCTTAAGGTTTGCATTTTCATTTGTGGATTCAAACTTGTTCAATTGACATTCTCTACTGATGGGAAATCGGGTGGGGGTGGGGGAATGGGAGAATTTCAAGCACAAATCCAACAACCTCCCTAGGGTGTTGTAGAAGTAAGACGAAACCGTGCAAAGCTTAAGAACTTAAACAGAAAAATCACAAAATGTATAAACAATGACACCTATTAAAGAAAGCGACTGTATACTTTAGTGTACCAACTTCAGCAAGTACGTGTGACACCGAGAACTGAAGACAAGGTTTCAGTTAAATACTGCGGCATAAATACAAAGTGCCCTCCTATGGACCAGTGTTAATGTTTGCAAATACACTACGACTCCTGCTTGTTCTACACCAACAGGACGAGCTTCCAACAGGGTAAACAAGCATTGGCCGCGCATGCGCCTCACGCTTAAAGTAAAAAAAAAGTTACGTGCCCGCCTGTGAAAATGAAACTGATCACGATCAGGCTCTGAAAGCTGGCGACTGCGCTCTCTTGCGCGCAACCGCAAGCTAGAGGCCAGCAAAAACCTCTGGTGGCAGTTTTGAAAGGCACTTAATAAATGTCTCGAAGAGACCGTGCATGCGCGGTCTCAGACGAGACCTAAGAAGCGCTATGATGCAGCCAGTGCTGACCATGTCATAATGCTATTTTCCCCACCCGCCCTCTGTGTTGCATGTCCACTCCCTGTCTTCCCTCTTGCCAGTAATAATTATTTTTTTTTATAAACGTTATGACGCAGCCAATGCTGGATGCATCAAAGCACTTACCCCCACCTTGTTGCCTGTCCTCTCCCTACATGTTGCTCCCACCCTGAACTCCTTCCCAACGCTTTTTTTTAAATAACTTTCATCGATGCTGCACAGCACATGGCTAAAACATTGACAAATCCAATACCTTGCATAGGCAAGATTTATTGGCTTTGCATTGCTTAAATTTTTTTTTGTTTTCCGATACTGGATGGATCTTGTAATTAAAAGAAATATCAAAATGAGCATAGCGTGAAAGCAATTTTATTCAGAAAGCTTAAGGGCTGGCAGAAATTTGCTACCTGTGCCTAAAAAAAAAGTAACTTTTTTTTTTTTTTAAAGGAAGTCTTCAAAAGAGGGGGTAAAGTAATGAAGGAGCTGGTCAAGTAGTGGCTTGAAGGGAGTGAGGAAAAAGACCTACACAAGATAGGTAGTGACAGAGGGCAGAGGAAGCACACAAAAGGGAGAGAACAACACGGAAGGGCAAAGGGAGAAGCACACAGGTGAGAACAATATGGAGCATATGTGGGAGAGAAGAACATAGGCAAGATGGAGCAACACAGATCATGTTGAGGAGAGAAGTACATTAGAGAGACAGCTGGGAAACATATGCACTCTCATGAAGTGTTTAAGCAAAAAGAAAAAAGTTGTTCCTTAAGCATGAGTAATGGAAGAACAAAAGTAAAGAGTCTATGCTCCATGGGAGGGGCAAACACAAGACTGATAAGGCCAGCCATCCAATAAGAAGTAAACAAATGAGGTTGACAAACCAACAAACGATAATCCACTGTAAGTTCTTGGTAAACTGGATTTACCTGCCTTGTGTTCCCTCTCTTGTGTATTCACCTGTAATTACCAGTGCCTAAGACGAGAATTACGTTATTCATTTATTTGAGTTCTATAGTGTTGGAAAGTGGGTTATTGGTAAGGGCAAATGTAGGTCTGCCACTGGCAATAAGGCCACTAACACATGATAGGACCCAGCATATGTCTTAGAAAATTATTCCTATGCTCAACCCTTGGTAACGTGGCAGCGAGCAGACAGGCTTAACTTCAAAGCATTTAAAAACACCATATCAGTAAATAATTACGACACAACACAAAAAAAATCCAGCACCAATTTATAAAAATAGGTAATATTTTTATCTTTTAAATGACACCAAAACGAAAAAAATCCACTGTAGGGAACCAGAGATATGAATTTTTAAAGATTAGTCATGTCTAGTGCTTAGAAATCAACAGTGCCCCTTTTAGTCATTTCGTTTTCTCTGACCGGGACACACCTTTATAAATTGTTCTGAAGAATTTTCTCACCACTGTGGTGGGCCACCTTCTTCAGCAAGCGGGGTCCAGTTAGAACACCTTCCTGGAGTTCTGCTTGCGGGTCCCAAAGTATCCAACACACAATCCAAGGTTCTGGAATCTCCAAGAGTGTCCTTGAAAGTGTGAAACTTCAATGCTGCAATCCACTTGAACAAAACCCTTACAAATCCACTGGTACTCCAGGCTTTGAATTCTTTGTGAGGCTGTCCAGGTGAGCTCAGTTAACCTGTAGCTTACAGGGAGTTCCACTCTTGTCTGTTGGCAACAAGGTAATCCACAGGGCTGCTGTTTCACTTGGTGCAGTCTTCAAAGGTCAGGCCTTAGAGTTCCTTGCACAGCAAAATCTTTTCAGCAGGGCACTTGTTGCTTTAGTAAGTTTCAAGTAGCAGATCTGGAGGGCTCTGCCCCTCTCAGATACTTATTCAAAATTCTCTAGGTCAAGCACCAGGTCACTTCTGACCAATGAGAGCAGGGCAACTCCTCATAGTTATGACCACATCCTGTAGAGTGTCGCATTAGTTTGTCCCAGAGTGCATCATTCTTCCAAATCCATAATGGCTGATTTTCCAGCAAGGAGATAAGAGCTGGCTAAACACACCCCCTGGGATGGCTTATTTCCATTGACAGCCCCCCCCCCCTACCATCTGCACATACCTTCCTTAAGCCTAGCCCTGACTCTGGGTCAAGAGTGTCAGAGTGAAACTGAAACCCAGGCCTCCCCTCTGCGTTTGAAGAGGATGGTTTACGACTGTACCCCCTGGCCTGGCATTCCAATAGACCACACACTGCCCTCCCAGCAGTGATTAACCCTAGGGGTTCGCCATCACCTCTTCAAAGCAGCCTGGCTAATCCACTTAACTCTGTCCAATCAGGGCAGACCACTGGAAGGCTGAATTTGGACTTACAAACAAGAAAGTCTTATAACTTCTTGTATGTACACTTTAGGAGAAATTCAACAATATCATATTGTTGGATTTACTACCACCATTCTGGGAAGTCTTTGAATGGTCCGGCTAGTCCTCTTCTATCAATATTTATTAGTCAATAACTTCCTACCATGCTAACCTATGGGCCATGGGATTTGCAATGGGGAAACTGACTTGGGACACTTTTCTAGCACCAGGGCTTATAAAACCATATTTTATAAGTATTTCCCTAATTTCTACAGGACACCCACCCCCTGTGCAACTAGGGGAGACTTCAGGGGTTCTGAATCTGCAGAGCTATTGCAAATCTTCCATACCCAGTTCTTCTAGCATCAGCGTCGATTTTGAGCAGCTCTTTAATACAATGTGGGGAGTGAAATGTAAAATTTCACTTTACCCAGGCATATAAAAACTCATTTTATAATGGCTTACCTTATAGATAACTGCCCCCACCCCTGGGATACCTGGGGGTGACCCTGGGGGTCCCTAATATGAAAGAACAGGGTAGGTTTTTTTTTTAAGGGTCCCTACCTCCAAAGTTGTGTGTGGGCACAATTTAAGGTTTAAAAGCTGTCCTGGCAACCAGTGCTGCTTTTAAACTAACCTCAGGCTTCAGCACTGCACACATGCTGGTGCAGAAAATCTTCTGACCTCTAAAATGCCATGCCCCAGGATACTGGAGACTTCTAGGTAGTTTCAATCTCCTGCCTTATTACATACTAGGGGCTTATGGGGTAGGTCATGCTAATTACAGGAGTATCCCACCATACCATAGTGTACCATAGTGTACCCTAGTGTCAGTCAGTCAGTCAGTCAAAAAATAACTTTATTTGGTTTATTTGGTGTCTTAACTGTATTCTAATGTGTTCCTTTTAGCTTGGCACTGGCCCTGGGCCTGGTTAAATAGAGCCCAGGGTCAGTCGGAGTCAGTTACCACCAGTTCCAGTATGCAAAAAGTTGGGGGTTGCCCAGGGCACAGGATGACTTTGCAACATATAGTTAAACTTTTTACATGTAACTGCAAAACTCGGGTGTGGATCTTGTACTCTCTCGAATGGCACCTTAGTGAGGGGACTGGGCGTAGGCAGATTTGTATCTGATTGTGTACGGTCAGTATTGGCACAGTTGAAATGAGTCCAATGTTTGCCTCAGTTCAAGGTTCTCTTGGACTCTTGAGCCTAAAATGAGGCTAATGAAAAGAGGTGGACAGAGATCGAAGAGAGCCACAAAACAAGATGGAGGAGGAGAGAGAAAGACAGGAGTAGGGACAGGGGGAGGGAGAAATAAAGGGTGAAACAGGGTAACACGTATACAGCATGTCTGTTGAACCCCAACAGCTTCCAATCTCTCTGAACCCCTGGACTGCTGGCTTTTCCTCTTTTGGTTTCTAAATTAATAACTCAGTATACCCCACCTAGGTTCCTCTGCATCACTGTTGCCTGGGCGGCTGCAGCTGAAGCCTCGCCATAGCAAAACATGTTAACTACAGCATTTCATTAGGCTAAATGTCTAAACTAATAAAATTGCAGAACCTGTACAAAAAGGAATTTTTACCTCTGCGGTCCAGTGCTCAGTCAAAAATAAAATGTAACTGTGCTGTGATATTCCATTAAGGATTTAAAAGTGGTATTTAACTTATTTGGGTAAGGAAATATGTACCCTTCAATTTACCAGTGACCGTTCAGTACACCCGCCTGGTTCATGCACTTTACCTATCCCTTAATGAGTTTCATCTAAATGCAGCCTACTCTTTCAGATAGTGAGCAACACTCATGCCATCAATCAAACGGGATTTGTAAAGTGCTGCTTATCACCAGCGAGGATATCCAGGCGCTGGGGGGAGTGGGGTTTAGCTGCCAATGGATGTCAGTCGAATAGCCAGGTTTTTTGGTCTCTCCTGAATTCCTGCTGGGTGGGGGGCGTTCGGGGGTGGAGGGAAAGGCCTATCCAGGAGTTAGCAGCCAGGTAGGAGAAGGCTCAGCTGCCACTCCTGCTTCTTCTGATTTGGGCCATGTGGGCTAGGGAGAGGGATGCGGAGCGCAGTTGTCTTGCGGGTTGATGGAAATTCACCCTGTGGTTGAGGTAGGCCGGTCCTTTGTTGTGCAGGGTCATATAGGCGAGGGTTAGGAGTTTGAACTGCCACCGTTTGCTGATGGGGAGTATTCTGAGGGTGGATGTGGGTGGGTCGAGCACGAGACAGGCTGCTGTGTTCTGAATGAACTGCAGTCTTTTTAGTAGTTGTGAGGTGATCCAGGCAGCTGGTGATGAGGGCTTGGGTGACTTTGCATTTGGTGCTGATGGGGAGCTACTAGAAGATTTTCCGGAGCATGCATAGAGTGATTAAGCAGGAAGATGAGACTGTATTTATCTGCTTCTTCATGGGGAGGTTGCTGTTGAGTATGATGCCAAGGTACTTTGCATGCTCTGTGGGTGTGGGCAAGGGGCCTAGTTCACCTGGCCACCAGAAGGCATCCCATGGGGAAGAGTTGCTCCCGAAGAGGAGTACCATTAGGGTCACTAAATGTATGAAATCTGAACAGAACTCCAGAAACAGAACAAGATGAATAAATGCTCAAGAACTGAGTCCTAGCTAACTATGGATACCTCAAAGAACCTAGTTAAGGTAACCCGGAGCCTCGCTAAGAGGTCATGAATCTTTTGTTGCTTGTTTTTTTTAATTGTTTCACAGGCACACTGTACTGTTACAGTTTCATCAACATATTGAAGTGCGTGTGTGCGTTTTTGTGTAAAGTTTGCCAAATTACCATTATGGCTGTGCAGGACATTCTACATTCATGGAGACACTTGTTTATTGGGGTGGTGGGACGGATGAGGAGACATGTTGCTGAGTGCATTTTTGGGGTTCCCCTTCATGGCACTCTCTTCTAAACGCGACTCTTCGACTCTTTCAAACATCTGGAGGTGGCCAGCCATTGAGTCCATTGAGGTTTATAACTGTGAAATACTGTATCTGAGATTAACAAATATCACAAGTGTTGTGAGCAAGCCTATCTGAGATTAACAAATATCACAGGTGTTGTGAGCAGGCCATTTGCTATCTGTGCCCACTAAGAAGATCAGACCTTTCAGAGACTGCAGTTGTGGTACCTGTTGCATATTCAAAACACGCTACACACCTCCCATATTCTGGTATTGTTTGACACCTTCACACTATTTCAACAGCTTCTAATTCCTGCAGACAATTCTCAGAAACCTTTTATTGTGTGAAACTCATTCAAGTTGCTATGTATTCAGTAGCCAGAGGGGACTGGCCATTAACTCAGTCTGGCTTCGGGGGCGGGGTGTTTGTGCTGCTGAAAAGGCCTACTCCCTGTTCCTTGACGCAAGTGTCATTGCATATGTTTATACTCCTTACTAGCACCTCTGAAGGTGAGTGTACTGCTAAAGGAAACTCCCTGTACACTAGTCCTTCCGTCCTGGTTGCCCTATCAATACATGCCGCCCCTTGCATGCTTCTCTGCACAAGTCTTGTCCACAGTGTCAGAGCTTGGACACCTCCAGGCGCTCTAGGTTTCAATTTTGATTGTTATCCATCCTTTGATGATCCTCTCAGAGCAGTTCACCTGCTTTCTTGGAGCTCTTATGAATTCAGCCACCCTGTCACAGCAACAGGCAGGACCTCTCCCAGCCTCAACCACCTGTGACCATAAAGAGGGCATGGACTTTTGGTGGTCTGCAACCCTTGTGCGTGAAATGGGGTAAACGTTCAGCAGTGCAATCATCCACACTGCCCTTGTCTTTCTCGGTGATGGTAATTTATTTATTAAATTTCCGTTAATAAGAAACCATCCTTCAGAAGGCCGGACAGCAGGCCTCCCCAGACCACGCGGTCTGTGGGAACGTTTCATACTCGCTCAGTGAACAGCTGTGCAGCAAGACAGACGACAGTTAGTAGAAGGCGCCCATGCTTACCACCACCACATGCTAAAATATTGACAAATAATAAAAGCAAACTGAAATTGTTGTCACTGAAAGCTGAAACACATTTGTTTTTTTAAATAAACATTGATTTTCTTTTTTTAATTTATATGGAGTCTCGGGATATTTATACATCTGTTTTGACGAGTTCCATCTTTTCTTTGATTTACAAAAAGACTATTTCAAGTATCATATGATGAGTTTGTTCTGGTTGAGATCGTGCGTTGGCTCCTAGACCCATACTGGACCTCAGGCTGTGTCGTGCCCCAAAGAAACTCCCATTGACTGAGATACATTCCAGCATTCAACCATCACTTGTTTAGTTTTCTCAGTGAGACATCTTAATTGCAGCACATACATCCACACAAGACTCCAGCAGCTCATCAATCTGTGTGACTCGAGCTGCAGCCTGCTGAAAAGTCCCAACGAGACCCAGGTTGGGTCTGCATTGTCCCCTTTGGGGAAGGAATGATAGTGAATTACACATAGCTGGTCCCTGCCTTCTAGTGTCACAAAAAACTGGTGGAAGAGAATGTGGCCTAGAGTAATTCCCAGTAACCAAATTAATTCAAGTATTCCATCCATTGTTTTTATTTTTGAAGGCAAATAATTGGAGAGTCCTGTGTCCCACTTCACAATCTGGTCATATGAGTGTGGTGGCTCCTCCAATTCAGCGGAGGAGCATCTCCCCACAGGTCAGAGCTCAAAAGTAAAATGGTAATAAAGTTCACTACTGTTTTATTTTTGAGCAACCGACCCGTTCTGAACTGAGTGACAGGACGGGGTGGGGCCAGTGCTGCAGTGCGGCAGCTGCCGGTAGCTGTGTGCTTTAAAATGTGCATGTCTGTTTGGCCAGCTACCTTGGGTCGCCCAGCCAGACATGCACATTTTAAAGTTCTCTACTTAGAGAAAGTTTCGGGCCTCCAGTGCTCTTAGGAGCGCTTATAGAGGCAGCACCAACCAATCCAAGCGCTGCTCTCGTGCTGTGAGAGCAGCTCCAGGATTGGCTTGCTTAGTTTCCTGGTCCCGCGTTGGAGCTTGCCTGGAAGGGAGACAACCGCTGGTGGAGGACGTTGCGTCTTCCCTCAAGGTAAGTGTTTATTTACTTTTGAACACCCCTCCCCACCCATATCCCCCACCCACACCCTAGAAAATGGCAGCTGCCGTTACCCCTGTGCGTGTTTGCCTGTAATTTCTTTTTTTTTTTTTTAAGTTTGAAGTTTATTAAGGAATGAAAATAGAAAAGCAGTACAGGAAGAAACAATCATAAGTTATAAAAACACAACTTTTCTCTTACATTACAGTGGAATTATTCATGAAAAATAACGTAAAAAGAACAATATGAATTGAAGAGATGCAAGAATATTGAGGAGAAGGGAAAATCATTAAAAGTAAAAATCGTAGAAATAACAATAAGAAAACATAATGTGTATCAATAAATTCATATATATTAAGACAAAACATTCATGGTGGTTTTTGAACTTCGACATTGCGTAATGGAGAAATGGGAGGTGGTCTGGAGATCTGGGATAGATATTCGGTAAGGGGGATCCATAGTAGGTCACGTTGAATTGCTAGGGAAATAGGGGATACAAAATTTGTGTCTAGACGATGGTTAAAACACACTGCGTTCCACCATGCAGTGAAGGAAACATCATTAGCCTGTTTCCAATGTGATGTAATATGATGAAAGGCTATGGCAATCAGGAGGTCTAGTAGTTTGAGTTTGAGTTGAGAACCAGGAAGATCAGGGAAAAGGGAACCTAGAAAAATATGAAGGATGGAAAAGGGATGAGTGATATTAAAAAGTTTTTGGATTTGAGACCAAACTAAATGCCAGAAATGGAGAATGGGAGGGCATTCAAAGAGCATGTGTTTCAAATCAGCTATAGGACAAGAACATGACCAACAGGTGGAAGGAGTGTCTGATGAGAAAGATGATAGAATAAAGGGAGTGTATAATGTACGATTATAAATAAAAAATAAGGTTTGGGTAGTATTGGCAGCTCTAGACGTTTTGTGAATTTTAGACCAAATCTTATCCCAAAAAATAGGGAGCCAGTTTTGAGACAAGTCTTCTTCCCAAGCCAACTCAACCTTAGATTTAGAGCGTTCAGTCGATGATTGTAGAGTTTTATATAGAAAAGAAGCAGAGGGGGATTGGTCAAGGGCATTAGAGATGGAAAGATGAGGTATAGGAATAGAATTGGTAGAGGGAAGATCGGAGAGATATTGGAGAAGGGAAGGGATCAGCGATAAATATTGTTTACGAGAAGAGGAAGGTAGTGAAAATTGTTCTTGAAGAAGGTGAAAGGGAAGAGGATCAGCATCAGAAAGAAGTTGAGAAACCCATTTTAAACCACGAGAGTGCCAAGATTTCCAATAGAGAGAGCGATTGCGAATTTGGAGATGCTTATTATGCCAAATAGGTTGAGTGTGAATAGAAGAAGTAGAAGGATAAGAAGATAATAAGTAAGGCTGAAGAAGGGAGCGAGTGCGAGAAATTATAGGGGATCGAAGAGAGGAGACATTAGAGGAAAAGGACAGAACTTCACTGAAGTCATAGGGATGAAGGAAGGATGATTCTAGCGTGAGCCAAAGTGGAGGATAATACGGAAGATCTGAAGAGAGCCAGCGTAAAGCTTGTTTTAAAGAAAAGGCAGTATGATATGCTTTAAAATTGGGGAATTTGACCCCGCCCATAGATTTGTCTCTCTTCAAAACAGAAAGAGCTATTCGAGATCTTTTTCCTTTCCATAAAAATTTCAGCAAAATAGAATCTATTAACTTGAAGTAATGATTTGGGATATGAATAGGAGTCATAGAAATGGTGTATAGAACCAAAGGCGCAAGCATCATTTTTATGGAGTCCAATCGTCCCCACCAAGAAAGAAAGAGAGGATTCCAACGTGTGGTAGAAGTAGTGATCTTAGTAGAGAGAGATTCAAAATTAAATTTGAGGGTATCCGAAAGGCGAGGGGCGAACCAGACACCCAAATATTTAATCTTAGAGGGTTGCCAGGAGAAACCAGAGGTGTCAAATAGATGTTTGTGGCATAATGGGTTCAGGGGGAGTATTTCACATTTGTCCGTATTTAGTTTATATCCAGATACGATAGAGAAAGCAGATACTTGATTAAGGAAGGAAGGTAGAGTTGTTTGATGCCTGTAATTTCTAACATAGGGCACTGGTGTCAGAACAGCTCTTTTAATCCTCGTGCAGTTTAAGAGCTGTCCGTCGTTTGCTGCAGTTAATCAAGCGGATGAACCCCACTTATTTACAAGGCACGGTGAGGAGTCATGCGAGGGTGATGAGTATGGATCCTCTCGGTCGCTCAATGACGTCTGTAAGTAGTTTTCCCGCCAGCCTGCAGCGCGCGGCATCCACATTGTAAAAGTAGCAGAGTTTAACTTCCTATGAATAAAACATGAGGCGCTTGGGCTGCCTCATAAAATTAGCCCATTATGCTTTTTTCCCTAAAGTCGTATTCTGTAGCCGTTCTCCTTGCTGTAAAGGTAGAACATCTTCGGGGGCCTTTTGATGTGCTTCTGATGAGCAGCGAAAGTACATTAGACCAACTGCCCATGCATTACATTTGGAGAACAATAAAAATCTCTTCCCCGGCATCGCTGTGAATGTGTTACAGGAGGGGAGCTCCCACTGCTTCCGACTCCTGAAGAGTTTGGGATTCACCGAGTGATGTCTCCATATTCTTTTCAAGGGCATTTTGCTTGGCATGCTGAGTTTGCCTCTCACACCACTGAACACCTTTGCTAATGACCATGCTTAAAGCATAATAACATTTTCCAGATGTATTTTGTATATTTTTGCTTTTAAAATACTTCTTTAGAAAGGAGAAAAACTGTAAAACTAGGAAGTTCGAGATGAGACTTAACTCTGGCATTACTTAGGAAACGTGTTAAATAAAAAGTCTATTAACCAAGCCCGTACAAAATTAGTAAAAAAACAATCAGGTTATTTTTTTAGAATATTTCGAAGTTTAGAAACCTGCCCTGTGGCTACAGCTCAGCCCATGCAACCCATTGGCCCTTCTTTTTTAGGTCTGGTGTCAGCTAAAACCTTTTTATTTTATTAAAATTATACATATAATATACCCACTTTTAAGGGCTTTTAGTTCGCCCTCTTCATCCATTGGTCTATTCAGTGTTCTACTGGCCTACAGGGTCGTCAGGCATTGCCTGACGGGCTGGCCTGCAAGGTCAAAGTGTGGGCTGTTTTTTTGCTTTTTGTGGGCCTGCTGTATGGTCTGCTGGGCCGGTTTTTGCTGTTATTTTCCCTGATATTAAAACAAACATTGCCTGCCTCAAGACTTTAAGAAGTTCAAAAGGACCCATTTAGCAAACATAAGCAACTTTTTTTAGCTATCTAATTCGCTAATGAAGGCCACTTTTGTTTGGTGCCTGAGCCCATTTTGTGTCCCAGTCTGACCCTGTATTTTTTGTTTTTTTTCACATATTTTTATAGCCACTACAACATACTGCATGGGACTGTGAGTCATTCCACTCCTCCACAAGAAACTACATCTTTGAGATCCAAAACCGTATTTTTTGCATTTAGGCAAGTTTTTTGTTTGTGAAGGTCATCAGATCCCTGCAATTATTTTTATATTGGGCTAGGGCCCACAGATTCTAAACAAAATAATTTTACAAAAATATCATAAAATAAAACATTGGCAAAGCCAAAATGCTGGCATTCAATGCCCAACCTAATTGGCGTTTCCAATGCTTATGTTCGAGATGAATTATGACCTTGTTTTGACCACTCCCTGGGTCATTTTCTCTTAATGTTGATCTGATTAGATACTTGTTAATCTTTCTTCTCACCACAAATATGTTATGGAATACTGTAAGAGAATGCTTTCGAACAATCATGTTCAAAGGATCTAGCTAATCTAGATAATTACTGATCACTTCACAAACCGCAATGCGTAATGCTTTGTCTCACGCGTCACCTTCCATGCTGTAGCTGGAAAAGTTGGTCATCATACTTTCCCTAATATCTTCCAACATTGCATTGGTAGGAGGTTTTAACCTGTTGTGGATCACAACAAATGTTCATGGATCTCAACTATTCATGGACATCCTTAGCCCTCAAGGTCTGTCAGATTAGTTTGCATTCGAACTAGTGCAGGACCTTGTCGTCACATCAAGCTTACTGTAGACTGCGGGGACGTGTGCAGATATAGAATTGACTAACTACTCATCGCAGCATTCTCCTCACCCAAATACGTCTACTCGTCTTAGTCCCTGGTGAGCCTTTTGGAGATGCCACTTTACTGTCCTATAGGGGTTTTGCTTTCCAACCATTATCCTGGTGCAGAGTGTTTTGTCTTGAGTTTAGGAGGGGCTGCTCCTTGTCCATTAACACCAGGACCTTGTGGACATATGCACAGTGTATGTGCCACCCAACCATAGGTGGTACATAGGGAATGCTTTACCCAGGAGGACCGTTCTGATGCTCAATGGGCTAGACATGAGCGCAACATATGGGCAGACTTACTAGGCACCAAAGAAAGCTTATAAATACTCTTGAAGACTAGGAAGAGGGTCTGATAAGGTTCATAAGCACATTTTCTTTTGTAGTGGATGAAAAACTGCTCAGGAAAACTCCTGTCGCTCAACAGCATCACTGCAGAATATCTAGAACTTGTTTACCTCCATATTTGCATTTATCTGTGGCCTTTGCCGAGGGATCTTATGCCCATCTTGGCAAGCAAGTCAGCCTTCAGAGGCAAAAGGCTACTGTATCTCTACCCTCTGAGATTCATTACAAGTTTTGATCCTGAAGGAATGCTAACTCTGAACTTAGCTGTGACCCTTGCACTAACCTTCAGCCTTTTTTGTCCAATTTTTACCCTAGCTCTGCTAGCCTTTACCATAACCCTAGAACCAAGGCTAATCCTAAAACTATTGCCAACCCTTCTATTAACCCTAATGTAATTGTACAGCAAAAATCACCCATCATCCATGCCCAAACAAAAAAATCTTGTACTACCTTTACCGAACGTATATTTGTATTAACTTTTCGTTCTGGGGGGATTCGCGGTTTCGGATTCCCAATTCTTACATCATCGCGTTCTTCCTGGCTCTGCTCTACACGTGATTGCTTTGTTCTTGGATAGCCAACGTCAAAGAATGGCTCTTGTGGACCTGTACCTTTCACCCATCAGTGTTCATTATGAAAGCCACATATCTGCCCATTTTACAGACTCTGGCTGCCATGTCATCTGTGGTTTAGGGGACATATTTATTATTTAAACTCCACAAGCAGAGAATTGCAGTTTCTTGCACCGACGAGCATTGCCCTGAGTTGCATCTCAGGGGTCTATGTTTGTGTTCCGAAGTGGAAACCCTGGCCTTGCACATGTGGTTGTTTTTTAGCAGTGCACCTGTGTTTGATGAATGTCTGTCTGTCTATCTGCTGCCCAATAAGAGCTTCACAGGTGAGGGCAGTTACTGCCTAATGGTTACCGGGTGGTGTTTAAGATGGCAGTTCAACTGTTAATTAGTGCTGGTGGTTGCTTGTTGTAGGCACCGTCACTCATTTGTGGGAGTCTACGCTTGTTTATCATGATCAGACTTTGGCAGCTCAAGAGAGAGAGAGAGAAAGGCAGAAAAGGAAGATAGTAATGAAGCAATGACGACGGGGGAAATCGGGGATAAAAAAGACCCTGTAAGATTGAGATAAGGAGGCAAAAGTGTGGGGTGGTGGAAGAAAGAGGCCTGAGGTGGAATCAAGACTAGGTAGCCATGTTATTCAGCACCCAAAGCATTGAGCAACGCAGGGCTCTGTACTGATTTCAAATTTTTCACCGCAGCACCACCATAGACCTCCTGACCATGCACACCGCTCATGTATGGGATATGACGTCATTATATAGAGTTAACAGAATCTGCTGAGCTAACTTGTCCTCATCAAGATAGTGCCAGATAACGAGGACCCACAGACCTCATAAAAGATGATGACGTGCTGCACTTGTTATGCAGTGGTGCAGCAGCGTTATTTGTGGGGATGTCTTTTTAGCAGCATTTAGACTTCACACGACACGACGGTCGTGCATGCCTTTCCCTCTCAAAACCCTGGGGCTCATTTCTTGAGCAGTGCAAATCTTTCCTAAAGGAAGGATCCACTTTTTAGTTCTGTGCTAGCTTTAGCTGGCCTCACATAATTCCTGAATTGATTAATGTAACATAAATACTTATGCAAATACACACAGGGGCTCTGAGTCAGCCTGCGTCTTCCATTGGTTGGCTCCAGCTGTCATTCATATATTGTTTCTGCCCTCCACATCATACTTCTTGGCAGTCAGCCGGCTGTCGGCTCTCTTTCCCTGTGAGTAAATGCGTTTTGCCTTTTGGTGTGTGCAGAGCCATCTAAAATGAAATGCATTTCAGTGCCAGAGCTGGTAGGCTAATACTTCACTTTGCTCGTTTTTTTTTCTTTCCATTCATTATCCTTTTTTACATGCTTTCAGTCATCCTTTTTATTTCGTCTTCAAGTTAAAGTAATTCATAGGTAATTGTGGCTTTTCTTAGCACCAATATTTTCTTGTGATATTTATCAACCTGAACGTGAATACTGTACTTATTCCAAGCGTCTGGCTGCTTCGTTTAGGTGGCATTTTTCTTCTTTTTTTATTTTTGTGCTTCATGCTTACAGTAATTTAAAAAAAGAATTACACCAACTTGCTGTGGCCAGACCTACTCGCCTTGATTTTTGTGGATCCATACTCGTTATGGTTTGCTGGTGATGCTCGTCCAGGGGCCAGCATTTCCAAAATGTGAATTGATTTGGTGTTGATTTAGCTAATGTGTTGTGGTATATCAGCAGTAGGTGTTTGATAGTATCAAATTGATACACATCTGTATCTTAAACAGCAGGGCCGCTTTGAACTCCTATGAGATGTAAGCTCTCAAAACTCGTAAACCATGTTTAACGGATGTGCCAGATTTAGACATCAAGCCAAGTTTCTTGGGTCCTAAGAGTAGCCTTGAGTAGGGCCAGGACATCAGATTAGTGTTATGGTCCCGGGTGCTGTTACGTTTTCGATTGTGTCGCCCATAGCAGTTGTGTGTAATAAAAATACAGTGCATATGTCCGGTAGAAAGATTCGGCCAATACGGTTGGTGAGAAACACACTCCCTTTTGTTGTTTGAATGTGATCAAAGTCAATATAGATGGGTGGTGCCCGTGGAGTTGGACCCCCTGTACTTGGGTTTAAACAAGACTGTAGAACGCACTGTTCCCTCGAGATCAGTGTCTCTCCAGAGCACTCTCTGCTAAGTTCAATGATTTGTTCATAAAGTGTAAACCAAGTTCGATTGTAAGGTTAAATGTATTCTTTTAATTGTTCATTTTCAGTTCATCACATGATTATTCTCATGGTGTTTTAACAAGTGGCCCAAATCATTGAACTTAGCACAGAGTGCTCTGGAGAGACACTGATCTCGAGGGAACAGTGCGTTCTACGGTAGAAAGATTCCCCAGTTAATGTCCCCTTTTCATTACTTTCTGATCATCTTTCCCACCTCTTTTCTCTCATCAGAATACTATCACCTTGATGTATTTAGCATCAGGAAATCTTTAATGCTACAGTACAACGGGTTCTATTCTGTGGCCCCCTGACTTCAGTAAAGCAATCTCACATAGCTACAGAACGAGCAGTGGCTGTTATGCCTGGTTTGCTCTTTTTCATAAAATGAATCCATAAATTCGGGATGCAACACCACAATTATTTCTAAAGTGAGATCAGTGATGATTGGTAAATATTCTAGACTATTTCTGTAGTTCAGATTAAATAATATTAGGGCACTTTAAGTCCTTTTGGTAGAGTGCGAAAAAAATCGTAAAAAGTTCGAAAAAGGGAAAAATAAACATTGTTTTGGGGAGCGCAGCGTTACATATTCTTAGGATGACGGGAGAGAGTGGTCTCAGTTATTATCGAATACCCTCAGCTTTCAAGTATACATGCATTTGTCTTCAAATTTCATCCAAATTAATATCCTGGAATATTTCCAGTGCTTAATTAGAGCCAGTGGTTGTGATATATTTCATATACGTATCCTAATAAAGGTTCAGGGAACATAATACTCTTGCCCTACATCAGCTCCCGTTATTTCATATGAACGAGCCTTATAAGGACATAACTCCAAATAAGGACAGAATGCCTTACAAGGACATCACGCTTTATAAGGTCTGCAGCCTTTTATGTACTAAACCTATCACCTAGTTCTATGACGAGGGTGGGTTTTGCCCGATCAATATTGCTAAGACGTCATCCTTAGAACATATGAATAATTGAGTACACTCTCCAGGAGGTACACTTCATCTCTCCCATCGATGCACAAGGTTTAATCCCTGTCATCCTCACACTGAACAATGGGTAACACACGTACATAGACTGTATAAATACAGTACCTCTTGCTATTAGAGAGCAGGACGGAACCGCAACTTCAAGGCCGACACACTGACCAGAGACCCTGCAACTCCAGCATGCCATCGTTCCAGCTGACAGTGGTCTAATGATCCCTTGTGGGGTATCCAGCTCAGGTCCAGGACGAAGTCCCACATTCTCACTATTCAGGTATGGGGGTTTGGCTAAAACCTAGCAGGATTCTTGGCTCTTATGCTCTTAGACTTAGGCTCTCTAGCACCTACTCACATGCTAGGTACACTTAAGTACATCTAGTCAGGCATCTTAGGAGTACGCACTTTATTTTATAAATGCATTCTATATTTGTGTATATGTTCATGTCTGTTACAAAATGGTAGACCAATAATATTCCTTCTTATTCATTGTACTGCTGGTTCTATATCTCTGCTACTGTGTTACAGTCGTAACAGCGCACTTATTCTGCATGAGAAGAACTACTGTACAATAAATTCTTATTGTAAACACGTTCAACTGTTTCTTCTCTGTATCTCTCTGAGAGCAAATACAAGCAAGCACAAGCGATTGGGTGAAAAGTATTATATTGTTTCCACGAGTCTGAGGTTATTGTGTTCTGACGTTGCAAAAACGAATCTCCCTGATAACAGGAGATTCTAGTGGCAGTGCGAGCTAGCTAATGCAAACCATAGGCTAATATATGCGGCTGGGGTTTACAGGGTCCGTCTGCCACCATTCATTATTACATACGTGATGAAATTCCAGCGGTCTACACTCCTTTTGAGGAGACTGAGATTCCGCTTACATTCCAGGAACATATTTTCTGGTTTAATAGCGTCCTACCCCACATAAGGACATGAGCAAGGCTTGGTCCTTTAGGGATTCCAGGAGCAGGGTGGCTGATATTAACGACCTATGGACCACATCCAGACATTGACACAATGCCACAGGATGAACTTGTTCAACACAAAGAGTTGATAAAACTCTACAGGAACATGACACATTTTGTCTTAAGGACACTTGCAGTCCAACCTACAGTAATTACAACTACTGCAGCTCCTACACAGAGCCCAGGTACTAAAATTACTCCACAAACATTACACGCGGTTATGGGCAAAGTGCCCACAAAACGTGAACAAATTCCTTTCTGGGTAGCCCAAAAAATAACCCAGTTAGGAGCGGTTTTTCTAAATGCAACACAGGTGCGGCCCATAGCACTCTTTTTTGGGAGACTAGTACTTCTTTTTAATCATCAGACTTTGACACGGAACAAGATGGAAAAAAGCAGAAAAAGTAGAAAGAAGGAAATAAAAAATGGAAAAACAGTGGCAAATGGAGTAAGCAGGGATTACGAACCCACACAAGTATGATATGAGGGGAGGGTGAGTATATTGGTTTATGAAAAAGGTGAAATGAAGGCTACACAACTGTAGTAGTTGGCAAAATCAACTTTTGGCAGTGGCCTGCTTAGAATAATTTGGGCCCAGCATTTGCTCTTTAAAAAATGAAGTCCTTATCCTACATACGGTAAATAACCCTAAAAAGCCCAGATCAATATTGGCCTACCTGGAGCACCATTAAATTGATATTGCATTCATACAGGAAACACACTTCACCTCCAAACTTTGCTTCAACGTGTGAGCTTTTAGATTCCTATCTACCTTCAGTAGCTACTCTCAGGGAGTACCCTTACTTATCCAAAAGGTTTCAAACCTGATGTAACTTATGTAGATCCATAGGACAGAATAATGGCTGTCAAAGCTACATTATTAGATCTGTCATTCAACCTCATAAACATCTGTGCCTCCAACCCACTTACCTACATTCTTCGATAAACTACTCGCCCTTAGCAGGAGGCAAGACTCCACCTACTTGATTTGGAGAGGCAACCCCAGTCTGATAGCATGCCCTGACTTACATCACCCTACAAACTGGCCCTGTAATGAGGTGCATTGCTTCAATGAATGGAACTCCTATTTCTCATAGATATATAGTGAACACCTCACCCAAATCAATGGGATTAATCATGTAGTCTATAGTATGTGTTTCACACTCCAGAATAGACTACTGGTTATCTTGTATCCCTCTACTATTACTTTTCAATCCGAAAAAACTGAATAACCTGTCCACCACTCAAATTAATTGCATATTTCCCTATACTAATTCTTCATTAATCTTTTATGGGTTCCGGAGTAGCAAACTACTCGCCGAAAAAGCGTTTCAGCACCTCATGGATAGCAAGCTCTATGTAAATGCAAACCTTATCCCTCTTCTGTCCCTCCACTATCCTTCTCAATCTAAATAACTGACTAACATGTCCACCACTCAAATTGCTTTCATATTTCACTATACTAATTCCCCACTAATCCATTTTGGGTTCCGGAGTAGCGAGTGCTGAAAAAGTGAGTTAACGCCTCGTCAGGTGTAGTAAGCACTAAATAAATGCAATTACAATACCATACAATATCAATCATTCATCATATTATTAAATATAAGTTTCCAATTTGGGTTGGCTTGAGCTGGCCAACAGCACTCCCTGTCAGCGGCACTAGTTAACAAAGTATACAGAACACATATTTACACAGCTATCACCAAATGAATTCAGTACTGGATCAGCTCCTCATTACTCTACCATTTGGGAAGGTTTCAATACATAGATAAGGGAATTCCTATCACAAAACATCCTGGTGTCTTAAAATCATCAATGAGGACCCAACTAGATCAGTGTAGAAAGAACTGAATGAACTTAAAAGCAAATACAATGATAAATGCAAAGCAGCCATCTGAACTAATGACAGTCAAAACTTTTTTCCAGAGAAAATGCTGATTGCAAAGTAAACATTTTTAAGCAATCCTGTACTTTTACTAATGTCAGCCATTCCTACATCGAACCTGCACTGGGGCATTGAGAGTTGTTTTTACTAAAAACTTGATTGGCATTTCATCAAATATTTAACACTGTTGAGCTACTTCTATAAAATATTTTTATCGGACCAATATGTCTACTAAATAATTGGCAAGAACATGTGCGGTTAGAGTCCCAACTATAAAACTTTCATACCCCCACAACCCAGTATGTGGAACCACCACAGTTACACGTATCTCAAACCCACTCCCAATCGCGATGAAGCCCACAGTTGGATTGCTCTTGTCCTGTGTTTTTGCTATGTTTATACAGTCGTGGGCTTTGGAAATGGGGGTCTCAAGGACATCTGACCCGCTAGCCCTTTAGTTATCCTCTGACTTCTTTCAACATACTGGACCTGCTCTTATCTAGTACCCAACACAGGGTTCCCTACGCCTGCCAGTAGTGTCCTGTTCATACTAGCTTGCTTCTTGTCTCTCCTTTGAGTGCCATCATCAATACGTTTTGCATGGTGTTATGTACAGGTTATTTGAGTGGATCTGTTATTAAGCTTTAGTCATCCTTGAAGCTAAAAGTAAACTGCAAATTATCCCGCAGCAGAAAGATGTCCAGCCATAATCCACCATGTCCTCTGTGATGAACAGAGCAATCCCCCGTTCCCGCTAGAAACGCCATGTTTTATTCTAAGGTTCATCCTGCATGAAGGGTAGCCTTTAAATGGCCCAATACCACATCTCTTCAATATAGTTGTCTTTGTACAAATTTGCTGTGCAGTTTGTGACATCTTTATGCTAGTTGCTTATTTCTACTGACTGCTGGCCATACAACAATCCTGTTTATCTAAAAGAAAAAAACATCAGACTTGTATCCTTCAGGCTCTGGTGTTGAGGAATCTGGTTTACATGTAAATGCCAATTATTGAGTAGCCTTTACGAGTACATCGTGTTCTCTCTTTCACTTCGCAGCACTCCACACCTTCTTGTATGTTTTTCCTCATATCGATTCCCTGTTTTCATTTGAAAGGAAGACTGGTTGTGCTTTTGAAGAGCCTCCCGAGGAAAACACATATTAAACACGCATTTTTTGCTAGTATCAAGCATTCTTTTTTGTTTACCCTTACTCTTTGTAAAGTCTCTGTATTTGGGAAATTTATAACCATTGAAACGGACTATCAGTTATAAATGCTTGAAAAAAAGATCCACTGTCCATCTCTTTTACTTATTTTTATTTTGTATTATTATAGCTTTTATTTTTGCTTAACTAAAGAAGAAATCCAGACCCAATTAGTACTTCTTGCATTTCCACAGTACATATGACATTTGGGGCCATATGTACAAATTTTAGGGATTGTAATTTCCTAATTCTGATTCTTTGCCAATCGCAATTACGAAATCACAGTCCCTAATGTATGCAACCCATTGAGTTTCATTTAGTGATTCCTAATGGGGTCGCAATCGACCCCACTCATGAATATTAATTAGGTGTGTCGCAATTCGCAAACCCATTAGGAATTGCAGCAATCACAGGTGGCCTGCTGGGGTTAGCAGGCTACCAAGTCTGTGATTGCTTTTTAATAAAGCTATATTAAACAAAAAAAATTAAATGCAGCCCGTTTTCCTTAAAGGGAGAGGGATGCCTTTCTAAAAATAAAATGAAACGTTTAATTATTCAGAAGTAGGCATCACTGCCTGCTCTTAAAAAATATTTGTTTCAGTATTCACAAAGAGAAGGTATCCCATGATGGCCCCTTCCCATTCGCAAATGGTCGGTAAGAAATTAATGTTTTGCAACCGTAATTTGGTCACAAAACATTCATAAATACCACTGAGATTCGGTATTAGGAAGGGACACCCTAAACATGCTTCTTCCAAAAACCGAATCGCAAACCAAAAGTTTGTTTTGTACCTATCAAAAAATAATTTTTGCAGTCTGTAACAGCCAGATTCTGCTAATTGGAAAATTTCTGACCTAAAAAATGTGTTTGTACATGTGCCCCTTGGTTTTACAAACTACATGGTATTGCAGTGTAACATTTGCACAGTACAACCACTTCTATCACGTTTCAGTTGATGTGAGTATTCAATACTACGATTTAGGGGGACATGGTCATTGAACAGTTCAATGATGCAGTGAGTAGGGGGCACACCAACGGGGAGCATTAGATCTTGAGTGGTTCAATTGAGATTAGGTTCTCTGTTCCCATCCATGCACTCTCCATCTCTGCAGATAAAGTTCATTTGAATTCCAACAGATGGACTTTAAATCTGTTTATCCTCCAGGCGGTCTTTTGTTCTTGGCCCCCTTGAGAATTGTGCCACCCAGCAGAATTAGCTTCAATAATAAATTAGAGTGCTTTAGAGCTGAAAGAAATGTTCAACGTTCTGCTCCATGATCTTGCACCTAAAAACCAATCCCCCAGGATCGCCGTCCAGATGACTGTGCCAGAGGGACTCATGCTGCACTGATTATTTATGGGGGGTACTTTTAAAGTGTAAGGGGAGGCAATTCCAGAGTTGTGGGAGGTACGCAGGGAAAGCCTGTGAGGTGTATGCGTACTTCGTGGGTGTTTAGTGTTTCTGATCTGCAAGAGGGGTGCTCCTTTTCAAACTGTGGCCACCAGATGTGTTGCGTTTAGGGGTGGGGTAGTAAGATTGTTTCAGGGGAAGTGACTGCCAATTAAGCTGAAACATGTCTGGCGTTGATGATGTCCCCATAATGTGGATGGATCAAGACAAATTCATGCTTGGCCCCTGTCTGTAATGGGCTAGTGAGCACAGATTATGGAATTGCATAAGCCCAAAGTTATTACCAGTGGTTTAGATTATGTCAAGCATTTCCATGCATCACTTTGTTTCATCCATGGATTGCAGTAAGAGGATTTGAGAATTTAAAAAGGGAAGCTCAATTATGAAATAATATAAACCTAACCAAGGCATCCTATTTTCCTTATTTTTAGTAGCTGTGGTGAGCTTCAAAAAGCATTTTAATGTTCTTCAATGCTGCCTCGACATTTTGTTTATTGAATGTTGCTGTAATATGCATGACCGCCATGGATCCTGATGATTTGACTGTTATATTGATGGGCAACGAAGGCAGGGGTGTCTTGGGGAAATGCATCCCGCAACGAAAATAACAAATTACTGCGAGTGCTGGTTCCTTGGTTTGATAGTCCGATGTTTCTTGAATAGGAAGGTCGCTGTTCACCAGTTGTTTGCTATTGCTTTAGACTTCTGATGTTGTAACCACTGATGGCCGATAATCTCCATTAAGACATTATTTGTTGTGGAGACCTCACTTGTAATACAGCGGATGTTTTTTAAGCTGGGTCATCTTTGGTCTCTCTTTACAATGTAGTTTCACCTCACATGAATGAGTCCTTGGAAGCTCTGGAGTATATGGTTCACTCTACTATGCTACCTACACTCTTGAAGAAAAACACTCTATGGTCATGAAAGCCCAACTGTTTCCTGTGACACAGACCTATTTGTATACAGACGTATGATTATGGATAGGGTTGCTGGACGTCCCTCTGGAACGCGCTCTTCTTCTTGAAAGGTTCACTGTTAATAAGGTTTCCCTTTCACAACGTAGCTCAGCTCCTGGTCTCTGCCTCCAAGCATGGCAAGGTGTCCGGGGTAGAACCCTTTAGGTTCAGAGTGTTTCTATACAAATAGAGCTCACCTCTCTGAAAACAGTAATCACTTATTTTTTCCCCTATGATCTTACACATATTTCCGCACAACTAGAGGAATTATTGGAGGCATTGAGGTAAACGACAAATATCACATGATCTCTTGGAGGATAATTGTGCAGACTGCCAAATCACCAAGTTGTTGAAATGCAGATTCAGCATTTAGCAGGGTGGAAATTCAAAGAAATAAGTTTGACTGGGAATGCTTATTTCAGTCACTTATTGGAGCCACTTTGGTTGCGAATAACACAGCGTACATTCCTAAAGAACCTAAATAACTTAAAAAATCAACTTGAATTTCTCTCTGAAGTCCACTTTAAGAGTCTGTATGCTGCAAAGATCTTGGTGGCGAGTTACTTAAAGCGAGAGCCATCTCAGCTGCTCAGTCTGAAGCCTCCTATCGGAGTAGAAGAGAAGCTCAGGAAAGAAGGCTTTCCTGTAATCTAATGGTATTGGTTTGTAGACACGTGTTGCTCGCGTTGCGCCTGCCTCGTTGAGGTAAGAGATAGTTGGATAGGCGCTGCCTCTCCCCACCAGTGTTGTGCTTGGTGCCTTCAGTCGGGAGAATTTACACTTAAGTACTTGAGTACACATTGTCTCAAACTCAACTCTGAAAAAACAGACCTTTGGTAATATGCAGCCAAACTGGGACAATCTGTGGTGGCCGGTAGAGATGGGAGCACCACCAAAACCAGCGGTCAAGGCTAAGAACTTGGGAGTATGGCTTGACAACAAGCTATCACTTTATCAGCAAACGAATGCAACGGTCTCCGCCTTCCACTTCCTTAGCAAGAAAATAAGTAAGATTTTTCCTTATGTGCCCCTGGACACCAGAAAAACGGTGGTAACGTCATAATTGTCTAAACTGGATTACTGCAATGGGCTGTATTTGAACATACAGAAGCAGTGCTTAAAAAAGCTTCAGACTGTTCAAAATACAGCAGCACGGTTACTAGTTAACACCTCTAGGTGCAAATCTGTATCTAAAGAGATTCACAGCCTTCACTGGCTTCTGGTAGCTCAACGCATCAAATGTAAGGCTCTGTGTTTGGGTTACAAAGCTTTGAACCACACAGGTCCGTCCTTCCTGCAGAATCTTTTTGTCTGGTATGAACCAACCAGACATCTCCGTTCTACGGTAGCCAAACTCTTGACAGTGCCCAGAATTCGAACATCACACTGGGGTGGCCGCAGCTTTCATTATGGCATCTCCAAACTGTGCAACACTCTCCTCAGTGAGCTCAGAGGTGCGAACTCCCTCTCCACCTTAAGGAAAGAACTAAAAACCTGATTGTTCCAGAATTAGAAGCCAGAGCAGGCTACTGGGTTTTCAGCACCAATACACCTCCGGGTATTCGTGCGCTTTATAAATCCTGTTCACATTGACATTAACACCTCACCCTACTTAACTATAGCTCATTAGAGGGGCGTGGCTTGGAGGCATGGCGAGGTAGACGTGGATTAGTGCGGCTCCTGCCCCCGTAAACCGAAATCCTTCCCTAATCCTGGCGGAATAACCTGAATCCTCGAGCGAGTGAGGTTCGGAATCCCCCCTGGTCCCATGCCTTGGGACTGTCAGTGGAGCAGTTCGCCAGCAGTCCGGCAACGTGGGGGTTTACTCCCTGGCGGCGGAGGCGGCCGCGCTGAGAACAAGATGGCGCCATTGCAACGCCCGGCCTAACTGCCTGCTGTTGGCTGCCTGTGTTGCGCCACCCCCCTGCTGTACAGCTTGGTGAAGCGGGACGGCTGGAGACCAGAAGATCCTGCGGCGGGGTGGAGACCTGTTACGATCCATGCAGCCTGCCTTGGGGCCCCGGAGCCCGTCGGTGGCTTGCGGCCCGGGGGAGTTGGTGGCCTGTGAGGAGCCTAGAGTGTGGAGCGCCTTCCGGCGGTGGGGCCCGGTTCGTGAGGGGATCGGAAGCCCCCCCCCCCCCTGGTGGTCCCGTTACTTGTTCTTTGTCCCTGGCGGTGTTGGCGGCCGCGTCGGGGACAGGATGGCGGCAGCTTGATGCTCGGCCTCCCTGCCTGCTGCTGGACGCCACCGCTGAGGCCATCGGCGGTCAGACGATCCTTTGGCGGAGTGAGCATTCCTTAAGGTTAGTGTAGCTGGCGGTTGGACTTGGGATTCGCCTGTGACGTGGGCTCAGGTTGCGGAGCTCCTCCCGGCGCACTCGGTACTGGGCACGTTGCTCCTTGACCCGGACCATATGCTCTATTGCCCGCCCTGCGGGGGACACTCTCCGGGAGGCGTCAGGCGCCCTGTCCTTTGGGGGCGACTCGACTGGGCCCGGGCGCTCTGTTGAAGATCGAGAGGCTGTGACAGGGCCGACTTTGGCCAACTGGGCAACACAAAACGGACAATAGGCCTGCCAGTTGCAGATGGGGAGCACCCCCCTGCGGGTGGAGAGGCCGGAGAGTCACGCATTGTGACATTGAGGCTGCCTGTGCTACCGGCCGCTGCCTGAAGAGGTGAGGAGAAGACACTGGGTACGAGGGCCACAGTGAGTCCCCTGCTGGGCGGCGATACTGGTGGAGACCCTGCCTTGCCTGGGGGCCGGTGGTGGTGGGCCCTCTGCGCTGACTCACTTGGGCGCTGTCGGCCTGCTTGGGGGCGCGAGGGGGGAGCGGCCTATGTATAGGCCTCCCGGGCCGGGCTTGGCCTGCTCCGGATGCTGGTGCCATAGGCAGAGGTGTGGTGGACGTACAAAAGGACTAGAGTGCGGCTTCTGGCAGGCCCCTACTGGAGATGGGGGAAGGACAGACCCCTTTGTGGTGCGTAGACAAATAAAATTATGCAATATACATTGCCAGGGCCGGTGTCCGTGGAACGTGGCAGGCAGCCTCCGGAGCAGGGGCCGCCGCAAGGAACAGCGGCCCAGAATAAGGCTGATATCCTAGAGGCCATTCGGGATTTGCGACAGGCGTTGGAAACGAAAATGGACGGCATGGCGATGGATATAAACCACCTGCGCCTGGATTTGCGGAAGGTGACGGGCCGGGTCACTACCACTGAGGGGATGAGAACTCCTTGCAGTCAGAGGTCCGGCACCTGCAGGAGACGATGTCCCCGCTCCAGGAGCATACCTCACACCTGGAAGATAGGGCGGAGGATGCTGAGGGGCGTTCCAAGAGGAACAACCTCTGCTACTTGGGCTTTCCGGAAAAGGCGGAGGGGTCGGCAGCGGACCTGTTTTTGGAGGAATGGATCAGCAGTGCCCTCCCGGGCCTTCGGCTCTTCTGGTTGTTTGCGGTGGAGAGGGCCCAGCGATCCTTGGCTCCATCCCCGAAACCAGGGGCGCCACCCCGAACTCTAATCGCATGCCTATTTAACTTCAGGGACCGGGATGGAATCCTGCAGTTCGTCCGTAAAAATGGTCCCCCCAAGTTTGAAGATCACGAGATTCACAACTATCCGGATTATACCAAAAAAGTTCAGGATCTGCGGAACAATTTTCTGAGGGTCAAGCGGAGGCTGCGAGAACTTAATATTAAGTACAACCTGGTGTTTCACGGCCCGCCTTCGAGTGCAACACTCAGACAGGGTCACTTTTTTAACACTCCGCAAGATGCAGCAGACTGGATGGACTCATTGGGCCTGGCAGGGCAGGATGTGCAGCAGGAGTGGAGGGAGAAGAGGCGGCGAAGCGGCAGACAGCGGAATCGGACCCGCCATACTGGAGAACGACGTACCGGGACGCAGGGGGAGCCCAGCGGAAATCGAATCCTGGTAGGGCCGGAGGGCACCTTGAGGGAAGAGTTTGGGGGCATCCCAACTTAAAACCCTTTTTCCCCATTGTGTCTGGTCCAGGAAACTCAGTCGGACCCGGAGGGCACTATGGACCCGAATGCCGGCGGTTTCTGAGACACTGCACTCTGTGGATGGGGAACGGCATATGTGAGGTGACGGGCTACCAGGACTACATACACAGTTGTGAGTATGGTCCCCATCGGGGAAAAGACTGGAACTGTTGAAGCATGGTGGGAGAGGATCCTTCTTTGATGGGAACAGGGGGTGGTTCTTGGAGGGGGATAAGGCGCTGTTCTGCCAGTTTATAGTCCAGACGCTCTGACTGTAATGTGCTGTGCGGGCTTGTCTAGGCCGCTGGTTGGGCGGGACCACGCGGCACCAGACAGTTTGGCTGTACGACATGCTTTGGGGGATTCACTTGATTGACTAATGTTGCATATGATGTTGAGGGGGGAATTTTGGGGGAGGGTGGCGGCTGTGGGGCGGAGTCCTGTGTCTTCAGACCGCGGTTGGGCTGTGAGACTGAGGTTCTACTGCCTGAGGGTGGGGGGGCGGGGGGCTGTTTACACTGTTTTGCATTTTTCTTCTGCTTTTGTTCTGTCAGGGGACTGTGCTATACCGAGGCACCAGAGGTCATTGGGGGGGGGGGGGGGGGGGGGAAGCGGGAGGCGGACAGGGTCCCAATGTAGGGTGCTCAGACTTATCCTTATCCAGCAGCTGCAGTGGTGGTTGATCGAGCTTCTATCTAAATGGTGGGGTATCCGCAAACCTATACACTTATAACGTGGAACGTTAGGGGGCTCAATAATAGGGTCAAACGGATTAGGATAGCAATGTACCTGCGATGATACAAGATTAGTATCTCATTCCTCCAAGAAACACATCTGTGGGGAGATTGTCTAAAGTATGTCCAACATCGGTGGCGGGGTCAGTTTTTTGCGACCTCGTACTCTGGGTTTGCCAGGGGGGCTCTTATATGGGTGGCACCTGGAGTCCCATTCAGGATGATTCACTGTTCCCCTGACTCTGACTGGAGGTATGTGATGGTGGAAGGGACACTGGACGGGAGACATGTGTGTCTTATTAATGTGTATGCTCCTAACGTTGATGACGAGGAATTCTTGCCTGGGGTTATGAGGACACTAGATTTGGCGCCGGGCGTAAAACTTATCGTGGCTGGAGACTTTAACTGTGTCTTGGATGGGGACTGGGACAGGTACCCTCTAAGGCGGAGGCCAAACCTAAAACACGAGAAGCCATGCGTAAAATGCTTAGTAACTATCACTTATTAGATATTTGGCGGCACTGCAACACTGTTAGCCGGGTGTACTCCTGTTTTACTCCGGCGGCCAATACCCACAGCCGACTGGATTACTGTTTCCTACAAGAAACGGCGGCCGGGCGAGTTCTGGGAACGCAATACCTGGCCCGATATCTGTCTGATCATTCTCCCCTACTGGTGGCCTATTCGTTCGGTCGCAGCGTTCCAAAATTCCGATGTGGCGGCTCAACACTGAGGCGTTGACGGACCCGGTCTACACAGAGGCAGTTGCGACTGGGCTGGATGGTTACTTTGCACAGAACTGGAACTCAGAGAGCACCAGGGAGGTTGAATGGGATGCAATGAAAGTGGTGCTGAGGAGGATATGCATTTCCACTGATGCAGGGGTAAGGAAGGTGCTAGAACGCGACTTGCGACAACAGGAAGAAAGGTTGAGAACCCTAGAGAGGAACCTCCCCATACACCTGGAGGGGCGGGCCAGGTGGACAGAACAGTGTCAGAGGGTGAGGGAGTTGTGGGACTCATTGGGTAAGTATAACAGGACCCAGAGTAGACGTCGGTGGTACGCGGAAGGGAACAAGGCCGGGCGCCTCCTGGCGTGGTTGATAAAGAATGAGATACAACCCCTCACGATATTGGCCCTACAAACGGAAGGAGGCCCGATCGTTTACACCCAACAGGAAATCACTAATGCTTTCGCCACACATCTACAATATATATATTCGGAGCCCGAGCCCACCGTTGACCCACAGGATTTAGACGCATATTTAGCTGAGGTGGACTTACCTTGCCTTGACCCGAATAGTCAGAACTTACTGGGGGCGCCTTTCAGAAGGGCAGTGGCCCATATGAGGACAGCTAAGTCCCCTGGCATGGATGGCATGGCATCGGAGTTGTATAAGACGTTTGGAGGAGTGCTACTCCCTAGACTCCTGGACATTGTTAATGAGGCACCGGAGTCCGGCATTTTACCCACCTCCATGCGCGAAGTACTGATAATAATGATTCCCAAACCGAGGAAAGACCCTTTGCTCCCTGCCTTTTTAATACCAATCTCGATGCTCAATGTCGACCTTAAGATCATTAGCCAGGTTCTGGCCAACCGGTTACTCCCCTACCTTCGTCAGCTGGTCCATGATGACGAGTCCGGATTTATCCCGGGAAGGAATACGCTGTGAAATATCCGCCGCCTTGCGTATGTCATGCAATCATTAGAGGGCAGGGCTGCACAGAATACTCTGGTATTCCTTGATATCGAACAGGCATTCTCTTAGATGGGAATACCTGTGACGGGTGCACCTAAAAAAAATGGGGTTGGGTGAGGGATTTGTTAATTGGGTTAGACTGCTTCACACACAGCCGGTGGCGAGGGTCCGCACGGGGCGCTACATCTCCGATATAATACCGGTTGCCAGGGGGACACGACAGGGGTGTCCACTCTCCCCCTTGCTGTTCGCCCTGGCAATGGAGCCATTGGCATGCAGTCTTCGTAGGGCTCTCTTGGGGCACGACATCCGAAAAGGGGCCCAGGAACATATACTAGTTCGAGGCATGTGGGCTGCTAAATTCATATCTTAGCATTAGATCGCCGCCTAGTGTTGGGTCCGGATGATCGCACATTGTTGTCCTGGAAGAGTCTTCGAAGTGTCCTGAGATAGGTGGCTCCTCCCCTGGACTACAGTGCGCATGGGCATCGGCTCCATCCCCAGATTGTTTTTTTCCGCCATTGGGTTCGGATGCGGTCTCGACGTCTCTCTGTCGGAACCGAGAAAACATAACTTTATTCGGCCAAAAGGCCTTGTATTTCTTACGTCGGTATTGTTTGCGTGCGGTCTCGAGTTCTTCCGTCTCTCGGAGCCGGAATCAGCGGAGTTTTTGCTCTTCGGACTTCGAGGCCTTCTCATCGCGACTCGACAGCAACTTTTCCGGCATGGAGCGGAGTCCTTTTAAACTCTGTCCGCTCTGTGGGGCCAAATACCCACATATAGACGCGCACCCGGTCTGTAACAAATGCCTTTCACCAGACCATAACGAAGGAAACTGCAGAGCCTGTGCGAGTTTCAGGTCCAAGAAGACACTCAAGATTCGGCGCGCGGTGCGCCTGGAGGCCCACCAAACGGCCCCGGAACCGGACGACATCTTCGACGACCAAGAAGAAGAGGACCTGAGCCGTCATCTTCAAATCTCCCCGCCCGAGACGGAGGTCGAGGCGGATCCGGAGGACGACGACGGAGTCGTGGATCAAGGCCTTGAAAACGTCGACGAGGTAGGGGACGTCGAACAAGTTTATGGGGCCGTGGAAGATAGCTCAGGGGATGAGCTATGCCCCGAAGTTTACGGACATATGGAACGGGTCACGGGATCGCCTGTCGGCCTTACCCAAGACCCCGTCGCGCAAGCCACGGCCCCGCCTTTAGGCCCGGCCACGGACTTACTTGCTGCACAGACGGTATCGAAACCGAAACTGAAACATACGGTATCGACTACACCTAAGATGGCCGAACCGAAACCGAAACTGAAACTTAAGGACTCCAGCGTCCCTAAGATGGCGGCCGTACCACCAAAATCAACTAAAAACGCTGCTTCATCGACTCCCTCGACCTCCGGTCCACAGAGATCGAAGAAATCTGTCGATTCCACCGTGTCAAAATCGGTGCCAGAGGAGGGATCCTCTAAAAAGGGCGGAACGCACAGGTCAACCGCTACGACGCCGGCAAAGCCCGCCAAGGACAGCGGCACGGCTCCGACGCCAACTGGGACGTTGGTCGGACGCGTGATAGAAACGGAGCCGTCAAAATCGCACGGATCGAAAGCTGCCACATCTGCGCATCGATCCAGGGCCTCTGGGGCGGCGGACGCAGCATCATCGTCCAAGACTCAAAAGGGCCAACAGAACGTCGGATCCGAAGGCAAGACCAAGGATTCCTCGTCGGTGCCAAAGGCAACTGCAAATGAAACGTCCCTCGTCGCTGCTTCACTACAGAGAATTAGGGAGAAAGCCGCTGCTTCGTCGGCGCCGACGCCATCGCCACAGAAGTCGATAGACGTCCCGGTCAAAGCTGCCAGTAAACTCCTCTACCTTCTGCCGCCAAAAGAGGCGCCGAAGGCCTTCGCAACAAAATCGGCACCGAAGAAGTCGGATTCTTCAACGGCAGGGGCACTTTCGGGTCGAGTAATCGACTCAGAAGAGGATTCGGAGTGTTTTATCGACGCTAATACAGGCAAATTGACCCTTTACAAAAGGAAGATAACTTCGCAGCCGGTGGACTCCTATGTCATCCCCCTGAAGAAGAAAAAGTATCCACAGGACGCCTCAGGCCTCATGGAACCTATACAGTCCCCTCCAAGAGGGAGCCCAACTCCATCTCCAGACCCCTCTGACGGGCAGGGATATGGTGAAGATGACCAATACACTTTCCCAGCTAATGAACCAGATGCACAGCCGGATTCATTTGATGACTTTGGGGACCAAGACACCCATAATGTGGGACAAGACCCACAGCCTTTCAGTACACGTGCATCCCCAACTGAGGATTCTGCAGGTTTCCATGCACTCATTGAAAGGGCAGCTGCTAATCATGATGTGGACATGCATGCTGACCCGGTTGAAGAGGATTTTCTATTTGACACTTTTGCAGTTTCAGAAAGAAATGTAAAGACACTGCCTATGCTCAAGGGGGTCCTCAAGCATGCGGCGGACATCTTTAAAGAACCTACCAGGGCGAGGGTGGTCAATCCACGTATTGAAAAAAAGTACAGACCAGCACCTGCAGACCCTGCATACATTCGGGGACAGTTGCATCTTGACTCCCTGGTGGTCGCAAATGCCCGAAAGAGGGCCAACTCCCAAACAACGGGTGAAGCTCCTCCCCCGGATAAAGAGTCCAAGGTGCTAGAGGCAGGAGGCAAAAGGGTAGCTGCGCAGGCTGCCAATTTCTGGCGTATTGCAAATACACAGGCACTATTGGCACGTTATGATAGGTCGCATTACGACACCCTAGAGCAAATTGTGCAACACCTGCCTCCACAGTTTCAAGAGGGCACCAAAATGATTATACAGGAGGGACAACTGATCTCCAACGCAGCCATAAAGTGTGCACTGGATGCCGCGGACACAGCCGCTAGGACCATTAACACTAGCGTCATGCTGAGACGACAGGCGTGGCTCCGCATATCGGGGTTTAAACCTGACATTCAGACAACCATACTTAATCAACCAGTCAATCCTGATAGACTGTTTGGTCCAGATGTTGACACCACCCTAGAAAAAATTGAAAAAGACACCGAAACTGCCAAATCTATGGGGGCCCTTCAATCACAACAGTTTCGTGGCAATACTTTTCGTCGCTCAGGTGCACGTGGAGTCACCAGAGGACAAATGGGTCAGCAGTCACAATTCTCTAGAGGTGGAGCGCAATCCTCGTACCCCAAACAGAACAAGGGGGGCTACAGAGGAAACAGCACCAGAGGACGCGGCAGAGGGAACAACAACTCACGCGCCTCTACCCCAAGCAAACAGTGACTCTCTGTCACTGCCCCCCGACCACTTAACACCTGTCGGGGGGAGACTACAACAGTTCCTGCCCGTCTGGTTCAACATCACCACAGACAGGTGGGTGCGACAACTTGTTCGGTACGGTTATTGTCTAGAGTTAAAATCCACTCCACCCAACATTCCACCAAGGCAAAGGCCTATGTCCGCAGAGCACTTGCACTTATTGCAGCAGGAAGTGGTGGTGATGCTGCAAAAAGGAGCAATCGAGCTCGTACCAGTGGGGGAGGAAGGCACAGGGGTATATTCCCTGTACTTCCTCATTCCAAAGAAGGACGGTTCTCTCAGACCAATTCTGGATCTCCGTCCCCTCAATCTGTATATACTGTCAGAACATTTCCATATGCTTACACTGCAACAGATTCTTCCCTTGTTAAACCAAGGGGACTTCTTAGCAACCTTAGACCTCAAGGATGCTTATTTCCACATTCCACTTCACCCGTCCCACAGAAAATACCTCAGATTCACAATCCAAGGCAGGCATTATCAGTTCAAGGTCCTCCCCTTCGGAGTCACCACGGCCCCAAGGGTGTTTACCAAGTGCCTGGCGACAGTGGCAGCGCACCTCAGGAGGCAGAACATCCATGTCTACCCCTACCTGGACGACTGGCTTGTTCAAGCCAAGTCGGAACAGCAGTACGCCGCAGACATGTCAACCACCATTCACCTCCTTCACGACTTGGGTTTCTCGTTGAATTACCCAAAGTCGCATCTTCAGCCGGCACATGTCCGGCAGTTTCTGGGTGCGACAATCAATACCCTGACGGCCACAGCTCAACCAAACCAAGTCAGGATAGAGAGCATGCAATCTCTAATCCGAAAGTTCAGACCACAACACTCACTTCCAGCGAGAGTGTTCATGCAGTTGATAGGCATGATGGCCTCCTGCATCTTCATAGTCCCTCACGCACGGTTGCATATGCGCCCGCTCCAAGAGTGCTTAGCGAATCAGTGGACACAGGCTCAGGGACAATTAACAGACCTAGTGTTGGTTACCAGTCGGGCATACGACTCTCTGCATTGGTGGACTCCACACAACCTTTGCAAGGGCCGACTGTTCCAGGAGCCAGTGCCACAGATTGTCCTAACAACGGACGCATCTCTCCAGGGATGGGGAGCTCATCTGCTCAATTTCACAGTGCAGGGACTATGGACAACGCAGCAACAGAAGATGCACATCAACTATCTAGAACTGATGGCGATCTTCATGGCGCTCAAGTCCTTCATTGTACATCTGTGCAACAAAGTGGTGTTAGTCCGGACGGACAACATGACCGCGATGTACTACATCCAGAAGCAGGGGGGCACCCACTCACCGCAGCTGTCTCATCTGGCTCAGAGCATGTGGAAGTGGGCCATTCAGAGGAACATCTTCCTCATGGCGGAGCACCTCCCAGGGAAGGACAATCAGATGGCGGATCTGCTCAGCAGATACAGCCATCAAATGCACGAGTGGGAGATACATCCATCAGTACTCCAGCCGTACTTCCAAAGGTGGGGTCATCCAGAGATAGACCTGTTCGCCACAAGGGAGAACGCAAAATGCCAAAGCTTCGCCGCCAGGTTCCCACACCCGCAATCGCAGGGCAATGCGATATGGATGAACTGGTCAGGCAAATTTGCGTACGCTTTTCCGCCGACACCTCTGATACCACTGGTGGCGAAAAAACTAAGGCAGCACTCGATGACACTCATCCTAGTTGCTCCAACGTGGGCGCGCCAGGCCTGGTACACCACGTTCCTCGAACTCTCAGTGGTTCCGCATCAAAGACTGCGCCTCACGCCCAGGCTTTTGACGCAGAACCATGGAGAAATTCAGCATCCAGATCCGCAACAGCTCAACCTGGCGATCTGGCTCCTGAAGTCTTAGAGTTTGGGTACCTCAACCTACCTCCTGAATGCATGGACATCATCAAGGAGGCGAGGAAACCAACAACCAGAGCATGCTATGCGGCAAAATGGAAGCGTTTTGTCATTTACTGCACCACCAATGACATCAACCCGCTAGATGCATCTATCCCTAACATCATTTGCTACCTGTTGCATCTTTACAAGTGCCAGCTAGCGTTCACTTCGATTCGGATACATCTATCCGCCATCGCAGCTTACCTTCAAAATAGGCAGCATCTCTCTCTCTTCAGAGTGCCTGCCATTAAAGCTTTCCTTGAAGGTCTGAAACGAGTCATTCCCCCAAGAACACCGCCAGCTCCGGTGTGGAACCTCAATGTGGTCCTCACCAGACTAATGGGACCACCATTTGAGCCACTGCACTCGTGTGAACTACAATTCCTAACGTGGAAAGTAGCTTTCCTGATTGCTATTACGTCACTGAGGCGTGTTAGTGAGCTACAAGCGCTCACAATACAAGAGCCATTCATTCAAATTCATCCAAATAGGGTAGTGCTACGTACTAACCCCAAATTCCTTCCAAAGGTGGTGTCACAGTTTCATCTCAACCAAACTATAGACTTGCCGGCATTCTTCCAAAACCCGCAAACGGTAGCGGAAAGAATGCTCCATACGTTAGACGTACGGAGGGCGTTGATGTACTACATAGACAGGACACAACACTTTAGGAAAACAAAACAGCTTTTTGTTGCCTTCTCACCACAACACAAAGGCAACCCGATTTCCAAAGCAGGAATAGCCAGATGGATTGTTAAGTGCATCCAAATTTGTTATCACAAGGCCAAGCGCACTTTAACAATACCCCCAAGGGCGCACTCCACACGCAAATTGGGGGCATCCATGGCTTTCCTAGGGAACATTCCTTTAGAGGACATTTGCAGAGCAGCCACGTGAGTTACACCACATACCTTTACAAAACACTACTGTGTTGACGTGCATTCCAAG
This sequence comes from Lissotriton vulgaris, assembly GCF_964263255.1. Classification (NCBI taxonomy): domain Eukaryota; kingdom Metazoa; phylum Chordata; class Amphibia; order Caudata; family Salamandridae; genus Lissotriton; species Lissotriton vulgaris. Next base: position 1,096,067 of record NC_141690.1, read on the forward strand.
CAGCAAGCTGCTGTAGGACAGGCTGTTCTCAAAACACTTTTTCAGGTTTCTGCAGCTGGCACGGGCAACCGCCGCTGATGGAGGGACTGCTATATATTCTATGCTAAGATATGAATTTAGCAGCCCACATGCCTCGAACTGAATATGCTACTTACCAGTATGCATCTGTTCTTGGCATGTAGGGCTGCTAACATTCATATCGCCCACCCTCCTCCCCGGTGCCTGTCGCAGCTGCAGATATACTATTGTATTCATTCATTAGCATGGACATCATTTACACTTTACGCTCCATCTTCTGCCACAATGGCGAAAAACAATCTGAGGATGGAGCCGATGCCCATGCGCACTGTAGTCCAGGGGAGGAGCCACCTATCTCAGGACACTTCGAAGACTCTTCCAGGACAACAATGTGCGATCATCCGGACCCAACACTAGGCGGCGATCTAATGCTAAGATATGAATGTTAGCAGCCCTACATGCCAAGAACAGATGCATACTGGTAAGTAGCATATTCATTACTGTACGCGGATGATGCTTTGGTGTATCTCCGGGAGCCAGTTCACTCGCTCCCTCGGCTGGTGACAGACCTGGAGCAGTTTGCTGGAGTCTCAGGGCTGCGCGTTAACAAGGCCAAGTCGCATCTATACCCGATCGGCTCAGAGGATGAGAGGGGTGGGTCTCCGCTCCCGGAAGTAGTGTTCCCCTGGGAGTTAGGTGCACTGCGCTATCTCGGGATTTGGATCAGCAGAGACAGGGAAGTTTTTTACCAACACAATATGGGGCGGATAATCCGAGGTCTTCGTGGCAGTTTTGATTTTTGGAACACGCTCCGGCTTTCGCTGATGGGAAAGATCGCCCTTATTAAAATGGTGCTGTTACCTCGCTGCCTTTACACAATGCAGGGCTCGTTTTTTTGAGCTCCCCCACTGGGTCTTTCAGGACCTGGATGCCATGCTGGTTCAATTAATATGGAATGGCAAAAGGTGTCTGGTGAGGCTCGAGGTCATGAAACGCACTTGGGGCAGGGGTGGATTAGAAATCCCTGACCTCTAACTTTATTATTTTGCGTCCCAATTACAGCACGCGGTGACCTGGCTTGATACCGATCCGTCGTGGGAGCGCTCACTCCAGGCTGATACGTACAGCGATAGGCAGTTGGGGGCGCTGTTGTGGCTTGCGATGGACCAACAGGGCCGATGCCCCCCATTGGGCAGGCTGCTGGCGGCCATATGGGGCAGGGTGGTTAACGGCTTCTCCGGGTGCTACCGTTTGCCCCGAAGGCAGATTTCTGGTTGATGCCACCATTTGCCCACATTTATCGACTCATGTCCACTGACAAGTGGAAAGCGGAGGGTTGTCTCATGCTGGCGGATCTGTACCCGGACCAACGGTTTATCACATATCAAGATGCAGTGGACACCTTCGAGCTGGGCCCGGAGCAATTCCTGCAATATGCCAAGATCATGGCGACGGCGCGACATCTATGGCCACGTTCCTGGACGCCCCTAGCCACACACACACCTTAGTCACACTGATAGCAATGGCGGGAGGGCGGAAACTGGTACTCACCTGTATAGGGCACTTAGAGAAGACAGACAGGGTACACCGCTCCCAATAGAAAGTAGGTGGCAGGAGGTGAGCCCCCACGAGATTACACCACACGATTGGTAGAAGATACATGAGGGGGTCCGTAAAGTGGCGGTCTCCAATAGATTCAAACTGATCCAGTTTAATATGGTCCACATGACTTACCTGTCACCTAAACGCCTCCATGCTATTGATAACACTAGGACTCCACGGTGCCCCAGGTGCCAGTACGACCCAGCAGATTTCTCACATATAGTTTGGGGATGCCCCATTATACAGAAATACTGGACAACCATTATAGATCGGAATAGAATAACAGGATGGAGGGTGGCCCTGGAACTGCGTACGTGTCTCCTAGGATTGCTTCCCCCGGACCCAAACGTAAAACTAGCCGGAAATTCCTGATGTTGGGCCTTGTGGTGGCTAGGAGGCGGAAAGCAATTCACTGGCTGTCACCTGCTGGGCCGATGGTGGAGAGCTGGGCTTCAGATCTGAGGGAGTGGGCGATGGCGAAGGAGGTCCACATACACAACACGAGGAGGGATACCAAACTCCCGGAGGTATTGCAGGCATGGGGGTTATTGATCCAGGAAATTGGGAGCAGTGCCCGGGATTCTACGCAGATAGTGTCCTCTTCTGTTAACCACGAGGGAACTGCATCCCCAGACGGGAGGAGGAGCGGGAGGTCGCCCCTGTTTGAGAAGGTGCGATGGGACCCTTTTGACTCGATGGGCCCGGTAGGGGGGTGAGTACTGGGAGGGAGGGAGGGGGTTCTAGTTACACTATTTATGAGAATGAGACGGCCAATGTTTGCGCCACTTGCTGATTTACTGTTCGCTACCGCTGCAACTCGAATTGAACTCGAATTGGACTGCCAGTCGCCGGCGTGGTTGCTGACGGCTTGATTGGTATTTTTACGTTGACAATTATGTTTTCTTTGGTTTGAATCTTAAGCAGTCGGCCTGTAAGAGGTTGTAGGCATCATGCAGTGTTCAACAAAGCCTGCCTAAATTAAGGTTTTTGAAAACTCAAAAAACAAAAAAAAAACCATAGCTCATTAGAAGGTGGTACAGGCCCCCTGCAATTGCCTTGCACACATCTGTCCTTTACTCCCTTCCGGTCTTGCTCGGCTGCATCCCACTCTCTTTAGAGCAGGTTACACTGACCTATTACCTGAATCACCCTGCTATCTTTCCTGATAGTTCCCCTAGCTCTTCCTGTTCGTATTATGACTCTTGCTCCATCGTCACACAGTCTCCGGACTCCATTGCATAAATATACTGATTATTTCATTTGTGGAGAAGTGTGGCTCAATGGTTAGAGTGGCAGACCCTGATGCAGAGGTCTAGCCCGGGACCAGGGTTCAATTCCCCGCCTCGGCGGGTCTTGGGCTCAAAATTCCACAGACCTGATAATTCTCGCCTCTGTGCCTATTCCAATCATAGAGTCCCACTTTGCAACTCTGGGCAATAGCTTGCTTAATCTCCACAACGGCCTCCACAACGCTAAGGATGCCTGGCCTCCACATTGGGGGTGCCCAGGAGTGGACGCCTCACATGGAAAGCCAGAATGGGTTCCACAGCGGTATTCGTACAAGCGCCTTGAGACCCTTGCGGGTGAGTAGTGCGCTATACAAGTATCAATTTACAATTTACATTTGTGATGTACTGTTCTTTCTTAGCCATGCTGCAACCTTCTCTCTTGATTGTATGGAGCTCTGTAATTGTGTTTTATAAATTTAATTAACATCTTTTTTTTAATGTAGACAATTGTTAATAATTTAATACAAAGAACTGTGTGAGGTGGCCTCATGCCCAGGATTATCCTTAGGTGCTAAAACCTTAACTTTAAGAGAATTTATGCAACTCTAACTTTATCCAAACGCCCCCTGATTGTGAATCTTGCTGACATTACTTTTGTACGAGAATGACCTCTACTCCACATTTATACAGAACTAGCAGCCCGTCCCGACGTTGTCCGGGAGCAAAAGGCTGCTTCAGGGCCGCAGCCCGTCCCGACGTTGTCCGGGGGTCCCCTGGAGCGCAACCGCCACCTTCAGGGCCCCCAATCAGCCAAACCGCCACCTTCATGGCCCCCAATCATCTGCACACAGTTCACCGCTCCTCCCTGCGCTAACGAGCCACTCCTCCCCACGCTTCACTTAGCCGCACACGTTTCGTCTACTCCTAGCACTTCACTGAGCCGCACACGTTCCGCCTCCTCCCAGCACTCTGCGCTTCACCTACCTCAGCCCGACTTCACCGCTCCTTGTTCCGCCTCCTCCCATTGCTTCAGTCAGCCGCACACGTTCTGCACCTACCCCAGCCCGACTTCACGCTCCTCGTTCCGCCTCCTCCCATTGCTTCAGTCAGCCGCACACGTCCCGCTCCTCCCAGCGCTTCATCTATCTCAGCCCGACTTCACCGCTGCTGTCCGCCGCTCCTCCCCGCGCTAGATGGTGTCAGCATGCACGTCCACGTTGTTTGCTCACACGGCCGGCGCTACTTCTTAGGAAAGACTTTTTTTTATTGTTTATTTTTTAAATAACATTTATTTTTTATTTTGTATAGCCTATGTCCATCTACAGGACCCCCCCTTTCCAACGCTGTATTAGATGTTGCGATTGGTTGTGTACTTTTCGAGTTTACCTGTCTCAAATGACACAGTTCTCTCTTTATAATAGTAGTATAGATGACATGGGAGGAATCTATACCTCCAGAGCTGTGGCTTTTTTTTTAACAATTCAGTAAAAACATCACGCTCTTTGAATCCCTGGGCTATGCTGTAGAATCACTTTTTGTGAGTAGTTCCAATGTATCCTTTTTCTTCACTGAACGTGACTTGCAATGGTATAGTATGGGTTGAAAGACCCAAGGCCTGTTATCCATTAATAATTATCCCCATCATTCATGCTAGCCTTATGTTTAACAATCTTGCCAGCTCTAGGTTGGCCTGGTTTGTATTTTTCTGAGTTGAAAAGTCTGAATTTGTAGAATCTCAGGCAGCTAAATGATATTGACGCACTACTTTATTCACCCTTATTTTCACCCCAAGGGCCATGGGTTTGGCACTGAGAAGGAGCTAAGTTGATTTTACTTCAAAATGAACATGAGTCTCTTGACCAGTTAGATCTCCCTAAGACTCAGCTACTCACATTAAACTGCCAAACAGTAGAGAACTGATCTCTTTGGGTGCTGAATCATCGTTTCTCTCACTTCTGTCCAAACTCTGCATCGATTAACATTATCCGGAGTCCTAGTATCCCAAAACAGCAACCCCGCCGTATACGCGCCCATTTTTTTTATTAAAGTCTACCCTTTTTATCAAGCCTGATCTTGTTATTGTTAAAAGCACATACGCACAATTTTTTGTTGACTAGTTTTAGGCTTGGACTTTTACATTTTATGATGGTATATCCCCGGGTAAGAAACTGGGGTCATCCTCTGGAGCACTGTGGCTGCAACAGACTGTCTCCACAGGATACCCTGCATTTTTAAATATGTTGTACGTTTTATGAGTTTCCAAGAAAGGCGTTTATCATACCTTTGTTAAAAAAACACGTAGCATTCCGCTCTCTTGTATTTCCAATTGTTACCTGAAAGTAGTCATTTTTAATGTGGTATGTTTTCTGAAAGCCGCCATGAGATTGAGGGAAACTTGTGATCCATTTTATTACTGATTGGATTTTATGAGCTTGGATATGTATTTGTTGTTATAAACACGTATTTTATGTGTGCGATTTAATCTCTGTTTGTACATTTTATGGATTTGATGTTGAACGTGCTTGTATGGTTTTATGCAAAGAACAGAATAAAGCGTGTTTTAATTTAATTTGACTCAGTGGAGTCAAATCCTTCACATGCCATGTTCGACCTGATCAGAGGCCTCTCTGAAGTAACTGTGACATCATGGAATGATTCACTTACCTTCATAATTCATAAAGCACCCCAGCAGACACAATAGACAATGCTATGGTACTCGCAAATTCGATCAGGCTTACCTTTGATGCTTCAATACGCATCTGAGTCAGATGCGCACTAGATACAGGCTAAATAACTAGCCGCGGTGGAAACAGAAGGCAGTTCAGTACCCGGTGTTACGGAGAGAAATGCAAACCAAGAGGCATTTTCACCTCCACAGTAAAGAGATGCTAAAGAAAATACTTTCTGGAGCACTTTAAAGAAGGACACCACTTCCAAATATAAATGAAGAAGGAAAACTGCATCATCCCAGGAGACTTGAGTGATGACAGAAATAAATTTGAATATTTTACGTTCTGTCATCAGGCCACATGAAAAATATATCAAGCAGGTCTAGCCAACTATATTTGTCTTTGTATATCTCTTCTTGAAAATGGTAAAGTGATAAGGTACTAAGTTTCCTCATTTAATTAAATGTCGTGTGAATTTTGGCAAAAATGGCATAAATTACTATGCCAATAAGGTCCCTTTGAATTTTATATCACTTGTTTCGGCAGTGTAGCTTTCATTGTTTACATGTCTGCAGGGAGGAATTTGCCAAATTCATGCTTTTGCCACGGTTATAAAGTTTACGATTTTTTTTTCATAGGGTTCGAAAGGGCCCCAGGCCTGCCATGCATTTCTGGTGATTGTTTCTGAATTTCCGGTCAAGATCCATGTGTAGAGAGAGCAGTGGTGGCCGGCATGGCTCGCGGGGGCGGGGGAGTGTATCGCGCAGGGGATGTGGGTGTATCGCGCAGGGTTTGGGGGTGCATCGCGCAGGAGTTGGGGCCGCAAAATAAAAAAAGAATTTTAAACGTACATTGCTGCTGGGTCCCGCGTCTCTGCTCGTGCTCTCCTCGTCGAACTCGAGGAACAAGAATCACAGCCAGGCCCCACTGACCAATCGCAATGCACCATTTTGATTGGTCTTGGTCAAGCTTCCTGGTTCGACGCTCAACCAGGGAATGGGGGCCTGGGTATGTGCTCCAATCAGGCTGTAATGCAGCCTGCATGTAGAACAGGGAAACTGCGCATGCTTGTGTAGTGCGGCCCGAGAGGGCCAGCCAAACAGTCAGGTTCACTTACAAGTGGTCAAACCACTCCTCCCCTGCTCTGCTTCGAGAGCAGAGCAGCCCCGCCCACCTGACCGCATAGCAGGACAGGCATAAAAGGATAACTTAAAGTTATCATTTGATGTTTGTTCTACGCACTGCTTAAAAGCAGTGGACGATGCTCCTCTGCCATAGTGGAGGAGCTGCCACTGGTGTAGAGCACAGAACTACTGTTCTTTGTAGGCTTAGTTCCAATATTAAGAAGCAGTCTACATTAATGATACCTTGAGGTGTGCAGACCTGTGACCTCAATGTAGAATAGCTCCTTAGATGGGCTCATTCCTTGTACGGTGGAAACACTTGTTATAATGCAGGCACAAGTGACTATCTACAGGATCGTGCTCTTTAACATCAAATGCTGTTTGTAAGTAATACTGGTTTTCAGTTCCACAATGTATCTGCTGGGAATAGCTGGAAGCACAAAGGTTGTCATAATAAATACTTCTTGTTGGTTGTGAAAACACACATTGGTTAATTATTGCGGTCTCGCTCATACAGCGTCAGCTGTCTGTTGGGAAACAGCATTGTATACCATACTATGGAGCACCAATCTTTGCTCAAGATTGGATGGCTTTCGTGCCGGTCTCAGTTGTTTTGCTCCTATATGTTGCTTTCTGTGTTTGACCCGCCAGCAGAAGTTTTTTGCTTTCACCGCCAGTAGAATTGTAATTCTTCCTTCTCCGAAGCAGAATTACACACAGAATCAATCATGTTTGAACCAATCACCTGGTAACCAGTAAGAATGATGGTGCTCTGCTATTATTGGTATAGTAAATGTAAACAAAATGGTACAAAATGGTGCTTCAGGAAGATAAAGGTGGCCGGTTACCACAGCCACTGAAATCCACTATGTGGAAAAAACTTCAAACGGACCCCTCCGAGCACACTAGAATTATTTAAATCAATGTCCACTTATTCCATCTTCATGTAAATGGTGATTCAGTAAGATCATCGGATAAAAAAGTCTTCCAAATGTATAGTCTTCCAAAAGGTTTATTCAAAAGTTCTTATTCCAAAATCCAATCATGAATAACAGCCAACACGTGTTTCGTCTTGCTAATTATAGCAATCGACTTCTTCAGGGCTGAAACCCAAATAACAATGTATAAGTAAATGGCTAGGAAGTTATTTAAGTAATTAATGACACTAATACACTGATAAGGTTAAACATCCTTAGCCATAAACTCGTGACAGAAGGAAAATTGAAGACAAAGAACCAAATTCCAAGAGAAACTAATCACCCAAAGTTGGTGCACTAAAATAATCCGGAAGGACTCTCTTCTTTTCAGTCATCCTACTCAGACCGCTTTATCTAAGCAGTCTCTGATGGTACTCCTCTTTTGTTTGTTTATTCAAAATAGTATCCTACATTCACAATCGTCAAGGTAAAGTTGAGGTTTGTAAGATCAGTTTCGAATTTCCTAAAATAGAATAGATCATGTATGTAGTATGTAGTCTACTCGTGATTCCCAGAGTTAAACTTAAATCAATTATAATTCAATATAACCTATCAAAACAAGATACTAACATTCAATCCAGTAAATCGATAGAATAGGGGCTTTTATTTTTTTTGATGGACTATACTTATTACTTTATCCTCTTTACAGAATCCTTATACCAAGAGGATTATTGTGGACACTTATGACTATTGTGGATACTTACGAATATTGGGAAACTTGGAGCTTTTGGCTATGACCTGTATGGAGGTGAGAGAGCTCTTTTTGGTGGGGGTGCCATAATTTTGTCTATTGTAATAGTATGAGGGGTGCCCTATTTTTACATTGTTGTACGGTTATGAGTTTCGAGTACGTTATCAGTACATGAACTAAGTACTGTGGGCATCTCATAAATATGATGCAATATTGATTGAGTTATTAGTTCGGTTGGAGGTGGAAAGTATAATAACCTATTTTATCGATTTACTGGATTAAATGTTAGTATCTTGTTTTGATAGGCTATATTGAATTATAATTGATTTAAGTTTAACTCTGGGAATCTCTGGGAATCATGAGTAGACTACACACTACATACATGATCTATTCTATTTTGGAAATTCGAAACTGATCCCTGATGGAGATTTTTGCCTTTTGACCCATACCTCTTGGAAGAGGGTCACCTATATAGTTCTTGAGACTACATGCAACACATTCACTCTCTTGAAGGCAGTCTCAAGCAGAGCAAACGTCCTGCTGTATAATATAAGGAGTGGATCCGCATATCATAGGACTCTCTCTAAAGCCTAGGACTATTCTGCTATTTACCATCTTTGAGCCCTGAAGAAGTTCCTATATGGAACGAAACGCGTCGGCTGAGGCCTTTTAAGAATCTTTTGAAACAAAATAAAAAGGACTATTTTTGAAAATTAAAGCTCTTTGGACTGATTCTTAGTGCACTGTCTCTGTTCTGAAAAATCCTTGTGTATCTGTCGCTACAGTGGAGCTTTGGTGCGGCAAGCTCGAAACGTGGTTGTGCACTAACCCCAATAAACCTTGATTTACTTTGAAACGGAAGTGCTGGACCTGTGTCAGCCATACAGTTCTTCTATTTGCTGTTCCACAAGTTCTAGTTTGGCTGCTATTGCTGCTTAGATACAGTCTCCTCATTGTGTTCATCAGCAAGCAGGCTTCTTTATTCGTTATTCCTGCCTGTGAAAATGTATGTGCAGATACCGTTTTCTGCAGCCATCAATGAATTTGCCATTCTCTACTCAAACACATGTGCAGTCAAGCTAGGGATTTTGTACACTTGGGGAAGTCCAACTCTGGCAAAAAGTTAGGAAGCTGACCAAGTTGCATAGTCGGGACAGCCTGGGCATGGAAGGCTGTTTTATACGCCAAATAGGGCAGAGGGGTGTATTCTAGAACACTGCATGTTCTATCTTCATATATGTAAGATGTTACACCCTCCTGAGTTCTCTAAAGGAGAAAGCCAAGCTGACCACTAGAAACTGACCTTTTTGGCCTTTAAGACCATTCAGTGTAGCTTTATAAAGCATATTCAAATGAAACACAAGGCTGGTAATGTTTTGGGCATATTGCATTCAAAAAAAGTACAGAAGGTCTTTGTGCAGTATTGAGCCTTACGAGGTGATCAAATGCATACTTTCAGATTACTTCCGTTAGACCAATAGCGCTGATTTTAGCTGCATTTTAGATGGATGACTGGACATGTTGAATGGAGCCAAGGATGTAGGCTACTGGATCTTGATATTTCATTATTTGAGAGGCACCATCAGTTTCACAGTGAATTTATTAGTAGCTCCAAACGATGATCCTGTGGATAGGTCGAGCCCTTATTTGTTAATATCAATTCTCAAGCATAAATTATTGCACATTATTTACTCACTGAACCTTATCAGGCAACACTTGTTTTGCAATACTTTAGATCGTTTCTTTGGGCCAAAGTTCAACACTCACAGTTTATTTCCACTTATTTCTCTATAATGAATAAAATAAATTTTAATTAGTTATTGATGTCCCATATTCAATAAGAAGCAAATTATATTCAAACACGCTACCTCCTTATATTTTAGACTGCATTTACTTTGTGAGGAATATGCCTCTTTTTTTCCGCATTCCCTCAAACTGCATGTTACAACACAGTCGTTACAACGACCGTGTTGTAACAACGCATACCATTACCCCGCAACTCGTAACAACGACTTGCAGAGGGGGCGCTGGATGTTGGAATAGTATAATTTATTATTCCAACTCTGGTGTGTGCGGACAGTAGGGAAGGTGTTGGATTTTAAATTCAACACCTTTTCCCCCCTCCGCAAGTCGTAAAGACTTGCGGGGAAATGGTATGCGTTGTTACACTGCGTTGTAACAACATGTGGGGTAACGGATGCGTAGTAAGGGGTGTTTACCCTGTGTGAGTACCATTGATAGATAAAGTTATTTCGCTATTTATTTAGTTAAGTCTTCTAGTTACTTTTGATAATCTGCATCATTCTTCCTTTAGTAGATGCAATCTTCTCCTCCTGTGTTATGAAAGGAAAGATTTCAATGTTTAGAAAGCCACAGGATATTCCTGTGTGTTGTGAAAAGGAGAAGTGTTATCGACCCTTAAGCAGTATCATGATCTAGACTCTTAATGTAGTCTCGCAGATGGCATGAGATACCTATACATTCTCTTAAATGTATGATTGTTTAATCACAGTTGTCATTCAAAGGCATTGTATGGCTTTGGACTCCCTGTGCAACCGGGCATTTTCTTAAAAACTATACACTGAGTCTGTCTTTATATTTCAGATTTAATTACATTTTAGTAGTTTGGTTTCATCCTAGATCTAAGCTTTTCTGACCGCTCAAAAGGAAGCTGTGCTCTATTTTCTACCAAGTCATTCAGTTGTGTTTTTGGTTTTACACTTTTTATATTCCCTTGCATTCAGAGTGTAGAACAACAACAAACACGTTTCAGCTGCACATACAAGATTCTCATTTCATGCCTGGAGTTTTACAGCTTCTTCCCTCTGCTAGTTATTTGAAATTAGATTTCAGACTCTGAATCAAGACCCATCTCTACAGTCTTGTCTCGCAGAAGGCTTCTTCTTCCTGTCAAGGATAGGTTTACACATTTGTTGTAGAACGCCCAGCAATCACTTGTGACAGGAGTTTGATCTGTTGGAACTGACGGTTTTTCTCCATTAACTAGAACCTGTTTTCTTGTTTTCTAACATCTGCTTCTTTGGTCACCCAGCTAAGCTACACTTACCCATTGGATGGCATATTGTCCCACTGATAGCTTGGAGACCCAATGGCTTTATAGTCCAAGTGTGTCCATATAGCAGGACTCCAGAGCAAGTGTGTGTTAAAGAAATGTGTAGGCCATTGCACCTTATTTGTTTGCATTTAGTTTTCCATGCTTTTTCACAACTTACGTTTGGCTTGGGATAGCTGGTAGTCATAACTATTTGTTTTAATCAAAGTGTGCACCTACAGACACAAATGGTAGATTCAACTGTGTTTGGTTAACATACTATTTCTAGAGAGCCTTTAATGGTAGGTGCTAGTTACCTATTTGTCTTCAAAAGTAATAGTAATGCTAATAGTTAAAACGTGGAGTAAATGCAAAAATGATGTACATTGATTCTTAACGTAAGATGGAGAGGGCTGCTCGGCAATTGAAAACTGCTTACTTGGATATTGACAATGATATTTTTCAAATAATTGGTTAACTGTGCAGACTAGTTCTTAAATTTATATCAAACCCTTTAATTTATTAGCTTTGCATTTTAATTGAAAATCACTGACAAAAGTTAAATACCATTTTGGGAAATGGCGAGTGAGCAAGTCGTAATACAACATTCTGCACTATCGCTCTTGAGCACATAATAGGAAGATTTTTTTCATTTGAGGCATAAGGCACACAAATCTCTTCATGCAAACTAGGACTTCATTCACCCATCGCCCCACAACCCCAACTGTTGATATATTCTGCAGCGTTCTGTGGCTGTTTCTATTGTAGCTGCTGTGGTCTACAGTTGGAGCTGTTAACTACGTTTGGATCTGTTAAGTACTGTTAGTGCGTTCGTCTACTGTTGTAGCGATTATCTACTATTAAAGCTGTTAGCTACTGTTAAAGCTGTTATGTAATTGTTGCTGCTTTTACTTACGTTGTAGCTGCTATCTACTGTTTGATCTGGTATCTACTGTTAGTGCTTTTATCTACTGTTGTAGCTGTTAAATATTGTTAGCCTGTTATGCGGGTGCTTTTACCTGCAGTTGGTGCTTTTATCTACTGTTAGAGCTAGTGTCTGTTCTTGGTGCTGTTATCTCTTCTTGGAGCTGTTAGCTACTGTGCTGCTATCTACTATTGCTATATACTGTTGATGTTTTATCTACTACTGTGGCTGTTTATGGCCTGGTATGTACTGTTGGAGCTTTATCTCCAGACGGTGCTTTTTTACTGTTGAATCTGTTATCTACTGTTAGAGTTGTTATGTACCTGCTGTTGTGTTTACCCAGTGTTGCAGCTGTTATCTATTGTTAGTGCTTTTATCTACTGTAGAGGGTGTTAACTACTGTTAGACATGTTAGGTACTTTTGGTGCTTTTATCTCCAGATGGTGCTTTTATCTACTGTTTGAACTGGTGTCTATACTTGGTGCTGTTATCTCTTTTTGTGGCTGGTTTACACTGTGTTGCTATTTACTGTAACTATCTACTGCTAGTGCTTTTATCTATTGTTGTAGCTGTAACTACCACTAGACCTGCTATGTACTGTTGATGCTTGTATCTACTGTTAGAGCTAGTGTCTGTTCTTGGTGCTGTTATCTCTTCCTCGAGCTTTTAGCTACTGTGCTACTATCTACTAGTGCTATGTACTGTTGGTGGTGTTATTTACTGATGTAGCTGTTAACTACTGTTTGACTTGTTATGTTCTGTTGGCGCTTTTATCTTCCGCTGGTGATTTTATCTTCAGTTGGAGTTGGTGTCTATTCTTGGTAATGTTATCTCTTGTTTGAGCTGGTATCTACTGTTTGAGATGCTATGTACTGTTGGTGCTTTTATTTACTGTTGGGTGGTGGAAACTGATCGACCATCTTCAGACATGAATGGCGCAGAGTGGAAATTAACACGTTTCGTGATATTCGTGATAATTTTATATTTACCACTGCAATTTTCCCTCCTACCTGCAAGAGTCTACACAATGTGCTTAAGCTCATAACTTTAAAATATATATATTTTTACTCTGTAAGCCAAAAACAAACAACATGAAATACACAAACAAAAGGTCCCTCAGTGCAGTGGCAGTATGCTTCCCAGAACGGAGGCCAGTACCAATCATTTGCAACTTATTCAGTGCATCAGCCATCAAGTTTCATGTTGCGTAGAACAGGGCCCGCACTTACTATGGTAGAAGTGATGAAGAGGGAACAATCTTCAGCTCCCTCCAATGTACAGTATCATCTTCTGCTTAATGATTTGCCTTGACCTTATGACTCTCTTCTGCCACTGACAGACCTGCACATCCTATTACCACTTCACCTGGGAGGACCCGTTGTGGTGACCAAAGAATATAGTCCGCGGCATACCCAAGGCTGCAGCCGTGCGTTTCATTTCCTCTGTTGAGTTGGTGCAAACCAAGGAAACCGTATTTGACATTCAGTTGGACCAGGTTACCAGGCACAGAGACAATTCACTGTTACCGGAGGCTTCCAGCTCAGGTGGTTGTAATCAGCACTAATATTCTACCCTGTCCTGGAACGTCCTAGGCAGAGTTGGAGTTAGATGGACCTTAATCAAAAAATTATGCTGTGCTATGCTTACCCTCTTTATAACTACATCCTATTGTATTGGTCTGACTGCAGCTATTTGGGAAGATTCCGTTTTTTTGCTGTCCGAGCATTTAATTTCCTTCTTCAGGGACGATATTTTGCTTGAAGGGCAGTTCTATATTTCAGTTTTGTACAAAAAAATACAGTATTATGTGAATTGCTCTGTATGAGTCGAATTACTATTTCTGCTCATTTCACCTTAAAACGAAAGGTCACAGAAAGGTTGTCTATTGTGCCCGCGGCTGGGTGACGATATTCTTATAATCTCTTTCCTGCGTATTTTGTAAGATGGAGGCAAATGGAACAGACAAAATTAATTAATCAAATTCCATGGTTGGTAGAAAACAGAGTATTACAATTTTATGGTTAAAGCAGAGCAAAATGGTATTGTCTGGTGTGGACATTGCGACAACATTGAAAAACATGCAGTAGATAGGGAACTCGATCACCCTCAAACGCACTGTTATTCTTTCAATTCACTTCTTTTTTTTTTTTATCTTCTTTCTGCATAAAATGGTAGCCAGATGGCTTCCTTTATCATCTGCAGCATTTACGTCGCTTCGTTTTATGCGCCTCTCCAGGATTGTCTGCTTGTTACAAATCAAGCCAATTGTTGGAAGCGGTCCTTGGCATGTTGGTGCCCGCTTCGCTTAAAATTAGTAAAAATAAATATAAAGGGAGTATTTTCCAGGGACAGCTGTGCTTATGAGAGAGAAAGGGCTGCCCCATTTATGTGGTAACACGGCTACCTTCGAAGGGAAAAATAGAGTTCTGAAGGGAGGCTATTTGAAATGAGGCTTCCCGCCCACATTTCAGCATTAGATTGATCACCTAATAGTAAAAGGGCACTGCTTTGCTTTGACACAGAGTTTGAGCTGTTCATTTCCTCAATCAATCAATCAATCATCGTATTTATATAGCGCACTACTTACCCAGAGGGTCTCAAGGCGCTGGGGGCGGGGGGTGGGGGGGGGATCCGCTACTGCTCGAACAACCAGGTCTTGAGTTGCTTCCTGAAGGCGAGGTGGTCCTGGGTCAGGCGGAGGTGGGTGGGGAGGGAGTTCCATGTCTTGGCGGCGAGGTAGGAGAAGGACCGTCCCCCTGTGGTGACTCTGCGGATGCGGGGGACGGCGGCGAGGGCGTGGCTGGTCGAACGAAGCTGGCGTTTGGGAGCGTAGAAGTTGAGGCGGCTGTTGAGGTATCCTGGGCCTTGGCTGTGTAGGACTTTGTGTGCGTGGGTGAGGAGACGGAAGGTGATTCTATTGTTGACCGGGAGCCAATGCAGATCTCTCAGGTGTCCGGAGATGTGGCTGCGACGGGGGATGTCCAGGATGAGTCGTGCTGAGGCGTTCTGGATCCGCTGGAGTCTCTTCTGGAGTTTGGCGGTGGTTCCGGCGTAGAGGGTGTTGCCGTAGTCCAGACGGCTGGTGACGAGGGCCTGGGTGACCGTCTTCCTGGTCTCGGTGGGGACCCACCGGAAGATCTTACGTAGCATGCGCAGGATATTGAAGCACGACGAGGAGACAGCGTTGACTTGTCTGGTCATGGAGAGGGAGGAGTCCAGGATGAAGCCCAGGTTGCGTGCGTGGTCTGTTTGTTTGGGTGCGCTGCCTAGGGCGGGGGGCCACCAGGAGTCGTCCCAGGTGGAGGGTGAGGATCCCAGGATGAGGACTTCCGTCTTGTCCGAGTTCAGTTTCAGGCGGCTGTTCTTCATCCATTCGGCTACCTCTTTCATCCCTTCGTGAAGGTTGACTCTGGCGGTGGCGGGGTCGTTGGTAAGGGAGAGGATCAGCTGGGTGTCGTCGGCGTAGGAGATGATGTTGAGGTTGTGCTGGCGTGCGATGTCTGCGAGGGGGCTCATGTAGATGTTGAAGAGGGTTGGACTGAGTGAGGAGCCCTGAGGGACGCCGCAGATGACTTCGGTGGCTTCAGATCTGAACGGGGGGAGGCGGACTCTCTGTGTTCTTCCGGCGAGGAAGGAGATGATCCACTCCAGTGCCTTCTCCTGGACTCCGACGTTGCTGAGGCGTTGTGCTAGGGTACGATGGCAAACAGTGTCAAAGGCCGCGGAGAGGTCGAGGAGGATGAGGGCCGCTGTTTCTCCGTTGTCGAGCAGCGCTCGGATGTCATCTGTGACTGCGATCAGGGCGGTCTCGGTGCTGTGGTTGGCCCGGAAGCCAGACTGCGAGGGGTCGAGGGATCCATTCGTCTCGAGGAAGGCGGCCAGCTGTTTGTTGACGGTCTTCTCGATGACTTTTGCAGGAAACGGGAGCAGCGAGATGGGGCGGTAGTTCTTGAGGTCGGTGGGGTCAGCCGATGGCTTCTTGAGTAGAGCGCTGAGTTCGGCGTGCTTCCAGCTCTCCGGGAAGGTAGCGGTGTCGAAGGAGGTGTTGATGATGTCCCGCAGGTGGGGTGCGATGATAGCGTCGGCCTTGTTGAAGACGTGGTGAGGGCAGGGGTCGGTCGGAGATCCGGAGTGGACGGAGTTCATTGTGCGGATGGTGTCTTCGGTGCTGATCGGAGTCCAGGCGCGGAGGGTGGTGGTGGGGGGAGAGGTGGTTCGGTCGTGGTGCTCGTCGGTTGAGTGCTGAAGCTGTTGTGTATGTCCGCGATCTTGTTGTGGAAGTAGGAGGCGAGGGAGTTGCAGAGGTCTTGCGAAGGAGTGATGTCGTTGTTTCCGGCGTTGGGGTTGGAGAGCTCTTTGACGATGTTGAAGAGTTCTTTGCTGTTGTGTGCGTTGTTGTCCAGTCGTTCCTTGAATGCAGTTTTCTTGGCATTTAAACCCTGTGCTGATTGGTGAACTATAACTATCAAAGTTCTTAATTAGTAAAAAAAAAACATAAGTGCCAGGGCTCTCGTCAGGAGTCCACTGCAACTTGCACCACCCACTGCCCCACCAGCGCTGCCAATGACAGTACCAACACAACTAATCATCCAAGTGTGACAATTCAGACTTTACATATATATTAAAAAGGACTAATGCATTCCTCCCAAGCTAGACTTTAGCTTTGGTTGGCAATAATTAGTGATATTAATGAATATTTAATTATTAAGCAACTGTTGTGCCCTCACAAAATTAGACAATCCACTGGCGTAACGAAGATTGAGGGGGCCTCCCTGCACGGTGTGAAGGGGGCCCCCCTCCGTGCTCTATCAGGAGCTCTCTGTCCAGAGTTTAGTGTCGAGGGGGCCCCCTGGAGCTTAGGGCCCCCCCGCACCGCGGGGGCTGCAGGGGCCTGTGTTACGCCCCTGAGACAAACTGCGGCAATAAGAGGCAGGCTAATATAAAAGCCGGCGTTGATAATAAGGTGCCAGTGCCGAGCACCAGAAAACACTGGCTCAAATTAATCACTGAACTATCACTACCATCTGCTGACTGTTACCAGGCCCAGTAAAGGCTTTTGATGATCTGAGTCCATTTCACCTCATTTAATCATCACATTGAGTGTAGAAGTGCTGCTCTTGTTTGCAGTGTCATTGAATCAGAACTATCCTGTCCTTACCAGGAGAGAAGTCCATTACCATCACAGTGCCGCTACCTGACTTTAGGGAAATTAAATAGCTTTTATTTTGAGCACCTGTCATAAGAATAAAGCTACTAAGTAAGTTAAGGGTTCTGATAACTTCTCACCACTTAATTGCAATTTTGGGTCTTGCAATGTATTTATTCTCCTGAATTCCACCCTCTATTCACATTTCTAAACTGTTGTCTTACCTACCCTCAAATTGCCTCGCTTTTCTATATTTTAGGGAGCCTGCAGTTGTAAATCATGTGTACTCTTTCACACATCTCTGCTCGGTTCTTTCTTTCTGGATTATCTGTTAGCTCTCCGGTTGCTCTGCAAACTATGTACTGCTATGTCTATCTGGCAGAGGTTTGTTACCTCCTTCCATGAGGTTATCTTAAACATCCCATACTCGCATACATATAGAATCGCATCAAATGGGCAAAGATACCTTGAAACATAAAACCCACCTAAGCCAACCAATGTGCAACTGTACTCCCAGCACAACAAAACAAATGGCAATGCCCTTCAGCAGACACATCCATTTTATGAAACTCTGCATAGACTCATAACAGGCATCTAATACAATCCATCACTATGTAATACATTTGATACTCGAGCCTTGTTAGTCACTATCTAATATAATTAGGCTGACCAGATATTGAAAACCTAAAAAGAGGACGTTTCACAAACCTAGAAGTGGGATCACTATTTCACATTAACCGAGGAGCACAGAATGACTTAAAAGACATTCCTCACCAACCTAGAAAACGAAGAGAACGAGGCACCAAGGAGGATAAATGAAATGCAAATTCACTGAGTATTATCTGTATTCATTAAATTGATTTCTGAAAAGGCTGGTAACTAATCTTGCATTGAAACACAAAGGCTTGTCTCCCTTTGTATTCGTTCAATCATACCCTCTGAAAATGCCGGTACATGGTGCTGAATTGAGTGTAATCTACTTGGACAAATGATCAAAACTTGGGGTTGTCGCTTAAATACTGTAAATATAATTCACTTCTAAGAAGTAAAAAAAAAAACTCAACCAAACTTCTCAACAGACCTCTTTGACTCTTGTCAGAGAGAATTTCAAAACCATGACCGGCGCCCAGATGCGGAATGCACTTTGAGATTATACCAATGGTGACATTGCATTGTACACATTGATTTATCAT
Source organism: Lissotriton vulgaris (assembly GCF_964263255.1). NCBI lineage: Eukaryota > Metazoa > Chordata > Amphibia > Caudata > Salamandridae > Lissotriton > Lissotriton vulgaris. The sequence goes on from NC_141690.1 coordinate 1,114,693, forward strand.
AGCATACCACAAAAATCTCACATTCTGTATGGCCCAAAACATTTTCTTAAATGTTGTGATGGTGTGATTTGTGTCTAAGACTTTTACTATGTAATATAATTAATATCGAATGGCACTTATTTGCCACTGCACGGATTTTTGGCATAGTCTAATAGTTGTATTAATTATAGCCATCTGGATGTGCTACATGTTAGTCAATAAGCGAGTGAAGAACAGTGTGTGTTTATCTTTAGTGCATTTAGTTTATCATTGAAGTAGTCTGCTAGTCGAAAACTATACGCTTAATTACTATGTAAATATCCCACCTACATTACACCAATGATCCATGAACAAAGTAAAAGGCATTTGAATCATTATTCAAGGCATTCGTTTGAAAATATTCAGACTAGAAAACGTGTGCTCGCCCTCCTGCAGACAAGCCTATGGTGCTTGATGACTTGCACCCAGTGCCAGACCTGACCTTTCTGCGGTCACCCAAACGTTTGGCTAAGGTCATGGCCAAACAACTGGAAGACTGTGGAAAAAGAATGGCTAGTACACAGTCATAAATTAGACCTATGCATGTGACCACCAGGATAATACTCTCAGCTGGCCTGGTGGTGGTAGTGGCGCGTCTCTCATTGTTGTGCCTGACTCACCATTTGCTTCTTACACTGTGGATTATCTTCTGTGCAGGATTGCCTAGCTACATGTGTCCATGATCCGTGAAATGATCCTGGAGCAGTTTTGGCTATTCATCCAGGTAGCAGAAAGGGACGCGGGAGACCCATGTATCAGCATTGTGCCACTGGTTTTCAACTGCTAATGCTTCTCTTAGATTCAACAGTATCGGCCGATGTCAGAGGATAGGGGCGAGGTGGGGGGGGAGACGATGGCAACAGGGAAAATGAAAAAAAAAGTACCTGCAGCCCGCCGCGTCTTCGGTCTTCTGTTCCTTTTGTGGCTCCTCTATAGGCACAGGGTCCCAGACTATCCTGCGGGCAAACCTTAAGCGTCTCTCATGCATGTGCGCAGCTTCAGGATTGGCCTGAGTGCTCTTGATCTGCGCCCCCAGTGAGACCAGGAGCCTTGGCTTGCTGTCTTCAACCTGGCAATGCAGCTCGGGTTGGAGACCGCTTCAGTGTGTATGTCGGTTTGGCCAGCCAAACCGACATGCGCACTGATTGCAGTGCATACCACTCATCGTTGGTGTCTGCCATCTCCCTGGCCCTACCCCCAAAACTCAGCCAGTAAACAAAATAATATGGTAAACACGGGTTTATTACTATTTACTTTTTCTATTAACACTGCTGCAGGGGGGGGGTGGAACGCTCCTCTGCCATAGAGGAGGAGCCGCCGCTGATGTTCAAGGGTGCGCCTGGACCCTTTAGAAACCAAGGATTCAGCTTTGGTGTCCCATACCATGCTGATAGCAGGGAACTAAATGGGGGCCTGTATTTGTGGGGACTGCAGCACCATGAATCAGAAGATGCTGAGCGAGCGCTCCTTGAAGCTCCTCGTTGCCAGACACCAGTCGCCTCCACAAACCTCAAGGTCCTGTTCTCGCTGAAGGTCTCGGGCCTGTTTACAGAGTCATTCCAGGTGCTTCTCTTCATGTTCGAAGTTGTTGGGTAAGTCCTACAAGCAATTGTTATAGTTATAGTGGATTTGTATAGCGCCGGGTCACCTGCAGGTCTCAGGGCGCTTTGACCACAGAACATAACATCCGGGATATCGAAAAGGGGGAGTACTTAGGCTGAGCTGAGTGCTGTTCTGAACAAGTTTGTTTTCAAGGCTTTCCTGAAACGGAGTAGATTTCCCTCCTTTCGGAGTGTCTCAGGCAGGGCGTTCCAGAGGTTCGGTAGTAAAACCGAAAAGGATCTCCCTCCCATTGTGGCCAGTTTAAAACGAGGACATACAAGGAGATTGGCATCAGCGGACCTGAGATTTCTTTCCGGTCTATATATCTCGATCCGCTCCTTGATATAGGTCGGGGCCTTCCCATAGATGGCTTTGTGGGCTATACAAAGGCTTTTAAAAACGGACCTCTGTCCAATTGGCAGCCAATGTAGACTTTTTAGTAGTGGAGAGGCATGCGTTCTCCGCGGAAGGTTAAAAATAAGTCTTGCGGCGTCATTTAGGACTACCTGAAGTCTGTTTGTCAGCATTTTTGGCAGGCCTAAGTAGAGCGCATTGCCATAGTCAAGTCTAGATACTATGGTGGCTGAGACCACAGTGCGTAGCATCGACTGGGAGAGGAGAGGGACTAATTTGCGCAACTGTCTTAGAAGACCTGTACAGGTGCCAACCACGGTAGAAACCTGGTTGGTCATTGAGAGGGCACTGTCCAATTTAATACCCAGACTTTTTACCGTGGCTGCTGGCTGTGGGGTTGGGCCCAGCTCCTGGGGCCAGTACACATCACTCCAGGAGGAGCACTTGGATGGTACTACCAACACCTCTGTCTTTTCGGGGTTAATTTTAAGCTGGTTGGTGGACATCCAGTGGACCGTGTATCTAAGAATGTCCTGAGCGTGTGACTGGGCTTGTGCTGTGTCATCTATGCCCGATTTACAAAAGGGGGTGGTGATCAACAGAGTGTCTGAATTGAGCAGACCACTCTTACCCAGTCCAAAGATCAGGGCTTGATCCATCACCGTTATTTATCTCACTGCCCCATCCCAGCTCAGAACCTGGCTATATGCAAATCAGTCTGTCCCTGGCCCAGTGCATCATGGGAACAGGGCAGACTAAACTACCAAGCCAATTCTTTACCAGAAAGGAGACAAGCTACCGGGGACCGGTTTCTGGCATTTCAGCCGTCTTCGGCCCGGCTTGCTTGAATCCTAATGGAGCAGTGAGAAAGGAACTCATGTCTGAGTATACTCTGCCACACCTATAGTGGCCAAAATCGATTTACAAAAGGGGGTGTCATCTATGCCCAGCAGCAACTGTGTGTCGTCGGCATAGTTGAACACCCGGCAGCCCATCCCCGCTAGTGTATGAATCAGGGGCTGTAGATATATGTTAAACAGGAGTGGGGATAGAGCTGAACCCTGGGGGACGCCGATAGTCAGACTTCCCACTCCTGATACATTATCTCCCATCTGGATTCTCTGGGTTCTCCCAGATAGAAATGATTCCAGCCACCGAAGGGCTAAATCCTGAATTCCAAACCCAGCCAGCCTATTCAACAGAATGGAATGGCTGACAGTATCGAACGCCGCTGATAGGTCTAACAAAATCAGGACGCTCGGTCTTTTAGTGTCAGCCATCCTTCTGAGATCGTCCAGCACCGAGAGCATGACCAACTCGGTGCTGTGATGTGCACGGAAGCCTGCCTGCCTCTCATGGAGTAGATGGTTAGACTCCAGGTAGCTTGACATATATTTTAGTACATGTTGCTCGAGTACTTTAGACAGGAAGGGCAGCTGGGATATGGGTCGATAGTTTTTTAAGACATTGGGGTCCGCCCCCACCTTTTTCAGCAACGGTCTTACACGAGCTTCCTTGAAGCTAGTGGGGAGCCTGCCAGTGCTCAGCGATTTATTCAATGTAGTTAGGATATGGTCCTCTAGGATTGGACCTGCCAAGCAGAAAATACTTGGAGGGCATGGATCTGCTGGGGAGCCAGATTTTGTCTTTCTCATCAATGATTCGAGGGTTAGTGAATCTATGGGGGGAAATGATGATAAGCAGCTGGCAGTTGGATTTAGAGCGATATGCTGCTCAATTGGGCTGCACCCCATGCTTTTTATTTCGCGCATGATAGTATCGACCTTATCCAGAAAATATTTCTGGAAAGTATCGCAGTCTATGCTACTTTCTGCATCCTGGGCTCTTTTTGTTAGTTCCTTCAGGATTTTAAATGTTTCCTTTTGAACATTGTTCGCCCTATTTATACGGACCTCATAGAATGCGGCTTTAGTTGTCCGAATAGATTTTTTGTAGCTACGAAACGCCGTCTTGTATTGTTCACAAGTAACTGTGTCCTTATTTCTCCTCCAGTTTCTCTCTATATTACGCAGGGCCTTCCTTTGGTCCCTCAAGGCAGATGTGAACCAAGGGGCTCCCCAATCCAAGCTCTCTTCGACCTCAGCGCACCTTACCAAGTCATTGCTGGCACGGAAAGGGGGTAGCGGGGAGCGAGGCCTGAGGATGGTAAATAGAAAATGAAATTTGACTTACCTCCTCGCCGTGTCCCCTTCGCAGTGTACTCCTCATCGCATCTCTTCTCCTCGTCCCTCCGGCCAAAACAGGAAGCACCCAGGCTCCCCTGAGTCAATCACAATGCTGCTGTGCAACTATGCGATTGGTCTGAGCACCAGGGTTAAGCGCCCAGACGGGGACTGGGGGCCTGGGTATGTTCTCTACCCAGGTCGGCCAAACATTCATGCACACTTAGTGAGTGAAAACCACTCATCCCCATCTCTGTTAGCAGAGCAGCCCCGCCCTGCAAAGCTGCAGCAACAGGAAAACAATAAAATGATAACATTGAGTTATTATCATTTTGTTTTTCTCTACATCTGAAAAGCAGTGGGCGATGCTCCTGCGCCTTAGCGGAGGAGCCATCTCTGATGAAAGGGAGGGTGGATGGATGGTTGAGTGAAAGACCGGTCCTATGGATGCAAGGGTGGGTGAATGAATGAGTAAAAGGATGGATGGGTGAGTGAGTGAAAGGATCAATGGGATGGGTGAGTGAGTGAAAGGATAGATGGAAGGAACGAAAGAGTGGATGGATGGATCAGAGAGGATGAATCATGAAAGTATGGATGAGTGAAAGGGGTGGTTGGAAGGTTTGGATGGATGGATGAGTGAAATGGATGGTTGGTGAAAGGAAAGGTGGATAGATGGATGGATAGGTTTTAATAGAAAGGATTGGCTATAGATAGGCAGATGGACGAAATGTTAAAAAGGCAAAATGATGGATGGATGAATGGATAATAGAATGTAAAGGTTAAAATAGTAGATATCAGCTGGTGGATGGAAGGATGTAACAAAGAATGGATAGATGCTTGGATAAAAGACACAAGCTCTTCTGTGGAGAGTCGTGATGACTTGCTTCATTTTCTTGGTGCCATAAGAACATTGGTTCTCAGTGGGGTACATTTTAATTTTCTGGCTACTCCCTTGGTTTTGGATAAGCTTTTGTAAATCTAATAAAGCATTGTTTTATGAAAATCTGAGGGTGTTGATGGTTTTAATTAATTGGTTGGAAGAAACGAGGACCAGCACTTTGCCTCAGTAACATAAGTCATCACACTAAAATAGTCACACAGGACTCAAGCTTGTTTTAGAGTGCCTCTCCCAAATGTTGTGGGTCTTATGATGGTTGGCCTTGGGAGGTGGATACAGAGATCTCATGAACAATTCGGTACGAATTTTGTATGTGGCTCTTCTCACCATAACCATCATTTTTCTTTGAAAAAATAGCATCTGTTAGATCAAAAGTGCATGTCCCGTTTATTTCCTGCTTCTACGATTAAAATACTAACTAAAATGCAGTGGATGCATGTGTGGTAGAGATTCGTGTGGATTTAGTGATTGACTATATTCTGTTGCTGGAATTACGCAAACACTTTAATTACTTGATTTGTATGAATTTTACCACTATCTTGCTGCTTAACGTCATGGAACATGGATAATTTAACAAGAGGGACCGTTGCATGAAGCAGCCGGTTTAGGGTTTTTTTATTTACCCTTGAACAATTTCTGGTTAGTTTTTCAAATTCATCATCGTTTTGCTTTGGCCATTTAAAATCTTAATGAAATGTCTCTTATGCCGTTTCCTTCCTTTTCTGGTAGGGTAGGGTTTTTATTTTGTGGTACTCCACTTTGGAAGATGAAAGCTTTTCTAATGGTACCTGACTAGATGATTTTCTGAACCGTGCTCTAATGAAAGATTGATGGAGTACAGAGATCTGCTGATGAAAGTTTAATCTTGAGACATGTCTGCTGGCGCACCTACAGTAGAAGAGACCTCCGGGAGCGAGCAGTAAGTCACGTCGTGCATTTTGCTATTCTCCTGACCTCTGGAGTTAATTCCTTTTTAATATACCACACTCATAGCCATTGGGATCAGGAATATAGAACCAATTTTGCTGACTTAAAAGTGAGTGAATGTTTTCTATTCATTTTGGGAAGTGGATTTCAGCATTCAATTCATCCAGCTGTCACATTGCACCGTTGACGTACAGTATGGCTAGCATGAAATAGCTGCCTCTGTAATGCATTGTCTAGACAGCAGCATGTGACACCGCTGTGGTATGACCGCCTCAGCCTTTCGTGTTCTCAGTAACAGTCTGATGTAAAAAGAAATGTGCCCTAGAATGCATGTTGAACACAGTGTAAATTCTTATTACAACATTTTTTGGGGGGAGGAACACATTTTATTTGGTTTTGGCAAAGGGAATACAAATAAATCAAAACATCGTGAACAAAATGAAGCTTCTCATATTTGGTCGCAGCCCCCTCCTCTCCCACCCACCACAAATCAAACCACATTAAAATGCAAAGATTCCAAGGTTGAGGACAACCCATCGTACTCCCTCCATTTACCCCACTTTTTTTGAGAATGTCCTCAGACCTATATAGATCGGTTCCTCCTGCTTGGCACACCGTTCCATACCAGCATGCCATTGCTTCAACTTCAGCGGGTTAGGTTGTTTCCAAGATTGTTCTAGGTCTCTTTTGACCACCGGGGCTGCCAGTCCCACCAGAGTCCCACCAGGAGTCCCCAAAGTCATCCTTGTCCTTTACAGGTCGATATTGTGGATGGGCCGAAGTTGCTTTCCATTACCTTCGTCCTTACCTTCAGAGCAGACATAATTTGATTCTGCTTTGTTTCTTCCCATGTGTTTATGTATTTCAATTTACAAAGCGAAAATGAAAATATAATTGCTCCACTACTCTCCCCTCCCCAAAGGCAGACCAAAGCCTAGCTGACACCATAATTGGTTACCTATGTCCACTTTCACAACTGTCCATCCACAGTATCATGTCGTCAGCGGTGACATAGTCTGCTATCTTTTAAATCAAGTGTTTGTACATTCAGTTCTTTGCATTCATTTGAATATCTTCCCACTTTACATATTTGTCAGATTGCATCTTTCCGACCATTGCTTCCCTCTCATGGTTCCCTCCATATTACCCATCACCATGACCGGTGCCCAACATTCATTCCCATTATGAATATGTGCCAGTCCCTGATTACAGAGGAGGCTTAGTGTAGGCATGTAGATTTCTAGGCAGCATTGATCCACGGGGCTACAATAAAGGGAGATTTTTACCAATAAATATGCAAATAATTAACATTTATATTCACAGTAGACAAGGTCATCTCATGTTTATTCATTTTGGGTTGCTTGACGCCCTGCCTCAGATGTAATTAATGGAAAAAATAAGTCAATATTATTGTCTGGGTAAAGATTTTTTTTACGAGTGGAAGGGACGATAATATATCTAACTAAATAATTTGTAAATAAATGAAAGATGTAAATAAATAGTATTGTCATACACACTTTCTTGATTTCTTACTGCAGTAGCATTTTGACATTCTTTCAGACCATTCAGAATGTATTGGGCGAAGGGTTTGTGAGCTAACCCTTTTCTTGTGTCGGATACATTTTAGGTGTGCTGAAGAAGCCAAAAACAGGACGTTGGTAAACTGAATGCAAACTTTACACAGCAGTTTATTCTTCACTTATTATTTTCCCACTCACTGCACACATTTCTAAGTGAGGCGGCAGGCTGTAACACCTTGTCACTGCTACTGGACCCGAGTGGTGGAGAACAAAAAAAAAGAAAGCATTAAAAAACAACTTACCTGAAACGGCTTCTGCCTCTGCTTCGTCCTCTATCCCTCCAACATCTTCCTGCACTCCTAGCCAGCAGCAGCAAGCATCCGCCCTCTCAGCCTCCCCATAGCCAATCACAGAACTGCAATTCATCGTTGTGATTGGTCTGAGCACCGTGGATCGGCTCTCAGATGGGGACTGGGCGGGTTTGCATGTTCCTCACCATGCTGTGTAATGTAGCCAGGTGGGGGGGCAAGCAATGTACACAGGACTGTTTGGGGCGACTTGCTGGTGTAAAAGTATGGTGGTCGTTTACATGGAAGTAAAACTTGCAAATAATCTCTTACCCTCAAGTGATCACAAGGGGTGCGTGGAGGAATCACACTTGCGCATTCCTCCCAACCGCAGTAATTACGAGATAGGTGGACAGAATCATTCAGTGTCCACAGGGCTGGTCTGACAGTTAAGTATGTAAATGGGTTTTTGGCTGTTTGTAGGTATGTTTTATTGTCTGCTGGACTGGTTTTAAGTGTTAAATTGCCTGTTAGTAAAACAAAATGTACCTGCATCAAGCTCACATCCATGTAATTTTCCATGCCTTGCAAAATACATATACAGCGTGTGTTTACAAGTTAAAAACTGCCCCTGTTTACAGACACAGGCCCCTTGTTTGGCTGTCTGATTCACAAATGGGGGCCACTTTTATTTTGCCGCCCGGGCCTATCTCATGTCCCAGTCAGACCGTGTGAGTAGAAGCTCCAAAACGACCCTCACCCAATCTGTTGCCTAACAGGAGCTGCTTCTCTGTTGTTTAATGCATCCCGTGGTCCAATGGTCTGGTTGGTAACCTGGATCCAAATAGACCTGGATTTTAGTTTTGCTTTCCCTATTTAATACCTTTGTGTGATCCTGGGCACGCTAAATTCCTTGGGTGTGCTGCCACGGTTCCTATATCTTCCAAAACTGGGAGCATTTTGAATGACAAAAGGCAAGTTCAGAGAGATACATAAATCACAAGTTGGCATGTTTAGTTCACATTTCTCTGAATTCCACCGCCCTCGTGTTAGGACGGCCTTGAAATATGTTTTAAGTAACTTACTTAGAGGGCCACTTGGTGAGTAGTGTAAATAAGTTATTAGATGTCCTCTGCTATAGTGAGAAGTGTGCTCATTCAGTCCGTACGCTGCTTCTGTATATATACACATCCTTTACATTTGGGAAGGAAGAAGTCTATGCATAAAGCAACCTTCTCAATCAGTGTTCCTTGGTTATGAACAACCTTCCCCTCACATCTACTCACCCAATTTCTTACAAGTCCGAAAGGTGCTCAAAATCTCCGAGGAACATTGTCATCATTCCCCTAAATAACCTCCTCCCCAGAGCCTCTGCACAAGTCTAACCAACTAGGATTACAGTGGCTCCCCCGTGAGAAAATGCCCATCTGTATCTATATTCACGAATACTAAATTGAATGAATGAATGAATGACTACACATTTGTATAGCGCATGGTTACCCGGAGGCATCCCAGCGCTTCAGTGGTCCATTCATCCCCGATGATTTAGGGGAATAAAAAAGTTTTCAGCTTATTCCTAAACCTAAGATGGTTCTCCTCCAGCCGAATAGCATCGGGCAGGCTGTTCCAAAGTTTTGCCGACTGTACAGCAAAACGCCTGCCACCCATACGGCTTCTCCTTATCCCCTGGGAACTGCCAGTAAGTTCTTATTACTGGATCTACGGGTCCTATTAGTTTGATAGGGGCGGAATAGAGGTTGAATGAGATCAGGTCCTGTCTTGGTCAGGGCTTTATGAACGATGTTCATAGCCTAAAATTCAATCCTTTGTTGTACTGGCAGCCAGTGTAGTTGCCGGAGCGCTGGTTTGGCTGAGGTTCTTCGTGTGATCTGTAAAAGCATCCGGGCTGCATAGTTCTGTACAGTCTGTAAGATCCTAAGTGTCCCCTGTGGGGCCCCTAGGTAGACTGGGTTGGAGTAGTCAAGGCGAGTTAGAATTTGGGCCTGTACTAATATCCGCCTCGCTTCAAACGGAAGTAGCCCAATGATTTTCTGAGTGATCTCATCAGGGCGTAGCAAGTAGCTGCTACCTTCCGAGCTTGCACCAAAAAATTAAGCGCTGGGTCCAGCCATACTCCCAGACTCTTAAGTCTCTCCTTTGGGGAGGGGGGCTGGCCCAGAGTATTCGGCCACCATCCCTCCACCGAGGAGGGTGCATTATGTCCTAGCATCATGACCTCTGTTTTTGCTCCGTTTAGTTTCAGGAAGGAATCATCCCTCCACTCCCTGTACACCGTAACTTCCTCCGATCTCACCAACTTCTGCAGTGCTTGAATATACCTGTATATAGCCTGATGCGATACTTTCATGTTTGCCGTGAGACACTTGCAAGTTCATGTAGAGTTTCAGAGTAATTGTTCTAGAAGACCCTCCTCCTTCACACTCACAAACCCATATTATAGAAATAAACATTTTATGTCGATTGAGAATTTTGATGCTCTGGAACTAATCATGCAGGGGAATAACAACTTGTCAGACTCTGAAACCAAAACTGTTCAGAACGTCTAGAATTCTGGGTTTCATTGGTAATCACTTTTTAGGTCGAGCTACAGACCTAATGTCGCCCGTATTCAGGAGAGTGGACACGACTCAGACGCGCGCTTTTGCAGTCTCAGTTTTGACCGCGGGAGCGCGCGTCTGAGCCGAGTAACTCACAGCCCTTGCTCACACAGACGCAGGCAGGCAGCCCCCACCCCTCTGCATGCACGCACGCACACACAGGCGAGCGCATGCACACGCAGGCACACACATACAGGCACACAGACACTCGCTCACACCCCCCCCTCCCCCACAGTCGCACACACGCACGCACACACACATACAAAGCCCGCCCCCCCGCACTCGCACGCACATGCTTCCCCCCCCGCACTCGCGCGCACATGCTTCCCCCCCCCGCACCCGCGCGCACATGCTCCCCCCCCCCCCGCTCAGCAACCCACTCACCGGCTTCCTTCGTGCGGCGGCTCTCCTCAGCTGCAGGGCCCGGCAGCAGGACTCTTCTTCCCTCCTTCGGCACCGGGGCGCAGGGTAGGCTCCTGCCTGCTCCGGTGCTCCAAACACGGCTCCGTCCAATCGCGGCTCTTCCGTGGGAGGCGGGGTAGGCTCCCGCCCTCCTACTTCCTGTTTCCTGTTGTCGCGCCGGCCTGCCTGACTTCCTGGTCGCAGGCCGGCAGAGTGACGGCGGTGATTTGCGGTATTTATTTATTTAGTTATTTATGCATTTTTATATAGCGCGGACTTTACCCGAAGGCGGTATTTATTTATTTATGTATTTATGCATTTTATATTCTATTATCTTCGTGTTATTTGGGAAGATTATGCAATCTGCTAGGCGTCTGCCCCTTCCTCTCTGGTCACGCACGCTAACGTGTTTTTTTTTTTCATGCACAGTGTTTACACGCAGTATTTTTTTTTCTCTTGATGTAAATTGTTCGCCGTGGTTTGGTGGGAAGTAAACTACTGCAGTTCAGGGAAACAACTGGAGCGCTTTCCAAATATAGCAGTTAAGAAATGCAAAGTTAACTTGTCTAATTTGCAAGAATATGAGTAATCGTGATAGTAACCAACCGAGCTTTTTGTCGAGAGCCCTGTTTCTAATCTCGCTCTGTGACGTGGGACTGCCTGATAAAACGCAGCTAACGCGAGGAAAGTGGTCTGGGATTGTGGTAACGTCAATAGAGTTTTATACAGAGGTTGTCTTTTTAGCTTAAAACAGCCACTTTGCGGCACTAGGGAATTGTTCCGTAGCAGGCACTATCTTGGAGGTCCCTTTTGAAGGCCTGGGAGGAGGCAGTGGTCCGGAGTTTTTATTTGTCCTCTCGCCGTTTGTAAATACAAAACATATTGCATTACAAATGCTATAGGTATCACATTTGCGAAAGTTATAACTATTGGCATTGTAAATGACGAAGCTATTAATTTAGCTATTTAAAAAAAAAGAAACATAAATAAAAACTTTGCCATTTACAATACCAATAGCTCAAACTTTCCTAATGCGAGACCTATTGCATTGCAAATGCTTGTTTAAAGTTGGAAATAAAAGGCTAGTGATGTGGGAGTAGGGCCAGAGTTAGAGTGTGGTTTTTCTCTGTGCTGTCTGAGTAGAATTCACAATGCCCAGTAGCTCGTCGGTTAATTGAAAAAGATAGGATTTAGAACCTTGCAGAAGGAGTGGAGATAGGCCAATTATTTTCACGTTTCTAACAGTTTTCATAAGACAGGACTCAAACAATTAGGATACAGGGTCCACCCATATGTGGCATTTATGAGTTGTGAGGATACTCTTAGGCCAGGTGCCCATTAAAGCCATCCATTAGTGGTCACCAGGCAAGAGATTATTTGCTGTTGTACCGTTTGTTGATGGTCTGTGACAGACAGCCCTTACATAATGGTAGGGGACACCATTCAATGTAGATAACTGACTCTTTGCAGTCTCTAGATCTTCACCAGATGCTTGTCATTGGTGGAATACATCCTGCTAGCCCTGAAAATCATTTTTGCCGACCTGGACTACTGGTTATTGAATCTTGCTTAAGACTTCATGCTTCATTTTGTTTGGTCCCAAGCAGGACATTTTTATTTTTTATTTATAAAGTTTTATATAGCGCAAACTTGATCCCGAAGGATATCAGAGCGCTTTACAGTTTGAGGCAAAGGTAACAAATCAGAACATTAGTCTTCATTGGGAATCTTAGCGATGCATTGTAATTACAGCCCCTAAAGGCATCACAGATGATCACAGGATTAAGTAAATACAGTCAGACACCCTAGCGGAAGTGTCTAACCCCTTAAATCCACTTTGCTTATGACATCATCTTACAAACTGAAATTCAGTCACTCCAAAAGAAATAACCATTAGTAAATGCATTTCAATGTCATTACACCATTTCACCTCCAGGGGGTGCCTTTCTCGAGACATCTCCAACTCAGCCCTTCAATCTTGGATGCACTTCTCAATGAACCCCCAGCTGTAGAACAAAAGTTCCAGCTTAGGAGGGACACAATCTTCGCCGAGCGTTGAGGGGTTATTCTTTTTAAAGCCTCAAGAAACTTAGGGTGGGACGTAGCTTAGTGCTGGGGCGAGACTGCGCTTCTCCAGCAGCTCCCCCTAGCACCTATTCACACTCATGGGTGACCCCTCTCCTCTGGGGGCCACCAAAATGCCAAAAACGATCCATTCCCCATGCTTTGCAAGGGATTGTGGGGCGCTTCCAGCGCCTGCTGCTGAATAATAGGCTTTGCTTCCCTTTTAGAGGATCTATGGAATCAAGGAGATCATGCTTGTAACTGCAAAAGCAAAAGAATGATGGATTTAACCCAGATCTCTTGACTGGGGGTGAATGTTTTGATTTGTTCTGCATTCCGTTAATCAATTGTGTGTCTTTTGCTTCCTTGCCCTAAGTGCGCCAGGTATGCCCAGAGGTGGGTCCCGGGCTCACTGCGCCACTGGATTCAAGCTATCCTGGCTGATGAGGGGTGAAACCCAAAACCGATCCCAGGATGCTTTTTTCCAGTCCATGGAGGACCTGGCTTGGCAGTTCGGGCTGGACTGTTCCCATGATGCACAGGGTCAAGACTGATTTGCATATGGCCTCGTCCACACTAGGATGGTATGGTGAGCAAAAGAATGATGGATTTAACCCAGATCTCTTGACTGGGGGTGAATGTTTTGATTTGTTCTGCATTCCGTCCATCAATTTTGTGTCTGCTGTAGCATGACCACAGCATTGTGATTTCAGAGATGCTGGCATCAGAAAGCCTCTTGCACCAACGTCATTATCAAAGCAAGAGTTTACATGGGAAAATATACATCAAACCTTTCACTTCTAGGGTCCAAAAATGAGTACTTTACTCCATTGGGTCCAGGCTTCCTAGATCTTATCCCTTCTCGACATGGTGGGCTGAGAAAGACAGTCTATAGCGCTTTAAGCTGTTCCCTGCACTGCCAGCTACTCGTTTTCAAAGTCTACTGTTTGAGCCCTGGATGGTCATGATTCACTGCTTTCTAGACCACACTGATTACTAAATAACTGCATGATGAAACTGTTTGCCTCTGAGGAGAAAGGGGGTGTTGTGCATTTATGGTAATAAGTGTGTCTATGCTGAATCTGGATTTAGAACCTCTTCTCTCTTTCCATGCTGTGGATTCTTACACAGGATCTAGTCTCCTTTTTCAGAGCTATGGGACAGGTCCTTCCTCACTACTATTTCTGAGCTTACATAACTAGTTCCTAAAGAACTATCATTCAGGCATCTGAGTCTGCCTGCATCCTCAATAGAAATACTGAAGACCTCCTTCCTCAACAGAAGAGCTGGTGGTCTCCCTCCTCAGTAGAAGTGCTGAAGGCCTGCTTTAGATGACCTCCATCCTCAATAAAAGTGCTAAAGCGTCCTTCCTTTACAGATTTGATTAGGGCCTCCTTGCTTAGTCGCAGTGCCAAGGGCAACAAAAGTGCAGCGAGCCTTCTTCAATAGGAGTGCCTCAGCAAGTCTGGGAAGACTTTGATCACAATAGTAAAGTGATTGCTGTTGTCTGTTAAATGTAGATTTCATTTCTCATTTATCTTTGTTCCTTTCTGTATATTCTTCGTGTAAACTGAGAAAAGAATTTCACAAACACATTGTCATCCTAAGTCACAACTTACAGTATCTGCACGTTGCATCTACACATTAAAGGCGTGATTCAAAAATTAGTAGTGACTTACTCTTGACATACTCCTAAAGGTCCACAAATAAGTCACAACTGCACATAGAAAAGATAAGTCACAACTGCACATAGAAAAGAAATCATAATATTATGTGTATGTTATTGTTTGGCTGACAAAGAAAAAAGTGCTTAGCCTTGATCTTCTTTTGTGTCATTGAAATTCCTGCTAGATGACCTTCACTAGGCGTTTAGAAATCTATCTGGTTTATCTTTTTTTGTTCTTCCTTCTGGATTGCACATGCTGAATTAAGCCAATTGAAAACGTCCATTGTACTGAGAAACAAATATACAAATGTTATTCATAATTGTAGACAATCACATTTTGATAGTTTAGAGTAAAGTCACTTGCCTATTATTTGAAATAACAAACGTGTGTCCTGAACAACATTAAATTCTCCATGTTCTGATTTTAGTAATATTGGTCACAAAATAAGGAAATTGCTTGTTTATCTTGGCTGGCACTTCTTTTTCTGAAAGCCGGGAGGTTTGTTCACTACCGGTTGAGGCTGTGCTGTCTGTGTAGATTGCATTTTCAGTGTAGTGTATTGAACTATGGAAGATCCTGACCCTTTACTCATTTTCAACTCCTACTCCTCAGCCTCAGAAAAGTCCACACAATACCATAAAGCAAATGCACAAGGCCTCCCTGTGCCTCCCTCCTCTGACTGGGATCCAAGCCACCCTCCTGGAACAGATCTGTGTGGGGAGCCAAGTGCCTGAAGGCGCTGGCGCACTCTCGAGCGTGTCATTTTCTGAGCGTCATTTGCCGCGCTCCATCATTTGTACTGCTCTCTAGCTCTACAGTAGCAAATAATTCACTCTTCGATTAAGGCCGAATGGCGTCCTTGGTTTCCTGCTCCTTTCCATTCTAGGTGCACGGTGACACTACTGCTGGCTCCAATCAGCGGGCTGGGCTGGTCTACTGAGAATAGAGCCTTCGCGCATCATTGGCCTCGCCACTGGCAGCTATGGTGGTCATCCATGGGTTGACATAGCCTTTTCTGACTGCACGGCATAGCAAGGCTTCCAAGATCAGCTGAAACAAAAGGAAACGCAGAAACCCGCCTACGGCGTCCCACTGAAGCGTAGTCTTTGCTGTGAAACAAGGAAGGTTGGCTCTGTATTCAGCACCATTGTCAGCTGAACACGCTATGCCCATGTCCTCGCTTACCATGGTGGCTACAGCAAATTGAACAAAGAATACAAGCTGCTGAAGTAGCAGCATGGGACAAAGCCCAAATATCGGCTTTATTGCTGTTCGAAATATAATTTGAATAAGAGACGTGATTTACTATTGATGTTTATAACACGGTGTCGGTGCCATTCTAACAGGCTGTAATGCAAATACACCTTTAGCTAGTGCTTCTTTCACCTTTGACCAAAACTCAGCGTTTAATCTAATTTTAAACCCAATACATTTTTGTCACAGGAACACTATTCCCAGTATCAGTTTGCCATCTACAGTAGTGGTCACAGCTGACAAAGCATCTACAATCCTTGTGCCAAACAAAATTCCTGCCCTAATAGATCAAGGCTATGTAAGTTGTTATGGAGGGAAAGCTTACATTGAGAGGTACAGGTTCCTTCTTGCATAGGATGTAAAGTTATTTTCAGTAATGATGTTAGTGTACAGTAACAAGACTGATTTATTTTTGTTCAGTTTCCTACTTGGTAATGCGAAGTGACTGGACCCAGATTAGAAGCTTTATTCTCTTTTTGTAGACCAACACTTACTCACCCCTAGTGCAAGGTCAGGCTTTAGGCTTTGGAAAACTAGGCAGCTGTTCCCATAACATACTCTAGGCAAAGCTGCTACTTCTGTGTGCACCGGTCATCGTCACTTTTGTTGTGTTTTTTTGTTTAGTCTTTGATGTGCTACCAGTGTTTGCCCAAACCTGACACTCGTCCGCTGATCGCGCAATGCCCACGCCATCAGAAAGGAAACGCAAGCTCTCTTCGGCTCTTTGCCTGCAGGCATGGTTCATTTCCTATTTTTTTTGTTTTTCTACAGATTTGTTTGAAAATCGTGGGTCATCGTCCCAAATGTTTTTGTATAAATGGCATAAATCTATGCAGCTTACGATTCCAGAAATGACTGTATTGTAATCATAACGATGCTACTTTCTCTATTAACATTCTGGAGACTGCAGGAGTTCTATTTTGGTAGCTACAAAGATCCTATAAAATAAGCACGAATTATATGCAAATTGTAGATTTCCATGCACCCGCCTATTCATGTATGCTTACTATTAGGGATGGATTATCCACATGCCAAACAATTCACGGTAGTACTTCTTGCGGATGTATGCAAGAGCTAGCGGAATTATGCAAGTGCTAGCGAAATTATGCATGTGCATGTTTGTTTTTCGTTGTACTTTGTTCTCTACTGGGAATATAGTTTTCTCAATGGAGCCATTCCATTGCCTTCACCTCGCAAAATATTGCTGTGCTTACTTCTATTTCCAGCCAGCAAAAGCACTTCATCCTTCTTTTTAACGAGGAGGTCTGCGTGCATTTCTGGGGTAGGAAACAACCTACAAAATTGTTTGTAAATACCTGCAAGCGCACACGTCTGTGTTTAATGACCACATTTTAGGAGCCCTTTGTAATCTCCCTTTTACTACCCCTACCTGTAAAATTAGCACTCTGGACGAGAAACAACCTTTACAATGCAGTCATTACATCGCACTCCGTTTACAACGCAGTCATTACACGCAATATCCTTTACATCACATGTCATTGCAACGCAGCCATTACATCGCATGTCACTACAATGCATTTCATTACAATGCATGTCACTACAACGCAGGCATTACATCGCAAGTCATTACAACGCATACCATTACAACGCATAGTACCCGTACACTATCCGACACTTACCCTACTGTTGCACTCACTGGAGTTAGAATAGTAATTATTACCCCTACACTATCCAACACTTACCTTAAATGCGATGTAATGGTATGCGTTGTAATGGTATGATGTGATGTAATGTAATGAGTTGTAAAGGTAGTTTCTAAAAATGCGATGTAATGGCACGTGATGTAAAAGAATGCATTGTAACGTCATGCAGTCCTCTGGACAGTGTGCCAGTACTGGTTGGTTGCCCACAATACGGAGTTTGATCCACGAGCATTAATGTCTCAAAATCTGAGAATTAATGCCTGCAGTTATTTTTCTTATACAGCAAAGTGCTCCACAAAGGCTGTGCCTGACACCACAGAGATTAAATATGGTGCCTCAACGGGTGTGCATCCACCACTGGACACTGGTCCTTGAGAGCTGCGCGTGCCAATGGGGCCACAGTCCGAGTAGAGAGGTGAAAGGCCCTCCTGCAGTCACTACATCTAGTGACCTCTCATGACGCTGCTTGAGGTCATGAATGAGAATTGTTCATCAGCAAGTACAAAGTAGTCACTGTGTCCTCTCATTGCTGTGAAGGGAGCAGAAGGTGAGGGATTCAAAACTTCCAGAAGGACTTTAGATGATATCTTGATTGACTACAGTCGAGCCAGTACTATATTGGAAGGGTAAAGGTAAGGGCTCTCCAGCTTCAGAATCATGAACAAAGTTGCCAAAAGAAACTCTTTAAAGAGTTAAGTGTAAGTGATGCATTTTTAGCGTGTCCACAGCATGCCTCCTGAGACTCAACGTCACTGTTACCAACTGTTTCTTTCCATGTCTTTAAAACATTGGCCATTCCATGAACTTATGCTTTTTAAGATACTTACTATTTTCTCGAATATTTCACTCATTTTATTCTGAACTCTTTTGCCCTTCTTAGGAGAGTGTGATGTCTGTTTCTAGACAGGCTAGTTGAGTCTGTAGAAATTGGCATCATGCCAGGTAGTTCCTCAGCTGGTTCATTTTTCCACTGTTTTGCATCTGTCTGCTTCCAGGGGAGTGCCTGGGCAGCAGCAGCTTCTATCCAAGAACCTCCTCGGGCCTCTCTCTGCCTGGTGGAGACAAAGGGGAGTATCAAAATCCTGTATTTTCACAGAATGTGCTGCCTGATAATTCTGCCTGCATCAGGCTAGGAGCTGCGTGATAAGAAACCATGTCAGGTTTTCACGTACTTCATTTTTTTGCAGTTCTTAATAAAAATAAAGATTGCAGAGAAGCAGAGGCAGCCAGTTCGCTGATCATTTCCCAAATCCACTTCCATGCCCACCTAGACTGGAAGCAAGCAGATCTGTATGTGAGGCTCTAAGTGGGATATAAGCAGCGTTTAGAATCCTGACCCTTTACATAGGGCTGTCTTGGCTATGTGCCCTCTTCATCAAGACTTAACATGAGGCTCAATTAGCAGGCAATAATGCATCGTTCCATTAAGATTATGTTTTCCGTATCTATCCAGTAACCTTTTTCAGTATCTTGGGAGATGCTTCTCATTGAACCTTACGTTCAGAAGGCCATTCCCAAAGCTGCCAGATTCAAAATTGTTCAATGCCCACTTAACAAGACATTGTTACAACTGGTATTGGGATATCGAACAGCACTATCTGCCAAGTCACACACCAGTGTCGACCCTATCTATTAGATAATCCGCTTGATAGACATAATCCCAAACCTGAGGTCGGGGACGGTGTTGTCCTCAAGAATAGATGAGGCAATGTGTCCCGAAAGGCAAAATTAAAAAACAGCATTTCAAAATGCTATCAATAGTAAGAACTGACTCAGAAAGTGAATTCAAGTTTAGAAACATGAAGAACTGTGAAGGTTTATTAAAATATTAGTCCAGTGCAGAAAGAATACAAATACACCACCAATTTCAATAAATCACTTAAAGGACATGGAGATGAATTGCCATGAAGGCTCCCCGAGTACCACATAAATGCTGTGTTAAGCAAAACTTGCAAAATAAACTAAGTCTTATTCTCCTTTTTGAGAGTAACACTTCTTTGTGGTCCCCAAAAATGGTGGCTAGAGAACATGGGCACTCCACCCACTCCAGTAGACAAAACTAGAAATGTAGGGATTATCTTTTGACAGCCGTCTAACCTTTGGCAGTGAAATCAATCAAATAGCTTCCTCTATTTTTAGTTTTTTTTAATGATTTTAAAAATCTTCCCTTACGTTTCCAAAAATCTTCAAAAAACGATTGTCATATCCATAATACTATCCAAACATGACTATTGCAATGGTTTATATATCAATATGAAATAAACTACTATATATACTCAAAATATTACAAAATGCAGCAGCTCGTCTCATCTTTGGATCACCTAAATATTACTCAGAAACCATTGCACTGGAAAAGCTACACTGGCTACCCATAAACAAAAGAATAACATTCAAAACTTTGCGTGTCACCTTTAAAGTCTACATAACATTGGACCACATTGTTTATCTCGGAAATTGATCTGGTACATACCCACTCAATCAGGGTTGGTAAAGCGCAACTACTCACCAGCGAGGGTCTCAAGGCGCTGGGGGGGACAACTACATACCCTCGAGAGTCTCAAGGCGCGGGGGTAAAGAGGGTGGGGGCGGGCTGCTCCGTTGAGTACTTGGATCATCTGAAGAGCCAGGTCTTGAGGTCCTTCTTTAACTAGGGTAGTGTGGTGGTTTGTAGGAGGGGAAGGTCGTTCCAAGATATGGCTTCGAGGTAGGAAAAGGATTTTCCTCTCGTTATGGTCTTGTAGATGCGTAGAACGGTGGCCAGAGATAGGTCAGCTGATTGGAGGTGTCTTCTGGATGCGTGGAAGTAGAGGCGGTTGTTCAGGTATGTTGGTCCGGTGTTGTGAAGGGCCTTGTATGCTTGGGTGAGGAGTTTGAAGGATATTCTTCTTTCTACTCTGAGCCAGTAGAGATCGTGGAGGTGTTGGGTGATGTGGCTGTGGTGGGGGGATGTCTGGGATTAGTCTGGCTGCGGCGTTCTGGACGGTCTGGAGCCTGCAAAGGATTTTCTTGTTCATTCCGACATACAGAGCGTTGCCGTAGTCCAGTCTGCTACTGATGAGAGGTGCATGATCATTTTTCTGGATTCTGGTTGGATCCATCTGAACGTTTTTCAAAGCATGCGGAGGCTGTTGAAGCAGGTCGATATGGCGTTGATCTGGCGGTTCATTGTGAGCGATGAGTCTAGTATGATTCTGAGGTTTCATGCTTGGTCCGACAGGGTGGGGGGGGATTTCCGAGGAGGGGTTGGAGCCAAGGATGAAGGCTTTTGTTTTCTGTGAGTTGAGTTTTAGGCAGCTGTTCTTCATCCAGGTGGCGATGGCTTTTGGTCCCTTCTTGGAAATTGTTTGATGATGTTGGGTTCGTTGGTGAGGGAGAGGATGAGCTGGGTGTTGTCGGCTTAAGAGACAATGTTGAGCCCGCGGTTCCGTTCGATAGTTGTGAGGGGCCCATGTAGATGTTGAAGAGGATGGGGCTGAAGATGTAGGGCGGAAGTTAAGTTTGACTTGCTGAGCTCTGCCGGTGAGGAATGAGCAAATCCAGTCGAGGGCCTTGCTGCAGATGCCAGCTTCGTGGAGTCTGGTGGCTAGGATGCGGTGGGAGACTGTGTTGAAGCCAGCTGAGAGGTCCAGGAGGATGAGGGCTGCCATTTCACCTTGGTCGAGGAGGGAGCAAATGTCAATTGCGGCGAGTAGGGTGGTCTCAGTGCTGTGGTTGCTGCGAAATCTGGATTGGGAGATGTCCAGGACGTTGTTGGCTTCTATGAAGTTTGCTAGTTGGTGTTAACGGCCTTTTCGATTACTTTGGCTGCGAAAGGAAGCAGGGAGATCGGCCTGAAGTGTTTGAGGTCCGCTTGTTCTGCAGAGGATTTCTTAAGGGGGAGTTGAATTCGGCGTGTTTCCAGTCATCGGGCAAGGTGGCAGTTTTAAAGGAGCAATGGATCGTCCGGCGTAGTTCTGGTGCGATGACCGAGGCAGCTCTGTGGAAGATGTGGGGTGGGCAGGAATTTGAGGGTGCTCCGGAGTGGATGCTTTCCATGGTTTTCAAATCGTCTTCGGTCGTGAGAGGGGTCAATTTGAGCAGGGTAGCATTGTTTGGAGGGAGAAACGGAGCGGTGCAGAGGTCTTGGTTTTCGAAGTTGGCGTAGATCATCTTAATCTTAAGGTGGAAGAAGGTGTTAAGTCTGGTGCAGAGGTCTTGGGAGGGTGGGATGTCTGTTGTTTCGCTGCAGGGTTTGGCAACTTCCTTGATGATGGAAAAGAGTTATTTGGTATTGTGAGCGTTGGTGAGCGTTATGTCTTGGAGGGACTTCTTCCTTGTAGATTTGATGAGGTGGGGGCGTGCAGAGGTGGCTGCTCTGTAGATGGCTAGTGTTTCCAGGGTTTTGTTGTTCCTCCATATCTTTTCGAGTCAGAGGGTGAGTTTGGATTCTTGAAGTGCATGAGTGAACCAGCTTGCATTCTTTTAAAAAAAAAAAAAATGTATTTATTTATACAGAGACACATGAGTCGGTTGGTACAAAAACAGAAAAAGGAGAAGACCTTTTGTCTAGCACATACAAATTCAAATCATATCATTTTAACACACACAGTTACAAGAATGATATGGCAAAAAAGAAAGAAGAAAAAAACAGAGAAAAAGCAGAAAAGAAAAAAAAAAAAAAAACAGCTGTTGGGTATACATAAGGGCAGCTACAATTAGGCCCGAGATAAATTATAGACATTCCCCTCAAATCCCCCCTTACATCTCCAAATAATTTGTAACTAACCCCCATATCTGTTCCCCGATCTTCCTTCTGCGGGAGCCCTTTAAAACATACAAGCTGTGCTCCATGTTATGTACCGGAAAAAAAACGGGACCGCCAAGCTTCAAAAGCAGGCGGTTCTTGTTGCAACCATGCAGATGCAATACACAGCCTATAGACTGCAGTCACTAAGAAGATTAACTTAACATGCTTCTTCAGAATGTTGGTGCTCGGGACCAGATTGCATTCTTGATGTGTCTTCCTGTGGCTTTCTTGAGGGGGGGAGTGTATCAGCTCAGTTCATGATCCAGTGGTAGAGATTGCATGCTGCAGGGTTTGCATCTGTTGTCGGTGGTGGGATGCTGATGAGGGCGGAGGTGAGCTGGTCTTTGGTGGCTTTGTTCCAGCTTCTGTGGGGGAGGCAGTAAGCCTGCTTGTGTATGGTGGGTTTTTTGAAGTAGAAGTGGATGCAGTGGTGATCTGTCCAGTAGTATGGCTGTAGGAGAAGCTGTTTCCTTCTGCAAAGATGGGATAGAGTGTGTGTCTCGCTGCGTCTGTGGGTGTGGTGACCAGTTGCTTTAGTCCTTTGTTGGCGAGGTTCTCTAAGAGGGAGGTGGTGTTAAGGTCGTCATGGTTGTCCAGGTGGAAGTTTAGGTCTCCGAGTAGGATGTTGTCCATGGAGGCAAGGGTGTGGAGTGCAATGAGGTTGGTGATGACGTTGGTGAATTGAGCAGGGAGGCCGGACAACCTGTAGATTAGAGTTCCACGCACAGTGGTTTGAGGGTTGTTCTGGATCTGGAAGTGGAGGTGCTCCATTAGGGTTGCTGAATTGTCCAGGGTGGTGGTAGTCATGAGAAGGGTGCTTTTGTGAATAATGGCGATGCCTCATCTTGGGCGGATAGGGTGGTCCTTGCGCAGGATCTTGTTTCTGTCAGGGATGGTGGTGGCAATGTCTAGTGCAGAGTTGGCATTGGCCCAGGTTTCCCTGAGGAAGGCGATGTCGGCGAGTAGGTGTTGAGGAGGTCCCAGATTTCTGTGGCATGCCTGTGTAGGGAACATACGTTGAGAAGGATGCAGTTGATGGTTTGTAGGCGATGGAGTCCGGAAGGCTGGGGACTGCTGCTGGGGTGCAGAGTTAGCCGAAAGTGCGGCAGCAGTGTAGGCAGGAGAGAGGGCCTTGGGTGGTGTTTGACATCTAGAGCTGGCAGTTGTTGCTGCGTCCATGGTTGAGAGCATGGAGGGTGCTTAAGTCGTAGCGGAGGCGGGTCAAAGGGGCCAGTGTCCCTGGCGCTGGCTGTGGTTGGGTTGTCAAAGGGCACAGATGGGCTTGCCTTTGGCACATCTTTGCGATCTATGACTGCAGAAAATATGTGGTAGTACCTACATTCAGGAAGTCTGGCTGGGGTGGTAGAAGTTTAGTGGTCTGCACTGCAAAACTGTTGAATTCTCTCCCCCCAATCTCAAAGAATCTTCTGATCTAATGTCATCTGGAGGTGTCAAAACAAACTACCCAAACAAGTTTCTTGAATGAATACAATACAGTGTGCTAACAGGAAGAGCCTTGGAGGGTTTCTAAAGGCTTCTACCGAGTCTTTGAGGACATGTCGTTATGCTGTGTGTGGTCAATGAGAAATATAAACAGACAATGAATATTATGAAACTGCAGCTATGTTTTATAAAAATTGAGTCTCGGTTTAGTAAGTTAAAGTCAAGAAAAACCCATTTCTACACCTCACGTTTTCGTTCCAATTACAAATGACTCATATTATTCCCGTACATATTTCTGAATAAAGAAAACTCCCACACCAGTATGTATGTCCAGCTGCTTGGTGCGTTGCGTTTCCATGGGTCTGTGCTTATACAGCACAAAATAAGCTAACTCCTTTCTAAATGGATAGTTATAATAGGTGTATTAATGACACTTCATGTGGCGTCATTGAACATTATATATAGTATTAAGTCCCTCACTTTTTTATTGGCAGCGTTCACTGGCATGGCTGTGATGGGTTATATTGATGCTTTCCTATTCTTGTGTGGTGATGAGGGGGCCTGGCTGGGTATAGCCAGCTAACACTGGAAGGTTGAAGAAAGATGGATGGATTATTGTTCTTGGTGGCTGGGGAGGGGTATGGGGGTAGAAAACTTGGTGTCCCTTCACAAGTGTTATTGATGTAGCAAATGTGAATTTGGGACTGTTCTTCCATGAGCTAATGCTGCCGACCACCTTTCTTACTGCTGGTATAGACTTCTTACAAAAATGAACTAATTTAAGATGTTTATAGCTTTGCAAAATGCTTCATGTATATTATTTTTAAGGTTGTAACACAAACGGACAGGTTTCTAACTTCCCTATGAAATTAGACTTGAGAGACTACTTGAAATTGTGACCTAATAAAGCTGTGCTTGTAGCGCTGTGGTGATGGGGCTATACAATATCAGATGAAAGAGCAGCCAACTGTGGTGAATCAATCAATCAATCCGAGTACTTGTAAAGCACGCTACTTACCCGTGAGGGTCTCAAGGCGCTGAGGGGAAAGGGTTCCGCTACTGCTCGAAGAGCCAGGTCTTGAGGAGTCTTCTGAAGGCTAGTAGGTCTTGGGTCTGCCGTAGGTGGGTAGGGAGGGTGTTCCAGGTCTTGGCGGTGAGGTAGGAGAAGGATCTGCCGCCGGAGGTTGTTCGTTGGATGTGGGTAACAGCGGCGAGGGTGAGGCTGGCGGAGCGGAGCTGGCGGGTGGGGGTGTAGAAGCTGAGTCTGCTGTTCAAGTAGGCTGGTCCGACGTTGTGGAGTGCTTTGTGTGCGTGGGTGAGGAGCTTGAATGTGATCATCTTGTCGACGGGGAGCCAGTGTAGGTCTCTCAGGTGGGGGGTGATGTGGCTGCGGCGGGGGACATTGAAGATCAGTCGGGCTGAGGCGTTTTGGATGCGCTGTAGTCGTCGTAGGTGTTTGGCTGGGATTCCTGCGTAGAGGGCGTTGCCGTAGTCCAGTCTGCTGCTGACGAGGGCCTGTCACTGTTCTTCTTGTTTTGGTCAGGATCCACTTGTAAATCCTGCGGAGCATGTGGAGGGTGTTGTAGCAGGAGGAGGAGACGGCGTTGACCTGTTTAGACATGGAGAGGGAGGAGTCTCGGATGAAACCTAGGCTGCGTGCATGGTCGATAGGTGTCGGTGCTGTTCCCAGTGTGGTGCTGATGTGACATCAGAGCAGCAGGTAGTCAGTGCAGGCGGGTGGCAAAGAGGAGATGAAGACTGCGGGGTACACCTGGAAACAAAATAAATGAGATGGCTTCTCCCATGTTCGTGTCTGCCTCCAGAGCTCTTTACCTCAGTGGTGCGGGGAGTGCTGCTGCACCTACATGAACCCCTGAACGTTTAAATGCATAATGAACACTAAAGGGCTCCATCAAATGTTTACTACTGCCAGCCTTTGCAGGTATTCCCTTTTGCCTTTAGTGAGCTACCGTTTTTTGGCCAGCATCCTGTTGTGATTTGAAATGCCGGAGTGCCTAGTGTGGTCGAGAGAGGGAGGGTCAGTTGGAGTGTGTGCGCTGAGCAGCTAGGAGGCTGTCCTGTGCGAGGAGATGTCGTGGTCCGCTGCTGTTTTTGGAACCTGAGAACCAAGTTTCGAGTCCCGGCGTGGGCTCAACAACTTGTGATTCTGGGCAAATCACTTCATCATCCGGTGCCTAAAATAATACAAAAATGTGCACGTGTAAAGCGCTCCAGTGCCCTCGTATCGAGTAGCGCTGTATAGTAAACTTCACACAGGAAGGAGGGGGCCACAGGTGGAGTGACGTTTGACGTGCCTGGCATGCACTCCCCTTACCTCCAGATAATGGAAGTTGTAGGGAGCAAGGAAAGTTAGACCTTAATTCGCTCGTACTGTGGTTCAGTGTGTGCATTTGGCGAGCTGTGCTGCGTTGGTGCACGGATCCCTGGGAGTGGGCTCCGCGTGCCAGGTGCAGGCGGTGCCACTGTTTAACCTTCAGGAAGGAGCTCCTTGCCAGGGGCGGGCTCGTGCCGTGCGTCGGGGCTCGGGGAGGCTCGTTGGTGCAGCTGGCGGTGGTGGGGAGGGGGCGCGGGCTCCTCTCTGCTCCTCCCCACGCCCACCCCTCGCTCTTCTCCTCCAGAGGGGGCAGATTGGAGTCTGTAGCGGAGCACGGCGGCTCACATTTGAATATCTTGCTAGCGTTGCCGGTCCCCGTTGACTTGTGAATCGCACCGTTCCTGTACCTCGCCGGGCTCTAATGACAGGTTGGTGTTATTAACTGTTCCATTTGTTAACTGTATCGAGCCCGGGTAACATTCCGGCATTTTTAAATATTTATCGCGCTGCCTGTGCCTTGGTACTGCACAGAAACGTGCAATAACACTAAATTGCAGAAAGCTCATTTGTACTGCTGACGCGACCATCATTTTGTTTTCATGTAACCTCGGTGCCCGGTAATGGCCCATAAATAAAGCTTTGACACCCAGGTGACGCATGCCTCGATTCCGGGTGGCTCCGTCTCCGCCGTGTGCCTTCATGTGGAATTTTCAAAGACGGGTCATCTTTGGGTGTAAGCCGACCTGCTCTCCTCTGTTGTGTTAAGGGGCACCTTGTGTGTGTGATTGTAGCTGCCGGGGCACTCTCTGTGCAGGAGGGAACTTCGAAAATCACCCTGCTGGCTCCAGCCGAGCAGCCCTGTCCTTCAGCAGCGCTGTGGCTTCATAGAATGATTGCTTTCAGTGAAAATTGGTATTCTGTTGCCCTTTGTACATCTGTTAATTCCTATCGTCATGCCAAGGGGAGGGAACGGTGTATCCTCTATTAATAAGCTATCTGGAAATTAATGTTTGTGCTCATATTTTACTACACGTTTAAATATGCCTATATATCACCGTATTTATATTTTTTATATAAATGTATGTGCATTTTATTGTATATATACACATATACCCCTTTCCCCACACACATAAATATATCTATATCTTATATATGTACACACACGTGGTATGAATGGCAGGTGTATGTAACATTTAGTCATCCCGTATGATTGTCAGTTTCCTAATAAATGTAACCCACTACTCTTAACGTTAAAAATATCGTTACTAAGGTTGACGAGTTAAATTAATGCAGTTGATAACTGGTTTAACGAAGGGAAAGCTTTGTGAGTATAACTTAAGTGAATATTCATTTTCTACATTTTATAGCGCTTCTTAGACTGCTTTGGAGATTACGAAGGGATGAGCTTTATTCTAAAAATCAATATGCATCATATTCAGGCTGTAACTTTATTGCAGAATTTAGACGTGATAGACCGATACATTTTGCTAACGTCACCGAGGGGCAGCGTTTTAAGGAAATCATTTTCCAGAATGGATGTGAGCAGAAAAAGCCCGTGTGTGGTCAATGAAATCAGAAACACGGCGATGTAATTGTTCTGTTCTCGCCGAGAACGAGAATTACTCTTCATTTTGCTGTGCCAAGGACTTTTTAAAACGTTAACCTGATGACTTGTTACCGTTGCCATAGAATCAAAAGATGGATGTATTTTGAGAATGATCTGTAGACTGAGTAATCTCCAGGCAGCGATCACCCTCGAACAGGGAAGGACGACCATGCTTCCCAGTAAATTGGACCTTGACCACAGAGGTTAATAGAAAATAAATTACTTTCCCTGTTGGTGCAAACTTTGTTATGTACGCGGTGAAATACATATTCATCACCGGTGAAGAGATGGCCTCCTACCAGCCAGGTGAGAGGCAGGCAGGCTGTGGGAGCACAGTAAGGTCCTGTTTGTTGCAATAACACAATAACATCTGTAGCACATTAGAACAGAACCTGATGTCTCGGAAGATCAGCAGACTCCTCACGAGAGAAGCACTAATACAGGGTGTCTTAGCCATGGTGATCTCTCATTTAGACTATGCCAATTCTCTATACTTTGGCATACCACTGTATCTCACCAGAAGACTGCAGCTAGTACAGAACCAGGCTGCTAGGTTGATCTTTTGGTAACCCACATGGGACCATGTCTCCCCCCTCACGAGGAAGCTATGTTGGCTCCCCATCGTACAACATTCTGCTTTTAAAGTGGACTGCCTGATTTTCAAGTCCCTACATGGCCCAAGCCCCAAATTAATCTCCAACCTCATTCAAAGGCATATACCTGTGCACAATTTGCATTCATCGTATATGAACCTCCTAATCACACCCTCTTACAAACTGAAGCGACAAGGTGGCTGCAGATTTGCAGTGTTGGCACCTGGATTTTGGAATTCCCTTCCATCAAACATTAGAGCATGTACAGACCTCATGAAATTCAGAAAACTTCTTAAGACCTGGCTTTTTGCCCAAGCTTATGACTTAATTAAGCGCATGATAGAGCAATAAAACTCCAGCACATTCTAGACCAAGCGCCAAGAAACCAATCTGTGTACGCGCGCTCTATAAATAATTTTTAGCATAACATAACATGTGCCTGGGTGGTGAAGGCAGGTAAGCACCTGGCTGCAGCCAAGGCTCCCCTTTTCTGCCCAGCACAATAACAGTGGCACTAGAAGTAAGGGTACAGGGCGCTGATAGCCTTCAGATGGACATTTAGGAATCCAAAGACCTTTATTTATTTGTCGTGAAGAATTTACTGTGAGTTGAAG
Source organism: Lissotriton vulgaris (assembly GCF_964263255.1). Lineage (NCBI taxonomy): Eukaryota > Metazoa > Chordata > Amphibia > Caudata > Salamandridae > Lissotriton > Lissotriton vulgaris. The sequence goes on from NC_141690.1 coordinate 1,143,528, forward strand.
TGCAAACTGTCATGACAGGCGAATTTGTTAATTGTTGCAAATTGTTTTAAAAGCTTGTTACAGACTGCATGAATAGGGTATTTAGAAAATTTTAACCAGTGACACCCTTGCTGGAGGAAAGGAGAAGGCCACAGTGCCCCCAGAGGTTTTGTAATGCATATGTAAACACAGACGTGCTGGCTTTACAGAGTAAAGTACAAATAGCTCCAAATGTATACCAGCAGGTATAGAAGGTATAGCCAAGGCATTTAAGTCGGGTAGTTTCGATGGCCACTACCTTCACTCTAAATATTGTTCCAGCACCGCTGCCTAGTAATTGAGAAATACAGCAGCCGCTCCCATGGGTCGCCCTGCATGCCAGCGGTGATCACGTGTATGTGGGCAGTTGCATTGGTAATTGTTAATGGGCACTGGTAGCGACATTGCTTATTGTTAATCAGTAGTGACAAGTGGATTTAATTGTTAGTGGGTAGTGGTAAGGGGATTGAGAATTGTTATCAGGCAGTGGTGGTGACATTGGTAATTGTTAGTGGGCAGTGGTTGGGTCATTGGTAATTGTTTATGGACAGCCATAAGGACCGTGGCAATTGTTAGCGTGCAGTGACAGGTGTTGGGGGGGGGGCTTCGATAATTGTTAAAGTTCAGTAACAGGTGCATTGGTGATTGTTAGAGGGCAGCGGTGGGGGTTTCCGGGATTACCGAGCAGTGACAAGTGCATTGGTGCTTGTTAATGGGCATTGGTAATTGCTAGTGGACAGTGGTTAGGTCATTGGTAATTGCTAGTGGACAGTGGTTAGGTCATTGGTAATTGTTTATGGACAATCATAAGGATTGTGATAATTAACTGCTAGTGGCTGATGCATTGGTTATTATTAGTGTGCAGTGGTGGGGACATCGGTAATTGTTAATGGGCAGTTGCTAGGGCATTGGTGATTGTTAGTGCGCAGAGGTTGGGGCCTTGGTAATGGTTAAAGTGCAGTGACAGGTGCATTGGTGATTGTTACTGGGCAGAGGTGGGAACTTTGGTATTTGTAAACATGCAGTGACAGGTGTATTGGTGATTGCTAGTCGGCAGAGGTGAGGGCTTCGGTAATTAACGTGCAGTGACAGGTGCATTGGTGATTAGTGCGCAGTGGTTGGGGCTTTGGTAATTGTTAATGTGCAGTGACAGGTGCATTAGTGATGGCTAGTGGGCACAGGTGGGGACTTCGGTAATTGTTAACGTGCAGTGACAGGTGCATTGGTGATTGTCAGTGCGCAGTGGTTGGGGCTTTGGTAATTGTTAACGTGCAGTGACAGGTGTATTGGTGATAGCCTTTGGGCAGAGATGGGGGCTTGGGTAATTGTTGACGAGCAGGTACTGATGCATTGGTGAATGCTAGAGGGCATAGGTGGGAGCTTTGGAAATTGTTAACGTGCAGTGACAGACTTGTATATAAGCAGAGGTGTGGGGGCTTCGGTGATTGGCAACGAGCAGTGACTGGTGCATTGGTGATTGTTTATAAGCAGTCGTAGGGACACAGGTGATTGTTAACGTGCATTAGTCATTATTAGTGGGCAGCAGAATGGTAATCGGTAATTGTAGCAAGCAGTGGCAGGTGCATTTGTAATACTTGCTGGTCATTGGTCATTTTTAGTGAACCGGAAGTAATGTTTTGTGAAGAGAGGCAGGACATTTGGTAATTGTCAGTTGGGTGACGCTGGTAATTGTTAGTGTACTTTTAGTCAATTCCTATTTAGAGATAGGGTAATCTTTCCAAAGTTGATGCTCAGCAAGTCAATACATAGTTTAGAGCTGCATTGGTTTTATAACCTTTTTGTGTTTGAAACTTTTGACGTGAATTTCATTTTGCTCAATCAAGGATTTTTAACACTAAATAATTCTGGCATTTGTGGTCTATTTTTTCACATTAACTTCAAGGATGATAGATTGGTAATTCTATTGCTCCCAATACCTTGAAAGTCCTTCAGAGCCGCTCGATAACCTGCTTCGTGTTTCTCCTTTGACAGGGTTATGTGAATGTTGTGTTCTGGTCAGTAAGAGCTGCCGGTACACGTGTACTAATTACATGGAGGTGGCATGTGCAGTTTCCAGCCATATCTCCAAGCGAGAAGGCCATCACTTCTAGGGAGCAGCTGCACTCGCTATCTAGCTGAGACAGGGCATCGGTCACTGAGGGACTTTGAGTCTGTGTGGATGACATTAGATACTGTCACGCAGTACGTAAATGTGGGCACAGGAGTATCCCAAGGCATGAGCCACCCAAGTGTTCTAACCTTCAAGGGTATCCTTCCTCAAAGGCCACAGTCCTAGAAACCGGGGCAGTAGATTGCGCTACCTCTAATATCCCATAGTCGTTGCTTGAGAGAAATATTTAAAAAAAGCAACAGCTGCCATGGGCCTCTGCTGCATTATTAAGGTGACAGCAAGGCCTTCCAAGCATCCGTATGTCCCCTAAGCGTAGCCATATGGAGGAGCAGGCTCATTATTACACAGGGCAAACCAGTAGACTTCAGAACTTCTTTGGCAGTTTTCGTTGTGAACAGAGAAAGGTGTGACAGGACAGTTGCTCTTTAAAACTGTGCGTGAGTTCTTAAATTCTACTCCTGACATATCCTACAACAGATCTTAAGTGTTTTAAGCAAAAAGTAAGAAGTCATCCCAAAATCTCATTAGCAATGGCTACATCGAGGGAGAACCTTTGCCTTATTATCCCTGTTCTTACTGTGTTACTCTGCAACTGATTGCACCTTTTCCCATCCAGCTTTCATCAGGAATCTTCTCTAAAGTGAGCTATTATATATAACTGGTTCCCTTCCAAATGTTAATCGTTCCCAAGAAGTAATAGGTGATTGATGATTTATGGATTCCATTGTGGCCTGTTTATGTGGGTTTTATCAGTTGAAAGTAGGACATACGTGTTCCAGTATGTCTGTTGCAGTCAATTTGCAGCAGCACACCTGTTTATGACCCGCTATTTTGGACTGGTAATGAGAGATAGCTGGCTGAGACAGACTCTTGCGAACCCTCTGTGGGATCAAGCGGTCCAGGAACTAATTATTGGTGGTCAATTGGGTTTGCGTTTTGTTGTAGAGCTGGAAAATCTGTAGTCTGAACTTTAAAAATTAGCATTGTACAAAGGTTTGTAGTTTTGTATTTTATGTTTTCACTGTTCATTGAATTGTTTCTTTTTTGTTTAATCTTGTTTGGGGTTTCTATCTGAGTGAGCTTCAAATTAGATACCTCTGGATGGGTGTTAAAAGTAACCTGTAGGGATAGAGTAGTTTAAGTCTGTTTATTTAGACATTTGCGAGGTTACTTAAAACCATTGCAATAAAAGTACACAAGATAATACATATTTACATAGTAAGATAATTAATAATTCCAATAATAAAGTCTTAAGATTCAGTTTTTAAATTATAACCGATAAGAAGACACATAGTCATAGCTTTAATATTGGGAATGCTATTGCGCAAGAACATTTTAATTCATTTATCTGCCTACAATCAGCAAATCTGCCCCTGACAAAAGCTTAAAAAAGCTATATTATTCTTAAAAGGTAGTATGATTATTGAATAATAACTTGTACATTTACATAATAAAACATAATAACATAACACACCGTTAAATTCCAATGTGAAAATCTTTAGTTTCAATATAAAACATTTCTAATATTAAGAGGCAAGTAAAACTAGGTCTAGAGTAGACAATGGGATTTTTTCGTTTGGTTGAAGTGGCCCTGCTGTTCTCAACCTGAAACAAATATTAGAAAACCCTACTGGTCACAATTTACACAGTAAATTAAATTCGATCCAGGGAGAAAGAATCTCAAATACACAATCTATCACATAATTCAACAAGTAACATTTAATTCAATTTTCATGTAATACAGGCTTCAATGTTAAAAAGAAACAGCCTTCCATCGAACCTTGAAGCCTATATGGAATTATATGTGACATGTTGGATTATGTGATGGATCGCGTTGTATGCTAATTAATCTCTCTTCTCTTGAAAAATACTTTAAGTTAAATAAACAATTTTTTAAATGTGGATTTTGGGATAACGTTGACACTCAGTTTGATGCTATTTGAGAATCTTCCTCACAGGAATGAATGCAGTAAACTGTTTAACCTGTAGATGTATTTCTAGGAACTATGCTTTCATAGTGTACTAAGCTGGGAAATTCGAAGCTTCAAGGAAACCACGGTAAAAGTAAGGCTAGACCTACATTCTCCCTGAATGCCCTCAGACTGGCTGTATTAAGTTTTGCATTTAGATAATTCCATTAGAAGTCAGTTTGTCTGAATTGTGATGCTCCCAGGTGGTTTTCCTGGAGAGTTAATGGTGATTCAAGATGAAAGCAAGAGTATGCAGTTCCTAAAGGGAGGCGAGGAGATGGGGGAGGAGAAAGGGGGCCGAGAAAGGGGGCCAGGTGTCCAAAAAAGTTCAACAAGTGAAAAAGATGGTGAACATGGAGTAGCTCCAATTAGGATCAAGGGACCTCACACACCCCGGCGGGTGTCATGCTTCATTACCGGGCAGCTCCTCGTTTGACCGGTCCTGCAATGCCCAATGGGCCCCATGAAGGGGCTCTTTGCCGGAGGTCTTCTTTTTTTGCTGATGTGAAGTATTGGTTTTTGCTACGGTTAATAGAGGACCGTATGCAGGACCAGCCAAGCCCCAGCCCCTCCCTTTGTTTGATACAAGATGCAACCCTGGTATTTGTGTTTCTCACGGTTGCCTTTCAGCATGCCATTCATGTTTGATCTTGTTTTTACCAAAAGTTGTTACTTGTGTTTTGTCATGGACTCGAAGGTCATGCTCTTCTACTGGTGGTGAAGTCATGAATATTCTTGCAGAGCATATGTGTGTTTTGTGTTTTCAGTCATGCCGAGGATGCATGAGAGGTAGAGGAGAATCTTTCTTCTTTACTAGGGAAGTCGGAATATGAGCCAGTTATGGCGGACTCGTATATGATTCCTTTTTTATGATGATTGGACAGAGGGCTTCATTCTTGTTGAGTCACGAATGTGCACATATGTTCTGATTCCATATGTGCCTGGGTTTATCCCTGGGCCCGACAGTACTTTTGATAAGTGGTGTTAGTGTAACCAGTTGACAGTAGGAAATGAGCAGATTCTTGTTCGATAGTAAATCAGAATGTACCACAAAACTCCCCAAAGCATGTATATTAGAACTGTCAGGGGCTGGATAAAGGAAATAGGTTATTATTTCACTGATACCTAAAGGACTGTGGGAGGCACATAGGATTCTCACTAAGGGCGGGCGGAACTTGCAGAATTTGACTCTGTGGAATTCCACAGAGATACATAAAAACTCGGCGAGATTTTGAGGAGTTCCACCAATGGGCGGAAAAAGGCATGTTGTGCTGATTGAGCTGTAATTTAGCGCTGGGAGTTCGTTCCACGCAAAAAAATTCAGCATGAATGACACCAAGTGGCACACCAGCTCTAGTTGGAGTTGGTTTTGCTGAAACTGAGGCAGCCTTCTGACTGCGAACGGTTGCGACCACTCATGTTAAAAAAATGTCACTGGATGTTCTGCTAGCAACTGGAAATTGCGCCAGAGGAGGCCAAATCTCACTTGCTAACTTACTGTCCTGGAGCTATACGTGAGAAAAAAAGTACGGCATGTGATATTTAGCCTGAACTTTGCGTTACAAGAGTAACGTGGAGTTGCCAAAAATCTGTCGTCGGAATACTTTATTGCCCACCCCTAATTGTCACTGACAGGGTGAGGGAAAAGGGTGGACATCTCACTGGCAAAAGTAGTTTAATTGTAGGGAGGATACACATTACTGCCCAGGAACTGTGGGTATATAGAGTCACCCCAGACATCATAAGTCTGCCATTAAGGGTATCTCATTGGCATAGTTAAGGTCCATGCAAGGGATGCTGCTTTCTGGTACTGCAGGGCTTCAGATTCTCACCAATGAAAATGTAAGTAACTTGCTCCACACCCAGTGCAATCATTGTGGGATGCTGTCAATCCTGCCTTGAAAAATCAGTTATGTAGAAAAGTATAAGCAATTTACACAGACCTTAAGTGGGTGCACAATGATTTCAGTGTTAAATATGTGCCCACAAGATGTTCGTGTTGCTAGTGTGTGTCTCTCCAAAGTCTGCCTGTCTTGCTGCATTCGAAGTGTGCTTCATATTTTAACCCCTACTGAAATCACATGGGAACTGGTTAAGTAAGCGTGTGCACTTGCTCAAACTGTCAAGGACACTTTGTTCAATTTCCGCCTTCATCCATGTGTCCGCTATTGTGCTCTGGCCTTCAGGCAACATCTGACCCAGCCCAACTACATCTGAGCAGTGTTTCCACATGGTTCATTCACAGACATGAACGATCCAAGCAACCCCAGCTAGAGAAAGTGTTTCCGTGCTTTGGCAAATCCTGTAATGCTGGTGTGAGATTTATCGATGGAGGATCTGCAGGCAAGGGGTTTAAATTAGTAGAGAGTGACAGACGGAAGAGTCCGAGTCTGTGCAGTGCCACCAGCACTGACCTTCTTCACCCAAAGTTGTGCTTCCACTGCACCCTAGCTGGCATGTTCCTGGCGTGCAAACACACACACAGGATAACGCTGCAGCTTATCTGATGTGCTTGTTTGTAACTAGGAGTACCTTTGCATACATGGAAGGAGGCAGTGGACGCATCTTTCCTCTGCTTCTATAATACAGAAGAAGAAATGTGAGTTTGAGCAGTGAATGTAGGAACATTCTGAAAGAAGGTGGAAACTTACAAGGACGGTAGAAACAGTGCATAGATCCTGGAAGGAAGTCCAACTGCATCGAGTGCTTGGAGAGAGAGAGAGAGAGAGAGAGAGAGAGAGAGAGAGAGAGAGAGAGAGAGAGAGAGAGAGAGAGTGAGAAGGTGTAAAGGTACGAGTTGCAATAATTGCCAACAACTGAAATCTGAGACTTCGCAATAGGTCGTAGAATTGCTGTCTTATTATTGTGCATTTGGGTCTTAGAAGATTTACAAGAGAGGAAATATAAAACAGCCCCCCAAAATATTAGCTTTCTTTTGCTTTTGTTTAATAATAAAGCCTCATATATATCTTTGAGGTGAAAGAGGGAGTTTTACCATGAATTGGTGGTTCCCTCACTTCAGAAAGGTTGGTTCATCATTCTGTTTGCGAATCAATTTACAAACTAATCTCAGACAATAATTGCTCTGGAATGTGTCTCAGTAATGTTTAATGTATAAAATGAAATCAGGAAAATTCTGTAAAACTATTATGTTCAATGCTTGCAAGAGAAGACACACCCTGGACTAATAAGACTGCTCTCAAGATGTGCAACATGTGCTTAGAGTACAAACGCCCAATACATTGTGAGCTATTGAACTGTTTGTTTTAAATTTGATGACTTGTCACAGGAATCCTTGAACCCCCCCAGATTAGATATTATATCAGTCATGTTCCTTGATCCTACTATATCCCCTCCCAACAATTTTATAAACTTTGAGACTAATAATTGCTTAAGCTTGAAACCATTTGCTTTGATATTGTTTGTTTGGATCACATTCCTCATAAACTGCTCATAAAGCTTAGGTGTAATATGTTTGCTTTCTTTGTCACTGTTTTTACTGCCTCTTCATGCTGGGCATGTCCTGCTTTATGTCTGATACCTTGAACAGCTGCCTGTCAAAAAAATGACCGCATACTTAAACTTAACAAATACAACAGTAAGAGCTGGAAGAGTGAAATAACTTGGGCATGTAGGCACCTCATGCTTATGACTTGGCGAAGGATGCTAGCCAGTGGTCATGAACCAATAGCCTTGTGGAAATTCATACATGGGGTTTGACGTGGATTATTTTGAATTTAAAATGTTTTATTGCAGACTTAAATTAGGCATCATTTTAATAATCCATGTCACAACCCATGTATGAATTGCCCCCAAGGCACCTCAAACCCTGCTCCCCATCTCTCTGGCTGAAGACCATGGCCTGTGCCTAGTTTGTAGTCCTTGCCATGTTGGCACCTAATGCTTGGATACTTGGCAGAGGAAATCCTATCACATTCACCACAGAATACAAGGTTCTACACTAAGGTAATTTGCCAAACTACCTCCTCAAGAAATATTACAAATTTCCAGGAAAAACTGAAGTTAAAGCATTTTAATTTTATGCTCTAAAACAGTTAAAAGCAAAAATATAAGTTTTGGCCTCCTTAATTTCTATCTACATTACCTTCTAGACACCTTCGCTCTTCTGGATTTCTACTTGCACAACTCCCACGCAAACGGAAAACTAGGCGGTTGAGCAGTCTCCTAAATCACTCCTAAAGCATGGAACGATCTGCCTGCCACTGCACATACGAGCCTTCTACTCACTTCTTGAATTCTGCAAGAAGCTGGAGAGCTGGCTTTTCGAGTGGTCCCACTAAGCCCTGGGTGCGTCTAGACTCACACCTGCTCAGCACCAGGAATCCTTCCCGGGTGATAGTGCTCTCTACATATCTGCATAACATAACAGTAGTGGTGAGGCATGCGGTGAGGATGGGTACTACAGTTGCTGGATCTGGCCTGCTAGCCAAGTTTATTGTGCCACCTGCGAAGAGTATGACATCATGAAGTGTAGGGGCTGATGTTTACTGTGCTGGAGTTATCGATTATCTGCACTTGATACTCAAAGAATTAGAACCGCTAGCACACAGAAAATTATAGCCTACAACTTAACTAAAAATGTGTAGTCAAACGGATCAGAATTGAACTATAAAAAAGATTAAATCTCATTTCACGTCAACTCTCATCTGTAATGGAAAACTTGCTCTACTGCTGTGCTTAGATGTCAAGATAGGGAATAGAGATTTGATAGGCAGCGCCTCTCAATCGTGTTCCTGGACACTGCTGGCAGCACACAATGTGTGCCTTTTACCTGATAGAATAATCATACATTAGGAGAGTTGGACACTTGCAGAAGACACTCGCTTTGTGCATGCACTACAAAATGACGGCTGGTCACTTCATAGGCTTTTTTTCTGCACAGGAACAGTGATGCTGTGCAGCATTGCTAGAACCATTGACAAAGCCAATAGGTCCCAAAGACAAGACGTGTTGGCTTTGCCAATGCTTGTTATGGATGGTTTCGCTCTGAAGTGATTTAAATGCCTGAGAAACACAAAAGCAATTCTAATCTAGACAGAGCATTGAAATGGTTTGTGATGAATGCCTTTTGGGAGCCTAATTAGAAGTTCTCTATTGTTAAACTATGTGAACAAGAGCAGCCCCAGAAAAGCCGGCGATGAGCAATTCAGAGAATGAATGGCTTTGTAATTCCACAGCTAGCCGCAGACGGCATCTTGAGTGAGTTGGTCGTGGGGCGGGCAAGCTTACATAGTTTTTCAAAATGGGGCAGCCAAATAACCACGCTGTGAGGTTTTTCCAGGAGATTTTTGAGTGACTGTTTTTTATGCTCCACTGGGGGCAGTGATTCAAGACAATATTCTCGAGCTCTGCTTTGTTTCTTGAATTGAGGTGCGACGAGTTGACCCATACACAGTGCTCTCTGAGGTTTATTTGGTGTCTACCTGTGATCATTAGCTCCCTTTACCTGGGACCAGAGCCAGATGTAGTGCAATGACATGAACAAGCACCTAAAGCATGGTTTTTTGTCTGACAAGAACAAAAAGGATGAAGGAAGCTGGCTCCTTATATACTATACCAAAAAGAGGTATACTGTGCAAAGAGTCCAGGTATCCCTTATGAGTGGACAGGAGCTTGCTCTAGCAATCCCAGGGTACTCTTCTAGGGGATAGAGTGGTCGAGCAGCCTTAGGCTTATCAGGGAGGAGTGTTAGATGGATGAAATATACACACACAGTCAATAAATGATGCACACAACTCAATAAGGAGATCCACGCCAATTTATAAAAACAACTCTTATTTTTAATATAACCTTTGGCACCAAGATCATCAAAATCAGGTTAGTTCATTCAGAGTTTTGAATTGTCACAGGCTTGAAAAATCAACTCCGTGCAATTCTGAAGCGGTAATGTTATCCTATGGAGGAAAGACATACCCTGCATACTGGTACTTCACAAATACGTATAGGGTCAATCTCCTGGACATAAGGTAAGTATGGGGTAAGGTCCAAGGCAGCACCAACAGGTCACCTGTAATGGCTCTGGGGCGGCCGCGTGCATAAGTGCTTTTCAGCATCAGGTGCCCAATGTTATCCTTTGGGGGGGGGGGGGAAACTTGTATTGCATTTGGGCTTCTAACAGCGACTTACAGAACCAGTCTTCTTACCTTAAGACAAGTATGGGGCAAGGTCCAAGGCAGCACCTATAGGTCACCTTGGGCTGCACTGGGCGGCCTTGTGCAGAGACGCTTTTCAGCGTCGTGTGCCCAATGTTATTCTATGGGGATTAGTCTGGACGAAAAGAAGCTACAAGCTTGGACAGGGAAACAGTCAGGCTCAACCAACAAGGGGGCTCGTGTCTCATGATGCTCGGGGACACGTTCGGTCCACTTCCACTCCGGCCAGGGGCGCCAGGTGTATAGGTGTCTTGAGGCATTTTTTTTCACAGCCGAGTCACTCGCACTCCGGAGGTGCTGCTCCTAGAGGCCTCCGGCAGCGTTTAGGAGTCCCCTCCTGGCATACCCAAGATGGGCTTCTTCTCTGGAGAGCTAGGGCGTCACGCTGGCCACTTCCACTTCCACTTGGGCTTGGAGCGACTGGGGCAGTGATGCTCGCTGGTGTTACGTTTACACGGTCCAGCGTCCTCACCCTTTTTTCTTTGGTTCCTGCAGCATGCAGGGAAGCAGCTCCGCCGCTCCACAGGAGTTCCTGAGTCTTGGTAGAAGTAATGGTGGTCCTTCCAGGCTTTTAAAGGCACAGACGCTTACAGGGTGAGTCAACTTTGGCGCAATAGTCCGAAACAGCGAACAGGCTGGCAGGGTTGCCACCAAATCCTTCCACAGTTCTTGCTTTTCGCAGCTCTCCAGTCCTTCTTTTAGGTCAGCAGAATCTCTTTTCCTGGTCCCAGGGACTTCCCTGAATATTAGATTTAGGGGCATTAAGGGAGTGTAGGGTAGTAGCCAATGGGCCCCTATATGAAGCCCCCAATATGTCCACTTCCTGTACAAAGTGGGCATACCCCTGACCCAGAGTTCCTAAGTTGCCATCACAAAGACGACAGACTTTTGATTTTCATGCTCTTCTTCAGGTACCCACCTTAGTGGTGGAACTAACCTTAGTGTGAACACACCTCTTTGGCTACTAATTTTCTCACCTGTTCAGGCATCAAATGGGCCATAGACAGGGTGGATTGGCAGGCTGTCCTGTTGGGGAAGCCAGATTTGCATACCAAAGGCAGTGGGCTATTTGAAGCTCCCTGCCTTCAAATACTAATTTGCAGATCGTCCTGTGGGAGGGGGTGTAAACACTCTCTGCCCAAGCAGGCTATGTTTCTGACCTCCTGATAGCAAAGGCCCTCAACACAAGACGTTTGATACCAAACATCTCTAGTTCGAGTGAAGCCATCATGTAGCTAGGGAACTAGTTTTTGATGAGTGTCCAGCACATGTACTTAAAATGACCTCCTTGGTCACTGTACTGGCAGTAATTGAACTGACCAGCACAGGGGCATATCTGCACAGGCAGCTATGTAGACACATGCAATATAATGCACCCTGCCTTAGGGCTTTAAGGCGACTGTTGTGGTGACTTACAAATATTACATGCTGTGTATGGGGACATAGCATGCAGGTGTGTGATATGCCGTGCTTTCACTTTGTAGAGCACCGTGTCACACGACATACAGTGGCAGTCTGTATGAGTTTGGTGCTGGGTCGGTTAGTGTGGCACAAGATATGCTACAGCTCTTAGGGACTCTCTTTAGTACCTATGCCCTAGGTACCAGAGGTACCACTTAACCCCTTCGCTGCGGCGGCTATTCCGCCGCAGCAGTAAGGGGGCGGGGGGCGCGCAGCGCGCCCATGCTGTTGACGAAACCGCTCCGTCACCAGCCGCGGTTGCGCTCTGATCATGACGGAGCGGTTCCGTCACGGCCCCGCCCGCTCAATGGAACGCTCAGCGCAGGTGCGGAATCCGCGCCGCGCAGGCGTGCGGAGCGGGCCGTGACGGACACGCTCCGTCATCAGCACAGCGCGACCACAGCTGATGACGGAGTGGTTCCGTCACCAGCAGGGGAGGGGTTAATAGAGACTTACAGAGGTGCTAAAGGCCTGGTCACTTGGGGATCAAATGACCAGGTGTCTTGCTTTGGGGAAAGAACACTGGCATTTGGGACCTGTTTAGCAGGAACCCAGTGCACTTCAGTTGAAGTTGGATCAAATACCAGGTGGACATTGGGGGACTACTGCAATAAAAACCCAGTTTCCTACAAAGGGGGCTTTAGGCCAGAGAGAGTGCAGTTTTCCAGACCCTTGGTAGTCTTCTATGGAAAATTTCAGAGGCCATAAGATGAAAGGCTTCTCTGTAGTTTTGCCTCCCAGCCCAGAAGCAGAGAGCCTCACTATAGATGTTTTAGCATCCTTTGGAGACGCTGAACTGGTAACATCGCCTTCTAACTGTAGCTTCACTGGCAAACATGAATCTCAAGTAAAACTGATGTTTATTTTGTTACACAAAGTCAAGAGAGAAGCTGATGGACTCTCCTCTTTAGTACGTCATCTGTCAGAATGGGTTCACAAAATCTGCATTTTCTGCTTCAGTATGGACACTGTAAACCGGCTGCTGAGAACTCGTACTTTTTGTCTCTTATTTCTGGGACACTGTGTCATGGAGATGACTGTCATCAGCATACTTTTGTGGTGAACGCCCCTGCCAAAAACAACGTGTTGCAGGATTCAGCTAAGGGGATAGCTATTAAAAAGGAAGGATATAAGGCCAGGACTTATAGATGCCTCAAGAGACCAGTTGCCCCTACACAACCGGTTATGTGTGGTCAGTAAACTTAAAATTAACCTATTGTAATTCCTAGCCTCCAAACTCTGAAGCCTCTCCAGCAAGACGCCACAAGTTATGGTACACATTCTGACCAGACCACTGTTGAAAAGTCATGGTCAGTCCCTTTCCATGACAATGTTCTTTAATGATCAGCAACATCAATCTCGTTCTACACTTCCTATGATGGCGCTGCAGAATATGTTCGTAGGTTTGGAATATTCCTGCATTTGAGAAGTTAGTTATATATGAGGCGGATAGGAAAACATGCTTCTGTTAAATGAAGCATACAGACGGAAGCTCCCTACGGTAGACTTCCATCTAAATGCTGGCCACACTTAGTATAGCTAATGCACCACAAAGAATTACATATATCCCTAGACATTAGCATATACCCTGATCACTATATGCTGCATGTGTCTGTAAATGAAGCTGAAATATAAAGAAATAATAAAGAAGTCTTCAAGGATACAGGAGCAATTTAAGATTGGTAAGCTCGGTGTGCATTTTAATGTAACCTAATAAAGGTTTATGGAGCTCATTATGCGCTCATGTTTAAGCAATTTTTTGTGTGAAAGAGAATATGGTTTGTGAGCAGTTGATCAATGAGTGGTGCCAAAGCAGTGCAGCCCTTGACTGGAATTTTCACAGCTTTTGGGAGAGCCTGTACCAGGACACTCACTGAGTCACTGTTGCTCTCTACAAATCCCCTAATAATAATAATAACAGGGAGCTTGCATTCAAGTGTCCCACTATTGCACGTCATTAATTAATATATCCTGTTTTAATACGGTAGTCTAACAACTATGAACGATTTCAGCCTTGACGTTGTTAGCTGAAGTAGCTATAGTTCATTTGTAAACTTCTTCCATTTGGTGCCTTCTCTTTTTGACCCAATGGTTATAACATGTCTTTCAGGCAGTTTGAATGCTTTCTCTTTAAATTACTGAAATCACATGCATTAGTAAAGCCTTGCTGGGTTTACTGTGCTAACACACTCAACGTTAGCACATTAGAGCATGCAGTACTGGAGGGGGCGGGCAGAGGGGGCTACAGTTTAGAGTAGTCCCTCATGCAGTTAGGGCAAGAACTCGAGTGGAGGCGGAAGGATTCATTCTGACAGCCTTTAAAATGATTACTCCACTGAGCTGTGCTAAGGCTTCATTGACCAAGTCTCAAGCCAGTACCTAAAGAAAGCTGGTTATAAAAAGCCAATGGTTGGAAAGGGAGGATCCAAAGCACACTATTTTTATATTGTTAGCAAAAGGTCTGTATGAGGGTAGCGTTGTCAAAACCCAGACCTAAAAAATGATTCACACGCAGAGTAGCTGGAGCAAACTAATAGACTAATACTACCACCCACTGATTTAGCAGAAGAGACTGGATATACACTCTTCTGTATTACTGCAAGTGGTAGGTCTAAGTGAGGGGACCGTCTTCACATTTGTTTCAACCTCAGCTGAAGCTTCAGGACTTAATAAAAAAACAAAGATTGAGGTTAAACAAAACTATCACATGAACTCCAGACTAGAATGACATATGTGTCAGCCACCATTTTAGTCAAATGCTGCAAATGTTTGAACGTGCTAATACTTAATCTAGAATGTTAATTTGACCAAAATAACAGATGTCCTACAGTTGAGTTTCTTGGCTGATTTTCATGATATCTAGGCATAGTTCAGAATTTTCAAAAGCACACTAGTGTTAAAGCTGCAGCATTTTACAGAAAACTTCCATTTGTTGTTTTTCAAATGTCATGATTCAGTCTCTTATGCAGTTTGATAGACTCTAAAACGGATTTTTTTTAAACGCATCATGAAGCATTTTGTAGATTTCCTTCCTTGGCCTGAATTTTGTAAAACAATTAAGCCACCACTGATACTTACCATTGTGCTTACAGCTAATGCCTTCAACATCATGTCCGTTTGTTACCACCGGAACTTCATTAGAAGTTCACGTGGTAACACACTGGACAGCTAACCTTTCCAACTGTTTCAAAGCCGCAGAATCAATTTTACCCATTCCAAAGCCATTAAAGTCCTTCTGTAAAACTCTGATTGCCTTTGAGAATAGATCATGTTTTAAGCATCTTTGTCCCCCTGAGCCAGTTTTCGAGAAACTAATTTTTCTGAATGTGTTGGTTAAATTTAGTTTTTTCCTTAAATTTCATGACAATTAGTTAATCTTTGTCAAAGTTATCGACAGGTTAAAAAGTGGTTTACCTTAGAAGTTGTATCGTAAACCTGTCTTTAAAACTAGAAAAGGTTGCAAGTGTTCACTGCACTTTGAATTTGAGGGCTTTGGTAGGCCTAAATGGGGAGTTGTTCAAGTTACTCCCAAGCTGTTTTCTGCACAAGCTTGTCAATGAACGGAAAAACAGGATCAAGCAAGTCACCCCTTTGTTGGAAACAACTAGGGATGTTGGCAAAATACCCAGGATTTGACAAGTAGAACTTGATAGGTCTTTCAATAGTCGGCGATATGTGGGCAGGGGGGGAAGGTGACCGCTTTCAGTGACCTCCAACGGGACTACAAATTAAATATTGGGGAAACCTTTAGAAACCTTCCGGCCCGAAATGCACTACATAGGGCGATACCCAGGGGTGCTGATCTGCCAGTCTCCTCCGCCATAGAGGATAGACTCCTAGACGACTACCTTCAGGAAAAGGCGATTTCCCTGACATATAGAAAAATACTCAACAACACGCCGGATACAATGGGGAAAACACGAGCAAAATGGGTAGAGGATATGGGGGGATATTAGTGATGAGGATTGGCAGGAGGCATTAGCGTCACTCCGGGAGGTGGCGTTCCGATTTAAGTTTATCCAACTCAAAATCCTACATAGAGCATATTATACAAGTTCAGCATTGGTTAGAATGGGTGCCCCGGATTCCACAACATGTCCCAGGGGCTGTGGCAGATAGGCACGTACATGCATCAATGGTGAGTGCCCGATTCTCCAGACATATTGGGGGAAGGTAACATCGGCACAGTTAACATGTCAGAAAAAAATTTAGGTCTCGCCCCAATGGTGCCTACTTATCATATGAGATGCTACAGACCTATCGAGAGCGAAGAGAACGATGGTCTCCTTCGGGTGTATGGGAGCAAAACGTAACCGATTTAGATCCTGGGAAGGAGTTACTAGGCTCAAATTCAGAGTTTGGGAGACAGATATGGATTGGTGCTTGCAGGCGGAGAGGGTGATGTACGAGGGAAGAGGATGCTCACACAAAGTGTCCAGAATCTGGGGAGCACGGAACGAAAGTAGAGGGATGATATGACCACCATTTAAAGACACTTCCCCACTGGTAGGAGACCACCTGGGAGAATAAAGTCCAAAGGCTAAGGATGCAATAAGTTACGATGCAAGGGAAGTGGTCCTATGTAGCATATTGATTGATACAGTACTAATACACTGTGCTTGTTTGAAGTCAATGATACTGCACTGTATTTAGTTTTTGTCTTTTGTTTATTCAATAAAAAGATTCTTTAAAAAAAAAAAAGCTTGTCAATAAGCAGTAGATGTGACCTTTGGGATATTGGTTTAGCAGTTGCACTGTAAAAAAGGTCATTGTTACCAGTGTGAGGTCCAGTAAAAACAGTAGTCTGGCACAGAAATGTGTCTTTTCTGCCACACCATGCATCCCAAGGCTTGGAGGAAGCACTTCCTCAGGCATCTTGATGCTCGACGCGCCACGCCGCAACAGATTGAGCCCCGACGAGAGGAAGGTCCTGGGATCGATTTTGGAGCCCAAAATCCTCTTTGTACCTAGTCATCCTTGGGTAAGTCTCACAGAAGGAAGAGGACTAAGAAGTTGAAGGGGTCTTTGATTTCGCCTTATCCGTCGAATGCATTCGATGAGATAAGGGAGCACAGTCATTCGAGGCCTGGCTCCACAGTTGAGCCTGCGCCTGGGCTGGTTTCGTGCCTCTCTGAATTTCCAGGAGCCAGAGCGACCCGCCTAACTCAATGAGTTCTATGAGGCCATGCACCTTATATTTGGGCGGCCTATTCTTGCTGGTGCACCTTCGGCACACGCAAGTTCGGGATGGACTCCCACTGGTTCTCTGCTGGCGGTTCAGGCTCCATTCGGTCCCTTTGGATCCACGGATGTATATGGCCCTGCGCCAGTCATGCCACCTCGACCTTCCCCTGTTCTGGTCCCAATGCTGATGATCCTGGCAGTGCAGTGTCCTCCGGCGGCGCTGTCCCCATTCTCATCCCCGACTTCGACACGGAGTCGGAGGAACGTCGTGTGATGTTGGTTCCATGTCGGAGTCAGTGAAGAGAATGGGGACAGCGCTGCATGGACCGTTGGTATCGGAACCTGCACAGGAGACTGGAGCCATGCCTTCCAGGTCGGAGCCAGAGCCTTATTGCTATGGGCTGGTACTTTGGGAGGAGTGAGAGGACCCTGAAGAATGCCGGCCCCCAAACGCTAACATGGACCGGTGTGAGAATTTGGCGAATGCCAGCAGACTGGACCCCTCTCCAGATACTGGCATGGTCTCTCTTCTTACTGTGGCTATGGAGGAGGGAGGCTCTTTTGCTGTAGTGGTGAGAAGGGCGGCTGAGGTCCTGGACCTTAGCCTACCCTCAGTGCAGTCATGACTAACACTTTAGGCAGTAGTGTCCCCCTCAGAACCGCTTCTTCATTTAATGAAGCCCTCACAGACGTTCTGCATGGAACTTAGTCCAAATTCTGCAGGGAGGCTCCTGTGACCACGAGGATTGCCCGCTACTGCTGCCACGGCCCTGCCCTAGGGGACCCCATTTTTTTCATGCCAATTCCTACTCCAGAGAGCTTTGTGGTACAAGCTTCAACCTCTCCTTTTAGATCGAGTCGCATTCCCTGCCACTACACCGGATAGAGAATCCAAGAAGCTGGACATCAGAGGGGGGAAAAACAATTTCCTCCACCAGCCTTTCAATGCAGTCCATGAACACCACATGCCTTTTGAGCCGTTACTTTCATGCCTGCACTGTGGGATTCGGTTGCGCAGGTGCTTCCCTGGGTCCCAGATGAGGCCTGGGCCCTTCTCTTCCAAGCTAATGCAGATGGAAGAGATGCAGCAGAGTTCATGATCTGATGTGGTCTGGAGATGACCGACTCGCTGTGCAGACCGGTTTATACGTCGGTGGCCTTACGGCACCATGCCTGGCTGAGAACAACTGTATTTTCCAGTGGATATCCAGGCGTTGCTTATGGACATGCATTTGATGGCTCCTATCTCTTTGGAGACACGGCGAACTCAGCATTGGAGCACATCAAGGATAACAGGGCTACAGCCTGGTCTAGGGCCTTTTTGTGGCTCATGTTCTGTCAGCCCTGGACTCGGAAGACTGGATGGTAGGGTTGGACTTACAGAACGCATACTTCCATATTCCTGACCTGCCTGCCCAAAAGCGTTACCTACTGTTCACGTTAGGCCACAAGCACTTTCAGTTCACTGTGGTCCCTTATCCCCTTACCAGCAGCTCTCGGGTGTTCACCAAGGTGATGGCGGTGGTTGCAGCTCATCGGCAGTGATCAGGGGTGCCAGCCTTTCCCTATCAAAACGACTGGCTGTTGAAGGCGAGCTCGCCTCAGGCTATCGTCTTCCACCTCCAGACTTCGGCGGACCTCCTGCACTTGTTGAGGTTAACTATTAACATGCCGAAGTCACACCTGACTCCCTCTCAGATAATCCCTTTCATCTGAGCTGTTCTGGACATGGTGCATTTTCATACCTATCCTCCTGAAAGGTGAGTCCAGGATATTCAGGCTGTGATACCGATATTTCAGCCTCTATCCTGGATTTTGGTGAGACTGACACTGGCATTAAAAGCCTTTATAGCCTCAATCTAGGGAATGCTAGTACAGGTGTTCACGGAAAACACAACTGCCATGTGGTATTGCAATATACAGGGCAGGGTGGGATTGTGGACCCTTTGTTAAGAGGCCCTGCATTTCTGGACATGGCTGGAACGTCGGGGCATTTCCCTGGTGGTTCAACACCTGGCGGGCTCTGTGAACACCAAGGCGGATAAACTCAGCTAAAGATGCCTAGCGGATCATGAATGGCATCTCCATCCGAAGGGGGTGCAAGGTGTTTCAGAATTCGGGAGAAGCTTGATTAGCTCTGTTTGCCACCAACGAGAATGAAAAATGTCAGCAGTTCTGCGGGCTGGAGTTTCCAAGGCGGCTTTCACTTAGAGACGCTTTTCATCTTGGGGGGAGCTCAGGCCTCCTGTATGCCTTTCCGCTCATACCACTCCTGTCAAAGTTCTCAGGAAGATCAGGAATGACCAGGCCCAAGTATTTCTTTTGATTCGGACTGGGCGAGAGAGTTTGGTATCTTGAGCTGTTGAGCATGGTCATTGGTCCTGCAATCAGGCTGCCCCTTCAGGGGGATCTTCTGTTGCAGCAGCAGGGGAAGGTTCTCTACCCAAACCTGTCAACATTCCGCTTTCATTGGAGATTGAGTGGCGATAGTTGATATTGCAGCAGATTTCGGGCGGTAGGTCAAAAGCTGTTATCTTGGCTGCCAGGTGTTCCTCCACCAAGACTGTATAGGCCAGTTGTTGTGACAGGTTTGTGGCATTGTGTGCAGAAAAACAGGTAGACCCTCTTGCTGCTCCTGTCTCTAAGGTCCTTCTCTTTATTATTTCTTTTGCCCAGCAGGACTCTGCTCTGGGCACTTTAAAGTGCTATCTTTCTGTCATCTCCACCTTTCTGTGGTTTCCAGATCAGCCATACCTCCTCAAACCCTTTGTTGTAAATAGGTTCTTGGAAGGTTTGCAACACATTTCTACTTTATCATGCCTCTATGGGACCTTAATCTAGTCCTAACATGTCCTCTCAAGCAGCCTTCCTGGTGGTAATCGACAGCCTTCCTGGTGGCCATAACATCTGCCCGCAGGGTCAGGGAGCTTAAGGCTATGTCATCCAAGCCTCCATACCTGAACATTCACCTAGACGAGCTGGTTCTTCAAACTAGAGCTTCCTTTCTGCCGAAAGTTGCCACTCCTTTTTAGGTCTCGTCTATTCTATTCCGCAAGGAATAAATAGACGAGAGTATAGTGGGCCATCCAAGCTCTGAAACCATTGCGGATTTTGGACAGTGCCTGTGGATTACTCGAGCGGAAAGCGCGTCCACATCAAAGACATCAGCCTCCCTCCCACAGGCATCTGTCATTTCCCCAGCGTGCGCAGTGCGCATTCGGCCTCACTTCTCCCCCTTAATTACATCCCTGCTTTCACTTTCACGGCTGTGAGCTTCACTTCAAAGGCATCCGCCTCCCCGCCCCCTGCTTCACAGTACAAAGGAATGCGCATTTCCCGGCCGCTTGCATTTCCCGGCCGCTTTTAATTTCATTTTCATTTCGCGGCCGCGTTTTTCTGCCCTTCTGCCCTCTGTTAGACTCGTTTTTTCCCTTGTTTTTTTCTTGTTTTCTTCATTACACTTCTTGACCTGCACTCTTACCGTTTCCCTTGTTTTTTTCTTCATTACACTTCTTGACATGCACTCTTATTGAGTGCATGTGTCTGCTTTCCCTCTACTCCATCCCCACTCTTAATGGTTCCCCCCACCCTCCATGCTGTCTGTCTGCCCAACCTTCTCCCCATGTCGGTTGTTCTCCGCAGACCTCCTGTGTATCCTGTCACGCCACTGCAGTGGTGCCGGGGGACCCAATCCCAACCCTCCAGGAACCCTCATTCAACCTAGAGGCTGAGAACTGTGTGTTATCGAGTCTCAGTGGGCCCACACATTATTTGAGGGACGGGAAGCAGGAAGGAAGGCTCTTATGTTAAGCCAGTGGATGCTGCATCACCACGAAAATTCTGCACAATACTGCACAACATTACCATAGTCATGGTATTATAAGTGATGTAATGCACAGATTGCCTCCATAGGAAGAATGCACTTAAGGGGACGTATGAATGCACTTACGGGGTCGTTCTCCCACCAGCAGCATGAACTACTGCTGTCAGCACATGTGACACTTCAAAGGAAGCTCCATAGTAATGCTGCAGCATTGTGCATAATCTACAACGCTACGATTTCGCTATTGGTCTACATTGTGCCAAATGCACCACTATGTATAGACCGAGAAATACGATGGATTAGGCACTCTTTCTGTATTGTGCAATGTGCCAAATCGGCGATGTTTCCATGACAATGCTGTTGAATTATAGTTTTCCCAACCAGCCTCTGATGGGGAGACTAAGGAGGACGGGCGACTGGGCGGGGGGGTTGGGGGTAAGGAGTGCATGAAGTCATAATGCATTCGGTTGATACAAGTAACTTGTAATTCATGCATCTGGGCGTGGTAATAACAAACCAGCACAACCCCAGCATCACTCAGCGCAACCCCAGCATCACTCAGCGCAACCCCAGCATCACTCAGCGCAACCCCTGCATCGCTCAGCGCAACCCCTGCATCGCTCAGCGCAACCCCTGCCTCGCTCAGCGCAACCCCTGCCTCGCTCAGCGCAACCCCTGCCTCGCTCAGCGCAACCCCTGCCTCGCTCAGCGCAACCCCTGCCTCGCTCAGCGCAACCCCTGCCTCGCTCAGCGCAACCCCTGCCTCGCTCAGCGCAACCCCTGCCTCGCTCAGCGCAAACTCTGCCTCGCTCAGCGCAACCCCTGCCTCGCTCAGCGCAACCCCTGCCTCGCTCAGCGCAGCCCCTGCCTCGCTCAGCGCAGCCCCTGCCTCGCTCAGCGCAGCCCTTGCCTCGCTCAGCGCAGCCCTTGCCTCGCTCAGCGCAGCCCTTGCCTCGCTCAGCGCAACCCCTGCCTCGCTCAGCGCAACCCCTGCCTCACTCAGCGCAACCCCTGCCTCACTCAGCGCAACCCCTGCCTCACTCAGCGCAACCCCTGCCTCACTCAGCGCAACCCCTGCCTCACTCAGCGCAACCCCTGCCTCACTCAGCGCAACACCTGCCTCACTCAGCGCAACACCTGCCTCACTCAGCGCAACACCTGCCTCACTCAGCGCAACCCCTGCCTCACTCAGCGCAACCCCTGCCTCACTCAGCACCATCGCAGCATCGCTCAGCGCCATCACAGCATCACTCAGCGCCATCACAGCATCAATCTCTGCAGCCATTCAACAACTGGTTCAAATATGTTCTCTCAATGTTTCAAGCTTTATTACAAATGTCACAAAAAGATGTTAATATTTCACGTCTGTTCTTGGATTTTCATCACAATAAAATACACTGAACATAATCTTCCCAAAAGTTATTTACAAAAGTTTAAGCTATTGCCATTATAAATTACAATCACTTTTATTTAAGTATTAATTATTTTAAAAAATTAAAAGCTATTGTTATTTGTAATATCAATACATCTGAGTCACGTAAATACAAAACATGTTGCATTACAAATGCTATAGGTGTCACATTTGCGAAAGTTATAACTATTGGCATTGTAAATGACAAAGCTATTAATTTAGCTATTTTCAAAACCAACACATGAATAAAAGAAATTGTCATTTACAAAACCAATAGCTCAAACTTTCATAATGCGAGACCTATTAAATTGCAAATGCTTGTTATGTGGGTGAGTCCATCACCTTGCGTACCTTTTATGTTCTTCAGCACCCCTCGAAGTAAGAGAAGCGACTTCACCAATGAGACCCAAAAAGAACATGGTCTTTCTACCATGAACTCACAAAGAGTTCCGGGTAGACCAACACTTTGTGGGGTATATCGGAGTGATGAAGGGAAAGGCCGTGCAGGAATGGACCATCTCCCGATGGATCATCCTCGGCATTGTAAAGTAATACTCTCTGGCCTGAGGGTTTGTGTGCTCATTCCACCAGAGCTACGGCTGCACCCACTGGGTTTGCATGCGGAGTTCCAGTCCTAGATATCTGCCAGGCAGCAACATGGGCTTCAGCACACACATTCACAAAGCATTACTGCCTTGATAGTCAAGTCCGTCAGGATGAGCACTGTGCTTGTTCGGTCTTTCAGGACTTTCTAGTGTAAAACAGTTTTACAGACCTACCTCTGAGAAGGTATTGCTTGGGTATCTATGTTAAGGTAAGGAATCTGCGACTAGAAGTCTCTATCAGGTGAACAAGTTACTTACCATTGGTAATGCCTTATCTGGTAGAGACTCTGTTTAACCACAGATTCCTCACCAACCCACCCATCCTCCCTGGTCTAGGAACAGATTTCTAGGGGTAGGACTGTTCCACTTTCAAGGTCCTAGTTTTCCACGCCTGTGCAAAGTGATGCGGAAAGTCATGAGAAAAAACTGACGTCAGTGCGCTGGGGGGGTGCCTACATAGGCACCACGCACGTTACTTTCAGTGGGGACGATGCCCCACCTAGCGGCTTGCAGGGAGTGCTGGTCACGAAAACAGTTCCAGATCCAGTCTGACACCTGGGTAAAATTCTACGGTAAGGAATCTATGGCTAGCAAGTTTCTACAAGATAAGACGATACTGAAGGTAAGTAACTTTTTCTTCAAGGCACCTGTCTCCTTTTGTCCTGCAACGTGCTGGGAAGATCTTGGAAAAGGTTTGGTTAAATCCACAGTGATCCTGCATGGCTGTGTAAAATAATATTCACTGCCTGTAGTATTCATTTTTTTACTGTTAGTTGGTGAAATGATGGTAGGTTTGGTAAACTTTTAGAAGAATATGTAACTGTGCTTTTGTATTTTGTGCTGGTCAAGGGCGTAGCTTCAGGGTGATGTTACACCCCCCAAGTGTATTATTTAGTCAATAGTTTGATACAGATGCCTTCAGTTGAGTATAGTGAGGTGTCACAAGATTTCACCTGGGATTTAGACATAGAGATAAAAACAACCCCTCCCCTCATCCTCTCTCTTCTCTCCCCGCCCTCTTTCTTCTCTTCCCTCCCTCTTTCTTCTCTCCCCTCCCTCTTTCTTCTCTCCCCTCCCTCTTTCTTCTCTCTCCTCCCTCTTCTCTCCCCTCCACTGCTTCCCATATAATAATTCACATGACATGCCAGCGTGATTATTGGAAAATCTGAAGCTACGCCCCTGGCCACGGTCAGATTATTTCTGAATCCCCGGCAGTGGGATCTAGGCTGTGTGAATTGCGCATCAGGTGTATGTTCAGATCCAAGTTGTTAGTGTCAACCTACAGAATGTCTATGCCCTGACCGCAGCGTGAAGTCTGATGGCTTTTACGTGTCTAGCCCGCTGCACGTGCTTGCACGCTGCGCCTTGCATCCCGCGCCGGTATTAAGAGAAGGACTGTGTTGCTAGGCTGTCGTGCACGTGCCTCGCCTCTTCATTCGGCTGCCTCCTCTGGTTTTGTGCTACGTTTTCACGAGAGAGGCATCACAGGTTATTGAGTGCAGCAGGCGCAGAACCCAGTGTGTACACCCCAAATACTCGCAACTATCCTGCATCTGCTAATGTGCTGCCGACTAACTGCTTCTGTGTGGTTGCTTTCTTAATTCGATGTTTCTGCTTTGTTTCTTCCTGCTTTCCTGGACTCAGAGAGAGGTAAACCGTTTCCTTTTCCTTCATTATCTGTTTTTATTTATACACAAATGTCTCATTGCAAAAACTGGAGTGTGTAATGTGGTGTGAATCATCGTGATGACAAAGGGACAATGCCTGGATGTGCCATTTCGGAAGAAGTCTGCGGCTTAGGAACGATGGGGAGAGAAGCCGCACCGCGGAAGAAAAGGGGAAGGAAGGGTGTAGAGTGTGTGAAAAGGAGTCTGCTGACACATTATCTATCCTTTCCTAGAGTGGGTTGAGAGCTCGGGTCGCTTTGGGCCTCTTTGGTTTCTGGATGTGATTTATATTATGGTTTATTGCAGGAGTCTCCAACCTTTTCTGTAATCAGAGCTACTTATGTTGAAAGAAAATCTGCCCGAGCTACTAATATTATGAGAGTTGTAGTGGTGACCACTCCAGCCAGGATTACGTTAGTGGCCGCCATATGCAAGATCACCAGTAGTGTTCACCTCAGTGCATCATGCGTGCGCAGTTGCCAGCAGTACAACATACTTTGTCAGTGTGGCATGCTTCTACAAGGGTAATACCTCACAGCAATAGTTACAATGTTCCTGGCTCCAAGTTCATAACATTATTTTAGGTCTGCCCTATACCAGACGATGTTTCATTCATTTAATGTCATTCAAATACCATATTTTTGGGAAATGCAACCATTTTTCTCCAAACATCAATTTATGAGTTCTGAAAATCCACACATATTTAACCCTTTGTCAGTTTTGCAATACATATTTTAATGTAGCCAAGCAAAAGATTCTAATTTATTATGATGGGCTGCACACTAGAGGAGCTACTTAGAGTTAACTGTTTTGCTAGTAGCAGCTCATGAGCTACTCATTGGAGAACCCTGGTTTAGATAGCATGTGTTGTTGCAGCAAAACATCAGACGTACACATTAAAGTATGCAGAGTATCTAAAGGATCTGGGGACAAAGATGAGGCTCTGAAGAGGAGTACACGTTAAAGTATGCGGAGTATCTGAAGGCTCTGGGGATGAAGATGGGCTCTGACGAGGGGTACACATTAAAGTACGCAGAGTATCTAAAGGATCTGGGGACAAAGATGAGGCTCTGACGAGGAGTACACATTAAAGTATGCAGAGTATCTGAAGGCTCTTGGGATGAAGATGGGGCTCTGTCCAGGAGTACACATTAAAGTATGCAGAGTATCTGAAGGCTCTTGGGATGAAGATGAGGCTCTGTCCAGGAGTACACATTAAAGTACGCAGAGTAAAGGATCTGGGGACAAAGATGAGGCTCTGACGAGGAGTACACGTTGAAGTATGCAGAGTATCTGAAGGCTCTGGGGATGAAGATGGGCTCTGACGAGGAGTACACATTAAAGTACGCAGAGTATCTGAAAGCTCTGGGGTTGAAGATGAGGCTCTGGCGAGGAGTACACAGTAAAGTACGCAGAGTTTCGGAAGGCTCTGGGGATGAAGATGAGGCTCTGACGAGGAGTACACATTAAAGTACGCAGAGTATCTGAAGGCTCTTGGGATGAAGATGAGGCTCTGTCCAGGAGTACACATTAAAGTACGCAGAGTATCTGAAGGCTCTTGGGATGAAGATGGGGCTCTGTCCAGGAGTACACATTAAAGTATGCAGAGTATCTAAAGGCTCTTGGGATGAAGATGGGGCTCTGTCCAGGAGTACACATTAAAGTACGCAGAGTATCTGAAGGCTCTTGGGATGAAGATGGGGCTCTGTCCAGGAGTACACATTAAAGTACGCAGAGTATCGGAAGGCTCTGGGGATGAAGATGGGCTCTGACGAGGAGTACACATTAAAGTATGCAGAGTATCTGAAGGCTCTTGGGATGAAGATGGGGCTCTGTCCAGGAGTACACATTAAAGTACGCAGAGTATCTGAAGGCTCTGGGGATGAAGATGGGCTCTGGTGAGGGATACACATTAAAGTATACAGAGTATCTGAAGGCTCTGGGGATGAAGATGGGCTCTGGCGAGGAGTACACAGTAAAGTACGCAGAGTATCTGAAGGCTCTGGGGATGAAGATGGGCTCTGGTGAGGGATACACATTAAAGTATACAGAGTATCTGAAGGCTCTGGGGATGAAGATGGGCTCTGGCGAGGAGTACACAGTAAAGTACGCAGAGTATCTGAAGGCTCTGGGGATGAAGATGAGGCTCTGACGAGGAGTACACAGTAAAGTACGCAGAGTATCTGAAGGCTCTGGGGATGAAGATGGGCTCTGGTGAGGGATACACATTAAAGTATACAGAGTATCTGAAGGCTCTGGGGATGAAGATGGGCTCTGGCGAGGAGTACACAGTAAAGTACGCAGAGTATCTGAAGGCTCTGGGGATGATGATGAGGCTCTGTCCAGGAGTACACATTAAAGTATGCAGAGTATCTGAAGGCTCTTGGGATGAAGATGAGACTCTGACGAGGAGTACACATTAAAGTATGCAGAGTATCTGAAGGCTCTGGGGATGAAGATGGGCTCTGGTGAGGGATACACATTAAAGTATACAGAGTATCTGAAGGCTCTGGGGATGAAGATGAGCTCTGACGAGGAGTACACATTAAAGTATGCAGAGTATCTGAAGGCTCTTGGGATGAAGATGAGACTCTGACGAGGAGTACACATTAAAGTATGCAGAGTATCTGAAGGCTCTTGGGATGAAGATGAGACTCTGACGAGGAGTACACATTAAAGTACGCAGAGTATCTGAAGGCTCTGGGGATGAAGATGGGCTCTGGTGAGGGATACACATTAAAGTATACAGAGTATCTGAAGGCTCTGGGGATGAAGATGGGCTCTGGCGAGGAGTACACAGTAAAGTACGCAGAGTATCTGAAGGCTCTGGGGATGAAGATGGGCTCTGACGAGGAGTACACATTAAAGTATACAGAGTATCTGAAGGCTCTGGGGATGAAGATGAGGCTCTGTCCAGGAGTACACAGAGAAGTATGCAGAGTATCTGAAGGCTCTGGGGATGAAGATGGGTTCTGGAGCTCCTCACAGGGTTGGATGCTCATAGGGAAGCGCACACTGCTCAGCCCAGCAGAGAGGAAGGTACCTGCAGGAAGCAGCCAGTCCTGAATTCAGTTCTAAATCCCAGACTGTAGTGTCACCAGGGGAGCGAAGGACCTATGTCTGAAGGGTCCCTCGTTGTATAATCCGATACCACCAAGTAGTCTTGATTCATGATGTGGCAATGAGAGTCGAGTACTGGGGGTAGAGTCAGTGAACCCGAGTCCTAATCCTGGCTTCTCCAGAACATGGAATTGTATAATCTTGGGTAAATCACATTTCACCACGATTTCCAGCCACTTATCTGAGTGATATTTGTATAAGGTTAACCCAAGGTGTATGACGCACACCCATGAAAGGATGGACTACACTACCAAGAAATGTACGACTAAAAGATGTGCTGTGAAGGGTGGGGCTACCAGCCTACCATTGGTGTGCTGTAACATTCCAGTGTTCAGGACCGTCTTATCTCACATCTTTTAAGATGGCTGCGTGAACGAATTACTCTTTTTAAAAGCATGCACAGAATATGCTCACCCGGTTACATTTGAATTCCAGATGCTAAGGATGTGAGATGATAACACGCTGACAGGTCTTTCACATCCTCTTAATGAATTGTAGACGAGTGATTAAGTTTGACGGGTTTTGATTTATTGTAGAAGGTGAAAGAGTGTGTGAATTCTGCTGACTAATAAATAGATGGCGAAATAGGCTGTGAGGTGCGTGTCCAAAAGAACGCATAGTTAAAACGAAAAACGATACCGTGACCTGTTATTTAATATATTCTCTTTTATGATTACGAGGCGCCTCGAAGAAGATGGGTAACTTGAATGTGGAAGAAGCCCACGCAAACCGTTATACCATTATTCTGAAAGTGCTGTGGAGGCCTCACAGTTCTGCAACAGTGAAGCAGTGATTCGGAACTGCAATTAAGTAAAATGTGATTGAAAATCCACAGGCATAGATTCAGATCTAAGTGCAATCCAAGGGTCCTCTCTTCCAGGTCCCTTTAGCTGCCTCTGCCGTGGTCAGTACAACAATGTGCCTTCCTTCTTGCCAGTGTGCAGCCACCTTCTAGCAGGAAGGCAGAGTGTGCAGAGGTGAAATATGAGAGAAAGATGCAAAGGGACCAGGGCCGGAGTTTAAAAGCGCAATCCATTAAATAGCTTGTCCTTTTACCCAGTCTTATGTCAGTTCTGGAAAATCCCTAGATGACGTCTTGTTGGGTTGTAAAACTAACTATCCATCTTTCATTCCCTAGCTAGTCCTTTTATGGAGGCATGGCTATCATTGCTGCACACTCTTGAGCTTCCTGTGTTTTTTTATAGCGCCTCTCAAGATGGTGTTAGATGTGTAGAATGGTGACCGCTATGGAGAGAAAGGGTGATGGGTGAGAGTGGTAGAGGAGCGGGTCAATGGCCTGTCAGCTGGATTCAGAGAAGGACCTGAAGAGGACAGCGCAGTAACAGAGATTTTCTGGGTACGATACTGCAGCTTTTCCTGTTTGGGTTTGCATCATTCCTTTTGAGGTCATGGAAAGTGAAATTGTGCTAGCAGGAGATGGGGGAGGAATCTCCCCCCTTGGCTTTCTATCTCAAAAAAACGTTGATGTAAGCCCTGGTACTAAGTAGACTAGATTATTGTAACGCTCTGTTATTTTCGGCAAACGAAGCCTCCCTTAATAAGTTACAAGTGGTGCAAAACACCGCTGCCCGTCTCGTAGCACACGCCCCATCTAGAACATCCTCTGTTTCCCTCCTCAATAAACTCCATTGGCTCCCTGTGAGAAAGCGGGTAAAATTCAAAATGGGCTGCACCATCTTTAAGGCCCTTAATGAACAAGGTCCTTCCTATCTCTCTAACAAACTAATCATGTGCACCCCTTCACGTCCGCTTAGATAAGGCTCTGAACTTCTATTACGTACCCATAGAATTAAAAAGGCGTGCAGCGGTGGCAAAGCTTTCTCTCACCTTGCCCATGCCTTTTGGAATGAGCTACCCCTTCAGCTCCATAACTGTCAGAACCTTTCCCAGTTCAGGAAGCTTCTGAAAACCCACCTTTTTCTGAGCCCTTGCTCTGGCTGAAATCTTCCGTCCTAAGCGCAGAGATACCCCTCGGGGTAATTCAGCACTATACAAATCAATATAATTCAAACTTCAGGTCCAATGCAGCACCCTTTGGGTCTCATGACCCTGCTACTTCTACATCTGGCAGTTGAAATAGGACAGGAAGGCTGCCGGAAGAAGAGGTGGTCATAAGAAAGAAGAGGGATGAAGTAGGTCAAGGATGATTTGGGGATTATTGAAGGGGTGGATAATCAACCAGTCAGTTATTTGTAGAGTGCAGCTGCTTCGCCTGTGAGGGTCTTGAGGCACTGTGGGCTCATGCTTCCTGTTCTATTGATTGAACATACAGATCTGAAGTGCTGGTGCGATAGTGAGTCTCTGAGGTGCAGAGGGAGGTTGTTCCAGGCCTTAGCTGCCAGGTGGGAGAAGGAGCAGTCTGGCAGCTGCATCAGGTGGCTGCTTGGGAGAGGGATCCGGAACAGAGTTTTCTGGTAGGTTGGTGGAAATTCACTCATTTGTTAAGGTTCGCTGGCGATTCATTGTGTAGTGCCTTGTATGCGTGGGTTAGCAGCTTGAACTGGCATCTCTTCACGACTGGTAGCCAGTGGAGTTTTCTGAGGTGAGGGGTGATGTGCATCTGTCTGGGGAGGTCGAGGATGAGTGACTGCTGTGTTATGGATAGTCTGGAGTTTCCTCAGGAGTTTGTTGGTGATTCCTACGTTGAGGGAGTTGCCATAGTTGAGTCAGCTGGTGATGAGAGCTTGCATGACTGTTGCATGAAGGAAGGCGAGGAGATGATGTTGATCTGCTTCTTCATGGACAGCTGGCTCTTGAGGATGATGCCGAGGTTGCAGGCATGTTCAGTGGGTTTGGGGGTTGATTCGAGCTTAGAGGGTCATCATTCATTGTTCCAGAGGGTTGTCCTTGCCTTTCCCATAGAGGAAAAGGCAAGGACTTCTGTCTTGTCGGTTTTGAGTTTGTGACAATTGTTATCTTTCAGACGGCCACATCTTTCATACATCTTTGGACCTTGTCTTTGCTGGTCGTTGGATCATTTGGCAGGGAGAGGTTGAATTGGGTGTTTGGGTGTCTTCGGCGTAGGAGATGACGTTTAGTCCGTGACTCTTGACAATGTTGGCCAGGGGTGTCATGTATATGTTGAAAAGGGTTTGGCTGAGGGATGAGCCTTGAGGTACGGCGCAGGTGATGTTCTCGGGGAGTGAGGAGTTGGGAAGGTGGATGATCTTCTGCGTTCTTCCTGTGAGGTAGGATGCAATTAACTTGAGGGCTGCTCCTTGGATTCCAATCTGGTGGAGTCTGATCAGTGTGTGTTGGGATATTGTGTTGAAAGCTGCTGAGAGGATGAGGTCTACTGTTTCTCTGTGGTCTAGCTGCATTCTGATGTTGTCAGTGGCTGTCTCGCTGCTGTAGTTTTCTCTGAACACATATGGGAGGGGTCAAGAAGGTTGTGGTTCTTCAAATGTCTAGTAAGCTGGATGTTGATATCTTTCTCAATGACCTTGGCTGGGAAGGGTACCAGGGAGATGGGTTGGTAGTTCTTAGGTTCTCCTGGATCCGTGGGTGGCTTCTTCAGCAATGGCTTCATGTCGGCACGTTTCCATTTGTGGCAGAAGTGGAGCGTGGTGATTGAGGAGCTGAGGACCATGGTGAATTCTTTGCGGATGGTTTGATTGCCGAAGTTGAAAGTGTGGTGGGGGCAGTAGTCTGCTGGGGCTCCTGAATGAGTGGATCTCAAGATGGAAGTAGTTTCCTTCTCGGGAGAGTGTTCCAAAAGGTGAGCAGTTGTGGGTATGCGCCAGTCAGCGTTAAAAGGTTGATACTGTCCTCCGCAGGGGATCGGGGTTCGAAGTCATAGTAGATGGTGTTTTTGTTGTGGAAAAAGGCTGCGAGGGTGTCAAAGAGAAGTAGGGTGTAATATTATTTTCGGTTGTTGAGGTTTTTGTGAATTTGACTAAGCTTCTTGTGGTTGTTGCAGTGATCATTGATGCGAGTGGCTAGGGCGGTCTTTGTTTTTATTCAGGCGGTGGTGGTATCCGTTGCTCTGTGAGCTATGCTGTATTGGAGTATGTACTTGAAGCCCTGCCTGCTCTCCGCCCATATTAGTCATTGGCTTGTGTCATTGTCCTTCTTAAATGCTGGCATCTGATTTGTGATTAGGCGGGTTAGTCCCTCATTAGTACCACCTTGTCTTCATTTGTAACCTCCCGTGAGAACTGGCCCTTTTACTTCGGGTGTTACACGGCACATCTTCTTTAGTCTGTAAGCACTATTTTCTTTGAAGAGTTTCTCTTACTGCAGGAGGGTCTCTCGTGCGCAGTTGTGAGCACCGGCTTGTTTATTTTACTCTTAGCAAATGGGGAGCTCTTCAGGGGCCATTGGAGACAGAAGGGGCAACTCAGTCAAGCATTTGGAATTCAATAGATCTCACATTTGCAAGAGTTTAAGCTATTGGCATTGCAAATGGCAATGCCTTTTATTTATGTTTTAAAAACCAAAACATAAATAAAAGGCATTGTCATTTACAATATCAATAGCTCATACTTGCGTAAATACGAAACCTATTGCATTGCAGATGCTTGTTTCCTTTTGTCTGCAGTCGCGTTTCTGGTTTTCAGTTCAGCCACGAACCAGCTGTGGTGTCGTGTTCATTTCTTGGGGTTGGTAGTTTCCTCGGTGCAACTTAGTCAGCGCTTGCCAAGATCCAGTTTCTCAGAGAAGTAGAAATGGAGTATGGTGATAAAGAGAAAAGTCGCACATGCTACTGCTTAATGGGTCTACCAATACATGGCGTGTAGTGTCCTGCCAATGGCCTTGCACATTACATGTTCTCATAAAAGTAATCTTTGTTTTAGGAAGGTCAGTCAGTATCTTTGTTATAAATAATGTAGCGACTCCTCAATTGGCTTTTTTAACCATCCCCTTGAACCAGATATATAAATACCTCACCCTGGCTTCCCATTCTTATCTGTCGTTTGAGATGAAATTAAACTTGATAAGGAAGAATGAACTGGTTTCCTCCGGTTCTTTGTTACTTTACTTGCATTTACAACGAGTAATCTCTTGCTGCCTGGTTTGTCTCTTATGTTCCCAGCTGGAACAGATAGCTTCAAGGCCATGCCCCATATGATCTGCCAGTTACTCTGATTTTCTGGGAGAACTCTCATGCACTTGAGGAGGCCGTCCTATTCACCCTGTGTAGTTAGGGCGACCGGGCAAGGGCCTACACGGATTATTCAATACCCCCAATAAAATCAAAACTGTAATAATGCAATTAGATGAAGTCAGAAAAACAAAATTGGATCTGAAACTATGGGTTGCAGTCGTGCTTTCAGTTTGATCTTATTTGCCTGGTTGTTGCAGGTGGTGGATAGGCCTGCAGGTGTGGAGTGTGTTCCCATCATCCTTAACAGCACATTTGAGACTGAGTGTGCTCTTAAAAGTTGTAGTTTCGTCCCCAACCTGTGTGGAGTCTGTGTTCATTTTATTGTACTTCACGTTTAGCTACTTTCAGTGCTCGGGAGCTGTTATTTGTCAGTAGTGCTAATAAACACAGGAGGCAGAACATTATAAAAGGCCAAACATATCCAGGCAAAGAGAATTAAAATACAGCGGTCAGAATATCTGAAAAAACAAGTTTCTAAAAGTCATAAGTATATTGATTGCTTTACATATAATGACCTGGTTGACCTCTCCTTGATTCATTCGTTTAGGGGGGCAAACAAGCAATATTGCAAGAACCTCCCCTCTCTCCGCCATTTTAGCCAGAATTAGTCGAGTTGAATGTATTGTCAGCGAGTCACGCGTAATCGAAGCCAGACTTCTACCTTCAAGTTTGGGTGTGATTGCAGATTCTCTTCTAGCCTGAAGGTGAAGGCCAGGCACTAGGGGAAGTTGATCTTGTGGTCCGTTCGGGTGTTCTTTCCCAATATGCTTCACTTGGATGCAGTCCAAGGGGATGAATTAAAACAGTTGGTGATTAGCTGTATACCACCGCAAATAATATTGCAACTATCAATGTTCTCTATCTTCGGATCTACAATCAGAATTTTGAGCTTCTGACTTGGCCCAAGGGTACATCCTGACTGACAGGTTAGATACATAGATCATTGCTGTAGGAGCATTTAGCCGCTTGAGAGCTTCCCAGGTCTTATTAAAAGTATTAAGCCTCAGTCACAAAGTTCAGCCTAGTTGCTAAAAAAGCATTCTGCATGTAAATTCAGACTCTGAATCACAGAATATGGATTGTTGGTACGTACTGTTCATAAAGTGTTCTTGTGCATGAGGAAATTTTGTTAGCAAGGCAGAATTTCTGCATCTGAAAGTTTGTGTCAGAACCCCTTTCAGAGGGCCACGGGGAAGTAGGAGATACCTGCTGGGCCCACTGTAGGGGTTGAGGCCTTTTACTCCTCATGCTCTGAGACCACACCTCCTCTGGGTTGCGCACCTGGGCCAAGTGCTCCTTCAGCCTTTGACTGTCAGTGGTAGCGCAGTGCTAGGCTTCATGGAGTGGAGGCAGATGCAGGGGGTGAACACAGGTACAGCTCAAAATATGTTCAATAGCAGCAATAGATGGTTGTGCAGTCAAACTTGCTGTATGAAAAAGGAAGAATTTATAATCAAATACAAAGTGAAATACAACATACACAAATAATACCCGCAGATCTCCTTAGGTTAGTACTCTAGTGTTAGATACGCAGATCCAAGAGTCCCACTTCTGTCTCTATTGGTAGCGGTTATTCCCTATTCATGATAGATACCATTCTGGTTAGGTCCAACTATTAGTCTAAGTCTTAGGAATCCCACTCTGCTCTTCCGAAGCCAAAAGCGTTCCAGCGCATTAGCACTATGAGGCATGTAAATGTAAATGTAAATGTATAGGCATTTATATAGCGCACTACTTACCCGTAGGGTCCCAAGGCGCTTCGACCGCTGCGAAACCCTTCCTGGCTTCCCTGAGAGATGGTCCCTTAATGGGTATCTCCAGGGTGAGACCAGGCATCCCCGGCGGTCTGGTGGGGCCGTTAGTGAAGATGAGGCAAGCTAATGCCCAGAGTTGCCGAGTGTGATCGCTGATCAGAGTGGGCACCGAGGCGAGAGAATTATCGAGTCCGCTGACCCTGGTCCAGAAACCTGCCGCGCCGGGAATCGAACCCTGGTCCCGGGCCGTCCTCTGCTCTCGGGTCTGCCGCCTCTAACCAGTGAGTTCCCTTGGATCAGTCTTTCCTGTTCCAGCCAGGGTTACTGTACCAGAGTCCCTGGGAGTGTTCCACACTGGGACATCATGGAGGTCTGCAGAAGCTGCTGGTGGTGAATAGCACTCTCATCTTTGCAGGGGCTGCAGCTGGTCATCAGCCGTGCTTTCTCCTATGTTGCGATAAGTTCCTCCGATCACTCTCACAGGTAAGGGGTGATCGTGCGTGTTCTGATGCTTTAGTCAGGGTGCGGGCACTCACGGATCAATACAGCAGCCTTCCCTTTCGGCACCAGTATAACCCGTTCACAATCCTTGCTCTTTATGGCAGCCCTCCTGGCATACAGGATCACTGACTTTACTCTGCACAGGAGCTACGGCCTGATTGCCATGGCATAATGCACTCTTCGCTGCGGCCCCCTATGGCATATGGGGGTCACAAGCTTTACTCCGCACACAGGCTGTGGCCCGATCAGCAAGGTGGTATTACACTTCTCACGGCAGCCCCCTTTGGCCTACGGGGTTGCGCACAGGCAACGACCTGATCAGGGCAGGCACAGCTAACTTGCCGTCTGCCCCCTCTAGCATATGGGGTTGCTGACTTGAATCTGCCCGTGGCTGACGTCCCAAATGGTACAGCCGCTGCTTCCTCACACCTCGGTATGGAGATCCACTAAACAGGATCACTCATTGGACATCGCTCCCTCCAAGTGCTCTCCTCTTCCTCACAGCACACACTGGTCTTGGCAAGCATGTAAACACTGGTGCTCCAGGCTAGGTAGTCTTGTATTTCCCTGGGTGGTGTCCCCTCAGCTGGCAGACTACCAGACCTTAGCACCCAGTCCGGGTAACAGGTAGACATTTTGCAGAGTTTCTCCTCATTGACTGCAGCCTGACTGGCTGCTTGACTGTTGATGATTTAGCCTCAAGCTCCCCTTCTTATAGTCCAGTTCCAGACACCAAATGTGATTTAGGGTCTGAGTGTCTGAATTTTTGCTGGGGGTCTGCATCCTTTTGAAGGGACCACTCCTGCGTTCTTCCCTTCCGCAAGGAAGCAATCTGTCCCAGCAGGAGCAGCCTCCTATCACAGGCCATGGGAGTGACTAGAGGTTCACACCTGAATGTTAGCCACAGGAATATGTGCATTGCAAGGTTGCCCCTAGCGCCCCAGCCCTACTCAATGTGATTCTCCAATCAGCCGTGTCCCATTTCTAAGATGTTCCCAGGCTCCTTCCAGTGACCTCTCTCAGAATTAAAGAGCACCCTGTGAAGTGTACTGAAGGCCTGGCTCTTCCTTCCTCACGCGTGTGTGCCACCCAGCTCTCTGGAATGCAGCAATTCACAAATCTGCCTGAAGAAGTCCTGAGTATCTCTCAATTCTCCTCCAGTCCGCTCTGGGTTTTCCGTGAAGTGTACCAATCACAGGCACACATACACACTGCCCACACATGCAACCACATGTGAGTGTATGCCTTGAAAGAACTAAATTTGCTTCAAACCGAAGTATAATTCGACAGGCCCATTGCCAACGTTAATCTCAAGCCATGTGTGAAGCAGGCGCATTATCCTATGGATACATTTGAGCTGTCAAGGAGCATGTATTTGCTTTGTGTCATTGTGTATGTGATGATTATGAAACCAAATATAGATAGTTAAAACAGAGCAGCATTAGTATACTGTTAGTAAAGGTAACAGATGGAATGACATCAAGAATTAAAATTGTCGAAATACAAACCGTATAAGCTGCATAACTAGCAAAAAGTAAATTTGACCAAAGTCAGTACTCATTGGAGGACATTGCTACCCTGTGGTTGTTTTTTGTAAGAGATGGCCTGGTGATGGTTGTCAAATTTTCTCTGGCCAATTCTAAAACAAACTTTAAAATTCTTTAATAATGAGCTTATTGTGTAGCCAATTAACACTTCTGTTAGTATCTGTTTTTGTAACCGGATGCCCGGTGCTTTTCTGTAGCTAATTAACATTGCTTGCTAGTACGGGGATATCTTTCCAGGACAAGGAACATACATGATACAGTTCTTTCAAAGTATTTAAGTCTAGCAGTAGGGTATGGTTGTATCCCATATTTTGTTAGTTGTGTAGCATTTGCATGTCTTAAGTTAGCCGCTTTTTTCAATATCAGTAATGCGAAAGCTGCAGGTATCCTGTCCGCGTAAAGCAATAATGTGCTAAGAAGTTGATAGAAGGCTTGTTGAAATAGAGCTTATTGGATAACACGCCGCTTGTCGCGGGATAGACAACTTTCACTCCCAGCCTGTCAGTACAGATTCCGCCTTGACAGGTAAGGCTCGAAAGTCATTAACTTAGTGGCCTTTCAGGCACCTGTGGGAAATTCGTTTGAAGTCCACATCTATTTCTCACTTTGTATGTGTCCACATGACTAGTCCGCGGCATTTTGATTGGCAGCTTCGGAGGAGAAAACTGAAGATGTGACCATGTGACCCGGGCTGCCTCCTCACTCTGCAGAGGTGGCCTCAAAAGGGCAGGTGTAGAGGAACAGCAGCGGGGGTCGGCGATCGAACTTATAGGCCAGCATTTAGTGTCTTTTATGGGTGATTGTCAGTTCGTAATTTCTGCCCTCGCACCCATAAAAAGTAAAGGATGAATAAAAGGTCCCTTGAATTAGCGATGAAGAGAAAGTAAAAACGTCATCTGACCTTCATCTTCAATATGTTTTTTTAAGGAAGGCAACCACGTTTGCTCCTGCAGAACCACCTGTAAATGTTGATGATGGTGACATTTTTATTCCGTAGCTAGATTAACAGCATGAATCACTCTGCCAGAATTTATCAGATGTCCACCATCTCTCCCTCCTTTGCACCTTTTGCTTTTATCCTTTCTCCAACCCTAAATGTTCATCTAATCTCTTTGTATTCCATCTTATTTTCTGATACTTTCATTCGGGTTTTGCTTTCACTTATCTACTCCTCTTTCCTGTTTAGCCCTTCTCTCTTCAATGCGCCCGTTCCATCTTCCTCTCGTCTCGCTCATTTTCTTTTTCTCCGCAAAATTTCGCTCATTCCCTTTTTCTCCACAAAATTCCTCAAGCCCATCTTTTTTTTTTTTTTTTAAGTTTGAAGTTTATTAAGGCATAAAGAGAAAAAGACAGGGCATGAAGAAACAATCAGAGGTTATAAAAAACAATAAAACTCTCTTACATCAAAAGAATATTTGAACAATAAAGGATGTGAAACAAAAAACAATGAAATTTGAAATTGCAGAAATATTGAGGGAGGGAAGAAAAACATGAGAGGCATACATCATATGGGTGATAACAAAGAATCAGAAATTAGGATGCATTAACAAATTTACAAATACTAAGATAAAAACAATTCACGGTGGTTTTTGAACTTCAACAGAACGTGGTGGAGAAAGGGGGGAAGGTCTGGCAATTTTAGATAAATATTCGGTGAGGGGGAGCCATAGAAGATCACGTTTAATTGCTAAAGAAATAGGGGAGATAAAATTAGTGTCTAGGCGATGATTGAAACAAACTGCGTTCCACCATGCAGAGAAAGAAACATCTTTAGCCTGTTTCCAATGTGTTGTAATATGATGGAAAGCAATGGCTATCAGGAGATCAAGTAATCTGTGTTTATGGTGGGATCCAGAAAGGTCAGAGGAGAGGGAGCCTAGGAAAATCTGAAGGACAGAAAAGGGGATAGTGAGTTGAAAAAGTTTTTGTATTTGGGACCAAACGAGATGCCAGAAATGGAGAATGGGAGGGCATTCAAAGAGCATGTGCTTCAGATCAGCCAGAGGGCAGGGACAGGACCAACAAGTGGGAGAAGTGTCTGGAGAGAAAGAGGATAAAATTACGGGAGTGTATAATGTACGGTTATAGATAAAAAATAAGGTTTGGGTAGTGTTGGCAGCTCTAGATGTGTTCTGAAGTTTAGACCAAATTTTATCCCAAAAACTAGGGAGCCAATTTTGAGACAAATCATCCTCCCATGCCAACTCAACTTTGGATTTAGTGCGATCAATAGATGTTTGAAGGGATTTATAAAGGAAAGATGCAGAAGGGGATTGGTCGAGAGCATTAGAAATGGAAAAATGAAGTTTAGGAATAGTATTGGTGGCAGGGAGAGAGGAAAGATACTGGGTAAGGGAGGGAAGAAGAGATAGATATTGTTTTCGAGAAGAGGAAGGTAATGAAAATTGAGTTTGAAGTAAGTGGAAGGAGAGAGGGGAAGAGTCAGAGATGAGTTGAGATATCCATTTTAAACCACGGGAGTGCCAAGTTTTCCAGTAGATTGAACGATTTTTAATTTTAAGAAGTTTATTATGCCAAATAGGTTGGGAAGAAGTAGAAGAAGTGGAGGGGTAGGTGGATATCAAATATGGCTGAAGAATAGAACGGGTATGAGAAATGATGGGAGATCGAAGAGAAGTGACGTTAGAGGAAAAGGAAAGAACTTCATTGAATTCATAAGGGTGAAGGAAAGATGATTCCAATGTCAACCACAGCGGAGGATAATATGGAAGATCCGAAGAAATCCAACGGAGAGCTTGTTTCAAGGAAAAAGCAGTATGATATGACTTAAAATTGGGGAATTTAACTCCGCCTAAAGATTTGTCTTTCTTTAAAGCAGAGAGGGCGATTCTGGATTTCTTGTCTTTCCATAAAAATTTCGATAAGATAGAATCTATTGATTTAAAATGATGATTGGGGATGCGAATGGGAATCATAGAAATAGTGTAAAGGACCAAAGGGGCTAGCATCATTTTTATGGAATCCAGGCGACCCCACCAGGAAAGAAAGAGAGGGTTCCACCGATTGATGGAAGAGGTAAGTTTACTAGAAAGGGATTCAAAATTAAATTTGAGGGTATCAGAGAGACGAGGAGCGAACCAGACACCTAGGTATTTAATCTTAGAGGGTTGCCAGGAAAACCCGGAGGAATCAAAAAGATGTTTAAGACATAAGGGATTCAGTGGTAGTATTTCACATTTGTCCGCGTTAAGTTTATAGCCAGATACACTAGAAAAAACGGAGACTTGATTTAAGAAGGAAGGTAGGGTTGTTTGAGGGTCCGAGCAATAAAATAAAATATCGTCAGCGTACACCGACAGTTTAACTTGTTGTTGTTGGGGGGTAAATTGAAAACCGGAAATGCTCTCGTCAAGTCTAATTTTGGTTAAAAAGGGTTCTAAAGCTAAAATAAACAAAAGAGGAGATAGAGGGCATCCTTGACGAACTCCCCTTTGGAGGGGAAAATAATCAGAAGTGATGCCGTTGGCAAAGATGGAGGCATGGGGATTAGAGTAGAGTAACGAGATAAGAGAAATGAATTTAGATGGGAAACCGAACCAACGAAGAGCTTGGAACATAAAATCCCAGTTGACTCTGTCAAAAGCTTTCTCGGCATCAAGAGAGATGGCAGCCAATGGGGAAGTAAGGGAAGAGGCTCTACTTAAAATGTTAAAGAAAACACGAGAATTGTCTGTTGAGAGACGTCCTTTAACGAACCCAGATTGTTCCGGACCGATAAGGTCTGGTAGTAGAGGGTCCAATCTAAGAGCTATGATTTTGGCAAAAATTTTATAATCTGTGTTAACCAGGGAGATAGGACGATAATTTTTGCAGAGAGTATGATCCTTGTCTGGTTTGGGTATTAAACAAATTAAGGCTTCTTGGAAGGTACCACGGGAGGAACCAGAATCGACAAAAGACTGAAATAACAGGAAAAGTTTAGGGAGGAGAAGGGAAGAGAAATGATTATAGAATTCAATGGTGAAACCATCGGGACCTGGGGCTTTACCTTTACGTAGGATTGAAACGGCATGAGAGATTTCAGAGGGGGAGATGTCTAGATTTAACGCTTGAAAATCAACATGTGCAGATTGTGGGGAAGGAATATCTTGAAAATAAGCTAGGAGATCATCAGGATCAGGGATAGATTCAGGAGTGTATAGGTTTTGGTAGAAGGAGACAAATTGAGCCAGTATGTCCTTATCTTTGAAGAAGGAAATACCGGTTGGACCTTGTAATGATTCAATCTTTGTTTTTTCCTTGCGAATTTTAAGGTAATTAGCTAATAGTTTACCCATTTTGTTCTGTCCTCCGTAATAACGGGAATTACATTTAAGGAGAGTGTTTGATGCCGCATTAGTGGTAAATTTATTGAATTCAATTTTGGCAGAAATAAGTTCGCGAAGGGAGGAGTCAGAGGAAGAGTTATAGTAGGTGTATTCAAGTTTTTTAATTTTATCTAAAAGTTGAGTTGATTTGGCGATTGATTGTTTTTTCTTTTGAGAGACAAAATCAATGATAAAACCTCTAGCAGCTGCTTTGAAGGAATCCCACACCGTAACAAAGGAAGACCCAGGGAGATGATTGAGAGTAAAGAATTCAGAGGTAAAAGCTGTAAATTTAGTGGAGAAAATGGGGTCCAGGAGTAAAGAGTTATTAAACCTCCAACGTCCTGAGTGAGGAGAAAAGGGAATAAGGTCAATGTCAACAAAAACGGGAGCATGGTCTGAGATTAGAATGGAACCGATGTCCGAATGTGTGGCTAATTGTGCCAGGGGTTTGCTAAGGAAAAGGTAATCAATACGGGATTGGGAGTGATGTGTGGGGGAATAGAACGTGTACTCTTTAAGGTCAGGGTTACATAGTCTCCAAATGTCTACTAAAGCATAATTCTGAAGAGAGGCAATAAACTGAGAATGCATCTTAGAGGGAATAAACTTAACCTTGGAATTCCTGTCAAGAAAGGGGTCCAGAACTTGATTGCAATCACCACCAAAAATAACATATTTCTCATTAATTGTAACTAATTTGTCAGAAATAGCAGGCCAAAACAATTTATCAATGCCTGTAGGAGCATAAACATTGAAGATAACAATAGGAATTTTATCAATAAGAAGGTTAGTAATAACCCAACGGCCATGGTCATCGTTTTCATGGGAGACAACTGAAACATTTAACTTTTTATGACATAAAATAACAGTGCCATTTTTCTTACCCAAAGCAGGAGAATGAAAGACATGTCCTACCCAGCAACGCTTAAGTTTATTAGCCTCCTTATCAGAGAGGTGGGATTCTTGGAGGAGAGCTACATCAGCTTTGAGGCGTGTCAAGTGTGTTAGGACACGTTGACGTTTAATGGGGTTATTTAACCCCTTAACATTCCAAGTAACTACTCGGAATTTGTAACTTCAATAGAATGGTGTGAAAAAAGAATATATTGAAAAGTGAATATGAAAAGAAAGATAACAGTAATAGGCATGTAAGAAACAAGAGGTGAGAGAGAAAGAGAGCAGAGGAGAGGAAAGAGAGTGGAGTAAAGAGATAGGAGAGAAAGAGGTGAATAAGGGTTAGAGAAAGAGAACAGTAAAGAATAGAGAACAAAGCGTGTAGAAAGAATAATATCATAACAGATAAAAAGAGATCAAAAAAGGACTGAGGGATGACGACGCCAGAAGAGGACGACATCAACAACGGAGACTTACATCGTCGAACACCTGAGGAACCAGCGAAGGAACGAAATGGAGGGAAATATAAATACACCGGGATGCAGACACACGGGAAAAGGATCTGTAAGAAGGCAAAAGAGAAGAAGAAAATATTAAAAACACACATGGTAAAGTAATAAAGAGTAACATAAGAATAACATAAGAATATGGATGAGATAGACAGGGATGGAGAGCACTCAGTCAGACACAGGGATCAGAAACAACGAGAAAACATGGCAAAAAACAGACAAAACAGAACAAAATGGTCAGACGGGTCGTGCAGTGTCCATGCTCTCGGCTTCATGGCGACGCAGGAACTCTTCAAGGACGAGTGGATCTTCAAATGTAGTGGTTCTTTCTTTATAGGTGACCTTGAAGAGGCAAGGATGTAATAGACCATATCTGGCGCCAAGGGCTCTCAAACGAGGTCTCAAATCCAGGAACTGTTTCCGGCGGTCGGCTGTGACCTTAGCAACATCCTGAGAAAGGTATAATCTACGGCCCTCCCACATAACTTGTTTTTTAGCCTTGACTGCAGAAAGTACTTGGAGGAGATCAGTGTATTGAAGGAACAGCATGATGACACCTCGAGGTTTATCAGAAACTTTCGGGCCAAGTCTGTGCGCACGTTGAATATTCAGAGAGATGGAAGAGGGAAGGTCTAGGATTTTTGGTAGAAAAGTTTGAAAGAAGGCTGTTGGATTAGACCCCTCTGTAAGTTCCGGAAGATTATAGAGGCGTAGGTTGTTTCTCCGGTTGCGATTTTCCAACTCCTCCGACTGTCGTTTTAGGAGAGAGACATCTTTTTCCAAGAGCGAAATTTTTGCACATGAGGTATGAAGAGTCTCTGTCGATTGTTCCACCAAAAGAACCCTTGATTCCAACGTGGACCACTTGTCATGTAGAAATTGTAAGGTTTTAGTAGTTTCGGCCATGAAGGGTTTAAGTGCTCGAAGTTCCTCCAGAATAAGATCCATGGAAGCAGAATGTGATGATGAACCTGGAGATGGAGGATCTTTTTTCAAACGTTTCGTCGAACCAGGTGGT
Organism: Lissotriton vulgaris; assembly: GCF_964263255.1. Taxonomy (NCBI): domain Eukaryota; kingdom Metazoa; phylum Chordata; class Amphibia; order Caudata; family Salamandridae; genus Lissotriton; species Lissotriton vulgaris. The sequence continues at coordinate 1,186,773 of NC_141690.1, forward strand.
AAAAGCTTACTAGTTGAAGTAGTTTTAGGAATTGCGCCGTGAGTAGCGTTAGGTTTGAGAGAAGTGGGATCATCCATATTAGGAGTTGTGGAATCAGAGTCTGAGGAAAGTTGTGGCTTATTTTTTGATGCTGTAAGCTTGAGAGTACGGAGTTTCCCCATATAAGGCAGGAGAAGTAAATACAATGCTACCACAATGTGCTGAGGAGAAAAGTGTTGTAAATAGGAAACAAAAGGTGGTTTTATAGTGGAAGCACCAAAAAACGTGTATTTACTGCACAAAAAACGATGAAATGCAAGAAAAATAGTTAATTAGAGCAGTCAATAAACATATAACTTTTCCTCAGGTATAGCTAATAAAGTTCCGTGGATATAAACTGTCTCCTCATGTCAAAGAGTTTCACACGAAAGCGCTGAATGTAACAGGAAATGTTCAATGAGTGTTAAGCAAAGCAGCGCGCCACTTTATTATGAGGAGATTATCATCATGAGCCATGAGGGAACATTGATGAAAAACGATGTGTAAATACTGGTATTAATTCGAAGAACCAGCAGTGAAATTCACAGATTGAAAGTAGCAGAGCAGAAAAGGGCGTTTTTAAGGCAATTGGTCGGTAGAAATAGCAACCGCATTGCATATGCTGAGGTAGATAGGCGGCGCTCGCTGTGAAGAGAGCGCGCGGCAAATGCAGGAAATGGCGGCCGCCGAGGAGGTGAATAGCGTCACTTACGGAATATTCGCATTCCGACGGGGTAGAGAAATGCTGCTCGGCTCTCCGTGTTCAGCTCATGTTCCGATGCGCAAAAATGGTATTTGCGCTCACCAAGGTCCGGTGTGAGCGAAGAAAGTCGCCGGCTCCGGTGGTCGACTTACGGAGCTCCGGTGCTAAGCCGCCATCTTGTGCGGCGTTCAAGCCACGCCCCCTCTCAAGCCCATCTTTAATGCACAAAGAAGAGCATTTTGCCTTCAAGCTCATTTACGCCCTTAACTGAACCTGCGAGTTAACCAAGCCATTGCCTTCCTACGCCGTATGCCTCACCGGTCCGGACACAGCCAAACATGTATCTGTTTCTCTGACGAACTTACTAGTCTTTATTGAGAAACAAATTGCAGACACATTCAACAGAACTGCACTGCTCTGCTGAGAACCCCTTCAAACCCTACCCAGAAAAACCAGTCTTCTTTCTCCCCTGCTCCTAAGGCAGATATTTGTTGAACACTTTGTGGCTGATTCTCTGCCAGCAGCATCTGGTCCACCAATACCTTTAGAGTCCACAATTTCAATACCATAGAGTCCATTCTGGTAATGTTTTATTTTCATATGCGTTTCCCTACCTGAGTGAATAAAGGGGCTTAGTCTGGTTTCTGCTCTTGAGAGCTGTGACATGAAGCACACGCTTTATTTTTTATTGATGATGGTACTAATCACTTTATTATTATTATTATTGGGGGACTAGTTCTCAGACCACCTTACAGTCACAACTTTAGATAAAAAATAGTTCTTTAAAAGATAAAATGTGAGGTACGTGTGCCAGATGGTTGAAACACAGTCACAGTGTGGAAGAGCTGAGCAGATACTGGTGCTCTCTTCAGGTACTGCACGTGTTTTAGCATCTGGTGCTTGACCGCATTCGCTTTCGCAAGGGCTTATGTGATCAGCACAGGGCCTGTCATTTTGTGGCTTTCGACCTTACTGCATGGTTTTGGCAATGTGGCAAAGTAGTCCATTAGTGCACATCCAGTCAGCTCAGGTCTGTCAGCAGCAGAAGCAGTTTCTCCAAGGTGGAAGCGGCTTCTCCAGCGGAGGTGGCAGCCCCATGCTCACCCTGCTCCCTCCGCCAAATATAGTTGTAGCCGGGAAACTCTTCACAGACCTTTTCACACAGTGCAAACCAGATTTGCTAGCTTTGTTAATGCTTGCTTCTTACAAAGCCACAGTGAGGTCTTTTTTAAATTTTGTAAAATAATAATTGTACTCTTCACTGATGCTTCTGCCGAGGAGCTGGCATTGCGACACTTGAATTTCATTATTTCCTCAGAGAAAGACAGCACGTCACGTTGAACATTAAGGTGCTACGTTAAACTCATTTACATAAGGCAATTCTCCTGCTAATAGTGCTTTTCGTTGTGTTTTTCTCATGCACAGGTATTTTTTTCAACAAAAAAGCTTCCTAAACGTTGTTACGTAAGTGTCACTAAGTTATGGAGGGAAAAACTTCATACACTCCTAATGTAAAAGCAAGATAACACAGTGAGCAAGCCAGGTGCAAGGGAGTTTGCCATTCTGTGTGACATTTGCTGCCATCAAGCATCACTTAGTAATATTTTATACTTCTCTGTACAGAACATACCTACATTTATGAAAATGGCTGGCAGGCTTATGAAATTCATAGACCTATGTTTACCTGCTGATATGTACTTTGTGTAACTTGCAGAAGGTCACCTTTACTTCAGTGAGACATTCAGCCTTGACTGCACAAAGCCGAGCTGCTGCTCTCTGAGCAGGCCCAACCTCCAGAGCCCTTTTGTTATTACAATATCTGCATCAAGCAGGTTAGACTAGGATAAGCAACATTAAATGCCACGGTAGCTAGAGCCTGCTCCTCGTCTCCAGCTCTAAAACATTAATTATAATTGGCAGAGAGACGAGAAGTCTGTAAACTCCATCAAAATAAATTGGCCAGGATTCACACTGTCTCTAGTGTTATTTTCCTACCATCTGGTTTCGAAAATGAGCCTAGTTTTAGAACAGAGCATATCATCTAATGGAGTGGGTGTGTCACTAACAGGCTAGTTACCACGGCGAATAGGCCGCGTTATAACGCATGCGTTCAGAACGCATGCCATTACAATGTGGTCATTACAATGTCCGCGTTGTTACATTGCAAACCAATACAACGCAAGTCATTACAACGACTTTCTGTAGGGGGGACGTTGGAATAGTATAATTTACTATTCTAACTCTAGTCTGTGCAACAGTTTGGAAGGTGTTGGATTTAAAATCCAACACTTTCTGCCTCCTACACCAAGCCGTTGTAATGGCCTGCGATGGAACAACGCAATCGTTGTAATGACCCTGTTGTAATGGCATACATTGTTTTGCATGCGTGGTAGACGATATTTACCATCACAGCACTACTCCTGTCTATCCATAACATAGCTAATGCCTGACTCAAAGCATCCAGATCACCCCTTTGGGCTGTGGGTTTTGTTTTACACTGCAAGTGCAGTCAGAAATGTACCTGATGCTTTCTTTGCTCTCAGGTTCTTTTGTGATTGGAGGTTCATTGGAAAGTCCTAGGCCAAACTGAGATCCGTCTACACTGGGAGGGGAAGTGGGCAGTTTTTAAGAAACAAAAAGGAGCCATTCTTTTGGGGCTCTGATGATTTGCAGACTTACAGCTACTACAGTCTGTAGACCACTCCCCAACAATGCACCACTTTCTCTTGACACACATTTGTATCGGTGGTTGTCATCTATGGAGCGGTTTGTTCTTATATCATGTCCGCGATTTGAACCCTCAGCGGTTGCATATGTAGATTAAAGTTTGTGGGAGGTAAGTCCAGCCTCTGTGACACTCTACATTTCAATAATTGTTTTCCATCCTTAATTGAAGTAATCTAGAAACATGTCTTGAAAGCCAACAGTGCTTCTAAAGGTGTCTGCTAGGATGTTGCCATTCCATCAACCACGAGAACATAGCTGTATCAATTGATACTTGGATATCCTAAAAAGCACACAAAAACTGTAAGCAAGGCTGTCTACAGCCTGCGTGCAATTCAGATTTATGAGAAGCAAAAATATTACATTTCTCAAAATATTGCAAACCTTGGATAGCTCTGACCTCTGAAGAGTTTTACCCAAGAATGCCAAGCTATCTATATGTCAAATATTTCCCTTCAGAGTTTCCACCTTGTTTTGCGTGGTGCAGGAAACTATCTAGGGTGTCAGTGGGTCCTTAGGAACACTAGAGCACCCTCCATTCCTAAGAGCCTCATGGGTATTGGCCATTTTGTTATATGAACCCCAAATGTTTTTGAGAACTGGCAAAGACTATATTTGTCCCAACCTTTGATATCAGATTACTTGTACCTCAATTAGAATAGCCCCTCACAATCATCAAGCAAGTGGTTCTGTTGATTCCTTAAAATGGTGTGATTGTGGTGGTTTCAAACCTTAATCGCTGCAGCTTTGAAACATATAGCTTTGATTTAGCTGAGAACACTCTAGAGACACAGTTCTAGCAATTCGCCTTCAAAGTCATAGTTGCGAAGAAACGTAATCTGTGTATTACAAGACACCTGCGGGCTCGGAAGACTTCTTCTTGTGCACTAGAGAAATGATGCGAGTTAGAAATTACTTCTCTAATCTTGTGCATAGTCCCGGTCTCCTGGTGACCTTCTTTTGTATAGGATCAACACGTCTTCATTGTTAACGCGGACCGCCATGGTGATTATTGTTGTGCCTGGTCTGGGGGGGGGGGGGGGGGGGGGGGGGGTTATGACCTGGTTTGTTTAGTTGATGATAATTTTTATTGTCTATTAATCTGTTTTTTAAATAAAAATCTAGACGTGTACCAAACTCTCGCTCTGTTAGACTATTGACAATTCCTACTTGAATTACAAACCAAGATACCCCCACAATTTAAAGGGTAGCTCAAAAACGAGGCAAGTGTTTGCAATCTAACACAAAGTCCTTGTTTAATAGAGTTCACAACACTTGAAAGATCTATCAGTAACTGAAAGGATGATGAACAGGGATGTTGGGTTCTCCTCTGGTACTAGCCTTTGGAGTTGCCCATGCATGCCGGCTGCTGCACTGGGTGCTCGCCCATCTGGGATCACTCGTGCTCACTCTTGGACCTCAGATCATCACAGGAGGGTGAGAAGTGGGCGTCGAGATGTGTGGCTTGGGAGTAACGAGGTTGGGCTCGGTTTCATGGCTGTGGCTTCAGAGGGCGCCCGGTATGTTGATATTGTGGTGCTGTATGATGTACAATGGGCATTCTTGCTTCGGAGCCAAACTCGCTCACTGTGCGCTCACTGTGCAATCCCAGTCTCGCGGTACCTTCCGATCCTATTCATTCACGTGCCTGGATGCAGCGCCGTGGCTTGGGCTAACTGTAGCAGCTTCTAATCGTCATAATTAGGTTTATGGGTTCTCCGTGCGCTGGAGAATTAGCTGAACATGTTGCAGGGGTTGCGCGAGACCGCAGCCTGTGCGAGGCAGAAGAAGGCTGGCGTCAGCAGGCTTGCAGCGCTTTGCCAGCTAGTTCTTAAAATGTCACCTCGGGGTTATTAAGCACTTTTGTATGCAAATTCCGTGCTCAGCAACGTGTCGCAGTGCCTTGTAGGGAAGCACCTTTTTTCTTGGATTTTTCATTGGAGAAGGGGAACTCTGCAGCGGTAAATACCAACTGTGCAACACAGGAACTATGACCGGTCCCTAAATCCGAGCTCAGCGTCTGCTGTCCGACCGTTAGGACCTCCTGGATAATCTACAACTTCAGTTTAATTGGTCAAAGGGATTTGGAGCACCCTGCTGACACGTCACAGCTGAATTACCTCATAATTGCCTGTTCACAATTCTCCAGTAGCATTCGGGTGCCTTGCTGATCTATCCACCCAAAATGGTATCATGTGCAGACCTTTCTTTTGGGAAAACCTAATACTACAGATAAGCAATTGTGTATTATGTTGTAGCAGCAGCACCTAAGCAGCCTGTTCCAACACATCTGCAGTGCTTAAATTGAGCCGGTGCTTTCCGGGGCTCGGCACTGGCACTTAAGTGTCAACTTCACTTAGTGGCGCTCTCTGGCTAATTTAAAGATGAGCCCAACAACAGTTGTTAATTAATCCGATACACATTAAAAATGACTACTGACTGACTCATACCATTTTATAGCTTTGGGGGCCTGGAATAGGCTGAATTGTCACACTTGATAATTAGTGTTGGTACTGCTATTGGCAGCGCTGGGAGGGGCAATGTGTGGTGCAAGTTGCAGTGGACTCCTGACGAGAGCCTGAATCGCCGAGATGCCATTCTAGTTCATCCTCAGGATTTTGTAGTGTAACCTGTCCATAGTGAGGTGTAGGGCATTGGATCAAACATATAAGGATATCTCTGGATCTGTTACATGACTGACAATGTCATCATCGTTGAGCAGTGGGTGTATGATAATGGTGTCAAAGAGTCGAGGTGAGAGGCTTTTGCTGATTGCGTCTCCATCGCTCTGGTCAGTTACAGGTCTGATGCTGGTGGCTAGAGATAGTCTGAACGTGCCGCTGCAAGCAGACTCTCTCTTTGGTCAGTGACGGGCCTGATGCTGGTGGCTAGAGATAGTCTGAACGTGCCGCTGCAAGCAGACTCTCTCTTTGGTCAGTGACGGGCCTGATGCTGGTGGCTAGAGATAGTCTGAACGTGCCGCTGCAAGCAGACTCTCTCTTTGGTCAGTGACGGGCCTGATTCTGATGGTTAGAGATAGTCTGAATGTGCCGCTGCAAGCAGACTCTCTTTGGTCAGTGACGGGCCTGATGCTAGTGGCTAGAGATAGTCTGAACGTGCCGCTGCAAGCAGACTCTCTCTTCGGTCAGTGACGCGCCTGATGCTGGTGGCTAGAGATAGTCTGAACGTGCCGCTGCAAGCAGACTCTCTTTGGTCAGTGACGGGCCTGATGCTGGTGGCTAGAGATAGTCTGAACGTGCCGCTGCAAGCAGACTCTCTCTTTGGTCAGTGACGGGCCTGATGCTGGTGGCTAGAGATAGTCTGAACGTGCCGCTGCAAGCAGACTCTCTCTTTGGTCAGTGACGGGCCTGATTCTGATGGTTAGAGATAGTCTGAATGTGCCGCTGCAAGCAGACTCTCTTTGGTCAGTGACGGGCCTGATGCTAGTGGCTAGAGATAGTCTGAACGTGCCGCTGCAAGCAGACTCTCTCTTCGGTCAGTGACGCGCCTGATGCTGGTGGCTAGAGATAGTCTGAACGTGCCGCTGCAAGCAGACTCTCTTTGGTCAGTGACGGGCCTGATGCTGGTGGCTAGAGATAGTCTGAACGTGCCGCTGCAAGCAGACTCTCTCTTCGGTCAGTGACGGGCCTGATGCTGGTGGCTAGAGATAGTCTGAACGTGCCGCTGCAAGCAGACTCTCTCTTTGGTCAGTGACGGGCCTGATGCTAGTGGCTAGAGATAGTCTGAACGTGCCGCTGCAAGCAGACTCTCTCTTTGGTCAGTGACGGGCCTGATTCTGATGGTTAGAGATAGTTTGAACGTGCCGCTGCAAGTAGACTCTCTCTTTGGTCAGTGACGGGGTTGATGCTGGTGGCTAGAGATAGTCTGAAGGTGCCGCTGCAAGTAGACTCTCTCTTTGGTCAGTGACGGGCCTGATGCTGGTGGCTAGAGATAGTCTGAACGTGCCACTGCAAGCAGTCTTTCTTTGGTTAATGACAGGCCTGATGTTGGTGGTTAGAGATAGTCTGAGTGTGCCACTGCAAGCAGACTGTCTGATCAGTGAAGGGCCTGATGATGGTCAGTGATCAGCTTGATGCTGATGGTTAAAGATAGTCCGAGTGTACCACTGCAAGCAGATATTTGTCACTCTGGTCAGTGACGGGCCTGATGCCGGTGTTTAGAGATAGTCCGAGCTTGCCACTAAAAGCAGACTGTCTGGTTAGTGAGCTGCCTGATGATGGTCAGTGATGGGCCTGATGCTATAGACTGAGCGTGCTGCTGCAAGTAGACCATCTCTTTGTTCAGTGACGGGCCTGATGCTGGTGGCTAGAGATAGTCTGAGCGTGCCACTGCAAGCAGACTTCTCTCTGGTCAGTGACGGGCCTGATGCTTGTCAGTGGCAAGCCTAATGTTAGTGGTTATAGATAGACTAGCGAGCCACTGCAAGCAGACTATCTATCCCTCTGGTCAGTGAAGGGCCTGATGTTGATGGTTAGAGATAGTCGGAGTGTGCCACTTCAAGCAAACTGTCTCTCTGGTCAGTGACGCGCCTGATGTTGGTGGTTAGAGAGAGCCTGAGCATGCCACTGCAAGCAGACTCTGTTCCACCCAGCATGCTATGCCTGGTGGGGCAGTACACAACAACATACGCACAAGGCCATATTTATGTGTGCCTCAAGGATGAAGCTCCTTACAAGAACATGTGCATAGGGATAGTTCTTCGCCCTGATAGTGAACATTCACCCTGGCCAAAGCAGTCAGGCAGAAAGGGCGTGGCGTGCGAAATACGACCCGGTGGCAAAACTCGCCTACAGAGCCTCAGTAAAAGCTTATCATCGCGACATCCTCTCTGAGAAGAGAGGCTATTTCGCGAGAAAAATTGAGACTGCCTCCAATTCCTCTAAGGAGTTATTTGCCATTGTGAGGGAATTTACGGCTCCGCGTGCTTCGCCGAATCAGGCACCTCCCTCGGAGGCCTGGGTAAGTGCCCTTGCCAATTTCTTTACCTCCAAGATCAAGCTGATTCAGGACTCCTTCCCCTTGCAGGGATCGGAGGTTTCCTACTGTGCGGAGGATGTCCCTGTTTCCATAGCGAGTGTGGACCCGATCTTGGCACACTTTCCACCTCTCTCAGCTACCTCATCCTTTGATTTGATGTACTGTCTTAAATCGGGCTTACCTCGGGATGCATGCCCCGCCAAATTTTTGGCTAAAATGGCCGAAGTCATCAATCCCATTGTGAACCCCCTGCTGAACTGCTCTCTTAGTGAGGGTGTAGTTCCCCCAGATATGGAAGCAGGCGATGATCATTCCTCTGCTTAAAAAGCCCGGGCTGGACTCGGAGGTCTTGGCCAATTACAGGCCTATCTCGCTCCTGCCCGCCTTTGCCAAAATCCTTGAGAAGCATGTGCACAAGGTGCTCGCCGATTATCTGGAGTCACATGATCTACTGCACCCCTCTCAATCCGGCTTCCGCACCAATCTAAGCACTGAAACAGCACTTCTGGAAGTTTCGGAGGGGATTAAGGAGGTGCTGGATTCGGGTGGCAAAGCGATGCTGGTGATGCTTGATCTGTCGGCGGCCTTTGACACCGTCCCCCATGAGGGTCTCCTCGCCAGACTTTATGAGATCAGTCTGAGGGGGACGGTGCTCAGCTGGTTTAGTTCTTTCTTGGCGGGCCGTCGACAAACGGTCTGGGCCTCTGCGAGTTCCACCGAGATGTCGTCATTGGGTGTCGGAGTCCCTCAGGGCTCAGTGTTGAGCCCGACTCTATTTAACATCTTTATGACCCCTCTGGCGGAATCTTTCGGGGCCCAGATCGTATCCTACGCTGATGACACCCAGCTCCTCTTTACGTGCGAGAAAGGTGCAGATTTCGACTGAGAGAGTATCCGGGGTTACCTTGGGGCTGTTTTCAATTGGTTCCAACGTAACAGCCTCAAGTGCAACTCGGATAAATCGGAGGTACTCTTGTTCGGGTGCAGTTCGGATCCAGATTGGCAGGATTGGTGGCCAGAGAACATGTTTCCTCCTGCAGGTTCCTCCCAGGTGGCCAAGAACCTGGGGATTAAGATCGATAAAGGCCTGACACTGCGATCCCAGATAATCGGTCTCACTGGCGCCTGTTTCGGTTTGCTCCGGATGTTGCGCAAGTTTCTTCCCGTACTATCGGAGGAGCACAGGAAGATAACGGTGCAGGCTATAATTGGTTCGAGAATTGATTATTCTAACATTCTTTATCTCGGCCTGCCAGAGTATCTGCTGCAACGGCTGCAGGTGGTCCAGAACTCTGCAGCACGGGCCATTTTTGGACTATATGGCCGTGCTAGAGCCTCGGGCCTCCTGCAGTCACTTCATTGGCTTCCTGTCCGGAAGCGGATAATTTTCAAAGCCTTGACTTTGGCTCACAAAGCTCTTCATGCCTCAGGAGCAAAATATCTACAAAAAAGACTAGCTTTCTACCACCCTGCTAGGTCCCTGAGGTCCGGGTCCCTGTTTCTTGCCGCGGTCCCTCACATAAAAAGGGCACGCATTGGAGGTCGATCTTTTAGATTGCTGGCTCCGCAGCTATGGAACACGCTGCCAGTGACCCTGCGCAGCACTCCAAATTTACTGGCGTTCAGGAAGGGTCTTAAAACCTGGCTTTTTACTTCTTAGATGTCAGCCCTTGTGGTTAGTCTGGATTTTCCCCTTTTCTCTGCTTTTTCTTTCTGTTATGTTGTGATACAGGTGTGCATTCAAAGCGCCGGGACACTCATTGAGTAGCCGTGCGCTATACAAAACAAACAAACAAATATACATTTACCACGATTAGTTATTCTGCTGTAGACGATTTGAGAAAATTGGTACTTTTAGGTAGAACCAGAGTTGTGATCTTTGTCTCAAGGTGAATCAGCAGCTCTCCGGATTCCTGGAAAACAATCAAGTTCAAGTTCAGGTATTTGTATAGCGCACTGCTCACCCAGAGGGTCTCAAGGCGCTTGGGTAAGGGGTTTATTATTTGTCGAATATCCAGGTTTTAAGTTCTTTTCTGAAGGAGATGTAGTTTTGAGTAAGGCAGAGATGGGTGGGGAGTGAGTTCCAGGTCTTGGCAGCAAGGAAGGAGAAGGATCTGCCACCCATGGTGGATTTTCGGATGCGCGGGACAGCGGCGAGGGCTTGATTGGACCATCTTAGTTGTCTGGTGCTCGCCAAACTGGGCGTGGCAGGAACGGCCCTTAAGTGGCTTACATCCTTTCTGAATAACCGCTCTTTCAGAGTCTGGGAAGGTGGTCTGCTGTCTAAATCTACCCCCCTCCAGTGTGGTGTCCCTCAGGGCTCTTCATTGAGCCCTACTTTGTTCAATATTTATATGGCCCCACTGGAGGAAGTAGTCGCCCCCTTTGGGATTAAAACAGTCACCTATGCGGACGACACCCAACTAGTCGTCTCGCTAACCCAACAAGAAGGATGTTTGGATAATCTCTCCACCTGCCTTGTTGAGATATTTTCCTGGATGTCCAGTTCGCGGCTCAAACTCAATGGAGCGAAAACGGAGATTATGCTCCTCGGTCATCATCTTACATCTTTCCCTAAAGCCGCCTGGCCCTCCTGCCTAGGTGAGCTGCCCATACCAAAAGACAAAATTAAAAGCCTAGGGGTGTGGCTTGAGCCCGATCTGACTTTTAAGACACATGCACAGAAAGTGGCAGGGACCTGCTTCGGACTGCTCCGGTCAGTGCGGAAAGTTCTCCCTCTCTTGCCTCCCCAGTCCAGGACACTTCTGATTCAGGGGTTAATACTATCGAGGCTTGACTATAGTAACGCCCTGTTTCTGGCAGCCCCTGAAGCCACCTTTAACATTCTTCAACGGGTGCAGAATGCAGCAGCCAGGATGCTTGCAGGTACGTCAAGAAGATCTTCGGCCAGACCGGCCCTGAGAGCACTCCCTTGGCTGCCAATACGCGAAAGAGTCATCTTTAAAGCGCTATGCGTCACCCACAGGGCTCTGCAGGGCAAAGGACCTCCGATTCTCAGGAGCCTGATATGCCTGTATAAATCATCCCGGGCTCTCCGGTCGGACCGTGGTAATCTTGCAAGGGTCCCCAGAGTTATGAAGGCACGCACAGGGGATCGCCGTTTTTCCTTAAATGCAGCAAAAAATTGGAACTCCCTCCCAAATTGGATTCGCGCAGAACCCTGCCATCTTAAGTTTCGAAAGGCACTTAAAACTATTCTTTTTCCCAAGGACTCCTAATTATTGGTTTCATCCTCAGTTTGCTTTTTGTTCTATTTTCTGTTAGCGCTGGGACGCTTTCGGGCAGCCATGCGCTTTATAAATTTAATTTCATTTCAAATTTAATTTCATTTCAAGGTGACTCTGTATGTGTTTGGAGCCAGGCAAATGTGTGGGCATATTTGGGAACAATGCTTGCCCTAAGCCTCTCAAGTTGGGGAAGAACTAAGGTATCCAGTGTTTCACTATTTGTTGTCATGTGCTCTTAAGTATTTGAGATGATTTTCTAAATATGTGCGAGTCATTAGGGTTTAACAATTGGCTCACCCAGAATGATGGAATCTACTGCTGGCCATGAATCTGCGGAGATGGATATAGTTTTTATTATTTAATGTGCCCACTGTGGTTGAAACTTGTGAAATGGCCTTTGTTTACTGCCTAATCTGTTCGCCGTACTCAATCATGCATTTACATATGTGCCTAATATATGAATTTCATAGATTTCCTTGACAACACATTTAATCATTAATCTGAGTTGAGGAGGAACTCTTATTGTAGCTATTATGATTGCTCATTCTTTAATTGTAGATTAACAATTTTTATGTAGTGCCTCATGCCTTGAATTTTCTCACTACTGTAAGAAAAACAAAAACAAACCACTCATTAGATTCATATGTTTCCAAACACATGCTTTATTAACTTTCTCTTAGGAAGGGTTTTGCTTTCTTGGTGAACATGAAAAGTGTTTTTCTTTTATATCTCTGTATCTTAGCTATCTTAATTATCTCAACTCCTGATGGTAGTGTACTTTCTAAGCACACAAATGAACGTACATGGGTCTCTTATTCCATTTACATCCTGTCCACTTTGCTCTCTTTTTAGTGATCTGCCAGTTTATGGACCAGCAAACAATTTGGCTTTGGGTACTTTAAGAGAATCCGATTCAGCACACTCCTGCTTCATCAGGAGCTTTCCCAGCTGCCTCTCGACCTCTACTGGCCCCACAATCTGTCCACTTCTGAATACTACAGATAGCCTGCTGGTTGGTCTAGCGCCTGTGCCTGTCCTGACCTGAATATCTTACCCTCTAAACCTTTGTAAGGCAAGTCTGGTATGCACCCAAATACTGTCCTGTGGTTAAATACTTGGGGTCCACAGATTCACAATGGCTAGAAACGTTACCTCACTACCTCACAGGAACAAATTATTCTGTAGTACAAACCCTTATGGTCAGCTTTAAGCTTTCTTCATGTCTTTCAGAATCAGTGCTCCCCAAAACTTTCATTACCATATGGTGTGCGATAATACGCCATTGGTACTCATCGGAGATAGAATTCTGACTCTTTTTGATTTCAAGCCACTTGCTGGGTTATTCCCATTGAATCTGTCATCAGCCTTGATCAAAGTGGACTACTCTGCCCTCCACCTTGCATAAGCATTCTTCTTCATCTTGTGGAAAGCCACCCCATACAGGCTCAAGACATTTCGGCCCCTATATTTAACTCTGGTCAATTAGGAATATTTCAAAGACATAAGTTCAAAGAACTATGGGGTTCGCCATATTTCCTCACTACTTCCCCTAGTGTTTACAGTATTCCCCTTTCTGTTAATTTTTGATCCACCTGGTGTCCATTGTTTATCTTTTGCTGATGACCGTATTTAACAGATTCTTATGTACAACAGATTTATAACATATTTGTCCTAACAAAATGCTCCTGTTCTCAGAAACGGAGTTTACTTCTTTTTAAAAAGCAAATAACAGAACGGGGCTGTGACGGCATGCTGATCCCCCACATAAGACGCTATATCATTCGCAGCAGATGATTGTGTTTAGTTAACATATAAATAACATTTGCTTCTCTAGTAGTAATCGGAATGAAAACACCTCTGTCCACCACCACACTAGAGTGAATCCGAGTGTCTCATCCTTTCAGAGTGCCTGTTCCTGCATGCAAAGTGCCTGTGTGAGGGTATGTGTCGCATAATGCCTCCCATTGCTTCAGCGAACACATACATCACATTTGTTTGTGATCACAGTAGCGTCCCAGCAGTACATTGACTTGGAAAGATCTTTTGATGCTATTGGAAATTGTAGGACTTCCAGCTACTATCAACAAAACAAAAACTGAGATTATGTCCCATACTTCCCTCAGCATCTGTTAAACTCTTCTTTACTCTTCCCTGCATAGCTGTGCACAGTTAGGAAAGCTTTTCGCCACTAACGGCAGACAATATACTATTTATTATCCATACCCAAAGGATTCTGAGCTTGGGTCATACTCATCATTGTGTTCCATAAACTCCTTTTGGTGCTAGGGGTAAGAGGGAGGAGTTTACCGGCATCTGATTCTTTCCGTTAGCTGATGCTAGAGTTCCCAGAAGTAAAAAAAAAAAAAAAAGCAATAGCATTGAACCAAGCACTTGTCTGGCTCCTAATCTCTGGAACAGTCTACCTAAAGATATCAGATTAGTTTCTTTCCGAAGAAGCCTGAAGACCTACCTATTGCCTGCTTTCCTTCCGCAGAAGCCTGAAGACCTACCTATTGTCTGCTCTCTTCCGAAGAAGCCTGAAGACCTACCTGTTTTCTGCTTTCTTTCAGAAGAATCTTGAAGACCTACCTATTGCCTGCTTTCTTTCAGGAGAAGCCTGAAGACCTGCCTATTGCAGCCTTCTTTCTTTCCGAAGAAGCCTGAAGACCTACCTATTGCCTGCTTTCTTTCAGAAGAATCCTGAAGACCTACCTATTGCCTGCTTTCTTTCAGAAGAAGCCTGAAGACCTGCCTATTGCAGCCTTCTTTCTTTCCGAAGAAGCCTGAAGACCTACCTTTTGTCTGCTATTGTCTACCTATTGTCTGCTTTCCTTCAGAAGAAGCCTGAAGACCTACCTATTGCCTGCTTTCTTTCCGAAGAAGCCTGAAGACCTGCCTATTGCCTTCTTTCTTTGTGAAGAAGGCTGAAGACCTACCTATTGTCTGCTTTCGTTGAGAAAATGCCTGAAGACCTAGCTATTGCCTGCTTTCTTTCAGAAGAAGCCTGAAGACCTAGCTATTGCCTGCTTTCTTTCCGAAGAAGCCTGAAGACCTACATATTGCCTGCTTTCTTTCAGAAGAAGCCTGAAGACCTAGCTATTGCCTGCTTTCTTTCCGAAGAAGCCTGAAGACCTACATATTGCCTGCTTTCTTTCCAAAGAAGCCTATTGTCTGCTTTCTTTCCAAAGAAGCCTGAAGACCTACCTATTGCCTGCTTTCTTTCCGAAGAAGCCTGAAGACCTGCCTATTGCCTTCTTTCTTTGTGAAGAATCCTGAAGACCTACCTATTGTCTGCTTTCTTTCAGAAGAAGCCTGAAGACCTAGCTATTGCCTGCTTTCTTTCCGAAGAAGCCTGAAGACCTACCTATTCAAGTCTTACGGATAATAGTATAAGGATCTCTCTGAATTCTCATTACCGTTACTGCTCTCGGCCCACCTATATGAATTGCTGCTCTAGGATACTTTTGTGGTGTATATTATGGTACTAGGACTCCCTGTTGTCTTCATTTCATTTCTTAATAATTGTAAAGAGCTCCACCAACTTTTTGACAAGGTCCGCACTATATAAATATACCTAATAAATAACTAAAAGTTACGCACTGTAGTACCCAGGTACTCATAGTCCAGTGCCTCAAACTCTTCACCTGTTGCCAACTGACTGCTGCCATCCTTACCTCTTTATACTAACAGGTACAGAAAGTGGAAAACAAGTCCCTTATGATATATCAATAGGGTAATCAAAACCTAGAGGAAATTGATGGTACCCCTCTTTCATAAGGTATGTACCAATGAGATTGATCATCCAGTCTTGAGTAAGACTACTAAAACGTATAAGTTACTGACATTTACATGTCTCCATTTAGAGACATCGCAATCTTGCACATAATTACTAGCAATTTGCGATCGACCAATTGTCCATATTCACAGAGGACTCTCCGTTAAACCAACGATTTTCTTCCACGTGGGTAATAACTCCATCTGGAATAAAAAGGTACGCATGCAAGTCAAGATAGAGCGTAGTTTTTTGGTGGTGGTTATATGGGAACCGGTACACAATGCGAGATTACTCCAGGGGAAAGGCAAATAAAGTGTGCAATAATGAATAAAAGAATGTTCATGAACATTAAGGAAGATGTAAACAGAAAACGCAGACACAAATACATGTGGACTTAAAAGATGAGCAATGATGTAAATCATAGGGCAAGTGAAATGTGATAATATACAGATTAACAAAAATTGTTTGGTAACTTTGTGTTTTTAATATTTTAATTGTTTAGAATCAGTCCTGAAGAAGGTGTACAAAAGAAAGCCGAAACGCCGCGTCAACCTTTTGATTCTTTGTTTGCACATATATAAAAAAAATTTATCAAATATCTTTGTGATGATTGTCTATTGCTAAATGTTTTTAATCATTGTTTTTAACAGTAATTGTGAATTGATAAAGTGCAATAAAATTTAAATATCGTTACCAAACATTTGTGTTGATAAGTATTAATTTGTAAAACTTGTTGAAACATTGTATTTGTAAGACTTACTAAAGGTATCTGAAGTAACTGCGTAGAATCTGTCATTACCTGTGTCTATACCAGAGACCATAGTGCGTAATTTCTGTATGGAATTGATAACTAATCACACAACTTTGTACATTTGCCTTTCCCGCGGAATTGACGTCCGTTCTAGTTGAACCAATTACATTTTTGATGAAAATTGTTTAATTTTTAAGGAATTTTCTAATTATAATTTTAACATTTTCCGCTATATCACCATGCCCATAGGACCAACACTAAAATAGGACATAACTTTCATTGTCCACCGTTTCGGGACCTTTCCTAACTTTGAATCCTTACCTCACGTACATCCACAGTAGGTTATTCTGTCCATCCCTCTATATTTAGGGCTGAGTTGTGGGCCACCGAATGCTTAGGGACACATCGGAAGCTCATGCTGGGTATGCCTGGGCTTTTCTGATGTTAATCTGTTATGGCAGTTTCTTCAGCTTTCAGTGCGCTTCCATAAGTTGAAGTAAGCCCTACACCTTAGACTATCACTTAGCGGTGGTCCCAAATTATGACAAAAGGGCTGAAAAAAGGTAATTTTTGCTGTTTATGGAGCACTTCAGTAGGCAAAATTTTATTTTTCCTGTAGCAGTGAAAATTATTGCCCTGGTACTGCTGCTAGGCTGCTGCGCGTCTGTGTAGATTTAGTAGTTGATAATGAAAAAGGAATCTGTCAACAAATAATACCTCAGTTATTACTTAAAAGTGACATTTCTTTGTGAAACACAATTTATACATGATTTCTTATTTCTTACTGTACCTTTATGTTTACACCAAAATCAGTACATGTCAAATAGTGTCACCACACACCACTTGGTGTAACAGCTGAAGAGGGAAACGGTGATTCCTATTTTTTTTCGTGAATTCTGTGACTCTGATGGCTGTCCTTTCATTCAGCATAGACCGTTCAAATTCCTGTTTTAAGCCCGGTTGAACCTATTCTTAATTCTGGGCCTTGAAGTTTGCTATGTGCTTTTTATTTTGATTACAAATAAGCAGTGCCGCGAGAGCAATCAGTACATCGGAGCGATGTTTCTTGTGCTTGTTCTTTTTAATGTGTCATGCTGGATGCGCAGTTCGCTGATAGCAGAATGCTTGGCTAGCTGGCCCTGGGTTCATGCGGCCAACACCAATTTGAGAGCAGAGCACAGTACCACTTCAAGAGTAGTGCACTAGGCATTAGCTCAGTTCTCTGAAAATTCAGATTAGAATGGCAGGCCAACACTAGCTCTTCAGTGAAAATAGATTTTTGAGAGTCTTTTTGTTTTCTCCTTGGTTTTGACTCAACATAGTGTGTGCATGCCAGTTCCATTACCATAGACAGCCTGCCACTTCCATCCAGTGCTTAATTTGAGCCGGTGGTTTCCGGTGCTTGGCACCAGCACTCTTAACAGTCAGCCATATGGTGGTGCTGTTTGTATAATTAGGAAACAATCACAACAGTTGGTTATCAATTCAATATACATTAAAAATGATTAGTATCTGCCACCCAATCCATTCTCATATCTTGAGGGGCCTGGAATAGTCTGTATTGTTCAATTTGTATGGGTGTGATGGTTATTACTTAGTTTGGTACTGTCATTTGGAGTGCTGACGGGGGTAGTGGGTGGTGCAACCGACAGTAGCCAAATGACGAGAGCCCTGGAACATATTTTGCAAAGTAAGCACTGTTACCATGACCATAGAGAGTCCAAACTCTTGAATGGGGCGAGGGGTCGACTTACCGGGTTGTGAGGGTCTCTCTAAAGCACATTACCTGCTCAGCGACCAGTGCTTTGTTTAAAGTCCTTAAAGAAGAAGCTTAAAAGCGTGCTCGTCAGGATCACGTTTTTATTGGACCATGTCTCTTTTATATTTAACAGAATCTTATGTACAACAGCTTTATACCATATCTGTCCTAACAAAATGCTCCTGTTCTCAGAAACGGAGTTTACTTGTTTTTAAAAAGCAAATAACAACAGAGCGGGGCTGTGTCGGCTATCTGATCCCCACATAAGACGCTATATCATTCGCAGCAGATGATTGTGTTTAGTTTGCATATAAATAACATTTGCTTCTCTAGTAGTAATCGGAATGAAAACACCTCTGTCCACCACCACACTAGAGTGAATCCGAGTGTCTCCTCCTTTCAGAGTGCCTGTTCCTGCATGCAAAGTGCCTGTCTGAGGGTATGTGTCGCAGAATGCCTCCCATTACTTCAGCTAACACATACATCACGTTTGTTTACAAGTCCCGGAGGGACAATATTGATCGAGGTAAATAGCAATTAACAGGAATAGATCGCCATATTGCGGGGTAGTTGATGGGTTTCTGCTGCCTTTTGAATTAATACGAATGGATATGTTAGCTGCCGAGCCAGCAGTCAATGACTCTGACAGTAGTTCTGCACATTTCGTACTCAGGGAAGGTGGTGGTGATCAGTTTAATGGCACATGTTGTATTTTAAATATGAATGTTGTTTCTCTCCTAAAAGGCCTCCAATGCACCTTGCGTCACCAAAGAGCAGTGCGCTTGCAATAGTTTTACAATGCTATTAAGTCATTAGGCTTTGATGCATGGAAAATAAGAGCTGCTGACTTAGAAATGTGAACAGCCAAATTATTGAGAAAAGCGCAATTTAGTAGGAAGAATTCATAGTGTCAGCAGAGGAGTGTGTGCATGGTGCTAGACGGGCCCTCACCAGCAAGGAGTTCTGGTGCGATTGCCAGACAGAATCAAAAAGCCACTATCTATTAGCTTTTGCAAACCTGGGATGGACAAAGTTGGTTGCCAGATACTCAGCAGTAATGCCCACATTTTTGGCATGAGATGTCATTTGTGCTTTCGGCCTTGGAAGGTGATGATCCCACATCTAATCCACTTTAACATATGTCAAAACGCGACTGTGGCTCCTGCAGCAGCAGCGTTTCAAAATAGTTGCAGTGCCCGTCATTGCTGTGAAGAGATCTCAACCAAGAGGAAGATGGTGAATGTGTCTTTGTGGGGCCTGTCCTCCAGCCTCCGCTTCCGTGTACGGGTTGGATAGAAATGGGTCTTTCAATAGTGGGGTTATTCTGAAAGCTCGTTTCCAGGAAAGTTCAAACCAGATGACAAAGTTAAGTCTATGCTGTCAACCACAACCATTCGCCTTCGAGACCTAGAGCCAGTGTCAAAGTTAACAGTAACACGAGGACACAGCTTGTGATCCTGAAGAAGTGGCAGAATCTTGACAGGGCTATTGTGCTACTTAGGACTAAGCGAGCCCAAAATGTTATAGCAGTCATGGAGGTCCACCGGAAAAACAGCCAGAATTACCAGAAAAGAATCAACAGATAAGCTGAATTACTTGGGAACTTTCTTATGCAGCGAACTGGCAACAGCAGTCTGTGCTGCTTTCTTTCTCACCACTGGAGCACTTCATTGCCTGCAGCAGATGTGAGCAGTTTCCCTGGGGGAATTTGACTCATGGTGACAATACATCTTCAAAGGAAAGCCTCTCTGCAGAATCCTAAGCGGGAATAGTGCCCTCAATGACTGGTTTCTGAGGCTGAAAATGTATGTACATTGAGCCAATCTGCAACACAGTTCATCTTCCTTTCCTCTCTGGTGGTGAGTGACCAGCACCGCCAGAAACTCTAGATCCTTCTGTTTCTCATGGGTTTTACTCGCATCTTCATCTCGCACTCTGCATTCTACTGGTCCTTTGTGCGATAGGAGAGGTCCCACCACTCCCCTGTGAATGAGGTCTTAACTTTTCCTCTCTGGTAACAAGTGAAGCATCCATCCATCCATGGTGCAGAGAAAGGAACAGTGACATGGGGCAGGAGAGGCCCGATAATGCTGTTTGAGCCTTTAATCTGGATGTTTGACAGCATTAGTACGTACCACATTCTTTGCCAACGTTAACATATTTGGTAATGCATTGGATGCTTTAATGTCATTGCTTTCCCTCTAACAGTTGGCAGCTAGCATAGAACCGCAAAATGAAATTATCACTAATAAAGCGGCCAGTAAGAAACCTTCTGAGCACAATACATTGATGAAGTGCTGAAGATCGTATGCAACTGCAGCCTCTGTTTTTAGAAGGAGAAATGCATTGATGTGCCATCACTCGTATTGTTCTACTTGGGTGCATTTTGGAAATATTTTAGACACGGAAATATTTAATAAATAAATCGGAAAAAGGATATAAATTGCCAATTAGAGACATTGACAGTAGTGGATTACTGTGACCTGCGTGTAACATTATCCAAAGCAGGGTCAATGCCCAAATGAGTTACAAGAACTCAAGATGGTCTCCATGTTTGCCAAAGTGAAGCGGTCTGTCTGATAGTAACAGATCTCCAAACAAGCCAGGAAGATGGCAGTTCACTGAAATGAGGGCGTCATGGAGTTCAACTGTGACAGTGCTGACTGATAGCAGGTAAAACAGTACATTGCCAGAGCTTTGTTCTATTTCCACCGCTTACCCTGACCAAAAGTGTGGAATGGTGTCCAAGAACTATTTGTGTTAGAGAGGTTGCCAATCTGTGCTTAGCAGGTGTGTCTCCGGAATAAGACACTTATCTACTTGACATCCTCACTATACCCAAGACAACCTGTGTTTTTGAAGGGCTATTGAAGCTTGTTGCCTTAAAACGAACAATCTCTAACAGTTGTATAGATAGGCGATTCTTATCAGGGAATGTACCCTTCGTGTCATCTGGGTCCTGCTTGTTCCTCCCTGTATGGAAATGTAGCCGGACTCATGAGCCTAATGGATTCCCCTCAAAAGCCCCTATCAGTGACTCTAAAAACGGAGTCAACAACGCCACACATAGAAACTGAAAAAAGATAGTCTCATCGACCACCGTGGAGGATTTCCCTCCCACAGTCCTTTCTTCATTGCCATGATTTGAACTCACAGCCCCCCTACTAGGATTGCCCTATGAGTCCCTCAGCCTCTTTGGTGTCTTTCCTGTTCCCATTAACCCTGCCCCAGCCCCAGAAAGTGTTATTTTTTGCAGTCAGGTCCGAGGATTGGTCTTGCCAGCGTGCTAGTCATGCTGACTATTCTTTAGTCGCCATGCTCTTCTTAATCGGAAGCCTGTCGCATGATGGCAGGATCCCCTTTGGGAACATCAGCCATGCATAGTTGGTCTATCACAGCAATCCTCTTTGTGTATGTCCTCCTAGTTGGGCCGGTTGCTCCGGTGACAGCGAAGGACTCTCCTCCATCTGTCCCTGCATAGATTTACTCCTGTTATGCTGGAGTCTGATCCTGGCATGTCTTTCTGCACTTCGTATCCTTATGCTAGTTGCAGTACGGACTTTGCATCTGAAAGTGACCTTGTCTGCTCAGTTCTGTCCCTGGCTTTTGGAAAATATGGTAGGAAGAATGGCCCCTTTGGTATGAAAAGCTTTGCTTGCACAGAAAGTCTGTGACTGGGGGAACGTCTTTCTTTTGTGTAGCATGATGGATGTTAGGTCCTGGAACAGGAGAATCGTGTGACTCTCGAAAGGTACGTTTGCATTATTCCTTGCTGCTGCCATTACTTTCATTTTGCTTAAAATAATGTACTATTTTGTCTCTGGGGGAGGGACCATCACCTGTGTGGGACCTATCTAACTCAGTGAGTTAAGTCATCGGAATGGAGAAGTGCCGGGAACATTTTCTGAACAAAGTCATCTGTGTTGTTCCCTCCTGATCCCCCACCCCCCGGGATCCCCACTGCTCTGTACACAGTTTGTACTGGGTGGGTTCTTGCAGTTTCCCTTTCAAGGAAGCAAAGTCATCTGCCAATCCATAAAGTGATTCCTTAAAGGAACTTTTAATAATACAACTGTTATTCTCAGCAGTGTCTTGAGCTACTTAATGGGGTGGCTGGTTGGCCAGCCGCCACTTCTTGGTCCTCTTCAGCTCCTCATTCGACAACAGGAAGCAGGAACCTGGAAGCACACAGGAAGCTCCTAGACTCCCCTAGCTAATCATGACATTGCCTTACAGCAGCCTCGTGATTGGTCTGAGTGCCGTGGTTTGGTGCTCAGAGAGGGACTGGGAGGCTGTGCATGTTCTCCACCCAGGCTGTGCAATATAGCCGGTGGAGAACATGCAAAGTGTGCATGATGGTTTTGCCAGCCCAAACGGTAATGGGCACTTAGTGTGTGCTCACTACTTCTCCCTCTGGCCCCTACTTTGGCCAGCCCAGACCCGCACTTAAAGCAGCAACAGAAAACTAAAATGATGATAACATTGGTAATTATCATTTTAGTTTTCCTTTTCAAACTGCTCGCAGAGCAATGAGGCGTTGCTCCTCCGCCTTAGTGGAGGAGGCACTGCTGATTCTCAGAGCCCTGAGAGAGGCTGGTGCATGTGGGCTCGATCTTCTGCGGTGTGGGTTTCAACAGTAAGTCTTTCACCAATTGGTCCCTCTTCCAACTGGAGGCAGCCAGCCTGATCGTTTTGGCCCTTTCTAGCAAGTGTCTGCTTGTTGTTAGGTCAAGATTTACTGTATTAGGGAGGCATCCAATGTCGTTACTTCCACGATACTCCTTTTTAGGTCTCGGTCTGCTATGGCAGCGCTTGCGCAGTCTCACTGGCGAGATTTAATGAGATAGAGAGAACATCACTAGCGAGGTTAAGCCCCGCCCCTCTTCTCAATTGGCTGGCCTCCTAAACGGTGGACAGCCATTGGAGAAGAGGTCCTAGTGACGTTCTTCTTTCTCTTTAAGCCCTGACCTTTTCAGATTGGGTTCCTTGACTTACTGCTGAAGTAGAAGGTTTCTTATCTTCTTTATGGTTCCAAATGGCCCCATAAAGAAGATAAGGAACCTTTTACCCCAGCAGGAAGTCGGGGTGCCCAGTCTAAAAAGGATGGAGCTTACAGACAAATGGCGAGCGCTTGTTATAAACATGCCTGCCAACCCGATCCCATGCATGGCGTGTAAAGCCGCAGAAAAACACACTGCCTGATTTCCTGGAACATGACACATTCCGCGACTCCCTGGACTTCAGAGACGCCGGAGAGCCCGTCTCCTTCCCTGCTTTGGCGGCCCCTCGGTCCTGCTCTGCCTTTGCTCCCTCATTAGGCTTGGAGGGGGTCGCTTTCTTCCTCTGTTTAAGGTTGTTGGGGGGGCGCAGTGGCCTGCGACGGGCTGCCACGCCAGCCCCAGTGGAACGAGTGACACCGAGTACTACCCTGTGACACCAGTGCGCACACTGCGACAGGGCCCCGACCGGCGGTAAGTGAACCGGTTTAACGCTCTCGGCTAGCTGTAATAAAATATCCCGAGCTGGCTGGCTTGGTGCTGGTGTGCTGAGACCCCCGACGTGGTGTGCATCTCTGGTGACCCTCCGGACCGGGGAGATAGGACCAAAGTATTGCACTTCTCTAACCGCAGAGGCAGCACCGGTGTGGGAAAATCTTAAGAAACTCCATCGGTTGGTCCATCGCTGGGGTGCCCTGCTGCTCCCGTGTGTGATCGGCAACTTCTGTGCCAGCCGGACTGAGGCCTACAACCCTGGGGCAGGGGCACGCAGTAGACTGCGCGTGTAGGAACGGCAGCCCTGGTGGAACGAGGGACCAGAGTACCACCCTACGACTTCAGTGTGCACACTGCGACAGGGCCCCAAATGACAGTAAGTGAAACTGTTTGCTGGGGCATATCGACGAATGTGCACAGGGACTCTATGGATGCAGTCGTGAGAGCACGTGGGCCGCCCTGTAGACGAGCCATATAGACGGAGGCCTCCTCTCTTGTCCCTAATCTGAGGCCACAGGTTTGGGGCCTCTGCCTAAGGCGCCTGAGGTCCCAAACAAGAAATTGAACACTGGGAGTCCTCCGCCGAGATGCGCATAAGGGGCACCACACCCTAAAAAGACGACCGGAGGCACCGCACTAGCAAGTGAATTGGGAGACTGAGCTGCGTCGCTTGTCCACACCCATTACCCACCCCACCCCCCCACCCCACCCCTCGTCCTGGCCTAGCCCGCCCTCGCTGGGCTCACTCTAGGAGTGAGAGCTGAAGCCAAGGGGCCTTGTAGCGGACCTTGGTAATATGAGGCCTTCTCATAACCCTACATCAAGCTGTCGTTCTCCCCACCCCGAGGAGCCTGTAGAATCCTCTTTAAGGCAGGCGAGGCTGTACTCGGCAGTTAGTGGCACATCGTGGTGCAAAGGATGTCCCTGCAACTTTATTTCGGTAAGATCCTTTCCTGCCTCTCTGGTGGTTTCAGTTAATTTCTTCGTTGCAGCCTCTGAGGGGCTCTTTGCAGATCTGAGAGCTCTCTCTCATCAGTGCAGGCTTAGTTTCTTGTACAGTGGCGGCAAAATATTCTTTCAGTTGTCTTCTCTGTTTGTGCCATGGCATGCCATTTTTGGGCAAGTGAGACTGGAAACATGACCTACCAGTACGCCATCTTGGCCACGCGCTTACATACCTGTTCCACATCCTCAACCATGACGAGTAAACCAAGCATGCAATTCAAGGTGCCCAGTGGCAGCAGAAATAGCAATTGCAACTTGACGGAGCATAGTCATGCAGAGTGTCCCTCAGTGTTGAGTAATAATCCTGTTTGCATCCTCATTTACAGGAGCAGTGAGCCCAGTATGTGAAAGACCAGCCAATAGCCTTCAGTCACTAGTTTGCGCCTTCCTGCTTTATAGATTAGGATTGTCAGTAGGACAAAGCATTTAAGTCACTGCCTGGGCTCCATGGCATGTAGTTTAGGCAAAAAGATGTCCTTAAAGGCAAGGGAGTAGCCAGAAAATTAAAACATCTCCCACTTTCAACTAAAGCTCTGACGGCTCATGTCGAGCAAATCAAGTGAGCCTGTCCCTTCTAGAAGAGCTCCATTGTCTCTTACATCCAAGCATCTCTTTCATCCTTCCATCTATCTGCTGATATCCACCATTTAATCTCTGCATTCTGTCATTCTTTCATCCATCATTGTCTTTCTCCATCCATTCATTCATTCACCCACACATGCTTCCTTTTCACCCATCCACCATTTCACCCAGCCTTTCACCCACCTATGCATCCTTTCACTTACCCACCTTTTCACTCACCCACGCATTATTTTACCCATCCACACTGTCACCCATCCAGTTACCCAGCCTTTCACCCACCTATGCATCCTTTCACCCACCCACCCTTTCACCCACCCACGCATCCATTCGTCCATCCACACTGTCATCCATTCTCTCACTCACCACTGCATCCTTTCACTCAGTGACTCACTCTTTCACCCATTCTTTCTCCCAATCACTCATCCTTTTACCCATCATCACTTTTCACCTTTTGTCCGTCCTTCGCTTTCTATCAGCACATTTTTCTTTTGCGTTAATTATGAGAATTTGTCTGCCAAGCTGCGACAGAAGATGCCCATAAATAGCTCCACCCCCGCTGTAGCTGGGGGTTAAGGACTCCCTTGCACATTCACCTTCGTTGTAACTCTCATGTAGTGCTAGCATTGCATCTCACAGGATACCATGGTACATTTCAGAAGTACACTGAATCCTCTCATATTAAATGCTAGTTAATAGAGGTACGGTATAAAGAAACACTCGTTTATTCTGTTTTTTCACTGCAGCAGACATTTTAAAAATGCTTAGTCCGTTTTCAATGCAAGCAAGACCTTTTGGCCTTGCCAGTGCATTGTAGGTCAGGCGCTAGCCAAGACTTTGTGCTTTTTCTGAGTTGTATTTATAGTATGCTAAACTTGATTTAAGAAGCTTTTAGCTAGCCTTTTTCATACATTGGTCTGTTATTGTCTCAGTCACATTTATCCTCAGCCCACTCAAGCACAGAGCGTGGGGTATTGGCTGATTCCACTGCTTATGCAAAGCAGATTCCCTTAGTGCCAGGGACTACTATGGCATTGTGTGCTTTTTGAAATTAAACAAATGTTACTTTTTAACAATGTTATTTTTAGGTTGATCAGAACTCAGCAGCTTCCCTAACTATAAAGTTGTGCAAAAATCATGACAAACAAAATAAGCATTTACAAATCCAAAAGGCTGGTGGTCAACTCATGAGCTACTCGTGGTTTTTTAGGTCATCAGTGCCGGCATAGTTTCTTGTATAGTGGCGGAAAAATATTCTTTCAGTTGTCTTCTCTTTTTGAGGAAAGTACAAGAAGGAGACCATGTCACTGCAGAATGGATGGCTTTAGCTCATAGCTGCTATAGTTGAAAGGGATCCACTCCTGAGCCAAGATGTGCACACAAGCGGCTACCTAGTTAATGGCGGTTTCACACAGGGATCATCTTGTAGCCTTTTCTCAAGAGAAAAACTCATAGAATATCATATATGTACTAGTACAGCCAGGGTTAAGATAGACTCACTGTTGCAGTTTGCAACCAAGGAGGCGCGTTTGGTAGCTCAAACGGTCTTGCTGCCCAATGTCAAGAACCAGCTCTTAATCGCAGATATCCGAGCGGCCCAGGTGGAGAAGGTGGTGAAGGCACATACATTTCAGGACGAACACTATTGGTCCTCTCCAACCAACAGAAGCAAAACAGTTGTAAAAAAATCCCATTCATAAACTAGTGATGTGCAGTTGTCCTCAACGGGTCAGTGAGTGTGAATGCATTTTGGGATGCGATCTATGTACTAATTGCTCACAACCCAATTGTTTAGTAGAAGCTGCAAATTGACCTGCCCAATGAACGTGAACTAGGCAGGTCATGATATAAAGACCCCCTGTGTTTGCCTGAAAGGGACAGCAGAGCACCAGCCCTGCAGCTGATATGTTTTGGTTTAAAAAACACAAAAAGCAGCAGGCTGGTGACATTGAAGGAAAAAAATGCTGATAAAAAAATACGGTTTAAGAAAACATATGGCGTAGCAAGCAGTGGTCAGTCAGCTAAACCACTGCCTGCTCCCTCTGAGATCCCATGGTATGGTTTCCAAAGGGGAAGCTGCAAAACAGAGACAACTGTCCTTTTGCAAACCAGTTCCAACTTCAATTCGGGGAGCAGCAACTGATCAATGGTTTGTAACCGTAGTAGCGGTCCCACACCATTCATGCATCCTTTCTGGACTGGCCAATAGGAGGCGGGTGCCCTTTTCAAGACCCTCCTGTTTCCAATTAGAAAACGGTAGTAAACCACATTAGGCAGGTTTGCTTTGGAATTGCAGTCAATTGTCGTGTGAAGTTTTCGATACATCCCCAGTCAATAGTATGTGAATATTTAAATTTAATTTATTTAAGGAGTGGGGTTATTAACAAGACAGGATAGTTTCATGTTTGTTTTATTCAGCTAGATTCTGAAGGGTAGTGAATTTAGGGGTGTACTTGTTTATTGATCACTATTTTGGAATGTTACCGGCCCAGTTTACAGTTTTAAGCACACTTGTGTTTCTTCACTCTAGGACCATATTCCTGACCTTTGCTCCTTTTCCTTAGTAGCACCTGAAACATGTTCGACTTTAAAATACTTCCAGATATAGAGGTTTTCTTACATTACTGTAAGTCAAACGCTGTATGTGATTCTCCGTGACTATCATCTCCCTTAGCTCCTTTGGTACTAAACGATGATCAACCATGCGTCCCCTGTTTCATTTGTACTCGAAGATTGTGGGTTTTATTTGCGCCATGAATTAAGATATCTGAACGACCTGTTCGTCTTGATTCATGCATATTCAATTAATGTCGATGCTGTTCTGCACCATCGATTTCTCCGGTGTCATTTCAGTAAATATTTGATGTCCTTTTCATTTTTGGTCCTGACACGGATCTCCCACCCTCCTCCCTCCCCCTAAAGCCACCAGATTAATTGCTTGCTGGATTAATTAATGTGAACTGAAAAAGAGGGCCAGGTGAATCACACCGGTTCTAACTCTGGATGTGTTGTGTTTTGCAGGGACTTTGCGTATGTGGCGAGGGACAGAGACACCCGGATCTTGAAATGCCATGTGTTCCGTTGTGACACGCCAGCGAAAGCCATCGCAACCAGTCTGCACGAGATCTGTTCTAAGGTGAGGACATGATGTCTCTTGAAGCATGTTATGTATATCATGTTATGTGCATCTGCATAGCAGCGTATCACCATCTCCATCGACCTGTGTGTGTTTTTGTCAGTGTGGGCTTGTAAAAATCTCTGGTGACATCCAGCAGGCATTTTACCATATCCATCGAAAACAATGGTACCCAACTATTTACAATAGAATACATTTTTTTACGGGCATGTAACACCCCAAACACCCCACTTGAACCTATGCCCATGACAAAGTCAAAATGGCCTGTTGTCCCCTCAGCAGTGTAAACCATTACAGAGGGGGGGGGGATGTGGGGGGGGTGCAGTCTAAGCAAGTATCTGGGGAGCTGCTGTGCTAGGGAATAGTGCAGTTGGACGCGAGTAAGTATTTTGTTATGCAGCTCACTAATTTATAATACAAATTGAGTGTTGCCCTTCTAATTATTAATGTCGGTAGGAAGTGTTCATTGCCACATTAAACATTAAATATTTCCTTTCAGGATCACCGTTTAGATGTGGAAAACAAATGTCATCTATCTGCCTGCACAGCACAGTTAATGATTTGAAGCTAATCCTGTGCGCAGAGACATATTATGGCATGTCTAGAAACATATTGGTTGCTGTTAATGGATTTAAATGATCTTTTTCTTATGGCGGACGAGCGTTCCATACCATGACATTTGCTAATGTCAAGTGACAACCCAAATATCGACTACCGCAATTATTTTGTGCTCAATGACCCACTACCCTGCTCTACAGACATTGAAAAGATCAGCGGGTGTGTTGGTGTCCCTGGGACCAGCATGCACCTGGTTCGCATAAGAGGTGTCGTGTTAGCCTGTGCAAGGACCTCAAATAGTGCCCAGCATTCAATCCATCATGGTAGCCCTCTAAGGCAGGTGACTTTTTTAAGGGTCTTTGTTAGATCTTAGTGATGGACATTTGAACGCTGTGTTGTATAGGATTTATAATGTGCCAACATGTCTTAAGGACAGGAGCACTCGAGCAGGGGCTGAGCTTCATAAAAGCATTACACTGCGACAACAGGAAGGTAATGCTGATTTTTGAATATTTTTCAGATGGATTCTTACTGGGTGCTTGATCCTCCCTATTGGGTAGAAACTGTGATCCTTTGTCTCAACTTGCATGACCTTGCTAACGCGTTGGTTAATCAACAATTTTTTTTAAACCATGGAGAAAAATGTCATCTTTTCTAGACAAGGAGCAGAAGGGTTCTCACCCTATTATTCTTTTACTTTTGACCAGTCGTGGCTCCTCCGCTACTGGATTTGACATGATTTGTACTGGAGCGGATAAAAAGCTTATTCCGGGTCCAAAATAGGCCAGATGGGTTATTCTGCTCCATCATCCGCACAGCATATTTCACTGGCTTTAAGTCTTCAGTGACTCCCAACTAAAAGGAGAGTGAAGTTTAAACACAGGACCAGAGCTGCAGGATAGAACTTTGAACTGCAAACCTGGAAATAGATTAAAATCAGCTGAAACACGTGCTCGCTCTCCCCACTAATATAAATACAAGGAGTATAAGATAAAAGGCTTGGAAGGACTCACTGAAAGTGACCTTGCACCTTTTCTTGACTTTTCAACCTGCAAGAAAAATAACATAAACCTCTCAGCTTATATCCTTATGCCATATCCACAAGGCTGACCTTGCCAAAAAAGGCATGCATCAAACAGTGCAGTGCCAAAAGCACTTTGAAGTTCATTTGGGATAGAGTGGGATATACATACCATGTACATATATACATCTATAGCACATAGATTTACATCCCATAGCCTGTTGTTAAAAATATTGTTTATTAATATTTTTTGTATTCGTATAGCGCAGAACTCCCCCGGAAAGGTATCATGGTGCCGAAGCAGGAGCTGTATGGGCAGAGTCAGGGTCCAGGGCAAAGAATAGTTCCCACGTGGCCGTAATTACTTTACATATATCACAGTTTTAATTTTTAGAAGAGTCCTTCAAAACATGGCAACCAATTTTGTTATTTCTATATTTATGACTTTTATTTTTTTCTTTTCTTTTTACAAAAATAGTTTATATACTTTTTTATCTTTTTAAATTCATCATATTCATTTCTCATAAACAACAGTACATTGATTTCATTGACAATGCAAATTTGAACAATAAAAACATACCATACAGAGAACCCATCTAAATCACTCACCATTGCCTCATACATGCACATTCATACACTCAACATTCAGTCTTTATTCTGTGTCTAAGGTATCACAGATTTAACTGTGAACTATCACGCTAGGTGATGAATGTGCATGTATGAGACAATGGTGAGAGTGATTTAGATGGGTTCTCTGTATGGTATGTTTTTATTGTTCAAATTTGCATTGTCAATGAAATCAATGTACTGCTATTTATGAGAAATGAATATGATGAATTTAAAAAGAGAAAAAAGTATATAAACTATTTTTGTAAAAAGAAAAGAAAAAATAAGTCATAAATATAAAAATAACAAAATTGGTTGCCATGTTTTGAATGACTCTTCTAAAAATTAAAACTGTGATATATGTAAAGTAATTACGGCCACGTGGGAACTATTCTTTGCTATGTTATTGTGTTCCTCTCTTTTCCCTGGCCTATAAGTAGCTCAAGAGGGGGTCCCGTATATATGTTGATACAGAGTCAGGGTCCAGCCTCAGTGAAGAGCCAGGGCTTCAGTTTCTTGTGAAATGAAAGAACTGAGGCGCTGGCTCTGATGTGCATGGGCAGGTCCTTCCTGGCTTTAGGAGCGAGGTAGGGGAAGGCACGATTGCCAGATCTGGATTCTGCGTACTGAGCGGAGGTGTCTGGTTGATTTGTGAAAGTTTATGCAGTTGTTCAGGCACATGGGCCAGTGTTGTGTAAGGCTTTATATTTGCGCATGAGTTGTTGGGAGCCAGTGGAGCTCTTTGAGGTGCGGGGTAATGTCAGTGCTGGGTGGGAGGTAAAGGGTGAGTCTTCTGGTCAGTTGAGCGTTGTTTGCAGAATAGAGTGTATTGCCATAGATGCAGCTTGCTGGTGATGAGGGCTTGGGTAACGGTTCTGAATGTCTTGGAGGAGAGCAATTTGAAGATCTTTTTGCGCATCTTGAGTGTTGAAGCAGTAGTCGGAGATTGCATTTACTTGGCCGTTTCTGGTGAGTTGGTTGTCGATTACTATTCCAAGGTTCTTTGAATGGGTTGCTGGGAGGGATGTGGGTCTGAGTTTGGCAGCGCACCAGGTGGCGGACCAGAGTGAGGCTTCTTTGCACAAGTTTACTACTTTAAACTTGTTTGCATTGAGTTTGAGGCTGTTGATTTGTATCCATCAGATGATTTCGGTCATGTAGGCGGAGAAGTTGTTTCAGGTGTTTGGCGTCTTGTGAGATAGGAAGAGTAAGAGCTGGGTGTCGTCAGCATAGTATATGATTTTGATTATGTGGGGGTGGATGATGCTGCTCAGTAGGGTCATGAAGGCTTTGAACAGAGTGAGGCTGAGGATGCTTGTGGAACTCCGCAGTTGAGGTTAACGGCGTCCAAGGAGAAGGGTCCAAGGCTGATCAACTAATAACTAAATATAAATCTGTTGAGCAGCAAACGGTGCTTAACAGAATCATATGGGCTTAAAGATCAGAAGTACTGTGACCAGACTTCTAAAGCACATACTTTTTTTGTTGTCGCAGTTTTATATAACGCAAACTCGACCCAGAGGTATCAGAGCACTCTACACGAGCACCAGTCGCACATTTATGTTTTAAGGCACGGGGAGATTAAGTGATTTGCCCAGAATCGCAGGATTTGTGAGCCTCCCGCAAGACTCAAACCTGGTTCCCCAGCGTCAAAGTCAGTCGCTCTGGCCATTAAGCCACATTGTCCCAGCATATTTTCATGGCATGATGATTACAGCGTTCATTGAAGCCGAAATAAGTTTAAATGCCCAATACCTAGGTAGAATTTTCCTGGGGCCTCCCATATGACCAGGTAAAATAATGCTGTCTTTAAATTCCTGTTGCTCAGAAAACAGTGCTGCATTATGCTAATTGATAATAGTAGAGTTGCATGAAATCATGTACATGAACCCATAACGTTGTATAGCAATGTTATAACTATACTGCAAATTGAATGGCCTGTAGATGTTTTTTTTTTGCAAGTGCAGAGGTTATGCTGCCTTGACTTGTTCAACAGATACTCATTGAGACTTTTCTGGAAATCCAGTTCTGCTGATCACAGAACGGAAAGAGGGCCAGAGAAGATAACTTCAGAGACGAGGGTACACGCTTGCGAAGCTATTCTAGCCATACATTGAATAGCATATTTGTGGGTTGACCAGGAAGTTTGAGTAAGATGAGTGGAGGAATTGGTTCTGGATTTTTACTGGACATGAAGATAATGGATTGGATCTTGCAGAGGTTCTGGATCGAAGCCAAGATCATTGGTTACTATTCGTTCACAGACCGGATAACGTGAACAGTTGTTGATGCTTTGCCATCATTAGGCTGCAGGTCAATGAACTCTTTGTACATAAATGCCTGCTCTAAGAGTATGCTGATGAGGACTTCATTAGGCATGTCCTTAAAGAGGACAGACTTATGTGATTCCTTAGTGTTGAGCTGTACTTTGCTTTGCCACTATCCTCCTATGGTTATATGTGTAAATCTCTTACATGCCCTTTGGCAGAACTTTCTTTCATGCAGGAAGTTGAACTTGCCTTCTCCAACAGTGCTTTAACTGTTAGTTCAGCCTCGGAGAGTAACTCTCAGAAGCAGTCGTGAGCAGACACGCGCACATGTGTGCCTAAGGTTCAATTTCTTGTTCTGATATCTCTCTTTCCTGCGTGTTGGACAGTCTTCCCTGATAATTTGCCGGGCTGTAGGCCTGCACACTATCAATCTTTGCTTTGCCCTTATGTGTCTACCCTTGAGAAGATGCATCCCATCTCCCTACGGTCAACCCAGCGAGCCAGTATTGACAGCAGTGCTAGCAGCCCACTCAATATACAATAAAGACAGCACGTCAGAGGTCTGCCATTACAGCTCAATTATGATCAGGCTGCATTTCCCATTAGAAACAGCCTCATCTCTCCAAGCCCTTGGAGGCTTGAACAAGAAGACCGAGAGCAGCTTATGCCTGTATAGTGCTATCAAGGAATTGTAAAAGGATAAAAACACAAGTTAATGTTTTCAGGCCATGGCATACTTCATTACACTTTATGTAGGTGGGTGATTGAGTGCATGTTTTTAACAGACTATTTTAATATTAATGAAACAAATCTCTGAGGAAAGATTCAAGGTAAATGTTTCCGGTTTAAAGGATTTTGTTTTCCCACCTTCATAAGGAGGTTTATATGCTGGTACCAGTCTGTCACCTTGTTATAAAAAATCAGTCTTCCATGGTCTCTTCCCTGGTCCCGACATATCTTTTTTATAGTCCACTGTTTTACAACCAAATGTTCTCTCTTTTGGCAGATTATGGCGGAACGGAAGAATGCCAAAGCTGTTGCTTGCAGCTCGTTGCAGGAGCGGGCCCACGTGAGCATTGATGTTCCGCTGCAAGGTATGTAAAAACAATATGTATATTATATATGTCCAGAATGTGTAGGAGGTTGAGTAGAACGTGAGTGGGCAAACATGAACCATACACTAATCATTCAAACTATAGTGATTATTGGAATTTCAAATCAAAATTTTAAGAGCACCTTAATGAGGGGAAAAATGTCTGCAGCATTAAACAATAATTCATTGTCATCACACAAACGGCAGGACCCGAAAATTAATGCAGCAGGACATCATTGGAGACTTTTACAGAAGATGCGGATGTGACGAAATGGACTGGTCAATGACAAGCCGTAAAATGCCACCACCTACCAAACGAAAGGAAGTGGAGCAGGGTTTGCTACTGTGAGCTTAGCCTGTATAGAGCACATGAAGAATAGCTGTCACAGGCACAGGACCCAAGAGTCCAGGGACACGTCCAGAGTGACTATTCAGGTGTACTAACTAGGAGTGTGGAGAGAACCAACAGCCTGGCTCTGAAGGAAAATGCATTTCTTACTCAAACAATGCTTATTTTCCATACATTTCATTGCACATTTTCAGTTAAAGATTTCCTACTTTCATCAAATATGGTAGCTCAATTTCACTAAGCGGAGATACTTGCCTAAGCCTGTATTAACATGCTTGCATAATCGAAGCAAAGTGGTACTCTGTTTTTTCATCCTCAAAACTAACCTTTGTTTAGACATTAAAGTCCTTCTAATGTTTACAGTTCGGGTGATGTGGACAGACAAGGATCTTAAGCTTATGGTTCAATGCTATAACTTCTCCTGCAACTTGTCTTCCCTGCTCCATAAAGTGTAAAAGTCTGAAGGCCCAGTGGCAGGTGTCCAATAGTTGGAAAAATAATGACAAAGTATTACAGGTAACGATAGATGCACCAAAAGAGATGAGGCACAATTATTATTTTAAAGGTACATCACAGATCGTAACCTTACCATGCAAATGTGACACCGTTTGCTTGAACACTGGTCCATTTAACCCTAAGCTGGCTGTGTTTGGAACCAAAGGTATTGAGCACTTAACCCACCAGATCTCAAAAGAATTTCTCGGCTGCTAAGCTGATGGGCCTATGGATGTGAAAGTCCAACAGAAAATGCCAGTGTTTGTGATTCACTGATTGCCTTTGCATGACCTCTTTATGGTTGGATCAGCCTGTATTATATTGCTTTGTGTAATATCTGTCTATAATAATGCAGTTGAAATGTAATGACTTAAATGGGCATACTTGTTTATGAGGCCAAACTATTCAAAATTCTATTGTAGAAACTGGCACTAGCTAAAATCATCCATCTGTCCCAACCACCTGTAGCAGGAACCTACACTACCTGAAACAGAGTCAAGCTGTCCGAGATGGTTGACCTTCTCATGTACACAAATAAACCTTTCTGATGGATACTTCTAACTGCAGATTCCTCACCATTTGAATATTTCCCAGGCATCAGGCTGAATCCGGAAACTTTAAAGCAGTATTGCTGTGCGCTGGTAGCTGGGGACGTAATGCTCAACGCAGATGCCGTTCTGCTCCAGAAGTGACGAGCAGAGCCGTGTATAAGCACCACCTATTTGGGCTGACATCAGCTCCTTTCTTTCCGCACCTTCAGATATTGACCTGGAGTTTTTACTTAGTCTTTATGACTTATTTCTCATCAAATACATTTCCCAGTGTGCGAGACAAAATGCCACCCCTAAAATAAAAGTATTGAAACTGTGTAGGGACTGTCACAAGCAAACGTGCATGACTGACCCTCACATAGTGCATCTTTGGTGCCTTTAGCCGGCGCACGACTCCTGAGCCTGTAACAACTGCTCTCAGATCAATCCAAATGCCATTCGGGAATGCAAGGGTAAACATTACTTTGCCAAACATGGGAAGGCTCCATGCCTTAACCCGTTAAAGTAGAAATGAAGGTCCCATTCCCGAAGTAGTTCCCACTGCAAATCTTCTTTGTGGACATAGTCTCAGGGCAAGTTCAATAAAAACACATACTTTTTTGAAGCCGGAATCATCCCCTTGCCACCACTATCAAACTCCAGAGATAGCGCAAGGGCATCAATGTACCTCCTAGTCGCGATCCTGTTGTCCACTGGAGCCTATTCTGAGTTAGTCCAGGTACAACCCAAGATCCCCTATGCGTCTATGATGTTGCAGAAATAGAGGCCTTAAAAGAGGCCATGCTGCGCATTATTGACGCTTTACCCATTCCGTGTGGCACGCCTTCGGGCCCCTAGGGTTCTCATGAGCCTCAAGTTGGAGTTGCACCTGCAAGTCTGCCCTTGGCACCATCTGTGCCTCTGAAACTTCATCGGGTTCAGCGCTGACTCCAGTGCTGACTTAGGTTTCAACACCACTTTCTGCACAGGTTCCCTTTGCACCTATGCCAGGAGATTATTTACAGCCCCATTAATTTATCCAACTCCGAGCAGAATCCACAACGGCCTCGCTCTTACCATACGTTAGGACCCAAACTTTGCACAATCTTTGCAGAACTTACTAGGAGAATGATAATTATGATAAAGGGTTTGGTTATATTCCACAATGAGGATAACTTTTATGATGAACTCCATGTTACCAGTTGTCTGAATACTTCTCCAGATACAGGTTTTGTACCCCCAACCTCAGGCCTGCTCTGGAAGAAAGTACCTGATTCACAGATATTTTGCGAAGGGTGGCAGATGTTTTAGACCAACAGCTCCCCACTATACATGAGAAAACTAAGTTCTTATCTAAGATTCTTTAGCCAGGTCAGGCTCCAAAAGAATCTCTACTCTTATTTATTGAGGTACTCACAGATACCCTTTTGAGTGAGACCTTGTTCAGGCCCACCTGTGAATAGGGGCAGATCGCTCGTTTACATTGTCCTGCACCAAATGACCCAGACTTTCTTACACAACATCCAGTGCCAGAGAGTTTGGTGGTTGAGGCATCCACCCGAAAGATTGAACCCAATATCTTCCTTACTGGGAGTCCAAAGGGATAGAAATATTTGGCAAGCTGATTTTCTCCTCCATGAGCCTTGCTTTGAGGTCAGTGAATGGCAGCTATCCTCTAGGCCGCTCCTCCCATGCCATTCGGGACACGGTGGCACAGGTTTTACCGGCTGTTCCGGACAATCTCCTGGCGGCTGTTACTCAAGCTATTCAGGATGATTGCAATACAGTAAAATACAACATATTTGTTCTGGCTTGGACACAAACATCTGCTTAGTTTGAGCAATGAGTAACAGCGTGGCACTACAGTGCCACTTCTGGATGAGGTCTACGGACCTCAACGGTGATGTCCAAGCATCTCTGATGGTGATGCTGTTTGACGTCTCTCACGTCTTTGGCGAAAAAGTGGATTTAGCCCTCGAACAGTTTAAGGAGAGTATGGGCATGGCTGGCTCCTTGGGTCTTTCTGCCCCCACCAGACAACTCCAACAATTTCCCTCTCTCCACTGGTATGGTTAGACTTTTCAGTTTTGCCAATGTCAGCTTCCTTCTTCAGCCCATCAAGCCTTTAAACCCGTTCTTGCAGAGGCTGTGCCTCCCTGAGACAATGCATGGGACAGTAGGGACAACGTGCCGCTCAGTCCCACATCCCTCCAGCATCCACATCCTCAAAACTGCTTTTGTGTGTCCTTGCCGGCACACAGCCAACCTGTTGGAGGGAAAATCCCACTTCTTTCTACTCTGACACCTTTCACCGTCACCAGTCCATCTTGCAACAGGAACTGCAGGCCCTTTTGACCAAAGGGGCCGTAGAGAGGGTTCTGGTCTCGGAAATAGGAACTTACTCTAGCTACTTCCTGGTACTGAAGGAGGAAGTTCTTCGTCTTATTTTTGATCTTCTCACTCTCAATACCTTCCTGCGGAAGGGCAAATTCAAGATGATCGAACTAGCCCAAGACTCTATCTGCCCTAGACTACGGTGACTGGATTGTGGCGTTGGACCAGCAGGATGCTTATTTCTATATCCCCGTCCTGCAGGCCCACAGGCACTACCTGCAGTTCACAGTGAGCCAGGACCATTTTTGGTTTCCAGTGCTCCCTCTGGCCTCACCATTCCCTCTCAGGTGTTCACAAAAGTGGTGGCGGTGGTAGCATCACCCCTTCAGGGATGCCAATCTTTACCTACCTTGACGACTGACTGCTGAAGGTGGGGTCACCCTAGGCAGTAGTCAACGACCTCCAGATGACGACAAACCTCTTAACATCTCTGGAGTTCACTGTCAACGTGCCGAAGTTACACCTGACTCCTTTGCCTATGCTCTTGCTCACCTGAGCTATTCGGGATATGGTACTGTTCCATGCCTTTCCTCCATAGCAGAGAGTTCAGGATATTTGGGCTACGATCCCCATGTTTCATTCTCTATGCTGGATCTCAGTATGAATGACTTTGATGCTGCTGGGATTGTTGCACGCATCGTGTTGGCCATTCATACTAGGTGGCACATGTGGGCTCTGCAGTTGGACCTCAAATCCGAGTGAAAGCAACATCGGGGAATCTGTCAGATTGTATCCAGATTTCAGAGGAGACTGCAAAAGTCTTACAGTGTAGGATGCTGAACCACAAATGGGTCAGTGGCCAATCCCACTCAACCCACCCAGAGCTAACAGTGGTCACTGATGCATCACTACTGGGTTGAGAAGGCCATCTAGGAGAGTTGGAGATCAGATGCTTCTGGCCTCTGATCTCCGACAGAACCTCAACTCCACATCAGTTTGTTGGAGTCAAGGGTGATTTGATTGGCGTTGAAGGCCTTCCTCCTGCACACCATCAAAGGAAGGCTCAAGCAGGTGCTCACAGACAACATCACCTACAACCTACCAACCAGCAGGACAAGATAGGGTCTTGTGCTCTGTTCCTGGATGCTCTGCAGCTCTAGAAGTGGCTGGACCGCCAGGGAATTTCCTTGGTGGTTAACCACATGGTGGGATCTCTAATTGCCGTGGCAGACAAACTCAGCCACCAACGCTTAGGGGATCACGAATGGCAGTTGCACTCCGAGTTCGCACAGGGCTTCTTCCATGAATCGGTAGAGCCCTGGCTCGATCTATACCTCCCACCACAGCGAATGCTCAATTTTGACACGTTTGTGTGTTGGGAGTTTCCAAGGCAGCTCTTTTTCAGTAAAAAAAACTTTCATCTAGAGTGGAGCTCGGGACTCCTGTAGGCCTATCTGTTGCTGCCTCTCCTGTAAATACTGAAGAAGTTCAGAAACAACAGGCCCCAAGTCATCCTAGTGGTAGACTTCGCATGTTATGAAATGTCTTCAAATGGC
Source organism: Lissotriton vulgaris (assembly GCF_964263255.1). Classification (NCBI taxonomy): domain Eukaryota; kingdom Metazoa; phylum Chordata; class Amphibia; order Caudata; family Salamandridae; genus Lissotriton; species Lissotriton vulgaris. Next base: position 1,225,773 of record NC_141690.1, read on the forward strand.
TTCCCCTGAAGACCAGGCACACCGTCACTCAGGCCCTAATCCCCTAGTCGATATGACTACATCAGGGCACTCCACGCTGGGATCACCACACACCTTCTGCTGAGATTCCTGACCATACAGAACTCCACTGCCAGACTCGATCTCGACCTCCCCAGATGGACTCACATCACCCCCACCTCAGAAAACTCCACTGGCTCCCCATATAAAAGAGAACGGAACTCAAGCTGATGATCCATGTCTACATAGCACTGCACAACCAAGGACCAGCCTACATCAACCATCGGCTGATGAACTTCCACCACCCTACCAGACAACTGTGCTCCGCCTCCTTCTCACTTGCCCACACCCTCCGCATCCACCGATGCACATGGAGGGATGTTCTTCAGGTGTTTGACTTAATGTTTTGCACTCACATTCTGCATAAGTCTGGGGTGGTACTCTTGGGCCTATCATACTAGGGTGCTGAATATTCTAAATCTCTTACTGGCAAGCATATAGGTATTACCTTAGTTGCAGAGTCAACATAGTTGAGGGAATCGATCTGACCCAGGTACATCCGAGTATTGACTATTATACCTTGTCAGACTCTTTTCAGGAGGCCATGGTGCAACCAGGAGCTACTGGGCCTCAGCCTTTGGGGCTGGTGTCATTCACCTCTGTATTTCGGTTGTGAACTCCTATAACTATGCAAAAGTGAGCCAAGTACAACCCCTTCAGCACTTGGCTCTTGTAGTAGTGGTGACACACAATCACAGGCTTTTCAGAGAGGTGGTGTGGGGGCGTGCATGCTCAGAACTCTGCAGACACCCAACAGAGCAATAACTGGGTGTCCAACCCACTGCTTTACTTTGGTAAAGAAAAGTACTTTAATACACATGTAAAACCTAATACTTCTCGAAAAAGCTACAGGTACAATTATCCTACTGGTGCTTGGGGTACTGTTCTGTGCCCCTCTCTTCCCAGGTGCCCCTTCTTTAGTGTAATTAAGCACCCCTTTCGACTCCAAGCTGTCTAGGGCAAGTATCAAGGCTCAAGCACAGATTAATCCTTTGAATAGTTTGAGCACTTAGTTATCTCACAGTTGCTGTGTTACACTTCTCACCACAGTAGAGTTACGTCACTGCTCCACTGACGGGCAGCGGGGGACATAGAGCACACATCCTTTTGGCTCCCTTTTCCAGTAGGAGACACACCGGCAAGAGGTTCTTCCCTCCATGTGGGCCGATGCTTCAGCTCGTAACAGAGTTTGCTGCTCAAAGTCCTTGCGGGTGTACAGGGCTTTGGTGATGAGTCCGGCTTCTGGCAGCCAATGAACCCACTTCTAGGCTTTGGTGAGATTTAGGGGTGGGCTTTGGGGGTCTAAGGTCACAGAGGTACAGTCTGCCTCTGCAGCAATTTATGATGTGAGACAAACCACCTCGGGCACAGTTTCTCAATGCAGCGACACAGTCCACTGAGGCACAGCTGTTCCATCTAGTGGTACAGTTCTTCGATGTAGCGACGATGTCCGCTCAGACATAGTTATTCAATGTAGAAGCATAGTCCACTGATGTACAAATTGGGGCACGCAGATCTAGCTGTTCAGTCTTCTATTCTGTTGGACCTACATACCACTGAGAGTCAAACTGCTTCAAGTTTTCACTGGACAGTCGCACCTCCTGTTTGGTTAGCAAAAGTATTTCCTCGCTCAGCAGGAAGGTTGGCTTCTAGTAGTATTAGGTCAGAGGAGCTGCTTCTTTCTTTCAGGCTAGACTTCACAGTTGATGTCCTCTCACTTCTGGGAAGCTGGTAATCCGGCAGTAAAGGAATTTGGACCTGAACCAATACAATACAACCACTAGTGGGAAAGTAGGCCCCACTTTTATACAGTTAAAAAAGACCAGAGATGTGGATTCTCAGGCTACTTTTTCAGACCCGGTTTGGAGTAGCTCTACTTTCAAGTGTCCTTTCCAAGCTGCTTTCCAGACACAGTCTTTATATAGAGTGAAGCTCCTCACAGTGTGGTAGTGTCAAAACTTGAGTACAAAGAGCTGTGAGCTCTCTTCACCTGACTATTAGCAGACACACTGAGTAGTGTTCAAGTAAGGGACAAATGGTTGGTCCCACCTATAGGGGTCCCTCTCATTTTAATAACAGAGGGCCTGATTTCGATTCAGCAGATGGGTTAATCAATCCCACCGGTGACAGATATCCTGTCTGCCGAAATATCAATCCCATAGGATATTATGGGATTTATCCTTCAGCGTTGTGACTTCGTAACCTGTCCACTTACATCTAAATCGAGCCCAGAGACTGCAGCATTCCCCAAATTGCAGTGCTACAGGAAGACGAATCAGCAGCTCCTCTCAGCAAACAGCCTACTTGAATTTCTAAAGGAGCCTTGTCTACTCTTCCTTAGCTTCAATATCGAGGTCTCCGCCCTTCAGCTTCAGGAATGTCAGCAATACACTTTCACTGTCTTGGAAAACAACCTCACCTCAATCTTGTGCACAGGAACAACAGACGAGCGGCTGGCTTTCATTACTCTGACTCACTCAAACACACCATGCATGCACCACACAAGACACATACACACAAGCATAATATGCACTTTGAATGTTAGATCTAGGATCTGAGTTCGCTCATAGAAGTGGAGCTTTATGTGATTGTTCATAATGCCTCTACTAAAACATTAGAAGTAAAAAAGTCTAGTCATGACTATGGATTCACAAAACACAGTACACTGCTATCACCACTCTATATGCTAATCCTATGGCATGGACAGTAGTCCACTGTCATTAAAATGATGACAGGACAGTTCCAGTATCTCACTCATGTCAAAGAATAGGCCATGGGCTTCTGTAAATACACTAGATTAGTGTGAAGCTAGGGCCAAAAATCATAAACCAGGAAGCTATATACTTAGAGGGGAACATTACTGTACATCATGCAGGAGACATTCCCTTCCAAGACAGTATCAAAATCATCATGACTCCTGTTGGACATTGTGAGTGAAAACCAGCTATGGTCAAGCGAGGAAGTGGTTGGCCAGCAGGAAATCATGTGAAATAGAGGACCAGAGTGAAAGTTAATGATGCTTACAAGAGAGCTGTATTCAATAAGTTGGGAGATAGTTTAGAAGCAAAGTTAACTCTAGCTTAAGCGGCCGTTAGCATGTAGGTGAAGGTATGTGTTCAGACTCAAGCAAACACAATATTAAATGGCATGTGTGGCTGTAGATACACATACTCTGCATACTCTTGCCATCTAGTGTTGGGTTCGGAGTTGTAAAAGTTTTTTTTCTTTGAAGAATTGTTTAGAGTCATGTGGTAGAGTGACTCCTCCACTCGGTGATACTGCGAATGGACATCGACTACTTTGTTAGATGGCTTTCTCTCCGCATTCGGACATCTGGGCCTCTCTTCCGTGCTCGAGTACCATTCAGTACGACTTTTCAATTGTGCTTTTTCATTAATGTGCCACTTTAAATTTGTCGATTCGGTTACCGACTGATCGCCACTCGGGGTGTTGCCCATCTTGGGCCTTCTTTCCATGCGCACCATTGGCACTGAAAATGTGTTCCTGATTGAACGGATACCCTTTTGATTTTGTCCCCAGTGTCATGCCACGTTCCTGCACATGCACCAATATCTCTTGCGCAATCTCTGCCTTTCACCCGGTCATCGTGAGGCTGATTGTGACACTTGCAAGTCTCTCTGCTCGAAAAAGACTCTCCAGGAGCAGAGGGCGCGTGGGCTAGAAATGTCTTGTCGCCCCGAAGACGACACTCCCAACATTTTTGGAGAAGAGCATGCCCATGAAGAGCATGCTGCCAAGGAAGAAGAGTTTTATATTGTGCGAACTTGACCCAAAGGTATTTGGTATCAGAGCGCTTTACACTAGCACCAGTTGCGTTACATGAGGACTCATTTATTTTTGTTAGGCATGGGGAGATTGTGATTTGCCCAGAATCACAGGATGTTGCGCGTCTTTTGCTGATACTCAAACCCGGTTCCCCAGATTAGAGGTCGATCGCCCTTGCCATTAGGCCAACTCCTCTCCCCAATTGGAGCACAACCCGCCATTCAGGCAGCGTGTGAGTACTATGGACCCTGACCCTGTTCCTCCACCTAAAAAGACTTCCAAATCTTCAACCTTTCCCTTATTAGAGGTCGCCGGAGCGCCACTGCCAAGACACTTTGGGTGCCACACCCTTGAGTGCGACACTGAAACGATCTTCCAAGGTTAAATCCTTGGTATCGTCCTTGGATCGGGCACATGTGTCGGTTTCTTCCCCCTCTTCGGAACCAACCCAGCCTCTTACAGTTTCTGCCTCTGTGCCTGGCAAGAAATATTTTTCCGATTCAAAAGCTTTGCTTCCGAAACCAGCTGAATCTAAATCCTTGCACTCTTCTGTTCCGAAATCACTCGAGACAAACATTTCCAAGGTTAAATCCTTGGTATCGTCCTTGGATCGGGCACATGTGTCGGTTTCTTCCCCCTCTTCGGAACCAACCCAGCATGTTACAGTTTCTGCCTCTGTGTCGGGCATGAAATATTTTTCAGATTCGAAAGCTTTGCTTCCGAAACCAGCTGAATCTAAATCCTTGCACTCTTCTGTTCCGAAATCATTTGAGACAAACATTTCAAAACATTCCACAGTTTCTATATCTCCTGTTGAACCTAACCTCAAACCATGGTTTTGCAGCGTGAATCTTTTCTGTATTCACAGGCTGTGCATTATTTCGCCATCTAGTGGTTGGGTCCGGAATTGTTGTATTTCTTCTTTGTTGTTTTTTTTGGTGGGCGTCAACATACCACCATTTGGTGTCCTCCTGTGACGTTGACGTGCCTACTCTCGAAGCTCCCACCTTTGGTCGCCATCTTCAAATTCTTTTTTTACACCTTTGGGTCTGGATCAATATGGAAGGAGTTCCAGAGATTTGGAAAGCAGAATCGACGAAAATAGTTCAGACTTCTACAAAACAGCGATAAAAGGCTTTTCGACATATCGCACTACTAGCCAACGAGCAGGAGTGCGCCGAAAAGGGGATAGTATCAGACTTCGATGATACAGAGAATGCGCATGCAAGGGACTCCCTGTCACCGAAGTGAAGATTGCAACACGTGCTCGGCCTTCACCCCAAAGACCTTGAGGGTTAGAGAGAGACAGAGAAGGGCTAACTACAACATGCAGGGGGCCAGCACAGTTGCTTCAAGATCTGAGTCTTTCCAGCAAAGAGGAGGATAACGTCGCCGAAGGCCCTGAAGTGGATGAGGACGCAGATATCCCAGTCGCGGAGGTCGAGAAGAAGACTTCAAAGGAGGTAAGAGAGCCGTCAACCTTGAAAAAACAGGATGACACAAAAAAATGTCTCAACACTTCGAAATGAGTCTCAGCATCAAAACAGTCAAGGACCGCAGCCGCCTCCAAGGAGAAACAATCCATCGGATCCTTTACAAGAACTCTGTGATGGGGAAAACTCTCGAAAAATCGAAGACGTTGAAAGACAGTCACGAAAAGACGTCCTAACATCAAAACGAGAGTGGCCGAAAAACCCTTCAACAACAGTATCAGCATTGTCAAGCACAAAGAGAAAGGCGGAGGTCTCAACGCGAAACAGACGTGTCAGAGATCCAGAAAACGAGGCTGGAGGAGGAGATGGCAAATTTGGTACAACTCCAAAAAGGAATTCGACGACAGCTTAAAACAATTCTAGATACCCCCGAAAGCATTGCCTGAAGCAGAGAAATCTGTTGAGGAAGTGCAGACGCCAACGACTCCCGAACCGCTCGACGAGGAAGAAGAGGAATTCTTCGAGGATGAAGGAGCCGATGAGGCACTAACATATGTGGGGTCGGCGACCTCGGAGGCTCAAGACCTACAATGGCAGGATTTCAATGCCGAACCCCCAGAAGAGGCAGTAGATGGAACATTGCGTCCAATACTAGGCCTGAGGTTTCTCAACAAATTCATAAAAACACAAAGATTAAAAATGACAACGTTGCAAGAGGTGATACTTAAGTTGCAAAAAGGAGACTACATGGCAACCATAGACTTAAAGGATGCCTACCTGCACATTCCAATTAACAGAAAACACAAAAATCTATTAAGATTTGTGGTCAACAAAACACACTACCAATACAAACTGCTAATATTCAGCCTAAAATCAACACCAAGAGTTATTAAAAAATGCCTAGTGGCTGTAGCCACTCATCTAAGAAGGCAGGGGATTCATGTGTACCCGTACCTGGACGACTGGTTAATAAGAGCAAGCTCATAAAGTCTCTGCAAACAGCATATACAACAAGTGATAGAGACACTGGTTCAACTCGGATTTTCAGTACACTGGGACAAGTTGTCACCAGAGCCAGAACAACCAAAGGTGTTCTTAGGAGCACAGATTAACACTATATTAGGGAAGGTAATCCCAAGCGAGAAGAGAACATTGACACTGCTGCAGGAAACACATCTGTACCACAAGGGGCAGGCTCTGACAGCGGGGAAGATTCTAGGAATGATGGCTTCATGCATTTGTTTAATCCCCAACATTCGCTTCCACATGAGGGCGTTCCAGGAATGGCTTCAAGAGCAATGGTCACAAGCAACAGAGAGTTGGGAGGATCTAGCGGTTGTCACGCAAACAGTTCATCAGGAGATGGCATGGTGGACCAAAACAAACATAGTTCAGGGAAGATTTTTCACACAACCAACTCCAACAGTAACCATAACAACCGATGCTTCCCAGATAGGATGGGGAGCACATATGAACAGCCTCAAAGTAAGAGGATTGTGGACACAGGAGGATGCAATAAAACACATCAATTTCCTGGAGCTTTTTCCTAGCCTTTAAAGTCTTTCAGAAGGAGCTTTACGGAAAGAAAGTGTTAATATAAACAGACAACACAACCACCATGTTTTACCTAAACAAGCAAGGAGGAACACAGTCTTTAGCACTCTCAATGCTAGCTCAACAACTATGAAAATTGGCAATCCCAAAGAGTATAGACATAATTGCAGTACACTTGCCAGGGAAGGACAATGTAGAGTCAGACAGACTGAGCAGACAGATGTCCGCATCCCACAAATTGGAACTGAATCAATCAGATCTACACAACATATTCAGGAAATGGGGGACTCCGCAAATCGTCCTATTTGCAACTCCCCACAATAGAAAATGCCAACAGTTCGCACCCAGACAACCTTGCAAGCAGTCCCTAGGGAGTGCACTATTGATAAACTGGTCAGGGATATTTGCTTACGCTTTTCCCGCATTACCACTTCTCCACAAAGTGATCAACAAATCAAGATCAGCCACAAGACAAAGATCTTCATTGCACCACAATGGGCCAGACAAACATGGTTCTCAGAGATAATGGAGATAACAGTGCATATGCTTCCAAAAAGAAAAGACCTATTAACAATGCAAAACAGAAGGGACCCAGAGCCTAAGCCTAACGGCATGGCTCCTGAGGACGTAAAATTTGCACACCTCAAAGTCACAGTTCAGGGCATTATTTGTTACGTGCTACATTTACAAAAATCCAATTTAGCGTATACTTCCACTAGATTGCATCTTGCTGCCATAGCTGCCTATCCCCAGAACAGACAGAATCTTTCAATTTTCAGGATTCCAGGCATTATGCATTACGGCATTCATGAAAGGGCTTACACAAGATATTCCACCTCGTTTACCTGCAGCACCCTCTTACACTTAATTATTGTACTTACAGGGCTCATGGTTCCTCCTTTGGATCCTTTGCATTCATGCTCTCTTCAATTTCTGTCATGGAAAGTGGCACTTTTAGTTGCTATTACCTCATCAGGCACGTTGGAGAGTTCCCGGCGTTAACCTTAGAAGAACCTATCTTTCAAGTATATTGAGAAACTGTTTCTTCATATGAATCCTAAATTTCTACCTAAAGTAGTGTCACAGTTTCATTTCAATCAATCTATTGGGCTTCCTTTTTTCCCTAACCCTGATTCTGTTGCAGTAGGAGCTCTTCATACTTTTGATGTAAAAAGAGTGCCCATGTTCTACATAGATAGAACTAAACCTTTCAGAAAAATAGAAAAACTCTTCATACTTTTTCTCCACCTCATTAAGGCAACCCTATATCCAAATTATAAATACATTTTTGTTTAAAACTTACCCGAAGCTGCTGGCTGCCTCCTGCGTTGCGCCTCAGTGGCCGTCTTCCTTTTCCCAGCAGACACTGGGGCAGCATCAGACTCCTTGTGCCACCCGTCCTACTCTCATGCTATGAGAGCAGTGCGGGGTGCTTTGACGCTCCGCTCTGGACAGGAAGTCTGGGCTGTTTCTCCAGCCTGGCTGTTCAGAGTTGGAGAAATCTAAGTGTGCATGTGTGTTTGGCCGGCCTTTGACGGCCGGCCAAACACACATTTTCACTTGCAGTGCAGGAACCAGACCTCTTCCCCCCCTTCCATGGCCCGGCTCCACCCCTCCCTACAGCGCTGGCTCAGAGCCAGCAGTTGAAAAGTAAAACAATATTAAAATATCATGTTATTTTTCAACTGCTGTCACTGAGGGGGTGACGCTCCTCCCCAATGGCAGAGTAGTCGCCCCTGCTGCTTCACAGTCTATGCAGTGCATGTGCATCCATAGCCACCCATGCCATCAAATGGAATATGTTACCTGGCATGTAGTGCTGTAGATTTACATCGTCCTCCCTCCTCCCGGACACTTGTGGCTGTTGCAGTTATGTTTTAACACATTTCCTTCATATATGCACACATTAGCATGAACATCTCTATTTTGTGGACGTTCATTGCACTTCTTTTTCACCCTCCTGTGGGAAAACAATCTAAGAAAGGAGTCAATGCCCATGCACAGTAATACTGAGAAGAGGAGTCACTCTACCTCATGACCTGAAACAATTCTTTGAAGAAAAATAGCTTGTACAACCCTGGACCCAACACTACAAGGCAGGAGTATGCAGAGCATGTGAATCTACAGCACTAAATGCCACAAACAGATGCTTACGGGGTAGGTAATATAATCCATATTGTAAACGAGCTGTTCTTGTTTAGAAAGGGCACACCTGTAGCAGCACCACAGCAATAACAGCTTAGGCATTATCCTTATACCAGCAACAATTGCAGCAACACTAGGACAGCACCATCCTTTTTCTGTAAATAGCATCTCCAATGATTTGTCATTACTGAGCCTGGTGACCTAAACACAAACCTTAAAAATTAAGAGTCTTTCATTTTCCAAGGCACGATGTGCTACTTGTCAATGTATGCTTGCCATAAACCTTGCGAGTCACATTTTCTATTGTTGCATCTTTAGTAGTGTTTTTCTTGTTGAAGTTTCAACACTTCATTTGGGCCATGTATTTTTTTACAGCATTTCGATTATTAGTAAAAGGCAACATACTTGATCTCTGTTTTATCCTTTTTTTTAAACTTTATTTGTAACTTTTCACCACAAACAAGCGGTCATATACAGAATCCTTCGAGACAATATCCATTGACTTTTTAACGTTACCCATATTAGAGCTCCGGACACATATCACAGGTGAATACACGTTACATTTTTCATGGCTTAGTAGTAGACACAGCATCATATACAGTTAGGGAGAAACGCGCGCCTGCGTTTACATACTATAGTCACCATCAGTCTAATCACTTTATTATTATTTATTATTTATTTCGGTTCTTATATAGCGCAGGAATTCGATCTCCGGGGAGATATCTCCGCGCTTTGTTTTCCAAAGGCAGGGCTAGAACAACAATATCTGTATGGCATTGCTAGAGTTACTGAGTAGAGAATAGATACGTCTTCAGACATTTCCTAAATGCGGAGAGGTTGGGATTTGATCTAAGAGTGAGGGGTAATGAGTTCCAGAGAGTGGGGCCTTTATATGAAAGGGCTCGACCTCCCTGTCTTTCTCTTTTGATCCTGGGGATCTGGAGCAAAGCTTGGTTTTCTGATCGTAGGGTTCTGCCTGGCTGATAAGGTTTGAAGATTTCAGTTAAATATCTAGGGCCAGTTCCAAACAAACATTTATGGATGGTACAGCATATCTTGAATTGTACTCTCTGGCGAATGGGAAGCCAGTGTAGTTTAAGTAAGGGACGAGAGGAAGATCTGGCAGGGGCGTTGAGAATCAGCCTAGCGGCCGTATTTTGGGCTACTTGTAGCCTCCTCAACTGTTCCTCATTAGCAGATATGAGTAATCCATTGCAGTAATCTAGCCTGCTAATTACTAGGGTCTGCACTAGTGTTTTCCTGTGATGATCTGCTAAATAGGGGAAGACCCTTCTAAGTAAGCCAATCACCCTCATACAAGTTCCTGTGACCTGTATGGCATGGTCTTTAAGTACCAAAGGTTGGTCAAGCTTGACACCCAGATTTTTTACACTTTCCTTTGGGCATGGGGCGGTACCTAGTTCAGGGGGCCACCACTCAGGTGACCAAAGGAGTGAGGCATTTCCAAAGAGCATGACCTCCGTCTTACCTACATTGCATTGTAGGCAATTGGAGGTCATCCATCCGGCTATCACTCTCATTCCAGCAGCAAAAGAATTTTTCACTGCAGGGGTCATGTTTTGGAATGGGAATAATAGCTGGGCGTCATCAGCGTAGGATATTGGCGTGAACCCATGTTCCCTTACAATATTCGCCAGGGGGGGCCACATACACATTGAATAATGTGGGGCTTAGGCACGAGCCCTGTGGAACCCCCTAGAGATGGAATAATGGGAGCCCAGGCGAACATTTTGAGAGCGGTTGGAAATAAAGCTTTTTAGCCATGATAGGGCCATTCCATCCACTCCTATCCCCTCCAGACGACTGATCAGGGTGTCATGAGACACCGTGTCGAAAGCAGCGGACAAATCTAATAGCACCAGAATCATAGAGCCTCCTCTATCCTGTGCCATTCGGATGGTATTGGTCACGGAGAGGAGAGCTGATTCTGTGCTATGATTTGGCCTGAACCCAGATTGAGAAGGGTCCAGGCCGTCCGCTGCCTCGATGAATTTAGAGAGATGAGAGTTGACATGTCTCTCAGTCATCTTACTCAGGTGGGGTAGGAGGGATATAGGGCGTAAGTTGTTAAGGTCCGACCATGGTAGCGCGGTGTTTTTGCGGATTGGGTTCACTACTGCCTTTTTCCAGTCATTAGGAATCTTTCCTTCTTTAAGAGAAAGATTAATCAGTGTTTTAAGGCTCGGAGCTAATAGGCTACCCAAAGGGGCTATCATTTTGGCAGGTAGTAGGTCTGTGGGTGAGTCTGACTTAATTAGGTTAAGTGAAGTGTTTACTTCAGTAAGGCTAATCTCTGGGATCGTAGTCAAAATAAGTCTACTTGTTCCGCTTTTAGTTGACTCAGGGCTAGAGATGTTGGTAGTATCCCTATTGTTTGATGCCTTAGTGATTTTTTCGTAAATTGAATCAATTTTATTCTCAAAAAATACAGAGACCTCATCACATAAGCTTTGACTAAAATCATCTGGGCTTTCACAAGCTGTGGGTTTAACGAAGGATTGCAGGATTTTATAGAGTTTTCTAGTAGAATTTCCTGCCTCTGTTATTTGTAGATCAAGTTTATATCTCCGGGCTTTTTCTATATTTTTAAAATAGTTAGATTGAGCCTCCAGGTATTGTGTTTTACTGATAGGAGTATGTGTTTTCCTCCATTTTTTCTCCAGTCTCCTACATTTTTGTTTCTCAACTCTTAGTTCTTCTGTATACCATGTTTCTGATTTAGTTTTAGCACATTGCTTGTGCAGTTCTAGCGGTGCAAGTAAATCAATGGCTTCCAGGAGTGTTTTATTGAACTTGGCTAAGCCTTGTTCAATGTTATCCTCTTAAGAGAAAGTGGGTTATTTCCATATTTTCTGTAGTTCTTCTAGAGTTATTTTAGGCCATTTCCGTTTCCATATAGCAGGAAGGGGTTTTGGGGGCAGTGGGTGAGGACCAAGTAATTTAAAAGTTAACATATAATGGTCAGACCAGCTAATAATAGTGGGAGGACAACATGTTATTTTGGGGCAATTGGTTAAAATTAAATCTAGTGTGTGGCCACCCAAGTGTGTTGGGCCCTTATTCTGAGTTTTAAGTCCCAAACTAGATAGGTCGCCAAGCAGAGATATAGTATCAGGGTTATTTGGTACGTCTATATGAATATTAAAATCTCCAAGGAGAATGAAATCTTCATTGGCTCTAAGATATGGGGCTAATAGTTCCATGAGAGTTAGAGAGAAATCAGAGCATGAACCAGGGGGACGATATACTAATGCTCCTTTCCACTGTGATTTAGGGAAGAGAGAAAGTCTAAAAATCATTATTTCCATCTGAGCATTGCTACGTTTGTCAAGTACTGAGACCTTTAGGCTCTCTTTATAGACAACAGCCACACCTCCTCCAATTTTAGTCAGGCGATCTGTCCTTGTTAAGTTAAATAATTCTCTCCAAGTTGATATCTCCTCATCCAACCTTTCGTCTCTGCGTCAGGCTTTCATGTGTAGTTCCTCCGTTAGGGACCACTCCCCCACGTCTCTCATCCAATTTGCAAAACAGGGAGCCTGCTCACCCATACTGCAAATGGCAACCCTTCATTTAGCTAATACCAGCGCCAGCTGCAAGAACTTGTCGGCCATTTTCCTCTTCTTGTGGTGTGTCACCAGCCCTAGAAGGCACTGCTCAGGCTTAGCCTCCAACGCTCTTCCCACCCTTCCAAAGAGCTGTGCTACTACCTCAAGCCAACACTGATGCACTTCTGGGCATTCCCACGCCAAATACATGAACCCTGCAAAAACCACAGTTGATGGACAGAATGCAGAACAATGTCATACATTCACCCCAGTACAGAGATCTGGGCCTAAATCCATCGTTTTTTTGCACTCCACACCACCCCAGTTCAGGCATGGCCATATGCAAATAAACCTTGAACCTGTGCCTCATGGGAACAGTCCAGCCCGAACTGCCAAGCCATGTCTTTCCTGGACCGGAATCAAGCATCCTAGGACCGGTTTCTGGCTATCAGCCGTCTTCAGCCAGGATAGCTTGACTCCAGTGGTGTGGAGAGCATGGGACTCACGTCTGAGCATACCTATCCCACTCGGGGTGACAAATGCAAAAATCACAGTTGATGGACAGAATGCTGAACAATGTCATACATTCACCCCAGTACAGAGATCTGGGCCTAAATGCTCAGACGTGAGTCCCATGCTCTCCACACCACTTCCAGAAGGCCCCAGCACCAGCCTCTCAGTTCCAGGAGAGAGAGGGCACCTAGCGCAGATGCGACTTCAGGACTCTCCCAAAGCAGACCGCTCCGCCCTGTAGGGCCCGACCAGGGGGAGCCGCACCCACTCCAGGTTCACTCACCAGCACAGGTTGAGGCCCAAATCACCCCTCTGGTTTGCCACATGCTCCCGGACGCCAATCTTCGGCAGTGCGTCACGGGAGCGAGCCAAACATCCAGCCAGGGCCCAGGAGAAGTCCGCCTCATCATCAGACCGCCGGTCAGCCCGCTCCCCCGACACGGAGCGGTTTTGTTGTCAGCAGCCAGTGGTAAACAGGCGGCCAGGGGGTACCGGAGGAGGCCCCCAACCAGCCGCGCCCTCACCTCTGCAAGGTCTAATCACCCTGGGGATTTTTTTGTCCGCTTTACAAAGGGTTTTGTGGTATTTCAGTTGTTTATAATCAGTCTTGTATCCAAGATCCTATACTGTTCTTGTCCCTTTACCTAATTAATTGGGCACCTCTACACCTTCACAATACCCCCCCCCCCCCTTTTCCCTCACTCGCCCCTGTCCTTTTCAGATGGCTGCCCCAGCAAGCCACCTTCTCCATAACACCACTCCAATATGGCCGCCATGAGCACGGGAAATCCTCCATGTTTATGCCGTCTTCCATGGTTTTGTCTCTGTCCCTGCCAACCAATCGGGACCCACCTCCCCTTACTTCACGTAACCCCTCCATGCTAGACAACCCGCATTGCCAGGAAGCGCATGAAGCTGACTGATCCGGTAAGTCCATGAGCGCTCCCCAGCTTCCCTGCTCCATACTTCTCGATATGGGTTGCTAACCAACTGTTTCTCCCAACAGGCACTTCCTAAATACCGTGCTCAGACCCTTGAGTCGACGCGGTCGTAAACAGCTCCCGATTCTGGTAAGAGTAACCGCCTCGAGATTGCCCTTTTGGTCAACTCAGTCCTTGAACCCTGCATTTACCACCTGTTTCTCCCAACAGGCACTTCCCAAATACCGCGCTCAGACCCTCGAGTCGACGCAGTTGTAAACAGCTCCCAATTCTGGTAAGAGTAACCGCCTCGAGATTGCCCTTTTGGTCAACTCAGTCCTTGAACCCTGCATTTACTCGCCCCTTATGGTTCTTTTTCCCCCCAGGGTAGCACATCCTCTAAACCCCGCCAGACCGCCATTTCATAAGGATAAAAACCTCCCCTCTCACCAACCCGCTCATTCCGAGCCTACTCGAGCTTTCTCCCTGGTAAGCCAGTCCCCTCTCCCCTCACTCACTGCGGCGCTTGAAACCTAACCAGTACGCACAATGCGCCGTTCTTTTAAATATCACCATGTCGTTTTTAATTAATAATTCTTCACTGCACCGCATCGCTCTCTTAGCCTTCCGACTGCTTTTAAACTTCACTCAACACTTGTCTTCACAGCCGCTTGGTGTCCAACTGGTCTCTTATTAGGTAATCGGCCGACTCTTGCCTGTTCGTAATGTGTATTAGGCACAGAACCTTTCGTTTCATCATGCATTATTCACGCTTCACTCGTGTGAATCAGGCACCACCTTGACCGCATAGAAGCAGCGTCTTCATAACCACTCGCGGAATGTAGATACTTTTTCACCTTACTGAGCCAGTGCCATGTCAACACTGCCGCCATACCGGGCATGCTCAATAATCTAATTGTGCATTGTAGACAATTTTTCACCTGACAGAGCCAGTATTCTGCCACCCACACTGCTGGTAAACTCTCACAAATGGAAGTCTATTTCACCTCACTCCAGCGAAACGCACCACGTCACCGCTCTCTGTTAGAGCATCACAATCACTGGATAGACTCTTGTCGCACTTGATTATTCCCTGTTTATTGAGTGCCTGTAACTAAATGTATCTATGCCTTTCTCTTCTTCTCTCCCCCCCTTAGGCAATAGAGGCTTTCAACTACTAGGCATTTATTTATGTCCTGATGATGGTCCCCATGATTAAGTAGTGGGACCGAAAGCCGTCGACCCCTATGTGCACCTTATGCAAAAACGTGAAATTATATGCTATGTATATGCAAAGGTGTCTTCCTGAATTTTCTGTGCATTTGTAACACTACAGAAATCTGCAGCTTTTGCCTAAAAAGCCCTGTTTGTTCTTTGCTTTCCTCACTGTATTGATTTGTATGTGCTCGGGCACAGGCTTGTGCCCCTTTACAGTGATTTGTTGAAGGAATCCTTTTCCGTGTAACTTCTATTAAGTAAACATTGAGACCTCTGTCCGGCTGGACATGTCAATAGAATCATTTGTGTCTATATTTATTGCCTTTTGAACATTTCTTATGCATGGGACCATTGTTGTTTTGAAAAATTATGCTCCCGAGGTCCTATGCTGACTCGTTTGGGGTCCCCTTATTGCCTTAAATATAATCACCCTGGGGAGGCATCTCGATGACACAGGTCCTCCTCTGTAGGCCCAAGCGGCGCTGCGCGGTTCCAAGTTTGACCGCACGTCGGCCCTCAGCTCATTTGGGACCGATGGATGGGGTCTTCCCTAGGCCTTCCCCCATGTCGAGGCAAAGTTTCCTGCAGGGAAACCAGGATAAATGGAGGATTTATGGGTGGACAGACGGATAGATAAGGAGGCTCGCATTCCGTCCGCCATGTTGCTTGGCCACGCCCCCAATCTCACTGTTTCATCATGTTGCATGTTATTCAGGGCATTTTCTGACATACCATAGACAATGTCTGCCATTCATGGCTGTGTCAGAGTCCATCAGCGCAGCACCATAATAAATATGGTGAGAATCTACAGTGGTTTTATCTGCTTTATGTGAGATTCTTTTGGTATATCGTACATTTATGCAATTCTAGTAAACTAGTTTAATCCTCTTCAGCAGCTTATTTCATCTTGTAAGCATTATGCATCAGTATGTCTCTTCTTGGGATGTCACTGGGATGAAAGGGCATGTGATATCACTTCCTATGATCTCATCCAGGTGAAACAGTATGTTATGTCACTAGCACAACCAAGGTTTGACTCTTTTGAGCTGTTCTCGAGAGTTGAGATGCAGGGCTGATCCCTCACCCTCCGTGCCTGCTCTAGAATTGAGACCCTCTACCTTTTCCTTCAGTCAAATCAACCTCATCAGAGTCAAAATCCCATGAAACCAGCCAAAAATCCCAGCACAGAGGACTACATGACGTCTAAGGAGATCGTCTTTTTCTGTAGAGCTCTTTATGTAGATGATGTGCATCAGAGTGATAATAAATACATGAAGCATTAATTGGAAATGCAAGATCTTAGCCAATTTTAAAACCTAGAGCTGCTGATTACTTGCCTTCAGGATCCCTTATTCAAACTCTTCCAGTAGTATGTCCTGTAGTATGTCCCAGCGGAATATACTCAATATAAGATAACATTTGGACTCTTTACACTGTTCTCCTATCCTAAGCACCATAAGAGTATTTGTGTATGTAGTATGTAAATGAATTTGTATCAGAGCTATAGCACAATAAACTATCTTCAAAGGAAGTCAAATGTCCCACTGCGATTGTTGGTTAAATGTAAATGTAAATGTAAATGTATAGGCATTTATATAGCGCACTACTTACCCGTAGGGTCCCAAGGCGCTTCGACCGCTGCGAAACCCTTCCTGGCTTCCCTGAGAGATGGTCCCTATTGGGTATCTCCAGGGTGAGACCAGGCATCCCCGGCGGTCTGGTGGGGCCGTTAGTGAAGATGAGGCAAGCTAATGCCCAGAGTTGCCGAGTGTGATCGCTGATCAGAGTGGGCACCGAGGCGAGAGAATTATCGAGTCCGCTGACCCTGGTCCAGAAACCTGCCGCGCCGGGAATCGAACCCTGGTCCCGGGCCGTCCTCTGATCTTGGGACTGCCGCCTCTAACCAGTGAGCCACACTACTTCATAAACCACGTTATAAAGATTTTTTGGAAACCAAGATACTGTCTTAAATAAAATAGACAGTTATCCTGTGAGGGCGTCGTGTTGGACAGGATGAAAGGATTGTACCTGCTTCTATCGAACTTTTCTGCTGAAGATACCAGAAAATCCTGACCATGCAAGACAATAAATTGATAACAGATTTTGTCAACAACAGCCTGGATTAATGTAACTCCCTTTGTTAATCTTCTCACAAATCCTTTTCAAAACTGCAAAGATAGCAAAACCTCCCACCCGCTCAAAGCTAAGTTAAAGCCTCCTGGCACTTTTTTAGGTCTCGCCTAACGACGCAGCTCATGTGCTGCTCGCTTGCGAGAAGTATTGTCGGTTTTCTTTCGGAAGTGTGTTTGGTGAAAGGGTTGGTTTGGGATTAAAAATCAGCCTGGGCACGCTAAAAAAAAAAGTGGCCCACATTTGCCTATTGCCTTTCCTCAAAACACTTCGGCGAAATTTTAGAAAAATAAAAGGGGGGGGGGTGCGTATTAGTTCACACTGGTGAAACACACCTAAAAACATGTGAGGCCACTTTTGCTCAGGCCCCCTGCCCCCACTTAATCTGCATATATTAATAGGCCTGCCCAGCGATAGAAAGGGAGTGACACCTCTGCCGTTGATTAAGAGGAGGTAATGGACGCCCATCTGCCTCCACAAAGACCACTCAGGCACCCACTGGGATGCTGGCAGCATCAAGCAATGCAGAAACCACCAAATCGGCCCCCAGGCTGCTCAAAAAGCATCCCACAGCTGGAGCTGGACATCGGCCCCTCGGGCATTGCCCGAGTGCCCGCATTACCAATCCGATGCTGGTTGGTGACCTCCCTGTCTCCCTTAGGCCCCACCCATCCAGACTCGTTATCTGTAGCTCGTCATGCACCTGTTGTGCCCTTGCCTCACGCTCGCGCCCTCCTTCTCTGAGAGGCTTTGGTCGTGTCTCACCAGTGCTTGTTCTTCATATTTATGGCTCGGGCACAATGTAACTTTTTTTCCCTTCAATTTGTTTACTTTTTTTAGCAGTAACTTTGGTGGCTGGGCGGGTATGCACAGCTTGCCAAAACTTTTTTTAATAACTCAGTGCAGCTCCCGCTTTATGGATGTTGCGCTATAACTTTTTAATGTGCTCTCGGCCTTCGTTAAACTGTCCTCCAGCCTCTGCAGCACACAGAGCACTACTTCTCCTCAAGTTGCAGTCCGTGCTCCAGCAGCTGCCTAAGACCCGCCTTCATCACCTTCAGGATCGCAGCCTGGCCATGGACGAGGGGGAGGAGGAAGAGTCAGGATCTGTGATCCTCCACAGGGCACAGGTCAGAACATTGTTAAACTAAATATGCTAGTGGAAGAGTTGTGTATACATATATTTTTTTGGTTGTTGTTATATTTAAAAATCATTTTTGCTCAAACATACTTAGTTACTTTGAGCCCAATATTAGTGTGACGTCCACTCTCCCTTTTTTAGGTCTCTCTTACGCAGTGCACATGCGCTGCATAGGAGACCTTTAGCCGTCGTTCAGCTGTTTTTCAAAGCACATACTCGTGCTTGTGGTGGCATACAGCTTGCAGGAGTTCGCAGCAGCGAGCCACAAGCACTAGTATGTGCTTTGTAAAAGAGCAGCCTGCGGGCGCGCAAGTACTCGTTAATTAACTTTTGCTTTTGTTTCAGCTCTTGTTTGTTTTGCTTTCAGCGCCAATTGCACGCGCCTGTTACATACACTCACAAACACAAATGTTTTGTTGTACGCACATTCTGCCACTAGCACAGCCTCGCAGTTTAAAATTACCAGCAGTTATGCTCCATCTACATGCTGACGAGCCGCACCAAATAAAATTTTTCATGGTCTCCGCAGGAAGAGCATGAACACTGACGCCGTTTGTTTTGTGAGAAATAAAATGTTTGTCTAACCACACACAGATATTGTTTATTACAGCTTGACCGGTCCCACAATGAGTAGAAATGCTACTCCTAGACCCTGCTATAATACATTTCCAAGAGTGCGGAAATTAGGTTTGATGTAAAAAGCATCTGTTTAAAAGGAAGCTTAACGCAATATAATGCCGTTATTTCCACAGTGAGTTTCACTTTCTCAGCCTGCCGTTGTTGAGTAACGCATCTCAATCTCCCGCCCCTTTGCAGCACGCACGCCACTTTGTACCCCGCTTGTTTGTTGACTGACTGTCTGTTGCAACGTCACCGAAGCCGCAGGCATGTTATGAAAAGAGCGCTTCCACTTGATCAAGGAGTTATGAATACCAACCATATCTGGCAGTGTGCACTCAGCATTTCCCCGCAAAAGTAATGCAGGGGTTGTGATGATGTTTTGAGAGCGAATCAGACAGGCAAAACTTGGCTCCCTCTTTTAAGCTTCAATACAAGGAAAAAACACCACTAGTAGATTAATTCTGCCAGGGCAAGGTCGATTAAGATTTCATTAGACCATTGGCGGTGAAACAACTTATATGACACGAATAGCTTAGCACTGTATCATTTTAATTAGCATTCATACAAAAGGTGTCCTCACTATAAACAATCTAAAGGTGTATTAAACAATCATAAATATTCATTAGTTATTATTGAAAACCTTATTCAGTAACCAATCATGTTGTCGTGCATGAAAGCACAAAAAGTCTATTTTACTATCAACAGCCCATATACGCCTCAAAGTGAAATACTGTAGTTCATTCATTACTGCACCAGAGGCGTAGCTACCATTTGTGCAGCAGGTGCAGTGGCACCAGGGCCCTGAGCCCTGAAGGGTCCATTGAATCCTGAAAATTGCTGTATTTTACTACTTCCAACAGCACTCACAGGGGTCATTTTCCATGGCCACCTTGCTACACTGCTGTTCGGCACTTGACAGACCTAGCCTACTTGTGCACACCTTTTGAGAACAAGCATTGGCCTGCCTTTGGGACCTTATAAGTGTTTAGTTATGCAGCACAATATCCTTGGTGCAACCACATTAACTGTTGCCTGGCTAAGCACTTATAAGATCCCAAAGGCGAGACCTATTTGCTATGCTAATGGTTGTTCTTATTTGTGACTCGCAACTTAGCTTTATTTCATATAGTGTGCAGCTTGGAACTTATTTTTGTTTGTGATTCAGTTCCTCTGCGATATGCTTGTTAGACTATGACTAATCATCCTAATTAGTAACGAGCATTTGCAATGCACTAGGTCTCACATTTGCGAAAGTTTGAGCTATTGGCATTGTAAATGACAATGCCTTTTGTTTATGTATTTTTTTTGTAACATCAATAAAAGGCATTGTCATTAACAATGCCAATAGCTTAAACGCTTGCAACTGCGAGCCCTTTTGCATTGCAAATGCTTGTTATTTTACTGTCACTAACTTCGAGCACGACTCTTTCCAGCTATGTGCAACTGTCGCTCAGGTCTGATAGTGAAATAATGAAATGTGAATTTTCGGCATTACACTTTCAGCAGGTGACCCAAGCATTGTCCGCGCCTTGGAAAGTATGTGTCTCCTGAAAGGAGGTGCAGATGCAGTGTAATGGGCAAACCTGTCCCCGAGGTCTCGTAGCAGCTTTAGAAAACTGCTCAAGACCACCCCTAGGCTGCATTGAAATTTGTAATCACAGCGCTGAAATGCAATGTAAGTACTTTTGAGCACTAAATAAACTCTCTAGTCAATATAGAGTTGTGGCTGAGTAACTGGTTTCAAAAAGACACTACAGTCTGAACACTTGCATATTTATCCACTTCCAAATACCTGTCAATAACTCGAGGTCAGAATAAATGCTTATTCATTTTCTTGTATCAACAAAGAGAAAAGTGTTCTTGCATAAGAAAAAATAACGCAAGAAGTGCCTGTTTGGTTGAAAGGATAGAGAAACGCCATCAAATGCTTCAGTTTTCTCTGTTAGAAAAAAATAATGACCATAAAAGTGTAATCCCAGGGTGAGCTGCAGGTTGTTTTCTTATGAAGCCGATAAGGTAAGTGCTTCCCACGGAGGGGACTTGTTTATTCGACATGGTACACAGAACCGTTTTCAGTGATGGCATCGCCCCCTCAGTGGTGTCTAGAGCAGAGCGTCCCAACCTTTTAGACCCGTGATTCATAGAGGAACACACTTTGCAACCCATCGAGCTTTGCTGGGCATGGGGCAGGCGATTTAAAATGTAGCTAAAGCAATGTAGTACAGCGTCATTTATAGACAGCACATGTTTCGTTGATAATTCCGCAAAATGTGCAAAGTTTTACTGCTAAAACTATGTTATGTACAAATAATAATGTGTGGAAATAGGGTTTCAGTGAATATGTATCATTTGTGCATTGCCAAGTAAAGCGTCTTGATTTGTTTTGATCCCATTGAATTCTTTCTTTCCATCACACTTCAGGATTACGAAAACAAGTACTGCATTTTGCTTTCGTAACTGCTTTCACACCAGCTGTACCCCAGCAAGACTGTCTCATATTTCACTTTACTTTCTTTGACTGCAAACTGAGAGGAGTTTGTAAACACCAATGCTCATGATTAAAAAAAATATAAGCAGCAATTTGTCATAAGATATAGCCTGACATTTGACCTCTGGCTTTAAAGCAGAGCAGATGTGGCAAAATAAATACAGAATGTAAAGATATCTGTACAGTGCTTAATTTGAGCAGGTGCTCTGCACCGGCACTTCTTTCACAGGGCCGGGGCTACAATTTCTGGTCCTGCAGGTGATGGACTCAATATTAATTGCCCAATTTAAAATAAAAAAACCATATACCTTGCATGTGACGGGCTGGCATGTTTTCATAGGGAGGCATACATCTTTTCAGGCAGGCATGATTCTGTATCATCACTTTAGTGATGATGTCGTCACGCCTGTAAAGAATTCAAGAAGTCATCACTAACAAATGGTTTGCATTCTATTCCCCCGAGTCTGCTGCACCCTGCCACTGCCTGGGCCTAAGCCTCCCTTAGGATAATTGTAGTGGGGGCCTGCGGCCCTGCATTGCTACTATCCTCAACTTGCTTGATGTGGCTGTGGCCCACTGCAACTTTTGTGCGCTATGGAGTCATCTGCAGTTTCCGTGCGCTGCCTCCAAGCATGCTAATTGCTGAGTGTGCTTGAGCCCAGTAGGGGCAACAGCCATACTCACGTCTCACAGGCATTGCAGCATTACGGTTGGGGACAGTGCTTTTGCTGTAGCAGGCTGGGTCACAGCAAGCTGAGCAAAGGATGCCTATGCCGTCGTCAAAACTGGACCAAACTAATTACAGGCAGCACTAGCAGTGACATGACCTGCTGTGCTCAAGCAGCCTCCTGACCTGCAACAAACCCAGTCAGACTGCACTGATTTATAGATTTTAAAAAAGCTGTTTCAAACGGTGTACATTTTGTTTTCGCACTCATCTGGTGGTGTAGGTAAAGAAGTAAAATGCATGTCTTATGGGACAGACAGCACAGCATGGTTACAGGATAGAGATTGAGGCAGTGCGGGTCTTGAAAGTTGGGTACACCGGAAGTAGAAGTGAGCTGTAGCCTCCTTGGCAGCATTTATAGCCCGGCACTTCATTTTTTTTTTTTTTACAAATTAAGCACTGTATCTGTATTTGTTGCTTGAATTTTTCGCCACCCACGACCAACCTCCAGTTTGGGAGGCGCTGTTATAGAGAGATGCTTTTCCAGGCACCCTCCTCCCCACAGGCCTATCAGCTTCTTCTCCACTTCGAATAGTTCGTTCTACTTGCCTCTTGTCCCTGTGGTCAGTGGACAGCAGCAGACGGGAAGCAGAGGGTAGAGATGATAGGCGTGTCCATGGCAACCCTTTTATTTGGACAAGGAACGCTGGAGACAACGACATTGAGGAAATTGGTACAGACTGCTAATTACTCTGTACATCAGTGTGGAGGCTTTTGAACAGCATTGGCATTAAAAGAAAGCCTTTTTAAAAGAAAACTTAGAGAAGAAATCACTTTTAACCATGCTTACAAAACAAGCTGCAGACATCAACAATCGCACTCTGTAAGATTGTGCAGTTACACTAATCCAACCGTATACTATGTTACATAGGTGTGTGTGTGTGTGTGTGTCTTTTCTTTTGATGTACTCGCCTTTCTTTATTTTTCATTTTTAGGTGTGTTTATATTGGCTCCCAAAGTTCCTGAATATGAATTGACACTAACACATTACCATATATTCTGTACATTGTCAAATGCGACCTCCGCTATCTAGATGGTCCTTACCGATATATATAGGAAGCAAAACCGACTCACAAAGATGTGCATTTGTAGCTTTTGCTGCATTTGGAAAGCAAATGGCTGAAAAATATAGGTGCTCTGCTATACTTGTACAATTTAACCCACTGAAAAGTTACTGAAGTGCATAAAGGAATAGGTTTGTGATTTGTAACATAACAAGACTGTCTCACATAAAACCAAAGGGAAACAAACCCTGTTGAGTTTTATTAGTGTGTTATGCATATGAGTTCCCATGTTGTGATGAGGTATGTTTCACAAAGAAACCAAATACCAATGTATTTTATGCAGTGCGCTGCAGAGTCACACTAGTAGCATAATTAAATGCGTTACGTTAATGTCTTTGTATTTATTTATAATATTTTACTCAAAACATAATAGCTTACATTTGCTGTTGTTTAACGTGCATTTATAGGAAGATTTTAGTTTGTGTGTTTGTGTAAAGCCAAGTTGAACAGTAACCAGTGAAATATGTTGGGTGGAGAATACGTTTCTTTTGGTTGAATCCACCAACCCTTCATAAACCCAACAATACATACATCAACAATAGAATAATTTCTACATCTAATTAATTGTGTATTTAAAAACATCAGTTATTCTACAGTCTCTTGTATAGTGCATATATTTTATCAAATAAAAGTTGATTCACTGGTCGGTGAATTCCTCTTGCTGTCTAGTAGACAACTGGAGTACAACCTAATATTATGGCTAATATTGCACTAATGGCCCTGGCCGTTTGTTATCAAGGTCTTTTTTGAGAAAACAAGGGGAACCCAATAAATGGCCTGGGACCATGGGTATCAAGTATTTCAAGGAAAACAAGTGGTCCCCAGCATAAAAAGAATAATTTTAGCAAAATAATATATAGACCACAATGGGCTGCTATATAGTACAAAAAATCCCTTGTCCAGCCGGGCAGGGAATGTTTATTCAGGTAATAATTTGTCTTAATGTACGAATAAACCAAGTAACCAAAGACATCAAGGTTACTGTAAGGCACAGTCCTGTGCCATACATGGAGGAAGTGAAGGAGGACAGTGAGTGCAAACAATATCAGGCAAACAAAGTGAGCTATCAGGCCACTGACACAAATTGCAATTAACAGTGTATCCTGGAGTGAATCAACCACACGCTAATACAATAAATTTTAAATATGGGACACTCTTAAAGCAGTCGACGGACGTTTCGATCCCAAGCTCAATTATACAGGGATCATCTTCAGGACTTTCATAATCAAAACTTTTGCCTGAATATAACCTTTTAACATAAAACCGCCTGTTATGGAAAAATAGAAAGGAAAAAACAAAACAGAAATATAATCAGTGATTAAAAAAGACATGTACAGTTTTTGCTCTCCAGTTACTGTATTCGGAATCGCTGTGCATTCCGTGCAATTCATGTGAAGAATCTATTATTGACCGTTTGGTGGTATCTCGAGGTATTTCTTTTTGGTGTGACCTATACTTCTTAGGAGAGTTGAGGTCGAGGTGGTGGCGTTTTGGCCGTGTTGGGAAATAAGCCACGAGTGAGTTGTGATTTTTAATAAATAACGATGGGAGTGTAGCTTAGTCAGGGAAGGTGTCTAGCATGCGCTGTAAGTAACACATATCAGAATTGTATCTGTTAATGGGGTTTTTGTCCGTTGGATGTCTTCGTGACTCAGTATCTCTCCATACACACGTGATCCATGTATTGCCCAATAAGCAGTGACTCATCTTCCAACACGGAAGGAATCCTGCTGAGCACAACGCGCCATCGGCGCACGAAAAGTTACCGGTACCTCTAGGTAAGCCTCTGACTACTCTCTAGAAAGAGTATACAGGTAGCATATTTCCCGCTAAGATCGACATTCTTTTCACTACAGCGGACCCTTCATTTTCTGGCCCTAACGAAGGATACCAGCGCTGATTATCGAACCGCAGTAGGAACTACCTCCACTGCAGCTAAGTATGCTTTTTCGTAACGCCCACGGTACCTATAACTTAAAAATAAGTATAGACCAAATCTTGTCTCACTCCCGCCTTTTTCCACCCCAGTTTTAGATCGAAACTCCGTAATTGAAAAGGGAGATCAGAATATACCGAATGAGGGCTTTAAATAATACCTACCATACATCAGCACAGTTGCATCTTGTATATGCATAGAAATGTAATTTAATTTACTTGTAACTTAGCACCATTTTATTTGACTCATTTTAATTTTTCAGACCCTCTTATTGAAGTAATTTTTGTGCAGAAAATCTTTCTAAAGCGCAAAAACACTGGGACAATTATTACAAATCCCGAGGAACTAGATTCCAAGGTAAAAGTCCATTTAGAATAGCCACTTCGCTAACAGCCAACGTGAAAACACCCTTCTCACTATGGCTCTAATTCTGTCCTTACAGTCCAACCAGACTCGAAAAAATTGGCGCCACAACCAGAACCTCATCCTTGCTGCGTTTATCTGAAGTCCAGCTCGGAATTCAACTTCTAAACATGGTAAATGTTTGATCCATATGCCAGTCCCTGTTGTAACTGAGAAATTAATGATATAAGTAACAAGAAGGCTCTCTCATTTTTTGCTAACAGGATGTCGTGCTATCGCCCTAACTATTGAAGACATCCAACGGACAAAAACCCCATTAACAGATACAATTCTGGTATGTGTTACTTACAGCGCATGCTAGACACCTCCCCTGACTAAGCTACACTCCCATCGTTATTTATTAAAAATCACAACTCACTCGTGGCTTATTTCCCAACACGGCCACCACGCCACCACCTCGACCTCACCTCTCCTAAGAAGTATAGGTCACACCAAAAAGAAATACCTTGCGATACCACCAAACGGTCAATAATAGATTCTTCACATGAATTGCACGGAATGCACACGTAATGCACTGCGATTCCGAATACAGTAACTGGAGAGCAAAAACTGTACATGTCTTTTTTAATCACTGATTATATTTCTGTTTTGTTTTTTCCTTTCTATTTTTCCATAACAGGCGGTTTTATGTTAAAAGGTTATATTCAGGCAAAAGTTTTGATTATGAAAGTCCTGAAGATGATCCCTGTATAATTGAGCTTGGGATCGAAACGTCCGTCGACTGCTTTAAGAGAGTCCCATATTTAAAATTTATTGTATTAGCGTGTGGTTGATTCACTCCAGGATACACTGTTAATTGCAATTTGTGTCAGTGGCCTGATAGCTCACTTTGTTTGCCTGATATTGTTTGCACTCACTGTCCTCCTTCACTTCCTCCTTCATGTATGGCACAGGACTGTGCCTTACAGTAACCTTGATGTCTTTGGTTACTTGGTTTATTCGTACATTAAGACAAATTATTACCTGAATAAACATTCCCTGCCCGGCTGGACAAGGGATTTTTTGTACTATATAGCAGCCCATTGTGGTCTATATGTTTGTTATCAAGGTACCACCAGTGTAAGATATCCTAAGATCTACCCCCTCAAACTCTATGTAAAATCTACTGATATGGAATCAAACCGATGTGGGATTAACTTAAAATGACTTGTTAAAACTATTTAAGCTTCTGGTAGCATTACAGTGTTTACCATAGGTTCTGGTACAAACTCTTTAATTTCTATCCGGTTAGTCATGCAGAATGCAAGAATATGGGAACAGTAAACGCCATTGTCATTGGAGTTTCTGACTTGCAGATTCTAAACGAGTTAAGGTAGATTTGAATTCTTTTATTCCTCCGTTCTAGAGTCAGCGATTTCTTTCTAGGGGCAAGGTAGCTTGGGCTGTCGAAAAGGAAAGGGCTTCCGACTATTACCTTCCCTACAGTGATGGCAGCCAGTGCTTAATTTGAGCCATTGTTTGTTGGTGGGGCCGACATCCACTCATTTTTGGAGAGCGGCGCTTATTGTCCCTCATCAGATGTTGACCAATAGCAAGAGAGGGGAAAAGATACAATGGAGACAAAGGAGGAAGGCAAAACACAGAAAAACTGCTACAAAGGGAGAAAGCAGGAATGAAAAAGAACCTGCAAGAGGTGGATTCAAGACTAAGCATTTGGCACGCTAACCTTTAATAGCACCACCTGCGGGCATCTGAACAGAGCTTTGGGCACGAGTCTTCATTCTTTTACAAATGAAGTAAGGGGAAGATCCCAGTAACTCTCCTGGCCTTCTCTTTTGTACCACTCTTTATCCAATCCAGAGTGCCAAATAATGCCTAGTAATAGTTCTTATAGGAGATCTTGTTCATCCTCAAACCATTGGCGTTCTTCAGTACCTTCAAGCCTAGAAATTCCTATATGGGAACTTATCACCCAGCTCATCACTGTCTAATGTTCCTACCCAGTGAAGAAGGGGCTTCAGGTCTACATTGGATGATTCAGAATTCCTGAAACCCATATAGAG